>NC_079326.1:45369471-46619471 GCF_029931775.1 Euleptes europaea
CGGGAAATAACTCACCAATTACTACCCAAGTTGCAAAACACCGCACAGTAGCAGGAAGTCATGAAGAAGAAAATGAAGAGTTGGTTTTTATATGGTGACTTTCTCTACCACTTAAGGGAGACTCAATCAAACCGGCTTACAATCACCTTACCTTCCCCTCCCTACAACAGACACCCTGTGAGGTAGGTGAGGCTGAGAGAGCTGTGACTAGGCCAACGTCACCCAGTGTAGGAGTGGGGAAAGAAATCCAGTTCACCAGATTAGCCTCCGCCGCTCATGTGGAGGAGTGGGGAATCAAACCCGCTTCTCCAAATCAGACTCCACAGCTCCATACCACCACTCTTAACCACTACACCGCCCTGGCACCATGCATGAAGGAGCTAGAAAAGATCCTTAAGTGTAAGGATGTGTCACTGGCAACCAAGGTCAAGTTAATTCATGCCATGGTATCCCCTATTACTACGTATGGGTGTGAAAGCTGGACAATGAAGAAAGCTGAAAGGAAGAAAGTAGATTCCTTTGAAATGTGGTGTTGTAGGAGAGTGTTACGGATACTGTGGACTGCCAAAAAAAAAAAATTCAGTGGGTTATAGATCAAATCAAGCCTGAACTGACCCTAGAAGCTAAAATGACTAAACTGAGGCTGTCGTACTTATGGTCACATTATGAGAAGACAAGAGTCACTGGAAAAGACAATAATGCTAGGAAAGGTTGAAGGCAGCAGGAAAAGAGGAAGACCCAACAAGAGATGGATTGACTCAATAAAGGAAGCCACAGCCCTCAATTTGCAAGACCAAGGCTGTTAAAGATTTGGAGGACATTAGTTCATAGGGTCGCCATGAGTCAGAAGCGACTAGATGGCAATTAACACACACACAGCAATGAAGGTACATCGCCTCAATATACTCCCTTGATCTGTGGAAATGTAAAATTGGATGATTCCAAATTTTTGTTGGCCTTGGTTGCAAACATATACTCTGTATGGCCAGTTTCTGTTTTACCTGTTTTATCTGGCATACTAGCCGCAAATAAATTTATTTATTTAGCCATTGCGTGTTTGGTTTTGATCCCATTTTCCCCAAGGTGCTGGCTTGGGCCATTAATGGTTGGTAATTAGCAGCATGTTCCAGGCTGAATTGCCCTGCATCGTTTTTTGAATTTTTCACGTTGAACCGTTGTTCCAGAAGTGATTGTGAAGCTGGCGCATACCTGGTTCGCATTACTTGAGGCCACTTAACGTGACCTTTGGTGTTTGCCCTGAAGAATTCCCTCAAGGAACCATGCAAAATAACAGTGGCGCGTTAGCTATGCATATGCTAATGGTTATGCAAACAGGAATGAAGGAGCAGGCGAGTGCGGGGGGTGGAATTTCTCTTTTTGCATCTGGACTGTGAATAGGCATTTAAAAAGTCGCATTAAAAAAAGAGCTTTGAGCGAGCAACAAAACTGACCATGCATAAATGGCCTTGGAGACTGCCTTGAATCACCAGAGAAGGTAAGGCATGAGAGGTGGAAATGTTTTAATAAATAATATGCCTATGGAATGTCTCACCAAAGTTATGAGCGGCTGGCATCCTGTTCACCTGGTGGCCGAGATTTGAGTGGCTGCTTTTAAAAAAGTCAAATACTGACCCCAAGGGAGTAAGAATAAAATGTTGAAATTGCTGGTGCGCCCAACAGAAGTCCAACACCGGAGAGTCACCCAGTGGATTAGGAAGCTCTTTGATGTGCCTCGGTTCCTGAACAATTAAGCATCCGTAGCCAGCGTTAATTGACAAATGCATTTGTCCCACAATGTCCCTCTCACTTAATCACTGCCCACGGTATGTCACCAAGCCGGGATTGCTTTGATCAATGGGTTTATTTTTTTCCCTTAACAAGGCACAAATCCTTAACCAGTGTTTGAACAGGAGCAAATTGTTCTGATTTTTTGAACTGGGAAAGTAACTGGAAGAAGACATTGCAGAAAGCGGGAGAGGGAGAATTTACCATCCGATGATCTGTAGTGATGTTTGTTGAATTCAGTTGACTGGCCAGAAAAAAAAAATTCATAGGACAGGGCAAGGACTTTCAGTTATAACTGCAGGTCACTTGTCTAACTTTATTTTATATCTATTTATTTTACTTCCTTTGTACACTACCTTCCTCCGCAACAGGGACCCAAATTCACTTACATCGTTCTCCATTTTATTCTCACAACATAGGGTTGCCTACCTCCAGGTACTATGGAAAAACTCACAGTACTGATAATAAAGTTGCTAGAACAAAGAATCAGTACCACTCAATATTGTACAAAATCTATTAAATACTAAGTGCAAACTTGAACAACTTATCAAAAAGCCACAAAGTTACAACAGTAAACACATTAGACACAATATATACTGCAAACAATCTAATACAAGCGTAACAGCTGTCTCCAAAGAACCAAACGTCAGTCCAATGTACAAGGGAAGAAGAACGCCTTCTTATCCAAAAGTAGACGGTTGCTCCAAAGTAGGTAGCAAAACAATCCAAAGTGAACAGCAAGGAAGGAAACGCTATTCCGGATATTCTGTAGCGCTTTCACCAAAGCATAGCTTCATCAGCCTCATGCAGGGCCAGCTTGATTGGCCTACTGAGTATTGAAGATGGCTAAGTTCCTCACCTGTGGCCAGGAGGGCTCCCAGTGCAGCAGACCTACTGGTTTGAGAGCTTTGCAAAACAGGAGGCTTAGGGAGTTGGAGAAAATGGCTGCTTTGGCCATTGGGCTCTATGGCATTGAAGTCCCTCCCCTCCCCAAACCCTGCTCTCCTCAGGCTCCGCCCCAAAAACCTCCCACTGGTGGTGAAGAGGGACCTGGGATTTCCAACCTCCAGGTGGCGGCAGGAGATCTCCTGCTATTACAACTGATCTCCAGCCAACATTGATCAGTTCCCCTGGAGAAAATGGCCTTTCTGGACATTGGACTCTGTGGCCTTGAAGCCCCTCCCCTCCCCAAACCATGCCCTCCTTAGGCTCCACCCCCAAAATCTCCAGGCATTTCCCAACCCAGAGGTGGCAACCCTATGTAGGTTAGATTAGGAGTGTGTGGCTAGTCCGAGGTCTCTCATAGGATTGCCAGGTGGATGGTTTCAGCAGGCAGTTGCTCGCCAATCCACCTGGCTGCTCTGGAGCAGGGATCATGGCCATGATCAAACCCTGGGGGTTTGAGTGCTAAAGCAGCCATGGTTATGTGGCGCTTCCAGAGGTAAACCCAGAAGTGACTCAATCGCTTTGTGCGCAGAGCCGCGCAATCGCCCAGCCCTGTCCCCAAAATCTCCCGCTGATGGAGAGGGGGACCTAGCAACCCTAGTCACCCAGCAAGTGTCCATGGCAGAGTAAGGAAGGAAACCTGGCTATTCCAGGTCCTAGTCTCATACTGTAACCACTACAACATGCTTACTCTCAGTTTATAAAGCCACCCTATAAAGACTTTCTGCAGTCGTTATAACATTGATTGTAGGATTGCCTAAGAAGTTCCTGGAGATTTGGGGGTGTAGCCTGGGCAGGACAGGTTTTGGGAAAGGGAGAGATTCCAGCAGGGTATAATCCCATAGAGTCCCCCCCCCCTGCCCCCAAAGCAGCCATTTTCTCCAGGGGAACTGATCTCTGGGAGATCAGTTGTCATTCTGGGAGATCTGCAGACTCCACCTGGAGGTTGGCAACCATAACTGATCCCATTCACCAGTACATAATGACAGTAAGCATTGTCGGTCCTGTATGGGTCTGAAGTAGGGTTGCCAGGTCCCTCTTCGCCAGTGGTGGGAGGTTTTTGGGATGGAGCCTGAGGGTGGGGTTTGGGGAGGGGAGGGATTTCTCCAGGTGAACTGATCTCTATCGGCTGAAGATCAGTTGTAATAGCAGGAGATCTCCAGCTAGTACCTGGAGGTTACTACTAAAAAAGAAGACACCACTGTACTGGTACTAAACAGTTAGGAAATTAGCACAGGAGTGACACAACAATATGATTACAAAGTGCAAAAAAGTTCTATTTGAAAAAGCTACAAACAAATCACATTGTGTCTACAAAGTCCAATAGTAACCAATGTATAAATATTGAAGATAATAAAGTACAGGTTATGATGCTTTAAGAGATGACTCGGGGATACGGCTGTTTCAAATTTCTTCAGTTCAATTCTTCATCAGTCCCCAAACGTCAAGAAGACTTGATACAAATAATTTTTGACTGCAGTAACTAATACAGGATAGTCACCACGTTCCACTTAGGATACAGCCAGTATAGCAGTTAGTAATACAAAATAGTCAACATGTTCCACATAGGATATAGCCAGTGTAGCAGCTAATTGAAGAAATTTGAAACGGCCGTATCCCCAAGTCATCTCTTAAAGCATCATCACCTGTGCATTATTATCTTCAATATTTATACATCAGTTACTATTGGACTTTATAGACACAATATGATTTGTTTGTAGCTTTTCCAAATAGAACGTTTTTTGCACTTTGTAATCATATTGTTGTGTCGCTCCTGTGCTAAGTACCTGGAGGTTGGCAACCCTAGTCTGAAGCCAGTCTGATTACAGAAGACTTTCTGTCTCTTCCTTTCTGTTTCATACCGCATGTGAGTATTCCTGAGGATCATCTATATAACTGGTCATCTCAGTGGGTATCCACTGAGCAACTATGGTTGTAAAAAAATTGAAAAGGCCTGCACTGCAAGAATGCATAACAAAGGCATAAATCCCTTTGCTCAAACAAAAATGGTAGCTATTAGGCCTGTGCTGATAACATTACTTTTTACACCTTGCAATAACTAAAGCAACTATGAAAAGTACACTGAAACTTTTTTTTTGCCATCTAATTATAAATGTGTCCAAGAATAAGCCAGCTTCTTGACAGTCTTCTTTCTCAGTTAGTACTGGCATCTCACTCCTTTCGAAATTTGAAAATGTATTCCAAAGTCCTAAGACTCGACATGCTTCCATTTGGTTAGGACCCTTTTCTAATAATTTTATACAAAATGTCTTCTGAAAAAACCCCTAAAACTTACTGTTTTAAGGACTTGCTGCTATTGTGAGTAAATGGAGTTATGTTATTTTCTAAGCATTAAACACTCCAAATGTAAAGATGAAGCGGTTTATAGTGTGGAACAGATGAGTCTGTTCAGACTTCAGTGAGTAACACCTGTGTGGAAGCCACTGTGCATCTGTGCTGCTAGAAGTTTGATTCTGAAATTAGCTTTGATGATACTTCATTGCACACACCTTGAAACCAAGGCTCTGCTCAGAAACTTTGTCAATGCATTACAAAAAGTCCCACGCCTAAAAATGGGGTCCAACATAGGGGTACGAGGTCCCTCTTCACCACCGGCGGGAGGTTTTTTGGGGCGGAGTCTGAGGAGGGCGGGGTTTGGGGGGGAGGGACTTCCTTGTCATAGAGTCCAATTGCCAAAGCGGCTATTTTCTCCAGGGGAACTGATCTCTTATCGGCTGGAGATCAGTTGTAATAGCAGGAGATCTCCAGCTAGTACCTGGAGGTTGGCAGCCCTAGTTCAACAGCCAGTTTCCACTAGGTGGCTGGAGATCTCCCAGAATTACAACTGAACTCCAGATCACAGAGATTAATTCCTCTGGAGAGCTTTGGAGGGTGGACTGTATGGTATTATACCTTGCTGCGCTCCCTCCCCTCTCCAAACCCCGCCCTCCCCAGGCCCCACCCCCAAATCTCCAGGTATTTTCCAAGCGGAAGTTGGCAACCCTAACAAAACTATATACTCCTGTGTAACAGCAAATGTGATGTAGTGATTACCGTGTCAGTCTAGGATCTGGAAGACCCAGGTTCAAATCCCAACTGTGCCATGGGAGCTTGATGGGTAGCCCTTGGCCAGAAAAATGGACATGCATAAATAAATAAATGTGTGTGATTCAAAGCATGACTAGACTCTTTGCCACAAGATTTTCATTGCGTTGGATGAAACATGACCAGCAGGTGGCACAATTTACCTTGTCTATTGATGGGTGCAGGAAGGTCTTCAGAGAGTACAAACTGCTCAAGGGATAATAGGGGATAGCAGTTATTTCTAATTTTACCCACAAGGTGATATTTCCCCCCTATAAAAATTATCTCCTGTCAGTAGTTGTTAATAACTGAATACAAGTGACTTTAATAGCAGGTGGTCATCGATTTCTTTTATATATATGTGTGGGTGTGGGTGTGTGGGTGTGTATTTATACATATATGAGAGAGTGGATATTCCAGGCATTTAAAATATGGGAATCTTGTGTCAAATTGCGGAAGAGGTGCAAATTCATCAGAATATCAATATTAATACCCGTCTTCTCCCCACAGGCCCCCCCAAAGCAGCTTACATGGGGTTGCCAACCTCCAGGGACTAGCTGGAGATCTCCTGCTATTACATCTCCAGCTGATAGAGATCAGACCACCTGGGGAAAATGGCTGCTTTGGCGATTGGACTCTGTGGCATTGAAGTCCCGCCCCTCCCCAAACCCTGCCCTCCTTAGGCTCCACCCCAAAAACCTCCCACTGGTGGTGAAGAGGGACCTGGCAACCCTAAGCTTACAACTCTGATTCTATGAACATCATTATCTCTTCCTCCATTTTATCCTCACAACAAAGCCTGTGAGGGTAGCTTTTCGGAGAGAGACTGACTGGCCGAAGGTCACCCAGTGAGTTTCTACAGCAGAGTCTGGATTTGAACCTGGGTCTCTCTGTTGCTATTACACTGTTGACATCATTGTGAAAAACAGTATTCCTTCTCCCACTCTGAATATTGTAAAAGATATAATCCAGTCTAGCATATTTTGTGAACCACGAAGCTGAACAAATGTGATTTATCAAGCAATGATAATCTTCCAGGTGCTCGATGAGGCTTCCACCCCTTCCATATTTTTGATGAGGGTGCAAAATCTGTGTGCTTGACTGAGCCATAGTTCAGTCTCCTTGCTTTTAATGGGAGAATTAAGCTCTGGCTTCTATGTCTGCCAGTGAGATTGATGGGATTTAAGGACTTTGAACTTTGTCTGGATCATGCCCAAACCACATAATGAGTTTGCTGCTCTGGTGCGCATGTAAGTGTGGTCAAGTCGCGACTGACTTATGGGCATCCCAGTGAGGGGCTTTCAAGGCAAGCGAGGAGCCAACGTGGTTTGTCATTGCCTTCCTCTGCAGAGTCTAACTTTTTGGTCTCCCATCTGAGTACTGATCCTGCTTAGCTTCCAAGATCCAATGAGATCAGGAAGTATCATACCGCCTTCCTTGCTGCTCTGTTACAGTATCCAATAGGTAGTGTTTCCACGTCCCTCTTTGCCACCGGTGGGAGGTGGCAATGCCATAGAGTCCAATTGCCAAAGCGGCCATTTTCTCCAGATGAACTGATCTTTATTGGCTGGAGATGAGGTGCAATTAGAGTTGCCAGGTCCCTCTTCGCCACTAGTGGGAGGTTTTTGAAGCGGAGCCTGAAAAGGGTGGGGTTTGGGGAGGGGAGAGACTTCAATGCCATAGAATCCAATTGCCAAAGCGGCCATTTTCTCCAGGGGAACTGATCTCTGTTGGCTGGAGATCAGTTGTAATAGCAGGAGATCTCCATATAGTACCTGGCAGTTGGCAACCCTAAGTCAAACAACCTTTTGTTGAATGTGTGGTCAGAGCCAAATCTAGGGTTGCCAGGTCCCTGTTTGCCACTGGTGGGAGATTTTTGGGGCAGGGCCTGAGGTGGGTGGGGTTTGGGGAGGGGAGGGACTTCACTGCCATAGAGTCCAATTGCCAAAGCGGCCATTTTCTCCAGGGGAACTGATCTCTATCGGCTGGAGATCAGTTGTAATAGCAGGAGAACTCCTGCCACCACCTGGAGGTTGGGAACCCTAGTTGTAATAGCAGGAGATCTCCAGCTAGTACCTGGTGTTTGGCTTTGAAAAAAGTGTTGGAGCAAAACAGAGACGTTTGCTCCACCCGCTTCCCTTATTTTGAAACCCATGGAGATCTTCAGTGATCATTTACTCTGAGACCCAGGCAGAGAATTTCTTTGATGGCTAGCACAGTGATTCCAAACACTTACAAACCAGGAGAGGACAGGGTTGGTTTCCCTCCGCTCCAAACAGATGAGAAAGGCAGATCAGTAGCATCCGCATAAGGTATCGCTATCCAAAGAACAAATTGTTGTGGGGTATTGTGCAAAACCCTGTTCAACCTTGTAACTCCTTTGTGGTGACCATCGTCACGAACTGAGAGGCAAGAAAGTGTTTTCCTAGCCTCCTGCCCTTGCTGTCTTGCCTCTTTCCAAAAAGAGGTTCAAAGACCATGGTAGTCTGCTGCTGTCTGATTATTCATGTTAAGAGTGGTGGTTTGGAGCGGCGGACTCGAATCTGGTGAACTGGGTTGGTTTCCCCCCTTCTACACATGAAGCCAGCTGGGTGACCTTGGGCTAGTCACAGTTCTCTTAGAGCTCTCTCAGCCTCACCTACCTCACAAGGTGTCTGTTGAGGGGAGGGGGAGGGAAGGCGATTGTAAGCTGGTTTGATTCTTCCTTAAGTGAGAGAGAAAGTAGGCATATAAAAGCCAACTCTTCTTCTTCCTCCTCTTCTTTGCCTAGTCCCATATTCTAACCACTAAACAACAGAGAGTGATTATAGCCAAAAGTGCAGCTTGTCTCTGACGCTAGCATTTTACTGCTTTATACCAACGCTGACCATAAGGGAATGAATTCACATCTGTCTGTCTCTCCCTGTCTTCTTGGGAATGGCATTCTTAAATGCTGACAGCTGACACACATTGGATGACTTAGAGTGAAACTAGATGTGACTTCTGCCATGAGTCAGGTCAGGGGGAAGCTAATGTTCCCAAGCATTTTGGGACCCTATTCCACTCTGGAGCATGGAGAGAAAGACTTCACAGATTTAATGTTTTCTTTCTCAAGCTAACTTGGTCTGTTCTCTGACTTGTAGAAGTTTTGGGATGGATGAAGATTAACAAGCGCAAACTTAATCCTGAAGAAATGAGATGCTACTGGTGGAGGGAAGGTCTGATCCAGGAATGGGGATATCTCCTGTTCTTGATGGGGTTGCATTCCCCTCAAGGAGCTGGTTCATAGCTTGAGCGTGCTGCTGGACCCAGGGCTCCTGTTGGATAACCAGGTGGCAGCAGTGGCTAGGTGGCAGCAGTGGCTAGGGGTGCCTTCCACCAGCTCTGGATGGTGAGCCAGCTGCGGCTCTTCCTGGGCAGGAAAGATTCTGTACCAACGGTAGCTTCTGGACAGTCTTCAAGAGCAGTCCTATGTAGAGCACATTGCAGTAATTTAATCTAGATGTTACCAGAACAAGAAGAGTTGGTTTTTATACACTGACTTTCTCTACCACTTAAGGGAGAATCAAACCGGCTTACAATCACCTTCCCTTCCCCACAACAGACACCCTGTGAGGTAGATGGGGCTGAGAGAGCTGTGACTAGACCAAGGACACCCAGCAGGCTTCATGTGGAGGAGTGGGGAAACCAACCTGATTCACCAGATTAGTGTCCGCTGCTCATGTGGAGGAGTACAGAATCAAGCCCAGTTCTCCAGATCAGAGTCCACTGCTCCAAACCACCGCTCTTAACCATTACACCATGCTAGCTCTACACCAGGGCATGCACCACAGTGGCAAGATCTTTTGTGGCGCTAAAATCTTGGAATTCCGGCCCCAAGGAGATTTGTCTCTCACTTTGTCATTGTCTACTGCCGGGGGGGGGAGACTTTTTTTTTTGTTTCGGTTGGTGTACCCCCCAGTAAACTCTTATTGGCCCTCCTCTGGCTCTGTTGTGTTTGTACATCTAGTGACCGTTTATGCTTGGTAATTAGCAGCGCCTTCCAGGCTGAAGTGCCCCACATATTTTTTTGATTTCTTCAAGCTGAACCGTCATTCCAGACGTCACTGCAAAGCCGGCACATACTTGCTTCACATTTCTGAAAAGCCCCTTTAACGCGACCTTTTGTATTTGCTCCACCCCGCCTCGAAGCATTCACTGAAGGAAGCATGCAGAATCCCAGCCTCGGCTTAGCTATGCAAGCGATGATTGCTAATGGCTATGCAAATGAAGGAATGAAGGAGCAGGTGAGTGGGGGGTGGAATTTGTTTGATTTTCTTGGCTGCGACTTGACGGCACTTCACACACACACATCGGGCCCGTGAATAGTCATTTTAAAGGCTAGATTTTAAAAATCAGCATTGAGCGAAATCGACCCTGCATAAATGGCCAGTATGTTATTATTGCTTGGTTAAATGGTTTACATATACTTTTTTTAATGCTGTTTCAACGTTTTAATGCCTTGACGTTCATCACCTTGGGGACCCTATTTGGGTGGAATTGAAATGTTTTAAATAACTAAATAGTCCATCAGGTCATCTAATCCCCTGACTACATTAAGACCTCGAACTCAGCAAAATGGGCAGCAGAGATAGGTTTTGTAATTCACTGGGTGGTTGGCTGCACTGTATTTTACTTTATAACACTTTTTATTAACTTTTTTTTAAAACAGCCATGCTTTCCAAATCCTCTCCTCTGTAGGCTCCAGACTGCAGCATTCATGTGGGTAAAATGTTTCTGGGAGATCAGGAAATGCAATCAGATTCTGTTTAATACCGACGGTGCTCTCCTGTCCCTGCTGGTTTTCAGTATATCACAAACACTAAGTCTTTGCCTTTGTTTTCTCCCGTCCCCTGAAATGTCACTGTATAACTCATAGATGTTCAAGCTGTAAAAATAGTTTTGCGGGATTGCAGAGGCAGAATGTGCTGTCTTTGCAGTAGAAAACATTGTTTGTGCCTCCCTCCGATCCACAGACTTTTGATGAGAAAAACAGGGCTAGGCTACAGACTGACAGTTCGTTCCGCGATTCTTTAAAACTATTCTTTTTTCTTTTATAAATGCAACCTTTGAGACTCTTCTATCGAGGAGGAGAACAGTGCGGGAAGCTGTTTTTCCCGCCAATGGGCAAAAATGCAGGTCCCTGCAAATTTTCCTCCAGTCGTTGTAAAAGCACCTTGCGGAGGTGGTTATTTCCAGTGGCTGGGTAGCAAATGGTTAAAGTTTCCCTCTTGTCCCACAACCAAATTCAGAATGTTCCAAAATTTCAAAGTACTTCACAGAGACTTGAAATCCAGAAGTGTCATATAGATGGGGCAACTCTGTGTTTCCCTACTGAAATGGCAAACAGGGAAGGTTTTCCTTTAGTGTGGACAAGCTGGGGGTCTATGAAGCGACGGTGGTTTTCTGTTGTCTCCCAAGGAAGTCTCGACAACAAAAGCAAAGGAGAAAGCACTTAGGTGGGGAAAAGAGAAAGCGGTGATGTGATAATTGCATTGGTCTAGTTTGTTGCTTTTACTCTTCCAGAGAGGTACGATTAGTAGGGTTGCCAGGTCCCTCTTCGCCACTGGTGGGAGGATTTTGGGGTGGAGCCTGAGGAGGGCAGGCTTTGGGGGAGGGGAGGGACTTCAATGCCATAGAGTCCAATTGACAAAGCGGCCATTTTCTCCAGGTGAACTGATCTCTATCGGCTGGAGATCAGTTGTAACAACAGGAGATCTCCAGCTACTACCTGGAGGTTGGCATCCCTAACAATGAGCCTCTTTTTTGTGGGCCCAATCTGTTCTCTGGATATTCAGCACCTTACATGACAAAGAAGTCATCCGCCTAAGAACGATCAATGCACTGTTTTGACCAAAACTGTAATTCTTTAAAAACGTCTCCCCTCTCCCTCCATGGCAACCCAGCAGGCGCGCTCTGTGACATAAAGGGTGCTCTAGAGGGATCTAAACAGCAAACTTCCTGGTAGAACTTGAAGGACAACCATTAATGAGAGCGGCCAAGAGGAAAACGTGGCGCTCTGTTGCGAGAGGGCAAGGCACTTTTTTCCTGCATGGTATTTGCGAAATGTATTTTTTATTGTGTGGGATTCTTTTTCTCGTGGCTTCATGAATGGGAAGTTGTAAGGAAGCGAATGGCATACAGATGAGCAATAGTTTTGCAGTAACAAAAGAAGAGGAACTGGGTGTCTTGAGTTGCATACAGATGCTTGTTTCGGTAAGGCAAAGCGAACAATTTCCTTTTTCCTGCTCCTAGACTTGGTCCAGCCTTGGTAGCCTGATGTAATGGAAGGCAGACATGTTGCAGGACAAAACCCAGTTCTCTCTGTGGTCTTAACTTTCAGCTAGTTATAGACAAGGGGCTGCCATGGTGAAATTGACTAGACCAGATTCCAAGTGGCTTTTGGATAGGGTTGCCAGCTCCGGTTTGGGAAATACCTGGAGATTTTGGGGGTGGAGCCTGAGGAGGATGGGGGTTTGGAGAAGGGTACATAGAGTACAATTGCCGAGGTGGCCATTTTTTCCAGGGGAACTGATCTCTATTGCCTAGAGATCAGTTTTAATAGCAGGAGATCTCCAGTCACCACCTGGAGGTTGGCAACTCTACTTTTGGACTAGTTAATGTAATTCCTAATGGAAAGGATTTTTTTAAAAGAGGAAAATATTCTTAAATAGCAGGGCAAGTTGAAAAGGAAATTTCTTTCCTAAATGTCTACATGTGCATAGACATACACTCTCTTTTCACATATAAAACCATTCCACAATAACCATTGCAAAACTGCTCTAGGTAGTATTTTTTAGGGTTGCGGTTGTGCTCCAGGCTATCCTAATCATATCTCAGAAGCTAAGCAGGGTTAGTCCTTGGATGGGAGACCACCAAGAAAGTCCAGGGTCGCTATGCAGAGGCAGGCAACGGCAAACCACCTCTCAATGGCTCATGCTTTGAAAACCTAATGGGGCCATCATCAAATGGTAAACTGAATCAAACAAATCCGTGTTGTGCAAGCTATCAAGTTATCAAAACAAAACAACACTAGGCTATAACATCTTATGAGCTATATTCACAATGGATGACAATTAATGTGACAAGAAAGCAAACAACATAAAATATACAGACAATGAGTGCAATCATGCAAAAACCCAACCCTCAATGGAGGTGAAAGCGAACCCAAGAGTTCAGCAGGTAAGTCTGTGTTTATGTTGTATGTTGATCAAGCAACTGATGAAGCTAACAGCTTAAATGGAGCACAGGTTTTATCCGGAGAGCCCGTCTTTTTGATCTACCTCTTGCCAGGGGTCTTCTGGAGACTATATGTACCTGACCTCCTTGGCCTTGTTTTGCCCCTTGACAGAAGATGATCTATCCCTTTACAATATAAACACGGACTTACCTGTTGAACTCTCAGGTTCGCTTTCACCTCCATTGGGGGGTTGGGTTTTTGCTCGATTGCTCGAATTATCTGCATATTATATGTTGTTTGCTTTCTTGTCACATTGATTGTCATCCATTGTGAATATAGCTCGTAAGACTTTATAGCCTAGTGTTGCTTTGGTTGTCATAAAATGGCCGTAACTTGATGGCACTTTCCACCACCAATGAGTGTCGCTTGTCCTGTTCAACAGGCATCCATGACAGCTGCATTGAAGAACACACATCTGTTGTGTTGGTGCTGGTTAGGATTCTGAGGCTGGTTTTGAGTTTTTCAAGGGGAGCACAGCAGGGAATGCTTTACTCACTGAAGCAAACAGTCCCATCCTAAGCAGAGTTACACCCATCTAAGTCCATAGAAGTCAATGGTGGAGGGTGTAACTCTGCTTAGAAGTGCACTGTCAGATTTGTGCTGTAGGGAATGGCAATTCCACAGTGCTGCCTCTAAGTCTCTAAAAAAGGTATTTTCATACTATCCAAGTGAAGAGCAAACGGTTTCCTTTTGCCTCTTCCGAGAGAACTTCAGAAGAAGAAGAAGAGTTGGTTTTTATATGCTGACTTTCTCTACTGCTTAAGGAAGAATCATCCCGGTTTACAATCTCCTTCCCTTCCTTTCCCCACAACAGACACCTCACCCTGTGAGGTGAGGCTGAGAGAGATAGAAGAGAACTGTGACTAGCCCAAGGTCACCCAGCGGGTTTCGTGTGCAGGAGTGGAGAAACTAACCCAGTTCTCCAGATTAGAGTCTGCCGCTTATGTGGAGGAGTGGGGAATCAAACCCGGTCCTCTAGAGTCTACCGCTCTTAACCACTGCACCATGCTGGCTCTTGGATGCATCCCCAATTTCATCTGATTTCATCCTCCTCTTAGTGTAATACCAATATCCTTTTTTTTTGTTGCTATAATAATGACTAGAAATTTAAAAAGTGAGCTCTTCATGGCAGTAGCGACCAGATTCTTCACAATGTTTGACTTCAAGAACTTTGTTTCTCCACATGGCCAATGTGATGCCTGCTGGCATGTCACAGCCAAATGTAGATGGTCTCTTCTTTTACGCATGCTGTGTCCTCCTTCCCACATAGCGAAGTGCGGTGACGCCCATTTTATGCACAACGGAGAAGACACCGGCAAGACACCGCAGGCGCTTAAGTTGGGATGGTTAGGAAGATAATAACAAGCCAGGGTTTTTAGTGAGCGGAGCTGCTTGGCGGTTGCTTTATACAGCCATCGAAAGATCTCGCATTAAGCCGGCTTGCTTTCAGTCTCTCACCTGCGTGGCCGCCGACACAGCCTTTGTAATTATAATTAGACAAACTCTTTACCTTCTGGAGGTCTATAGCAAGAGCTTTATAAAATAATATCACAGCTTAAAAAAAATCATAAACAGGGAGGTTCATGCCCAGTCCGGTTCTCTTCAACAGAATTGTTGAAGAGCCTGCTAAGCCTATCGGACCACCCAAAAAAACTTCCCTGGCTTTGTAACATGGAAGAAATATTAGCATTTTGATGTGATGATTGGTTTCAAGATGTGTCATATAGCTAGAACTGTATGTAGAACTGTAGAAGAAGAGTTGGTTTTGATACGCCGACTTTCAAAGGAGCTATTTTCTCCAAGGGAACTGATTTCTGTCATCTGGAGATCATTTGTAATTCTGGGAGACGGCAACCCTATATTTATCACAAGCAATTTGTCTCTCTTTGGGTACCTTCCCAACCTGAGAGCACAGTCAGTCTAGGCCAGCCTCTGAAAGAAGAAGATTTGGTTTTTATATGCCAACTTTCTCTACCTTTTTAAAGGAGAAATAAACCGCCTTACAATCTCTTTCTCTTCCTCTCTTCACATCAGACACCCTGTGAGGTAGGTGGGGCTGAAAGAATTCTGAGAGAACGGTGACAAGCCCAAGGTCACCCAGATGTGTAGGAGTGGGGAAAGCAACCCGGTTCACCATGTGGAGGAGTGGGGAATCAAACTCAGTTCTCCAAATTAGAGTCCACCACTCCAAACCACCACTCTTAAACACTACCCCATGCTGGCTCTCGCCATACAGCTAGAACTTTTATCCCCTTGTCAGGTTCCATTGGGGTTTGGCCTGAGTCCGGGGCTGTCTTATCCTTAAACTCCTGGACAACACAATGCCCAAATGAACCCTTTTCCATGCATGCAAAACTGAAAAGAGAGCGAGCGAGCATATTTTGTTGATGCATTCCTGTACCTTGGGCAGCCATGTAGACTGGTAACTTACTTTATGAAATAAACACTCGAATACATATTGATTTTTGACAAAGGAACTCATACCAAGCAGCAAGGCCACATGCTGCCTTTGACTTGTGATATACATATTATATGCCTTTTGTGTACTCAATCAGGGTTCTTTGATTTTCTGGAATGCCGTTGAAAACAGGCCACTGTGTTATGCATTGAACCAAATGCAAGAAGGCAAAAGCCTTGTTCACATGTGAGTGCTCTGGGAGAGGGGATTGCTCCAACGAGGTCCTTCCTTTTTAAGCCGAGCTTATTAAATTTGGCCCCTGCTGGTGAATCGACTGAATGCTTAGTCGATTTTCCCATTGATTTAAAGCTAGAAGCTCTGCTCATATGACATCTTGAAGCCATCTGGGTGTCATTCGGCTGGGCGTCAAGGAACGGGACTGCAGCTCTTAAAGTCGTCATCCGCGTTTGCGGTTGCTGCTTCGCTCTCTCAAATAAAAGGGTGGGATCCTCAGCTGGTGTAAAGGGCCCCGGCTTCTATCGATTTTTGTGGGGCTGTAATTTATATAAGCCGAAAATCTGGTACGATAACTGCAAGGTGGCGATCCTTCTGTGGAGAACAAGGATGTCAGCCTACATAAGCCCAGGAATCAGTCACAGGGAAAGGAGCTATTGATTACTGATTGCATTACAGGAGGCGCTTGTTAGGCCCTCCTTTGTACTCGCGCATACAGTTTTGGTCTCCAGCTTTAAGAAAGGACGTATTAGCATTGGAAAGAGTCCAAGAGCGAGCAAGGCACTCTTAATTTTAGGCAATTCATTCCCAGTCGTTGAGAATGTAATACGTTTACTGTTGAAAAATGGAAGCGATCGAGACCACATTAGGTAACCCGGGGAAGAATTCGCACTGAATCATGTGGTTGGAAGTAAAGAAAGGAATACGAAGGAAGCGCAAAATAAAAAGGAGGTTACTAATTGTTGCTTTTATTAGTGCGGTTGCAACATATATAGCAATTGTGATAATAAAAGAGAAGCAATATATACCCCCTTTTCAACCTTAGGGGGCATAAAGGGTTGGATTCAGCCAGCTTTTCTGCTGGTGAAAAAAGGAGGAGGAAGGCTCAGCTGGGTTTATGCGATCTGCATAGACAAAAGCCGGGTGGGATGGGGGACTGTAGTAAGGAGGGGAATTACTGAGTCAAAAAGCTGGCTGGATCCAACTCAGTATTTGCACGGCGTCATTACTTGCCATCCTGAGTCTGAGGTGGGAAGGTAGGCTAGACATGTTTTAAATTAATTAATTAAATATTTCGTGGGAAGTAAATTAGATGACTGTTAGAGCTAAAAGAGGGTTGAAAAATACAAGCAAGTAATCGTAGGATCCTATCCATTCCTTCCACTTGGAGAGTTTTGGGAGGGGGAGGACCTCCTAGGATCGTATACGTTCCTTCCACTTGGAGATCCAGCATGGTGTAGTGGTTAGGAGCGGCGGATTCTAATCTGGAGAACTGGGTTTGATTCCCCACTCCTCCACATCAAGCCAGCTGGGTGACTTTGGGCTAGTCGCAGTTATTTTTTGAACTCTCTCAGCCTCACCTACCTCACAAGGTGTCTGTTGTGGGGAGAGGAAGGGAAGGAGATTGTAACTAGTTGGCATATAAAAACCAACTCTCCTCCTCCTCCTATTGTGTGGCGCAGTTCTGCATTGTGGAGGTGGTTCTTTGGTACCAAGTGCTTTCCGTGCATGCAAAATGCTGTGTTTTGCATGAGTGGAATGTGCCTAGCACTAGAGGAATGTGTTCCACAATTGAGGACCGCCTCTGCAAGGAAGGGCCATGATGGGCAAATGCAAAATAAGGATTGGATTCAGGCCTTAGGCCCTCAGCTTAAGGAATGGATAGACAACTCTAGAAGCAAAAAGAGAAGTGCTTTAATAAAGAGGAGAGAGAAAGGGGGAGGAAGAAGAATAAATTAGGAACAGTTGGTTATCGTGCCTGGTTAATGAGACAGAGAAAGAAAAGTAGGGAAAGAAACAATACCAAGATCAGAAGAAATATATGGATCATCAACCACTGCGAATGAGTTGCAATTTTAAGAGAAATGTAAAGAAATTTTATGAGGGTGTTAAAGATACGAATGGCTAGAAGTGGTTACTAAGCAGGGCCACTGGGATTTGAGAAGAGGAGTGATCATCTTGCTCGGAGTGGAAAGAAGTCGTCGAGCGGCTGAAAGTTTTTTTTAAAGCAAAGAATTAAAACGTCAGCATCCAGAATAACAGGAGCTCACTACATCAAACCAAACACACCAGAACCTGCATCCGAGGAAACTGCGCAGAGCAGGAATGGCTCGAAAGAACAATGAAGCACCTGGGATAGGTGGCTTTGCAGTGGAACTACCCAACTATGAAGGTATTTCTTACCATCAGAAATTAAAATTTAATTTGAAACATCTGGCGAAGGGACAAAATTCCGGAAGAGTGCTGTGTTAATTTGCATTATCCATAGCGGAGGAAACAAATGAGATCTGCTTGTATCTGATAAGCAGCAGCAGTTCCATTGTGAAAACGAAAATCTGCCTGAAACAATCATTGACGGCAAAGAAGTCCTTGAAAAATATTAACGTGGATTTCAATGTGGGAGATCTTGGGTAACGAGGCCATCTGTATTGATGCAGTATATATATTCATGGGAGATGAACTTCAAAAAGTTCTTCATAGACGTCCCTGTGGTTTAGCTTTAACTACAGAAAGCCAAGAGAGTGTTAGGGAGACAATAGCTAGCATGGCTGAAGCTCAGTTGTTTCATTCAACCGCTACTTATTATGCACTTTTATTTTTCAAGTTTAATTTTCAGTAACCATCTATGCATTGCCTGATAAAGGGGTCCCCAGCGTGGTGCCCGTAGGTGCCATGACACCCACCAAGAACTTTCCTGGTGCCCGCCAAGAGTTTTTAGAAAGGGCGTGGGACCAGGTGAGGTTCTTGCTCAGTAGAACTTCTGTTTGGCCACAGGAGATCTGATGGGCTGTACAGACTAAAATAACGTTTTGGTGACAGCTGCTAACACAGTATTGGTTTTATTCTCTCTGTCACTCCTTTTCCTTAAAGCATTTTTAAAAAATTACCCACCTTCTCCCCTACACTTGGGCTTCCTCTGTATTTCTCTGTGTGGCTCCACCTCCCATGGTGGGAGCCATTCTGTGATTGGCATCACCTCCTACAGCAGCCATTTTGTGGTTGAGCCCATCACCCTGTGTCAGAATTCCAAAGGTGCCCACAGGCTCAAAAATATTGGGGATTGCTGGCCTAATGGTTCATCTCTTAATTGCCAGCCATGTCTTCTACTGAGGACTGATAAAGTCATTTATTCCCAATCCCTGTCACTTGCGATTTCCCTTGTGATCACATATAGGTTCCTTTACCCCGTGCCATGTTGTTGATGTGATATCTGGCATGAGTAGTTACCATGAGTGTTGACTGCGCAAACATTAATCTGTTTTGTGTTTCCCCTCTCCTCTCTGTTAGAACTGGGGGGGGGGCTATTTATCCCATAAGTCTTTGCTAGCTTTCTAAAGGAAGTCGTAGAAGCAGCAATACTTTGAAGGAGAACAATAAATACAGAGATGGCTAGATAGTCTCTGTTCTTTCAGATGGTCTGGAATCGGAACTCTAGGGCCAGCAGCTCCTGATAGAATTGTTTACCCTGGACTATAATGCAAATGTTCAGAATGACACAGGCCCAAAAACTCACATGAAATCACTTTGGGATTCTTGAGGTAGCAGACTGCCAGCTGACATGCCAAATGCATGTGGCAACACTTATAAATGAGCAGACACGTCACTTGAATAGAGGAATCTCACTGTGATTACTATTGTCTAGAGGGACTAGACCTATATCTTTGGTGTCCCCTCCCATTTTCTTGCCTTTCTTCCTTTTCTAATTGCGTATTTTGGTTTATTTTGTTGTATATTACTCATTGTTCATTAACATATCATTTAATTCGTATTGTTTCATCCCTTGAGCATGCGTCTTCTTACCAGTCAAGCATCATACCCTCTACAATGATAAGGAATCCAGATTAACAAGAGATGTTAGACTTTGGAACGGAAAGATTATCTTTCCATTCTTCTTGAATCCTGGCTTTGTGAATTGTTGGCTTTTGATGCCAAAATTATCAGACTGGATGGGAATTTATTTAAGATTTGTTGGCAGCCGTTCAGATCGCAATGTGGGAATATATTCAAAGGTTAGGACTCAAAGAAAAATAAGAAGAGTTGGTTTGTGAACCCTGATTTTCTCTACCTTTAAGGAGTCTCAAAGCGGCTTAGTCTCCTTCCCTTCCTCTCCCTGCAACAGACACCTTGTGAGGTAGGTGGGGCTGAGAGAGTTCAGAGAGAACCAAACAGAAGTGGATCCAGTCAGTACCTAGATGGGAGACCTTTTCAATATCCCATGTCCATAGCCTTGAATTCCAGAATGCAAGAAAATATTACTTGCAGCATACTGTTGGAAGCAAGAAGTGCATCAGTATAGGGTAATGGTGTGACTATCATGAGTGAAAGTGTTAATCTACTTTCCCCTGGAAATTACAAGAGCGGTCAAAATAATACTATAAATTTAAATGGCAAGAGAACATCTCCTTATGCTGTCTAACAGTGGCTGTCAAATTAGATGCCAATTTTATTCACATGAAGTCAACAAGGCTGTAACAATAACCAGGAATAGAGTTAAACGATAATGGTTTTCAGCATCCTAAAATGAGCCTCTTGCTCTGGCTTTCTGATGGTTGTCAACATGCTGTCTGACAAGTGACTGACAAGTGCAATAGTTATTTTAGGGATCACTTTTTTTTAAAAAAGGATGTTCTTGGCCAATTAAAATAATTTATTAATGAGGGGTGCAGTGTTGAGAGGAGAGGCAGATGCATTCCTCTTCTGTGGAGAGCCCAGACAATATATGGTCAAGAGAGATACTTCGCTGCATCCCCCTCCTGTGGTCTATTTTTTGAGCTCTTCTGAATCTGTGGTATGCCATCCTGCTCATCTGACCATTGCATGGAAGTCTAGATGTCCAAGTGAGTTGTGCTATGATTGCCATGGTGGCATGTCCCTCTAAGTCTTCCTTGCCTGAAAATTAAGCTAGCGACATTCCACTAACAGCAGTAACAACATTTCATGATATTGGCATGTTGAAGTTCTGAAGAAAGGCTGGAAGCCAAAGAATTCTATGCTGAAGTCCCTACAGCACCCATGGGTACACATGACTAGGAATGTCAGGTCCCTCTTCACTCCTGGTGGGAGGTTTTTGGGGTGGAGCCTAATGAGGGTGGGGTTTGGGGAGGGGAGGGACTTCAATGCCATAGAGTCCAATTGCCAAAGTGGCCATTTTCTCCAGGTGAACTGATCTCTATTGGCTGGAGGTCAGTTGTAATAAGAGGAGATCTCCAGCTAGTACCTGGTGGTTGGCAACCCTATATTTTCATGTTGTATTCAGCCACTGACCTGTAACCTGTGTTTTTTGCTTAATTTTATACTCAATACAGCTGGAGATCAATTGTAATAGCAAGAGATCTCCAGTTACTAACTGGAGGTTGGCAACCCTATGCATGAGACGCTGCTGATACTCCAAGCTAAACATGTGGCCCACCATTGTTGGGGAAGAACATGCAGAGGGAGGCAGCATCAGCTCTTGGCCTCTCTGCCCTGCTTGTTGGTCCTCTAGGGCAGATGGTTGGCTGCAATGTGGGAAAAGATGCTGGACTAGGTGGACTACTGGCTTGATCCAGCTGTCAATTTTGGCTCCTGAAGAGGCTAGAATAAAAATGGAATAGAAAGGACAGTGAAAGGTAAAACGAAGGGTCCATGGGAACAGGATAATCTGCTTGATTGTAATGGAGAGGTGCCTGGCTACTTCCTGCTTAGGGTTGCCAACCTCCAGGTACTGACTGGAGATCTCCTGCTATTACAACTGATCTCCAGCCGATAGAGATCAATCCCTCTGGAGAAAATGGTCATTTTGGCAATTGGACTTTATGGCATTGAAGTCCCTCCCCTCCCCAAGCCCTGCCCCCCCTCAGGCTCTGCCCCCAAAACCTCCTGCCAGTGGCGAAGAAGGACCTGGCAACCCTATTCCTGCCCTCAATCTGATGGTCCCAACCACGGTGAGTGGCATCTGCAAGGAAAAGAGTTCTCTGCTGGAACGAGATCCAGGCATTATAATGGCTGAAGTGCACCATCTTAAGTGGCTTGTGGATCACAGCCAGGCACTCCTTGCTAATCTGTTTCTTACTGCCAGGGATGGAAATCTCAGAGGGAAAGAACCCAACTTCGACAGGAGAAACAAATTTAATAACGTGAAAGCACAAAACAATACAAAGCCATTCCAAATCATACTTGACGTAGCTGCTATAATCCAATTATCTCGTCCACCATTCACTTAAAACCATTCTTGGAGAGTAGGCTGTAAATACGATTTATATACATTTGCCAATAAATATGGCAAACCAGATCTGTCACCATAAATCTTGACCTGTCCCGTATACTTCCCTCATATGTTCTGAAACCAAGACCACTTCTAAATAATGCTGTTAAGCAAATTAAAAAAAAAATTACTTTTGCTTGGAGTTGCAGGCCAAAGTCTTCGATGGCTATATGGTTGACTTTTCTGTAGCAGACATGTTTAGAGAGGGCAGTCCAGGTGAACACCTGGGATGGATTTGTGGACATAGAATCTTATGATTGACCAAATTTGGGGCTCCCCATGTCTAGCATATCCCCTTCAATCTACCTGTCTAGTTCCCCCTGCCTATCTATTGAAATCCTTTGTAGCCTATTGTATTGGTGAGACAAGATTGGTCACACCTTCTAGTAAATCTAGCTGTGTAGGCTGGTATCCAACAACTGAAGATGGCATTTCAAATTGATGAGCGTTTGATTCATCCAGTATAATATTTTTCTGTGTGAAAGTCCTGGACCTTCATGTGTGAACAGATGGTTATATATGTGACTATCTGGAGATGGAGAAATTGCACCCAGTGGCGTGTAGTGGTTTGAATGTCTTATGAGGGCCGAGGAGTCCTGGGTTCAAATGTGCAGTCAGCCACGACACTTATTGAGTAGGGTTGCCAGCTCTGGGTTGGCAACCTTCTTTAAATTTGGGGTTGGAGCCTGGGGAGGGAGCCACCCCCTGTACCCACCCCCCAAAGCTCCTACCAGTTGCCAGGAGGGACCTGGCAACCCTATGTAGAAGTGAAGGTTGAATCTCTTTTTCCCACTGTGCTGTAGTTCTGAGTTGAATCTGGACTTGGAACATTTGGCAACATTAGTTCCCTGATGTTACACATGATCAGGGTTGCCAACCTCCAGGTACTAGCTGGAGATCTTTTTCCTATTACAACTGCTCTCCAGCCGATAGAGATCAGTTCACCTGGAGAAAATGGCCGCTTTGGCAATTGGTCTCTATATTGAAGTCCCTCCCCTCCTCAACCCCGCCCTCCTCAGGCTCTGCCCCAGAAACCTCCCACCAGTGGTGAAGAGGGACCTGGCAACCCTACATATGATAGAAATCGTCTAGTTGAGTACTGCGAAGATGGCTGTTTCTAATTCCTCTGAATTTAGCTTGGGATAGGTGGGTTCCAGTTTGCAATGATGG
This sequence comes from Euleptes europaea, assembly GCF_029931775.1. Lineage (NCBI taxonomy): Eukaryota > Metazoa > Chordata > Lepidosauria > Squamata > Sphaerodactylidae > Euleptes > Euleptes europaea. The sequence continues at coordinate 45,392,590 of NC_079326.1, forward strand.
GTACAGGCTGAGGAGCAAGTATCACCCCCATCAGACATTTCTGGTGGATATCCATGGACAGCATGGTTGTCCCTAAAGGAATAATAATAATAAAAAAAGGATCTTACACAGGAAGACAATTTCAGGGCAAATCAGCGGAGATACTTTTTGTTGCAAAGCTGTTTTGATGTTTGAAATGGGTTCAGTTGAAGTCAACAGAGAGACCTTGCGATGACTGGTACTTTTTATGATATTTTTAGGTGGCTGGGATTACAAGAGAAAGCAATTTCATTTAAATGCCACCAAGGCTGTGTTTCAGAGCGGGTTGTTTTTAAAAAGGTACAGCTTGGAGTTTAGACCAAGAATGTTTTGGAGCTATTTAGCAAAAGTTGCTAAAAGGTTGTTTGGCTTTGTAAGAAAAAAACACAAAACCCTCCTATAAAGAAACGTCTGAAGTTTGTAAGTGAACTTATAGCCATGGCCTTATCTGACCTGCTGGATCAGACCAATGGTTCTTCTAGTCCAACATCTTGTTTGCTTCAGTGATGTTGGTAGATCCATCTTCAAGCAATAGAAATGTAGGGCTTCTTCATAACAGATCACCTAGAAAGAGCAGCGGAGAATGTGCAATTATTAGACAGCTATTCACTTTCCCCAGTTCTACTTTCCCAGGATAGCTGTGTCTTCTAGCACCACTTGTGCAGACAAGTAGACTTGTGGAACTCCCTGCCCCAGGATGTGGTGATGGCTGCCAACTTGGAAGGCTTTAAGAGGGGAGTGGACATGTTCATAGAGGATAGGGCTATTCATGGCTACTAGTAAAAATGGATACTAGTCATGATGCATACCTATTCTCTCCAGTATCTGAGGAGCATGCAGTTGTCTTGTTTGGGGGCTTCCTAGAGGCACCTGGTTGGCCACTGTGTGAACAGACTGCTGGACTTGATGGGCCTTGGTCTGATCCAGCATGGCTTTTCTTATGTTCTTAGAGATTCATGAAGCTCATAGAAGGGGGGGGGGCTCTATGAGATTTTGGGTGGTGGTGGTGGTGATGTAAATTCCTTCCAGTTATAGGACTTCTGCCCAGAACATCATGGCAACCCAGAAATAACTTCCTTTGTCCTCTGCCACCAGACTCATTTGGGAACTAGTCCTTAGGACACCATTCTGATCTTATCATTCCTGTTAGAGGTGGAAGCATGACCTCATTTCACAGTTGGCATGTTAACAGGGCTCTTTCCAAGTTTTGTATGCCCTGACACTTCTTATTGCTTCCTTGCAGATGTCATATGATGTCTCCTGACTGTGAACTTCATGACTTATGTCAGGCAAATCAATCGGATTTATTTTGCTCCTGTGTTTGCATGTTCAGCCGTTCTGTTTTGTGTTTTGTTTGTTTGTTTGTTTGTTTGCTTGCTTGGTCTTTCCTTCACTGAATTCACGGGTGGGTGGGTGGGTGGGCTTACCTTATTATTCTCCGTCATCTACCACCCTAGTTGGTTTGTACAGCTGCACTTCAATTAATTTTGTAGTTTCTTGTTTTCATCTCCCAACCTGTCACAATTCTATCTCTTTCGACTGACAGACCATTGTTTCTTTTCACATTTCTTCTGCATCTCAACGTGCTTGGATTTATTAGTAATCACAGACTTGGGAAGCCATTTCCTCAACCTCCGGCAAACACAATACTTGCATTTTCTTCATGACTGATCTTTGCACAGTGTCGTCTGTCCGAGTTTCACTGGAAACTGCCGCTCTTCCCTTCATGCATAAGCTGTTTGAAACGTATCATAATAATTTGGTGGTATGTCTACAGGCGCCCTGACCTGGATGGCCCAGGCTAGCCTGATCTCGTCAGATCTCAGAAGCTAAGCAGGGTCAGCCCTGGTTAGTATTTGGATGGGAGACCACCAAGGAATACCAGGGTTGCTGTGCAGAGGAAGGCACTGGCAAACCACCTCTGTTAGTCTCTTGCCATGAAAACCCCAAAAAGGGGTCGCCATAAGTCGGCTGCGACTTGACGGCACTGTACACACACACACATGTCTACAGGCTAAACTGGTGTTGTGCAAAGGGTCAGCAGAAGAATGTTGGAGGTGGACAACAGCTTCGTAAACAGCTTTGGGCTTCCTTTGTGGATAAGAGTGCGGTATAACGAGATTAAATAATTTCAGAATTCAAAAGGGGCAGCATGGGGGAAGAGGAACACAGGGAGCTCAACATCTGCCTGCAGCTTTCACTGGTGTTTGGTTGGCTGAATGTAACCCAATCATTTTTTAGCATCATTTAATATCTCCTGTTGTCTCTCCCCCCAAAAAATCTCATTTAATATCTTGGAAATGAGATTTTGGGGGAAGGAGACAACACTGGTATTTTGTGCATTATACTACTTAACAGCTCAAAGGGAATCTGACCAGCTTCAGAAAATGCAATGGTAGTTGGTGTTGTTCATAACTCTGTAGTACTTATGGAACTGGAAGGCCTCTTGCAGGCCATCTAGTGCAATCCTCGGCTCAGTGCAGAAATCCGAAGCCAGCGCAACCCGTAACAAACAGCTTTTCAGCTTCTGCTTGAAGACTTCCTGTGAAGGAGAGAGACTCCCCACTCCTAGGAAATGTATGATGTAGAAAGTACACTCCAGGACTCACTCAGCAATCAGCACTTTGATCTTCTTTGAGAAATCCTACCCCCAAGACTGTAGAGGTGCCAGAAGACTGTAGATGGGGAAAAGTTGTCCCAGGTCATTTATGCATGAGAGTTTTACCTGAGGTTCGTTGCTCCTGGACCCACATTTTCCTGTTGGGAATCTGTGCACCAGCAGTCTCCAAGCTCAAATCAAGTCCCGCCCCTTTAAATGCTGCTTTGTAATTGTCTTACTTGTAGTGCTTACTGTGAGAGACAATCCCCCCCCCCCAAACCCAATTGCCACATAAAGAAGCATTGGCCAAAAACGCATGGTCCCTTAACCCACTTTATTCCCCGTTTCAGCCAGGAACAAATTGACCCGGGCTGGGGGGGAAACTGTACGCATTACCTTGAAAAGCAGGGATGAAACTGTGCCAATAGATCCATGTAAACAGAAAATGCGGGAGACATTAAGTTCCTGTTTAGTTTGGCACACACCCCATGCTACCAGTGATTGGTTGTTTCAAATTGACCAATGAGGGCCTTCCCTGCCCTGGGAAATGACCAATCACCGGGGGCAGGGGTGTTGCAAGCTAAACAGGAACTGTGCATGTCTCCCACATTTTCTGTTTACATGGATGGATTTGCACAGAGTTTCGTCCCTGCTTTTCAAAGTAATACGTACAGTTTCCCCCCAGCCCAGGTCAATTTGATCCTGACTGAAACGGGGAATAAAGTGGGTTAAGGGACCATGCGTTTTTGGCCATAGTAAGAACAACAACATTAAAAAATGGAGCCATTTGAAAAGGGGGGGGAATCCAAGCCTCATTTTAAAACACTTTTCTTCTGCTCAGAAAGAGCTCCGAGGAAGCAGGAAGTATTTCAGTCCCTGCCTCTGGACATGCTGTTTTGTGATTGGCTGTGAGAGAAACCAAGCTTGCATGTCCACACTTTGCCTTGTGCACAGGGATTTCACATGACCTTTGCTCAGGGAAGATGGAAGAGTCGGGTTAACAGAGGAATGGAAGACCCGGACATTGCGAGGGCTGGCAGTGAGGTCATCACGAATGGATGGAAAACTCATGCATAACTCCAAGGAACAACCGATTCAGACTGGGGGCAAACATGAGTGAAAGTACCCATGCATAAATGACCCCAGCTTTCCAAAGAGTTTGGAAAGAAGATCTTGGAAATTATAGACTGGTTGGTCTGATGTGAATATTAAGGAAGATACTGGAACAGATTATAAAGAAATTTGTCTGAAGGATTTTGGAAACAAAGCATTGATTTAGTAGAAGCCTGCATGGATTTGTCCAGAATCAATCTTGCCTGATTTATCCTTGTTTCTATTTTAGCAGACAAGGAAAATGCTGTGGATGTAATATATCTAGCTTTCAACAAAGCATTTGACAAAATTCCTGGAGATTTGGAGGCAGTGCCTCTGGAGAGGGGAATTTGGGGAGGGGTTTCACCTAGAAACTACGATATACTGTAGAGTTTGCCTTCTGAAGCTGCCATTTTCTTCAGGGGAACTGATCTCTCTGATCTGGAGATCAGTTGTAAATCCAGGAGAACTCTAGGCCCCACCTGGAGTTTGGCAACCCAGCTTCTAGGGACCCTGGGGAGAAGTTAAGATGGCCAGACTCCTCAGCAATTAAAACTTTGTACAGAAAGGAAGCAATCCTAAGCAGGTCTACTCAGAAATAAGTCTCATTTTAGTCAATGGGGCTTACTCCCAGGAAAGTTTTAGGATTGCAGCCCTTTGGATTTTCTCTCAGTTAAACAAGCTTGACACTTCAAAAGACAGGTTTTCCTTGAGGGAAAAAACCCCTCTATTTGAACAAGGCCTTATACTATTTAACTGTAAAAGGAGGGAATCAACAGCCAATCACTATAGGCTGATGTGAAATTACTGAAGTGAATTACTCTCTTGTTCTGTTGTTCAGTTTTTAGTTCTGGTTTGGGGTTGATAGTTGCTTTGGAGAAGTGGACTCTGATCTGGAGAACCGGGTTTGATTCCCCACTCCTCCACATGACCGATGGAGGCAAATCTGGTGAACTGGATTTGTTTCCCCACTCCTACACACAAAGCCAGTTGGGTGACCTTGGGCTAGTCACAGTTCTCTCTGAACTCTCTCAGCCCCACTACCTCACAGGGTGTCTGTTGTGGGGAGGGGAAGGGAAGGTGATTGTGAGCCGGTTTGAGTCGACCTTAAGTGGTAGAGAAAGTCGGCATATAAAAACCAACTCTTCTTCTTCTTCCTTGCCCCCATTTGAGTAAGGAGATTCATCTTGTTTCCCTTTATTATCTTTAAAAAAAATTCAATTGCTGAAGCTAATTGATATTGTAACATCTCAGGGGTAGGGAGAGAAGGATTGTACGAAGGTAGCTCAGTTATTGAGTTAACTGCAGCCGCCCTGCTTGATTGTGGTCTACAGGCCCTGTTATTTTGAGAATATTGGAAATCATTTTCACAGCCCACAGGATGGATGGGGAACAGCCCGGCCAATCTGTTGAGTGAAAGTGAATTTAGTAAATTCAATACGAAGTATTGCAGACAGTCCAAAAAAGTTTCGCTGTTTTAGGAGGTCAAGATGTTTTTGCTTTCTCTAGATAAATAGGCTTAGCAAAGCGGCTTTTTGGAAATCGAGGCTGTAATCCTGTGAAGGGCTGGTATCGGCATACCCTGAGATGGGGCGTCTGCCAGGGCGTAGGGTTGCCAGGTGGGTGGTTTCGTTGGGCAATTCTCGCCAATCCACCGGGCTCCTCTGGAGCTGCCTCCTCCTCCTCCTCCTTCTTGCTACTTCATTGTTATCCTGCTGTGGTCGAATGAAGTCAATCCTCTCTTGTTTGGTGGTCAACAAGCGGAGGAGGCTGCACTCGTCTCTCCGAGGAAACGCTGGTAATTTTACACAGAGAGCTTTTAATCCAACCTTATTTGGAAAGGAAGTGCATCCAAGCCGATGTATGTCATAATGAGAAAGCCACAGTGATCAACCAGCGGTAGCTTTATCATCTTTATGCTCAGGAATCAAGTGGAGTAGAAAGTAATACCATTTAATTCTTGTCACTCCGGTAAATTAGTGAGAACATGACAACTTTTGTAATGTTAGCGAGAACTAATAAATGTTGGGCTTAACTGTAAACGGCATCAGAATATCGATGTTTCTTTTTTTCAAAATCAAGCCTAATTTCCTAGAAGTTTTTTTTTTAATATTAAAAATGGCTGAAGGGGAGCGGCTAGCACAGGTGACAGCTTCATTTTCCAATCTGAAAGGAGAGATCCTTGCTTATTTAGTTACATCCCACTTTTCTCCCCGACAGGGACCCAAAACAGCCTACATCATCTTTCCTCCTCCTTCATGGTATCCTCACAACCACAAGTAGGATTGCCAGCTCTGGGTTGGGAAATACCTGGAGATTTGAGGGTGGAGCCTGATGAGGGTGGGGTTTGGGGAGGGGCGGGACCTCAGCAAGGTATAACGCCATAGAGTCCACCCTCCAAAGCAGCCATTTTCTCCAGGGGATCTGATCTTGGTTGCCTGGAAATCAACTGTAATAGCAGGAGGTCGCCAGGTGCCACCTGGAGGTTGGCAACCCTCGCCATGAGGCTTTTGAGAGGTCAGGTCTTCCAGGGGCACTGGTTGCACACCTGAGGGGTGTGTGGGGGGGGTCCGGAGGTGCTTCTTCCCCGCCAATCTTTTCTTCCCAAATGGGGTTGCTAGTTCAGTCAGGCTGTGTGAGCCTATGTCAAGGGCTGGACTGGACAACTCTTGTGAGTCAATATCTTGTTTGTGGGATGGGGATTGTAAAACAAACAAACAAAAAAACAAAAAAACCAGAAAGAAAGAAGAGGGAACAGGGACTTGTAGGAACTATAAAGATACAAACCTCTTTGCAAACTTATTCCATACCCATAGTTTTGTGAGGCAGACAATTCTGTTTTATATCTGAAATGTCATTAAAAGGCCATATTGTTTGCAGCTTCGGATAGGCCTAGGGTTGCCAGCTCTGGACTGGGAAATTCCTGGGGATTTTGGGAGTGAAGCCTGAGAAGGCCAGGGTTTGGGGAGGGGAGGGACTTCAATGGGGTATAATGCCATAAAGTCCACCTTCCAAAGTGGACATTTTCTCCAGGGGAACTGATCTCTGTTGCCTGGAGATCAGTTGTAATAGTGGGAGACCTCCAGCCACCACCTGGAGGTTGGCAACCCTATACTGAGTGGATGCCTTTAATATATGCCATTGCTATAGGATCCTCCCAGAACATGCACACTATTGATTCTTTATATTATGCACACTAGTCAACCTTCAGAAATTTGTGTATGTCTTGTTGTAATTAAAAAGGGCTTCTTAGCAGAGCCAGGTTGAGTAACAAGCAATCACTAAACTGCTCCGCTCAAAACAACCTTGAAACCATATTGTTCCCTTCAAGGTTGCCAATCTCCAGGTGGGACATGGAGTTCTCCTGAAATCACAACCCTCCCCTCCCCTAATTCTCCCCTCCCCAGGCTCTGCCCCCAAATCTCCAGGAATTTCCCAACCCAGAATTGACAACCCCAAGAAGGCCCCAGTATCCTTCTAAATCTCAGATGTGCGTTTGCGTGTTCCACTTTAAAACGAGTGAGAACCCAACCTTTTGTAGACGTAATGGGTTTTTCCAGTTTGAAACCCCCTCCCCCAAAAAATGTTCCTTTCAGAGATGCGTTGACTTAATCAAAAGTAACCACAATGCTGCTGCAGAATACTGGAAGGGGTTAGACATTTACTCATTGCATTATTTTGGACTTTGCAGGGGAGCAGAAAATAAAGTCCTATGATTAGGGTACTTCTCTCCCCCCCACTTAACAAAGCCAACAAAGCGAGAAGAGCCCAAATCTCTCTCTCGTGGGCTCACTTCTGTCAACAGATTGTCGAGAAAGATCATCCACAGCCAGTGGAGTACCCTTGAAGTGGTCAGCTTCAAACTTATTAGGTATTCTGCTCATCGCTGCCCATTTAAGTACGCACACTGTCTTTGAAAAAGCTGTTCTTGGGAGCCTGGCAATTTTCTTCCCACAGCGCGAGAGGGGATGTTATACAGGGTTGTTTATTATCAACTTTAATAGAACTGAAGCCCGAGGTACAACTATCTTGTAGCAGAGATGCCCTTCTGATGAGAGTGCACAGGATGGCCTATTATTGGAAGATCTGAATATAGTTTCCTGCGTTTGGTACAGAATAAAGCCAGACACGCGACTGTTCCAATTATCCTCGGGAGAAATAGCTTTGCTCTCCACTTAGAGGAAAAATATAGGGAAAATACAGAATGCTGCCCGTCACGCTGCCAGCCAGAACCAGTTCTGTCATGGTCTTCTGATAAGAGCTATATGAATAATAAACAGAATTGCATCTTGATCTAAAACCCGTGTGTATCTCTGGTGATAAACATGAGATGGGTGTGCATTTTCAAAAGATATCTCTTGTTTTGTCTGTTATCAGACATATCCATTTCCCTTTTTAGTATTTATTCTTCTCTTCCTCCTCGGTCTTCCACTTCTGGCAATTGCCTCAGGCCAGCCAGATGTGGAGCTGATTGGCCAGGGTGGGGTGGGAAAGAATTGCTCTTCTCCCAGCCCATCCTGGCGCCTTGGTCACGCTTGCCAAAGCAACTCAGAGGAGCTGCTGTGTATCACCCTAGGAAATGTAGTCCAGGGGCTCTATGGCATTGAAGTCCCTCCCCTCGCCAAACCCCCTCCCTTTTCAGGCTCCACCCCAAAACCTCCCACGGCAACCCTAAATAAGGAGGACTTAAGAAATGGAGCCATTCCCTCTTGCTACAAATATGTCTGCATCCCAAGCCAAAGATCAACTAGGGAACTACTGTAGGCATATATACAAATCCCAAATACAGTCGAAAAATAATCATGCAAGTTTTGGAAAAAAAATTCTTCTTTTCAAAAATTTAAAATCTTAATGATGGACATCTGTGGCCTTTCTTTGGCACCTTAAACGGAAGCTGCTTAGCATGAATGCATGCTGTTCTTTCGGCTGTGTTTTTTAAGGGTAACTAACGGGTTTTTTCCCCTGTTGGCAGCAGTCCCACAGACTTCACACAGATCCATCCATACACACAGATTAATAACTCAAGACACTTGCAGAATTCAGTACAAGTCCGATCTGTTAGTTAAAAATCTAAAGATAGGTTCTGATTTAAGGGGCTAGCAGTATCATTCCTAGCAGAGTTAAGCTGTTCTGAGATGGTTGACTTCAATGGACTTAGAATGGTGATACTCTGGTTAGGATTGCTCGGTAACAGTGCAATCCTATGCAGAGTTACTCCAATCTAAACCCACTGAAATCAATGAGTTCAGACTCCAGTAACTCTGCATAAGATCTCAAGCTAATTTACTAACCATACAGCTCAGTCTATCTGCAAAGGCAACTGCATACAGGATCATAAGCTAAAGACTATGGTCATTTATGCATGAGTTTTCCATCCATTAGAGATGATCTCAACAGCAGCCCTCACAAATCCTGGGATTTCCTGTCCCTCTATTAACCCGATTCTTCCCTCTCCCCTGATCTCAGCCTGCTTGAAATGCCCATGCATAAGGCAAAGCACAGGACACAGAAGCTTGGTTTATCTCACAGCATGCAGACAGCCAATTACAAAGCAGCATGCCAAGGGGCGGGGATTCAAATACTTCCTGCTTCCTCAGAGTTCTTTCTGAGCAGAAGGCTTTTACAAATGAGGCTTGGGTTTCTCTTCCACCTTCCTTTCAAATTGCTCTGTTTTTGTTCTTAAAATGCTCTTAAAATGCTTTTTTATGAGGCAATTAGGTTTGGGAGGGGAGGGAACTTTTATCTCAATACAGCCAATTACAAAGCAGCATTTCAAGGGGCGGGGATTCAAATACTTCCTGATTTGAGCTTGGAGACTGCTGGTGCATAGATTCCCAAAAGGAAAGTGTGGGCCCAGCGAGCAACAAACCTCAGGTAAAACTCCGTAGCATAAGCAACCTTTGATACTTTTATTCCACACCAGACTCTTGTTATCTTTTACAATAGGAAATGCTCTGCACTCACTCACTCTCAATCTACCTCACAGGATTGTTGTGAGGATCAATGGAGGAGAGGAGAATGATAAAAGCCACTTTCAGTCCCCATTGAGGACAACCAGGAAGGGGGGTATAAATGAAGCAAATTTTAAACAACACATTTTCTGAGCAGTCCACTGATGGAAGAAGGAAATGGGCATCTCTTACATGTGATCTGTTACATGATGAGTGTTCCTCATGCACTTTGGCGTCACTCGGAGTATGGCGTGTTGAGAACGTGGAGCAATCTCATTAGGATAATGTCACTACCTTGTTGCAGAGGCAGTTGCAAACTGGTTTGAGATTGGTGGGGTTAATCTTATTTATGCCACAAATGGCCACAGTTGGTAAAGATGCTGTTGCATAGATTGGCTTGTTGTAGCACAACAACAGTGGGCGAAGACGTGTGCAGAATCATGACCCCTAAAGCTCAGATGCCCACTGTCCTAAAAGCAATCTGGCCACTGTGGGCCTATTTCATATGCAACACACACATGCCGCCAGATATATCATAGTATAGAATGGGATTAGTACTGACAACCAGAATAGCAAGTCAGACAATTTGTTCGCTTCATATAGGATGCAATTGAGGCAAAGATTGTTCATAATACTCCATGATCTGCTAGAGATGGAGATTTATAAACTAATGGGGAAAAAGTACAATTAAATTCAAATATTTAAATTTTAAAAATTGTTACTGTCATTGTGGAAAAATGCCCTCCACTTTACAATTCACCCCAATAAAGTACCTGGAAGTTGGCAACCCTATCCTTATTGCAGAATCTTACTCTTTCCTTTTCTGTTTCCAAGATCACTTCATTGTAGGGTTGCCAAGCTCCAGGTGTTGGCAGGAGATCTCCTGCTATTACAACTGATCTCCAGGCGACAGAGATCAGTTCCCCTGGAGAAAATGGCTGCTTTGGCAACTGGACTCTATGGCATTGAAGTCCCTCCCCAAACCCCGCCCTCCTCAGGCTCCATCCCCCAAATCTCCAGCTATTCCCCCACCTGGAGCTGGCAACCCTGCAAGTTCATTGACATGTAAGGACTAAAGGGAAAGGTTTGCAGTTTTAGAAATCAAACACTAGGAGGTGTGTCTGTGTGGGCGGAGCCTGAAGAGGGCTGGGTTTGGGGAGGGGAGGGACTGCAATGCCATAGAGTCCAATGGCCAAAGCTGCCGTTTTCTACAGGGGAACTGATCTCTGTCAACTGGAGATCATTTGTAATAGCAGGAGATCTCCAGCTAGTACCTGGAGGTTGTCAACCCTACAAAAACAGAAGTATTTTTAAAGATGAAAGAGTATTCATATTTTAGTTGCTCCACTGAGTTTCACCCTTTTGTAGCATTGAGCCCCAAATGAACGTTATTTTGGGAAAGGCTGCAGCCGGGAGTGACCTCTGTAACTGGGCCAAGATTTTTACGATTACGCCAAGGGAGGCGATTCTTTCTGTGGCTCTCTGAAATGCCATCTGATGATGAAGTGTCTTCTTAGCCCTTCAAGGTTGAATGCTGCTGTGATAACAAATCAGCCGTCATCGGCACTCTTGGAACTAATCAAGTAGTCAATGCAAAACTTTAAGCATAGAACTTTGAAGGAGCAATAAATGGCATTAAATTTAACAGCCTGGCAGCCGAGGAAGATCTTTTTGCCTTTCCGAGGTTCTCACCTTAACCATTTGGACAGCTGTAAATGTATATGATTGTTTTTTCTTCTCCCTGTCTATATTACCTACAGTTTTGTTTAAAACTAAAGGACAAAATGTTGCATATAGCACAGGCCTAAACTGACCCTGTAGGGTTGCCAGCTCTTTCGGGAAATACCTGGAGATTTTGGGAGTGGAGCCTGGGGAGGGTGGGGTTTGGGGAGGGGAGGGGCTTCAATGGGGTATGATGCCATAGAGTCTACCTTCCAAAGCAACCATTTCCTCCAGGTGAACTGATCTCTGTCTCCCAGAGATTATATGTAATCCCAGGAGATCTCCAGCCATCACCTGGAGGTTATTCAGAAAAAACCCCCCCAGAAATTAGTATAGGTGTATACGGTAGGTAATTTCCGCAAACCACCTGGAGGTTGGCATCCCTATGACCCTGCCCACTAGGGTTGTCAGCTATGGGCTGGGGAAATCCTGGAGTTTTGGGGGATGTCATTTAGGGAAGGGAGGAACCTCAGCGGTTTATAATGCTACAGAGTCCAGCCCCCCCCCCCCACCAAAGCAGCCATTTTCTCCAGGGGAACTGATCTTAGTAGCCTGGAGATCAGTTGTAATTCCAGGAAATCTCCAGCCACCACCTGGAGGTTGGCAGCCCTAATGCCCACTAACCACATTTGGCAGACCACTAGGGATTCAGTAAACTTTCCACCTCCTAGAGACTCAAAAAAAACCCCCAAAACAAAACAAATCACGGGGACTGGTCAAGCCATACATGCCTTGGGCAATCACAAATGGTTCAGGCCTGATTGACTATTTGGAGCTGCTTAGATTCTACAACGGTAATCAGTGGCTTCACAAGTAATCTGAAATGTATTTAATAGAACTGGTAACTCTGGTGGAAAATTCCTGGAAATTTGGGGGTGTTGCTTTGCGAGGGTGGATTGTGGGGAGGGGAGCAAGCTCAGTAGGGGTGCGATTATTGGAATTTAGCAATGTCTTTTGTACAAAGAAGATGATCATGAAGGGAGCAGCAAGCTATAGCTGGACAGGACAGTACGAGTGTATCCTTTTTAAAGGAGGGGCACAGTGCAGAAGCATCTGTGACACTCCTCCTTCCCTAGGCGCACCCCCGAGAGTTCTTGCAATTTGCTGTCTTGGGGCTGGCAACTAGGGTTGCCAACCTCCAGGTAGTAACAGGACATCTCCTGCCATTACAACTGATCTCCAGCCGATAGAGATCAGTTCGCCTGGAGAAAATGGCTGCTTTGGCAATTGGACTCTATGGCATTGAAGTCCCTCCCCTCCCCAAACCCTGCCCTCCTCCACCCCAAAAACCTCCCACTGATGGCGAAGAAGGATTTGGCAACCCTACTGGCAACCCTATTCATTGGTGGTAGCTAAGGGCCAATTCATGCATCACAAAGTCCTTATGACTGCCTGTGGAACTGATTTGATAAACCTTCCGTAACTAATATGGCTATGCATAATTTTCACAATGGAGCAAATAGTGAGTCCTCGTGTTTAGTGCAGTTTAGTTTATTCGATTTATAGGCCGCCCGAATCCAGGCTCAGAGCGGCTAACAACAGTGGTGATTTCAAGATGCAAAAATAGCAATAGGTGATAGGGTTGCCAAACCTCCAGGCACTAGCTGTTGTTTAAACATCCTCCAAAGTGTACAGGGGTGGCCTTTGATTTGAACAGGCCAGAATTACTGTGCAGAAGACCTCCGCCAAACACCGTGGGCATCTGCGGCATTAACAAACAAAATGGGGATGTGTAACTACATTGGAAAGGGTGTCCACACCTACTGACCTAGAAGGGCAAATCCACGCGTTACAAAGTCATCAGGTCTACTACAAGATGAGTTTTATTTAATTGTTTTAAATCTTTTATATATGTATATCTGTAAACATATACAGGGGTCTTCCTCCTTCCCAAAATGCCAGCAATCATGGCTGCCCCAACTTTTGCTCTGAGGCCTTGGAATGTCTTTAGTTCAAGACAAGGAATGACGAAAAATTAATGCTGGAGGCAAAACAGAGCATTAGATAATGCTCGTCGAATCATAGTCGACAAAGTTGAAAAGGACATCCTGGGTCATTTGCTCCATATGCCTGCAGTATGTGTGGAAGATTGTCCTCTACAGTAATCTCTTAAGTGTTTTCATCTGATGCTGATACACTGTACTCACGGGTACAAACAGTGCTAATATACTGGCTAAATTAATACTTTTGGCAAGTACAGTGCGATGCAGGCAAGTTTTGCTCTTGATCACTCTGTATAATATATAAGAGGTGAGAATGGATCCAAAGCCAAAGAATGGATCCAAAGCCAAAGGCTTCTTGTACAAGCTTGCTAAGCACACACACATACAGACATAATGGTTGTTGTTTTTTTTTGCACTGAATGCAATTTTTCTTAATTTGAAATGAACCTAATCATGTTGGGTCAGTCTCAAAATGAGCTGTGACACAATCGTCAAAATCTATCTTTAAATTCTTAGTACTTACAGCCAGAATACAGGAATTTGTGGCTCTGTTTAACCCACACATTCTTTTCTAAAGAAAGAACAATGGGAGAAAGCACAGAGCCATGCCTCTGAGCAAAGGCAAACAGCCGAACCCAAAAAAGCCAAATATGTATTTGGCTTTTTCAGGAATCGCCTATTCGGCTTCGGGCAGACCCCCAGATTTTTGTGTTCGGTAAACCCAAAGCCCCAGAATTACAGAAACGGCTAATTTCAGGTTTATTTTTGGTTCGGGTTTATCGATATGCACAATCCTACCTGAGAGCAAGAGATACCTGTTGCTATGGGAAGGTACTGGGTAGAATTGCTAGCTTAAGGTTGGGAAATTTGGGGGAATGGAGCTGGAGGAAGGCAGAGTTTGGGGAGGGGAGGGACTTCAATGGGGTGTAATGCCGTAGAGTTCACCTTCCACAGTGGCCATTTGCTCCAGGTGAACTGATCTCTTATCGGCTGGAGATCAGTTGTAATAGCACACCTGGAGGGTGGCAACTCTAGTAATGGGGCTTCTGCAATAGCTAAAAGTCTCTCAAGGACTCCATAATCCTTGACTTGACTGGTAGCCATAGCAAGTCTTCCCTGGCTGCAAGAAAGCACTTGCCATGTTTTTCAGTTAAATGAAAGGTTCAAGTGAGAGAATCTGGATTCCTAGAGAGGCTGTTTTCTGCTTTCTTCCCTGAAATGTTGACGAGTTCCCTCCCTGATGTCTGCCTGGTCTCTTTTCCCCTGATTTGCCATGCTGTGAGGAAGCTCTGAAGGACAAGTAAATACTAGAGGTTCGTAGAGCTTATTTCATCCTTTCTCCCTTTCTCCCTTTCTCCCTTTCTCCCTTTCTCCCTTTCTCCCTTTCTCCCTTTCTCCCTTCCTTTCTCCCTTCCTTCCTTCCTTCCTTCCTTCCTTCCTTCCTTCCTTCCTTCCTTCCTTCCTTCCTTCCTTCCTTCCTTCCTTCTTTCTTTCTTTCTTTCTTTCTTTCTTTCTTTCTTTCTTTCTTTCTTTCTTTCTTTCTTTCGTGTTTCTTTAAATGTGTGCATGGAAAGGACACGGGGAATCTTTCCCCGGAGGCCTGTGGGACTCTTGGCAGCTCTCTTTGAGGACAAATAGCTCTCCCACAGAAAGCAACTCCTGAAATAGAATTAGTAAAAGATCAGGATTCTCCTTCTCAATAGAAGGTCATTTACAAAAAAATAATCTTTGGCAGGATAGCATTTTCATCCAATGTACTGCATATAGTTCAGGAACGTTCACACAAGTGTAAGTAATTGTAGGTGGCCACGAGCGCCAAATCCTTCAACGCAACCTTTGCAGGTGATTATCAAGCTTGGATCTTTGTCACGAGAGCCGAAGGTCAAGCTGTGTTGCTCTTGCAGCAAAGGAAAGGAGAGAGATGATACCTTTGCGGTTTTAAAACTCAGAGCAGATTTATACATACTTGGTGGAGAAACAGTCCATGGGAAAAGGGTCACAGTTATTTTATCTTATGGCCAAGATCACTGCCCACTTACTGTTAGGGTTGCCAGGTCCCTCTTCGCTACCAGTGGGAGGTTTTGGGGTGGAGCATGAGGTGAGTGGGGTTTGGAGAGGGGAGGGACTTCAATGCCATAGAGTCCAATTACCAAAGCTGTTTAATTCATAGCAACTGTGGTTGTTCAGACTGAGAATTTTGGCCGTCCGCGGCCAAAAAATACATCCTTTTGCTTTTCTGGTAGCTAGCACTATAGAGCAGTTCACGGCCAAAAGTGTATCCTTTTGTTTTTCTTGTAGAGGCTGGTTAGGGTTCACATTTCGTACGGGGATTATGTTTGAGAATTGGGGTTTGGTTTGTATTTGATATTTAACTGAAGGATACATTATGGACATGCATTAATGTCTATTTATTTATCAGTTATATTATAAGTTAATACAATTGTTCTAAAGGAATCCAGTGTTTACTTGTTGTTATTAGTTGAGTTGTTGTGTTGCTCTTTTCTATCAGCTTCTTCTGTTTCAGCACAGTTTTTTTGTTAGTACCTGGAGGTTGGCAACCCTATTTATTATGCCATGTTGAATGTTCAAAAAATGGACTTACGGTGGTGCGCTATGAATGTGGGTAACTCCTGTTAAGGTATACAGTGGGGAGAAAAACCACATTATTATTTTTCTTATGACATTTTTATTTATTTAAAACATTTCTATGCCACCTTTCCACCCAGGAAAACATTTCAGACGTTAGAGCGTTCTAACAACTTTTAAAATACAGATATAAATATATAAAATATTTAAAACAATTAAATAAAACACATAAGCACATTAAAAACTAACAAAGAGGGTGGAGAGCAAGTATGAGTTAGGGAAAGGATGCCAAACAAGAGGAAAAAGTCTTCACCCGTTGTTGTGAGACATGGCTAAAGGGAGACAGACGAATCTCCCTGGGGAGGGAGTTCTGAAGTTTCGGCACCACCACCGAGAAGGCCTTTTCTCAGATTGCCATCTGTCTAACCTTGGAGGAGTATCCCGAAGCAGGGCAGCTGAAGATTACTGGAGTTGTTGGGTAGGTTCGTCAGGTTATCTGCCCTGGGTGCAATGTAGTCGGGAAACAGGTTATTATTTTCCTGCTTCCTCACCGCACCTTCTTGTGTTTTCCCTGGCATTTCTCCAATCTTCCTCAAACCTGCTTTGTTAAAAGGTTTGGAGAAAGATCCTCCAAAGTTTGTATAAAGCTGGGATAGCCTCATGGCAGCCACATTCTCTGACTCTGTCCCTGTGGAAGCTGTTTCTTCCCTTTGGGGGGCTTTTTTTTAATGGTGATTTCATATTGCTATATCAATATACCATTACAACAATAAGTGCAGCAGATTCTAAGGATCCCCAGCTTTCATCAAGAAAGAAGATCTTGAGCTCCTTCCATTGTGAAGATATAAGGGGAAAGGCATATCTTTGCAACAGAATGGGCTCGAGCCTTACTTTTTAACAAAAATAATACCTGGGAGGGTACTGAACCTATCAGACATTGGCCTTTTATGCAGGGATGTTTCCCCATAGTCACCCCCAATGACTACTTCAGGGTTTTCTATTGATTATGCATGCCTTTTCCGCCCATCAGAGGTTGCCTTGCAATCCCCATGTATTTTGCCCATGTTTTCGAGATGCTGTTTTAGCCAGAATCTGGAAAATGCAGGCAAAAACATGTGGGGAGAGCGAGGTGACCTCTGAAGGGTGGAAAAGGCATGCATAACCAAAAGAAAGCACTGAAGTAGTTGGCAGGGGTAACCGTGGGGAAATGTCCCCGCATAAAAGGCCATTGTTTTAATGGTATATAGATATGACAAAGCCCCAGTGGCTCAGGGGAGGGGCGGTGGCCACAGCTACAGGACTGGGGCAGGGAAACTGTAGGGAAACCTGCCATGTGGCAGCCCCATAGCATCTGTGCTTATTGACAGCCACACTGGCAGTGGGGAAACCACAGAAGCCTGTTCTCAGGTGGAAACCACCTTAGATCCAATACACCCAAGATTTGTGAAATTTAAAGGGATCATGTGAACCATACCTCTCATTTGCCACATGCAACAAGAAGGGGTCAATAGCAGTGCAATCCTAGAATCACACTCTTCTAAGTCCATTGAAGACTAGATGGGTGTAACTCTCCTTAAATGTTCTTTCACACATGCATACAACCTGAATCATCTGTATCAGGTCACTGTCAGAGTAATGCTGCTTTCAGGTCAGACCTGGATAGAACGTGAAGCAGCTCTAAGAAAAACTGAACCTGGAGTCAAAATGGTACAGAAATTGTTTATTCTATCAAACTTAATGTATTGTTTCAAGTTTCATTCATGCTACGAACAGGCATGGTGCTAGGGGAAGGAGCGCCTGGGGCAGAAAGGTGGGAAGGAGGGCGGTATGCGTGCTCATGTGCATGCTGGAGCCAGACTCCCCAGAGGTGGAGATAAATGCACTGGGCAGGGCACACGGCAGCCATCCCTGCAGAAAGAAAGACAGGGAAAGCAGTGGCCAGCATGCGCGGGGAGTGGGGTGCGTGCACCCGCTAGGCTGCGGGCGGGAAGCTGCGGCCGTGCCATGGTGGCGCTCCTCTCCATGCCTGCGCTTCCTCTCCTTGCACCCGGGGCAAATGCCCCCACCAGACACCCCCCCCCCCCAAGATCCGACCCTGGCTATGAAGAAGCTCTTCAGTAGGGTAAGGGCTGATTTCTTTCTTTCGTATTTTAACTGAAGAGTCCCAGGTCACCTTCATCTTGCTGGAGTAGCAAGCTTTCCCCCTGATTGAAAAAAAAGGAAAAGAACAATTACAGTTATCAGCACCTCTAGTGATAGAAAAGTGGAGGCTGCTGGGGAGAGGAGCACTGGAGGTTTGTAGGGTTTTACTAAGGGAGGGAGGTTCCCCCCCCCTTTGCTGTCTTCCTATATATTATCTTCTGGCGCTTGCATCTGCAGAGCTGTTCCCATTGGCGTAATGTTGCCTGCTCCCACTGTAATGTAGTAGAAGGTTGCTCCTCTATCTGAGTTGTAATATATTTAAAGGGTTTTTGCAAAGGTGTGTGGCTATATATTTGCAGCTGAACTCAATGAGCTTTACAATTCGACAGTTGGAAGACACCGTGTCACTGGCTGTACGTTCGGAAGTTGGAATGATTTCAAAGAATAGTTTGTTTCTGACAGATTTTTTTTTGAGGGGGGAAGTAAGGCGAGGAAAGGTATAAATTGTACTTTGGTGCTTTCAAAGTGAATGGTTGAAAATGGCACCCAACACCAAATATGATGTGTGAGATGTGTATCTGGGTGTGCATTGCCTCGCAACCAGCAGGGGCTTCAGGTGTGGGGGACATGGGAGGGTTGTTGTCGTGTGCATCACTATGTCACTTCTGGGGAAATCTGCAGTTGACTTAGGATAGCTTTAGGACTCTCATGAAACTTTAGCCAGCGTGGTGTAGTGGTTAAGAGCCAGTGGCTTGGAGTGGTGGAGTCTGATCTGGAGAACCGGGTTTGATTCCCCACTCCTTCACATGAGTGGCGGAGGCTAATCTGGTGAACTGGATTTGTTTCCCCACTCCTCCACACTAAGCCAGCTGGGTGACCTCGGGCAAGTTACAGCTCTGATAGAGCTCTCTCAGTCCCACCTACCTCACAGGGTGTCTGTTGTGGGGAGGGGAAGAGAAGGTGATTGTTAGCCGGTTTGAGTCTCCCTTAAGTGGTAGACAAAGTCGGCATATAAAAGCCAACTCTTCTTCACAACCATAGAGTTTCCAGTGATTCCTAGAGCTACCCTGTGCTACTTCCAGGTTTTCCATGCAAGTGTCATGGTGGTACATACCATGTCGATATTTAATTCCCCCACTACCACTTGGAACAGCTACCAGTGGGTCACCTCTCATCACAATGGGAGACCTGGCAGATCTAGTGTGCACCCATTGTCAACATCACCATGCTTGTTTGGGCCCCATCGAACTGGGCAGAAGAACCATTCAATGTGAAGGATGTTGCAAATCTCTAGGCAGGGCCACTAATTTGTTCTACATGGCTTGTTGTCCATAATTACAGCTTTGATTCATTCAAGGGTTACCAAGTATTGAAAAAAAATCAACTCTTTCCTGACTTATCAAAACAGTTTCCCAAAACAAGAGTTTGAATGAATCTACTCTTATCTCATTTGTAACATTGATTGCAGTTTAATATGCAGAGATTTATGTGAGAAGGCGTTTATTTTATGAGAGTGTACTTAAACAGAAATCATATTTCACCTAATTGTGGAAACAGAATATAGCAGGTTGTTGGAATTTATGCCAAGCTTCACTTTAGATAATGTATAGAGCTAGTCTATACATTCAGGGGTGCTTTTAGGGACAGGAGATTCAGGGAGCAATCCCACCCAGTTCCACTGGGAAGTAAGTCTCATTCACTGAGGAAAGTGTTCTTAGGACTACAGCCCCAGGCTGGGATCCTAGGCTTGGGGTACACCCAACACCCAACTGTCCAATCAATAGCTGGGAAAAAGTACGAACACTTCATCATCACTTGCCAAAGGGGGCGTTCCCAAGGGTGTCAGTTCTCTTAGAACTCTTTCAGCCCCACCTACTTCAAAAGGTTGTGGAAGAGAGGAAGGGAGTGTGATTGTGAACTGCTTTGAGACTCCTTAAGGTAGAGAAAAGCAGGATATAAAAACCTACTGTTCTTCTTCAGAACTAGTTCTCAAAGCATGTCCTGTTTGGAGACAACTGTGCGTCCAACCTGGTGGAGTGGTTCCTAACAAGTAACAGGACAATGTGAGGGATCGCTCAGGTCATATTTCCTTTTAATGAAAAAAAAAAGTACCACTGCTTGAATTTAGGCAGATCCCTCAAATGGAGAGACAGCCGTACAAAAAAACCCATTTCCAGATGGCCATTATCTACACTGCAGTTTGCGAACGGTATACACAAATAAAAACAAGGCATCAAAAGCCACGGCTGCGAAGAGTGTCACGTCCCCCTTCTGTAAAGGATGAAAAGGTCTTCCAGGATACCATTATGGATATTGAATATTTACTTTGTACAGGCAAGAACAATATCTGGGATATGGAAAAGAGGATGAACGGGTTTCCTCTGGGGCATTTATGTTTTGTGATGGAGGCTTTTTAAATTTTTTGCCTCTGAAGCATTTACTCCTGAGAGATCCTCCTGGCTTGAAAAATATTTCACTCTGTAGAAAGCAGTCGGTAGACTGATGCTTTTCTGCTTATGTCTAGGGTTGTGTGTTTTTTTTCCTCCCTGAAGCTAAATAAAAAGGAAGGGGATTTGGAAAGTCTGAGATTTATGCTTAGAAGGCAGAACTGGGCTAGGATTGGTTCTGCCATATCCTATAAGTTCAGTGTGTCCCATCAGAATTTCCCAGTCACGAACGAAATAATTCTCTTTGAGTTACACAAGGCTTCTGTGGCATGTCTACTATATTGGGATGCTTTATGAGCAAAGCTTCCTCTTTAATTCAGCACAGTGTTCACAGAGACTGACAAAGGTTGTATTTTCATACCTGCCTTTGGCCATGTGTGTTTTCTCCTGCTTAACTATGAAGACAGAGACTCTGTCTCAGTACTGTTAGAGTGACTGCACAGCTCTGGGTTAGGCCAGTAAACCCAACAATGTAGCTTCGAAAGCTTTATTGATAGAAAAGTTCAAGAAAAGGAAAAAAACCCCAGTTACATGGTCAATAGGCAAGTGCAATAATAAAACAATAAATCTAGCTGGCTACATTATACTTACTAAATTGTTAGATTATAAACTGGATCTTAAAAGCTAAACAAGTTCTTCAAATCTACAGAATGTTCTTCAAATCTACAGAATGACAATGTAGCTTCAAAAGCTTTATTGATAGAAAAGTTCAAGAAAAGGAAAAAAAATAACAGTTACATGGTCAATAGGCAAGTGCAATAATAAAACAATAAATCTAGCTGGCTACATAATACTTACTAAATTGTTAGATTATAAACTGGTTCTTAAAAGCTAAACATGTTCTTCAAATCTACAGAATGACATGCTGGAATCAAGATAAGGAAGCACAGCTATTACTAGACATAATTGAACTTATGGGAAAGCGAACCTAGGACAGATGACGCTGAACTTCCAATCAGGATGGACATTCAGGAGAAGTCTCTAGATAATGTAAACTGATCTGAACCAGAATAAGGCTCTCAGAGGAGATGAGAGATCTCACCCCTCCCATCTTCACACAGATGTTTTCACCCAGTTAATTAAGAGTGGCATGAGCTGGTGACCTTGATAGCCAGGCCTGTTGAGGGTACAAGCTACAGCTGGTGTTAGAATCATAGAATCACAGAGTTGGAAGGGACCACCAGGCTCATCTAGTCCAACCCCCTGCACAACGCAGGAAATTCACAACTATCTCCCCACCCTACCCCCAGTGACCCATACGCCATGCCAGGAAGATGGCCAAGACGCCCTCCCTCTCAGGAACTGCCTAAGGTCATAGAATCAGCATTGCTGACAGATGGTCATCTAGCCTCCGCTTAAAAATGTCCAGGGAAGGAGCATCCTCCCACAACTGAGCTCCTTCCAAACGGGCAGTCAGAATTGCAGATGCAAAGGCAAAACCAACCAACAAACCCCTGCTCTGAGATAATGGAAGAAAACCAGGCCTGGCTCTTTGTTTGGGGGAAGAGATGCTGCTTTATTTTACGGTTCCAAAGCAAATGGAGGCTGTGGGCTTTTTGAAGAAGCCAAACTGAGGCCACAAGGCTTTGAAAGGGCTGCCCAGGATAAGCTTGGTGCTTTGTCAACTGGTAGGGAACCACCTGAAGCTCCTTGTTTTTTTGTTTGGATTTTACCCCCAAGAGACAAGAAGCAAGAGCCGGGAGTATATCAGCGGGAACCATTTTATCAAGAAGAATTAATGGGTATAGGGAGAGAGACAGAAAAACCGAGGGAAACTTTTAACTCTGCCTTGCGGTTTCCTCACTGGCAAAGCCACCCTCAAGCAGGTTTTAAACCACTGTGAAAAAATATGGATACCAATAAGTTGTACTCAGTAGGAGTAAAAGCATCTCAGAGGTGGCTTATTCCCTGTGCGGACACAGCAGGGGAGGGAAGAGTTAAAGTTTCATCTCCCTCCAAGGGACAAAAAAAAAAAAGAGAAATAAAATTACAAATATAGGATTGGGAGCTAAAAAGTTTAAATACGTAGATATAGTATTACAAAAGAATATTAATAGAATATCAGAGGTCAATTATAATAACGTATGGAGAAAGATAGAGAAGGATATGAAAAGATGGAGAAATAAAACTTTAGGAATCTCCTCTAGAATCAGAAGTACTAAAATGTTCTGGGTGCCTAAGTTAACGTATTTATTTCAGACAATACCACTAGGAATCAGTACAAAAAAATAGAACACTGGAATAGAATGATAAGAGGGTGGATATTCGATAGCAAAAAATGTAGAATTCAAAAAAGGTTGGTATATAGCCTTAGATCAGAATTGGGTTGGGGTGTCCCGAATTTGAATAGATATTACGCCGCTTTTCAATTAAAGTCATTATTAGAGATAGGAGAAGAAAGTGACCAGAAATGGGTTAGATTTGAAAATAAGGTTAACAGTGACATTAATGAGATTTGGCATTTTCTCAAAGGTCATAAGTAAAGATTTAAAATTAACCATAGGGCCCAGACGCACAGCACTAGAGGTATGGAATAAATGGCAGCCTTTATGGTTAGGAAGGACCTCAAGATGGGCACTGCTAGAGACTATTCACACCGAAATGAGGGAATATAAATGGTGGGAAACCCTAAGGTCAAAAGGATACTATAGACTGGGTGATATGTACGGAGGAGGAACCCTAAAACCTCTACAGGAGATAGTAGAAGAGATAGGCAAGCAACACTGGTTAAAAACAACAGGCCTTTACAGAAGGGTTAAAATGATTAATGAAAAAGGGGAAATATGGTCAGAGGAACCAATGGAAGAAATATATAAAGAAATGCAAAAATCAAAACAAGGATTGGCAGGAAAAATCTACAGGAAAATGATATCAAATAAAGATAAGACAATATCATATTTACAAAAAACTTGGTGTAAGGAAGGTCAGATATCAGAAAACACAGCAGATAAAATTATGAAAGGATTAGAGGAAATTAAAGTGATTAAATTTAATGAATTGGAACACAAATTTTTCACAAAATGGTACAAAACACCAGTGCAATTAGCGAATATGTTCCCAGGACTAAGCCCCGTGTGCTGGCACTGTAGACAATCTAAGGGATGGTACTCCCACATGTGGTGGGAATGCCCAGAGGTTAGGGACTTTTGGACACAAATACTAAAAATTATAAGGAGAATATGTAAAGTACCCTTACCGTAGATTTTAAGCTAATGTTAATGAGTTCAACAGGGAACTCGGGGGTAAACAAGAGGGACCAGGCCACATTTAAGGATATGTTATTAGTCTGGGTTGGAAGGATAAAAGTAAATGGACTATAGAAATCTGGCACAACTATCTGTTTGAATTTATACAGTTGGATATTGTCGAGATAATGCGTCAGAAGACTTCATGGGAAGATAAGAACAGGGAAATCACGAGTAGATGGAAGACCTATTTAGAGTGGATATCAATGGAAGGAAGAAAAGACATTCGGTGGAAGATTCAGACTTTGTGCCCGTGGCTGGGGTTAAGAGACTAAAAATTATAAGGAGAAGGAGTGGGGTTAGGGAGGGGGATGGGTGGGATGGAAGGGAATGAGAAAGGTACGTTATACAAACTATGTAGAAAAAGAAATATATACTTGAAACTTGTATAAAAAAAAGAAAAAAAGAAAAAAGTTTCATCTCCCTCCCCACCTCAAAATGCTGTCCTTCTCCTTGATAAAGCAATCCTGGTGTCTAAATTTGCAAAAGGTCATTTAAAATAAACACAGGGGGAAAATCATAAATGTAGTCAAGCTCCGAGGCGCTAAAAGTGCATTTCAGCCCCAGCCACTTGGAAAACAACCAGCAAAGTCTGGAAGAGAAACAGTTAGGTTGAGGGAAAAGAAATTCCTTCCCCTTAGTTACATAGGTGAGGAGGATTTGAATCTGGTATCCCAAATCCAAACCAACAGACCCCACCACTAGTACAGAATTCTACATTATGGTCCAAAAACCACACATACACACACATACTCCTTAATCCAGTGCTGACTGAAGACGTTCCCTTCAGTCCAAGGTAGCAAGACCCAGTTTGACAACTGCATGATGGATGGTGCTGCTGCACTCGTCTTGTTTGTGGCTTCCTAGAGGCACCTGGTTGGCCACTGTGTGAACAGACTGCTGGACTTGATGGGCCTTGGTCTGATCCAGCAGGGCCTTTCTTATGTTCTTATGTCTATCAGTGCCTATTAGCCGTACCAACTAATTGGAAACTATACAAACAAACAAGCAGGGGACCCATAAGGACTTGGAGGGGGTGTTTCATTTTCCTCTCCCACACAACTTTCTCTTTCCCTTCCCTGAAAGCCTTCATAGCCTATCCCTTTTTACTGCTTCAATCTCTCCTCCTCACCCACCAGCCAACCTGTTTTATCTGTCTCTTGTTTTCAGCTTTCCATCCTTGCTTCTGAGGGTTGCCTGGTCCCACCTGGTCTCTGGTGGGAGCTTTATATTCAGGTGTCCAAGGGGTAGTTAGGGTTGCCAGGTCCTTCTTCACCATTGACAGGAGGTTTTTGGGGTGGAGCTTGAGGAGGGTGGGGTTTGGGGAGGGACCTCAATGCCATAGAGTCCAATTGCCAAAGCGGCCATGTTCTCCAGGTAAACTGATCTCTGTCGGATGGAGATCAGTTGTAATAGCAGGAGATCTCCAGCTAGTACCTGGAGGCTGGCAATCCTAGGGGTAGTGGTCCGTGTGCATGAGCACGATTTTCTCACTTTACCCTGGAAGTGCCGTGCATGCATGATTCTCTAGCAATTCCCCTCTGAAAACTCTATGGAAATCATAGTGGGGGGATTCAAATATAGGTGTCCCAGATCCTAATCTCAAACCATAACTACTTTACCACAATGGCTATTGTGAGATGGCTGCTGTTGAACAGTAGCAAACAGCTAGGCCTGGGTGAGTCACACAAATTGTGTGGTAGCAGTTTGCCTGGTGTTTACTTCCAGGCTTGGACCCAATTTCCCTTGAAGGTCAAAACAGCCTTAGAAAGGGCCCCACCTCATTTGCCCTGCCTTTTACTGACAGAGACCAACTCTTGAAGGATGACAATATTTTTATGGATGCCTAACAACTGCCACTGAAGGCATTTGTTTCTTAAAGCTATTGGTGTTGCTTCTATCATTTTGGAGGGTTTTAACCCTCCTTTTTTTGCACAAACTTGGGGCTTTTCTGCGGTTTGTTGAAAGATCTGCCATGTCTGTCCAAGGCCTCAATCTAGCCACAGATGGAGCTATTTTGAAAACTAGATATATTGATCATTCCAGATGCTGGGGATAGCCTGTTTGGCCACTCCCCAGAGGCACCTGCTAGTTAATGTTGGAAGCCAATTATTAGATTTTGAGGATAGTTTGATCCAGTCAGGCTCTTCTGATGCTCTTCTTTTAAGATTGTGATAACCTAAGGGCTGGGACTCCCCTTCCCAGCGTGCCTTATCTGAGATGCTTGTAGGTCAAATGGGGAGAGGACATGCTGGCGTTGCAGTGGTACCTTTGCAGTCATGAGGGGATGCTAGGTGTGAGTGTCAGGCTGCTGGCCCCAGCCATGTTGGAACTGAGGTGAACGCTATGGCAATTGCCCAGCTGCTGAGGGGAGGTGGAAAACAAACCCATCTAGGCTGGTTTGGAGGTGCTGGGGTTGGCTGCAAAAAGGCCTTATGGAAAGATCTTGGGAGCAAGACATGGAAGGAGTAAGAACAGAGCACGGAGGAGTGGAAGAAGGATGGTGCTAGGGATGCCAGCCTCCAGGTGGGATGTGGGGATCCCCCGGAATTACAGTTCTTCTCCGGACTACAGAGATCAGTTTCCCTGGAGAAAATGAATGGGTTGGAAGGTGGACTCTATAGCACTGTACCGAAATTATGTCCCTTCCCTTCCTAGGCTCCAACCCAAATCTCCAGGAGTTTCCCAACTTGGAACTCGCAACCCCACCCCCTCATCCCCCACTGGTGGCCAGGGGGATCTGGCAACCATAGATGGTGCAGATGCTGAAGATGGAAGAGGAAAGAGAGGAAGCTGAGACAACATAGGGAAAAGGTGGAGAGAAGGAGATGGGGAAGGGCAGTTGAGAGAGCTGGAGGAAAGAGGTAGAAAAGGGAAGAAAGGAAGCAGGCAGCATATGACTAGTGGGAACTGATTGGGGGACCAAGGTGGAGCCTGCGTGTAATTACGTTTGTAAGGACAGTAATAGGTAGGGTTACCAACTTCCAGGTACTAGCTGGAGATCTCCTGCTTTTACAGCTGATCTCCAGCCAATAGAGATCTGTTCAGCTGGACAAAATGGCTGCTTTAGCAATTGGACTCTGTGGCATTGAAGTCCCTCAACAAACCCCGCTCTCCTCAGGCTCTGCCCCCATAACCTCCCGCCGGTGGCAAAGAGGGATCTGGCAACCCTAGTAATAGGTAATAAACTGAATCTCAGGCCTGGACTTGTCCCTGGAGGAAAGCAATGACATGAACACACATGAAGCTGCCTTATACTGAACCAGACCCTTGGTCCATCAAAGTCAGTATTGTCTTCTCAGACTGGCAGCAGCTCTCCAGGGTCTCAGGCAGAGGTCTTTCACATCACCTACTTGCCTGGTCCCTTTAACTGGAGACACTGGGGGTTGAACCTGGGACCTCCTGCATGCCAAGCAGAGGCTCTGCCACTGAGCCACGGCCCTTCCCCATGTCCCTCTGGTAGAGGAAATGACCATGGTAATGGCCTTTAAATTGTTTCGAAATGGCAAAGGAGAGGATCTGCATGTTCCAGTACAAGTACAAGCAGCCAAAAAGTCCTGGGGAAAGAAACAAGGAGTTGTATATCATGTCTCCTCCTGCAAAATGTAAATTCCTGGGAGCTATTTCCATTCCTTGTAGTGTTGGCTCCCCAAATCAGTCTGAAATAATTCATATCTTGGGCAACGTCTGGGTGAAAATAGCATGATAACATGATGTCTGAGAGAGCAGCCAGCGACTAGATTATTTTGTGCATTTGGGGTAAATTTTCAGCATGGCGTGTGGTGGATTAGATGCATAGCTCCAGTGTTGTACTAAAGGGATTTGCATTTTAATTCGCCGCACTCAGGGCAGTAAACATTTACACTTTTTGTGAGCTGCTGGAAATGACAAATGTTTGGGCTCCAACATCGTTGTGTGCTCAAATATTGAAAGAAGAAACTATGAGTTTCTTAACTCACATTCTTACTGTTGAACTAAGTCTGGTTCAAAAGCTCCCAGCGGAATTCTGTAGTAAGTATTTCAGGGGTAGGCCTAGGGTTGCCAACCTCCAGGTGGTGGCAGGAGATCTCCTGCTATTACAACTGATCTCCAGCCAATAGGGATCAGTTCACCTGGAGAAAATGGCCGCTTTGGCAATTGGACTCTGTGGCTTTGGAGTCCCTCCCCTCTCCAAGCCCCACCCTTCTTAGGCTCCACCCCAAAAACCTCCTGCCGGTGGCAAAGAGGGACCTGGCAACCCTAGGTAGGCCCCAGCCTGGATAAGAAAGGCAGAAACCTATGCAAAAGTCATTCACAAAGAGCTCAGCGCAGAAGACCTGGTTGAGACAAGAAGGCCTGAGGAGGGCGAGGTTTGGGGAGGGGAGGGACTTCAATGCCATAGAGTCCAATTGCCAAAGCAGCCATTTCCTCCAGGGGAACTGATCTCTATCAGCTGGAGATCAGTTGTAACAGCAGGAGATCTCCAGCTAGCACTTGGAGGTTGACAACCCTATGGTGGTGGAAAGTGCGACACGTCACACCTAGGGTTGCCAGCCTCCAGGTACTTGGATGATCTCCTGCTGGCACTCTAAAGGAAGAACACAGGGAGGAATTGTTCAGGAGGGCATTTTTACTGTCTGTGAGAGTCTAGGCAGTTTTCATTGCATAGCTCCTTGTATGCATTATACTGATCGTGTTGTATTCTTCTTCAGCTTTGTCATCTTGCATTAATGTATGTATTCTATAATTTTTCTAGTGTTCTCTCCTTTTCTAATCTGCTTTTTATTGCACTGTTTGCTGGATGTTGTTTTACTGCACTGTTTGTCTGTATAGTATTTATTATATTTGTATGTATTGGTTTTAACAGTGTAATCGGTCTTGAGTCTCTCAGCGAGAAAGGGGAACTATAAATGAAGCATGTATTTAAATAAGTCTTCCCTGACTTGCAAGTAGACGTTTAAAGATTTGTGTTGGGCTCTGGGCTGTTATCAAGTACATAGTTGTACACAGGCATTCATATGAATGTATATAGGTCAGGACTAGGGTTGCCAACTGCCAGGTAGTAGCAGGAAATCTCCTGCTAATTCAACTGATCTCCAGCTGATAGAGATCAGATCACCTGGAGAAAAATGGCCGCTTTGGCAATTGAACCCTATGGCATTGAAGTCCCTCCCCAGCCCCCGCCCTCCTAAGGCTCCGCCCCCAAAATCTCCCATCGGTTGAGAAGAGGGACCTGGCAACCCTAGTCAGGACGGTGCATGCCCTAGGAATTTCAATTCCAGCCTGAGAAATTCCTGGAGATTTGGGGGCGGTTCCTGTGGAGGGTGGAATATGGGAAGGATTTCACCTAGAACCGATGCTAGACCATAGAGTTCACCCTCTGAAGCCACAATTTTCTCCAGGGGATCTGATCTCCGGAGTCCAGAGACTAGTTGTAATTCTGGGAGCACTGCAGTCCCCACCTGGAGGCTGGCAACTCTATGTCCCTGTGTCCCCCCCCTACAAATGACTTTATTGTATTCCCAATGTCAGCTGGAAAGAGTTTGTGTTGCTTGGGAGGATCAGAAGGCAAAGAAAGGCTAGAGCAGCTGATTCTGTTGGAAGACATGTGGAAAGGAGGTGATTGAGGAAGCCGTAGGCTCCAGTGCCTTGAATAATCACAGCCTGCTTGAGCAATAATTAAGCCATTGGTTGAACAGTTGAAAAAAACACACTCGGAAAGTGATTTTCATTCCACCATCTGGAAACCACTTTTTGTCAGCAAATTCAGCTAGCCAATAGCTCCACCAACTTTGGGCAAATTTTGCATGAAGCTTACACTAGTTAGTTCAACATCTTCCAGCCATTTTGAGGTCTCTGAGGCACACTCTTATTAATTGACAAGGTGAAGTGGGGGACAGTTAGAGGGGCTAGATTCAAAGGGTAGGATTGCCAGCCTCCAGGTACTAGCTGGAGATCTCCCGCTATTACAACTGATCTCCAGCCAATAGAGATCAGTTCCCCTGGAGAAAATGGCCGCTTTGGCAATTGGACTCTATGGCATTGAGGTCCCTCCCCTCCCCAAACCCCACCCTCCTCAGGCTCTGCCCCAAAAACCTCCCACCGATGGCAAAGAGGGATTTGGCAACCCTAAGAGGGACTTCAATTAGGGTTGCCAGGTCCCTCTTTGCTACCGGTTTTGGGGGCAGAGCCTGATGAGGGCGGGGTTTGGGGAGGGGAGGGACTTCAATGCCATAGAGTCCAATTGCCAATGCGGCCATTTTCTCCAGGGGAACTGATCTCTGTCAGCTGGAGATCAGTTGTAATAGCAGGAGGTTGGCAACCCTAAATACTACCTGGAGGCTGGCAACCCTAAATTGGGGGAAATCACTAGAGAAATATTTCCAGCAATCTCCCTCTTCCTTCCAACACAGGAACCTTGCAGATTTGAGGCTTTCATCTTCCTACAAGTACAGCTGGTATCAGTGAGCGAGTGAGGGGAAATGACTTGGCACCTCATTCCTGTGCTGGATTGGGCCTTTGCCACTTGCCAACAGATGTAGTTGGAGGTTCTCTCCAACAGCGTGCTTCCTTTTGCTTGAGAGCGCAAGCCATTCTGGAAGTCCTTTGCTTTGTCGTTGGAAGTAATTGAATTGTTATAATGACATCATTTGAAAGCTTGTCACCCTCAGGTTAAACCCTCAGGTCACAGTGTGGGATATTTGACAATCAGGTTTTTTTTCCTGTGTAGGACATTTGCCTGCGCCGGCTTCGGCATTAATTAGTTCATTAGCTACATGAAATAGGCCTAGACTTTATGAATAAATTTAATTCGGATTCCTCAAGATTCTATTAAGCTGTCAATAGAGAATGTAGCGGCAACATGTGAGATTCCATTAAAAGGTCATTAAGGAGGACTTCAGTCCTCAGACGGCTTCCTCTGGTGCCATCCCTGTCTACTTACGGGGGAAGAAGAAGTTTAAGGATCGTCCTTGGGGTTTGAATTAATAGCAATTGTGAGCACCAAAATATTCGTCAGGGGGAAAAAAGTTCACGTTGCAGAAATGTAGTGAATCAGAGTCCGTTTCTTTGGCAGCACATCTGAAGCCACAATCAAATTCCAACCCCATCATTTTCATTTATTGACATTTATGCATCCGGTTTCTTTCTTTGAATGGAAATTGCTGTGATGATAGAGTACAAGTGGTAATAGATATAGAGGATAGGAGAACTTTAAAACGAGACCCAGCATCAGCAATTCACCAAGGCCAATAGTTTTCTGTAGAGAGAAAAAAGAAGAATAAAGATGTCATGTAAGGAAATATTTTACTCTCATCATCTTTCCAATTGCTATGATATTTACACAGCCCTGCGTTTCCAAAGGAAGTTGATGCAATTTTTAAAAATGTAAGAGTCCTGAAATGATGGCCAACATTGTTTGGCTGATTGTTGGTCTCCCATGATATGATCCATCACTTGGTCTGGAAGAAATTTCTTGCTTGGGCAGTCTGGTTGCCAACCTCCAGGTAGTAGCTGGAGATCTCCTGCTATTACAACTGATCTCCAGCTGACAGAGATCAGTTCACCTGGAGAAAATGACCGCTTTGGCAATTGGACTCTATGGCACTGAAGTCTCTCCCCTCCCCAAACTCCGCCCTCCTCAGGCTCCACCCCAAAAACTTCCCACCAGTGGCAAAGAGGGACCTGGCAACCCTAGTGATGTCACATCACAACATTTCCTAGGCAGACTATATTTACGGGGAGGCTCGCCATTGCCTTCCCCAGTCGTCTACACCTTAGCCCCAGTAAGCTGGGTACTCGTTTTATTGACCTTGGAAGGATGGAAGGCTGAGTCAACCTTGAGCCGGCTACCTGAAACCAACTTCCATTGGGATTGAACTCAGGTAATGAACAGACGGTCCGGTTTGGATTCGGCCAAATTCCGAACCCCCCTGTTCGGGAATGCCGAATTCGGCAGGAAATTTGGCATTCCCGAACAAATTTGGTTTAAAGACCCCCCCCACTCGGTTTCCCGGAGTCCCGGGAAACCAGGCGGCGGGGGGGGGGGTCTTTAAACTGCTCCACGCTGCCTGCCATGTGGTTCCGTCCTACCTGTGGATCCTTCCTGGCCATTTTTGTGATTATTCACTGCGCCTTTTATTTCTGGCCAACTCACTGGATCTATCTCTTGTGTAACTATTTTTCTAAAAAATTAAATAAGTATGCACCCTCCATATGCATGCCAAAAGTACAAACCCCTTTTCTTTTTTTAAAAAAAGGTGACTGTTCTCTTTTGATAACCAGTTTAGAGTAGCTATTATAAAAATCACAAATAACCACAACAAATGCTCTTAAAACAGCATCTGTTTATCTCTCTGTAATCTATTAATTTCTGTCTAGCGCACAATTTAACCTTGAGTATAAATACGAGCTTTTAAAGGCTCTTGAGCTTCCAATGCCATCAGAAACATCCCCATGCTTTCCCCCCATCTGATCTCTTGATCTTGCATTTATGCAATCAAAAGGTATTAAATAATACATCTCCTGCAAATTATTCCTGGTGAGCTAGTAACTGTTACTACTTTTCTTTGATCCTGTGCGCTGAGAATGGTGGTGAAATTGCAGAAGGCATCGTTGCCTTGGTGGTGCTATGCAAAAAACCACTTCTGAAAAGTCACTCCAAAGGGCAGGGAAGTAGGGATTCTAGGTCCCTTCAGCCACCGGGGTTAGGGGATGGGGGGTAGGGTTGCTAGATTCATGTTGGGAAACTCTTGGAGATTTGGGGATGGAGCATGGGAAGGACAGGTCCTCAGTGGGGTACAGTGCCACAGAGTCTACCATCCAAAGCATCCATTTTCTGCAGGAGAACTGATCTCTGTAGTCTGGAGATAAGCTGTAATTCCAGGGAGTCCCCAGGTCCCACATGGAGGCTGGCATACCTACAGGAAAGCCTTGGTAATGGTGTGGATCTCCAGGTACTAGCTGGAGCTCTTCTGCTATTACAACTGATCTCCAGCCGATAGAGATCAGTTCACCTGGAGAAAATGGCTACTTTGGCCATTGGACTCTATGGCATTCAAGTCCCTCCCCTCCCCAAACCCCACCCTCCTCAGGCTCCGCCCCAAAAACCTCCCGCCAGTGGCAAAGAGGGACTTGGCAACCCTATCCTTCCTCCTGCAGCTTCCAATGCTACAACCCATGATAGGACAGGTAGGCTTTATTTTGTTGCCTTGAGTAACAGAAAATGCACTCCATGAGACAAAATCCGTCAGGAAGTTTTCTCTGACACACCTTTGGTCCTCTTTACACATTTCCCTTGCTGCTGCAGTCTCCTGCCTCTCCAAAGACTGATGTAGAAGTCTTAGGGTTGCCAACTTCCAGGTGGTGGCTGGAGCTCTCCCGCTATTACAACTGATCTCCAGGCAACAGAGATCAGTTTCCCTGGAGAAAATGGCTGCTTTGGCAATTGAAGTCCCTGCCCTACCCAAACCCTGCCCTCCTCAGGCTTCGCCCCCAAAATCTCCAGGTATTTCCCAACCCAGAGCTGGCAACCCTACTGTAGTAAGAAAGGAAGTGTGCCAAGAATCCTTCTGCGTACTCACTCTGTTTGCTATGCTTAGGACCCAAGCTACAACTTGACAAATTATGTAGCTATGCTTGGATGAGAGACCGAAAATACATGAATAACATTCTTGGATGTGAAATACTGTGAGATGCAATACAGCCCTTTACAAATCTAGAAAATGAAATCTTGATTAACTCATGAGCTAGATGGGGAAAAGATTGCTTTCTGTTTTTCTTTAAACTACTACATAAACTAAAACCGTATACTGTATTATTGTGTAACCCTGATGGAAGAGTTATGTTTTAAAAGAACTAGTGTGTAGGTAACTTGATTTTTATGACTGATTATTTAATCCTGTTCTGAGCCACGAATGACAAACTTGGGAGTGAAATAATCCATTTTTCAGATCCTGCTTTGCTCAATACTTCATTTTTCAAATCCTACTTCCCTCTGGTAACAAAAATTGCATCCTCGGTGTTTGGCGATACTCACTGGAAGCTTGCATTTAAATATTTACAGCTATAATAGAAACTTTATGTAATATTTGAATCAGGCATTTTTGCTAAATGGAGGGTAAGACGCATTCTGTATCAGAGCCTAAATGTCGTTGTATGAAAATAGTTCAGTTACCATTAGTGAAGGGAAGACACAAAACATCAGATGCTAGAACAGATGCACATTTTCATGTAAAATTATAGGAAGAAACTTTAAAACTACAAATCCTGAAGTGACAGGTCGTTAATAATAGGTCCATTCACAGTTGTAAAATTGAGGTTATGATTGTAAAAGTTAAGGATATAATCATAAATGTGGTGGTGGTGAAAAGTGCTGTCAAAGTCACAATTGATTTATGGCGAACCCTGGTGGCCTTTTGAAGGCAAGAGACATTCAGAGATGGTTTGCCATTGCTTGCCTCTGCGTCACAACCCTGTTATTCCTTGGAGGCCTCCTATCCAAATACAAGCCAGGACCAACCCAGCTTAGCTTCTGAGATCTGACGAGATCGGAGTTTACAAGCAGAAATGTTATTCCCAGTGAAACTAACCGAACCACCCCCCCAAAAATAAATATTATAGGTAAACTAAAATTGAACAAATTTCTAAATTACAGTTAACCAGAAAAGAAGAACTCCCTAATGCTGGATTGGACCAGAAACCTCATTCACAATCCCTATTTCCCCCCTTTTTGCATGTATTTCCACCCAACTAAGGATATATGTGTGACAGAAATCCTAAAACTTTCTAAGGCTCAAAAGTATCAGTGTGGTGTAGTGGTTAAGAGCAGTGGTTTGGAATGGTGGAGTCTGATCTGGAGAACTGGGTTTGATTCCCCACTCCTCCATATGAGCGGCGGAGGCTAATCTGGTGAACTGGGTTTGTTTCCCCACTCCTACACATGAAGTCAGCTGGGTGACCTTGGGCAAGTCACAGCTCTGTTAGAGCTCTCTCAGCCCCATCTACCTAACAGGGTGTCTCTTGTGGGGAGGGGAAGGGAAGGTGATTGTAAGCCAGTTTGAGTCTCCCTTAAGTGGTAGAGAAAGTCAGCATATAAAAACCAACTCTTCTTCTTCATCTACCACCTAGAGCATCTTGGATTTTGGACATCTAGAGAATGAGCTAGTCACTTCCAGTCCATACTGGACTATCCTGGCAGACTTAATCTCTTTTGGACAAAGGATGATCCGGGTTGGACCAGACCATCTATTTGTCATGAAAGTTTAGAGCCATTACCAGGTGATTGATGGAGGGGTATAGGGCTCTGATTGTAGACGGCTGGGGAAGGCAATGGCAAATCACCCAGTAAACACTGTCTTGTAAACGTCGAGATGTGACCGTCACCCCATGGGTCAGGAATGACCCGGTGCTTGCACAGGGGACTACCTTTACCTTTAAGAAACCTATAGTTTTGCATTATGCCTGTATTAAATCATAAAGTTCTTTCCAGTGCTGCTACTATAATTTTACTTTTATTTTGGGATCAAGAAGCTGCTGGATGTTCAGGAAATTTATCCCTACTCACAAAATTAAATCAAAACTTTTGTGTATTCATACATATTTTGGCACCTATCTTATATTACTCCCTCTCCCTCTTCCGTTCACCAGTAAGGTGTGAGAGATCCCCTCTCTCTGAGTTTACTTCTCCAAATCAAATGTTCAGACGTTGATAAAGAAACAAAGGATTTATTGAAGACATCAGGAGATGAGACAGGCACAGGTAGCAAGTTGCAAGTGAGGGGCTAATCGGGTTTACAGAATATATTGACTCCAGGGCACTGGGGCACTGGGGTTCACACTTATTGTTATGGGAAGTTACAAGCTTGGCATAATACAAAACATCAGACGAGTCCCAGGAAGTCTGGTGAAGCTATCACACTTCCAAGGCCGCATCGGCCTGAGGGAGTACTGACAGGAAGAACAGCGGGGGGGACGATACTTGGGGCAATCAGGCCTGGCGCCTGAGACCAGAAGGTGTGAACTGCTTTTACGAGTTCACTGATAAGCGGGTGATGGGAAGCAGAGGCACATAGACAAAGACCCTCACATTCTGCCCCCCTTAAGGCCCCCCTCCGGGGTCCTCGAGAGGGCGAGGCTTATTGGGATAAGCGAGGTGGAATTCTCGGACTAAGCGAGGGGCCGCCATGTGGGGTGCGGCCACCCACTCGTCGTGAGCGGGCCCAAGGTTTTTCCAACGAACAAAGTAAAACAGTTTCCCCTTCTTCCATTTGGAATCTAAAACCTTGGATATTTCCAGATGGGTATCCCCTCCTACTACAGTAGGAATCTCATGTTCGGGAGGGGGGTGGAACTGGGGAGCGGCCACATAAGGTTTGAGGAGACTTATATGAAAGACGGGATGGACTCCCTTGAGGGTCTTCGGGAGTTCCAGTTCCACGGTAACCTCGTTGATTACTCTGGTAATGGGGAAAGGTCCCACATAACGGTCGCTCAGTTTTTTGCAGGGACGAAGAGAGCGGAGGTTTTTGGTGGACAGATAGACTTGCTCCCCCACCTTTAGCTCCCATCCCGGAGACCGGTGTTTGTCTGCCTGTTCCTTGTACTTGCTTTTTGCCTTCTCAAGATTTTTGAGCAGCCATGGCCAGGTAGATTTAACTGCCTGAATCCACTCCTGAAGATCAGGGGTGGCTTGGAGCTCTGGTGTGACGGGGGCGGAACCGAAAGGACCGAATTCCGTCCCGTATATTACTTGGAAGGGATTAAAGCCGGTAGAGGAATGAGGCGCATTGTTGTACGCATATTCGGCGAATGGCAGCAGGTCGACCCAGTCGTCCTGGTGGAAATTAACATAGCAACGCAAATAACATTCTACCACTGCGTTTACTCGTTCCGTTTGACCATCCGTCTGGGGGTGATAGGCGGAAGACAGGCCCTGTTCCTCCACCCCCATGAGCTTTAGGAAGGCTCGCCAGAATTTGGCAACGAACTGGACCCCCCGGTCGGAGAGGACCTTCCTCGGGATCGAGTGTAGCCTGAGGACATGTGTAACGAATAGTTTAGCCAAGCCCTGGGCTGAAGGAAGACCAGCACATGGAACGAAATGGACCTGTTTGGAAAAAAGGTCCGTGATTACCCAGAGAACCGTTTTTCCCCGACTAGGAGGTAGGTCGGTGATAAAATCCATGGCTATGACTTCCCAGGGACGGGAGGGGTTCTCAAGTGGTTTGAGAAGCCCTGGGGGTTTTCCCATCCGTTTCTTAGCTGTGGCGCAAGTGGGGCAGCTGCGCACATACAGCTCCACATCAGCTCTCATCCCGGGCCACCAGAATTGCCTCCGTACCAGGTGAAGTGTTTTTATGAAACCAAAATGACCTGCCAACCTGGCACCATGTACAAGTCCCAATACCTCTTTGCGAAGGGAGGATGGGACATATAGTTTCCCCCCTTGCATCCACCAAGTGTTGGTTCGTTCCAGGCCGGTAGGGAGGAGATGGTGCTCCTCCTCCTGTAAGGAGGCGTCCCGGAGTCGCTGCTGGAAGGCTTCCGGGATACCTTTGAGCGTAGGGGGGGTCTCTGGTCGATGGGTTTGGGACCGGGTAGTGACGGCTAAGCTTGGGACCTCCCCCCGCTGCTCGGGAGTGAACAGGGAGTCAACAGGGCGATCAAAATCATTGCGATACTGGGGAAGTCGTGACAAAGCGTCAGCTAGGGCATTTTCCTTGCCAGGGACATGTTTGAGAGTGAACCGGAATTTAGCGAAAAATTGGGCCCATCGAATTTGTTTGGCGTTGAGCTTTCTAGCTCCCTTGAGAGCCTCAAGATTCTTGTGATCGGTACACACTTCAAACGGCAGTTCGGCACCTTCTAAGAAGTGTCTCCATATGGTGAGGGCATGTTTGACCGCCGCCGCCTCCTTCTCCCAAATAGCCCAGTTGATTTCGGACTGGGAAAACTTTTTGGAGAAGTAGGCGCACGGTCTCAACCGCCCCCCTTCATCCCTCTGCAATAGGGCCCCGCCCATGGCCACATCCGAGGCATCCACTTGCACCACGAAAGGCTTGGTGCAGTCTGGGTGAGCCAAAACGGGTTCGGATGAAAAAAGCTGTTTTAAATGTTCAAAAGCTTGCTGGCACTGGGGGGACCATTGCAAACGGGCTGAGGGTAGCGCAGCGCTAGCCCCCTTGTCCTTGGTACGCAACAGGGCAGTGAGAGGAAGCGCAACCTGGGCAAAGTTAGGAATGAAGTTCCGGTAAAAGTTGGCGAACCCTAAAAACTGCTGGAGCTGGCGGCGAGTAGTGGGGGGTTCCCAATCCTGCACCGCCTGGACCTTTGCGGGGTCCATTTCTAACCCATGGTGGGAAATCACGTACCCAAGGAAAGTAATGGAAGGTTGGTGGAACTCACATTTGGACACCTTAGCATACAGTTTGTGCTCCCGCAGCCGCCGGAGCACTTCTCGCACTAGGCGCACATGATCCTCCATGGTTTCAGAGTAAATAAGGATGTCATCGAGAAATACCACCACCCCCCGAAACAGCAAATCATGCAAAACCTCATTAATTAATTGCATAAACACACTGGGAGCCCCCGAAAGTCCGAACGGCATGACTAGGTACTCAAACATTCCAAAACAGCTGGAAAAAGCTGTTTTGAATTCGTCCCCTTCTTTAATGCGAATGCGGTGGTATGCTTCCACTAAGTCCAGTTTGGTGAAGATTCGGCCCTCCTTTAATTGTGCTAGAAGGTCGGGAATAAGAGGGAGAGGATAAGCGTTAGACTGGGTAACGGCGTTCAGCCTACGAAAGTCAATACACAGTCTGAGATCTCCCGTTTTCTTCTTCACAAAGAAGGCCGGGGCCGAATAAGGAGCCTTGGAAGGGCGTATGAAACCTCTCGCCAAGTTGGCATCCAGATAGTCCCGTAACACCGCCTTTTCACTAGGGCTCATGGGGTAGACTTTCCCCTTAGACAGTTTGCCTTCCCCCACTATTTCGATGGCACAGTCCGTTTCTCTGTGGGGGGGTAACTCGTCACATTCCCTAACATCAAAGACGTCCGCAAACTGCGAGTATTCGGTGGGCAGTTGAGGAGGAACGGTGGCTGGGGGGGGAAGCCCTACTGCGGCGGCGGCCGGAGTCCGGACAACCCGTTCCTTGTCATGTAACCTACAGGGGCTGTCGGGAAACGAGAGCACCCGTTTAACCCAGTCGATGGAAGGGTTGTGTCCCCGTAGCCAGTTCATCCCTAACACCACAGGGGTTACAATAGGGGCAATGGTAAAATACAAGCGTTCCCAATGTTCTCCCACGGACATAATCACGGCTTCAGTTCGGTGGGTCACCGGGCCCCGTTTAAAATCACTCCCGTCCATTTGGGAAAAGCGGAGGGGTCCCGGAAGCCGCTTGCGCCGGACCCCCAGTTTCTTGGCAGTTTCCTCGCTAATCATGGTGCGGGCACACCCCGAGTCAACCAAGGCGGGGAATTCTAAACTGGGACCCCCTTTCGGTAGGGATAGGTAAACACGCACATACACATTGTCCTCTTGGGCGCTTACCATCGGTGGAGCTCCTTGCACAACGACAGGGGCGGTCTGCTGCGGAGCCCCCTCTACAGCAGACCGACGGCGTTTTTTGCCGGCTGTTCCCACTCCTCCTCCTCGCTGGAAGAGGGGGAAGGAGTGGTGGCGGCCGGGGACCCGTCCGAATCAAAAGTAGTATTTGTAATCCGGGACCCCGTTGGGCCGGTAGAAGTGGAGGCCCCGTCCTGGGGGCACGCATGGAGAGCGAAGGGTGCGCCGGAACGTCGGTCCGGTGGTCCGCTCCTGCGGCGGGGCTGGTCCTCGGCAGCCGCCTTCTGCGGTTCGGTCGGGGCTTGGCGTGGGAGGTTGGGACGGCCCGCTCGAGAGGGGCATTGCGATGCAAAGTGTCCCTTACCTCCGCAGGTTAGGCAGACACCGGTCTCAAATCGCTTGCGGCGTTCAGCGGCTGAGGGAAACCCGCTGCCCCCCAGTCGGAGGTCTCGGCCCCGGTCGCTTCGGGGTCTTGGGTCTCGTCCGATGCGTTGTTTGGACAAGGTCAGGAGTTGTTTGCGATTCTCTATGTCGGCCGCGTGACGAACCCAACCTTCCACGTCCGGGGGGTTCCCTTGCATGAAGGCCCAATGTTGGAGGTCTGGGTTGAGGCCCTCCCTGAAACACTGTACCAACGTTGCTTCACTCCAGTCTAGGATTCGGCTGGCCAGTGACTGGAACTCACTTGCATACTGCGCCACCGACTTGGTCCCTTGGCGCAGTTGCATCAGGGAGGCTTTAGCCCGCTCACCCAGAGTCGGGTCCTCAAAGCGGTTGCGGAGTGCTACCATAAACTCGTCCAGTGTTCGCAGCACCGGCGAGCGGAGTTCATACTGCAACACCATCCAGGCGGCCGCCTCCCCTTGCAGTAAGGAAGCCACATACTGCACTCGGGACTCCTCGGAAGTGAAGGTTCGGCCCTGTTCTCGCATAAAAATGTCCACTTGGACCATGAAAAAGGTCAACTGGTCCCCTGAACCGTCATACGTGACTTTCAGGTCCCGACGGGACGGGAGGCCAGGAGGCGCGGGAGGGGCTGCCGGTGCTCCGTCCGGGGGTTTGCCGGCAGGCGGTTGCACTTTCAGCGCGTCTAGGGCCGCTGCCATCTCACCCATCACACGCTGCATGGTCTCCATCTGCTCCTGCATAGCTTGGCGATCCTCCTGCCACTGCCTGCGTTCCTCTTCCATCAGGGCCTCCTTGCGCGCCGGGTCCCCTTCAAGTCCCGTGCTGGGGAAGGCCAAACGGCGATCCTTCGCCGCGGTTCGGGAGAGAGACCAACCTTTGGGGGAGTCCAGCCAATTGTTAAAAAGTCCTCGGGGACGTCCGTCCCGGCCTTGGTCGGGGATGGGATCCCTAGGCTTCTTTGGCTTGGCACCCTCCTCCTTGGGGTCCGGTTTCTCCGGCACCACCGGTTCGTCCGGTGCGTCAGGGGTAGTAGGGGTGTTTTCCTCGTCGCCTGGCATTCTGTCCCAAAAGGTACAGCAGCAGTTCGAGAGGCAAGGACTTGCAACTTAATGTGAGAGATCCCCTCTCTCTGAGTTTACTTCTCCAAATCAAATGTTCAGACGTTGATAAAGAAACAAAGGATTTATTGAAGACATCAGGAGATGAGACAGGCACAGGTAGCAAGTTGCAAGTGAGGGGCTAATCGGGTTTACAGAATATATTGACTCCAGGGCACTGGGGCACTGGGGTTCACACTTATTGTTATGGGAAGTTACAAGCTTGGCATAATACAAAACATCAGACGAGTCCCAGGAAGTCTGGTGAAGCTATCACACTTCCAAGGCCGCATCGGCCTAAGGGAGTACTGACAGGAAGAACAGCGGGGGGGACGATACTTGGGGCAATCAGGCCTGGCGCCTGAGACCAGAAGGTGTGAACTGCTTTTACGAGTTCACTGATAAGCGGGTGATGGGAAGCAGAGGCACATAGACAAAGACCCTCACATAAGGTAACACAACCTATGTATAGGTTGCCTGTCAAATGCAGCAACCTCGTTGCCAATATATCTTTGTATCTTGCCTTTCCAGTTCCTTGTACACCCAAATTTGGCTTATCCAAATGCCTAGCTGTCTTCTAAGCCATTAGAGGTTTTATGGTGTGTGGTTACTCAGCCTTCTTTCTTTCAATACCTCGTAATCCACTTATAATGAACTAATTTGTGCGGCTGTAATGCGACCAATACTGATCTTGTCCAACGGGTTCTTCTAAATTACCTTGTCAAGTTTCACCTCAATTTATTTGTTTTTAATGGATGGAACAATCCACTATACTGTAATGCATTTAATATTGATTGGCATTAATTTTAGTCAGAATTTCTGTTTAATAGTATGTTAAAAAATGTTGAAATCCTGGCAGAGGAGGGACCAGAAAAGTAAGGGTAAGAGCCTACACGTGGTCAACGGCTGCAGAGTTCAGTGCCACCACTTACTCTTCACCACTGGCGGGAGGTTTTTTGGGTAGAGCCTGAGGAGGGACTTAAATGCCATAGAGTCCAATTGCCAATGCGGCCATTTTCTCCAGGTGAACTGATCTCTATCAGCTGGAGATCAGTTGCATGGCTTTTTAACCAGGCATTTTGTTTGTTGATTTTTGGTGGGCTGTTTGACAACATCTAGTATGTAGTTGGGTAGGGGGCAAAGCATCATTCTTTCCTCTAGAATAATAATACTACTACTAATAATAATTTTGTCTTTTTTCTGGGTGCATAAATCTGTGACTTATTTCATTATCTCCACCAATAGATGGCACCAGTAATTGCTTTATTTTTCTATATTTACTATATATTATCGAACTGTAGTGTTATGAGATAGAAGAATGACTTTTTTTGCTTCAATCTATAATCTGCCAGAGAATTCATATTAGTTCTTGCTCATGTACAGTAATTTACATTTTGAATAAAAATTTTCCAGCACCATCAGTTCCTCTGCACAAGGTCTCGCCTTGTCAATAACAATTTCATACAAGTGTGAGATTGTCTGCCATGCTTCTGAAACAGAGGATACTTGTCAGTTTCTGCTCAGGTCAGTCACCCAAAAGCAAGATAAGAATCCAGTTCTGGTTCATGATAAATGAAGGATAGAAGTGCAAATATTGTTCATAATGTGATTTGCATTCTGTACCTTTATGCTTCACATAATTGTTTGTAAAAGGTAATTGTTTTTTCGGTTTTCCTTGGATGATTTGAGAACACAACCAGGAACTAAAACAATAAATGAAGTCTAATAAACCTGTTGTTCATAGACTTTCCCCTCGTCTGTCTGTCTGTCTGTCTGTCTGTCTGTCTATCATCCATCCATCCATCCATCCATCCATCCATCCATCCATCCATCCATCCATCCATCATCTCCTTTCTTCATGAAATATGCCCGAAATTGTTTACAATAAAAATAATCGATATACTATATAGTAATAATAATGAATAAATATCCATGTGGAAACATGGCATTATGAAAACAGTAATATACAAAGTCACTAAAACAAATTCACAGGCTGTTAAAAGGATAAACTATCACCATAAAAAGACAATAGGACTCTCTTGACAGGTGATTTAAACAGGATAATGCAACCATCTTATTGATGGCAGTTCGAAACTTTTTTTAAAAGAAAAAGCTGAGTTTATAAAACCAGTTAACATAAGAACATAAGAAAAGCCATGCTGGATCAGACCAAGACCCATCAAGTCCAGCAATCTGTTCACACAATGGCCAACCTGGTACCTCTAGGAAGCCCTCAAACAAGATGACTGCAGCAGCATTATCGTGCCTGTGTCCCACAGCACCCAATATATTAGGCATGCTGCTCTGATCCTGGAGAATAGGTATGCATCATGACTAGAATCCATTTTGACTAGTAGCCATGAATACTCCTCTCCATGAAATGTCCACTTCCATTCAAGGAAAGGGGTGGCCCATTTGCTTGCATCAGGACTGCTGTATCTTCACCGCACTGTTGTTAAGCTTTGTTGGCCAGAAACTGTACAAAATAGTTGTAAAAATGGAATGCAAGTAATTTTCTCGTTTTTCAACGAATCACACATATATAAATCAAGGTCAATGATTTATTTACATTTTCCTATATAACAGAAGCACTGGTGTGGCTCCATCTTAAAATGTGTACATGTGTGCAATATATAGTGTTTAGATCAGCAACTGATCAAAAACCTCCTTGGTTTATACTTCCCAAGAGAGTTTTTTATTTTTTTAAATGGCCTTTTGGCCTATTTATATCCATCAAGGCTTAAAAGTGTAGTTCATATTTATTTCAGACAGAAAAAAAAAGTGCAACCTTCTCAGGCTCTCAAGATATTTAAGTGTTTCTATTGATCTTTTGAAAGCTGAGCATTCGCTGGTTCCCTGCTGCGTTTAAGCTCAATAGCCAGGTTTATAATTAAAGTACTACTATGTTTTTTCATCTGTACTCAGAATTTTATCAGTTTTTCTCACAAACTCCAATCATTTCATCGAAGAGCATATTATGTGCATTTAAATGTGTCTAAAGCAGCACAGTGTAAGAACAAACAAATGCAGAAATACTACTTAGGAGCAAATGTCGAACTGAAATTAAGATGCTCGTAATCTTCATATATTGGTACAGGCAATAGAATTTGGCATTTTGTAGTTTTAAAAAATTATGTGTCTTTATCATTCTATTTGTTTCCAGCAGTAAATACGATGGTATCAATGGGCGAAAACGCATGGTCGCTTTAGCCTCCTTTATTCCCTTTTTCAGCCAGGATTCAGCCAGGATCGAACGCACATTAGGCGAAACGCATGCGTTTGATCCTGGCTGAATCCTGGCTGAAACAGGGAATAAAGGAGGCTAAAGCGACCACGTGTTTCTGCCCAATAAGAGCAATAAGAAATTAAAATTAGGGTTTTTTTTAAACCCATAATTTCTAGCAGATATTATCAACTGCTAGAAATGACCCAATATGAACAGATGAGGTATGACTTATCAACTGCTAGAAATGACCCAATATGAAAAGATGAGATATGACTTATGGTTAGTCATGTTTTAAAATTGGTCAGCATCCCTTCTGCTTACATTATAATATTCTACCTTTATGTTAGGACTCAAAGGATGGTGTGGGGAGATTCCACTGACAAACTTTTCTTGAATCTTGTCAGAACTTTGGGAGTAGTCTTTTGATGCAGGATAAAGTACTGTCATGGAGGAGAAGCCCACCAATATCTTTTTAGCTCAATGTCTAATTGTCATTCCCAGAAGATAATTCACAGTGTCATTCCCAGAGGTAGCATACGTCTCAATACCAGCTGCTAGGGGGAAACAAGCGGGGAGAGTCTTGGGTATTTGTGCTTGCTTGTGGACCTTCTGGGCTTTTTTTGTTTTGTTTTGTTTGGCCATTGTGGAACACAGAATTTTGGATTAGATGGAACACTGGATTGATCCAACATGGCTTTTCTTATGTTCATATGCTGTGATGGGTACAGGAAAACATGGAAATCCTGGGACATGCATAGAAATGAGGTGTGTGTGGGGGGGATAGGCACATGGTGATGGTTTTTGTTGGTGGCATACCAGAAAGCTTTCTGTAACATTGTGGTTCAAAAAACAAACAAGAAGAAGAGTTGGTTTTTATATGCCAATTTTCTCTAC
This sequence comes from Euleptes europaea, assembly GCF_029931775.1. Taxonomy (NCBI): domain Eukaryota; kingdom Metazoa; phylum Chordata; class Lepidosauria; order Squamata; family Sphaerodactylidae; genus Euleptes; species Euleptes europaea. The sequence goes on from NC_079326.1 coordinate 45,437,507, forward strand.
CACTTAAGGAAGAATCAAACTGTTTCCCCACTCCTACACATGAAGCCTGCTGGATGACCTTGGGCTAGTTACAGTTCTCTTCAAACTCTTTAACCCCACCTACCTCACAAGGTGTCTGTTGTAGGGAGGAGAAGGGAAGGTGATTGCAAGCTGGTTTGATTCTTCCTTAAGGGCAGAGAATATCGGGGTATATAAACTTATTCTGTAATATCAGGGCACTGCTATGCTGGGTTGACACTGTGTGGTTAGATCGTGTTGCCTACCATTTATTTGTTTCAACCAGTAAAATCATGCTCTATCATGGGTTCATTGTGATCAGAAGCCCCCGTCCCCCAGTGAATTCCATATTCTGACATGCTTCTCCTATAATTTGTCTGTTCCTGTCTTGGTGCCTCTCAGTCGCTAATATTCGGCCTTGGCACTTCTTCTGATCAACAGATTTCATCCTGCCATCACAATGAGTGTTGCCCTGGCTCCACCTTCTGTCCTGAGTCAGAGAAACCATTCAGTAGATCTAATTACGGATAGGGTTGCCAACCTCCAGGTAGTAGCTGGAGATCTCCCGCTATTACAACTGATCTCCAGGTGATAGAGATCAGTTCACCTGGAGAAAATGGCCACTTTGGCAATTGGACTCTATGGCATTGACATCCCTCCCCTCCCCAAACCCCGCCCTCTTCAGGTTCCGCCCCCAAAATCTCCAGGTACTTCCCAACCTGGAGCTGGCAACCCTAATTATGAATATGGCTTATTGTTACCAATCTCTCTAAATGTGGATCATTAAATCTACAGATCAGGGCAATGTACAGAGAAGGGAGATCTTTCTACAAACTTGGAGGACCCCCACTCCGCTTTGCCGAAAAAAGAAAAAAAAGGTGGGAGACTTAAAAATCCTTAAAACCTCACCTTACCAGGAAAAACTGGCTGCCATTTTAAGGGTTGCTTAGCTACCCCATAAATTCATGGCCACCTGCAGTTAAAGAAAGGGGGAGGTACTGCTGCAGTCTGCTAGGCAGGGGAGCAAGTCTGTGAGTTAGGGAGGGTAGAAATAAAGAGGTGGTGCAGATGATCTAGGTGGTAGGCAAGAAACGCAGAGGTGGGGTGGGGGAAGGAGGGATGTTGCCTGGCAGGGAAATGAGAGAAAGGAAGAAAGAGAGATGGCACAGATGAATGAGGAAACAGAGACAGACGGAGCCGGCAGTGCCAGGGAGGGCAAAGGAAGCTTAGTGCTAGGCAGGAGAGCAAGAGAGCCAGAAAGAAGAGACAGATTACATAAGGAAGGGGGTGAGAAGATGAGAAAAGTGGGGAGCAGAAAACTGTAGGAGAAAGTGGGGACAAGAAGGAGTGGGATTTACCTCCTCCCCATGAATTCTTCATGGGTCCCCACTTATATTTGAATAAATACAGACTGTGGACATGCACAGATTTCATTAAAATCTACCCAAATGTAGAAATCTCTTAGCAGGCCCCTCTAATAGATCTCATAGCGAGACCTCTAGGATTCCTTTCCTGCTCAACTCCATGGTCTATTTTTTTTAGGCTACCCAGTGTTCGCATTTGCTGATCCAGCACTTACTTTAACCTCCGCAACCTTATTTAGTAAAGCTTTTTTATGTCATTATAATTAAAATTCCCTGCATGACAAAGCACTTAGCGACATCTGCTCCAGATTTGTTGATTTTTTAAAATGGTAGTTTAATTAACGTGAAACACTCTTTCTGGCATTTCCCTTTTGTTGGGTTGGAAATGACAGCTCTTATTGACCTTGTTTTCAGACTCTTCAGGGTTCTACATATTTCAATTACATTTCCCCTCCCTTTTCTCCTCCCACTCCACTATCAGCATGGTGATCACCATAATTGACATCCTGAAGTGATGTCACATAAACAAAGGGAATGTAACATATCTTTGTGTGTTAGAAACACCTTAGGCCTCTTCAGACATTAAGTACATGTGAACTGGAAACTGACTGACGATGCTTTTCCGGGCTGTGCAGCAGGTAACAGAGAGGAGGTTCAGTGGTGGGGACATGGGGGTGGGGAGCTAGTGACATCATGTGTGCTTAGGGTTGCCAACCTCCAGGTACTAGCTGGAGATCTCCTGCTATTACAACTGTTATCCAGCCGATAGAGAACAGTTCACCTGGAGAAAATGGTCGCTTTGCCCATAGGACTCTATGGCATTGAAGTCTCTCCCCTCTCCAAACCCCGCCCTCCTCAGGCTCCACCCAAAAACCTCCCGCCAGTGGCGAAGAGGGACCTGGCAACCCTATGTGTACTGCTACATCACTTCTGGGGAAAACCTGGAAGTGACATTGAGTAGCTGTGGGAATCTCCAGAAACTCTATGGCTTTCCATGGAGTTTCCAACAAACTGGGCTGGAAAGGATCCAGACAATTTGCTTCATCCAGGAAAGGTTGAAGTTGTCCAACCACCACCTGTTAAATCAAGTTGTAAATGTTAGTAGAGTCTTTTTAGTGAAGATATAAAGAACATACTTTGAAATGGGGGCTTCTTCTGTAAACCTAACAGAAGCCCCATGCTTACAGAAAAATCCGAAAATCTAAACCAAAATTCATTTGGGGGGTTAACTAGGGCTGTTGAAAAAAAGATTTCGGGAAAAATCAGGTTTGGGTTTAATTGGCCTTCCCCCGCACCCCGGGAAAACCCAAATGTCGAATTCCCCTATACCGGTAAAGGTGGGAATTCAGCTTTAAATTCGGGATTCCCGAAAAATTAGTCCATTTAAACCCATTAAACCCATTTCACTGCTTTCTGCTGATCCTTGGGGGGGGGGATTTTTGCAGGAAGAAGTCCCAAATTTTCAGGGTAGCTTTAAGGGACTCTCCTTGCAAGAACCCCCAAGTTTGGTGAAGATTGGGTCAGGGAGTCCGACGTTATGGGGTCTGGAAGGAGTCACCCCCTTCCTCCATTAAAACCAATGCAAATGGTTTTTAATGCATTCCTATGGAGAAAGGAGGAGCCCCGTGGTGCAGAGTGGTAAGCTGCAGTACTGCAGTCCAAGCTCTGCTCACAACCTGAGTTCGATCCCAACGGAAGTTGGTTTCAGGTAGCTGGCTCAAGGTTGACTCAGCCTTCCATCCTTCTGAGGTGGGAAAAATGAGTACCCAGTTTGCTGGGGGTAAAGGGAAGATGACTGGGGAAGGCACTGGCAAGCCACCCCACAAACAAAGTCTGCCTAGTAAACGTCAGGATGTGACATCACCCCATGGGTCAGGAATGACCTGGTGCTTGCACAGGGGACCTTTACCTTTTATCTTATGGAGAAAGGGGGGCAACCCCTTCCAGATCCCATAACTTCGGACCCCCTGACCCAATCTTAACCAAACTTGGGGGTTCTTGCAAGGAGAGTCCCTTCCTGCTACCCTGAAAATTTGGGACCTTTACCTGCAAAAATGCCACTCCAGGAGCTTTGCAAAAAAAAATTCCCATTGCTTATCATTACTGAGAAAAAAGTTGTCAGCTTAATTGCAGTGACCCAAATCTTACGCCTAGGTGTGAAGAGAAGAAGGAAATGTTAATGAGGGCGGGGCTTGGGAAGGGGAGGAACATCAATGCCATAGAGTCCAATTGCCAAAGCAGCCATTTTCTCCTGGTGAACTGATCTCTATCAGCTGAAGATCAGTTGTAATAGCAGATCTCCAGCTGGTACCTGGAGGTTGGCAATCCTAAGTGTGAGCTGTAATGCAAAGCATCACAGCTGTGTCTTGAAAAACTGGGTCTTCCAGTATTTCTTTGTAACCCCTTCTGTTTGGCTCATGAAAACTTAAGCCACAGTAAATGTATTAATATTTGCAAGACAGTTTCTTACTTTAGCAGCCCTTCCCCTTCTCATTTCCCCTATTTCCCCAGGGGTCTGGTATCACGTGGTCCCTCCTGCCCTTGAACTTTTTTAATAATCTTTTCTCCTAGCTGAACAACTTCCGCCGGAGTCATGATGGTGCTTTTCAACCCCAGGACAACAGAACCTTCCCTTTCAGCACTTACATTCATATTGGAATCATGTCGGTGCAGAGCAGAACAGATTATTCCATTATGGCAGCAGTATTATTTTGGTACCCAAGAGATAATAGACATTTTCATCTGAGCTTCCCGATATAGTTGTGAGAAAGTGGAAAATGCAGAGTGAACAAATGAGCCGCCCGATTGCTTTATGATGACAAAAACTGAGGGAAAAAGTCTGTAATTATCTGTGTTGCTTAGCTGTTTCTTTTCAAGACAATGCCGTACAACTTTTTTTCGCATCATCTACATTCCCACCCCCCATATTCAACATAAGAACTCCAGAATGTGTACTCTTAACTTCCTTTCTGTAGTTTTACGTCTGGCTGTACCTTTGCCTGGGTTATAGGGAGAACAGCAAGTTACTTTGAATTTAAAATACTTCTTTCTCAAAGAAAAAAATATATTACTTGTTACTTTTTGGTAACTCTTCAGCCGTCATAGTACTATCCGTGGATAGTACTCATATAGTCCTTCTTGTACATTATCGTAGTCCTCTTAGGTTATTTCAGAATCTAATGGCAGCTAGCTTGGACTCTGAAACTCTGTAAATGCATCTGTAATCCAACTCCAGAGGAGCAGCAGCTTTGCACTGAACTCTCTCAAACCTCTGTCTGGAATGGGGTCTGCTGGAACCTTACCTCCTTTCCGTGCTCTTCGGCCATGCACAGAAAAATCTGAAAGAAATCCAGGCAAAAAACACCTTCTGTGATTGGCCAAAGAGCAGTGTTGTCTTTAACCTGAAATCTTATTGGCCTCTCTAACTTTCTGCCCTCTTGTCCACCCTTCCCTCTCTGTAGGTTGTTGCAATCCACATTAGAGCTGCAGCAGCCTAGCAAAAATGCAATGCAAAATGCATTGCAGCCATTGGCCAAATAGGAAAGCTTCTTCTAGATGCCTCTCCCTCTCTCCTGTTGCCCTGGAAAGCAACCAAAGGGTAGGAAAAGGCCAACAGGAGATTGTTCCTTCCAGAGCAATCCAGGAAAGGGAGAGGCACCTGCCCAGGAAAACCCACCTGGAAGCCCAGCAGAACACCGGCCAAGGTAAGTTTAAAGAGGTTTTTTTATTTTATTTAAAGCCCCATCACCAGTGTCACAAATGGATTTTAATAATATTTTTAAAGAATTTTTAAATCCCCCCATGCCATTCCATGGGCTGTGGGAAAGCTGAAAAGTTGGGAAAAGCTGATTTTTTTTTTTTACTTTCAGCTTTTCATCTGGATACCCGAAAAAAGCTGAAACTGCTTTTTCTGGGTTTTTTCCATTCGGCACACTTGTAGATGCCACTGCCTTCCTGTGAGAGATATTCATCGTGATCTCATTTTATAAACCAGAAATCGAGGCATGCTTGACACACTATGTCCTCTGTGGTGGTGGTGGGATCCAAACCCACAGATCCAAGTTTGCCCTTCAGTTCCTTAACCCGTTGACTTGCCAATGTATTACTCAGTAATGCGCATCTTGGACACCCCTGCCATTTTGAACGTGGACTTCAACCGCCGTGCAAAACTGTTTTGCGTGACCCAGGCCGTTGGGAAAAGTTCTAAGTGTTCTTTTGTACAACTCTCATGGCCATTATGGCGCTGGAGAGAAATTCTTCATAGCTCAATAAAAAACTATTAGGAGAATCAATCCCCATTCAAACAACCCCGTAAACATTCATTTTCATCAGATGGTGGGGACACGCCTGCTATTACTAAAAAAAGAGGCAAATTGGAATGGGGTTCTGATTGTTCGATGTTGCAAACGGGTGTCAACATTAAAAACGATGGTCCTTGAGGCGGTATTGTTATTATATTTTAATAACAAGAAGAGATTCTCATTAGTGGCCAATCCAAAAGTGCGGTAATGTTCTTTTTTTGGGGGGGTGCCATTTAGCATATCAAGTATTCGTATTTCCAGCGAACAATGAACTAATGGAAAATAGCATTCTGTCACGCGCTAGTGCTGCAGCCTTATGGCGTAATGGATCTCTTAGGCAGATTACAATTCAGTTTTTCGACGGGATTAAGTATGATCAAAGGCCTCGGGTTTAAAGCAGGGTGACTTAAGTGACTGCAAATAAATTCTTGTGTTTAAGGCATTTTAATATTAAAAAGGAACAACAACAACACAGCTCATTTCTTGTTAATCATGGGATGAACCTGAATAATTTTGGTCTTTTTACACCTGTAAAATTGCATATGTATATATTCACAATGTTATATCCAAACACTGTGCCGAGATGTAAATTCAGTGGGTCTTACTCCCAGAAAGGCATTCTTCAGACTGTACACCCCGTTTCCTTTATAACCCTATGTGCTATTAAGGAATGTCCACATGGTAAATCCCTTCTCCTCCCAGAAGCCTGTTAATGCTTAGCATTAGAGTATGCTTGCCTCTGGCAAGAGGCAAATATCTTAAGAACATAAGAAAAGCCATGCTGGATCAAACCAAGGTCCATCAAGTCCAGCAGTCTGTTCACACAGTGGCCAACCAGGTGCCTCTAGGAAGCCCTCAAACAAGACAACTGCAGCAGCCCCATCCTGCCTGTGTTCTGCAGCACCTAATATATTCGGCATGCTCCTCTGATCCTGGAGAGAATAGGTATGCATCATGACTAGTACCCCTTTTTACTAGTGGCCATGGATAGCCCTCTCCTCCATGAATATGCCCATTACCCTCTTAAAGCCTTAAAGGTGGTTGTACAATCAAAATATGATTTTTATTAAAGAATAAAATAATAAAACAAGAAATATATTTTAAGCAATGAACATACTCACAGAAAGCATACAAGAGGTGATTAAGAGAAAAGGGAGGAAATTGGATAGGGTTTCAGGGATGGGTAATAGTTACCAGTCTTGATGGGATGTCCAGGGAGAGCAGCGCTGAAGAGGAAAACGACCAGTGTTTCCAGGAGCCCCCACGCAAGTGGAGGTATGCACACGGATCCAGAACACACACACTAAGAATGGCCAAAGGACCAATATTTATAACCCAAAATGAGTCCTGAGGCGGTGTGAGGTAAGCTGGCAGGAAAGAATTGATTGCTTTTCTGGGGTTTCAACAAAAAGGTAGGAGAGGCTTTATGAGTCATCAGGACCCAAGAGAATGCTTGGGCTATTCTCTTGAATACTGATTGACTGCTAGGATGGATGCAGACAGGGTAATTAATGGTCTGCTCAGAAAGCTGATTAAATTACCTTAGGGTGACACAGTGGGGATTAGCTAGCCCCATTGTCCAGCCAGGCACACCTTAGGGCCAGGGCAAAAGTACAGCTGCCAACCGCCTTCCTGCCCAGGCTTGATACACAAGATGGACCCAAAAACTCTTTGAGAGGCATCTATTTTGTGGGGAGCAGTGTCTTCTTCTTATGCCAGTCTTTGGCCACCATGCCTTCATGGCACCCCATAGCAGGAGGAGGGGTCCGACTGCTTACAGAACTACAGATACTAAAAAAAAAGTGTGCAGCATTTCAGCCCTAATTACAGCTGGAATATTTGCAAACATCAAGTACAATTTAGACAAGATCATCCATGCAGAAAAATGATACTACCATAAAACACAAAAACCCTATAAGAACTTATTATCACTATAGATACCTATTAGACACAAAAGATATTTTGAAAAATGGAGATTAAGAGTGCTGACAGCAATAAACTAGTAAAAGATGAAAAAATGAACATTTGAAGATTATGATATTTTTTCATGTTTCACTGATAATAATGAAAATATATATTTATTTATTTTTTAAAGGAAAAGTTAGGTGTTAGTTAAAACTGTAAGATTGAAAGTCTTCAGTCTTATTCATGCCTGGGTGTAAGCTCCATTGGACACAATCAGACTTATTTCTGAATAAATATGCATAGGCTTGGATGGTTGATGCATGCATATCAATGCTTGAAAAGTCAAAATATCCCTCAAAAGGAATGTGGGAATAAATATACAGTTTCATGAAAATAAATAGGCCAGTTTGGGCTTGGTCTGGTTTTGACCTCACTGGAGACTCAACTCTCCTATTAAAATGCTGTATGTGTCATCAGGCTAAAAGAGGCACAGATTTAACCAATGTTGGCCAATTATTTGTTACCTCCCATGAGAAGTTGAGGATTTTTATTTGCTTGTTTTTACTTTTCATATATTTTAAATAAAGCATGTTGTGTAATCCATTTTCAGAATGTTTTAAAAAAGAAGTTTGAGTTCAGACGTGTACCTGTAAAAATAGGTGATTATTTTCCTGTTATATATATAGAAAACACATTTGTATATTTTCCTACGGCACCCTAGGGCCCAGGAAAGTCCTGCACAATCTTGCCCACCATTTAACATCTTCCTCAGAGAAACTCTTCCGTGTGTCTCTGTTCATACAACTCCTTTCCACAGAGGTTTGCATGGTGCCGAATTTATCTACCCCCCCCCCGCGAGGTGCCAACCTCCAGGTACTAGCTGGATATCTCCTGCTATTTCAACTGATCTCCAGCCAATAGAGATCAGTTCCCCTGGAGAAAATGGCCGCTTTGGCAATTGGACTCTATGGCATTGAAGTCCCTCTGATTCCCATACCCAAGACCATACCCGTAGGGGTATTTCCTCTCCCACTGCTGTCCCCTACGTTATCACATATTGAAGAATAATCTATGCATATCAGAGCTATTTGCTGGTCAAAGTATCCTTGCAATTTTTTTTCAAACTGTGTTTTTATGACAACCCTTATAGTTTTTATATCATGTCATCACAATATGCCCGATCGGATGAAATTGAAACAATTTCAGCCTCTTCCTTCACATTTTGTCATTAGTACTCTGTTCATGAGACAGCAGGCGGTTATATTTTAGCCACTGAGGGGAAGCATATTTTTCTTTCCCCAAGCTTTTAATTCCTCTCTCCTTTGATATGCTTCACCTTGCACATATGTTCTTTTGATGATATATATTTTAAGGAAGTCATCAGCTTTTAGAATTCCTGTTTTGGATATTTTACCTCTAATACTGTTTTTAATAGGGATTATACCCTTCATTTCTTTATATTGCCCAGTTTTTACACTGGTTGTCTTTTTGTCTTTTTTGATTGGGTTGTTTTATTGTTTTAATTAATTAATTAAAATTATATTACTGCCTTTCTCCCGAACAACTCAAGACTCGAGGCAGATAGCAAAGTACAATAAAACTGTGTATAATCACAGAGATATAAATAGTGAAACTTTAACACAACAAATATAAAATACTTTTTTTTTTTTTGCCGTCAAGTCACAGCCAACTTATGGCGACCTCCTAGGGTTTTCAAGGCAAGGGGCGTTCAGAGGTGGTTTGCCATTGCCTGCCTCTGAGTAGCAAACCCTGAACTTCCTTGGGGGTCTCCTCATCCAAATACTATCCAGGGCTGATGCCCCATGCATAGGGTTCCCAGCTGCCCAGTAATGCTGGGCAGTTGCCCGCCAATTCGTGCCACTGCCTGTTGCCACTAAGCTGATCGGCGGGTGCAGCAGACCAGTGGAGGAGGGGTGTGTGATCTGAGTCCCATCTGTGATGATCTCATTTCCGGCTTGATGCAGAAGCACTGACATTGCACTGGGTGTGGGGGACGGGGACACTCTAGCACTCTCTCCAAAAACACTATGGAAACCATAGAGTTTTCGGCAAATGCTAGGGCGTCCCCCCCACGCGATGCTGGTGCTTCCGTGTCAAGCCAGAAGTAACAGCATCATGCAGGGGATGCAGATTGCAGCTCCCAAACCCACCTCCCTAAAGCTGCCGCCTGTTGCCGGGAGGGACCTGGCAACCCTACGCACGAGTAAGATATTCTGCCTTAGCCTGGACTTGGGCTGTCCCCAAAGCTCTCCAGAATAATTCTGTTTTACAACCACACAAGGGAAAACTAGGAGGATAGAAAGACCCCCTGTCCTCTTCTGCAAGGCTGAGGTATCTGCTGAAAATGCTGAGCCTGGGCCATTATAGAAACATGCCTTAGGTGGAGGGGTAGGGTTGCCAACCTACAGAGGCTGGAGATCTCCCACTATTACAACTGATCTCCAGGCGACAGAGATCAGTTCCCCCAGAGAAAAAGGCCAAACCATGTATAGGTGTCCTGTTGCATACAATGAATGTTAGGGGTACTGAGGTTGGTATTACTCCCTCTGGGCCACCTCATCCTCCACATATTCATTCAACCTCTGTCTAAAGAAAGCCACCATTTGAACAACATCAGATGCTTTCAGGAATCTCCATATTGCAGTTTTCTAAGTGTTCAAAGTGACAGCAGTTGTATTATGCCGACTAGGTGACAAATTTAGTTTTCTTGCTTTCCCTTAGAACTGAGGCACATCTCCATTGTAATTTTGAGAAGAGATGTATACTTTTCTAGTGTCTTTCTAATTACTCGGCTATAAAGTTCAGCACCACCTTGGCAATCTCTTGTTGTCGGAAGGCCTAATGGGCTCGTTCCTCTTATCTGCTCTGACGGGTGAGTGGAATAGAAACTTCAGTAAGTCTGCCTCCCATAATGACTCCTGTTCATATAAGGCTTGCAGAGGTCCTCATAATATCCACCCCAGTTTCAGAAGACTATCAAATCTTGCAATTTGCAAGTTTATATTTTGCATTTTTATCTATTCTCTGGGTCTCTCGGCTATATTAAAGTGATAGTATATTATGTATGGGAAATAGCTTTTCTATCAGCTTGAAATAGACCATCTTATTGCACCTTATTAAAAATACACACACACACACACAAGTGCATTTTCTGCCGGCAGCCATGAGCTATGATAATAACTGTTATCAATATGCAATTACCTCTGTTACCCTGGAACTTATTGATATTCATTTATTTAAAGATAATGTAACACATTTGTATTCATTGAGGTAATCTGTTGATCTGATTAAATGTGGATGGCCATCTTATACTTGAGCAGCAAAATGAAAAATTGCCATCAGATCGTCAACGTTGCCCAAAATAGGTCACAATAAATAATGGGAAATTATGTTATCTTTTATTTAAGATGCCAACAGTGCTCTGGAAACCCCCACAGTGGATAATATAGATAATTACTGATTGACACAGCTTTTCTGAAAGGAGAGGTGTCAAGATGATGAAGGCAGAGTGTTTGTTCAATGGAGCAAGATATGTGGTGCCTAATATGATTCCATGAGACATGAAATCCCACAATCCTATGCAACTGAAAAATTAACATTGCCATCTTGAGAAGATTTCTAAGCAATGGACTTGGGTATACCTCTGCTTTGGATCTCTCTCTCTCTCTCTGTGTGTCACACACTCTGTGTGACACACACACACACACACACACACACAATAGTTTTCAAGTTGCAGACTACTTATGGTGACCATTGCAGGGTTTTCAAGGCAAGAGATGTTAAGAGGTGGTTTGCCATTGCCTGCCTCAATGTAGCGATCTTGGTATTCCTTGGTGGTCTCCCATCCAAATACTAACCAGGGCTCACCCTACTTAGCAGCCATGATCTGACAAGATCCAGCTAGGCTAATCAGGTCAGGGCATTGTAGATGTTACAAAGCAGATATTTGGTTGTGTAATTTCTGGAGAGAGGGACCGGTTTCCGCCATGCTCAAGTGTCAGGGATTGCATGAAGCAACAAGGAGCAACACAAAAAGGTCGTTTATGCTTGGGTGCTTTCACTCACGTTCCCCCCTCCTCTATCTTGGTTGTTCCTTGGAGTTACGCATTAGTTTTCTGTCCATTAGAGATGACTTCACTGCCAGCCCTCACAAATCCTGGGACTTCCCATCCCTCTATTAACCCGATTCTTCCATCTCCCCTGAGCTCAGCCTGGGTGAAATCCTCATGCATAAGGCAAAGCGCAGACACGGAAGCTTTGGGGAGTGACATTTCTCTTACAGACAGCAGCACTACAGCCAATTACAAAGCAGCGTGTCAAGGGGCAGGGATTCAAATGCTTCCTGCTTCCTCGGAGTTCTTTCTGAGAAGAAAGGATTTTAGATACGAGGCTTGGGTCCCCCCCCCCGTTAATTTATAGAGCTCAGTTTTTTAAAATGCTTTCTTATGCGGCAATTGTGTTTTGGGGTGGCGGGGGGCTTTTCTCTCACAGTAGGCACTACAGCCAATTACAAAGCAGCGTTTTAAGGGGTGGGGACTCCAATGCTTCTTGATTCGAGCTTGGAGACTGCTGGTGCATAGATTCCCAACAGGAAAGTGTGGGTCCAGTGAGCAACGAACCTCAGGTAAAACACCCGTGCATAAATGACCAAATAAATACTTTGCCTTTCTGTGAAGTGATGATAAACTGTGCCTCATTCTACAGAGCTGCATACCCCTCATGCACCCCAATAGAGAAATACTTAAGCTTGAAGTTTTATATTCACCTTTCAATCCCGTGCAGACCTTTGATGAAACAGTTCCTTATTGAACATAAAATGAGGAATATTGATTATATGATACTTTAAAAAAATTAGGTTATTGTAAATCATTATTTTGAACAATATTGCATAATTAATAAAAAAGAACTAGTCCTGCCAATTGACTGTTTAGTCATTTCTTTTAAAGGCACATCAAAATCACTTCTGGCCTTTATGTTTTCAAAGGGAGACTAGCCAATGCATTCCTCCTTGTCTCAAGAGCTCTTGATGAAACTCAAAATCTGTTTTTGCACATCAGGCATTTTCAGATCTGATAAAATCTGCGTAACACCTCCTGCATTCCACTTTAAAGTTTTTTTTTAATAAACAGCAGAATCCAAGGTCTTTTGATCATTCCCTGAAATATCTTTTTCTTTCCCCCTTCCTCTCTTTATTTTTGCTTTTTAATTGAACATATAGCCTAAAGGACAGTCCTGGGGAAAGCTTGCTCATTACTTTGTGACACTTTAGTTGGTTTTAAAAAACGATATTACGCTACTGCCCATAATGGACCGTCATTGTTACCTGCGATTTTTGTCTTTTAAACAGGTGGAATAATTACATGTTCGAATATGTGCAAACGGATGTATTGGGATACTTAAAACAACAGACGATGGGAGAAACAGAAGAAATGGAATTGAAGACTAAGTGGAACCCATACATTAATTGGTGGAGAAGCCAACTAAGAGACTTTAGTAAAACTAAAAAGGCTATGCTCATGGCTGAAAATATGAAAATATGATATTATGGATTGGTCTTTGGGGGGAGGGAAAGGGGGGGAAAGGGGGAAATTTGTATTGGAAGAAGGAAAGTGTAAATTGTAATTATAAAGGTATGGAGATGTAAAATGACTTCCAATGCAATGAAAAATATATTTTAAACAGTGATCGTTAAACCAGATTTCAAAATGAGACTGAATCATAATCCCAGGTTTCTCCTCCTTGATAACATTTATTAGACTGGTGTAATACAATAATACCGCCAAGTAAATAAAATTGTAAACTCTCGTCAGTCACGGTGTCACATATACCACGTCAGTCACATATACCATTATGAGGACATCCTGCCTGACATTTTTGTTAGTCCAACTCTATTCCAATCCACGATAAAATGATACCATTGTACTGAGGGATTCTCCAGCTTTCTCTGAGGCTTACAAATGTGTAAACGTTTTCACTAGCAAGAGATGTCATTGTTTCCAAATTGATTCCATCCTTATAAATAGGAGTTTCTGCTTCCAGGACTTTGCAATCAATGACTGGATAACTGTTGTTACGAATCCTATGTTCCCCCAATAGAAGCCTGCTTGGTGTGGTGGTTAAGAGCAGCAGACTCTAATCTGGTGGACCGGATTGTTTTCCCTGCTCCTCCACAAGAAGCCTGCTTGGGTGACCTTGGGTTAGTCACAGTTCTCTCAGAACTCTCTCAGCCCCTCCTACCTCACAGGGTGTCTGTTGTGGGGAAGGGAAGGTGATTGTAAGCCAGTTTGATTCTTCCTTAAGTGGTAGAGAAAGTCGGCATATAAAAACTAACTCTTCGTCTTCTTGTAACAATCTAAAAGAATTAATAGGATTTTATAATCTTGTTTATGTTTTTGATGGGTTGGATCCAACGGGCTTTTCTGCAAATACGTTCTTCAACTGGAATCAAATGATTATTTCTCATCACGTTTCTCCACATTAATCTCATTCGAATTGTTATCTTTAGCTCTTACTTTTTCTGAAGCAGGGTCCCTGCAAATATGAAAGCAATGAATTTCTCCATTTTTATGCCTATTCCTGTGGGCTGTTGGGAAATGGGATGCCACAGAATAGCCAAGAGTTGCCTATAATCCTCCCTAACTTCCTTCCTTCCATCTCCCATGCACGCTTTTCTGCAGGCGACATTTCCTTTTTCTTTTTTTCTTTTACTGTGGGCTTCCTTTTCCTTTGGGTGGAGAATATTGTCACACTTGCCAGAGGAGATGTGTATGGTGCCTCCTCTGGCAAGTAGGGTTGCCAGCCTCCAGGTACTAGCTGGAGATCTGCTATTACAACTGATCTCCAGCCAATAGAGATCAGTTCACCTAGAGAAAATGGCTGCTTTGGCAATTGGACTCTATGGTATTGAAGCCCCTCCCCAAAACCTGCCTTCCTCAGGCTCCGCCCTAAAAACCTCCCGCCGGTGGCAAAGAGGGACCTGGCAACCCTACTGGCAAGGGTTAGACAATTATTTAAGGCTATCTCGTTCCAGCAATCCCGTGGAGGGCTAACTTTCCATCTGAGGAGATATATGCATCGTTGTAGAGTTTTCTTCTTCATTATATGAGTTCATGACTGATTGATTTTTGGTGCTATTTCTCTATGTTTAGGGTACTGTTATTTCTGAAGCGTGAGTGATGTCATTTTATTATGGTTTGAACTTTTAGTATGTATGTATTTATTTATTTATTCAAATTTATAACCCGCCATCATCCCCAGGGAGCCAGGCTCAGGGCAGATAACAATAATTAAAAACACCCCTCTTCCATCACCAGAAAGTTGAAACATGTACATAGGATAGTAGGGTCTATCCCAAAATATGTGGAATGTCCATGAATTCCAATGGAATTTATCGAAAAGGTTCTCTGTGGATTATGCCTCCAGCTGGGGCCTGGAGATCTCTTGGAAGTACAACTGATCTCCAGACCACAGAGATCAGTTCTCCTGGGGGGAAAATGGCTGCTTTGGAGAGTGGATTCTAGGGCATTATACCACAAAGGTCCCTCCCCTTTCAAACCACTCCGTCCCCAGGCTCCAGCCCCAAATCTCCAGGAATTTCTCAACCCAAAGTTGGGAACCATAATTATGCCCTGGTGGACATTAAACAGAAATATGAAGATTTAAAGTAAGTCAGTTAGAGAGTATAGACAAAAGCAACAATTTCCATTTATTTCAATAGGATATGTTTGTTTATATTCTTAGTTCTCCCGTTAGACTTCATGGGCTTAAAGATGCTGAACTTTGGTTCAGCTGTGCCCATGGTAATAACCCACTTTTAAAAACTGAAACAGTTCAAAATATATTGAACAACATTCAAAGTAAATAAAGCAAAATTTCTGGCTGGTGGACCTGGTCCAATAAATTTTGTGTGCTGTGTTTCAATTGCTAATCTTAATTTTCATCAATATAAAATCATTGACATTCCTAATGGTGTTTTTCAAGTGCTGTAAATACCTGAGCTTAATGGATTCCAATTTTCTAAAGTGCACCTTTATTGTAACCAATAAAAATGTAACTTGGCCCAAATATCTGCTTTCTGAGTGTTGCCCTTTGCACATTCTTTACATCGAGAACAAAGTTCAAAATCCTTGCAAGTATCTGTAGCAGTCAAATACTCTATCTCTATCTCTCTATCCATATCTTTCATATGAGATCATAGAGCTAGAGGTATTGAAGTAAGGTTGCCGGCTCCGGGTTGGGAAATACCTGGAGATTTTTTGGGGTGGATCCTGAGGAGGGGGGGTTTGGGGAGGGCAGGGACTTCAATGCCATAGACTCCACCTTCCAAAGTGGCCATTTTCTCCAGGGGAACTGATCTCTGCCACCTGAAGATCAGTTGTAATAGAGGGAGATCTCCAGCACTACCTGGAGGCTGCAAACCCTAAATTGGGGGGACTTGAATCCCATAGATTAGCACCATTATATCCCTTAGTAGTTTAGCTGAGGGCTGGCTTGCAAGTTTACTGTGCTGGGAATGTCTGTGGTGAAACAAATAACCAGATGGCTGAAGACAAAGGGAGAAGACAGCACATAAGTTCATAGAAGAAATTTCTGTTGACATACAAAAATGCCAGATTTCAAAGCGCATGCAGCTTGTCGTTGGTCCAAATGGGAAAATTGCTAGTTCTCTTCTGGACCCAGAAACAAACAAGGTTTATTGTAACCTTTCTCTCTTGCTGCTAAAGCAGTCATCCCACTTGATCATGGGCACATGCACGCGCACACTGAAAAATGACAGATTGTCTTAATGCTTTGTTTCTCTTTATCTTTTTTCCTCATCTAAGTACATCTAAGTTCTCTAAGTACTTTAAAAAAAAGAAATAAGCGAGCGCCTTATTGAATCTCATTCATCAACCTGCAGAAAAAACAAGAATTTTTTTTTAAAATGCACACATTACTGGACTGGTTTTGTATGCACAGCATTCCAGATATAATATACTTGGAAGAAGGAATATGTGTCTGGAATGCTATAGTGGGAAAAGCATCTAGGGGGGAAAGGTCAAGGGTAGGGAAGGCTTAAATAATCCACCCTCCTCATATTGAAAACGTCTCTCTCCCAAAGCCATTTTCTCCGGAAGAAGAAGCCCCAGTGGTTTTAATATATGTGCTCCTATATGGTTAGGGTCTGAGTTTACCTGCAAAAAGATGACAACATTTACCAGTGTGATGCAGTTGCTCAAAAATTCTAGAAGCATTTCCTTAAGTGGGGGGGGGGAACGGTAATGTGGGTTTTTTTTTTTTTTTAACTCTGAGAATTATATCCACGATTACATTCTTATCATTTTTTTCTTTTGTGGAACTCAGCAGATATGCTCTGAAGGTCAGGTGTTAATTGTACTTTTCATGTCAGTGAAGGCTTAAAACACAAAAGGCCTGGCTTATTAAGGTAAGGGTTAATTCAGATGTGCATTTTATTTCCTCAAAGAGGAGCCACTAAGTGGAAAAGTTGGCCCTCATACAAATGAGAAGCGCTAAGATAACGTAGCATGCCATTTGCCTTATAAATTGTGATTTCAGCAAAGGTCTTCTGAAGGCTGGGAAACGAACAGTGCTATCCTGAGCAGAATTAACCCCCTACTAAGTCTGTGGAAGTCAATGGTCTTAAGAGGGTGTAACTATTTAGGATGGTGCGGTAAAGGTAGGGTTGCCAGGTCCCTCTTTGCCACCGGTGGGAGGTTTTTGGGGGGAGCCTGAGGAGGGTGGGGTTTGGGGAGGGGAGGGACTTTGATGCCATAGAGTCCAATTGCCAAAGTGGCCATTTTCTCCAGGTGAACCGATCTTTGTCGGCTGGAGATCAGTTGTAATGGCGGGAGATCTTCAGGGGAGATCTTCAGGTACCACCTGGAGGTTGGCAACCCTATGTAAAGGTACTGGGAGAAGCTTGAGAAAACTCTTTGATACTTTAGGGTAAACCCAAACTAAGGGCACTGGTGGTGTTTGGAACATGGAGAACATCCTGGGACAGTGCAGTTATACCATTTGCTGGAAAAGTTGGAAGATTCCAGATTCAATCCCCGGCATCTCCAATTAAAAGGACCAGGCAGTAGGTGATTTAAAAGATGTCTACCTGAGACTCTGGAGAGCTACTGCCAGTATGAGTAGGCAGTAATGACTCTGATGGACCGATGGTCTGACGCAGCATAAGGTAGCTTCATGAGTTCAGAACTAGGAATGTTCAAACTCTTACTGATTCAACTCATATCCAGTTTGTTGACCTGTTTGACAGGTCGCTGTGCCACATTCTTTCCTAACAGTTCAGTACCCTGCCATTGGCTTTCTGCCAATCATTTCATGTCACATCATCACAGTCAAACACCATGAGCTTGACTGTGGAACATGTTCATGATGACATTGGTGGCATCCCTGTCCAGTACAGCTTAACTATGTGGAGCACCTGCCTTGCAGATACAATTTCAAGTAGCTTCCACATGGTGGTGGTATCACATGCGTCATCCCTAGAAGATAGCGACAGATAAAAATTATTTGTCGTCTCCTGAACCTGGCACATGAAGGCGTCACATCAAGCCATCAATTCTTAATTCTTGACATTTAACAATTCTTGTAAATATGATTTCCTTGGCAAGCACAGGCTGGTTAAAGAGGGAGGAAGTCCACGGGAAACAGACTCCCACTTAACTTCATTGCTTAGTAAGATCATTGTTATTTATGACGATAATGATGGGACAGGTTGCATGTTTGACTTATTGCTTTGGCATGATGAACATCTCAGATGAAGATCTGATAGGAGACCCTGAATGTCGAGGGCACGCAACGGCTTACTTTACATTTGCGATTGGGTACAAAGAGCTGCTGGGCTGTTGCCATTTGTCCATTATTGTTCATCCAACTTCCAAATAAATCATGGCTGATGGGAGAAGGGGAGGACAAGGCTTAGGGTTTTATCAGTAATAATGGGCAGAAATGAAATGTAAGAGGGTCTTTTTATCTGTGTAACTGTATTTCATCTTGCAAAGGACCTACTATCGTGAGCAATGAAATGTATGCTATAGTCAGAATACGGGGTTATCTTCCCTCCCTCTTTTTGCCAGCAGCAAACTGATCTCGAAATCAGAAGTGGCAGCAGAGAAATTGAGATCGGTTCTAAATTATGGAACCGGTGTAGTGGTTAAGAGCAGTGGTTTGGAGCAGTGAACTCTGATCTGGAGAACCGGGTTTGATTCCCCACTCCTCCACATGAGTGGCAGATGCTAATCTGGTGAACTAGATTGGTTTCCCCTCTCCTACACATGAAGCCAAATGGTGATCTTGGGCTAGTCACAGCTCTCTTCAAGCGCTCTCAGCCCCACCTACCTCACAGGGTGTCTGTTGTGGGGAGGGGAAGGGAAGGTGATTATAAACTGGTTTGAGTCTCCCTTAAGTGGTAGAGAAAGTCGGCATATAAAACCCTCCTCCTCCTCCTTAGCGAGTCTCTTGAATTCAAGCTCTCTTAATTTTCTTGCCTTGATTCATGTGATCAGTAGTGGATTCTCCCCAAGCCTTGACCACAGTTATATAAATCTGGTGTGTGTGTGTGAGTGGGGAGTAAGCTTGCCAAGGCTGGTGGTGAAATACTCAATTATATATGTTGTATTGTGATTGGGCAACTTGCCAACTGTTTCTTTTCTGGTATTGTGGTATTGTGGTATTCTGGTATTGTGACTGAGTGGTTCTGGGTTTGGTCAGTAAACTCCCTGATAATAGCTTAAAAAGCTTTATTGATAGAAAATAAGGCACCCCAAAAATAAAAGACAAATTATAAAATCTTTGGCATCAGGTGACAAGAAAATAACAAAGCCTAGCTAGCTAAATACTTAAAAGATGTTAATGTGAGGGTTCCCAACCTCCCTGTGCAAACTCCATAAAATCACTTGCTCAGACGGTCATGCAGAAACAAGGAACTTTATTGGAAGCTTCAGGTTAGTATAGGCCCTACAATGGCAAAGTTGCAAGTGCTAGCAATTTCTCAAAGACAGAATTATAACCCCTACAGGGAAGCAGATGTCAAATACATGTTATGGGAATCTACGAGATAATTGTGCATGGTACAGGAACATCAAAGATCTCAGGAAGCTCGTTATTGCTATCTACACACCAAGGCCATAGCTGGTGGGAGGGAGTCGGAGAGAGCAAGGGAGGTGGATGGTGGGAAGAGACATTCCAACCTGGGGCCTGCTGGACGCAGCGCCTGAACCAAGGAAAGGCAAAAGGCCTGGACTGCTTTTATGAGCCCGGGGGGGGGGGGGGGAGCACACAAAGCAAAAGCTTACAGACCCTTACAGTTACATAGTAAAAGCTGGTTCTTAAGGCATGAGGTCTTATAAGAAAATAATGGTTCAAAGCAGCATAATGACGTGCAGCAAAGATGGCTGAAAGAGGAATGACTTGATTTCTGATTGCTGAAACTTACCTTCAGCCTTTCAGACAGGATGCGTTTCAGATCTGAATAAATCATTAAAATGAATGCCAAACATTTTTTTAAATCGAAATCCTCAAAGGCTCTTTATGTGACTGTTTTAGCAGACACAAATGTGCTCAATAATAATAACAGTAATGGATTTCAACTGTTTAGCATCTTCAGAAATAATTAAAGAAAATCATGCAACAGTTTAATTAAAAATCACTTAATGACCTCAGCTATTCAGTGTAACCAGAACAAGGTAATGAATTAAGTTCCATACTTGATCCTTTTCTTTTGCAATTATCCAACAGGCATGAGGATGAATAAGGATCTAATCTAGTTAACCCTGTTTTTACCCTCATTGGAAAAGCTCATGACGCTATTAATTGATATTCACTTACTACTCTGGAAGAGCTGTTACATGGATGCTATGTGGATACCAATGTTTCTGAAATGGCTTTCTAGCAGGTGATCTATTGCAACTAGAGCAGATCCAGAAGATCGAAGACAGTGGGATTCAGCGCCACTTTAGCCTTGATAGCCCTGCAGCTCTCCATTCAAAGATAACACCATGAAAACCTTTCTGTGAGAGGAGAGCTCGATCTCTGTTTAGAAATATTCTGGCCCCTAAAAGCCATTTAGTTGTAGGATCCAAGTTGAGGAGTGGGGGCACAGAATTGCATAGGGCTACCAGGTCTGAGTTAAGAAGTACTTTAAGATTTTTGGGGTGGGGTGGTCATGGTGGTGGAGCCTGAGGAGGGCAGGGTTTGGGGAAGGGAGAGACTTCACTGTGGTATAATACCATAGAGTCCACCTTCCAGAGCCGCCATTTTCTCCTGGTGAACAGTTCTCTGTCACCTGGAGATTATTTGTAATCCCAAGAGATCTCCAGCCACAACCTGGAGGTTGGCAGCCCTGGTGTTGTAGCAATTTTTTTTTTAAAAAAATGCACTCTCATATACTTACTGGAAATTCTTCCTGGGAGCGACAAAGCATAGCTCTAGGAACTGCCATAAACTAAAAACTAAATCAAATAAAAAATCAGATGGATTTTCTGGGTACATGTCTGGGGTTGCTGGAATATCAGGTTCATACCTGAGAATGAATGTGTAAAGAATGAATACCTGGGAATGAATGTGTAAAGGGTATGGTGTAGGAATGGCCTTAGCACTTGGAATAGGATGGCTGTGATCTGTGAATTTACCCAGCTGAATGGGACTCCCGTAGGCTTTTAAAAAGATGTTCTGCACAGTTGCTGTGTGGCTGAGGGGGAAATGAGTCAGTCTGGGGAACTCGGACCAGACTTACGGCCTTTCCACATTCTTATCTTCCTCGCTTCTGAGTTCCTGTTTTTTGGGGGATTTTTTGCAATTGTGCACATGTTTTGCTCCCTTTGGCGGTCGATTAGATATCAAACAGCTTTAAGTCCAGTGTATCGAGTGCCTGCAGATTTACACCGCAGGGTTTTATGGTGGATTTAAAGCTGTTTGATTTTGAATTGACCACTAGAGGGAGCAAAACACATGCAGAACTGGCACCCCCCCACTTAGAAGCAAGGAAAATGAGAATGTGGAAAAGTCCATACAGTTGCAAAGTGCATTGGAAAAGGGGTTGAAAGGGCATTATTCAGCTGTGTGTAAGTGCCTTTATTATAAAACATTTTGTGTCATTTGACCTCCAGTTAAACAATGCTCAAAGCTTAACCTAGTTCTGAGATGGTGACACCCATTGAAGCATCTTCTAAAAATGTACTATTCCAGCCGTCGATTCCTCGCAGCTGTATTTCATTTTTAAAAGACAAAATAAAAATGGATTGAAAGCAACATTGTTTAATTGGTGTGCTGACTTAAACGGTTCTGTTCTCCAAAGTTATTACAACACCGACGCGTTGCACTGTCTGGTTCTGAAATCCTTTAAAGTCTACAAACTCTAAGTGTTACCCTAAGTGAGGTGGGAAAGGAGAAGAAACATGACAATGAGAAGATAATTGGCTGTTTTTTTTTAAAAAAAATCTATTCGGTTGTCTGTGTTTTGCAAAAATCTGTTCCCACAGTTGTCTGAATTCTTTTCTTATCCATTTGTTGAAAAAAGATAAGGAATATCTCTCCCTTAAATTTGAGAAGTGAGAATTGAAATGGGAGAAGAAAAGTTTGAGTGACATTATTCCAACCACATGGCACAGTTATGTGATAGCTATGTGAGGTTGCCAGTGGATACTCTAAGCCACAATCACTCTGATCTAGCCAAATAAGACTCAACTGAGTGCAGAATTTTTAAAAACAGCCATTGTGGAAGGGTAAGGAACACTAATCTTTGGAAGATATTCTAAGCCAGGGGTCCCCAACCTTTTCGGGCATGTGGGCACCTTTTCAAGTCTGACACTGTGGATTGGGCACAGTCATCAAATCTCTATTGACTGGAGATCAGTTGTAATAGCAGGAGATCTCCAACTAGTACCTGGAGATTGGCAACCCTAGCCTGGCCCCACCCACCTTCTAAAAACACTTGGCAAGCTCAAGGAAAGGTGTCGGTGGTGCCCACTATGGTGCCCACGGGCACCATGTTGTGGGGCCCTGTTCTAAGCAAAGGAAGGTGGAGTCATCTTTTGCTTTTTTAAAAAAAACATATTTTATTATGTATTTTGTAAAGCAAATAAAACAATAACAGACATACACATTCACGCAGTCTTTCCCCCCTCCCTTTTCCGGGTTCTTGTAAATAGCAGCCTTTTCAAAAATTTGCATATTATATCATTTAAAAAAAAGGAAAAGTTAATGTGCCTTAATGTACAATTCTGTAATCATAGCCATTATATCTGCTTTTGTTATAGTTGCATTCCTTTCTATTCCCACTACTTCCCCTTTTCCACTTAAAAATTATACAATATTTACTATAGCTATTCTGGATCGTATTTATCTCTCCTTCTAGTTTTGCAGCACTCTCTATTTCATATTACATATAAGTCAACAATTGATAATTGAGTCATCTTTTGCTATGTAGTCAAGCCAGCAAAGGATGGAAAAGGGGGAAAGGACTTAGCTGATGAGAAGGATTGAGCAGCTCCCAGTTCAGTTTGCATCATGGGGCAATTGTGGAAGTCAACAGTGGACGGTTTGGGTCAATTGTAATAGGTTGAACCTGTTTGCCAGGCTGTGTTCTATAGCTGTGCACAATAACAAAGAACTACATATTGCCAGGGGCAAATACATGTGCCTTACTATTTATCTATTTCCTTTTCAAAGCCACATTCAGGGTAGCCATGTGGGACCCATAGTTTATCGCTGCTTCCATTAAAGCTTTTTAAATTGTAAGAACATCAAAGGAATTATACAGTACATGGAACACACACAGACAAATCAACTCTAAAAAAACACTCAAACTGCCCTGATGGGATAAAAAAAAAATTCTGCCTGGGAGTTGTCTGGTGACTCTCCAGTATTGGTGACTTTCATGGATGAAATGCACAGGGTTTCAAAGTTATTAAGTATTTTCTTTTACATGGCTTGGTTTGTTGTTTATCAGAAAGAAGAATAAGAATAAGAATTGTTTTTTATTTGCCGGCTTTCTCTACCACTTAAAGAAGAATCAAACCGGCTTACAATCACCTCCCCTTCCCCTCCCCACAACAGACAACCTGTGAGGTAGGCAGGGCTAAGAGAGTTCTTAAAGAACTGTGACTAGCCCAAGATTACCCAGCAGGCGTCATGTGGAATAGGGGGGAAACCAACCTGGTTCACCAATTTAGAGTCCGCTGCTCATGTGGAGGAGTGGGGAATCAAACCCAGTTCTCCAGATTAGAGTCCACCACTCCAAACCACTGCTCTTAACCGCTACACCATGCTGGCTCTCTAGCTTCTTTATACAAAGGGTCAGGACCCAGAAGTGGCTTTAAGTGATGAATCTTGCAATAGACGCCAGTAACTGAACAGTTGCCAGTGGCAGTTCATTTAAATGTTGCTTCTTACTATGTGGGTGCAAAGAGGGGAACAGCTGAGTTTTTAATAATCTAACCCAAACTTGACTATGGGGGAAATTGATCTCCCCTACTGTGCAGATGCAAAAGCACTCACAGAAGGTTAGAGTGTTGGACTAGGGCCAGGTACAACTGGGCTTGGATCCCGGTGCTGCCGTGGAAACTCTCTGTATGTCCTTCAGCTAGGGTTGCCAACCTCGAGGTGGTGGCTGGAGATCTCCTGCTATTACAACTGAACTCCAGGTGACAGGGATCAGTTCACCTGGAGAAAATGGCGCCTTTGGAAGGTGGACTCTAAGTCCCTCTCCTTCCCAAACCCCACCCTCCCCTTCCCAAATCTCCAGGTATTTCCCAACCCGGACCTGGCAACCCTACACAATCTCTTGCTGAACCTATCTAACAAGGTTGTTGTTATGAGGATAAGGTGGAGGTGGCGAGAACCATGCGGTCAGCTGCTTAGGGTTCCAATCAGGGAGAAATGCAGGATATAAATTTCAGAAATAAGAAAAGCAAAATATGAGACCATGGCTGAAGATGGCAATTTTGAGGCTGAACAACAAAGATAATTTTTTTACTAGACAGAAAGGAATCTTAAGAAGGCTTTGTTTTAGCCATATGACAGCTGAAGGCACTGTTGCTAACTCCAGGTAGGATTGCTAGGTCCCTCTTCGCCACTGGCGGGAGGTTTTTGGGGCGGAGCATGAGGGGGGCAGGGTTTGGGGAGGGGAGGGACTTCAATGTCATAGAGTCCAATTGCCAAAGCGTCCATTTTCTCCAGGTGAACTGATTTCTATTGGCTGGAGATCAGTTGTAATAGCAGGAGATCTTCTGCTATTATCTGGAGGTTGGAAACCCTAACTCCAGCCTGGGAAATTTCCTAGGGATTTGGGGGCATTCCCCATGGAGGGTGGAATTTGGAGAGGGAAGGGCATTCAGTGGAGATGTGATCTCTATGGGATACCTTAGAATACAAAATCCGAAGCTGCCATTTCCTCCAGGGAGACTGATCTCTGTAGTCTGGAGCTTAGCTGTAAATCCTGGGGAACTCCAGGCCACACCTTGAGGTTGGTAACCAAAGATGAAGGAATTGACTCAGGAAAAAGTAGACATGTTAGTAAGAAATAGCTATAACCAAGTTTTCTTCCCTCAGCTGATTGTAAAAGAAAAGATATCAGTGACTGTATTATACCTGACCTATTTACAATGCAGTCCTAAGCGGAGTCAACACCCTTCTAAGCCCATTGACTTCTGTAGACATGGAAGGGTTTAACTCTGCTTAGGGTGGTAATGTCAGTATGCTGGTTTTGTGATAATGGCCAGGAGAATCTTAAATTTATTGAGTCACTTAAGCCTAGCCACGTATGGCATAAGAATGTGCCACGATCAAATAACGTACATATGTGTTTGAGTCAAACAATGGTTCTTTTGGAGGGCAAAATGGGCAGTTAGTTATAAGACCCAATACAAAACATAACACAGTAGCCAAGTGTAAAGGCATAATGTAAACAGATCTGCTTTTTACGATCAGGCGGCCCGTGTAATTTATGACCAGGAGTGTGGTTTGTAGCCAAATGCTGACTTTTCTCAAAATCCCATTTGATCCTTTGCACTGCAAATCAAACCGGTTCCCGAGCTTCTTGCTCCTTGCAGGAAAAAATTATTTCAGAGCAAGATGACATTCCTACTCCTTAGCAAAATATATTGAGTTGGTGTAGCTTACGATTATCTCGCAGTCCTGCTGGTGCTGTGAAATTGCCAGGCGAGATATATCATGATGTTTGTGTGGGGATAGAAGGGAAGGAGAAACATCTGTGAATATTGCTTTTACTGTGAAAAGGGGGGAGGGAGAAGCCAGGGGAGGTGTTCCTTGGGCACAAACTGTAGTTCACCAGCCCTCTCAAACTTTAGGTGTGCATACGCTGGATGTTTTTGCATGGCTGAAATGTGGCCTCTTAACTGTATTTTTCCAGCAGTGCAGTTTTACAACACAGTAGTGAATTTAGGCATCAGATTTAACTACAGTCAAGGAAAAATGTACATAAACGCAACTTTTTCTTGGGCCCACATGCATGCCTAGATCTCTCCCCCTTCCTTCTCTTTGCTGAACACTAACTCAAGTTATCCATGAGGTACTAAAGAAAGGAGTACAGACTAACTGGACTTTGTTTTCTCCTCACTAACTGTGATGCTAAAAAGGTAAAGGTAGTCCCCTGTGCAAGCACTGGGTCATTACTGACCATGGGGTGACGTCACATCCTGACGCTTCCTAGGCAGACTATGGGTGAAAACACATGGTTGCTTTAGCCTCCTTTATTCCCTGTTTCAGCCAGGATTCATCCAGGATCAAACACATGCATTTTGCCGAATGTGCATTCGATCCTGGCTAGGCTTCCCAGGTGTCAGGCTTCAGCAAATGCACAGCGTTTCAGGCAATAGAAACTCCAATCCAGACAGCGCAGTGATTCAGAGGTTTATTCTGAACGTCAGTGACTTCAGTAGGGACGAAGAAGGTTAGAATACAGAGCATTGGGACATTGCTATATTGATACAATGGATGAGATTGATACAATGGACTGATACAATGGATGAGATTGAGTTACAGCAATACAAAGGAAACAATGAGATTTCTTTCTCCTGGTAACGACTTCAGCAAACAGAGTACTGGATACTTAAGGGCAATCAGAGAAGGGGCTGGTGGAGTTCCTGGCATTGTGAGCGAGACCCGGTATCAGATGAAAGATTTACACGGGTGGGTCTCCATACAATTGTAGATCTCTGACCGGAGCTCGTGGCTCGTGTGCAAAACAGGAGGGGAGGGGGGAGTGCACGGAAGGATTCTTGTTTGGCCCGTGCTGTCAGAAACCCTATCTGACACCAGGCCTCTCAGCTCCACCGGCGGGAGCTTTGTGGGGCTGCGGCAGACATTTGCGGTGCGACTGCGTGCCTGGTATGGCATGCACGCGCAACCTGCGCAACACGCCTGCGTCACTTCCGGGTGTACCCGGAAACGACGCGGATGCTTTAGCAATCCCGGCCAAAACTCTGTGGTTTCCGGGTAAACCTGGAAGTGACGTGTGTGGAGCATGTGCACGCGCGGGCCCACTGAGCCCTCTGGCCCTCAGCTGGCTGGCGGGCAACCTGGTTGATTGGCGGGATTTTACCAGCCACCACCTGGCAACCCTAATCCTGGCTGAATCCTGGCTGAAACAGGGAATAAAGGAGGCTAAAGCGACCATGAATTTTTGCCCTATGTTTACAGGGTGGTTTGCCATTGCCTTCCCCAGTCATCTACACTTCATCCTCAGCAGCAAGCTGGGTACTCATTTTACCGACCTCGGAAGGATGCAAGGCTGAATCAACCTTGAGCTGACTACCTAAAACCATCTTCCGTCAGGATCAAACTCAGGTCAGGTGCAGAGCTTTTGACTGCAGTACTGCAGCTGACCACTCTGCACCACAGGGCTCGGTGATGCTAAACCAGGCTTTAATCCAGGTGGATTAATTCAACTCTGCCTACTGTCCCCAATCCACCACCACCTCACCTCAATGTAGAACCAGTCCTATTGGGACCTTGTACAGCCAAAACTCAGGGGCTATTAAATAATTGTTAATTAAAAGGAATGTTCTGTTCTTCTTTCAGGGGGTTTAGAGCAGAGTACAAGGGACTCTGACATGCTAGAGCGTTCCCATCGCTTCTTGGTTCACCCTGGAAGGGACATTATTGCACCTTCAGCTGGCCTGCTGAAGGATGGTGGCCAGGCCTGGTAATTGACGGGCACTTGGCAACCCGACTTGGGAGGCATGTTAGGCTCAGAGGGGTACACTATCTGAGGAGAATTCTGAGAGGCATTTCACCGAGAATCTGTGGTATACCATACAGTTTGCCCTCTGAAGCTGCCATTTTCTCCAGAGGAACTGATCTCTGCAGACTAGAGATCAGTTATAGTACTGGGGGAGCTCAAGACTCCACCTGGAGGCTGGACCCTCTAGCTGCCCATCAGATAGGGTTGCCAGGTCCGTCTTCACTACCAGTGGGAGGTATTTGGGGCAGAGCCTGATGAAAGCAGGGTTTGGGGAGGGACTTCAATGCCATAGTGTCCAATTGCCAAGGCGGCCATTTTCTCCAGGGGAACTGATCTCTATCGGCTGGAGATCAGTTCACCTGGAGTAATAGCAGGAGATCTCCATCCAGTACCTGGAGGTTAAACCCAAAAGCACACAGAAAACCATATAAGCATATCACAACCAATCTCTTAATGTACCAATTATCATAGAAACACACAATTTACCATACACAATGTCAATTACAACAACAACAATAACATCATTCCAAAGTGCATAACAAGGTAAGTCAGGTAAGTACAACCATAGCAATATAGCTAACAATGTCTTTTCTGTTCACAGCTTGGATTAAAAGGCTTGAAGTCCCAGGTAAGGCATGAGGTTGAAGAGGAAGATGGCCGTTTCAGTTCTTAATTTTTCATCAGTTCCCCTTCAGGCACCTATAAATTCATATGTACTACTTCTCCTTCCTTCAAATACAATTCCAATTTCAATTAACTCTGGCCATTATGCAGAATGTGCCTTGAAGGAAGGGCAAGATGTAAACCCACAGACTGGCAGACATTCCTGGCAGAGGCAGATACCTTACCTATCTTTTCACCCAAAAATGTTCCTGTTGGTGGGTTGCTAGCTTTTCAATGCTGCAACAGCCTCATAAGGCAATAAATTCAACAGCTCAACCTGGAGGTTGGCAACTCTACCGTCAGTAGGGTTGCCAGGTCCCTCTTCTTCTCCGGCGGGAGGATTTTCCATTTAAGCACGTGCACACATACCGCACGCGGCACTTCCGAGTCTAAATGTGTGGTTGTTATTCTTTTGTAAGCAGTTCCATGGTTTGAAGAAGCAGGGTATAAATATTTTAAATGAATAAATATTTTATTTGGATCCCACGCGCTATCTTCAGTCACCAAGAGGCATGGAAGCCAGCGGATGCAGATGTAGCTGCCCTCCTGTCAAGCTCGTCATTAAGCAGACTGCGAAAACGATTGGTTGGTGTAGAAGTTGAACCAATCCTTTTTCACCTCTTTTCATTCTCCGGTGTTGGAAGCAGTGCCCTGCCCTTTCCGCACAGCAATAAGTCCATCTGAGTCTCTGGTCTTTTGAAGCCTGTATGCCTATGTGAGAAGCCATAAAACCTCTTCTGCCCTTTGTCCCTGGAACACACTGAAGCCGATTTGGTCCTGTGCAACCGTTTTTTCCTCTCCCGTCATTCTGTAGTAATTGGCTGGGATGAAAGAGATTTCCCCCTCCTGCAGGAAACTGATTTGAGCGCTTCCTTTAGTTGTCAGGCCAAAGGTGTCCCCCTGTTATAGTGGCGGATTCACAATAATTGGGTCTGTATTGTCATAATGAAGTTATCATAGTAGCTACCAGTGTTGCCATTACTATTAATGTAGAAAGATTTTTGTGAGGATCATGATTTGACCTTTAGCATTTGTGATTCCCTTTGTGTTATGCCTTTTAATTCAAAATTGTAGATTAAACAGGGCCATTTCCTGTCTCTTACAAATGTCCTGTACATGGCCTCGCCTGCTGGAAAAAAAAAACCCAAAATTATCCAGTGTGATCCTGGCAACCCAGTGCTTAGATGGGTATCAGAGCAGCCCAGAATGAGACGAAGATCAAGGATCGCCCTGTGTCTTTGGAAGAGTAATTCCATGCCATGTGCAACCCTGATTTGGATTGGCAACTAGGGTTGCCAGGTCCCTCTTTGCCACAGGCAGGAGGTTTTTGGGGCGGAGCCTGAGGAGGGCGGGGTTTGGGGAGGGGAGGGACTTCAATGCCATAGAGTCCAATTGCCAAAGCGGCCATTTTCTCCATGTGAACTGATCTCTATTGGCTGGAGATCAGTTGTAATAGCAGGAGATCTCCAGCTAGTACCTGGATATTAAAGCAACCCAAATAAACACCTCTGCACTGATACCTAAGGTAAGGAAGATAGTGCAGGAATCTGGCAATAACAGCTGACAACACTGACAATGCTAGTGAAATGACAAGGTGTATCCAGTACCTGGATATTGGCAACCCTATTGGAAACAGCCATTGGGTTACCAATCTCCAGGTTGGGCCTGGAGACCTTCCGGAATGAAAATTGGTCTCCAGACAAGAGATATCAGTCTTTTTGCAGTTTAGTACTATTTGAGAGAGGCTGATGCCTCTCTTAATTCAGGGGGACTTATTCCCAGGTAACAATTCTATTCAAAGCAACAGAAAGCCAGCATAGAGCGGCGGACTCTAATCTGGAGAACTGGGTTTGATTCCCCTTTTCGGCTTTTTTCAGGTTTAATTTAAGCCAAATATTAAAACTAGGAATCATGCCTAAGCCGGATAGCCAATTGCCAAAAAAGCCAAACTGTACCATGCTTTTCTGTGGAGGAGGGGGCGACCCCTTCGAGGCCCATAAAATTGGACCCCCTGTCCCAAACATTACCAAACTTTGGGGTTCATGCAAGGAGAGTCCCTTGCAGCTACCCTGAAAATCTGGTGACTCTACCTTGGAAAATACCCCCAGAGCTCCTCAAAAAAATTGCATATATTCTATAACGGACTGTATTTTTTCAGAAAACCTGAAAATAAAGCCGAAATACCCATTTACCAGTATTGGTATTTGACTTATTTTGGATTTCCTGACAAAAATTGGGTTCAACCTGAACCTGAAATTTACCAGGAAGTTTTTTCCCCCCACAGCCCTATTCCCCACTCCTCAGGGCAGATAGGGTTGCCAGCTCCAAGCCGGGAAATACCTGGAGATATTGGGGGTGGAGCCTGAGGAGGGTGGGGTTTGGGGAGGGGAGGGACTTCAATGGGGTATGATGTAATAGAGTCCACCTTTTCCCCAGGGGGACTGATCTCTGACTCCTGAAGATCAGTTGTAATAGCAGGAGATCTCCAGCCACCACCCGGAGGTTTAGAAGCTAGTACAGGAGCGAAACACTACATAAACAAAGTGCAAATAGATTTATAAATAGCTACGTGTGATTACATACAATATGAGACATTATATACACGAAAAGACCTACAAGAAGTCATTCATAAATATTCATATTTTTAAATGTCCAAAACCGAGGAACAAAGTCTTCTTCCACAAGCTAATCTCATGTAGTCCAAAAGTAATGGAGGATATGGCCGTTTCATATTCTTGGCAATTTAACAATTCTTCTTCAGTCCTTCAGAAGGCATCTTGCAAAATTTTCTACCAAGTTTTCATTTGTAGGTTATGATATATGTTCCACCACGGGTAACATTCAGATGCCGGTCCCAAGAAGGGTAAAGAAGCACAGTGTGGTTTGATTCCCCATTCCTCCACATGAAGCCTGCTGTTGTGACCTTGGGCCAGTCACAGTTCTCTCAGAACTCTCTCATCCCCACCTACCTCACAAGGTATCTGTTGTGTGTGTGTTGGGGTGGGGGGAGGGAAGGCAACTGTAAGCCACTTTGAGAAAAGTAGGGTATAACCCCCCCCCCCAACTCTTCAACTCTCCAACTCTTAAGTGATTCATTTTTGTTATGATATTATTCTGGATCAGGGTTGGAGTGGTGGTGGGATTTTTCTCCAGGGGCCCATGGTGGCTCTCGGCAGCCCTGCACTGTGTTCAGGTTTGCCTCTGTTTTTTTTTAAATATTTTTTTTATTGATTTCTTCATTTCATTAACATATATAAAACATCAATTACTTAAAACTTAATAAGGTAATAGAAAGGAAATAATTATAGTAGTTAAAACATAAAATGACTCCCCCCTCACCTTCTTCCATCTTAATTTAAATTGTATATACTTTTGCTAACAGAACTAATCCCCATCTTATTTGATTAGTATGTACTTATCTTGTCTTGTCTTGTCTAATTGTTAATTCAATACCTTGATATAGCCATAATACAAAATATATATGAGGGATTAAATCAAAGAGTATCCTTTAAATGGTCCCATTAAAAATTGCTTTTCACAGTAAATTCTCCACACCTCCCATTCCCCCCCCCCCAAAATTGTACATTATCAGTCTGATTTATCAAAGAGGTTTGCCTCTGTTAACTGGGAAATATTGTTCAGCTTCCTTCCAGCAAACCCATTAGAGAATCATTTTCTCCTGTCTTGTGGCAGATGGTAGGTATACGCACTCTTCCTGATTGTGTGCAGTTTATCTGTCCCCATCATTCCTGAGCGACTCTAACCTGGGTAGAAGGTTCCATGTGGCAGAGGATGTGCAAACTC
This sequence comes from Euleptes europaea, assembly GCF_029931775.1. NCBI lineage: Eukaryota > Metazoa > Chordata > Lepidosauria > Squamata > Sphaerodactylidae > Euleptes > Euleptes europaea. The sequence continues at coordinate 45,469,774 of NC_079326.1, forward strand.
TATTTTTGGTTTCCGGCATTTTATAGGCCAAGGCAACAGTTGGTCCTGTCAGTTTCTGAATCGCATGCACAAAAGAGTGTCAGCTGAATTAATATACTTTTATAAATGCTTCCAGCGATGTCGTGAGGCAAAAACGTTGGATTGCAGGCCAGTGAAGATTGGCAAGAGAACAGATAACGCCGGTAAACATTAAGGCAACTTGAGGTTCTTTTTACTAGTTAGAATTGAAATCATATTGTAAAATCTCTGAGGAGAGTACATATATAAGGGGAAAAGGCATAATTTCATCTTTGTTTCCCCATTGTTTTATTTTTGGTTACTTTAATCTCCCAAGTTGAAAGTGGGGAGGTCTAAAAACTGGAAGTGTAATGGTTGTGGTGGAATGTGCTGTCAAGCCGCACCCAACTTATGGTGACCCTGTAGTGTTTTCAAGGCAAGAGACGTTCAGAGGTGGTTTGCCATTGCCTGCCTCCGCATGGGCTGAGAGAGTTCTGAGAGAACTGTGACTGGCCCAAGGTCACCCAGCAGGATTTATGTGGAAAAGTGGGGAATTGAACATGGTTCTCCAGATTAGAGCCCGCCGCTCTTAACCACTACACCACGCTAGCTCTTGGAAATTTAATAAATGATAAAATTTGATTAGAAGTCAATAGTGTCAGCCCCTCATAATGCTGTAAGTTAGGGTTGCCAGCTCCGGGTTGGGAAATACCTGGAGATTTTAGGGGCAGAGCCTGAGGAGAGCGGAGCTTGGGGAGGGGAGGGACTTCAGTGCCACAGAGTCCAATTGCCAAAGCGGCCATTTTCTCCAGGGGAACAGGCTTCTGTCGCCTGGAGATCAGTTGTAATCGCGGGAGATCTTCAGCTACCACCTGGAAATTGGCAACCCTACTGTAGGTGTAGATAGAAAAAATCTGAATTCTTCAATGGTGGAAGGTATGACTTCCAAAGAACAGGGAGGGCTTGTGGATTGTGCTTCCAAAATATTTCCTACTTGCTTTTTCTGCTCCATCCAGCCTTCAGTCACAGTATATTAAGGTTTTTCAAAATCAGTTAAGTTTACCTCAAAGGGCGAAAATGCACGGTTGTGCATTCGATCCTGGCTGAATCCTGGCTGGAACAGGGAAGAAAGGAGGCTAAAGCGACCGTGCGTTTTCGCCCAATGAGTCCAATGGCCAAAGCAGCCATTTTCTCCAGGTGAACTGATCTCTATTGGCTGGAGATCAGTTGTAATATCTGGAGATCTCCTGCTACTACCTGGGTGTTACAAATAAACAGCATAAGCTAAAAAGGTGCAATGTATGTATATATCAAAAAGTATCACAACCAAAAAGTATATATCAATAATACATATTCACAGACAGAGCAATAAACAAATATACATCACATGCTATAAATATATTAAGACTGACACATAGTATTTTCTTAATCTCTTGCAGGAGATATGAGCAATGAATACATCACAAAAGAAAGGAAAAGTGGAAAAATAGTCGTTCATATGGCTTGAAGTTTGTATTTTATTCTTTTCCTTTTTCCAAAGGAGAAAACTTCAAAGAAGAGAAGACGGCCTGCCTGCCTCTTTTAAAGACCGTTTCACATTGCTCAGAATGAGCTAAGCTTTTTCAATTCTCCAATGTAATACCCTTATAGATTCATCATATAGTCAGCATCATATCGCTATTGCTTCCATCCTGATCAGAAAATACTGTGCCAGTCTTAATATTTCTATAGCATGTGATCTATATTTGTTTATTGCTCTGTCTGTGAATATGTGTTATTGATATAAGAACACCAAAATTTCCTTCGATTGTTAGTGAAAGAGGTAGATGATAACTTCCATGGAAGGTTTCAACTTGCAATTTCATATCGCAAGGAAATAAATTTGGATAGATTAAAAAATAGTCTATCAGACTTGCACCACTACTCGAGAAGAAGGTATACTCTCCTATTTTGTTGATGCCCACCTGGCCATTTAAAACGATCATGTTGGTCTTGAGAACAAAGTCCAGGAGTTTCAAATCTGCACGACTGATTTTATCGTCCTGGGAGCATCTTTCATAAAAGTAAAGGTAACCCAGATCTTTTGCCTCGCTTTCAGTGAGCCCCGCTTTGGCCAGCCATATTTCATCCTGCTTCCCAATATGGGCATTAAGGTCCCCTGCTAACAAAAATTGTGCCCTAGGATGGAGGTGTGTTGTTGATATATACTTTTTGGTTGTGATGCTTTTTGATATATACATACATTGCACCTTTTGGGCTTATGCTGTTAATTTGTAGTCTGCTGATTTTGCAGCATAAGGGGGTTCCAGTTTTGTACCACTACCTGGAGGTTGGCAACCCTAGGAAACAGGCTGTTTGTCTGCTAACTCAGCTTCTTGCTGTTGTTTCTCAGATAATGGGTAATGATGTTCTGGAGTGTCTATCCATCTAGCTGATAAGTCCTGCCACATCTGATTCCACATCAACCTCCTGCAAAACACAAATGTCATTTTGCAGTACAGTTTGTCATTGTGAGACTTCCCTGAGTGTGTGGTGGGTGACATCCTAGTATGCAACATTTAAATCAACCCCAAATTGCAAAGGGACGTGTTTGTGTCTGATGGAGATGTGATCCGTCAAATTCCACTGTCCTTTAACCCTTTTCATTTAAAAAAAGGAGAAACGAGAGACTGATCATTTCCTTAGAGCAGGGGTGGGGAACCTTTTTCCTGCCAAGGGCCATTTGCTCATTTATAACATCATTCGGGGGCCATAACCAGGTGTAGGTCTCCCGGCGCGGGGGGGGGGGAGAGGCTAGGGTTGCCAGGTCTCCATCCACCACCTGGAGGTTGGCAACCACAGGGGAGGCCACGCAGAGAAGGCCTGGAGGGCACCCCCGCTCCCCCTCTCTCCTCCCTCCCAGGCGGGAGGGCAGCCAGCGGTGGGCCCCGAGCAAATGAGGCACCAGGGGGGCACAGCCCACAGCCGATCCTCAGGGAAGGAAGGAAGAAAGGAAGGAAGGAAGGAAGGAAGGAAGGAAAACAGAGAAATGGAGGGGGAGAAAAGGACGGAAGGAGACAGACAAAGAAAGAGACGAGGGGGAGAGGGGGAGAAAGGAGAAAGAGTGACAGAAAGGAGAGGAGGTCCAAAGGGCGCCGCGGCCCCAGAAATACCCTCGGGGAGGGCTGTGCTGTGCTGCGCCTCCGCGGCTGGGCCCTGGAGCTCCCGAGGGCCACTGAAAATGTCCCGAGGGCCACTGAAAATGCATTTGGGGTGGAGCCTGAGAAGGGCGTGGTTTGGGGAGGGACTTCAATGCCATAGAGGGTAATTGCCAAAGAGGCCGTTTTCTCCAGGTGAACTGATCTCTATCAGCTGGAGATCAGTTGTAATAGCAGGAGATCTCCAGCTAGTACCCGGAGGTTGGCAACCCTAGTTGAATCTTTGGACCATGTTTCTCTTAATAAACAACAAATGCTTAAGAAATTTGTAGGCAAAGGACCAGGAAGTAAGAGCCTGTTGTATCTAGTTTTTAATACACTTAAATCAATTTTATATGTCAGTTCAGTTCCATTACTAATTCTGCCTAACAGTTCCATTGAGACAAATCAGAGAAAAACTGGAGTAAAAACAACACCCTGATCCATGTACTTAAAGCTTGGGGAATTATGGTTTAAACCTTGATATGCTTGAAATGGCTGTCTTGGTTCTTTGACAAACATAAAAGTATGAGCATGACCTTGCTGGTTCAAATCAAAGGTTCACCCTGTTCAGTATTTTGTCTCCAGCAGCACTGAGCCAAACACATCTGGAACCTCACCTACAAGACACAATGGATATTTCTGCCTCTTGTTCGCTATGCCCAGTACTGAATTGCCAGAGAGGTATTGTAATTGTTTATGGAAACCCTAAATTCTATTTAGGATTGCATTATGTGCTGTTTTTGTCACCCCATTTTTCTAAAACCTCATAGTCATGTCTTTAATTTTGCCCCAAGGCCGCCTTCTCTGTGCTTGGATTTATCCCAGACTGTTTCTTCAATGGTTTTTCTGTTGTCAAACTTAATATTTGTCTAAGCATCAATGGGTCAAATCTAATTATGACTTATTTAATTGCTTGCAATAAAGCAAGGGGAAACTGGGAGCCGCATCTCATGATTTAATTATAGGCATATTCAGAGAAGCCTGAGCTGCTTAAGAAATAAAGTATTTGCTCAGAAGACGGAAGCTAGCCTTATCATTACGCATGATAAAATACACGATTGTTCTTTTAAAAAGATCACCACGAATAATTTGCACTGTACTTTTTAAAAAAAGAATCACTACATTCGCTATGAAATATTGATTCTTTGACAAACGCACAAGATACTTAGTATTAGCCCCGAATGTTTTTTTAAGCAACTCTTCACATCAAACTCCAGATATGTAAAACATGAAAGACTCTGAACCAAAAAAATAATGGAATTCTGGGAGCTGACAAGGAGACCAAAGAGATGCAGTATGGAAGCAAATTATGAATATTGATGCTAATTGTATATCATTATTCATTTTATGCTTAAGACTCTTTGTAAAAAAAAAAGTTCAGAGAAGCTTACTTGGAGAACCCAAAGGATCTGGCACAGATCAGATCCACACTTCTGTGGCTAGTTTCAGAGGGTTGTTGTGTTGGTCTGCAGTAGAACGTCTCGTTTCGAGTCCCGTAGAGCCGTAGACATCTGCGCAATTTTCAGAGTATGAGCTTTCGAGAGTCAAAGCTCCATTCACTGCACTGGAGTTTAATCTAGCTGTAAATGTCTGTGGCTTCACCGTTCATTTAGGATTAGATTCTCCCATGCCAATTCTCCCTTGCCAATTCTCCCATGACAATTAAGCAGATCCTAGAAATGACTTGGAAATCTAAGTCTTGCTCCGGCAAGAAAAGTAGTGGTGATCTAGATAGGGAGGGATGTTGCTGTCAAACTGAATGGCATTCTTTTGGTTCGTACAGGTTATCCGGACTGCTTGCGACTTAGGGTTGCCAACCTCCAGGTAGTAGCTGGAGATCTCCCGCTATCACAACTGATCTCCAGCCGATAGAGATCAGTTCACCTGGAGAAAATGGCCGCTTTGGCCATTGGACTCTATGGCATTGAAGTCCCTCCCCTCCTCAAACCCCGCCCTCCTCAGGCTGTGCCCCAAAAACCTCCCTCCAGTGGCGAAGAGGGACCTGGCAGCCCTATTGGGACCAGATGTGGATCTCCATATTCTGGAATTTTTACATATACATAATGAGATATCTTGGGGATGGGACCCAAATTACATTCAGGCTATGTGTATAAAGTGTGTTATATAAAATACACTTTATATATATATATACCGTATATACTCGGGTATAAGCCAACCCGAGTATAAGCCGACCCCCCAAATTAGAGGCCAGAAAAGGGAATTTCTTATTGACCCGCGTATAAGCCGAGGGGCAATAAGAAATTTCCTTTACCCGCAATGCTGCGCTCTAAAATGGCGGCCACCATTTTAGAGCTCAGGGCCCCTGCCCCAGGTCGCCCTCCCGCCGCCTCCCAGGCCCTCCCGACCCACCCCGACCCCAGGGCCATCCAAGGGGGGGAGGGGGAAAAGCCCCTGAACCCACTACTTACCTGGAAAGGCGGCGAAGCGTCGTCGTCGCATCCTTCCTGGGCCGGCAGGAGGCCCCTCCAGGCCGCTGCCGGCCGGAGGAAGGCGCCCAGGCGCGTGGGCAGTAGCGGCACGACGGGCAGGGGCCTCCCATGGTCCCTCCCGGCGGGGAAAATGCGGCGGGGGCCGGGGAGGGCCGGGGAGGGCTGGGGCAGCCTTCTTGCGGCTGCAGAGAGGCTGCCCAGGGCCCCTCCCGGCAGGGGAAAATGGCGGCGGGGGCCGGGGGGGGGCCAGGGCAGCTTCCCTGCGGCTGCAGAGAGGCTGCCCAGGGCCCCTCCCGGCGGGGGAAAATGGCGTCGGGGGCCGGGGGGGCCAGGGCAGCTTCCCTGCGGCTGCAGAGAGGCTGCCCAAGACCCCTCCCAGCGGGAGAAAATGGCGGCGGGGGCCGGGGGGGGCCGGGCAGCTTCCCTGCGGCTGCAGAGAGGCTGCCCAAGACCCCTCCCGGCGGGAGAAAATGGCGGTGGCTCGGCGGCGGTGGTAAGTTCCCCCCTCCCTCCTCCCTCCTCCGTCCTTCCCCCTTCTACCGTATTGACCCGTGTATAAGCCGAGGCCGGCTTTTTCAGCCCTTTTTTTGGGCTGAAAAACTCGGCTTATACACGAGTATATACGGTATATATACACACACACATATATGTATATATTTATATATATATATAAAATACACTTTATACATATAGCCTGAATGTAATTTAAAACAACATTTTAAATAATTTTGCGAACATTGAACCATCAGAAGGTGTACCTATTTCATCTAACTTTGGAGAGGCTGGGCGGCGTGGATGTGACTCAGATCAGCGCCGCCTGGCCTCTTGGAACTCAGGAGAGGCCGGGCGGCACAGATATGCCTGCATGCCGGCTCGAAAGGTCTGGTTTTCGGATCAGTATGGATATCAGATATCTGGATAAGGGTTACTCAACATGTACTAAATTCTCCTTATTAGTTCTGTTTTGCTTAGACCTCTGCAAGCATTTCCTATCGCAAGGGATGGATCCAAAGGCACTTCCGCTTTCACAAGAGCATTTGTGATTTCTACCGATTCCCCCCTCCCCCTTGATCAGTAGCCCTTGAGCTGCAATTCATTGTGTTACTGATGAGTCCTCAATGTTCAGGAGAAGATTTTCAGGTTGTGCAGGGTGGTTGCAGAAGACAAGAGGACAGGAAAAGATTTGTTTCTTTACAAACACTTGACTGATATTTTCTTGGATCCAACCCTTTGTTGATTATTTATGATCACCGCCTGGGTATGCTGAAGCATACCCAGCCATTCTTCAGGCTGAAAATACTTTAAGAATGGTGGTTAAGGAATCTCCATCATTACTTTTTAAAGACTGAGACAGCTGTTGAAATTGGCTTGATGATTAGTCTTGATGTATCCTTAATAGCAGTTTGGCTGGATGCTTGTAGAAGCAGGGATATGATGAGAGTGTTGTACATTTTTTTGAAAATACAGTACGAAGGCTATTTTTTAAAAATATGATGCATCTATAACCAGCTAGAAAAATTTTTCCTACATGGATGCCTTTTCACCTCCAGATGTGGAATGGCAACTTGGTATGCAAAGGGGGAAAAGGAAATGTAAAATCCCATTTTTATCCACCGTTCTTCTTCCAAGCTCCTTCACAAATCAGGGCTCACTGAATTATTTTTGACTGCCTTTGCCTTGCTTTTGCTGAAGACATCAGAAAAAAAAAACCATAATGATAACCTAATCCAAGATTCTTTCAAAGTGCATAAAAAGCTTTAAGGCAATGAGAAGAAATGGTAATGAGCAACAGCAGATGTTGCTGCTTTGGAGCAATTATGGAACAGTAATTACAGAATAGAAATAGAAACTTGCAAGAGCAAGAATTTGATCAGCAAGTCTTCAGGAAGACAGCAAGAGGCTTAGAGACCCCTAATACTTTGCTACAAAGGCCATGGAGAAAAGAGTGAATAGGAAAGAACCAACATTCATGACTAGAATGACTTCTTCCAGGTGAAGATATCAATGTACCGGTAGTTACTATTCATTATACCAGTCTTCTAGTGGCAATATTTGGTATGTTCTCTGTTTCTGTTCCTTGTGGACTATATTGGATTCTAGGAATATACGATAGATTAAGCATACCCCTCAATATTTAACCTTTGAAATTATATTACTGTGTAGGATGTGTTCACTTTTTTCTTCAAAGTTCTCAGGTTGTGAGGCTAAGTTCTTGTCTAGATTACAAAGTCATTACAGGGAGACCCTTGTTTTCATTTTCTTCACTTAATGTGCATTTGTGTGTGTGCGTTGAATAAGTTACTTGACATCCCGGGAATCCACTTCAACCATTCTGTAATGATTTTGTGGGATTGTTTTGGCTCATGGCAATCAGAACATTTTAATTATACTCCCAGGGAAGAAGTTTTTCAATAACAGCCAGCTATTGAGTTCTGATTCCAAACCATTTGATTCGAAACCATCGGAAAGGAGGATGAATATCTAACCATCTCGGTTCTAACCATCTGTGGCTCTCCAACAAAATAATGTCTAGCAATCACAAAAGCTATTTTACAGGGGTGTTACCACGTTTATAAAAATGTATATGAAGCACGTTAAACACTGGAATTGTTATATAAATGCAAAATATTTTTAATTATTCCAAAAAGACAGAAAGAATGGCACCATCTTACATTCAGCCAGCATAGGGTAGTGGTTAAGAGCAGTGGGCTCTATCTGGAGAACTGGGTTTGATTCCCCACTCCTCCACATGAGCGGCGGACTCTAATCTGGTGAACCAGGTTGGTTTCCCCACTCCTACACATGAAGCCAGCTGGGTGACCTTGGGCTAGTCCCCGTTCTCTCAGAACTCTCTCAGCCCCACCTACCTCACAAGGTGTCAGTTGTGGGGAAAGGAAGGGAAGGAGATTGTAAGGTGGTTTATTTCTCTTTTAAAAAGCTAGAGAAAGTCAGCACGTAAAAACCAACTCTTCTTCTTCTTGCAGAGGCTGGGCTAGGCTGACTGTGTTCTCAGGTTGGGAAGGTACCCAAAGAGAGACAAATCACTTGTCATAAATATAGGGTTGCCATCTCCCAGAATTACAAATGAACTCTAGATGACAGAAATCAGTTTCCTTGGAGAAAATAGCTCCTTCTGAGGGAGGACTCTATGGCATTATATACTACTGAGGACCCTCCTCTCTCCAAACCCTCCCTTCACCAGGCTCAACCCCCAAATCTCCAGGAATTTCCCAACTTGGAGCTGGCAACACTAGATAAAACATTAAAAGATGGTAGATTCAGGAAGATAAGTCAATAAAGAGAAAGCAAAGAAAAGCTTATAGCATCTCTTCAGCACAAGGGGGGACTCCTTTCTGTTGTAGCGGAAAACCCGGGTTCGAGGAGGAAAAGAAACCCAAAACCGTTATCAAGAAAACAGTTTATTTGCAGCTGCGGCCCAGTGACTCTAGCAAGTAAAACACTGAGCCCCGATTCTACCGGGGAGAAGACATTTATCCAAAACCGAACTCTGACGGGGGCACGACAACATTCGGTGCTTATCTGGTTGTTTAACATTGTCTGGAGCCTAAGAGCTTCAGTGGTTCTATCCAGTTTTCCAGTATTGTTATTGTTCATTCTGACTTCTCCATGACATTTACCCTACTAACTTAGTACACACAGAGCTTAGCTTGTATCCAGGCAGACATTCTCCCCCCGCTGTCTTAATACATTTCAATACATTTACAGAAAGGGAAAGAGGTTATCACAAACTATTAAAGCAGAATACTTAAGTGGGTCCTCCACATTCAGAGGAAATCTATCTTGCTGTCTCACTGTGGTGGATGAATTGCAGGGCCTTTGGTACTGGGACACTTTGGTACAGCTCCCCATTCCTGGTGGAGTCCACTGGGTTGGAGGCAACAGTGGATTATATACAGACAAACCTCCACTCTCTGTATAACATGAGCAGCAGAAGGAGAAGAGTTGGTTTTTATATGCTGACTTTCTCTACCACTTAAGGAAGAACCAAACTGGCTTACAATTCCCTTCCCTTCCCCTCAACAGAAACCCTGTGAGGTAGGTGGGACTGAGAGAGCTCTAAGAAGGTGTGCACGATGTGGCGATGTCACTTCGGGGTTTACCCGGAAGCAACATGGATGCTCTAGCAATCTCTGCCGAAACTCCATGGTTTCCATAGAGTTTAGGCGAAGATTGCTATAGTGTCTTCGTCGCTTCCAGGTAAACCCAGAAATGATGTCGGCGAATCGTGTGCCTCCCCCTCTGCCTGGCCCTCTTTTGCCCACTGACCAGCTGAGGGTCGGTGGGCAGCCAGGTGGATTGGCGGGCTTTTGCCCTCCCCCACTGGGCCATTGGCAAACCTAGGCATGTGGAACACTGTCTCTCCAGATTACTTTTGTATATGCATAGTCTATAGCATTGGCAGGTCACAATTTGCCACTGGCGGGAGGTTTTTGGGGTGGAGCCTGAGAAGGGCTAGGTTTGGGGATGGGAGGGACTTTAATGCCATAGAGTCTATTTGCCAAAGAGGCCATTTTCTCCAGGTGAACTTATTGGCTAGAGATCAGTTGTAATAGCATGACATCTCCAGCTTGTACCTGGAGGTTGGCAACCATAGTAGCCTAGCATGCAGGTAGGCCCATCACAGTTGCCCTTGAAACTTCTTAAGGTTGTGATCTGTGCATTTGCTTGTGTTACTGTGAAGAGCACCATATAGATTGATGTACCATATGCACTGGAGGAACGGTGGACTCCAGTATTTATGATTTCATGATAAAGGGATGTTTTGCGTTTGATAAACGTTCTTTTGCAAGTGTTAACAAGGCTTTCCTCTCCAATTTTTAAAAGACACAAAATGTGCTGTTGAGACCAATTTTAATACAGCGCATATTTTTGGTTTTATTTGCCAGCGTTGCAAGCTGCTAGAAACGTATGTAATGAAAGAAGCGAGGCAACGCAATCGCAGATGTCATAAAGAATCATGCCTTTAACAGACTTTTAAGCAGCTAATATGCTCACAATGTTTTACCGTGCGCGAACACACAGAGAACCGGCGCGGGCGAAAGTGTGTGTTTTCAGGCCCATTAAACCTTCAATTTTTCTCCCCGATAGATCACAATTAGGAAAGCACCTGTGCCGAATAACAAAATGTGAAACTTAGTGGCGTGCTGGGCTCTTTTAGGAATGTGCCTCATTCCTTCCCCCTAGAAGAGGGGATCTTGTGATTTTGTGGGAGGCTGGTTTCCAGACAGGTGGGATCAGCCGTCCAGAACTTCTACAGTAAATTACTAATGTGGTGGAATTTTTTTTTTTTTTAAAAACAGTTGGGAATATTTCTTTAGTTAGTGTTACACTCGAACAGACATGGAAAGAGAAGTTGCGATAGGAGCAATACACAGCCATGATGGGCGGAACCCCAATCCTTTTGGAACCAATAAATCTCCTCACAGCTAGACTTGCCTTGGGTGTTGTGAGAAGACACCTTCCTCCTAGAGGTCCACCTCGTCAAGCTGGAACTTGCTGATTTATGACAGCAATTTGTGTTAATTTTCTGGCTGAGAAGGCATACAAAAGGCACACCGTGCTACAAAAACAGGATTGGGAGGGGCCATGGCTCAGTGGTAGAGCATCTGCTTGGCATGCAGAAGGTACCAGGTTCAATCCCCGGCATCTCCAGTTAAACGGATTAGGCGAGTAGGTGATGTGAATAGACCTCTGCCTGAGACCTTGGAGAAGCGCGGCTGGTCTGAGTAAACAATACTGACTTTGACCGACCAAGGGTCTGATTCAGTACAAGGCAGCTTCATGTGTTCATGTGATCTCCCATCCCTGCACACAGTTTCATGTTCACCAGGAGTCCCATAACTTTATTATTTATGTTATTTATGTTGTATGTAGTCCGTCTTTCTGACTGTGACCCAAGACGGATCGCAAAGAGTGATTCAATACAATCAACAGGATGGAACATTCAGTGAACGATGCACTACCATTAGGACTGTAGTGATCTGGAACCAATCAGAAATCTAAAAAAGAGAACTGAATAAGGTTGCCAACCCCCAGGTGATGGCTGGAGATGTCCCGCTATTACAGCTGATCTCCAGCCAATGGAGATCATTTCCCCGGGAGAAAATGGCCACTTTGGCAATTGGTCTCTATGGCATTGAAGTTCTTCCCCACTCTGGCATAATGCTACCGGAACTGTCTCTGCAACTAAAAGATTTATTCAAATATGCCACAACAGTGGCAAGAGTAGTCCTTGCAAAGAGGTGGAGACAACCAAATTTGCCAGATATAGACAACTGGAAAGATAAAATGATGGAATATGCCTCAATGGCCAAAATGACCCACATGATGAACATAACTGACGAGGAAACTCTTGAACAGTTTAATGGGAAATAGAGTTTGTTTTATAGATATATAGAAACCAACAGTTCAAACTCCATAATAATACCAGTTTAAATGGTATCAACACTGGCTAAAGTATAGTGAAGCCATTTTCTAACAGAACAAGAATAAAGGTACAATCATTGGTTATACTAAAATGAAGCTATTTTCTATCAGAATAAGATACCTTATATATATAACCGGAGAAACAGATGTGGTAATTACGTTGTAATCCTTTTTTTATATGCTGAAACGTTCTCTCCCCCCCCCATATATACATCTTATCCATAGACTGTCCCCTATTCTTTCCTTTTCCCCCTTTTTGTATCCCTTTTTTGAAATAAATAAAATTTGAAAAGAAAAAAAAGTCCCTCCCCACTCCAAACCCTGCCCTCCTCAGGGCACACAAAATCTTTCCCAACCCGCAGCTGGCCACCCTAGAACTGAAGCAAGTATTAACATGGCACATTAACCAATGCAAAAATTACACAGTAAGTTCCTACACAGCAAGCATTACGCAGTAGTATAGACCACATTTTCTAATAATTTTTCAGAGTGACTTTGTGAACGATTTCATACAGTGCAACCCTATTACCTGTGTAACAGGTTTACTTTTAGGGTCACAGCGGATGGCATGGTGGGCGGGGGAGGGAATATTTTGAACATACTTTATTGAATGCTGGAAGCAGCGTCCTGCCAGAAGTGATGGTCATAAGAATGTCCACAGCTTATTGGTGTTGCGCCAGTGGCTAAGAGTGTCAGGGAGACCCAGGTTTAAATCCCTACACCAGGAATGAATGCCTTTTGAAATCTTTGTTCCAGTTTTTAAAAAGGGTAATGGTAGTCTCCTGTGCAAGCACTGGGTCATTCCTGACCCATCGGGTGATGTCACATCCCGACATTTCCTAGGCAGACTATGTTTACGGGGTGGTTTGCCATTGCCTTCCCCAGTCATCAACACTTTACTCCCAGCAAGTTGGGTACTTGTTTTATCGACCTCGGAAGGATGGAAGGCAAATCCCCTTCTGGGTTTACGCCCGGAAGCGCCGCATTGCTGCGGCTGCTTTAGCATTCAAACCCTTGGGGGTCATGCGACTTCCTCCTCTTTGCTATCCCAAGTTGGAAGGATTGTTGTAGGCAGCCAAAGATGGAGATGAGAACTTTTTGTTAGGCATGTATGGCGAGACCACACTTGGAATTCTGTGTACAGTTAAAGTCACCACACCTAAAAAAGGATATTGCAGGGCTTGAGAAGGGGCAGAAAACAGCAACCAAAATGATTTGGGGGCTAGAGCAACTGCCCTATGAGGAGTGGTTAAAACTCTTAGGGCTGTTTAGCTGGGAAAGAAGGTGGTTAAGCGGAGACATGATAGAGGTCTATAAAATTATGCATGGTATGGAGAGAGTGGACAGGGAGAAGCTTTTCTCCCTCTCTCATAATACTAGAATGTGGGGTCATCTGCTGAAGCTGGAGGGTGAGAGATTCATAACAGATAAAAGGAAGTATTTCTTCACACAACGCATAGTTAAACTGTGGAACTCCCTGTCCCAGGATGTGGTGATGACTGCCAGTTTGGAAGGCTGTAAGAAGGGAGTGGACATGTTCATGAAGGAAAGGGGTATTCATGGCTACTAGTCAAAATGGATACTAGTCATGATGCACACCTATTCTCTCCAGGAACAGAGGAGCATGCCCATTATATTAGGTGCTTTGGATCACAGGCAGGATAATGCTGCTGCAATTGTCTTGTTTGTGGGCTTCCTAGAAGCCCCTGGTTGGCCACTGTGTGAGCAGACTGCTGGACTTGATGGGCCTCGGTGTTATCCAGCATGGCCTTTCATATGTTTTTATGTTCAGGCAGGATAATGCTGCTGCAGTCGTCTTGTTTGTGGGCTTCCTAGAGGCACCTGGTTGGCCATTGTGTGAACAGTCTGCTGGACTTGATGGGCCTCGGTCTGATCCAGCAGGGCCTTTCTTATGTTCTTTATGTTTTTATGTACCCGTAGAATCAGCAGTAGTTTCTAAAGTCGAAAGCACCCCACTCACAGCCAGTTCAGCTTTTCTCTGCCTGCCCCAGCAGAAGTGCTAGTGAAGTAATCACCCTGTAATGCTTTGATGGCTGCACCATCATTTGGAAAGTGGTCTCGCATTATCTCAGCTTGCCGATCCAATACTTCAACACATCTTAGCGGCTCTATGCGGACCGCCGGCATAGAAAACCGCCGCATTTCCAATCATTACCACATAAACTGTGGTTTGATTTCTCTGAAAATGTCTATTCATCAACAGACACTTTGTAAGAAGGAGATCTTCCCACCCAGGAACTCAATTGATTAGAAGATGAAAACACTTTTCCTCCTGCATATCTTCCACTTCCATCTTCGACGGGGTCACCCTTTCGTTTGGCTCAAAGTCTCAGTAACAGCGAGTATTTCTTTATGGCCATCTTGGAATCAATTTTTTTAGTGGTAGCGAATAAACCATTTAAGCATTGGTTTTGAAAAGTCATTTCTTGAATTATGATATATACAGGATTGTGTTATTTCAGAATAAGTTGCCTTTCTCCTTGCTTGAAAATAAAGAGTTAACAGGGTTACGCTAGAATAGGTCTGACCCTTTGTGAACAACCAAGCCGAGAAGAGCTCTCTAATCCTATACTGACACCCCCTCTCTTAGGGTTGCCAACCTCCAGGTACTAGCTGGAGATTTCCTGCTATTACAGCTGATCTCCAACCGATAGAGATCGGTTCACCTGGAGAAAATGGCCGCTTTGAAAATTGGACTCTATGGCATTGAAGTCCCTCCCCTGCCCAAATCCCGCCCTCCTCAGGCTCCGCCCCAAAAAGCTCCCACCAGTGGCAAAGAGGGATCTGGCAACCCTACCCTTTCTACTTTTGCAGACCCAAACAGGAGATCGGTAAGGTTGCCATTTCTGGGTTGGGAAATACCTGGAGATTTTGGGGGGTGGAGTCTGAAGAAGGCGGAGTTTGTAGCGGGGAGGGTCTTCAATGCCATAGAATCCAATTGCCAAAGTGGTCATTTTCTCCAGGGGAACTAATCTCTGTCACCTGGAAATCAGTTGTAATAGCAGGAGAACTCCAGCCACCTACCTGGAGGTTACTGTAAAGCCACACAAGGAGATAAAATGTGGTGTTACATAAGAACCACAAAAAATACAGCAAAATTAGGTTAACAATCAAGTAAGTGCACTATGTGCAAATTGAATATATTCTCAGGTAAATACTATTAACAATTGATAATTACTATGATACAATATGACACTCTCACATATTTGGTTTGGAGCAGTGGACTCTGAACTGGAAAACTGGGTTTGATTCCCCACTCCTCCACATGAACGGCAGAGGCTAATCTGGTGAACTGGATTCGTTTCCCCGCTCCTCCACATGAAGTCAGCTGGGTGACCTTGGGCTAGTCACAGCTCTTTTTGAGCTCTCTCAGCCCCACCTACCTCACAGGGTGCCTGTTGTGGGGAGGGGAAGGGAAGGTGATTGTAGGCCAGTTTGATCCTTCCTTAAGTGGTAGAAAAAGTCGGCATATAAAAACCAACTCTTCTTCTTCTTCGGCTTGGATGATGATTATTACAGGCTGCATGTCCCTAGAACCTGGTACATGTGTGACTTTCGACCCAATTACTTCAGCGAATTACTCATGGCATTGGGTACCCATTGTTGGCTATAGAAAGTAGAGATTTATATCCTTCTAATTTTTGGCAAGTTTCGGCTACTAATTCTGGATGACGGCTGTGAAAAGTAGGATTTGCACACTAAAATGCCCTCTGTGTTTTGGCTGATGGTAGACTGTCTTCAGTTCAGCAAATGGAAACATCTCAACACAACTCGCCTGGGCTGATGCCTTTTCCACCTTGTTCATAAACGGTAATGGGAGGCTTACCGACAAACTGCCAATAACTCGGAGGGAAATGGGGCTTTTACAAAATTGGATATGACAACTTGTCAGTTTCCATGTAACGCGAGCCCAGATCCTGAGTAGGAATGTTTAAAAGCTCCGTGCTGGGAAATAAAAGACATCAGTTTAACACCTAACAATGCAACACATTTGGGGTTGCCAGGTCCCTCCTCTCCTCTGGCCGGAGTAGGGTTGCCAGGCCCCTCGTCGCCACTGGCGGGAGGTTTTTAGGGCAGAGCCTGAGGAGGGCGGGGTGAGAGCTGGAAGGTGAGAGATTCAAAACTGGTCAAAGTAAGTATTTCTTCACACAACACATAGTTAAATTGTGGAACTCCCTGCCCCGGGATGTGGTGATGGCTGCCAACTTGGAAGGCTTTAAGAAGGGAGTGGACATGTTCATGGAGGAGAGGGGTATTCATGGCTACTAGTTAAAATGGATGCTAGTCATGATGCATACCTATTCTATTCATGATCAGAGGAGCATGCTGAATATATTAGGTGCTGTGGAACACAAACAGGATGGTGCTGCCACAGTTGTCTTGTTTGTGGGCTTCCTGGAGGCACCTGGTTGGCCACTGTGTGAACAGACTGCTGGACTTGATGGGCCTCGGTCTGATCCAGCATGGCTTTTCTTATGTTCTTCTAATGTTCTAGTGTGTGATAGTTTGTTAGTTTGATGGTGCTTGAGTACAAAGCAATTCGATGGACACACTGGGCCTCTAATGGTTTTTTGGGAGGGTGTGCAGATTGTCTAATGGTGGATTGTGTTTTGGTTTGGGGCATCCATTTTCAGTACAAACATTTCCAAATACACAAAATGGCGGATGAGATACATGTGCGCAAGAGAAGTGACATTCCGGGAATGTTCCCAGAATCTCCTCATGGGCACACAGGGGCCAATCACAGTGGGTTACCGTACTCTCGAATAATGAGAACATATTTCTGTGGCCGGCAACTTCAAAAAACAGGAAAACAGATATGGGAAGTGGCAAACCGACTTATGGTGACCCCAGCAAGGGGCTTTCAAGACCAGTGAGAAGCAGAGGTGGTTTGTCATTGCCTTCCTCTGCAGAGTCTTCCTTGGAGGTCTCCCATCCAAGTACCTACCCTGCTTCTGAGATTTGCTATAATTTGCTATAATTGCTGCCTTCCCTACACTTTCACTACACATCACTGCTTGTTTGTGGGATTTTAAAGAACCAGATAAGCTAAACGTAACCTTTTAAAGGATGTTTTATGAAAGCATTGTTCTCAAAAGGCTCTTTCTCTTTGCTGCCTGTCAGCTTCTAGCGATGCATTTCGTGTTGATGGGTTGTTCTGTTTAGCGACATTAGGAATCAGAGCAGGCTGTTGCATTTTATCCTTGCCCGTTGATCCCTGTTTGCTCTTTGGCTTCATCTTTCACACCTAAATTGGAGTACAAATGTTCATGGTGATGCAAGTGAAATCTGTCATCAGATCAGCATCCAGAAAAGCTGTAATGGGAGGCATGTGTGTGTCCGTATGTGTATCGTGAGGGTGGGAGAGCGCACCCAAGGGATGATTTCTTTAGCAGTATTTGTAAAAGGGAAAATAGTTGTTTAAACTAAATGCAGAAGTGGAGCCTTCATTCTGTCCTGAATCCAGTGCCAGAACTCCACAGCTGCTTCAGGGGGAATCTGTTTCATTTTAAATCACATTTTAAATATATTCTCCTGGTTTCCAGCCCAAATGTATTAATGTCCCATTTTTAGACCATAATTCTTTTACCCACAGCTGCCTTTCCCCTAAACAGGCCTTTTCCTTTTTCTTACGATCCCTTCTGACAAATGTAAAGACGGTCATCACGTTCCTGCTCAGATTATTTTTTCCCTCCGCTAAAAATGTTTCGATAGAGCTAGCATAATTTCCCAGCTGTTAAAATGTGGGTTTTTTTTTGCATAGTCATTTCTTCAGCCGCTACATTATTAGCCATAATGAACATGCATTTGGAGGTGGGCAGCCAAGTCTACCTGTCAGATAAATCTGCCTTCCAAATAACATAATGGACCACTTCTCCTTAGTTAGACAATGGAGGAGGAGGAAGAAGAGGAAGAGGAATAGGAGGAGGAGTTGAAGAAGAAGAGGAGGAGGAGGAGGTGGAGAAGGAGAGTTGGTTTTTATATGATGCCTTTCTCTACCACTTAAGGAAGAATCAATCTGGCTTACAATCACCTTCCCTTCCCCTCCCCACAACAGACACCCTGTGAGGTAGGTGGGGCTGAGAGAGCTCTAAAGAGCTGTGACTAGCCCAAGGTCACCCAGCTGGCATCATGTGGAGGAGTGGGGAATCAAACCTGGTTCTCCAGATTAGCGTCTACTGCTCCAAACCACCACTCTTAACCACTACACCATGCTGAAGCAAAATGCGCCAATAAGCAGGCTTAGATGTCTTCTGTTCTTTAATCAAATAGTGATAGAAGAGCTTGGGTGTGTTGCAGACAGACTACCCTCAAATCTCCAGCTATGTCTGAACCTGGAGTTGGCAACCCTAAGACTTACCCCCCCCAAACATCCCAATGTGGGATAGCCCTGATGTCAAAGCTCTATCCTTGGGAAAACTCTATCCTCCAATTGCACTTATTTTAAAGCTGCATTAGCCCCCACCCTTTGAGCTGTGCATGCTAATGTCAAAAGCAACAGCGGCAACATAAACGGATGCTCATATAGTGGGCATCACAAAAATAGTCTATGGAAATTCAACATAGAAACAGCTGTTCTTAAAAAAATTGCTTTATGGTGATGCCAACATTATAATTGTTAATCAAACAACTGTACGTCTCACTGAGGCAAGTCAAGAAATTGGCAGAAACCATATTCTTTTAAAATGCAAATACTGATTATTTCTTGTCCTCTGCACCAAAGGCATCAGAGCTAAATGCAAATTCGATGCTTTTTCTAGCGGCCTGTGCTTTTTCTCTCTGCCTATCCCAGTTCATTTCAGTTCCAGAAAAAAAATCCAGAAGGCGAAGAACTGCAAGACAGAACCTGGTCTTGTATGCATGGCTGTTTCACTCGCCGTCACCCCTCTGATGACTTTGGGTCTTTGTGTTGTTTATGCATGCTGTTTCCAACCATC
Source organism: Euleptes europaea (assembly GCF_029931775.1). Taxonomy (NCBI): domain Eukaryota; kingdom Metazoa; phylum Chordata; class Lepidosauria; order Squamata; family Sphaerodactylidae; genus Euleptes; species Euleptes europaea. Next base: position 45,488,806 of record NC_079326.1, read on the forward strand.
AGAGGTCGCCTCACTCTCCCCCGCTTTCCCCCGCATTTTTCCCGAGTTTTCAGAGACCTGTTTCATCTCGAATTTGAAAATGTGGGCAAAACGCGGGGAAAGGTGGGGGAGAGCGAGGGGACCTCTGACAGTCGGAAGCAGCATGCATAAACAACACAAAGACCCAAAGTTGTCGGAGGGATGATGGCGAGGGAAACAGCCACGCATAAAAGACTATTATGGCACACATACAGAGAGAGACTGATCAGCTAAACTGATTTGTTAAAAAATCCTTATTTTGAACTGAGTGGCAAGACTGAGGAAAATGCAGGAAGGAGAGGAAATCGGGAATGGATTTTTTGCATGGAAGGAAAGGACAGTGCGCTTGATCCTTGCATTGAAAACTTTGAACTAAACTGTGCCTGTAGGAAGTTGGCTGCTGAATTTTAAGCATGCGGAGAAACGGGATGAAGAAAAGGATCTCTGCAGAGAGAGAGAGAGAGTTTGGCGGATCGTCATGGGAGAAAATGTTTTTGGGAAAAATTGCTAGCAGACGATAGAAGGGGAAAGCTGGCTATGGATTGTTGCAAGGGAACAGAATGGATGCACCCTGGTTGTGGTTTTAGGGTTGCCAACCTCCATTTGGGGGCAGGAGAGCTCCTGCTATTACAACTTATCTCCAGCCGACAGAGATCAGTTCACCTGGAGAAAATGGCCGCGTTGGCCATTAGACTCCATGGCATTGAAGTCCCTCCCCTCCCCAAACCCCGCCTCCAAAATCAGGCTCTGCCCCCAAAATCTCCAGGTATTTCCCTATCCAGAGCTGGCAACCCTACATACTTCCTACCTGTACCACTGCTGTATCTGCAGCAGTCATATGTGCCGTGTAAGTGTGGGGAAGCCCAGAGTGCCTTTTGCGGCATGCAGATATGACGTTGCTATGATCTGCTGCGTAAGCCAGGTTGCCGCTGAAACAGGAATGCATCTCATGTGCCAGGAGGGGCAAAATGCACGCTAGCCCCACGGTCTTTTCCGCAGTAGATTTCGCTGTAATCAGCCAGCCGTGAAAACATCTTAAGAGACAGGGTCAAAATGAGAACAGCAAATGCCTTTGGAAATGTGCTCATGCTTCCTAAATAATAATATTTGTCTGAAAGAATACCGGGACGGGGTTCCTTGGATCATTACATGTACTGAAGTTGGGGGAGGGGGAAACCCACATCAAAGCGAACATATTCAGATTGAATTATTGCAGTGAATGGGAATGCTTGCCAGCTGATTGCTTCCTGGCAGCCGCCAGGTGAGGGAAGTGATCTTTATCGCAAGCCTTATTTTAAATAAATATATGAACGTTATTAGTGAAGGCTGTCACGTCTCTCATCTAAAGGTTGCATTTATACACCGAACAGGGTGAGCGAGCGTAATCTGGACTTCAGTTTCAGAATTAATTTTTTTTTCTCCATGCAAGGGAGACTTGTCTAAACTTTAAACAGCTCTGATGGATGACTTGCAGCGTCAAATAACAAATCACCTCGCCGGGAAGCCCTAAAGAAACTGAGTTGAGGCAGCACAATTGTTTTAGCAGGTGGATGTGAAAGGCGCTTGTTTTCTTAGGACTCCGGCATCAAACCTACATGCCCTGTTTCTTTCTTGTATCTACTAGAGTAGAATCATACTTGCCCAAACTTCTCTAAGTACTGAAGTCGATGCTCTCTGTAGAGACCCTCTTTTACCCAATCCCTGTCTCATTCATTCATTAATCCATCCATCTATCCATCCATCCATTCATGGGGAGGGGCTGTGGCTCAGTGGCAGAGCATCTGCTTGGCATGCAGAAGGCCCCAAGTTCAGTATCCAGCATCTCCAGTTAAAGGGACCAGGCAAGTAGGTGATGTGAAAGACCTCTGCCTGAGACCCGCTGCCGGTCTGAGTAGACAATACTGACTTTGATGGACCAAGGGTCTGATTCAGTATAAGGCAGCCTCATGTGTTTATTCATTCCATTTTACTAATATGGAAAGCAGTTCCTCTATTTATGAAAATATAGAAGAGGAGGAGGAGGAGGAGGAGGAGGAGGAGGAGGAAGAGAGCTGTGGTTTGGAGCGGTGGACTCTGATCTGGAAAACTGGTTTTGATTCCTCACTCCTCTACATGAGCGGATGCTAATATGGTGAACTGGGTTGGTTTCCCCATTCCTAAACATAAAGCCAGCTGGGTGACCTTGGGCTAGTCACAGTTCTATTAAGAGCTCTCTCTGCCCCACCTATTCTTCTTCTTCTTCTTCTTCTTCGTTTCCATGTTATGTTTAAGGGCACACCAATGTAGAGTGCAGTTAAAAAAAGGGGTGTGCATCCAGCTGAAATGAAGCAAAATATACAATATTTCTTAGCTCTCCCACATATTTCTGGGATTTTTCAGAAAACTCTGAATTTTTTCTCCATTGGGGGCCAATAAAATTGGACTCCTTGACCCAATCTTAACCAAACTTGGAGGTTCTTCTAAGGAGAGTCACCAGCAGTTACGTTCAGTGTAAAGCTAATATTCAGCTTTTTTAAAAACTAGCACAGCATAATCTTCTTTAAAAGAGCTAAAAGGAGGCTAGATGGCCATCTGTCAGCAATGCTGATTCTATGACCTTAGGCAGATCATGAGAGGGAGGGCATCTTGGCCATCTTCTGGGCATGGAGTAGGGGTCACTGGGGTGTCTGTGTGGGGGAGGTAGTTGTGACTTTCCTGCATTGTGCAGGGCGTTGGACTAGATGACCCTGGTGGTCCCTTCCAACTTTATGATTCTATGATTCTATTCTTTTAGCAGCTCTCTTTTGACAGAATGCCTGAACAATGAATTGAGGTGATACAAAGACAGCTAACCCACCTCATCTTGCCATTATTCTGGAGAAATTCAAGAGCCGTGCAAGGCTTAAATGACGAGGCTTAAAGTTGGCTGTGGTCAGAGACTCCTGGAGTGGCAATGCAAAAGGCAGCTCTGCTCTTGTCCACTGAATATACTCGTAATAAAATAAGACATAGATCTAAAGCGAGATAGCAGGGGGAATGGGTCATTAACTGCAAGAAAGTGGCAGTAACGCAGGGAGACAGATTAATCATGACAATCATGATGTCCTTGATGATGACAAATGCAAAGGAAGTGACATTGCTCCCAGATTCCCCCCCCCTCCTTAAATTCCCTTTAAGCTGCCTTTTCTATGGACTATTTTGGTAACAGACTGATGAGGAGGGGGCTGTTCATGGTGCTCAGTACCTCCGCACGTCTGTGTACAGGCGTGGGACTGCATGGGGAATCATCGGTGGGACCAGACCTTTCTGTGGTCAGATGACTACAGCCATGATTATAGTGTTATACCAGCACATAGAATCATAGAATAGAATCATAGAGTTGGAAGGGACCACCAGGGTCATCTAGTCCAGCCCCCTGCACAACACAGGAAATTCACAGCTACCTCCCCCCCCCACACACACACACAGTGACCCCTACTCCATGCCCAGAAGATGGCCAAGATGCCCTCCCTCTCATCATCTGCCTAAGGTCATAGACTCAGCATTGCTGACAGATGGCCATCCAGCCTCTGCTTAAAAACCTCTAGGGAGGGAGAGCTCACCACTTCCTGAGGAAGCCTGTTCCACTGAGGAACCGCTCTAACAGAAAATTCTTCCTAGTGTCTAGAAGGAAACTCTTTCGATTTAATTTCAACCCGTTGGTTCGGGTCCGACCTTCTGGGGCAACAGAAAACAACTCAGCACCATCCTCTATATGACAGCCCTTCAAATACTTGAAGATGGTTATCATATCCCCTCTCATAATTGCTCCTTATTCCTGCAACCCATTGCAGAAGGTTGCCAGAATCTCCCATAATTACAACTGATCTCCAGCGCAGAGGTCAGTTCCCCTGGAGAAAACGGGTGCTTTGGAAAGTGGACTGTATGGCATCACACCCCATTGAGGTCCCACCCCTCCCCAAGTCTCCAGGAATATCCCAACCTGGAGCTGGCAGCCCTACCCTTGCCTGGATTCCTATCCAAGACCACATCTCTCTCTCCCCGCCTGACAGAGATCCATGGCTTTCATCCCGTAGCTTGCACATGCTTCAACCTTTGTCCTTTCTGTCTGTTGTCACTCCCTTTCGGCTGTCAAAATCTAGATTGCAAATGCCTCGTAGGCACAGATCTTTCTTCAGTGTCTGTTGGTTCGTAAAGTACAACGGACACTGATTAATAAGAAAGAACGATTTCGGTTGTCAGTTTAGCAGGGTGAGTCCATGCCACTGCAAAATAAATAGAATTGAAAAGGGGGGGAGATCTATGGAAGTAAAAGTCATCATGCTTTTTCTTCTTCTACCAAACTATTTCCATTTTAAACACTTGCATTATCTGTCTCAGTGCACCTGCTTTCTCCTGCTCACTCATTGGGACACAGGTATACTCTTTTGATCCCATGCTACGTTTCAGGGGCTAGTATGTCAACAATGCTTCTGTAGTGTATTTAGTTGGTGCAAGAACTATGACTGAACTATTGAACTGCTGAACTGTTGAATTCAGCTGTGCTGAACTGCGTTGAGCTTGAGGCCTTTCTCCAGGCTCCGTCATCTGTTTCTCCTATTGGACGGTGGACTTTGGCCGTCCAACCACGGACTGGGGTGGTGGCTCCGGGTGGTTGGGAACTGTATATAAGTTGGGGTGTTTTGCAGTTAAGTTTGTTCTCTCTTCCCTGTTAACTGAATAAAGCGGTTGCTGTTGGAACACTGTCTCCGGCCTTGTGTGTAACCTACGCATACGTAATAACTTCCATATGAGAGACGCTGCCAGGGCAAAAATTAATTGGCCCGGACTATCTTTGGATCCTTTCCATCAATAGAATTTTAAAGTTGGTTACTGGACGGGACGTACCAAAACTCCCACACTATGAGCGCAACTCTACGGGTACTTATCGCGTGCTCAGGGGCAGAGCCGCTGCGACACCTCCTGAGCGGCTTGGAGGGCCAGCACAGAAGGGGAAAATTTATTTTCCCCCAAGTTTCCGTGTAACTGCCCCACTGAGTTACACAGGGCTGTGTCATGGTTTTTGCAGGCACAAGTTCACACCTGCAGTAGGGGGTGTTTCCAGGACTAAAGTCAGCCCCAGCTCCCGGAAATGCCTCCTTTGGCGCTGGCAAGAGTCCTTGTGCCGGAAAAATGCTGCAGCAGCGGCTGCTCCAGCTTCCAAGCATGGCACTGCTGGTACAAGACAAGGCTTTTATGGTGAGAAAAGAAAATTGCACTCAGACGCCTGATGCTGCCTGCCCAAGCTCAGGTACCAAAGAACTGTGCATCTGCTTGTGGAACAGCAGCTTTTGTGCTGCACATGGGTCTAAAACTCATGGTCCCTTAGCCCACTTTCTTCCCCAGTCCAGCCAGGATAACATGAACCCGGGCTGGTGGGGGGAAACTGTACGCATTACCTTGAATGATCTGGGGCGAAGCTGTGTGCTGATCCATCCATGAAAACAGAAAATGCAGGAGACGCGTACTTCCTGGCAAGTCAGCAATGCCCCCGCCCCCGGTGATTGGTCATTTCAAAAAAAGGTGGAGAGGTCGCGAGGGAAGGGGTTTGGAGTTGGGTGTGCCATTGTGAAGTGGGAAGACTCAGCCCATGTTTATCTGAGACGAGCCAGGGATAACAGTTTGACTCGTGAATTACAAAAACCGGGTTCGTTTGGCATCGAGACAGGGCTGAGCCAACAGCAAGTAAGGTCCCGTCCGTTCGCAAAGATTTGATCCTGGGTGAAACAGGGAATAAGCAGGGAAGAAAGTGGGCTAAGGGACCATGCGTTTTAGACCATGTTCTAGATCTCATCAGCTGAGATGGTATGTTGGTTCAAATTTATGCATCGTTGCCCATATCCTGGATGGCATTCAAGGCATCCCATTATGGACTTGTAAAAGTAGGTTCCTAAGAGCCGAAGGTCCCTGGGCTGGTCCAGAGATCATGCTAACCAGGGATCATATTAACTCTACTGTCCCTTAACATTAGTTCTTATTCTAATAGTTAAACAGATTTCAGAACAACGATTGTCTTAGAGAGTTTCAGAAGGTAGCCATGGCGGTCTGCAGTAGAACAGCTAGATTTGAGTCCAGTAGCACATAAGAGACCAACAAGTAGGGTTGCCAGGTCCCTCTTCACTACCAGCAGGAAGTTTTGGGGGCGGAGCCTCAGGAGGGCCGAGATTGGGGAGGGGAGGGACTTCAATGCCATAGAGTTAGGGTTGCCAGGTCCCTCTTCACCACCGGCGGGAGATTTTTGGGGTGGAGCCTGAAGAGGGTGCGGTTTGGGGAGGGACTTCAATGCCATAAAGTCCAATTGCCAAAGCGGCCCTTTTCTCCAGGCTTGAATACGTTGATCTAAAGAGATTGTAAATAAACATTATATAAGATATAAGCCTTGCTTATGCTTTATGCTTTAGAAACCACCTGGAGGTTGGCAACCCTATCCGGGGACCACTAGCAAGTTATTTGCAGAGCGTGATGTTGTTTGGGTTTCACCTCAAGTACACATATTAGTGTTTTTTTGTATTGTCAGATTCAATGTGGTCCGTAAGGGCACCTGCCTTGGTCCTATGATTAACTGCACAGTTGCGACATCGGACGCCTCTGGACTGCCTAACCAGGAGATTGCATTAGGCTGCCTTATTATATATTTTTGCCTCTCGTTAAAAGCAGTCAAGGTCTGTTGAATTTGTGGTTTGTTAAATGGATGTTTAGTTGAGAAGCCGAGACAGGTTTATTGGCAAGATTAGGAGGAAGGTGTGAGGCTGCTAAAGAGCTACATGACACCCATGAAATTAAAGGAGAACTCTGGATCCTTTTGCTCCTGGATGGCCAACCTACGGGCCCCTGTGTGCCGATTTTGTGCTGTAAATATTTGTGTTTCATTGTTGACTCAAATGAGCTCTTTTGGAATATTTCTCTGCTCATTTTCTTCAGGGAAAATAAATGCGTTGCTGCGAAAACTGCTTCTAAGTCTGCTACTAGTTGGAAGAGTTAAGTCTTTTTTGTTTCTGTTTTTTAAAAAAGATAGACATTGCTATCATAATAATCCAACAACGGGTAGATTTTTATGATCTAGGGTTGCCAGGACCCTCTTGGCAACCAGCTGGAATGTTGTAAATGGAATAAATGAAATAGACCCCTAGCTAGAACCCACTACTGTGTTAAGAGGGAGCAGAGCTGATTTCCATTTTTTTTGGGGGGGGGCGAGGGTGGTCCCTCAGCAAGGTGTCTTCAAAGGCCCCCTGAGCTGGTGAACTCCATGCTTGGTTCTTCTATCCCCTCCCCACAGAGGGCAAGTTTGAGATGCCATTTGACAGATGGCCAGTGCCAAGGAGATAAATGGATGAGTAGCTAAGCTGCTATTGAAGAAGAAGAGTTGGTTTTTATTTGCCAATTTTCTCTACCACTTAAGGGAGATTCAAACTGGCTTACAATCACCTTCCCTTCCCCTCCCCACAACAGACACCCTGTGAGGTAGGTGGGGCTGAGAGAGCTGTGACTAGCCCAAGTTACCCAGCTGGCTTCATGTGTAGGATTGGGGAAACCAACCCAGTTCGCCAGATTAGCATCCACCGATCATGTGGAGGAGTGGGGAATCAAACGCGGCTCTCCAGATCAGAGTCCATCACTCCAAACCACCACTTTTAACCACTACACCATGCTGCTCTTTCTGTTGGTGACTGACAAGGGTGGATGCATGTCGCTATTGAAGCTATGGCATGTAGGACCCATTTCTAGCCAATTCCATTGAAGAAAGGCCTTTTTTTAGGCCGGAGGAAATCTACCCATTTTACTGTGAGGAGCAGTAGGATACAAATCCTCAAGATCAGTGGCTCATATTGTGGATGGGAAATCAACTAGTCTAAAAAAGTTCAGGTAGTCTAGAAAAGTTTAGAGTGTGGCCACCCTCCACTTTTAGTTCAGGAAAAAAAAAAGTGTACCTTAGCTATCAGAAACATGGGGAGCCTTGCTGTATAATATGAACCTCAAAAGTCAATCCCATTGAGTTCTGTGAGACTTATTCTCCAGTAAGTGTGCTTACATAGGAGCCCCGTGGCACAGAGTGGTAAAGCTGCAGTACTGCAGTCGAAGCTCTGCTCACGACCTGAGTTCGATCCCAACGGAAGTTGGTTTCAGGTAGCCGGCTCAAGGCTGACTCAGCCTTCCATCCTTCCGAGGTCGGTAAAATGAGGAACCAACTCACTGGGGGTAAAGGGAAGATGACTGGGGAAGGCACTGGCAAACCAACCCGCAAACAAAGTCTGCCTAGAAAACGTCAGGATGTGACGTCGCCCCATGAGTCAGGAATGACCCGGTGCTTGCACAGGGGACCTTTACCTTTAAGTGGGCTTAGACCTTTAAGAACTGGAATTAGAAAAAATTTCAACAGAACAGATTATTCCATATGAATAATGAAAAATAGATTCTGTCACATTACTGTAACAGACAGTAATGTATGAAAAGTTCTGAAGACCAACAATTCTTTTAAATAGACAGTGTTTGCCTTAAAAGTCTCAGAAGTTTCTATTTTCATATTCCTGGCACACTTCTCGTAGAGAAACATTTTCATCTCCTTCAAAAAAAAAATGCAGGCTTTCTTTCCCCACATTGTCTGCAATCCTTGATGCTTCAAGCCCCAGGGAAGAAGAGACCGGTTTGATATTAACCGTTATGGCGTCTGCTGATGCTTTCCAACGGGCAACTGGTGTGAAAGAGTCAGGTTATGGGGAAAACTTGACCTTTCCGATTACTAGGTGATTTGTGCTGTCAGTATGCATTCAGCGCTCCGCAATCCCGGACAGAGATAAATAATACAAGACGTTAGGGGGCATTCCAAAGAAAAGTGGTCTGGCGTTTTCTCGAAACCAGGGTAATAAACCTTAATCCTGCTAATGACAGATAAAAAGAGGGTTGGAAACGGAGCTTAGCGCTAGCATGAAGGAAAGGCATGATAGCTGTTTTTATCATTGTGTTTTAGGGCTTTTAGTGAAAACGGGGGAGACAAGATGCTACAGTAAATAGTACAGATTACAGTAAACCAATTTACTTTTGATATGGTTTGGAGATTTCTGGCAGGGCTATTTAATGAAGTGAGGAGGTTTCCCACTGACTTTGCATTATCACGCTGAATAATTTTTTTTCTTGACTCGCTGTGGTTTGTAAACTGCCGACAATGAAAAAGGAGGGGGGGAAATCCCGTTCTCTTGCCATGTATTGGTCCTTTGATAAAGAAAGAGCTATCATTTGTCTCTTTCATACCCTGACAGCAGATGATAGGGTGCAAATGAAAAGATGATAACAGATGTTTCACTATGAAGAGTGGAACCCTAGGATATATTAGACTGGACATTAACAAAACAGCTTTCTAATTCTGGATGTCCCTAGGTTGCCTACAGGTGTCCTAAGAACAGAAGAAACAAACATGTGGTTGGATTATTTATTTACTAATTTCATTTACCTATCTCCCCAATGGGCAGTCAAAGTGGCTTACCCCCTTCTCCTCTCCTCCATTGTATCTTCACAACACTGTGAGGCAGGTTGGGCTGATAGTGTGTGACTGGCCCCAGGTCACCCAGTGAGCTTCTATGGCTTGATTGGGGATTTGAACTTGGATCTTGCAGATCTAGTCCAACTAGAGTTGCCAACCTCCAGGTAGTTGACATTACAAAAACAGCATGTAGACTCAATTTCTATGCAGTAATAATTTTACTATATACAATCACAGTGAATCCTAAAGACTAAATCCTAACTCTAATACAAAAACTACAGCCTATAGACAAATACACAGACAGTACAGTGATACAAAAATATATACAAATCTCTCACAGGGCGAGAGGCTAGTCGCTTCGCTCATAGGAGCACTCAATCACAATGTATGGCGACTGCAAAGTCCTCTACCATTGACTTAATATCAGGGCAAGTCTTGTCCAAAGTCCATCATTTCTCTTAAGTAGAAGAAAGAAAATATTGACAAGAGAGGCATCCTCTATTCTAATTTTTGAAATTCTTTCCCCAGTAAACCGCCGATTGAAACTTGACAGGTTGTACAGTAAAAGCTTGCTCGCAAAGGGAGGAGTAAGATGATCCTTCATCTGAACAGCCCTCTACCTTTCCAATGAATGTCAAGTATAACTAGTCACCACGCCTAATCGCCTCATCTATTACAGTTTATTCTTTTCCCTCAAATAAAACAAAATTAATAATGTTTGTTTCACACTTACTGTCAGAGTCTCATGAAGGATACTTAGGCAGAAGATTCACTGAACTGTTAGATTCCAGCAAGAGGTGATATATCATCATTACTGGCAGGGGTAGAGATTATCATTATTAAACTCCTCAGTGCTATGCTCCGTTAGTTTCTGCTTTTTATAACAAGGGATATTGTCTTGGAATGTTTTGGCGGTTGTTGCTCACAGACACACTGGAAAGACTCACCTGAAACCTTGGGATCTCCTTGTTGTAAAACTCTAGTAGTGGAGAATGCCGTCAAGTCACAGCTGACTTATGGTGACCCTGTAGATCAGGGGTGTCAAACATATGGCCCGCGGACTGGATCTGGCCCCTTGAGAGCTCTTAGCTAGCCCGTGAACCAGCCAAGGCAGCAACCACCACCCCACTCTCGATCTAGGCTGGTGAGGCATGGCCCGGCCCAACCAAGTGACATTTATGTCATATCCAGGCCTCGTAACAATTGAGTTTGACACCCCTGCTGTAGGTTTTCAAGGCAAGAAACATTCAGAGGTGGTTTGCCATTGCCTGGCTCTGCATCGCACCCATGGACTTCCTTGGTGGTCTCCCATTCAAATACTAACCAGTGCCAACCCTGCTTAGCTTCTGAGATCTGATGAGATCAGGCTAGCCTGGGCCGCCCAGTTCAGGGTATATAACTACAGCCTCTGGAAACAGTACAAAGCTTTTCCATGATGCCAATTTTTTTTTTAAAAAAAGCTAGAGAGGGTTATGACTCAATTCTCCACTAGCTTATTAGCTTTCTAGGATTAGGACCACAGAGGGATATCCCAGAGCAAAACACAATCTTCAGGCCCTGCCCCCAAAATACTGCCAGTAGGTAACATATTGAAGTATGTGTGATATCAGCATAACAAATACACTATGGCACTTGGTATGTAGTATTTAAAGATAGTAAATTAATTACTAACCATGAGTGTTGGTACAGTAGAGGCAGTGTGGTGTAATGGTTAGAGCAGGGATCTCATGGATACTGTAATTCCCGCTGATGGGTTTTCTGGTGCTCACTCCCTTCTTCCCCAAAGTGCTTCTTTCTCAAAGCAAAGAGCCAACATTGGCTTTTCTCCACCACCCTGGAACAGGAGTGGCTTCAAAAGGCCCTGAAGGCATCACATTTGGTTCTGCAAGGAGTGCACATTTGGAAATAGCTGTCCCTATCTTAGCTTGGAGAGAGCCAGTGTGGTATAGCTGTTAAGAGCGGCAGCTTCGAATCAGTGCTTCGAAATCACCAGCACCCCCTTAAGAAAACTTCAGCACACTTAAGTCTTCAGAACTTCACAGTCACCATCCATGTTCAGATATCCCTCCACCCCATACACCAAAATAGCTGTTGATAATGCTTAAATAAAAGCATTTAGAACTATTTATAATAGCAATGAGCAAATTTCCACGGGGTTGTACAGGGAGCCAAGCATTCATAGATGAGCTGTCCTCTTTCTCAGAACCGATGTGGTGCTAATAGGTAGGGTTGCCAGGTCCCTCTTTGCCACTGGCGGGAGGTTTTTTAGCGCAGAGCCTGAGGAAGGCAGGGTTTGGGGAGGGGAGGGACTTCAATGCCATACAGTCCAATTGCCAAAGTGGCCATTTTCTCCAAGGGAATTGATCTCTATTGGCTGGAGATCAGTTATAACAGCAGGAGATCTTCAGCTAGTACCTGGAGGTTATACAAACAAAGATGTACCTGGAGGTTGGCAACCCTACTAATTGAGCTTTGTTTCCACCATCAACATGGAATTGTTCGAAAGGTTTCATGGCAGCCCTGCAAGCTTTCTACCTTCAATTATAAACAGCCTCCTGTCTTGATCCAGATGCCACTTAAGAAGAATGGGTTTTTTTTTTCATGCTTCGGCTGTAATCTTACACGAAAGACTCTTGGGTCCATTATAATCGGTAATTGATGGATTGATGTTGCCGTTCTGCAGTACATTACGAGGCATCTTTACGATTGTCCCCCATGGGCAACTGAGGTAATGAATACCATGGGCAGGTGACAAATTGCCATGGCCGGGTCAGGAATTGTATCCCCTTGGGCTTTGGCCTAAAGCTGCTTTGTAAATGGAACGGCTTGCTTTTTATTTTTATTTTTTCTTCCAGTAGAGTGTTTTTAAATGAAGTAATTTAAAGATACCCTGGCTCCATTATTAGTACACCCTTGAAGGGGCTGAAGTCCAACCATTTGAGAGGAAGATTGGGTGTTTGGGCATTCATTGGCCTCCAGTAAGTTATTTGACCTCTGTGTGGGCCGGTCAGTCCAGAAAGAAAATTGGTTTGAAGTTAAACGCTGACCTTGCTGAAAGCTAGATGCTGAATTTGAGTTTATCATCATCACTGGTGAACATAGAGTGGTTCTTATTATGACCCCCATTGTTAAGTTAGAGTGAAGGAGTCCATGAGGAAGAAATGGGTAGAATGTGAAAGGACTCCTTTGAAATGGCCCGTGTACCTCAGCTCCCTGCTTATCAACTTTCAGCTGTAGCTTTTTCTGATTTTCACGTTGGTATTTGCATGTCGCTGAGGGAGAACCTTCTCATAAATAGCAAAATAAATGGTACAAAACCTAGAAGTTTCTCGCCCAAGCTCCACACAGCTCATATAGCTCAAGCAAAGCTATGCAAAACCCTAAAGGGTTATTTTAAAGGTTCTAGAGAATTTCTGATGCATTTTATGAGCTAGTTAAAGCAAGAGAGTGCTTCTAAGCCAGGGGTCTCCAACAAGGTGCCTGAGGGTGTCGTATCGGCTGACATCTTACTTGCTTAGGGTTGCCAATCTCCAGGTACTAGTTGGAGATCTCCCGCTATTGCAACTGATCTCCAGCCGATAGAGATCAGTCCCCCTGGAGAAAATGGTTGCTTTGACAATTGGACTCTATGACATTGAAGTCCCCTCCCCAAACCCCACCCTCTTCAGGCTCCATCTCAAAAACCTCCCACTGGTAGCAAAGAGGGACCTGGCAACCCTATGCATTATAGTTCTTCTTAAATTTTGGAGACTGTGGTACAGGATGGCCGCTTGCAAAAAGTGCTAGCATGATTTAGCAGCTAGCATCCTGCACAGCTTACTGTGCTTGGTTAGCTCCTTTGGGAGCTAACTGGCAGGACCATTGCTCAGTGAAAGATATGCTGAAAATATGGATTATCTTCCACGCCTTGAGGGTTTCTATCAGTACTGTCCAAATTTCTGTCCTTCCTTTCATGATACAAAGATAAACTATGATATATAGCTTACCTTGGAGGTGGCATGAACAAGATATCACAAAAATACCTCGGCCTGTCCCCTTTTCTCCTTTGTTGATGAAGATTCATCACTGGCAAGTTCTAAGGTAAAAGGGATTAGGTTGTTTCTGCCTTTTTTTTACTGGCCACATGGACATTCTATATCCATACTGAAACCACTCAAACGCCAGCACAGATAAGGTGCCAGCATCTATCTGTTACTTGCCAATTAGGGTTGCCCATTCTGGGTTGGGCAATTCCTTGAAATTTTGGAGTAGGAGCCCATGGAGAACAGGGTTTGGGGAGTGGAGCACCTTATGAAGCAGCCATTTTCTCCAGGTGAACTGATTTCTGTTGCTTGGAGATCAGTCGAAATCCTGGGAGATCTCCCGGCCACACCTGGAGGTGGGCAACCCTATTGTCCGTACACAAATCAAATAAACAATCAGTAATCATAGATATTGTGATCCAAAACATTCTCAAAGTTATTGGTTCTCGTAGGTTATCCGGGCAGTGTAACCGTGGTCTTGGTATTTTCTTTCCTGACGTTTCGCCAGCAGCTGTGGCCGGCATCTTCAGAGGAGTAACACTGAAGGACAGTGTCTCAGTGTTACTCCTCTGAAGATGCTGGCCACAGCTGCTGGCGAAACGTCAGGAAAGAAAATACCAAGACCACGGTTACACAGCCCGGATAACCTACGAGAACCAATGAACTCTGACCGTGAAAGCCTTCTACAATATTCTCAAAGTTAATTTTCCTCTTGCCCTAGAGTAGGGTTGCCAACCTCCAGGTATTAGCTGGAGATCTCCTGCTATTACAACTGATCCCCAGCCGATAGAGATTGGTTCAATGCCATCGAGTCCAATTGCCAAATCGGCCATTTTCTCCAGGTGAACTGATCTCTATTGGCTGGAGATCAGTTGTAATAGCAGGAGATCTCCAGCTAGTACCTGGAGGTTCTTATCTTATATAACAAAAACTATTCTGAATTAACAAAGTTGCTAGCAAAAGGCAGCACGAAGGCTCAGTTGAAGTCAATAATACAATAGTTTACTAAATGCCTATAACATCGGTTATAATTCTCTGCATTGCAAAACATAAATTACATAACATGAACACAAATAAGGAACCATCAATTATTCAGAGAAACGAATTCCATGAAAGAATATGTCCTTTCAAGCACTACTGGAACTGATGTATATGAAGGTGTTCCAAAGTTGTGTCAAGGAAGTGGTAAGCCGTGGCTGTTTCCACTGATTCCAAGACCGCGAATGTGCCCAGCCAGTGCACTCCGCGTCTCCGATGAGAATAAAGCAAGCAGAGTCCAATCAACAAGACGACACCTCTAGATCGGTGTACGTTTCACAAAATTGCTTCATCAGTTGGTGATAAACAATTGCTAAGTTTAAATTTGAAATTTGGTACGCTGTAGGCGCAGACGGAGCATGCGCCACATTTGTAATGGCCGACAATGTTAACTCCATGTCTTCCTTCCAGTAAGTCAGTCCTAACCAAATGGTTTCTTAGTGATTGCGTCTTCCTGAGTAGGGCTGTCGATTCGGTTCGTCCGAACCGAACAAAAGCTGAATTTTCCCCGATTTGGGGGTTTTCAGTTCGGATGGAACCGAACTCAAAAAAAGGCAGGAAAAGGACGCACCAAATTCGGCGAGTTCGCGATCACCGGATAAATTTGGCAGGTTCGGCGTTCCCCTTTTGGGTTTTCCATTTACCCTTGGAGCTCACTCTCTCTGCTACTGGAGCCGTTTCTCCTAACAGCGCTATATTGTAACCTTGTTACAAACCTTTGGGTTTACTTTGTATATTGTACTTAATATTTGGGATTGAATTTGTATCACAATAGAAGTTGTGTGCCATCAGTGCTTGTTGTTCTTTATTTAACCTCCAGGTAGTAGCTGGAGATCTCCTGCTATTACAACTGATCTCCAGCCAATAAAGATCAGGTCCCCTGAAGAAAATGGCCGCTTTGGCAATTGGACTCCAAGGCATTGAGGTCCCTCCCCAAACCCCGCCCTCCTCAGGCTCCACCTCAAAAACCTCCCGCTGGTGGCGAAGAAGGACCTGGGCAACCCTATACTCAAGAGGGAAGTGAAGAGGCCAAAGGGGTAAAGCAAGAGAACTAAATTAAAGATGGCTGTAACTACAGATCTGTGCAGGTCCAAGTGGAAGCCCTAGACCCAATGAAGGAGGTCTAGGCATCTAGGCAGCAAATAATCCAAAATATCCAAAACGCAATCTTAAACAGGTTTACACAAGACATCAGTCCCACCAGATTCAAGAGGATATACTTCCAGGTAAGCATACATAGGATTGCACTCATACTTTACTAAAAGATGTTTCACATGGACTCATGAAGCTGCCTTACCCTGAATCAGACCATTGGCCTATCAAGATCAGGGTTGTCACTCTGACTGACAATAGCTCTCCAGGTTTCAGGTAGAGAAGTTTCTCACCACTTCCTACTTGATCCTTTTATCTGGAAATGCTGGGGATTGAACCTGGGTCCTTTTGCATGCCAAGCAGATGCTCTACCACTGAGCCACAGCCCCTCTGAAGAGAGAGGTAGTTCTGCATAGGCCAAATGACAGTCTGTGGACAGATTTTGGCTGCAATTATAGGACAGCCCGGACTGCATGTGCAAGAGTTTGGATCCAACCCATTATTTTATCTATGTATTAGAGAACCAAACTGACTATATCAGACCTCCCATTGTAAAGCAGCATGTCTTTAAACAAATCCATTCTCCTGAATTCAGGGCTAGTAAAGTTATGAATAAGTGTACATTCTCACAACAATAGACCAGTTTTTGAAAAAAATATGAGAGATACAAAAACAGCACATAGATTACAGTACGCATTATTTCATATTGCTAATGTAATAATACATACATTTTTAAAATGTAGATAAATACAATATATCCAAGTGTCTGTTCATCACATGAAGCTGACTTATACTGAATCAGACCCTTGCTCCATCCAAGTCAGTATTGTCTACTCAAACTGGCAGCGGCTCTCCAGGATCTCAGGTAGAGGTCTTTCACATCACCTACAGCCCAGTCCCCCTAACTGGAGATGCCGGGCATTGAACCTGGGACCTTCTGCATGCCAAGCAGAAGCTCTGCTACTGAGCCATAGCCTCCCTCAGAGTCTCCTTTCAAAAACTTGCTCATTTAACTTTCAACAAACTTTAAATCAGTTGTGCTTCCTTGGGCCTGAACAATCTTTGTGTCCTTTCCTTAAACTTTCATGACAGCCAGAAAAGATGTTTTGACAGCGCCGTGTGAAAGTGTCATAGCGGTATCATATGCACTGAGATTGTGTGTACTTGTTTATATAATGGTAGCTACATCTTGGGCTCATCAAACACAACTAATTTTAATTAATTACCAATTTGCAATGTTTTGTGGTTAATAATACAGAAATAATTAACAATATTTTATCGGTAACCTAGAATCTGGCATTAACATGATATTACAAATCTGGAACTCTTCACCCCTAGGGCTTTATTCCTTGCCAATCCGAGAAATAGCTGTTTTGGTTGAGTTCTTTCCCCCATATTCACTCATTAAAATGATTAATTAACTTGTTTACCAGGTTTAGTCTCTTTGAAAGAACGTCTGGTCCAATGTCATCATGCCCTGTTACGAAGGTTTTGGCACATTTCTTTCGTTCCTGGCACTTCCTTGATTTTGCAGAATCCAATATCTGTATGAATTTTTTTAGTGGCCTTAAATTCTCCCACTCTGAGTAATTTCCCCTTTGGATTATCCTGATTATACCATTGTGGAGTGTCTTAATAGAAGGACACTTCAACGTGTACTCTGTGTACTCGGGAGGGGCTGTGGCTCAGTGGCAGAGCATCTGCTTGGCGTGCAGAAGGTCCCCTGCATCTCCAGTTAAACGGACTAGGCAAGTAGGTAATGTGAAAGACCTCTGCCTGATACCCTGGAGAGCCACTGCCGGTCTGAGTAGACAACACTGACTTTGATGGACCTAGGGTCTGATTCAGTATCAGGCAGCTTATGTGTTCATGTGTTCATGTGTATATTTTCAGTGCAATCTTAAATAGCTGTGCCCTTCTCAATCTGGATATATTTAGAAGGCTGGTGAGAGCCAGCGTGGTGTAGTGGTTAAGGTGTTGGACTAGGACCTGGGAAACCCAGGTTCAAATCCCCACTCGCCCCATGGAAGCTTGCTGGGTGACCTGGGCCAGTCACACACTCTCAGCCCTGATTCGGCCACTAATAGGGTCATGATGTGGAGGCAGGAAATGGCAAACCACCTCAGAACGTCTCTTGCCTTGAAAACCCTATGGGGTTGCAATAAGTCAGCTGTGACTTGACAGCAAAAAAAAAATGTTTAGGATTGCACTGTTACTGCATCACTCTTCAGCTTACACTGGTCCTGGCATTTGACCCATAGAGTGCAGTGACTTCAGCCCAACATGGAACTGAAGGTCCTGATAGGGCTGGCTTGCAACCCAACATGTTTGGTTACATTATCATCCCAGACTTCTGGGAAGCTTCTGCACAGATGCTGCCTTAAGGCTGCTTCACACATACATAATATCCAGTGACTCATCCATGTGCAAACTACTTCCCTGAAAACTATTTTGTTTGAATTGAACTGAAAAGAGGACGAGAAAGAGAAAGCTTCGGCTGTAGAGTTTCCATGGCAAGGGCTCTTCATATGGCTCTTAAATGCAAAACGGAGGAGGAAAGAATCACATTTTAAGTCCCTTTGGGTTCCCATTGGAAAGAAAGGTGGTGTATGAATAAGCAAAATGTGTGAACTTTTTTTCAGGGCTCCGTGCTCTTAGAAGGGCATAACTCAGTTTAGGATTGTACCATATGGAGACCAAGCCCTATGAGGAAAGGCTGAGGAATGTTTAGTCTGGAGAAGAGGAGGTTGAGGGGGGACATGATCGCTCTCTTTAAGTATTTGAAGGGCTGTCACTTAGAGGAGGGCAGGGAGCTGTTCCTGTTGGCAGCAGAGCATAGGACTCACAGTAATGGATTTAAATTGCAGACGGAAAGGGACCGGCTGGCTATTAGGAAAATTTTTTTACAGTAAGAGTTGTTCAACAGTGGAATCAGCTACCTAGGGAAGTGGTGAGCTCCCCCTCACCAGCAGTCTTTAAGCAGAGGCTGGACAAACACTTGTCAGGGATGCTCTAGGCTGATCCTGCATTGAGCAGGGGGTTGGACTAGATGGCCTGTAGGGTCCCTTCCAACTCTATGATTCTATCTGTCCTGCCATTACAATTGATTGGTCCTAAAACCATAAGACTGTGTGAGAATGCGCACGTGCAATAAGCCAATTGTGCTATACTACATGGTTGAGAAGGAACACAGTCAAGCAACCTGCTGACCTGCCACAAACAGTTTGATCGACTGTCGAACCCATCATTAAAAAATCAACTCCCTCTTTGCAACCAGCAAGCAGGCCATGAGCCGAACTAGTAGATGTTCGAGCATCCCTAGTGGTCACAAATGCGGTAGGCAACCCCTCCAGTTTTTTTCTTTGCCTTCCCGTGCTTTCTTGGTATGTTTCTGGTAAAGAACGAGGAGCTTCGGAGGTTTGCACAGGGATGGTGATGACTGATAGACATTCATTCTAGATTGGTGCATTTAAAAAAAGAATTTAGGTGAATTAATATCTATATTTATAGAAGAGATTTTCTTGCAGTGCAATTCACTACCAAAAAAATGTGCCAGGAACATATGCCGGCAGCCATCTCTTTTTGCCTCTGATAAATGAGCCGGTATGTTAACTAGCCTGGATTTAAGAAACATGAAGATGATTTAGCAGTAGGCATTAGTTGCAAAGAGAATGCTTCGCATGTTCACTGTGGTTGAACTGAGAGCAACAAAGGATGCATATTCCAGAGACAGAAAGAAAGAAATTTGCCAGTGCTGTTGCTTTTGATTTTTATTAGAAGAAGAAGAGTTGGTTTTTATATGCCAACTTTCTCTACCACTTAAGGGAGAATCAAATGAGCTTACAATCACTTTCCCTTCCCCTCCCGCAACAGACACCTGTGAGGTAGATGGAGCTGAGAGAGCTCTAAGAGAGCTGTGACTAACCCAAGGTCACCCAGCTGGCTTCACGTGTAGGAGTGGAGAAACCAACCCGGTTCACCAGATAAGCATCCGCCGCTCATATGGAGGAGTGGAGCATCAAACCCGGTTCTCCAGATCAGAGTCCACTGCTCTTAACCACCACTCTTAACTACTACACCCAGTGATGGGTTTGGAAAATGTGGCAAACTAACCAAACTGCCATAAAAAGGCCAGTATTGACTACTCTGTCAGTGGCTCTCCAGGGTCTCATGTAGAGAGTTCTCATATTCCCTACTACCTGATCATTTGAACTGGAGATAGTTTTAGGTGGGTAGCTCTGCTGGTCTGCAGCAGAAGAGCAGAAGATGTTAGTCTAGTGGTACCTTAAAGACCAACAAGATTTCCAGGGTATAAGCTTTCAAGAGTCACCACTCCCTTTGTCAGATGAACCGGAGATGTCAGGGATTGAAACAGGATCTTCTGCCTATGAAGCAGATACTCTACTATCAAGCCACAGCCATTCCCAGAAATGTAAGTGTACGAGGGCCACACCTGCATCTTGGCCTCAATGTTTGGGAAGCTGAGGTCTGTCCTTGAAGAACATTTAAAATTGGACTTGCTGGCAGTGATTGGTTAGCCTTGTTCTTCTTCTGCTCATTGGAGAGGGCAACAAATGTCTACTTGTGAATATGGCTTTTCTGATGGAGAACTCTCTTTCACTTATGACTAATGTAAAGCTTTTTAGAGATGTCCTTGGCCAGTAGCTCATGGTCGTTCAAGAAGGCAAGGAAGCCTAGAGAACAGTGCAGATGAGGAAATAACAGAAGGGAGTCGTAGGGAATCAAGGGTAGCGTGAGATATGTCTTCCGAAAATGGTTTTAAGATGTTCCTTTAAAAAAAAGGGCTATTGACGTCGTGCCACAGCAAGTAGGCCATGGTAGATTAAATTTTGTTATTAGTTTTGCCAGCTCTTTGGTCCTGAAGGCTGGTGTTCATGCTTAGTTTTGTCATATCAGCCAACTTGTTCATTTCATTTTGCCTTCCATTGATCTGTTGGGAGCTACCCCGTACTTTCTGTTTCGCCCCTAGCCCAGTGAAAATAAATATATCTTTAGATATCTCCTCCACGGTTCACTTTGACATTTTTAGAACATAACCCTAAGGATATACATAACCTTTCTCCCCCTATCTTTCTGGCTGATAGCTCGAAATAACAAAACAAAAGATAATTATCCCTAAAGAAATCAATCGAAAACTTAGATCAATATGGGGATTTCTCTTTTGCTGACCGCAAAAGAAAGGATGAAACAAACAAAGCATTTTAAATAAAACCTGGAATTTGCATACAAGTACATACAGCAAGACCATTTTGCACCTCTTTTGATTTTGATGTTGAAGCACCAGTTTCAATTTTTTAAATACATGTTTGTGTTTAGTCTCTTTTGTGACATCAGAAGAACTGACATCGAATGTTTTGTGAAGAGGAAATCTGTTTCTGCCACTTTATCTGCTTATGGAAGCTGAAATGTGGTTATCTGAAAGTTTTCTCCTCCGGTGTTGCCCTGCTTACCTGCGTAGATGACTCATGTAAGTTCATGTAAGGGAGAGCCAGCGTGGTGTAGTTGGTTAAGAGCAGCAAACTCTAATCTGGAGAACCGGGTTTGATTCCCCGCTCCTTCACATGAAGTCTGGTGGGTGACCTTGGGCTAGTCACAGTTCTCTCCAAACTCTCTCAGCCTCACCTACCTCACAAGGTGTCTGTTGTGAGGGGGGGGAAGGGAAGGCCTTTCTTATGTTCTAGTACTTGGAAGGGAGACCTCCAAGGAATACCAGGGGCGTGATGTGGAGGCAGGCAATGGCAAACCACCTCTGAACGTCTCTTGCCTTGAAAACCTCACCAGGGGTTGCCATAGGTCAGATGTGACTTGACGGCAAAAAAAAGGGCCAAGTCCTAGACCACAGGGACTTGCCTTGAACTTGGCTGCTGACTGTGCAGGTCTCTGAAGCAATGATGGGCAGACACCATGCTGGTTGCCTTCTCCAGCACTGCTGGCCCCAACATTGTTGCCAGTGACTCCGTTGCTTGGGTAAAGCCCTGAGTGCCAAGCAAAATTGTATGGTGTGCTACTGCTGGCACACACACCAGGGCTTGCCTGACCCTGATTTAGGGTTGCCACCCTCCAGGTACTATCTGGAGATCTGCTATAACAACTGATCTCCAGCCAATAGAGATCAGTTCTCCTGGAGAAAATGGCATATTTGGCAACTGGACTCTATGGCATTCAAGTCCCTCCCCTCCCCAAACCCCACCCTCCTTAGGCTCCACCCCAAAAACCTCCTGCTGATGGTGAAGAGGGACCTGGCAACCCTACCCTGATTTGAACCACAGCTGAGCTGAGGCAGACAAAATGAGATGTTAAACTCTTCCTACTCCATATTTCCTCTGCTGAAATCTCTTTTCTTCACTCCCCCCCACCCTTCAAGCAGCTATTGCTTCTAATCCTTGAGCCCCAGCAGGAGAAAAACTACTGGATGAATTAAGGGAGGATCATTCTTAGAGGAGGTAGATTCTGATGAAGGGAGCTTTGACTGATACCCCAAAAGTTTTTTTGGTCTCTAAGCAGGGCCGTAGCTGGGGGGGCGAGGAGGGCAGCATCCGCCCCTGTGGCGTGCAGAGAGGGTGGCAGAACTGCCTCTCCTACAGGAGGAGTGGGCTGGGTAGGAGAGGCAGTTCTGCCTCCTTCTCTGCATGCAAGGCTGTCCTCCCCCCCCCCCAGTTACTGCCCTGTCTCTAAGGTGCTGCTGGACTTGAATCTAGCTGTTCCACTGCAGACCAACATGGCTACCCTCTGAAACTATCTTAGAGGAGGGTTCGGCTTCCCCTTCCGGTCTACCCATAGCTGTTTGACATCCCTCTGCCTGGTTTATTTGAATGGAAAGCAACCTGACTTGTGTGCAAGCATCTAGCACCATCATGTCTTAAATGAGTTCACATTCATTGCCTACAGGTTAATCTATAGTCATTGTTTAGTTAAATGCAGAACTTGACTCTGTCCCCTCTGAACAAAGATGGAGACTTGAGAACTTTGCACTTACCAACTTACGGCGGAATCCTCCTTCTTAAATGTGGAGTGTTGTGTTTGCTCTTGGAGACATTTACTGAAAAGTATCCATGGAAATGTGTTATTGACACTGCTCAGACAGACATGGAAGTGCACACCATTGTTACTTTGCTGGATTGGTTAATCCCCAGAAAAATGTATCTCCTGGCGTTGTTCTAACAACGAATAATAGATTTATACCTTTCTAAATCCATTGAAATCAAGGGGCTTAGAAGGGCATAGGGAGGGAATGCGGCATAGTATAGCCCAATCTCATCAGATCTCTGAAAAAGGGTTGCTAGGTCTCCCCTGGCCACTGGTGCGGAATGGGGGGTAGGGTTGTCAGATCCAGGATGGAGAATTCCTGGAGATTTGAGGGGTGGAGCCTGGGATGGACAGGGACCTCAGTGGGGTACAATGCCACAGAGTCCTTCCTCCAAAGCATCCATTTTCTCCAGGGGAATGGATCCCTGTAGTCTGGAAACAAGCTGTCCCACCTGAAGGCTGGCACCCCTATTCAGAAACAAAGCAGGATCAGTGCTTGGAAGGGAGGCCACCAAAAAAGACTGCAGAGGAAGGCAGCGGCAAACCATCTCTGCTTCTCTCTTGCCTTGAAAGCCCCTTACTGGGGTCGCTATAAGTCGGCTGCAACTTGATGGCACTTCACACACACACACACACACACACACACACACACACACACACACACACACACAGGCATAAACCTGTTTTGGATTGCACTGTAAATCTCTGATGAGCGTGTGTTGGGAAATCCACGCTTAGCCTCTTTCTAATGACCTGGATTATGTATTCAATGTGTGTGTCATGCTGTTCAACTCCAATCATCCTGTTAATTTCAAATGCAGGTTTGGATCCACCCAACGTTTTCACTCAGTTTCACCCAATACCCCTCCTTATTTATAACCCCTGTCCCAGATGGGTTTGTTTTTTTTACACACATTTCCCATCATAGCCTTTGGAAGAGGGGCATGGTCCTTTTTCATCAGCAGAAAAGCAGGTTGGATCTAACCCTGTATCTTTCAGCAAAAAACACATCAGCGTGTTTTGCTTTAAATGAATGAGGGTTTCATTTTTATAAAAAAGTGACTGTGTATCAGATATCTAGAACTATTAGTGTCTAACTGTATTATTTATTATAATGAAGCACACAAACAGTATCATAAATCTGAACTTTGTATTATTGTACATCACTTCACCCCCCACCCCAGTACAACCATTTTCAGAATGTCAAAAGTCAGTGGCATGCTAGCCAAATAGTGACATCCAGCTCCTAACACTGCGATTCGGCTGTTCGAGCTTAGGCTGTAGAAGCAGCTGTCAAAATCAGAGTCTGTGCACAGGGTTGCAAACTGTGGAAAGCCGCAAAAACAGCACAAAAGCTGCAAGATTTCATACAAAATTGGTACAGCGGTAATGACTCCTGTCCCCGGTAGCGATCTTTTCCCTGGCAAATGTTGCGTCAGCTAAGCCGATAAAAATGTGTCAGTGTTAAGGAACAAATTGAGAATGTCCTGACTGCTACATGGCACAGGGAGGGGAGGTTGTATACCAATTAAAGACATAAAGTTGGGGTGTTCATGACACCATCATAGTATAGCTTATGCCATGGTGGATCATTTCAGTAGTCAAAGTACATGCTGGACTAGGGTTGTGGAAAAGAAAATTGGTAAATTTCAGGTTTGGGTTTATTGGGCCCAATTTTTTCTGTATACCTGGAATAAGCCGAATATTCATACTGGTAAATTTGTATTTCGGGTTTATTTCTGGGTTTATTGAAAAATTTGGGTCCATTATAGTCTATGGGGAATTTTTTTCAAAGCTCCTTTGGGGGCATTTTTGGAGGTAGAGTTCCCAAATTTTCAGGGTAGCTTCAAGGGACTCTCCTTGCATGAACCCCAAAGTTTGGTGAAGATTGGCTCAGGGAGTCCAATTTTATGAGGTCTGGAAGGGGTCACCCTCTCCTCCATGCATGGTAAAGTTTACAGTGCTTTTCAATGGGCATAAACAATTGTGCAGAACCTTTGCAATCATTCATGGGAGACTGAGTTTTGAAGCAGGTGGCCATTACCAACTGTGAACAGGTAAGCAATTTTAAAATTCTCGGGGGGGCATTTTTTGAGATAGAGTCAAATTCACAGCATAGCTGCAAGGGACTCTCCTTGTATGAACCCCAAAGTTTGGTAAAGTTTGGGGCAGGGTGTCCAATTTTATGGGGTCCCAAAAGAGTAGCTTCTATTCCCCACAGAAAAACATTGTAAACTTTGCCATGCGTGAAGGAGAAGGAGGTGACCCCTTCCGGACCCCATAAAATCGGACCCCCTGACCCAGTCTTTACCAAACGTCAGGGTTGATGCAAGGAGAATCCCTTGAAGCTATCCTGAAAATTTGGGAACTCTACCTCCAAAAATGCTTTCCCCAGAGCTCATTAAAAAATTCCCATAGTGAAAAGCCTGAGGAAAGCTGAAGCCGAAAAAGCTGAATACCTACTTGGCTGATTTGGCAATCAGCTATTCGGCTTCAGCTTTATTTCCAGGTGTTGGTATCTGGTAAAACTGAAACCTGAATATTGCCGAACAGCTAATTTTGGGTTTATTTTTGGTTTGGGTTTATCGAGATGCAAACCCTATGCTGTACTGTCGTTCTCCTGCCCTAATTATTTCCTTTTTGTGCATGAACACATGGAGCTGCCTTATATCGAGACTCATGCCATCATTCATTAATATCACTATGACATAAAGGGATGTCACTTTCAAAATATTGAAATATTTCAGATTTTCTGGATAAAAGAGCCCTAGTTCAGAGAAGCAAGATGTTTCCTTCAGATCCCTCTCCACTAACTTAGAAGTCAATAATCTTTCATGAATAAAAATCCATTTGAATGCTAGTGATGGGCATGCAGAGCGTTTTTGCAGTTCAGATGTGAAGGGATTTAATTCAGCCAACTTTAGAAACAGCTAACTACTCAGATGTCTCTTTAAAACACTGGAGGCATCATTGCAGAGTGGAGAATCTGCTTTCTATAGAATATTGTGTCAACAGAAGTTGACACCTGGGCTTTAAAAAGAATACTAAAGAAATCTGTTCTCCAGGAGATTTGTGGATGAAAAGGTGAACCACACATTCTTTGACTTGCAAGATAGAAGCCAAACCACTGGCAGCAAATAGGTTGAAGCCTCTTAGCAAAGAATATAGTATTCGCTGCTTGGATTTGCATATGTTAATTCATTGAAAGGCATGGGAGAATTAAACCTGCCAAGCATCTGAAGGCCACTTCAAAATGATGTTGGTCAACTGAAATTGTTTGTTTGGGGAAATACCTCTCGTAGATGGTTATTCATTTTGGCTTCACATGTGTCAGTTTGGGTACAATGATGTGTGTGTGTTACAACACCAATTGTGACATCTGAGTGCTCGCATGTACACTATAATATGGCTTTGATACAGCAACTTGGAAGCAGAAGCAGATGAGTAGCCCAGTCCTGAAGGAGGCAGATCCTGGGAGGTTTCCCTACCACCTCGGAAGCAAAAAAAAGTTGAAGATTAAAAAAGGGGGGGAATCCCCCATTGCCTCCAATGGGGCTGCGCCACCAAAAAAGGTGGCGCTTCACTGCTGCAGCGTAAAGGGGCGTTCCCAGGGTGATAGGAGTGGGAAGCCGCTTAATATCAGCTCCTTCCCCAGGAATGCCCCGAATGCCCCCCATGCCGGTGTGGGCTTTCCCTTTTGGAAAAGCCCTGCTGGCATGTCTGTGCTGGTGGCGGGGGTCAACAGCTCCTGGCTGCCAATGTGTTTGCCATGCGCCGGCATAGGTGCAATAAGGTGCCTACGCTGGTGCAGGGTCATGCCAGCTTAGGGTTGCCAGGTCCCTCTTTGCCACCGGCGGGAGGTTTTTGGGGTGGAGCCTGAGGAGGGCGGGGTTTGGGGAGGGGAGGGACTTCAATGCCATAGAGTCCAATTGCCAAAGCAGACATTTTCTTCATGTGAACTGATCTCTATTGGCTGGAGATCAGTTGTAATAGAAGGAGATCTCCAGCCACCACCTGGAGGTTACTACAAAGAAACAGCACTAGTGGTCTAATGAACAAAAATAAGGAGTTACCAGATCTATGTATGCTAATTAGAATTATTTCTCCAATTGATTGTTAGTTACATGATCCAAGATCCAACAACAGGATACAAAGTACACAGTTAACAAAAATTTTCAATTGCAAAAAATTGCAGAATAATTTTACAGTTATATTTGTGCATGTAATAGTTCATTGCACCAAAGATGCTACTGGATTCCAAAAAAGATGAGTTTCCGGTATTTCTCTACCCATTTCACCTATTCAGGCTTCATCAATCCAAGAAATCCTTGGGTGGCTGCAGAACAAGGTGCTTATCCAGCAATGATAGTATATTTCACTGATTTAAATGGACGTCAGGAATGGGCTCTTAGTGCAGTTCCACTTGTGCAAGCTTTTTAACACATCTGCCAAGGACTTTACATTAGATCTTACACAAGCAGAAATACAAATAGAGCTACAATAAGTGGGTTTCGTTGTCTTTTTCTTGCATTTCCACTCATGCAAAAGCTCTAGCAGACGCAGAAATTTTGCACTTGGTCCATATGCATAAGTGAGGTTGCAATTTTACTGCAAGGAAGGGATTGCCATGTAGCAACTGTGTCATGTTTCAACTATTCCTGAGACAGCACCTTAAAGGCTAACAAATATATTGTGGAATATGCTTTTGTGAGCTCAAAATGTGTCATCATGTATGAAATGGCCTCTTCTGTTGAGCCGATATCTATTCCCTGAGTAGTACAAAGAGTTTACTAAATTAAAAGAATACCACTTTTTCTTTAGTTTTCAAAATGAACACACAGTCAAGGCAATCCAAAACAATATAAAACAAAACAATATTGGTCCCTTTGTATCCTTGCTGCTCCTATCCACCTCCCCCCTCCGAAATCTTTTCCTATTAGGTGGTTCCCCTATTTTGATTCCTTAGCTTTCCGAACGCCTTTATGTTCTTCAGGCCAATATTAAAGGACTGAACAAGTGTTGACTATGTGAGTTTTTGAGTTTCATTCTTCCCACCACAGCAGAAGCATGCTGGGCCCATAACACAGAGGTTGATGGATCGAAACCATCCTCTGGTAGTTTTTGGGGAGGTGCCGTGGCTCAGTGGTAGAGCATCTGCTTGGCATGCAGAAGGTCCCAGGTTCAATCCCTGGCATCTCCAGTTAAAGGGACTAGGCAAGTAGGTGATAGGAAAGACCTCAGCCTGAGACCCTGGAGAGCTGCCACCGGTCTGAGTAGACAATACAGACTTCGATGGACCAGAGGTCTGATTCAGTATAAGGCAGCTTCATGTGTTCAAATAATAGTAAAGGATTGATTATTATCACTATGTGAATGGATCTGTGGCCAGCCTTTTAGTCAGCAGCTATTTTTCCGAAAGCATTATTGAAGTCTGAGTGGTAAAAGGCCCGTTGCGATACGGCGCTTCCAGGGGTAAACTGGAAGTGAAGCGATTGCGTCAATCCCTGCCTCAGCTCCCCCCAAAAAACTTGCTGCCGGAGTCGAGGGGGGGACCTGGCAACCCTACTTACAGGCATGGTTGACAGGGCTGCATGGTCTCCGCATCTGCAAAGTATCTGCTTTGTTTCTAATTATCCTTGGCATAGAATAAAAATATCTGGACCCCTGTCGGCTGAACGGCTTTGTCCTCAGAGAGTTTGCCATTGGGTCTTAACGGAGGCAGAAAGCACCTCAGCGATTGCTAATAACTTTTCAGAGGCCCCTTCTACATGGAAAACCTTCTGCCTGCTTATTTCCTGTTTAATGACCTGTAAATGAATCTGTTATTGCTCATTTGCCTCCTGCCTTGGTGAGCGCCATTAACTTTCCAAACTCCGTGTTGTCTTTGTCAGGCATTGCGGGAGAACTCTTAAGCCCTGTCAGAAGAAATTATTGATATAAATGAGTCGGAATTGAGAGGCAAAATTAATTGCAGTGGATTTCCAGCGCACACACAAAACACCCCTCTCTGTGATAAGGATCGGCTTCTGAGAGGAAGAAAGGAATGGGGAGCGAAAGAAGGAAAGAAAGAAAGACTGGCCTTGGAAACGTACGCTGAGATCTGAGAAGTAAAATCCTTCTTCTTGCTATCGCTTGCAAAATTCTGTACTGGAGAGTGTTTTGAAGGAAAAGCAAAAGGCTTATTGTTGAGTCCAGGGAGATCTTTAGTGGACCGAGCAGTCTTTATGACATAGGTCAGTGATCTGATGGCAGGACCCATTATCAGTATGCTTATGTCAGTGGTGGGATAGGTTTTCCGGCATAGATTCAGTGGCTGATTATGCTGGGGCTGGGGAGCGCCACAGCAGGGCCATGCTCGAGTGCTGGTGCTGCTATTGAGGCAGCGTTTTCCCAGCACAAGGGCTCACGCTGGCGTCAAAGGGGGCATTCCCGCGGGCAGAGCTGACTTTAGCTCCCAAAACCCTTTCGCCTCTTTAGCGAGCACGAACCTCTGCCAGCAAAAAGGCAGACATAGCCCTGTGAAACTCTGTGGAGGATTTTCACAGTTTTTTTTTTAAAAAAATAACATTTCCCCCCTTGTATTTTCAGTCTGCGCCATTCCCGGGCCCAATCCAACCCCCACCCCCACTCAAAATGGTGCTTTCATTGTTGTAATGGTATATATCAGTAGAACGATATGAAATTTCCCATTTAAAAAAACAAAACTGAAAAAGCTCCAGTGCCTCAGGGCAGGGGCGATGGCCTCTGAAGAGACTGGAGCAGAGAAACTCAATCCGGTTTCAAACCATACTAATGGCTTTGCTAGCTGGACATTACTCCCAAAAAACTGTGGGCCTCTCATCTATGCATTTGTGGAGCTGCAGTCCCAGAGGACCTCACGCATTATCTTCTGTCCTCTTTATACAGAGCCCAAAACTAAATTTCTTACAGTGCTTCTTGGTGACCTAAATCTCTTTTCAGATTTCAAGAAGCTGCTCTATCTCCTCTCAGACGCCAATCCAGTTGTCTTCCATAGAGTGTCACTCTTTGCCTCAGAAGCCAAGAAAATTCGGGCTAAAGTTGTATTTAATCAGGGCATTTAATGACTAGCTTTGTTTGGTCAGACTGTTTTAATGTATTATTTATCACTAAGTTTCATATGACAGATTGTAATGGCCTTTGGCCACAATTAATAAACTTTATCGTATCATAACTTTGGGTAGATTTGAGTAAAATTGAGAGCCAGCATGGAGTAGTGGTTAAGGGCGGTGGTTTGGAGTGGTGGACTCTAATCTGGAGAACTGGGTTTGATTCCCCAGTCCTCCACATGAGTGGCAGATGCTAATCTGGTGAACCTAGTTGGTTTCCTCATTCCTACACATGAAGCCAGCTGGGTGACCTTGGGCTAGTCACAACTCTCTCAGAGCTCTCTCAGCCCCACTTACCTCACTGGGTGTCTGTTGTGGGGAGGGGGAGGGAAGGTGATTGTAAGTTGATTTGATTCTTCCTTAAGTGGTAGAGAAAGTCGGCATATGAAAACCAACTCTTCTCCTCTTCCTCCTCCTCCTCCTTCATTTGCCATGTGTAAGTCCACTTGCTGCTTCCCTGTATCAGCAGCCACACTGGCAAGGGGGAAACTTGTTCCTGTGAAGAAACCACCTTAGTATATGAGGCCTTTATGTTGTACCACACACTGAAATTTTAAGTAGAACAAGTCACTTTACTGCTGTTTTAAAAGGAAGAGGGGTGTACGAACAGTTGAATCTGCATATTACTAATTAAACAAATGCATAGCCCCAGATTTCAGAAATTCTCTACGGGAATGGTTTTTGTTGATAATTACCAATGCTTCCCTTATTGTAAAAACTCATTGCTTGTATAGGCAATTCTCTGAGGAAATATATATTCAGACATAAAAAGTACTGTACAGGCCGCATGGAACAAATCAGGGCGTCAGTTGTTTATTAACATGAAAAGATCTCCCTTTGATCCTCCCAGTCCTACATATGCTCACAGCCTGCTAATTGTAGATCCCCACCACGGGCGTCAACGGCTCTTAAAGGGCTTCTTCAAACTCTTTTGATTGAACTAGTTGCTGGACTGAATTTCTTAATCATCCTTGTCAGGTGGACTTAAATGGTTTTAGCATAGCGATTCCAGCAGTTCCCAGAGAGGACTAACTGGATTTTGGGGGTTTTCCTGGAAGTCACACTGTCCTTTACACACTGAGCCCCAGAACAAGTTGTTGTCAAACATTCTTTCAGCCTCACAATTATCATCCGATGTTGACAGAGTCCCATTGCCAAAGTGGCCATTTTCTCCAGATGAACTGATCTCTATCGGCTGGAGATCATTTGTAATAGCAGATCTCCAGCTAGTACCTGGAGGTTTGGTAAACAAAGGTTAGCGTGCTGTAGGATACTCAGCAAACTAGAAACAGCACTTCACAAGCTAGACATAATGATTATAAAGTAGTGGTATTTAATAACATATCCACCACTTTCTTCCACAGATATGCTTCTTGAGAGTAGCAATTCAGTAGTGCAGTTGTTCTCAACAGAAGCCCGGTGATCTTTCTGTTTCAGCGATTAATGCCTTCTTCAGGGACCAACGCTGGCTGTTATTAACATTCTCTGCGTTGGACAAAGGGAGGTTGGCACCCCCTTTCATGGGCTTACCTATAATACTGTTATTTGTTTGTAACAAGGCATAGTCCTCTCTTTGGTGTTACTTTTAAGGCAATAATTAACAACACATGTTTTTGCCTATATACTATCAGTGGTGGATATGTTATTAAATACCACTACTTTATAATCATTATGTCTAGCTTGTGAAGTGCTGTTTTTAGTTTGCTGAGTACCTGGAGGTTGGCAACCCTACGTGCTGCAGGCCCTCCATGTGCCTGGCAACTGGTGGGAGGGATGTGGGAGGGGCCATGGAGGGCCCGCAGCATCACATGTTGTGCCTGGCAACCCTAAGTTAAACGGGCTACTTGTCTGATCTACGGGGGCTTTTCTTATGCTGTTATAAACTGGTATATATCTGATTGATGTGCATGCCAGGGATTGCCTCCCACTGCTACAGACTCCGATGTTATATATCAATTCCATCTTTGTGGTCCTTGGGTCATAACCTTAAGGGGGAGGAGCCCCCCTTCTTTAAAGAGGAATCGCTGACCCTCACAGCCTGCTGTTCAGCTTCAGCATTAACATTTCACCATGCCCAGGATTCCAAAGCAGTCGGCTACAGTAATCAAACTTGGCAAGGAACGTTTGATGCTGGTGCCCCGCGTGCAGCATCCCGCTGAAGCGTTGGCTATAATACGAGGGGGGTCACCCAGGGTCATTTTCACGGTGGAGAGAAAAAGCTCCAATTACAGGTATCCTTACCTTGAAGGTGAAAGTCTCATCCAATCTACATCAAAGAACAACTTCACGTTGTAAGCCTGTGAACCCATAGAGGGCAATAAAGGCTGAGCAGAAGGGGCAGAGCACATAAAAAATAGCAAACCGGCCTTCGGTGTTTTCCTACCACTTAGCTTACGCATGAGGGGTGTTTTTTTTCCAGGACATTTGTTTTATTTATTCTTTGAAGCTCAAAAGCAGCAAGGGGAGAGAACCTCTCGAGGTCTGCGGATAAATATTTTCCGTAAAATGTGCAACAGTTTCATGGCAAATGTGTTGTTTTGACATCCTGCGAGTGTTATTTTCAACATGGAATAAATGAGCGCTGCCCCCATTCATCCAGCCTAAGTTGACTCTCGTTAACTCCCTTCCCATATCACATCTGCATTTAAAAAAATGATTCAGGGAGTACTCATCTCACAGTTTTGCAAATTAATTGTTGCATGCGCATAATATTTGTTTGCTGGCATTTTTCAAGTCGCGAGACGAGCTGGATTAATTTTCATGCCCGCTCGTTTCCTATTCTCATGTTCTCTCAAGCCTCCCATGATCACTTATAATGATCTGCAATTTTCTTATGTTTCACGCTGCCCGCGGTGTGGTTTGGCCCAATGCTAGTTGATATTAGGAAGCTTGTAACTGCACAGAAATGAACAAGGCACACTCATAGCATTATCTTGATTAAAATGCCACCCAAGGCAGAGAGACTCCCCATTGGCTAGAAGCTGGTTTTTTAGCACACTGGTTTTTGTAGAAATGAAACACAAAGACAGGTGAAAATATCTCCTCTGGAACGTTTTTCCCAGTGCAAAACAATATTCATCTCCATGGGACAATTTTGTTTTAGACAAAAAAAAAATTCTAAGAGATTGTTTGGGATTGTTTTGTGTGTGCGTGCACGTGTACACATCCATGCAGCCAGCTTTAGCTCTTTCACTCTCCCTACCCCATCCAGTCAATCTGTCTAGTGCGTTCTGCCTTCCCAATTTTATCCTGACCACAACCCTGCGAAGAAAGTAAGGTTGAATGAGAACGGCATGCCCAAAATCAGTCAGCAGACTTCATGGCAGAATGTGAATTTGAATCTGGGTCTCTTGTTTGTGGGCTTCCTAGAGACACCTGGTTGGCCACTGTGTGAACAGACTGCTGGACTTGATGGACCTTGGTCTGATCCAGCATGGCCTTTCTTGGCCATTTATGCATGGGAGGCTTTTCCTTGGAATTGCCACTCTTTAGATGCACATTTTCCCCATCCAAATTCTCAAAACTCAGCAGTAAGCCCCCATGCAGAGTTTTGAGAATTTGGATGGGGAAAATGTGCATCTAAGGAGGAGCAAACCCAAGGGAAAACCTCCAGTGTATAAATGGCCCTTATATTCTTATCTGATCCTTTTAACTGGAAATGACAGGGATTAAACCTGGAACCTTCTTTATGCAAAGCAGATGAGAACCAGCGTGGTGTAGTAATTAAGAGTGGTGGACCCTAATCTGGTGAACTGGGTTTGTTTCCCCACTCCTCCACATAGGGTTGCCAGGTTCCTCAGCTGGAGATCAGTTGTACTAGCAGGAGTCCAACTGCCAAAGCGGCCATTTTCTTCAGGTGAACTGATCTCTATCAGCTGGAGATCAGTTGTAATAGCAGTACCTGGCAACCCTTGTGATGGGAAAAGAGAGTCCCTTATGTTTCACAGTGCTTTCCACACTAACCCAGGTAATAGATATTGCAGTCCTCATTTGAAACCCTGCATTTTCCCTCTCTGTTTGAGGAGAGGTGGGATATGGAAAACATCTGTTAGTAGGTGTGCCAACTTTTGAGGAAAAAAACCAATTCCCTGTGGTAGTTTGGACTGGTAACTGGAAGTGGATATGAAAACAATTTGGCAGCTGCCACTACCATGTAGTTTAACCTCCACCTCCCTCCCCTTTGCCTCCCCTTTCTTGGAATGGTTGTGAACAAACTAGTATCTTGCAGAGTTACATTCAGTAGAATTAGGGTTGCCTGGTCACTTGGATTGGCGGTGTAAACCAGAAATGATGTAATCAGGTCGATGCGGCCATGCGCAATCCCCGTCCCAGCTCCGCCCCAAAAACCTCCCGCCAGAGGTGAGGGGAGACCTGGCAACTCTAAGTAGAATGTGAGTGCTGAGCTTATTAGTTTTGTTTACCTAGTGCGCATGTGCGGACATGAGTGCTAAGTGAAAATGAAAGCTATGTTACTCACAGTTGCCGAAATAACATCTGTCAGTTATGCCCAGTTCCAAGCTTTTGCAAACAAAGATTTTGGTAAGTGGGTTACATGTTTTTTTTTTAAATGTCTAGCGTACATTTTAACATGTAATGAGGAAACAGGTGCTGTACTTATTAATCAGATATAGTTGGATGTCAGTGTTGAGTTGGGCCACAGCTGGATCCGTAGGGTTGCCAGGTCCCTCTTCGCCACCAGCGGGAGGTTTTTGGGGTGGAGCCTGAGGAGGGCAGGGTTTGGGGAGGGACTTCAATGCCATAGAGTACAACTACCAAAGTGGCCATTTTTTTCCAGGTGAATCGGCTGGAGATCAGTTGTAATAGCAAGAAATATCCAGCTACTACCTCGGATACCATGGACTGCCAAAAAACAAATCAGTGGGTTATAGATCAAATCAAGCCTGAACTGACCCTAGAAGTTAAAATGACTAAACTGAGGCTGTCGTATTTTGGTCACATCATGAGACAACAAGAGTCACTGGAAAAGACTGTCATGCTAGGAAAAGTTAAGGGCAGCAGGAAAAGAGGAAGACCCAACAAGAGATGGGCTGACTCAATAAAGGAAGCCACAGCCCTCAATTTGCAAGATCTGAGCAAGGCTGTCAAAGATAGGATATTTTGGAGGACTTTCATTAATGGGGTCGCCATGAGCCGGAAGCGACTTGATGGCACTTAACACACACACACACACACGTCGAGGTTGGCAACCCTATGAATCCGACACATTTTAAAGATATTCAGAGCAGTATTCTGTCTTCCCTGAGCAATACAACCTCTCTCTCTCTCTCTCTCTCTCTCACTTGGCTGCCTATTAATAAACCTATTCTAGTGGGAGGTTTAAGAGTTGATACTAAGCAGCATTTCACTCTTTGCAGTCTCATTCCCGACTTCTATTTCGAGACCATTGTATGAAGTATCCTGAGGCACAAGTTAATTAATATGTCAGCACTGTCTCATTTAGATGGGAGCACTATAACACTTAGACCTATTCCTTTTTTTATATACTGGGTTGTTATCTCTGATTTGGACAGGGAAGAAAGATTTTCCTTCTGTTTAGAATGCCTGTCTGGCAATATCTAGTAAATGCCTTTACGAAACAACCCCCCCCCCAAAAAAAAAACCTCTGTTTGCTTTACATAACTTTTATTTAAGGATTGCCAATCCCCAGGTACTAGCTGGAGATCTCCCGCTGTTACAACTGATCAGTTCACCTGGAGAAAATGGCCACTTTGGCTATTGGACACTATGGCATTGAAGTTCCTCCCCTCCCCATACCCCTCCCTCCTCAGGCTCCGCCCCAAAAACCTCCCACCGGTTGCGAAGAGGGACCTGGCAACCATATTTATTTATATTTTAGATCATGGTTCGGGGATGTTGGTTTTTAATGTTATTTAAATTGGTCTGTTTTTTAAAATATTTCTGGGATGTATTATAATTGTCAGTTGTAGGGATAACTATTCATGTGAACCACCTTGGTATCCTCATGGACAAAGTAAGGTGATATAAAAGCGTTTTAATATATAAAATTCAGGATGGGGAAGCATGGAAGTTCGTCTTTCTATGTTGCAAAAAGTAATAAGATCTTAAATTCCTCAGTGGCTAGCAAACTCCCTGTACTGAGGGAGTTTGCTATGTAGGAAAAAAATAATTTAGATTTCTTTTTAATTCCTGCTCTTTTAACCACCAACACCCCATAAATTTTGTTGTCTCTTGTGCAAACTGAACCCTTGATTCTTTATTTTTGCCATGTTCTGTTTCTTCGCATTGACTTTTTCAGTGTTACTCATGTGTTAATCCATATTCTTTTTACAATAAAGTATAAATGGCTTACATTTTATGCCTATTTCTGTCTCCATAAGTTGGTTATAGAGTTCCCAACACTGCCTCAGAAAATGCTGGAAAATTGGAGGGGGTGGTGCCTAAGGAGGGTGGAGTTTGGGGGAGGATGTGATGTCACTTCCATGTGATTTGCTATGCTGCCTCTCCCTATTTTGATAATATTTCAGTTTGCCGCTTGTGTATATACACTTGCATTATACAGTATTTAATGCAATTGATAGAGTTGCCAACTCCATGTTGGGAAATTTCTGGAGATTTAGGGGGGGGGATTGATCCTGAGGAGGATTTGGAGAGGGGAAGGAGTTCAGCAGGGATACCTTACCATAGAGTCCACTCTCCAAAGCAGCCATTTTCTTTAGGGGGAGTGATCTCTGTAGTCTGGAGATCAGTTGTAATTCTGGGAGATCTCTAGGACCCCCTTAGAGGTTGGCAATCCTATACAGTATGTGTATGTGTGTGAATGCATACACATATACATGAACTGTAAGCCATTTATCCTTGTAGCCTCACTTTTCAGGTTAGAATTGCAAGGTAGCTAACAGAAAAAATAAATAAAAGCAAGTAATGTAGTAATACCCTCATCTGGATAGCCCAGGCTAGCCCGATCTCGTCAGATCTCAGAAACTAGCAGGGTTGGCCCTGCTCAGTATTTGAATAGGAGACCAGCAAGGAAGTCCAGGGTTGTGACTCAGAGACAGGTGTTAGCAAATGTCTCTTACCTTGAAAACCCTACCGGGTCACCATAAGTTGACTGCGGCTCGACAGCAAAAAAACAAAACACTAATACAGTAAAACCATTTTTATTACTGTACCAACAAAGCAGAGCAAAAAGCATAGCAACAACAAACCATTCATTTAAAACCGTGATTGTAATTTCTTTAGTTGGTGCAAGGGCTATGCTGAACTATTGAACGATTGAACTGCTGAACTGTTAAACTCAGCTGTGCTGAACTGTGTTGAGCTTGAGGCTCTGCTCCAGACTCCGTCGTCTGTTCTTCCTATTGGACGGTGGACTTTGGCCGTCCAACCACGGACTCGGGGGCTCCGGGTGGTTGGGAACTGCATATAAGTAGGGGTGTTTTGCAGTTAAGTTAGTTTTCTCTTCCCTGTTAACTGAATAAAGTGGTTGCCGTGGGAACGTCTCCGTCCTCGTGTATAACCAACGGATACATAATAGTGATCATTCAAAAGCTGGAGAGAATAGGATGGGGTTGTCCTGGCCCTTAAATGGCACCCAGTTTGTCTTCTCTCTGGAGAAGGGGTTGCATAACCTCGG
The DNA here is from genome assembly GCF_029931775.1 of Euleptes europaea. Lineage (NCBI taxonomy): Eukaryota > Metazoa > Chordata > Lepidosauria > Squamata > Sphaerodactylidae > Euleptes > Euleptes europaea. Next base: position 45,526,258 of record NC_079326.1, read on the forward strand.
GCTACCTCAAAAAAGGCTAATTGCTACCCATCCGATTTGTGAATGTGGGGGTACCCCTAGCAGGGGCACTGAAAACAGTGATAGTAGGAAAGGACCCCTTTGTGTGGGATCCATGCGTTCTGAGAATAATTGAGGAGCCCATACCACTTAACTATTAATGAAGTTAACTTTACAAGGTAGCTGGCTGCAATAATTACTTGGATTTCTTATTAATAAGGTCATTCTTGCCATCTGTTAAATACAACTCATTTGCACTTCAGAGATAATGAGTAATTTCTTGATGTGTTAAGTTTAAGGAAGCAACTCCCTTACATTTGAAAGATCAACTTTTAATATACATAATGGCAACACATTAAATGATGTTTTCTCTCTCACGTTGTTTAATTATGTAGAATCGTGTCTTTAAAGCTAGTGCTTACTTTTTTAAAAATTACAGATATTTCTACTCCTACTCTGAGTACAATGAAGGAAGTTCTCATGAATACTTTCATTGTGAATCTCAGGTAGGGTTGCGAACTGGAGGTTGGGAGATTCCTGGGGATTGGGGGGGGGGAACCTGGAGAAGGTAGGATTGGGGGAGATATCTCAGCAGGTTATAATGCATTAGAGTTCAACTTCCAAAGCAGCCAGTTTCTTCAGGGAAACTGATCTCTGCTGTCTGGAGATCAGTTATAATTTTGGGGTATCTCCAGACCCCACTTGGAGGTTGGCAAACCTAATCTCAGGTCTATAATAACACTGCTACTTGTGAAAAGTGGTAGATCTTGCTAAAACTGGAGTAAAGGAGGCAATGGGAAGGGAATACTTTCATGGAATGGTTCTAGCTCCCTGTACCCTTGAAAAGTTGCTTCTGCCAACTTTTTTTTAAACAGAGTAGCACGCGCTGCTGTAGGAGGGGAGGAAATCAGTAGAAACCACTCCTCCCCCTTTTGTGCAAGCCTTCATTGTATGGTAGGCATTTACCATGAGCCAGCATGGTGTAGTGGTTAATAGCAGTAGTTTGGAGCGGTGGGCTCTGATCTGCAGAACCGAGTTTGATTCCCCAATCCATATGAGTGGCAGAGGTTAATCTGGTGAACCGAGTTGGTTTCCCCACTCCTACACATGAAGCCCAGCTGGGTGACCTTGTGTTAGTCATAGGGCAAAAACACATGGTCGCTTTAGCCCCCTTTATTCCCTGTTTCAGCCAGGATTCAGCCAGGATCGAACGCATGCGTTTAACCGAACTTGCGTTCGATCCCGGCTGAATCCTGGCTGAAACAGGGAATAAAGGAGGCTAAAGCGACCATGTGTTTTCACCCATATTCTCTCAGCCCCACCTACCTCACAGGGTGTCTGTTGTGGGAAGGGGAAGGGAAGGTGATTGTAAGCTGGTTTGGTTCTTCCTTAAGTGGTAGAGAAAGTTGGCATATAAAAACCAACTCTTCTTCTTCATTGAAAAGGAGGACAGTTGGGAATTTATCTGGGCCCACTAAATGATATCTGGAGTAATCTGCTCTTCCTACTCTGTTTCCTACTCAAGCCTTTGACACAGGACAAAGGGCGAGCACCAAGGGGCTCTTGGCCCTTGACAATCAGCCCATGGCTCACAGCCTGTAGCCCTGAGTAAGCTGGCCCCGTGGATCTAAGAGGAGCCTATGAGTTGAAGCATTGGTTTTGTTTTTTTGCCAGCTGCTTTGATTTCCCAGCAGGGAGAAAGAAGAATGAAGAGAGCAATCTTAATCTGGATGAGAGCCAGCATGGTGTTGTGGTTAAGAACGGTGGTTTGGAGCAGTGGAGTCTGATCTGGAGAACCAGGTTTGATTCCCCACTCCTCCACATGAGCAGCGGAGGCTAATTTGGTGGACTGGATTTGTTTCCCCACTCCTACACATGAAGCCATCTGGGTGACCTTGGGCAAGTTACAGCTCTGTTAGAGCTCTCTCAGCCCCACCTACCTCACAGGGTGTCTTTTGTGGGGAGGGGAAGGGAAGGTGATTGTAAGCCAGTTTGAGTCTCCGTTAAGTGGTAGAGAAAGTCGGCATATAAAAACCAACTTTTCTTCTTGTTCATAATCCAATCTATTCAGAATCCTACTCAATTTTACTCCATAGAGCTTATTCTCAGGAAAGTTAGGTTGGTACTGATAGGCTCCTAAATGAAGCCATCTTTGTCCCTTTTACCAGCCTTAAAGGGGGAGGAATCATTTTGTTTTATTCAAAAACAACCAACACCATACCACGGTCTAAGAATCAAGACTCTTTCTTTCAGAAACAATCTCTACTTGTCATATAATGTCTCTTGGCTTTAGACAAATGACATAATTGGGTTCCTTTTAAAGAGGCATCTTGTCTAGTGTCTATTTTCTGCTAGGTCAAGGTTGGCAGAAAGTAACGTTACACTGCCATACTCCCTGTGGAGAACCCTAATGGATTAAGTGGCTGCAGCTGAGAGGAGGCATGACTGTATCCCAAACCACCGTCGGTTGCCTTTCCCAATGGCAGTGAACACAAGCCAGAAAAAGGGTCTCTCTGTACCTGAAAAGTGCTCTCAGAGCAGGCTAAATGTAGGGAACAGTCCCTCTTTATTTTAAATAATTATTTATATGTTTGTAAACTGGAGAGCCAGTGTGGCGTAGTGGTTAAGAGTGACAGACTTTAATCTGGAGAACCGGGTTTGATTCCCCTCTCCTCCACATGAGTGGCGGAGGCTAATCTGGCGAACTGGGTTGGTTTCCCCACTCCTCCACATGAAGCCTGCTGGGTGACCTTGGGCTGGTCATGGTTCTCTCCGAACTCTCTCAGACCCACCTACCTCAGAAGGTGTCTGTTCAGGGGAGGGGAAGGAAAAGCAATTGTAAGTCGGTTTGAGACTCCTTAAAAGTAGAGAAAAGCGGGGTATAAAAACCAACTTCTCCTCCTCCTCCTCTTCTTTTTCTTTGGTTCATGGTAGTTATGAGCCATGAAATGAGTACCACTGGCCTAGCTGCTTTCTCCATTTCTTCTTCACTCTCCAAATTGGCAAATTCTTCTTCTTCTTCTTCTTATTCTTATTCTTCTTCTCCTTCTTCTTTGTCATCGTCTTCTTCATTTCCTTCTCTTCCTCCTCCTTCTTCCTGATGATTGTGTTTGCACGTTCTATGGTTGTGTAGTGTAGTGGTTATAGAGTCTAACTAGGATCTGGGAGACCCAGGTTTGAATCCCCACTCTGGCATGGGAATTTTCTGTGGGACCTTGGGCCCATCACACATGCTTCGCCTAATCTACCTCACCGGATGGTTGGGAGGATAAAATGAAGGAATGATGAAAGCTCCATTGGCTCCCCATTGGGGAGAAAGGTCAGGTACAAATGAAGTAAATAAATAAATATGTATCTCTCTCTGTATGTATGTGTATATTCTGTGAGTGTGCAATATATACTGATTTTATTGGCACAAATAGCACTGGGGAAATGTAAAAGCAGAAGTCGATTCATTCCTTTTATTAGGGCCAACCAAAATATTCTAAAGCAGTGTGTAAGATTTCAAGTTTACCAGGACTCCTCTTCAGGCTAGATGGGAATGGGACAGGGGTTTAGGGTATCTTGTCCACCGCTTGTGCAGGATGTGTTGGGAAAATCTTGGAGATTTGGGGATGGACCCTGGAGGAGGGCAGGATTTAAGGAGGGGAGGGACCTCAGCAGGGTGTAATGCTATAGAGTCCTCCCTCCAAAGCAGCCATTTTCTCCAGGGGAACTGATCTCTGTTGCCCGGAGATCAGTTGTAATTCTGGGAGATCTCCAGGTACTGCCTAGAGATTGGCAACCTATAGAATCCCTGTCTTCCAGGAGTTTCATTTGGGGGGGGGGGCAGTTAGGGCTGCAGTGGGAGGGGAAGATGAGAAAGTTGGCCACTGTGGGCAGAAATGCTCTGCTGGGTCCAAGCCTATGTCCTGTACCTGTTCAAGGCCTGTTAGGAAAAACCAAGTGATATTTATCCTTCAAAGTGCTTCTGACCCCCTTTCTTCTCAATACAAGGGCCCATTAAAACCGTACCAAACAAAATAGCTTTGTTTCCTACAAACACTAAAAAATATTTACCAAGTTCAAATGACTGCCAGAACCGGCTTCTTGAAGCCTAAAGACTCTCCTGAATAATTAATCTTTACCCTTTTTCGAAACGTCAAGAGAAGAGAACTGGGCTGACTCTAGCAGATTGCTAACAGAAAGGGCGACGAAAGTATAGAGACACTTACTTGAGACAGGCACGGCTATGGCCCCAGAGGGCATTTACCTGGTCACAATGTTTATTCTGAAAGGAGAATTTCATGTGTAAAATGCCTGTGCGTCGGTTTTGAGTGAATATAGGGGTGGACAGATTCCAAATCTGAGATGGCCCCAATTCCTGTAAGAGTCATACAGAAAGGATAGCATCTGGTGGGGAAGAAGCACACCTAGGAAAATTCTTCAGCTGTTAACGTTATGTAATAAGAAGGCTTTCCTGGGAGTAAGCTCAACTGAATAGACTTGAATTGGATTCTGAATAGGTCCGATTAAGATTGTACTGTCAAATGTGTAGGAGTTCTTGTAGGCTCTGATGTGGTGATTCTCCTTGAGGACACAGTTTCTAGCTTCAGGGAGCAATGTTTAAGGTTGCCAGGTCCCTCTTCACCACCGGCGGGAGGTTTTTGGGGTGGAGCCTGAGGAGGGCGGGGTTTGGGGAGGGGAGGGACTTCAATGCCATAGAGGCCAATTGCCCAAGCGGCCATTTTCTCCAGGTGAACTGATCTCTATCGGCTGGAGAGCAGTTGTAATAGCAGGAGATCACCAGCTAGTACCTGGAGGTTGGCAACCTTAGCAATGTTGTGATGGTGACTAGACTGCAAGGGCACTAAAGGAAAGCAGATTACTATGGGGTGTCATTAGGCTTCCTATTTGCCTAGTTATGGTAGGAAATTGCCCACCAAATAACCCAGATTACTATGGGGTGTCATTAGGCTTCCTATTTGCCTAGTTATGGTAGGAAATTGCCCACCAAATAACCCAGATTACTATGGGGTGTCATTAGGCTTCCTATTTGCCTGGTTATAGTAGGAAATTGCCCACCAAATAACCAGGCTGCCTGCTGCCCTTCAGCTTGTTTGGGGGGGGGATTCACGCGCAGTGTGATGACATCACTTCTGTGCTTGCCCCAGAAGTGCTGTCATCACAACAGGGACACTCTAGCATTCACCCCAATGAACTCTATGGTTTCCATAGAGTTTTTGAAGGGCAGTGCTAGAGCATCCTGCATGATGCCAGAGCTTCTAGGATAAACCCGGAAGTGATGTCATCGTGTGTGCGCATGGATTGCACATGGACCCCAGCCCTGCCTCCAAGGAGCTCCTGCTGGTGGCAAGGGGGTACCTGGCAACCCTAGATATCATTGTGTGTGTTTGTGTTTGGGGGGCTTGCTTCACACGAACACATGAAGCTGCCTTATACTGAATCAGACCATCATGGTCAGTATTGTCTACTCAGACTGGCAGCGGCTCTCCAGGGTCTCAGGCAGGGCTCTTTCACATCGCCTACTTGCCTAGTCCCTTTAACTGGAGATGCTGGGACCTTCTGCATGCCAAGCAGATGCTCTACCACTGAGCCACAGCCCCTCGATCCCGCTGTGATCCCCAAATGCAGTTTTTGACCATTTTCCATTGCTGTGAATAGCCTTTCAGTTCAATGAAAGAGGCCATAAAGAAGTGTCAGTGGATGGGATCAATATGCTCTGGCCTTGGCACTTCCCTAAGGTTGCCAACCTCCAGGCAGTGAAGTGCTCCTGTATTACTTAGTAGTCAATGGTAAATAATACAGTCAGAGGTTGGAAGATTAACGATCTGTTTATTGAGGCCAAAATAAATGCAGTCGGGTGTGTTTACCTCAGAAGAAGCAGGTAAATTCACACACCAGAACAAAGGATTACCACAACATTTATAACCTCTGGTCAGGGGTGTTACAATACACGCAATACAGAGCATAGACATACAAAGACCCAATAATGGACACCTTTGGATTAGCATAGGCCTATCAGTGGGGCTTGAGGCGGGCACTTAGGTGGCTACATGATCTGGGACAGGGAACCGAAACTTAACATTCCTTAGGCCGTAGGTAATTTTGGGCCGTGTCTTGGTGGAAGGCTGTACCAGACACAGAGAGCCCGATTTACTGACTCATGACTCCCGGGTGCCACCTTCCCAAAGCCTTCATGTGTGTGCACATGAATGCATAGTGTTTCAAACCAGCTCTTATACTTTAGGCCTAGCATTTCCATAAAAGCAAGTATGCAGACTGAATACAAAAGCATACATTTCCAATACATTTCCCGTAGCATATAATGATTTCAGGCATTACAGTAGTAGCTGGAGATCTCCTACTATTACAACTGATCTCCAGCCGATAGAGATCTGTTCCCCTGGAGAAAATTAGGCCACTTTGGCAATTGGACTCTATGGCATTGAAGTCCCTCCTCTCCCAAACCCCGCCCTCCTCAGGCTCTGACCCGAAAACCTCCCGCCGGTGGCAAAAAGGGACCTGGCAACCCTAAATGGACAGGAGCCATCGGGAACCAAGTGTTATTCTTAAGACTTCACTAAATAATCCTCTCTACTGTCCACATGACATCTGGTCTTCCTGCCTAGCTTGAAGACAGCAGAGGATCCGTTAACATGAAAATTCAGGCAATTTGGTGAAATCTATCTACAGAGGCCATCTGGAGTGGCTTTAATTTAATTTGGGAATACCTGTTTGGCCCTTTTGTAATCACTTAAAAGAGATTGTCATCTTTCATTACTGCATTAACCTTTAGAACTAATAGTGTGCCAGCTCCACTGGCTGCGTGGAGGAAGATGAAAATGAGTGGGGTTTTTTTTGGAGGGGAGGGCCATGCTGGGGGCAGAGTATAGATAAAGATGTCCACTTGCTGAATCTATAAAGAAATATGTTTGCTATAAAGCTTGGCCTCTTTAAAAATTAATGATTGTGATAACCATCTTTCATAAAATAGGCATTTCTGAGGAGATGCCATATCCTTAAGCCTCTCCTATTCAGAGGTGGTGTGAAAAGACATTACAGCATTTTAACAGTTGATGATTTAGAACTTTTGGATTCCAAAGCACACACACACACACCAGGTCAATTAGTACTTTGGGTCCTTTCGCACATGACGAATAATGCCCTTTCAATCCACTTTCAATGAACTTTTAACTGGATTTTACTGTGGGCTTTCCCGCCTTCTCAGTTTCCTCGCTTGTAAGTCCCTGTTTCTTCGGGGGGGGGGGGGTCTCAGTTCTGCACATGTTTTGCTCCCTCTATTCAATAGAGGGTCAATTCAATATCAAACAAGTTTATATCCAGCATAAAAACATGCAGGTTGAATCTGCAGAGAGATATGGTGGATTTAAACTTGTGTTGTATCGAATTGAGGGAGCAAAAAACGTGTGGAACTGAAACACACGCACCCTTCTCCAAAGAGACAGGAACTTAAAAGCGAGAAAAATGAGAATTCGGAAAAGCCCCGTTTTAAATAGGAAAGTCCACTTGCAAATGATTGCTAAAGTGCATTGCAAGGAGATTGGAAGTGCACTATTCAGCGTGCTATCTCTTTCTGATTTCTGTTCCTCTCTCTGTTTACACATTTAAGATCATTTAAGAAGAGTAAAGGGCCACCTCCTTCAGCCCAGCAGTTAGGATCCTCTTCCCAAGTCCGGCTGTCTGTCACCCTGCCTTTAGAGGTGAGGGAAACGGAAAGCAGAGACAGGGCTTGTCTAGTGGTGGCACCTTGCCTGTGGTGTACCTTCCCTGTTCGCCTGGCATGACCCTTCAGGCTGCAGACCAAAGCATTTTTCTTTACTTAGGCTTTTAATTTTAGGGGGTCCATATTCTGACTTGTTTTTATGACCTGCTACCTAGCGTGAAGCACTGTGCACCCTTTTAGGCTGCTTTATGTTATTTTAGGGTCTTTTTTAATATTGATAATTTTTCTGGTGGTTCTGTTCAGAACATTATTGCTTCTGGAAGAGCAGCATATAAATTTTCTATATAAATAACATGCCAGGCTTGGTTGGGGGTGTAGGTGTGATGACATATTTGGTCTCTTTAAACTTAGATATTAGGATTAGTAGGGATCATAAATGCTTTATTGACATATATATATATGTTGCTATATGTTAAGTATTGCAGAAAGGACTGTTGAATGCTAGCTTTCAGAATGAGGGCCCCTTGCATAGTTCTGTGCTTGGCCTTGTGTAGATGAGACAAGAACAGGGAGATTTGTGAAGGAACGCTCTTGTTAAAACAGAATCAAGAAATATGAGTAATGTGTCAACAAAAAGAGATAACAGGAGCAGAGATTTCACATCTGTCCAAGAACTGTTGGCAGTGGACAATGGCCAAGTTTGGCTAGCAGAGGTGAGTGAAGATGATGCAAAATGCATGTATGAGCCAATCCATATGTGAATCGTTAGGGTATAAAAAGTGATGTACTTCTGGTATTGCACACACTTGCTTTGGAAGATTTTCCCAAGCATCATTTTATCTTGCAATTGCAAATACAATTCTATTTTGCCTTTCCATGGTTTCTGTTGGTCTCAAACTCCACCAGGCAAACCTGTGAACACAATTTGGTATCAGGAGCACAATGGCAAGTCTATAAGTCTATATGAGGATTTGTACAGTGTGCATCCAATTGTGGAATTATACATCACCTTTTTGAAATTATATAATTTGTCACATTCAGTTGCATAGTGGTATTTTTTTCTGTATACATTTTCTCCAGAGGAACTGCTGCTTGTAGTCTGGAGATCAGTTGTAATTCTGGGAGAACTCCAGGCTTCCACATGGAGGTTGGCAACCCTAGGTTAGTGAGACCTGCCTGCCTATCCACTCCCGGTTGCACAAGAAGGCAGCTGCTAAGAAGAGGAGGAACCAAGTGTTCTCAGATCCTCTCCCCTTTCTATAGGGTTGCCAACCTCCAGGTAATAGCAGAAGATCTTCTGCTATTAGAACTGATCTCCAGCCGATAGAGATCAGTTCACCTGGAGAAAATGGGTGCTTTGGCAATTGGACTCTATGGCATTGAAGTCCCTCCCCTCCCCAAACCTCGCCCTCCTCAGGCTCTGCCCCAAAAACCTCTCGCCGATGGCAAAGAGGGACCCGGCAACCCTACCTCTCCATTTGAGGTCACGTGGGTGGCCTCTAGCGTGGAAGTGACTGGGAGGATATGGCCCTGATTCCGCCTTTCCCACATCGATCATCAATCTAATGTCCCCAATTCCAGCCAGAAATAAGATTGCAACCCTAAATGTAGCCAGTAACGAGCTCTGTAGGAAAGCAAAATCAATTTATGCCCCAGTGGTTTCAGTGAAGTTTACATTTAGAAACAGCGGTGAATATTGACTATATTTGAACTGTATACTAAGGGACGGCTTGAGATGGGATTTAAAGCTTCTGATTTTTGCAGCTAATAAGACAATCAAACATTTCTTTCCTTAATCCTTGATAAATGAAGCGTACTGGGGAGGACACGCTCCTTCCATTTATTTTTGTTTTAGGACTTTGTTAATAACTCACCCGACTTGCGTTCCACATGCCAAAGAGATGTGCGGGGCATTTGGAGCAAGGGTTCCCTTAATGAGACTGAGTGCCATTTGTTTCAAAGACAAATCTCCCCCTTTCTCCTTTCCAGACAGGATACTTAATTTAAATTGCTGAACCAAAATTGGATGCTATTGTCCCTCTCAGCTTTGCAATCGTTGCATTATATCATCCTGAAATAGTAGGCAATGCAAATTGTATGCATCTAGGGCTTCCTGTTTGTTATTTACATTTTAAAAGATCCCTGAGGCTTTAAACCTATATACTGACTTGCGTTTTGATGAGGTTGGTCCATATCGAGAACAATGAATATATATTAGGGATGGATGAACTCCTGTGGGTTTGGCTTGTATCATATTCACCACTTGTGATTATCCCCCCAGTTGATGGATAGCCTAGCTATTTGTCTGTAGGGTTGCCAGGCCCCTCTTCGCCACTGGCGGGAGGTTTTTGGGGTGGAGCCTGAGGAGGGTGGGGTTTGGGAGGGGAGGTACTTCAATGCCATAGAGTCCAATTGCCAAAGAGGCCATTTTCTCTAGGTGAACTGATCTCTATCAGCTGGAGATCAGTTGTACTAGCAGGAGATCTTCAGCTAGTACCTGGAGATTGGTAACCTTACTTGCAGCCTTGGTATCTATTGGTAAAATGTAGGGGAAGGAGACGGAGCCCTTTCTAGGGCTTTTTGGGCCTTTGAGACAGGACTAGGGTTGCCAGGTGCCTGTTAATGTCAGGCAATTGTCCGCCAATTAACAAGCCTGCCTGCTGCCCATCCCTGAGATATCTCATTATGTGTATTCAAAAATATTGCAAAATTTGGAAAGATCTGAAATACAGACCACTTCTGGTCCCAAGCAGTCCAGGTAAGGGATACTCAACCTGTATCATGTTTTTATGTTGTGAAGTTATGTCTTAAAGTTTTAATCCTGGAAAACTAGCTACCTATACAACTTGATCACAGTGGAGACTCCCTACTTCAAGTTATTTGGCTATTTAAAGGGTAGCAAAATCCAAAAACAGAAACTTCAAGCAATTGGAGGTGAAATGTTACATTTTGTGTTCCCTGGAAGTCAGTCCTAAAACATTAATTCAGATCAGTGAGGTTAGAAATGAAAAACAATAAAACAGACACCCAGAAGCAGCACTCTTGTGCGTGAGAAGGAAATCCTTATTAGAGCCCAGCTCACACAACCACTTTCCTTTGGTGTCCCAGACATGATTACATTTTGTTTGTACTCCTCAGGCAGCTTCCACCCAGAGATTTTTCTCTGCCTTGGCTTCCAATCTGGAGTGCTTTTTTTTTTTTTTTTTGGTATATCCACCCAATGTAGTGTTCTAACTGTTCTTTCCCCAGGTTTTCCCTGTCCTGAACATGCTCTTTCCCAAACTTGCTTTACTTTTTTTGGAAGGAAGGTAGTCCAAGCAAATTAGCATGCTGTCATGGTGTGCATTTGCCTGCTGTACTTAGGTCCAGACCACACCGGCACCACTGGAGAGCCAGCGTGGTGTTGTGGTTAAGAGCGGTGGAATCTAATCTGGAGAACCATTAATCGCTTTATGCCTTGTGAATATCATGATTATTAATTGTTATAACTTTATCTATATTTGGTATAGAGAGGTTTTAATTTAATTATTTAAATTTGTAATCGATTTTAATTGATAAAGTTTGTAGTTTATCTGGCTATCGCCGCAATAATAAAATCATATCAATCTGGAGAACTGTGTTCAATTCCCCACTCCTCCACATGAGCAGTGGACTCTAATCTGGTGAACCGGGTTGGTTTCCCCACTCCTACACATGAAGCCTGCTGGGTGACCTCGGGCTAGTCATAGTTCTATTAAGAGCTCTCTCAACCCTACCTATCTCACCGGGTGTCTGTTGTGGGAGAGGAAGGGAAGGAGATTGTAAGCCATTTTGATTCTCCTTGAAAGGTAGAGAAAATCGGCATATAAAAACCAGCTCTTATTATTATTATCCACGTCTCCTTTGTGGATGCCATTTCCCGAGCATTTTTCCTACCATGTCACTGCAGGGCTTTTTGCAGGCAGGAGCATGGTAATTACAGTTGCACTATAATGATCTAGTGCAACTCCTCTATGTTACTCTAGCTGGAGATCTCCTGCTATTACAACTGATCTCCAACCGATAGAGATCAGTTCACCTGGAGAAAATGGCCACTTTGGCAACTGGACTTTGTGGCATTGAAGTCCCTCCCCTCCACAAACCCCACCCTCCTCAGGCTCCACCCCCAAAAAAAACCTGCCAGTGGTGAAGAGGGACCTGGCAACCCTAGGCTGACCACCTATGTCTTTTGTCATTTCAGATGTTGGGTTGGAAAGTAAGGCCTTATTCACATTTCCATTTTAGTGGAAGTGAGAAACTGTTTAGGCTTTGAGCAGAGAATTACACATGGTGACTCTGGTGGGATTTCTTCTTGACCTAACCCTGATCTCTTGCCGTGGGGCATATCTGTGTTTGTGTTCCCTCAGAATGGGAAGAGCGCATACTTGACATGAAAATGGGAGAATCGAATCTTCTCCGGAGGCTGAGATGAAGGCGCACATTAGCCGAGCCGCTCATTCGTCACATATGTAGCCAAAATAAGATTGCTGTGCACACCAATTTAACCGTTCTTAATGAGGATCAATTAAAATGTGCCTTTGCAATCCGTACCCTTTGCCCGTGGTCTGAGCTTTCAGAGCTGAGTGGGACACGTTCTGCGCTTTAATCTAATTAGATAGTTCTATTTAAATGAGAAGAATGACATGTTGGCATTTGAAAATGGTGAGTTAATTTTCGCTGTGAGTAACCATTGACTAATTGGAAGGGTAGGAGTGTTTTGAAAGGAGCCATAATTTCACGTGGAGTGCCATGGGGAGACTGCATGGGGTTTGCTGTCGTTGCTCTCAAGTACTCCCTCCAAAAACACGGCAATTCTGGAACTCCCAAAGTGAGGAAAGACAGTAAGCATTATTATGGTGTCATCATAGGCAAAAATAGGCTTCCTCCTTCTTTCTTTGTACCACTGGGGAGTCTTACGTTTCTAATAATGATGAATGCCATCCGAACAGAAGAAGTCATAGTGGTAAAATGTCTTTACTTTCTGAAAAAAGAAAGAAAAGAACATAATTTTTCATAAAATAACCAACGTTTTCTAAGGGGAAGGAGCTTGAAATGTCTGGGGCTTGTGTAATCAAAGTTCAACTTATTCAACTCACCTTTTGCCAGTGGCGAAGAGGAACCTGGCAACCCTACCTCCCATCTGTATTCCAGGTCTCACACAATCTTAAGGACATTTTCATAAGAGTAAGGCCTGTTGAACATAATGAAATTTGTTTCTGAGTAGATCCACTCTGGATCGTTCCTTTTGGCATTGGTGCCTTTTAAATTTCATAAATATGCCAAATACTATAGTTTTAGATGTTAAGTTATAAATGTGGCACTTTATGTTGTTAAAGCTGTAAAATCAGTTCTCCCAAGCTACTAGCTTGATGTTAGAGCAGTTTATTGAAAGTGGGAAAACCGCTTATACTGATGAACCCAAGCGTTCTCATTTCACCATCGGGCTTCATAGATGGGCAATTACTTCTGACAGAGATGGTGTTTCCTTGTCTGAAGCCAACATTTCAACTCATGTAACCCCATCTAACTTGCTTACACTTGTCCTGACCTTCCTCACTGGAGAACTCATCAGTAGGATTCACAGTTGTCAGAATAAGTTATATTCTGCTACAAGCACATAGGGTAGATGATAAGAATGATATTTTATGGAACGCCAGTCTGTTTTCCTCCATGGTATTACTCTGAAGTGCTTTCAACAACAGCATGAGAGCAAGTAGAATAGTGTAATTAGCCAGGATGAGGAAATGTTTCTGGTAAAACTAATGGTGTATAAACAATTGTTATTAAAAAAAATTACACTTAGACTCTCCAGTACTATTGGATAAATGATCTGAGAAGGTACTGAAGAAACCCCTGTGTGATGTGGTGGTTAGAGCAGGGATGTCAAACAAAAGGCCCAGGGGCAGGATCCGGCCCCTTGAGAGCTCTTATCCGAAACACGAGCAGCTGAGGCAGCCACCCCCACCCCCTACTCTCAATCCGGGCTGGCGAGGCATGGCTTGGCCTGGCCCGACCAAGTGACATTTATGTTATATCCAGCCCTCGTAACAATTGACGTTGACACCCCTGGGTTAGAGTGTTGGTCTGGGATCTGGAACATCCAGATTTCAAGCCCCACTCTGCAATGGAAGTATGCTGGGTGATCTTGCTTAACCCACCTCACGGGGTTGTTGTGAGGATAAAATGGAAAAGGGGAGAATGTTGTAAGCCTTTTTGGGTGACCACTAGGGTTGCCAACTTCCAGGTAGTAGCTGGAGATCTCCCGCTATAACAACTGAGCCAATAGAAATCAGTTCACCTAGAGAAAATGGCCGCTTTGGCAATTGAACTCTATGGCATTGAAGTCCCTCCCCTCGTCAAACCACGCCTTCCTCAGGCTCTGCCCCAAAAACCTCCCGCCAATGGCGAAGAGGGACCTAGCAACTCTAGTGACCACTGGAGAGAAAAGTGGGGTATAAATGAAGTAAATAAATAACTGTGCCAATTAACTTATCCTTACATCCAGACTAAGACCTTCTATCCAGACTAATACCTTATATCCAGACCAGGTGAAATTGAAGAGATAATGCATTCTGCCCCTAAATTTGCCGTGTGAGCTTGTGAGGATAAAATGGGGAAGGGAGAAAAACCCTGTACACTCCCCTGAGGGCTTAGAAAAAAAATACAAGATAAAAGCATACTAGATAGATAAAACAGATTCTACAAGCAATTTTTCCAGGAACCAGTCTGCAAATATAGCATTTCTGTTACATTGTGGGTGGAATTTACAGCTAGAATATCTCATGTGGTAGACAAAGCCCTCCTATTTGTTCTGATACTACTAAAACATTTTTTCAACTGCCAAGTGACAATTAAAATCGATAACCTTGCTTAGAAATAATTATTTTAGTGGCATCTCCTCCATGGAAACTAAGAACTGGAAAACGTCTCCTTAATGTTCTCAGATTTCACTCCTGCCTTGGCAAGACAACACCTTTCAGCTAGTTGGGAGGATGAGGAACTGTTTTTGGAATTGGTACAAAAGCAGAGTTAGGTGTGAATTTTGAGCCAGAATTAGGTACAAAATGGAGTAGATTTACAGAGGTCCACACTGTTGCTTATGAATCTGATGCAGGATTAGCGGTTTTGCTGCCTGCTGCAAACTCTATTTGTTTCAGATATAGTCTGCTTGTCTATTAGTAAATAAATCTAACTTTACAAAGATGCAGTAAGTTTCAAAGGATATTGAGCTTTGAAGCACTATCCCTGGTTTTCTTACCCTTCAGAAGTTTTAAGCATATAAGAACATATTGAAGGCATTCAGTTGTCCATGTTTAAAACAAAAACACTTGTGCTCCATTTTTATATCACCTGAGATGGGATTTCTAGCAGCCCATGAATACCTATGTGGAAGATTTTTCTTACTTTTCACAAGGTAATAGTTGCTAAGGAAACCAATTTCCTGTTAATTTCCTTGTTCAGTCTCTTTATAATTTTGGGGAGCTCTTTTAAAGAGAACTGTGATTCCCACCCCCCTGTTTTGGAATGCGTGAAAATGCTTTTAATGAGTGAAATGCCTTACTCCCTGTAACTTCATAGTATGAAGATTTTTTAAAAAGTGTAAGACAGTCTAAAGCATTAGGAAATGATAATTGGTGTGTACACTGTAGATAGTTCTTCTGCACAAAGAAAATAAAGTTGATTATGCAGCAGTGTTAGTAGTATGGGTTAAGGATGAAAATATAATAAGCATGAAATTTATCCCAAGAGATGGGTGTTAACATAAAAGGAGGTTCAAGCTCGTGTTCACTGCCATTCTTCTTTATTTCCATTTTCTTCTTTTAATTGGCAAAGTACATGGCATGAAACATGTAATTGCTACAGATGTGCAGGAGACCTAAGGATTCTTGTCACAAAAACGTTGCAGTCTCAGCAACGGGTATTGCTGCCTTTAGTAACATGCTGTTCTTTCTCTTACATTTCGTTATCTGCTGCCTTAAGGTTGGATCCAGCCAGCTTTTTCTCTCACATTATCCCCCTCCTGACCGGAGCCCCACCCACATGGCTGTTGTCCATGCAGGTCCTATGATCTTTAATCTGGGCTGGCAAATCCACTGCAGGCTGGTGCACGTGGCTTGGCCAAATGACATTTATGTCCTATCCGGCCCTCGTAACAAATGAGTTCAACAGCCCTGCACTAAAGTATCAATATATCGATATACTGTTGTAGTGATAAGTTAAGCACATTCTATATATCTCTGTCCCCTTCGCTCGTGGAAATATAAGGAAAAAGACTACCTGCTTAGTCCCTTTAACTGGAGATGCCGGGGATTGAACCTGGGGCCTTCTGCATGCCAAGCAGATTCTCTACCACTGAGCCCCAGCCCCTTCCCCTTATCTTTGACGCCCTTGCTTTATCGCTTAAAAATAAATAAAAAATGACTCCACTCATCCTCAGGATGGGGGAGAGAGGGAATGGTATGAACAATGCTGACAGTCCGATCATTGAAAAGCAGGTGGAGGTGGATGGGAGTGGACAGGACAAAGAAAATTAAAAGAAACATTACACATGAGGGAAAAAGCTACTCAGAATTGGCTTCCAGGAAAAAGATTGGGGTAAAAGTAGTTTCAAAAGATTCAGGGAAACAAAACCTGACAAACAAATAAGCAATAAATAAATAAATAAATAAATAAATAAATAAATAAAGTTAAAACTAAACTCACAAAACTGCCTGCGGAAATTAGGACAGTGAAGTTCTTCCAAGGTATTTTACAGACTGCCCTTAAATCCAACAATTGTTTAGAATCATAGAATCATAGAGTTGGAAGGGACCACCAGGGTCATCTAGTCCAACCCCCTGCACTAGTCCCCCCACATCCCCGGTGACCCCAACCCTCCCCCCGCCATGCAGGATCCCACAATCAAAGCACTCCCGACAGATGGCCATCTAGCCTCTGCTTAAAGATCTCCAAAGACGGGGACTCCACCACCCTCCGAGGCAGGGCATTCCACCGTCGAACAGCCCTCACCGTTAGAAAGTCTTCCTAATGTTTAGGTGGAATCATTTTTCTCTTAGTTTAAATCCATTACTCTGTGTCCTAGTCTCTGGATCAACAGAGAACAAGCTAGTTCCCTCATCAACATGACATCCCTTCAAATATTTAAGCATGGCTGTCAGGTCTCCCCTCAACCTTCTCTTCTCCAAACTAAAAAACCCCAACTCCCTAAGTCTCTCATCATAGGGCATGGTTTCTCATCATGCATTTCTGAGCAAAGTCCTTTCGCACCATGATGGGAATTTTAACCTTTGTAATGGGCAACCATAGTTGGCATTATAAAATCGTTCACTTCTTTGAATCCAATGGGTTGTGCAGCTTTTTAAAATAAGGTTCTCAATGCTGTGCTTTTCTCATATATAAGTGCACAAGAAGAGCTTTGCCTGGGTCAGGCTAGTCATTCATCTGTGCTAGCATCCTGCCCTCAGGTTGCTCCGGTGGCTTCCCTCTGCCCCAGAAGAACTATGTTGGGGGGGGGGGGAGAGTTCATTGTGTTGCAGTGGGGGGTAGGAAAGATGTTCTGCTGGTGTAAGTTCCTTCATCACTAGAAAATGACCTTGAATCCATCCCCTCTTAACTTTCGCTTTATGTACATGTATTCACATGGGGTTTTTTGTGTCTTTTTCTGTAACATTATTCTACTTGGAGCAAAGTATGTGGTGAATTGAATCTAACCAGCTTTTCCACTGGTGAAAAAGGGAAAAGGGATTTCCCTTCAACCACGAAAAAAGTCTGCGCTGGAGATCATAGGACCTGCACGGACAAAAGCGATGTTGGAAAAGGACTGTAATAAGGAGAGGAACTGGGGGAGACTGAGTGGGGAAAGTTGGCAGGATCCTACCCTCTGAAAGCCTGATAAATCACAACTCTCCAGATTAAAAAAACCCAGAAAGCAGAACATGCTATGAAACGTTAGTAGCAGAATAAAATCCCACTAAACTCAAATCCATCCATTCTTGGGGCATGGCTGCTGTGAACACCCTAAACCAGGGTTGTTGAACTCCATTGTTACGAGGGCTGGATATGGCATAAATGTCACTAGGTTGGGCCGTGCCATGCCTTGCCAGCCCAGATTGAGAGTAGGGGGGTGGCTGCTTTGGCTGGCTTGCGGGCCGGAAAAGAGCTCTCAAGGGGCTGGAGTTGTAGGTTTGCCAACCTCCAGGTACTAGCTGGAGATCTCCTGCTATTACAACTGATTTTACAACTGCTATTACAGCTGATAGAGATCAGTTCACCTGGAGAAAATGGCCACTTTGGCAATTGGTCTCTATGGCATTGAAGTCTCTCCCCTCCCCAAACCCCACCCTCCTCAGACTCCACCCCCAAAACCTCCCACCAATGGTGAAGAGGGACCTAGCAACTCTACGGATCTGGCCCACGGGCCTTTTGTTTGACACCCATGCCCTAAACCAAGAAGCTCAGGATGGGGTACATTGTTACCCTTCTTCCATTTTACCATTGCAATCATCCTGTGAAGCAGCTGAATCTGAATGGCTCAAGGTCACCCAGAGGAGAATGGGCAGGCTGAGGATGTCTTCCCAGACCAACAGTCTAGCTGCTATACCCCAATGCTTCCTTTTGTGACATGTATGATTGTGTGCTAAGGCCTCACAGGAGGAAACTGGCCACCGCTTCCGGCACTGGAAGCTGGATTGGTTTCGTCTGGAGCCAAATTGGCAGAATTCACGTTTTGCGCCTGTCTTTCTTTTCCTGGATAAGTGCCAAAATAAATACATAGACAGTTGCGACTGTTTTAACATTTCCTCCTCAGCATTTTGGCTCGTTGCTCACAAAATGTGAGATTACTCTTGCTTCAAGAAGTCTGTTCTGCTAAAAGTTTGTAAAAGATAAACAACTCGTATTCGGGTGGGGGGATGTAATCATGTAAGAAATGGCAATTAACCTGTGTGTCAGTGCGCCTGAACGTTGGAGCAGGCGCAGCTGTGAACCAAACCTCGCTTTCTCCTTGAGTGTCCTCCAATCTCCCTGGCTACGTCCGTTGTCTACAGCCAAAGCGTTTGTACCTGCCAGCTGGTGGACAGGCTGAAAGCACACGGAACCAATTAACGGGATCCCTTCCCTAACAGTTTAGCATGTGAATAGTGTATCCTGTGCATGATCATACCAGGCATTCAATATGGTATCCCTCAAGTGCACAGGCAGCTGATGTAGCAGGTGTCAGGTCTGTTGTGAACGGCAACAGTGGGGAAAGAACTCCCCACCCAGTGCCATTTTATCTTGGAAAAAGAAGAAGAGCTGGTTTTTATATCCAGCTTTTTCTCTTTTGTAAGGAGTCTCAAAGTAGCTTACAATGGCCTCCCCCTCCCCCCCGGAAAAAAAACCCAGGCACCTTGTGAGGTAGTTAGAGCTGAGAAAGTTTTGAGAGAACTGTGACTGGCCCAAGGTCATCCAGCTGGATTCACGTGGAAGAGCGGGGAAACAAACCTGGTTCATGTGGAAGAGCGGGGAAACAAACAGGTTATTCCGATTAGAGTCCGCAGCTCATGTGGAGGAGCAGGGAATCAAACCCAGTTCTCCAGATCAGAGTCCACTATTGGAAGACTTTATGCTGTCTCTTAACCCCCGACTCCAGAGGGGGACAAGACTAGTGAGTATGAGAGACAAAACACTGGGGCATCCTTTCTCTGCTGTTCTGAACTATCAGTTTGATGTGTAAATTACTACTCTTAGGGAAAACTTCCTTCTTCCTTGCTTCTTCCTCACCTTTTCACACACACACACACACTCTTCTCCATCTTGCTACCATGCAGGAAGGACACAAGTCCTGGATCTCCCTCCATCCTAGTTAGTTAGAATAGATAGGGAACTATATTTTACTCTATCCTATCCAGAAATGAATTTCCTACAATAAATGAAATACATTAGTTGAATAGACAAAAGGCTCCTAGCAATTTTGTTCCTGGCACACATAGAGGTTTGGATGGGTTTCTTTTGCGTACAATAGCCTTTGTGCACTCTGCTAATTGAACAAGGATTTGGGCATAACGAAGGCCCTCATAATCCAACATCTGCCTCTTACGTGGAGGAGCAGGGAATCCACCCTGGTTCTCCAGATTCGAGTCCGCCAATTTTAACCACTAAACCCTACTGGGAGATGGATCCCCTCTTCTCCCATGGTAGCTTTCTCAGCCCAATTGGACTCTCCTTTATTTTCAAACTGATGTTCCCCAAAACTGCTGTGTGGCTGAGAGGAGACAGTCAAGACCGGGAAACCTCTTTTAAAAAATATTGTGTCTTGTTTGGCCCTAAGAAGACTTTTAGCCCCACAAAAATCTTTGCCTGACATTGCCTCATTAGGGTTGCTAACTCCAGATTAAGAAATTTTTGGAGATTTGGGGTAAAGCCTGGAGATGGTGGGGTTTAGGGAGAGGAGGGACCTCAGCAGGGTATAATGCCAGATTAGCCTCCGCCGCTCATGTGGAGGAGCTGGGAATCAAACCCGATTCTCCAGATCAGAGTCCACTGCGCCAAACCACCGTTCTTAACCACTACACCCCGCTGGCTCGCTCACTCACTCACTCACTCACTCACTCACTCACTCATTCATTCATTCATTCATTCATTCATTCATTCATTCATTCATTCATTCGAGACCAGGGATATTCAAACCCCTCATAGCCTATTCATCAGTGGCAATCAGGCAGCCGATTAATCAACAGACAATTCATCAGCTTGCAGCCTGTTTGTGTGGATTCACAGGAACAGGTTACTTGCAGCCATCAGAAGCTAACTGCCAGCAGATAAGGATCCGTTGGGAGTCAGCTTCTGATCTCTTGCAGGAGAAACTTTGCTGTGTATCCAGCAAAGTACTGGGGGGGGGGGGAGATTGCAGGATTCTGTTGGAAGTTGTGTCCTTCTGATGTCTCAGCCTGGAAAGTTTGCTGCGTCCTAGCCTTGCTGAGATGCAGCAGATGGGGTGGAGGTATCAGAAGCCCAGCGGATTCTCCTTCTCGTCTCCCCTCCCCGAATTGTAAGCTGGCCTACAGAGAAAAGGATCGCTTATGCTAGAATAAAAACATGTATCTAAGGATCACCAGCTAGAGGTAAAAATTCCATTAATTCATAGAAGGAAATATGTTCTATAAGATTCTCAGATAACAGTAGAACATCTTTTATATAGCTATATAAAATACGTGGACCCCCAGCTTTATGAAACCTCCAGAGAGCTACTATACGCCAACCATGGTTTCACATCAATACTGCAAAAAGAGTATTTTTTTTTACACCACACAATTTTTATAATGAATCGTTCCATACATGATTTGGCACAGTTTGATTATTTCACACTGAACACATTACAATATCTTCTACAAATCCCTTTAGTCTACTGTTATAAATTCGCCGTCTTCACCCTTTCTTTTGTGAAATGTATTATCAGACATAAACAAATGTTACAACTATTTTGCCAGACAATTATTTTATGGTTTTACACACTGAAGTACTTTAAACCCTGAGAAGCAAATTGATTTGCATATATCCCTGGAGCATTATAAATTATTAGTTAAAAATGAGTAAAAGCCATTTTAGTTCACACTCATTTAGGAGCAAAGCCAGGCTAGAGGCAATGACTGTACACAGTTGTAGTACTTTAAATGAGTATTTTAATAAGTTTAAGAAGAAAAACTAGTTCTTTTCCCCCCATAGAATGCCTTAAAGAGAGTTTCTAAAACACTGGTGTAAGTTTGCTTAAGACAAAATTATGTGGATCTTAGTCAATTAAAAAAACATCTGAACATGTTCATATGTTGGGCTTCTGACCTCCAGGTAGTAGCTGGAGATCTCCTGGGATTATACCTGATCTACGGGTGATAGAGATCAGTTAAAAAGGTAAAGGTCCCCTGTGTAAGCACCGGGTCATTTCTGACCCATGGGGTAGCGTCACATCCCAACATCTACTAGGCAGACTATGTTTACGGGATGGTTTGCCAGTGTCTTCCCCAGTCATCTTCCCTTTACCCCCAGCTCATTTTACCGACCTTGGAAGGATGGAAGGCAGAGTGAAACTTGAGCCGGCTACCTGAACCTGACTTCCGTCGGGATCGAACTCAGGTCGTGAGCAGAGCTTTTGACTGCAGTACTGCAGCTTACCACTCTGTGTGCCACGGGGCTCTGAGATCGGTTAATTGGGAGGAAATGGTCGCTTTGGAAGGTGGACTCTATGGCATTATACCCCATTGAAGTCCCTCCCCCAAATCTCGTCCTCCTCAGGGTCCACCCCCCAAAATCTCCCAGTATTTTCCAACCCAATATATGATATGGAGAGTTTCTTTTCCCCCCCAGTCTTTCAGTCTTTTTTTGTTCTGGCTTCGTATAGACACTATACAAACCAGAAAGAAAATATCCTGTTGATCTATGTCCCCGCTAGTCCAGAACGGGCAGGTGGCCTTGACTGAAGTAGGGGTTCAACAGAGGATTGCCCCAATAAGTAACGGTTGCGTGGGTCACCTCAGTAATGGTGATAGCTGAGGGGCTTGACAGAAACTCGATGGGAATCCATCACTATTTCAGAGCTGTGCGTGCTGGAGAAAACTGACGGTGCTATCAATTTTTAAAGAGATTATCTGGGGGTTTTCATTTCCACATATTTATATTATTTGTTTTATAGTGTTAATCTGTCTGAAAATAAATCCTCAGCGAGGATTTAAGACAAAAGTTTAGCAGCTCAACGAATGGCAGTGTCTGTGCCTAGTTAAAAGAAAGAAATACCTACGGTGCCAACAGCCAGCGGGAACCAGGATAATTAATTTGCCAAAGGCCCACTCAGAGACAGTCACCTTCAACAGACTAAAGGTCAACAAAGAGGGGATGATGCAAACTTCTCCTGGGAGCAGGGCTGTTTAAAAATGTGCCACCATGCATACAGTACACAGTTCCGGGGCAAAACTTGCAATTCCAGAAGAATATTTGTGCAGATCAAAAAATCCGCATTAGCATCTGCATTAGTGCTGTCAAACCTCCAGATCTGAGGATTTTCTTTCTGTAGGCTTCTAAGTTCCTGGAATGTGGCTTTAAGCAACGAGTACGGTTGCCAACCTCCAGGTACTAGCTGGAGATCTCCTGCTATTACAACTGATCTCCAGGCGATCAGCCTCTCCTGGCCAGCCTGTAAATTTCACTCCTAAGGCTTAGTGCTTCACAAAAAGCTGCTAGTGCATGCTCTCAGGCCTCTCAAGGCCTCTTCAATGGTTGCCAGGTCCCTCTTCGCCCCTGGCGGGAGGTTTTTGGAGCAGAGCCTGAAGAGGGCAGGGTTTGGGGGGAGGGAGGGACTTCAATGCCATAGAGTCCAATTGCCAAAGCGGCCATTTTCTCCAGGTGAAATTATCTCTATCGGCTGGAGATCAGTTGTAATAGCGGTTCTCCAGCTGGTACCTGGAGGTTGGCAACCCTAGCCTCTTCCCAGAGCTGAGATAACTAGGTAAGGAGAAACATCTCAGCAAGGAGATGGGAGGTAGGGTTGCCAACCTCCAGGTGGTGGCTGAGGATCTCCTTCTGTTACAACTGATCTCCAGGTGATAGAAATCAGTTCCATTGGAGAAAATTCCCGCTTTAGCAATTGGACTGTATGGCATTGATGTCCCTCCCCTCTCCAAACCATGCCCTCCTTAGACTCCACCCCCAAAATCTCCAGGTAATTTCCAACCCGGAGTTGGCAACCCTAATGGGAGGAGGGACTTACTCATCTTACCCTGGAAACACAGGTCTGGCCTGGACTGGCCCAAAGCACCCAGAAAGTTCCAGCTAGACATCCCTGTGATTGGATGCTAGTTGTCACCTGTTATTTGCCAGCCTTTCCTTAAATTTTGGGTATCCAGAAGTTAGCCCACCTTTTACCGACCTTTGCTCCCTGTTATGCTGTCACTTAGAACCATGCTTTGCTCAGCAGATCTCCTGCCTTAATTGCCCCCTTACCTATGTAACATCTTATTTTCATAGGGTTGCCACATCCTTCTTTGCCATTGGCGGGAGCTTTTTTGGGTGTAGCCTGAGGAGGGCGGGGTTTGGAGAGGGGAGGGACTTCAGTGCCATAGAGTCCAATTGCCAAAGTGGCCATTTTCTCCAGGTGAACTGATCTCTATTGGCTGGAGGTCAGTTGTAATAAGAGGAGATCTCCGGCTAGTACCTGGTGGTTGGCAACCTTGTATTTTCATGTTGTATTCAGCCACTGACCTCTAACCTGTGTTTTTTGCTTAATTTTATACTCAATAAAGCTCCCCCCCCCTTATATTGGTGAGTCTGCTGGTCCGAACCCAGAACCGCCCAGTTGCGTTACCAGGAAAGAAACAGGAACTCTGTTTGTGCAGCCTGTACTCACACACAAGTAAGTGTTGGTGTGTTGTAGCGGTGCGTACTGTGCATGCAAATTAAAATTGCTACTCACTGTATGGTTCCATATGATCCTTGAAAAATTAAAAAAAGCACAATCATTAGGGTTGCCGATCTCCAGGTACTAGCTAGAGATCTCCTGCTATTGCAACTGATCTCCAGCTGACAGAGATCAGTTCACCTGGAGAAAATGGCCGCTTTGGCAATTGGGCTCTATGGCATTGAAGTTCCTCCTCTCCCCAAACCCTGCCCTCCTCAGGCTCCGCCCCCAAAGACTTCCTTCCAGTGGTGAAGAGGGACCAGACAACCCAAACCATCATGGTACTGCTGCTGAGAAGGTCTCCTTTTGGACCTTAAGGGAGATGCTACCTACCACACTTTGGATGATGGGATACATGAAGAATGACGTCCAGTGATGACCTTGGGGGTAGGGCTGTCAAAAAAAAAAATTCGGTACAGTTCGGATTCGGCCAAATTTGACCCTTGTGGGTTCGGTACGTGCCGAAGTCCGAACTCCCCCGCTTCGGATCCCCGGTAATTCGGGGGGGTTCCGGAGTTCGGGGGAAAATTCGGCCCCAGCGCGCCTTCAGAGGGATTCCCTGAAGGCGCGCGGGGGCCCTTTAAACTGATCTGAGCCTCCCAGCTGGGAGGCGCAGATGAGTTTAAAGGGCAGCCCGCCCCCCTTCAGCGGGCTCCGCTGGAGAGGCTCGGGCTGCCCTTTAAACTCATCTGCGCCTCCCGGCCGGGAGGCACAGATCAGTTTAAATGACAGCCCGCGCCTCTCCAGCGGAGCCCGCTGAAGGGGGGCGGGCTGCCCTTTAAACTCATCTGCGCCTCCGGCCGGGAGGCGCAGATCAGTTTAAAGGACAGCCCGAGCCTCTCCAGCGGAGCCCGCTGAAGGGGGGCAGACTGCCCTTTAAACTCATCTGCGCCTCCCGGCCGGGAGGCTCAGATCAGTTTAAAGGGCAGCCCTCGCCTCTCCAGCGGAGCCCGCTGAAGGGGGGCGGGCTGCCCTTTAAACTCATCTGAGCCTCCCGCGCCTCTCCAGCGGAGCCCGCTGAAGGGAGGCGGGCTGCCCTTTAAACTCATCTGAGCCTCCCAGCTGGGAGGCGCAGATGAGTTTAAAGGGCAGCCCGCCCCCCTTCAGCGGGCTCCGCTGGGAGGCTCAGATCAGTTTAAAGGGCAGCCCGCTCCTTTCAGCGGGCTCCCCTGAAGGGGGGCCGAATTTGCCGAATTTATTCGCGAACTCCCGAACTCGCTGAATTCGGCCCCCCCGGTTGCCCGCCAGTTTTGAGTTCGGATCCGTCCGAACAGAAAATCACCGAATCAGGGGAAATTCGGTTGATTTTCAGTTCGGACCGAACCGAATTGACAGCCCTACTTGGGGGATGAGCAGGTGAATAAAGAAAAGAGAGAGTCTCTTTCCCTACTTCTGAAAAACTGCAATAGAACTAACTAGACCCTAGATAATATTCTGAAACTTTTTTATTTTTAATGCCTGGCTCTTGATTGTATCACCCTTTGAAATGCTTCTTTATATATTCCCCCTAGACTAGGTTTTAACTTCTAATGTATTTGTGCACCCCAAGAGCTAAATAAAAACAGGATGCTTCATATAGTTATCATACCCTTCTCTCTGTATTGATTTGAATGTCACTGTGTGACAAATTTTCATCCCACCAAATCTTCTCAGACTAATGGAATATGTCTGAAATAAATCCAAATATCTATTTCCCTTGTTTTTTAGGTTAAGGGGAAATGAGCTATACTAAATTCTTGAGCGAGGTCCTCGAAACATGCTCTTATTGCATATTACTTTATTACTTTGATGTGTCTCCCAAGAAGCTGAAAATTATTGTAGCACTGTTGGTGTTACTCTGTATATACAATATTTGAAATGCACTTTGATCAGCCACCTTTGTCAACATGTTTGGAATCACAGTAGGAGAAGAAAAACTTCACCTAATGAGACTTATAAATTAATCAAGGAGGAGGAGTTGGTTTATATATGCCGATTTTCTTTACCTTTGAAGCAGAATTAAACCGGCTTAACAATCTTCTTCCCTTCCTCTCCCCACCAGAGATGCCTTGTGAGGTAGGTGGGATGAGTCTGTTTGAAGAGAACTGTGACTAGCCCAAGATCACCCAGCTGGCTTTATATGATACTACACTTGATCTTAGCTAAAAGGCCAAGAAGCTTTATGTGTAGGAGTGGGGAAACCAATCCAGTTCACAAGATTAGAGTCTGCCGCTCATGTGGAGGAGTGGGGAATCGAACCCGGTTCTCCAGATTAGAGTCCACCACTCTTACCCACTACACCTGGCTGGCTCTCATCACATCTAAGCACATCAGCTTAACTACAGCAAAACAAATAAAATCACACGCGACATGTAGCATTTCACTTAGGGCGGTCACTTTGATCAGTTGGATCCTGACTAAAATTTCCACTCGTGCAAAACACTTGATTCAGTGGAACAGCATTTTCATGTCTCCTTTCTCTCATGGCATCCCACTAGTCTCCCTGAAATGTTATGGATCTGGCTGGTGGGAATGGACATAGCTGGCTTTTTATGGAAAAGATAAGTGCTTTATTAAGTGCAAGGTGAAACCACAATTCTGTTTTCAGTTGATTTTAGAAACAGAATGGCTGAGTAGGACAAAGGTATTCTAGTGTGGAAGCAGCTTTCCTACTGATGTTTCCTAACTGAAGAAGGGTGACTTTCCTGTAAGCAACAGGAATGGCCTGGGAGACTGAATTGTTCTTCCAGTGGTTTCGGAGTATAGCTATTCAGATTTCTGTCCATTTATTCTTTTGCACAGAGACTCACCTGTTTGTCCTGTGTTGACAGAAGAAAGGCATTCTGGATAGATGATGTCATACATCACATTGAAGGATGAGCAGCTTAATGAGCCCTTGATAGCAGGTCCTTTAGGATTGCCTGCGTGGATATAGGGGACAGAGATGGCATCCGTGTACAGTGTTCAAGTTGGATCAAAACTATAAATAGGAACGACACCAAGCAGCTCCACCGCAGGTGACACCAAGAGTATGAACCATCCCAGCAACTGAAGTGCCATCAAGTCGCTTCCAACTCACGGTGACCCTATGAATCAGTGTCCTCCAAAGCGTCCTCTCCTTAGCAGCCTTGCTCAAATCTTGCAAACTGAGGGCCATGGCTTCCTTTAAAGAGTCAATCCATCTCTTATTGGGTCTTCCTCTTTTCCTGCTGCCTTCAACTTTTCCTATCATGATTGTCTTTGCCAGTAACTCTTGTCTTCTCATAATGTGACCAAAGTACGACAGCCTCATTTAGTCATTTTAGCTTCCAGGGTCAGTTCAGGCTTGATTTGATCTATTACCCACTGATTTATTTTTGTTTTTGTTTTGGCAGTCCATGGTTTCCTATACACACCCATACATAGTAACAGGGAATACCATGGCATGAATTAACTTGATCTTAGTTGCCAGTGACTCACCCTTACACTTAAGAATCTTTTCTAGCTCCTTCATGGCTGCCCTTCCCAGTCTCAATCTCCTTCTGATTTCTTGGCTGCAATCTCCCTTTTGGTTGATGATCCCAGCAACTTGGCCTGATCAAAACACAGAAATCATTAAGGTTTACACACACACACACACACACACTAACCAGGGCTGACCCTGCTTCGCTTCTGAGATCTGATGAGATCAGGCTAACCTGGGCTACCCAGGTCAGGGTCATACTGTAGTATCATCTTTGAATTTTAGTCAGTGATGTTATATTGATAGATATTGATATAAATATATGGATTTTCTATATAGAGAGATACATATAGATTCATATAGATATGTATAGATATATAGATTAAAAATGGTATTATAATGTGGCCCTGGCTTGGATAGCTGAACTCATCAGATCTCGGAAGCGAAGCAGGGTCAGCTTCCGAGATTTCGTTGAGTAGTATTTTGTTGAGTAGACCACCAAGGAAGTTTAGGGTCAAGTATGATATAAGATTTCGCTGGATCGCTCCCTATGCAACAGATATTTCTTTGTCTGATGGAAGAAGAACAGTTAGAAATAAAGGTGAAGCAGAGCAACTAATAGAAAAATAACAAAAACAATAAAAAACTTTAAAAACAAGGAAGTTTAGGGTTGCTATGCAGAGGCAGTCAATTGCAAACCACCTCTGTTCATTTCTTGCCTTGAAAACCCCACAGGGTCACCATAAGTTGGCTGTGACTTGACAGCATTTTACACACGCACATTGTATTGTGAGGAATCTAAAGGGCTGTCACATGGAAGGGAGCTAAGTCTTGTTTTCTGCTGCCTTAGAAGGCAGCAATAGATGAAACAGACTTAAATTACAGCAGGGTACATTTTGGTTGAACCTTGGGAGAAATGTCTTAATGATCACATCAGTGTCGCAATGGAACCAATTATCTAAGGGAGGGATAGGCTCTCCCTTACTGGGGGTCTTTGGCCAGTGGGAGAGTTGGACTAGATGGCCTATACGTCCCCTTCCCAATCTATAGTGACTACTTCCATACCATTTTCAGCCCACAGTGCGAACTTCTAAAGGTATAGCCTCTATCACACCTTGGATAGAAATTCCTTCCGGCATCAAACCAGCAGCCCCAGTGACATCAGTCCTTCCCACTTACTCCTAAAACTGACCTCTTAAAACAGTACTCGTATGTCAGGTGGATAAGGGAATAGTAAACATTTCTTGACAAGGGTGTAATCTTGAGATGTGTTTTCTGACTTGCTCCCATAACAAGGGGTCTGCTGCTTTATTCAGGCTTGCTGACTTTTCTAAAATATAATCCAATGAGTTTTGATAATCACAGTTAATCCTAAAGTGTCATTATTATACATAATTAAAAATTGCCCGTTGATATGACTTCAGGGCAAAAAAAAATGCTTATCATATTCCCTGTTTTCTGCTCAGTTTAAACAAGTTGTACACTCAAGAGATTTACAAGGATGGAAATCCAGAAGGCAGGAAAACTTATGATGATGATTCTATAAATTGCTTGGTGTTCCATATTAAGCTGCGATGGCAGGCCCAGTTTTATTGCCGCTGAGTTGAAGTATGGTAGGTGCCGACAGCCAAATTGCAAAGGTGGCAACAAATAAATAAATAAACATGGGTTTCCCAAGGTCCTTGCTTGATATTAGAGGGAGAAAAAATCATTTTCGTTTACGCTCATTTGGCTCATTGCAGCTGACAGAGGGTTTAGAGGACAGCCAAAAACACCCTCCCCAAATAATCTTCTGAGGGGAATAACATCATGTTTTATGAGCAGTTGCCAAGCAAGACGGAGGCATTTTCCTATAAGCTCAGCTCCCATTGTTCCTAATGAGGTGTCAACAAGATAAGTAATGTCTCCTTCAGTGGTGATATTGCCTGGTGGTGGTCGAAATGATTTTCTTAAAGATTAGCTTGACAGGGCTCTCAATACGCCAGCAAAATGCTAAGCAAAACCCTCACACATTATAATGGCTGTGTTTTGCGTTGGTTTGTCAAAAGAAGGCTTCACCTTGATTATTTGGCCCAGTTCACTGACAGATAAATCCAAAGATTGTTTTCCCTCAGTCATAGAAAATGGTTTCAGTCGACGCTAGCCCTGTGGCCTAGAGATGACCAGAAGCTTCCTGAAAGTCTGGATGGGACTGCACGCATCACTGCTAGGGTTGCCAACCACCAGGTAGTGGCAGGGGATCTCCTGCTAGTACAACTGATTTACAGCTGATAGAGATCAGTTCACCTGGAGAAAATGTCCACTTTGGCAACTGGATGCTGTAGCATTGAAGTCCCTCCCCTCTCCAAACCCCACCCTCTTCAGGCTCCGCCCCCAAAACCTCCCACCAGTGATATTGAGGGACCTGGCAACCCTAATCACTGCAATGGAATGTCACTATGTACTTCTGGTTCCCATGGAACTATTTCCAGGTGCTGGTTGGCGCACATAACATCCAGAAGGTTCGGTTGGATCCAACTAAATTTACTTTTGTCGAGAAAGGGAGAAGAGAGACCCCTTTGATCACCAAAAAGTCTGTTTTGGAGATCATGGAACCTGCATGGACAAACCCCTTTTGGGACAAGGCTGGGTCCACATGACCACATGAAGCTGCCTTATACTGAATCAGACCCTTGGTCCATCAAAGTCAGTATTGTCTATTCAGACTGGCAGTGGCTCTCCAGGGTCTCAGGCTGAGGTCTTTCACATCACCTACTTGCCTAGTCCCTTTAACTGGAGATGCTGGGGATTGAACCTGGGACCTTCTGCACACCAAGTAGATGCTCTACCACTGAGCCACAGCCCCTCCTGGTAATTAGGGGGTCTGTAATAAGGAGGGAAACTGGACTAGATCAAGTGAAATAGCTGGTTAGAGAGAACTCACCATGTGGCAGAAGTTCATCCCAAGCATGACTTGGCCTTTTGTTTCACAGGTGTGGTTGCACTCTTGATAGTTATTATTTTTTTGCAACACCTCAGTGGTTATGTCAGGTCCCTTCATTCTGGTTCAAACACATTTCTGTTCAAATGGGTAGTAGGGGTATGTCTGAGGCTTAATCTTGTATTAACAATAAATTGACAAGATGGGACCATGATATTAAGGCAGAGGGCAGAAACTCATGTAATTGGTGAATGAACCAAGAGGTTACAGCAATACTGAAAGACAAAACTGTTGTGATTGGTTGTTCTGTTTTTACCTGGGCATATACAGTGGCATATTTATGAGAGAGTTCTGGGCTTCTTCTCCTATAACTGCCACATACAGCATTTGGATTGGCTTAATTTAATATAAAAGGATGAGTTCAGTTGCCTCGGGGTGGGGACTGAGATTAGTGTTGGGTTCTATGAACATGGGAAAGACTACTAATTTAGTGGGGTAACTTGACATGACGTGGATAGCCCAGGCTAGCCCAATCTTTTCAGATCTTGGAAGCTAAGCAGGGTCGGCCATGGTTAGTACTTGGATGGGAGACCACCGAGGAAACCCAGGGTTGTTACACAGAGGCAGGCAAAGCATCTCTGAATGCCTGTTGCCTTGAAAACCGTATGGGGTCAACTTGATGGCACGTACCACCAACCTGAGGAAAAGGTTGCTTAAGACTGTAGAGTCGATTGCGTTGATCACTCCCTGGGTGAGACATAGTTATGGTGAAAGAGCTTTTTGTAGAAGATTTAGTATAGTATAGTATTGTGCAAGTACCCATAAACTTCTTGGGAACTGCCAAGAACTGCAAGGAGTTCTCTTGTACTGTAAGTTCTATAAATCTTGGAACGATGCCAGAGAATTGGTTTTGTTCACTGTGGGCTGAGCTACATATTATGTGTATTTCCGTGATCCTTTCCCCTCAGTTCTTTTGTGTTACAGATTGCAGTCACCTGGGCAGTGGGGGGAAGAGGTTGGAATTATTTTCCTTTGCCTGTGGGGTAAACAGGGAAGCCTAGAGTTGAGTACAAGCCCTTAATGTTCTGCTCTTAAACAGGCAAGCTGGGAACGTCGACACAATTGCCAAATGAGCTTACCTGGAGCGACCTTCCTTGATTACAAATGAGGTGACCTCCTGCTTGGACTGCTTTGATAGTTTTTTTCTTGAACTTGGTCTGGAGCACTGCGTCCAACAGCTTTGCTGCAGCCACTTGTGCTACAGGGCAAGAGTGTACTTTGGTAATGAGGAACGAGTAACAAACTTGGCTAAATCTTCTCGATTACTGGAGAAGAGGCGCTTATCCCCCCAGAAGCCGCCGTCAGATCATTAACATGAACAAAAACAAAAGAGGAACCCGCTTCTCAAAAAGCACCACTTTTTTAGAGCCCAGCATGTTTTGGAAAATAACCCTTCACGATGGGAAATCTATAGGAAAGACTTACTGGCATATAATGCCCTCTTCATTTTCTTTCTTGCAGGTCATTAACACAATCTACTTATAGGGTTGCCCACCTCCAGGAGGCGGCGGGCAATCTCCCGTCATTACAACTGCTCTGCAGGCAACAGAAATCAGTTCCCCTGGAGAGAATGGCCACTTTGGCAACTGGACTCTATGGCATTGAAGTCTCTCTCCTCTCCAAACCCCACCCTCTTCAGGCTCCGCCCCCAAAATCTCCAGGTATTTCAACCTGGAGCTGGCAACCCTATTTGCTTGTTGTGCATGCAACTGTTTGCGGTTCATCCCCTCTTTACACCAGCATAGTTAGGGTTGCCAGCTCCAGGCTAGGAAATACCTGGAGATTTTAGGGGCAGAGCCTGAGGAGGGCAGGGTTTGGGGAGGGGTGGGACTTCAATGCCATAGAGTCCAATGGCCAAAGTGGCCATTTTCTCCAGGTGAGCTGGTCTCTGTCGGCTGGAGATCAGCTGTAATAGCAGGAGATCTCCAGCTAGTACCTGGAGGTTGGCAACCCTAAGCATAGTGTAGTTCCCAGTCTGTTGGTCTGGGTACTAATTTGTGGCAACCCCACCATTTTAAGTGAGGCATGAGAGCACTGTTGGCTCTTGATGAGCCATTTGCTGCCTTGCATGGAGGAGCCAATCAGGAGGGTGCTGGACAAGCTATTGGGCTCTGCCTTGCTGTCTGCAGCAAGGTTTGGCTTCAAGTTGGCCCATCCACCCTCCCTATGGATAATGTGAATGTAGCTTGTTGACTTTCAAGGGGTTGAACAGGAATTTTGGGGCCTCCTTCAAATTGGCTGGAAAGGGGGCCTTTTTCATCTGCTTCACAATGTTCTGGGGAATAGTATTCTTCTCTAATTTGCCTGGTCTTTTGACTGGTTAGGCCGCCATAACTAGTTTTGCCAGGAACAGTGTGAATTGCTACATTATAAGTAGGGATGATTGGCAAGCACCCTGAGCCATTTATGGTTTGGGGGGTTGTTCCCAAGCTAGCCACTGCTGGCTCTAGCGACCTGCTGGGCTGAGGAAGGAGCAGCCTTGGCAGCTGAGCAGGATCAGTTGAGTCCTTAGTTGCTCAAGTGGCATGTGGAGGAGCAAGATGAGGTTGAACAACCGGTTTTACCTGCAAATGGTAACCCTGGCTACCCTGGTAACTCAGGGCAGCTTTTAGTCAGTTTCTACATGGTGAGTGGGTTTTTCAATCAGAGAGCCAGCGTGATGTAGTGGTTAAGAGCGGCGAACTCTAACCTGGAGAACCGAGTTGATTTCCCCACTCCTCCACATGAAGCCTGCTAGGTGACCTTGGGCTGGTCACAGTTCTCTCTGAACTCTCTCAGTCCCATCTACCTCACAGGATGGCTGTTGTGGTGTGGGGGAAGAGAAGATGATTGTAAGCTGCTTTGAGACTCCTTACGGTAGAGAAAACGGGGTAGAAAAATAAGCTTCTTCTTCTTCTTCAAATTGTGGCTTCATTCATACCAATGCTCTTGTTCCCAATGTGCTCGAATCAACTGAATTGAAACCTTCTTTATGGCCTTCATCCCTGCAGGTTTTTTAAAAAATACACCATTTTCTTGCCAAGTTGTTTCCCCCACTTCTGCCAGTTTCATGCAGCTGTATATTCCCAAGATGCTGTTTGTACATTTGGTGATCTATTTAGCATATTGTTCATCTCCCCACCCCTTGATCTCACTTTCCCTCTCATAATTTACTAATGTATCATCAAATGCCATTACTTTGATTTCTGATCTTATTCTCTTCTTTCTGCCATCATCCTCTCTGTGTATTTCTTCATGCTGACAAGTACAGAAACAGCCCCTCTGAACCATGTAACGGCAATGCTGAGATTCAGTTATGATAGCTCATTTCTGCTAAAGTCAAAGATTACTTTGCAGAGTGCCTTTCAGCTCCCTTCGCAAGGTGTCATCTGTTGTCTTGATGTTGCCCTCAGAATGAGAAATGATCTGAAAGGAGGTGGCTTCCCTCTTCTGCATGGATTCCATTTGTGGGTTACGAACAATGTGGTGTATGTGGATTCGATGCCATTTATTTTTGAGTTAGTTAAGGAGTTAATTAAGGAGCTTTGCTGGTGATGTGTGTGATAAAGCTACAGAGAATCTACATACAAAGCAGTGACCGGGAAGGGACCGTGGGGGCT
Organism: Euleptes europaea; assembly: GCF_029931775.1. NCBI lineage: Eukaryota > Metazoa > Chordata > Lepidosauria > Squamata > Sphaerodactylidae > Euleptes > Euleptes europaea. Next base: position 45,560,380 of record NC_079326.1, read on the forward strand.
GTCACTGATGGTGCATACATTCAACCATGATCACTTAAAAAAAAAAAAGTACTAAAAATTAAATTGAATTTGTCACATATAGATATGTATTTAACAGCAGACTGTCAGATTTAATATTAAGGACACTTTCACACATGCTGAATAATGCACTTTCAATCCACTTTCAATGCACTTTGTAGCTGGATTTTACTGTGTGAAATGGCAAAATCCACTTGCAAACCATCATTAAAGTGCATTGAAAGTGCATTATCTGGTTTGTGTGAAAACACCCTAAGTTTACCAAATAGTGATCGTTGTTAGTCATAACCTATCATTTTTAGGTCACTGAAGATCTGGCTGCTTTGATAAGAATCAGATCCTGAATTTAGGCACTTTGGCCTTTTATGCAGGGACGTTTCCCCGCGGTCTCCCCCACTGACTGCTTCGGGGCTTCCTTTTAATTATGCATGCCTTTCCCACCTGTCAGAGTTTGCCTCACTCTCCCCATGCATTTTGCTCGCATTTTCCAGATTCTGGCTAAAACATGTGAGGAGGTGACCTCTGATGGCGGGGGTGACCATGGGGAAACATCCCTGCATAAAAGGCCTTTGAGTTGGAGGCACTGGCTCTGCACTAGGCATGATTCAAATTTCACATCCCTCTTGCTTTGATTTGGAACACCCTTCCCATTTCAATTTCACTTCACTTTGTGTTACTTGTGATTCTTTATTTTTACACCATTTTCTGTTTCCCCAAACCAAATTTCCTCATTGAAATCTAGAAACCTGAACATGCAAAATAATTTCATAGATTCAAATAATTTTTGCATGTTCAAAATTGTTCTGCTTGATATCACAAAAAAAGGGGACCCAAGGGGATTAGTGATGGAGGGAATATTTGTTTTCAACTCCACCTCTGGCCCTTCCTTTCCTCCAAAAGTCCTATTGTCAACAGCTCAGGTCTTGCAAATGGAGGGCTGTGGCTTCTTTTATAGAGTCAATCCATCTCATGTTGGGTCTTCCTCTTTTCCTGCTGCCCTCAACGTTTCCTAGCATGACTGTCTTTTCCAGTGACTCTTGCCTTCTCATAATGTAACCAAAGTACAATAGCCTCAGCTTAGTCATTTTAGCTTCTAGGTCTTGATTTGATCTAGAACCCTCTTGTTTTTTTCTTTTGACGGTCCCAATATCAGTAACGCTCTCTTTGTAACACATTTCAAAGGAATCTACTTCCTTCCTGTCAGCTTTCTCCATTGTCCAACTTTCACACCCATACATAGTAATAAGGAATACTATGGCGTGAATTAACTTGATCTTGGTTGCCAGTGACACATCTTTACACTTCAGAATCTTTTCTAGCTCCTTCATGGCTGCCCTTCCCAGTCTCAGTCTCCTTTTGATTTCCTGTTTGCAGTCTCTCTTTTGGTTGGTGATGTAACCAAAGAATAGAAAGTCTTCAACAATTTCAATTTCCTCATTGTCCACCTTAAAGTTGAGTAATTCTCCAGTAGTCATTACTTTTGTCTTCTTGATATTCAGCTGTAGTCCTGCTTTGGCACTTTCTCCTTTAACTTTCAGCAGTAGTTGTTACAAGTCTTCACTGTTTTCTGCCAGTAATATAGTATAATTGGCATATCTCAAATTGTTAATGTTCCTCCCCCCAATTTTCACTCCACCTTCATCTAAATCGAATCCAGTTTTCCTTATGATATGCTCTGCATACAGATTGAAGAGATGGGGAGATAAAATACATTCTTGTCTAACACCATTGCCAATTGGAAAACATTCTGTTTCTCCATATTCTGTCCTAACAGTAGCCTCTTGTCCAGAGTACAGGTTGCACATCAAAACAATCAGATGCTGTGTGCCATTTCCTTTAAAGCCAGCCATAGCTTTTCACGATCCACACAGTTAAAAGCTTTGCTGTAATCTATGAAACACAAGCAGATTTTCTTCTGAAATTCTCTTGTATGCTCCAGTAACCAACATAAATTTGCAATATGATCTCTAGTACCTCTTCCTTTTCTGAATACAGCTTGAACATCAGGGATTTCTCATTCCATATATGGTAACAAACCTTGTTGTTAGATTTTCAGCATCACTTTACAATTGTCCACTAATCTAAGCGACCTGGCAAACCTATTCTCAGCACTTGTAAGTGGGGATTGCATATCAACTGCATTCCATCCATACACAAACCCATGGCTCTTCTCAGATGCAACCAGTTAAGGAGGCCATGCTTCCTTTCTGCACGATACATGTTCTGATGTTGCCCATTTTATCATTCAACTCCGTACAAATTAAATTGGAAGTGAGCTGTGATGTACAAATAAGGATGTTTCTTTGTATTACAGTCTTTTATGTGGGCTTCTCTTTCATACCACACTCTTCTCCCCTCTCCTCCTTTTCTGGATTGACACTCTGCTGTTGTTCCTGGTCCTCTTTGTATTACGCAGTCTCTAGTCAGCGGTAAAACTCATTTGCTGCGTCCTGATATTTCTAATGGCCAGCAAAACGGATTCTTAAAAGTGCTGCCAAAGACAGTGTTTCCAGCAAATGACATTTGTGACATTAATTACGATTGTCTCATCTCCTTTGACCCGGGACAGCTATATTTATCCCATCACATTTTGTGTTTTTAACCTGCTTGTAAAACTTGATTTTCCCGACAACACCTTCTTGTGTTCGGCTGATGTGCTGCCTCCCCCGCCCTCCTTCCAGTTGTGTTTCAACAAGCCAGAATGTGATGAAATCTCTCTCTCTTGAATGTCTCCTCACCCTTCTTCCATTTCCATCTAGTTGGTGTTTTTCAAATAGCTCTTTTGCACCGTTCTTCCAGGTCTCCCCCCTCTCTGCAGGCAACTGTGTTGCTTACACTGTGCTCCCAGTCTGACACTGTTCCTGAAGCTACTTCTTCAGAGGCTGAAATCTAAATTATGCATTTTCTTCAACCCTTCGGGGATTCATTTATTGATTTAGACAATTTGGTGCTCGGCTTTTCTTCAAAGAGCTGTCAAGGCAGTTTACAATAAAAATGGAGAACAGCAACTTAAAAAAAACAACCCTAAATTTAAAATCAATAAAAATATTAAACGTAGCAGATGAATAACAAAAATAGCTAAAGCTCCAAAGCAGCACACTAAAACACCACTATAAATGCCACCAGTCATGCCCCCAGTAATCACCAATTGAAGTAAACCAGAGAAAAACAAATAGCACAACACTCATCCAATAATTTTTTTGAGCGGCTCTCTGATACTTCTAAAAAATTCCTAAAAGAACCCAGTGCAAGAAATAAATTTATTTCAAAGGCCCTGCAGAACAGATGGGTCTTAAAATTATGTTGGAAGGCCAGCTGAGAAGGTTGTAGAAGGCACTTCAAAATGATTTTTACAACTTAGGAGCCATCACTGACGGGGACCACCAATCTCACCTCTGACAAGGCAGGCTCCCATATCGGCTGCCCCATCCTCTCTCAAAGCTTTGTCATGTTGCTATGGGTAAAGATGGTCCTTCAGATATTTTAGACCGAAGGCCTGGTCTTTAAAAGGTCAAAACAGCGCCTCGAATTAAGACCAGAAAAAGAGCCAGTATTTAGAATAACACTTCCATAATGTATTCATTTGGGTGAGTACCTATTTGTCTTCTCTGTGTTCTTCACTTCTCTGATATAGCTTGATAAAGATATCTAAGACGTCAATTATTGAGATTGTACAGTCTAATGGTATAATAAAGTATGGCACACTTCTCTTTTCTGCCTGCATGCTGAAGTATGTATATAAGAATAAAAAACCAGGAATAGGCACCAGGAATATCATATAGAGGGATGTGAACATAAGAACATAAGAAAGGTCATGCTGGATCAGACCAAGGTCCATCAGATCCAGCAGTCTGTTCACACAGTGGCCAACCAGGTGCCTTTAGGAAACCCACAAACAAGAGGTCTCCACAGCCACTAATATATTAGGCATGCTCCTCTGATCCTGGAGAGAATAGGTATGCATCATGACTAGTATTCATGTGATATGGTACCCGACAGGAAGTGATGCTTTTCTCAAATCACTTCCTCTTTAAAAGGGTTGTCTGGTGCCTTCACAGGACTCTGTTGTGTGAGTTTTTCGTACCGAATGAACTTTTCTCCTTATTTGTCTCCATTCTGTATTCATTTATGGTCTGTATTTTCTCGTATTTAACATGACAAATTTATGGACTTCAGTACTACATTTCTGCTGCCTACAGCATCTATTTCCCCTTTGTAATTTTATGGATTCCATAGAGGCCTACAGAGCTGATGGTGTCTCTGACTAGGAATTACCAATCAAATAAGTAGCATTGTCTAGAAACCACTATTCCACAACAGCCAGTCCTCTGTGTATACAACCTGTAGGGGTCTGGCATACCTTTGTGTGTGTGTGTGGACGCAGATGAGGCTGTCCCTAGCTGTAGACATTTATGTTGGTTCCCCTAGGATAATCAGTCTGGCACAATCTACATCTCCTACACAGCATGGCATTTTGAATGTGAAAAGAAAACATTGTCTGTTTTGACTGAAGAAGGGAGAGGGGGATTTCAACTCCATGATCTGGTAACAAAGGTACCATATTTGTCGCTCCATAACACACACTTTTTTCCTCCTCAAAAGTGAGGGGAAATGTTTGTGCGTGTTATGGAGCGAATGTACCGGTATGAGGACCCTCCCAGCCACCCAGCACAGCGGCAGCGGGGTGCAGGGCCCCGGGAGCCAGCTAGGACGCTGCTAGCCAGCTGGGGGGCGGGAGGGGCCTCCCGCCGCCCAGCTGACTGGCGGCTTTAAAGCCGGCTCCCGGGGCGGCCCGGCTCTGGCATTGCAGCAAGATGTGTGGCCGGGCTCCAGCGCAGAAGCAGCAGGGCGCGGAGCCGGGCTGCCCCGGGAGCCAGCTTTAAAGCCGCCAGCCATCTGTGCTGTGGGAGGTCCCTCCCAGCCGCCCAGCGCAGCGGCAGCGGGGCACAGAGCCGGGCGCCCCAGGAGCCGGCTTTAAAGCCGCCAGCCAGCTGGTTGGTGAGCAGCCTCGTGGATTGGCGGGGTTTTACCGACCACCACGGGGCACTTGGCAACCCTACATACCTTCCAAGATGTCTGTTGCAGGGAGAGGAAGGGAAGAAGATTGTAAGCTAGTTTTATTCTCCTTATAAGTTAGAGAAAATCAGCATATAAAACCAACTCTTCTTCTTCTTCTTCTTCTTCTTCTTCTGTAAGAGAAACAAACAAACAGAAATATTTTAAAATTAAGAGCACAGACGGGGAGTTCTGAAGGAGTTCCTTTATATCAAGTTTTTCAAAGGGCTAGGCTTGAAGAGAGTTCTTTTTTTGTTTCTAGGATACTGAACTGCATACATGCACACTTGAGTACCATAGAAACAAATTAAAAAAACACAGTAATGAAATGAACCCTCTTTAAAATCATGCTGAATTTGCATGCTGAAAATGCAGCATATTTTTAAATATTTCTGCAAACAAAGGACTCGTTTTGAAGAGGCTACTGTTTTGTTGTGTTGGTTTTTTGTTTTTTTTTACATTGTCTCGTTTTGCCCAGAAAGTCTGGATCTCAGAGTTGTGGAAACATGCATCAATGGGATTTGAACACCGCCCCATCTGTGGTCTCCACAGACACTGGAGAAATGAGAAAGAACAGTCTCTTGCGATTGCTTGGGTTCCGCTGAGAATTTCAACAGGAGATTGTTTGAAGGACACCTCTGGATGAAAGTGGGAATAAATCTTAATTGGGACGCAGCTGAGGGAAAATTGCTCATTAATACTGAAATATTATCTAGCATTACACCCTGAAGCTTATACACTAGGGGGAGATCCCTAGAGGTGGGGACAACGTTCATTCAAGGAACCGTCTGCTATGAGGCAGCAACTGAAAATGGGGTAATGACCATGGGAACAATATTGAGCTCGTCCCAGAGCCATGCCCCACATGCTTCACCCACTAGGAGCTCCAATAGTAATAGATCTCCATAAATAGGGTTGCCAACCTCCAGGTGGTAGCATCTCCTGGGATTACAACTGATCTTCAGGTGGCAGAGATCAGTTCACCTGGAGAAAATGGCTGCTTTGCAAGGTGGACTCTATGGCATTATATCCCATTGAAGTCCCTCCCCTCCCCCAAGCCCGCTTTCCTAAGGCTCCACCCCCAAAATCTCCAGGTATTTTCCAGCCCGGAGCTGGCAACCCTGTCCATAAAACTGAGTCTGGCTTGAAAGCGTGGCCTGTTTTCTTTTATGTCATGGACAACTTCTTTTTGCACAACTTCTATTTACCCAAAAGGTTTGTTGTGCTTCAAAAAGCTAAGAAATGTGTTTAACTAAAAGAAAAAGGGTGTACACTGCAGGAAACAGTGTCTTGGCGATATTCGTCCCTCTACTGTTTTGTAAAAAACTTGCGTTTGTCACCAGCTAGAGAAGTTGCAGTGTTATCATGTACACAGCCCTGGGTGTCTCCAAATCCCACCCTTCTCATTTCACATTTCCCCATAATCCAGTTTGATAATTGCTCGCCCACTACTTCTACTTTTAATATGTGGGACAGATTATTTTTCTGGCAGAAGTTTAATTAATTAATTAATTGATTAATATTTCAGATTTATATCCTGCCCTTCCCCCACTACAGTCAGGCTTGGGGCGGGCAACAACAAAGAAAATATATTTAAAAACAGAAACAATTCAAACAGATTAAAATTCATAAAATACAAATAAGATGGTGCCCTAAATTGCCAGCAGATAGGGCTGCCAGCTCTGGGTAGGAAAATACCTGGAGATTTGGGGGTGCAGCCTGAGGAGTTGGGATTTTGGGAGGGGAGGGATTTCGATGGGGTATAATGCCGTAGAGTCCACCTTCCAAAGCACCCCTTTTCTCCAGGTGAACAGATCTCTATCGCCAGGAGATCAGTTGTAATCCCAAGAGATCTCCAGCCACCACCTGGAGCTTGGCAACACTACCAGCAGAGCAGAGTCCTGAGAATAACAAACCCTCCACAAAGTAAGTGAGGAGGGGGACTGAGGGAAGCATATAGAAGGTGGGGGTAAGTGCTCTGCCTGGTGACCTGTGGATGTATTAGAGAAGCCAAAAGTCCTCAACTATGTGCCTGGCAGAACATCTCTGTCTTGCAGGCCCTACAGAACTGGGCCAGATCCTGCAGGGCCCTGGTCTCCTCAGGCAGAGAGTTCCATAGGGTTGCCAGGTCCCTCTTTGTCACTGGAGGGAGGTTTTTGGGATGAAGCCTGGTGAGGGTGGGGTTTGGGGAGGGGAGGGGCTTCAATGCCATAGAGTCTAATGGCCAAAGTGGCCATTTTCTCCCGGTGAACTGATCTCTATTGGCTGGAGATCAGTTGTAATAGCAGGAGCTCTCCAGATAGTACCTGGAGGTTGGCAACCCTAGTGTTCCACCAGGCAGGGGCCATGGCTGAAAAGGCCGTGGCCCTGGTCATGGACAATTGGACTATTGGGCTGGGACTTCCAGTAGATTTTGAGAACTTGAGCGAAGCATCCTTGTTACAGTGTGTGTTAAGACCCCATTTTGTCTCATATTGTCTCTGCTTTTCCGCCGCTTGATTTTCTATTTTCTTTTATGCTGTGCGACACAGATGGAAGCCAGAAGTTAAAATTCCCCACTGCTCTTGTTTAGTATCTCCCTGGGACAATGGACTTAAACAATAGGCTGCCCGACTTGTAGCGTTTGAAGTTCCTCTGCTCCAGTCATAGAAAGGTGTTTGAGGTAGCTTATATATTTTATTGACTTTTCTGGGTTGATTCTGTTTCTGGCTGGGAAATGTATTTACTACCAGGGGTTGCGCCTGTTGGGAAGCTACAGAGAGGATTTACTTTTTTGTAAGATTGCCTTCAAACCAACACAAGCTGAAAGGAGCTTTGATATGCTTGTGCAGTGTGGCGCGGCTTCAGTACTGAGACATTTAACCCCAATGCCAGTCTGGGAAGAATTTTTTTAAATTGGTTTATAGCTACAACAATGAATACAACAGCTGATCATGGTATCAATTATTTTTTTCTATATTTTCCTCCTGGTGTTCATTGAATATATTAATTTTTTTAAATCTACCAAACTGTTAGGTCTAAAACACACGGTCACTTACTCTGGTTTCTGCCCAGTTTCCTCCCTGTTCCAGCCATGATTAAATGAACCCGGGCTGGGGGAGAATCTGTACGCATTACCTTTGTTGATCCATGGCGAAACTGTGTGCTGAGCCATCCGTGAAAACAGAAAATGCAGGAGACACGCACTTCCTGGTCGTTCAGCAACGCCCCCTCACCCTGGTGATTGGTTGATTCACACTGACCAACGACATCCTTGCGAGGGGAGGGGTTTGGAGGCGGGCGGGCCATTGTGACGCGGGAAGACTCGGCTCTTGTTTATCTGAGACGATCCAGGGATAACGGTTTGGCTCCTCGATTGCAAAATGGGGTTCGTTTTGGGTAGACACATCGCTCAGCCAGCAGCAAATTAGGTGCCATTTGTTTGTGAGGGAATAAACAGGGAGAAAACTGGGCAGAAACCGGAGTAAGTGACCGTGCGTTTTAGACCATAAAAAATCCTCTACTTTAAACTTGGTGGAATTATTATTGGTTTCATTTATATCCCATCTTTTTCTTTGGAACTCGGGGCACCATTAGGGTTGCCAACCTCCAGGTACCAGCTGAAGATCTCCTGCTATTACAACTGATCTCCAGCCGATAGAGATCAGTTCACCTGGAGAAAATGGCTACTTTGGCAATTGGACTCTATGGCATTTAAGTCCCCTCCCCAAACCCCGCCCTCCTCAGTCTCCGCCCCAAAAACCTCCCGCCAATAGCGAAGAGGGATCTGGCAACCCTTTAAGGGGCAAAGCAGCAGTCCCCCAGATAATGAAATACACAGCAATCCACATTCTGATGGCATCATATTCTAAGGCTCTGGCCGATCTCATTCAGTATCCTAACATAAATGTTAAACAGCATAGATGGCAAAATTTACCTTGGTAGCCCTTCACGAGATGCCTCCAAAATGGCTCTCTCTGCCTCTGCAGAGGAAACTCTCAGTGTCTTATGAGATAAAAATGACTGGCACCAACCCAGGGCTAATCCTCTAATACCCACTCCATATTTTGATCAATGAATAAGAGTGGCATGCTCGTCTACTGTGCTAAAAGCTGCTGATAAATCCCATAATATCAGGAGAGATAATTATCCCCTATCCAGTCATAAAGGGAGGGGATATATCCCAGTGTGACTAATACAACCTTATTTCCAAACCCAGGCCCACCTCCTGGAGTTATATTATTCTCTGCCACTGGGCTGTACACATTTTTTCCCCAGTTTTGTAAATTCCTAGTCAAACTGGTTGTCTGACTAGTGTTTGCCAAATGACAGCCCCATTAAAAAAAAAAAAACCGAAATCAGATTCTGTAGTCAACGAACACAGTAGCTGCCATTTTGAGCACCTCGTTTGAGGAACGCCAGCAGCGAAGGTACAAGATCAACACATAAGCTTGTGCTCTGGATTTAAGAAAAATGTCATCTGCAGCTGCAAGGTCGCTTGACTTGCAAGCCAGTGAAGCATTATTTTATTCTACCCTTCCTCCAAGAAGAAGAAGAATTGGTTTTTGTACCCTGCTTTTCTCTTCCATGTGTGTGTGTTAAGTGCTGTCAAGTCGCTTCTGACTCATGGCGACCCTATGAATGAAAGTCCTCCGAAATGTCCTATCTTTGACAGCCATGCTCAGGTCTTGCAAATTGAGGGCTGTGGCTTCCTTTATGGAGTCAATCCATCTCTTGTTGGGTCTTCCTCTTTTCCTGCTGCCCTCAACTTTTCCTAGCATGACTGTCTTTTCTAGTGACTCTTGCCTTCTCATAATGTGACCAAAATATGATAGCCTCAGTTGAGTCATTTTAGCTTCTAGGGTCAGTTTCTCTACCATAAGGAGTCTTAAAGTGGCTTACAATCACAAGCCCTTTGTCAAAGAGCTCCCCAACCTGTCTCCACCAGTTGGAGGCTGCTTTGGTTTGGTCAAAAGTTTTCCAAAAGACAAAACCTTGAACTCCAGGCTTTCGCCCCAAGTCCAAGGAGTAGCTGCCACCAGCCCTTTTAAAAGGTTGAGCTCCAGGGAGAAGATAAGGGCAATCCTCTCCCAACTCACTCCAAAATTAAGTGCAACGCTTACCCTGCAAGGTAGAGGCCTGCCAGGGAAAGATTACACTCCTAAAAATGTCTTAGGTTTTTGGTAGGTGGTTTTTACACTCACACAAAGGCACTTAGAATTTAGGCTTGGAATCCCAAAATCACAGACACAAGCCATTTAAAGGCTAACAATTTATTTATAAGAGTCAAGCTGGTTTACAGGAAAGAAAAAGTCATGAAGTGTTAAGCAAGAAAATAATAAACTATTTAGCATAACTAACTAATACATTCAAAAGCCTTTTTGGTTCAAAAGGATTGGCAAAAGTTTCTTGCATCAGGTTTATAGTTACCAACTTCCAAAGATGCTTCCAGCATTCAAGAGTTTCAAAAGGTTTCTCCAAGCAGGTCAGCTTGACCAGAGTTTCCCCGTAGGGCCAAAATCAAATGGGTTGTGATGCAGCCAGCACAGCTCTCCTGCTGTACCCCAAAGCATGCATAGTTTTTTCAAGGGTTGGTTTGTCCTTATATTCGTTTTCTCAGTGGCATGAGCTCATAGAGGCCAATTGAGAAAACGCAAGCACTTAGCTGTTAATTAATCGCTTGGTCAGAATTGCTGACTCACTCAGAGATGTGTTCAGGTGAGGAAGCCTGCAGAACTACCTGCACCTGGACATCGTCATGATGGCTGACTGATTGGTTACTATGGCAATGCATGGCCTTGCATTCCAAAAAGGGGAGAGGTTAACTAGCACCAGCTGGGGCTTACCCTCTCCACAGAAGCAGTTTTCAAAAGGAAACTTATTTTTCTGGTCTAAAATCCCAATAACACAAAATTCATAGGCCTCCCAGGCCTGAACCAAAAAATCATGCAATCCAAGAACTTGAGAGACCTCAACTTCTTGACACCCTTCCTCTCCCCTCAACAGGCACCCTGTGAGGTAGGCAGGGCTGAGAGAGTTCTGAGAGAACTGTGACTGGCCCAAAGTCACCCAGCAGGCTTCATGTGGAGGAGTGGGGAATCGAACCCGATTCTCCACATTAGAGTCCACCTCTTTTAACTTCTACACCATGCGAGGAGCTCAGTGTTTAGAACATTTCCTCAGTTTATTATTACAACCACCTTGTGAGGCAGTGTAGGTTGGGAGAGTGAGCAATAGGGTTTCAAACCTCCAGGTGGTACAGGAATATAGCTGTTAACAAAGCCAAATATATTGTAGCTATATTTTTCACAGTATGTGGCAATGATACCACCATCAACACATATATACACTACAATAAAGAGATGTATATTTTTACATTATTGTGAAATATCCAAACAGGTAAGTCTCAACAAATTCCTCTATCAGGTAAGTATTGAAGCAAAGTTCACTAAAAATATTCTTTTAGGATGCTTTTTCTCATACAGCAGCAAGATGAGCATTGAATACAATATATTTGGCTTTGTTAACAGCTATATTCCTGTACTGATTTTCTCATCCTCTTGATACATGTACAGGGGTTTCTGTTGTTTCCTTCAACCTCCAGGTGGTGGCAGGAGATCTCCCGCTATTACAACTGATCTCCAGCCGATAGAGATCGGTTCACCTGGAGAAAATGGCCGCTTTGGCCATTGGACTCTATGGCATTGAAGTCCCTCCCCTCCCCAAACCCTGCCCTCCTCAGGCTCCTCCCCAAAACCTCCCGCTGATGGCGAAGAGGGACCTGGCAACCCTAGTGAGCAAACCAGCTGGTCAGCCAGGGTTTATAAATAAGCATGTATAAGGGGGCTTCCGGTGGTGCGCTGGGAAGAGTACGACGTTCCCTCAGGTTGTCCTGGGGGAAATCCAAGTTTGCGCTAAATTAGGGGTGATATATGCACCCCAATCCGACCCTTGCAAGTGGGTCGGACAGCAGGAATTCCCTGCAGCCCGCAAACGCAGTTTGACCTCCCAAAGACTCTGAGGGAGCTTTTTATAAGTCCCCCAGAGCTTTGGACGCCGGTCCTGCGAGGGCAATTAGGGAAAGGAATCGCCATAACGCAACTTTGGCATAAGGCTCTACCCTCCACCACCTTAACACGAACATAAGGACTATTTTAAGAAAAGAACCTCACCTCTCGATGCCTAAGTGAGTACAAAGAAACCTTCGTCTTTTACTGGCATTACCGAATAACCGGGGGGTAGATGAAGATATTCCCAGTACCTCTGCTCCTCCCTTATTTCAATCGGGAAAGTTTGATTCGTAAATTCCATCAGGATTAGCGGCAGGAGCCTTATCAAATAGATCAGCTTAAATCAAAACAAAGAGTTGGAAGGACGCTTAGATGACGGACTAAAATCTCCACCAATGAGAAGCAACTTTGAGGGAAGGGGAGGGTGAATTTCTTCCTGATTCTCTGGTGAAAAAGAATTTCCTGCCACGTTAGCAGCAAGGGATTCATCAGACCGGAAGCCCCTCTATACCACCCTCTCTATCATCTGAGTCACAACAACAGGAAACAAGTCGTAGGAGCGGATACGCGTCGCACTTGAGTAACACAGAAACAATTCCTGAAGGAAACAACCATCGAGATGAGGCGGTAGAAGGTCCACGGCAAATTCAACTTCCGGAATACTTCCTGGTAGATCCGACCTAGAGCGTCCAGTAAAACTCGTTGGTATTTCAAAACTTTATTAAGCTGTTTTAAAGCCAAATTTGACTCTTTTCAACCCGAAAAAATTATTAAGCTGATCATTGAATTACCCTCTATCAATCACCATCTGGAGGGCCCTGTCTGAGGACATGACTTTTACCAGCTTTATTCCAATGTAAATGTCTGGAACCCGGCCCCGTTCTGGCTCACTGCATAGCCCTGCCTATACTAAACTGAAGGAGTCAGCACAAGTTTCAGCTATGGAAAAGAAATTACAGGATATGTTAGCCAAACAAACAGAGGCAACAACCAAGCAGTTTGAACAGATGTCTACACAGATGGCACAGCTAACTTCTATGATGACAAATCTTGGACAAGCATCTCAAGCTATTAACCACAAATTGGATGTGGTAACAGGAGACCTTAAAGAAGTAAAAACTCAAATGAGCACTATGCAGTCAGATATGCAAGCAATGGATTCATCAGTAAAGAAAGTGATGGAAGAGCATAAGGATACAAAGAAAAAATTAGCAAGCCAAGAAAAACAGATTGAAACAATACAATTAAATCAGACTGCTGTAAAAGATCAAATAGCCATGATGGAGATGAGAGTGAGAGAGACCAACCTTCGTCTGCGCAATTTTCCAGATATGATGGGAGATAACAAAGTAACTGCAGTTCCAAATCTGGCCTACCTGTTTCAAATGGACGAACAAGAATTGAACCAAGCTATTAACAGAGTATACAGAATACCATTACCTGCTAGAATGAAAAGGTCTAAGCCAAGAGACCTGATGATAGTGTTCTATGACACTAGGATTAAGGATAAGATCATGAAGATGCATTATGACAATCCGGTGTCAGCAGGAGACACTCCTCTAATTTTATTAAAGGACATACCAAGACATCTACTCTCACAGAGGAATAATTATAAAGAATTCGTGTCTGTTTTGAAAGCTAATGGTATCAAATATCGCTGGATTATGCCACGAGGCTTGGCTTTTACCTACAAAGAAATGAAAATGACAATTACATCTACAGCAGATGTGGGAAAATTTCTGAGGAAATATAAATCAGATCTTAAAGGATTAACTGGGGATCAAAAGGAAGAGGAAGAAGAACAACAACAAGAAGAAGAATCACAGGGAGCAGCAGGAGGAACTAAATTATAGACTGCATATTTTGCTTCAATAATCATTGTACCATGGCAAAAGTAATTTTTTGGAATGTGAACGGTTTGAATGAAAAAACTAAAAGGGCTAGAATTTTCAAATATCTACAGAAATACAAATACTCCCTAATTTGTTTACAATAGACTCATATAGCAAAAAAAACACAAAAAATATTTGGATAGGCAAATGCTTGGACAAGCATTTGTGGCATCGGCCAAAACAAAAACTAAGGGAGTAGTAATATATGCTCATTCTAGCCTTAGTCCTGAATTACTATATAAAGACAACGAAGGGAGAATTGTAATTATAAAAACCAAAATATTGGGGCAAAAGACGATTGTGGTAGGAATATATGCTCCCAATGAAGGAAAAACAAAATTTTATGGACAATTGCATGAACTGATCTCTCAGTATGCCAATGACCAGATTCTATTGATGGGTGACCTAAATGGCGTTATCCTCCCAATTTTGGACAAAAAATCAAAAGCAAAAGATGAAAATGAAGGATGTTTACCCAAAACCTTCTTCACCATGGCTACAGAATTGGAATTACAAGACATCTGGAGAACAATGAATACTACAGCCAAAGAATATACCTTTTATTCAGCGAGACATGATTCACACTCCAGAATAGACATGATTTGGGCTAGTAAATCAATTTTCACGCAACTACGTAAAATACATATTTTACCAAGAACTTTTTCTGATCACAATCCGGTTACATTTGAGTGGAACAATAAACAAGCATTTAGATGGCGATTGAATGATAAACTTTTAAAGGAAAATAAGATTCAAAAAGAATTATATGATTTGATTTAAGACTTTTTTGAAGTTAATCTTAATGGAGAAACTACGCTGTATATAGTGTGGGATGCATTTAAAGCAGTTCTAAGAGGATTTATGATACAGAAACATGCAGCGTGGAGGAAAACTCAACTACAATTTACCAATAATATACTTTGGGATTTACAAAATTTGGAACAAAAACTTGTTATGGCGTTACAAGAAGAAGAGAAAAACGAAATACAAATGAAGATCTCTGTATCTAAACACCAATTAAATTTGGTCATAATGGAGGAAATGAATAAAAACTTAAAATTTGGTTGGAGTTTTTGTGTAAGTAGCGATCTGTGTGAGTTGGTTTCCGGTAGACCTTGTAGACCACCCCCGACAGAAAAGAGGAATAATCAAAACATTAATGGACCGTGCAAGACGGATCTGTGAACCACAGTTTCTCAAGGAAGAAACTAATCATCTAAATCACGCACTGCTAGCAAACGGCTACTCCAAGAATGAAATCAGAAGGGCCATTAAACCAAACAAAAATCAGAAAACTCAAGAAAAACAGTCTCCCATAGGAAAGGTATTCTTGCCATTTATTAAAGGAGTCATTGATAGGATGGAGAAACTTTTGAAAAAACATAACCTACAAACAGTGTTTAAACCCACCAAGAAAATACAACAAATGCTACGATCAGCAAAAGACAAAAGAGACCCCCTCACCTCTGCAGGAGTATATCGTATACCTTGCAGCTGTGGAGAAGTTTACATCGGGACCACAAAACGCAGCATACAAACAAGGATAAAAGAACATGAAAGATACTGCAGACTTGGCCAACCTGAGAAATCAGCAGTGGCTGAACATGGACTGACACAAACAGGACACAGGGTCTTATTCCAAGACACTGAAAGACTGGACAATTCTACCAACTATTTTGTCAGATTGCACAGAGAAGCCATTGAAATTCATAAACATCAGCACAACTTTAACAGAAAAGAGGAGAGTTTAAGAATGAATAAGGCTTGGCTTCCTGCCCTGAAAAACCTCCAGACAAAGACAACATTCAACAATAGCCATACAGATTAGCTTTGGATTACACACATTAACAGATCACTTCAGGATACAATGGTTCCATATTAACATACCATACCCTCATTAGCACATTATCTTGATACTTACAGGACAATACTTTTGCAGGACAATACTCAGCTCAAACCCAACCCCTTTCTGACTATATATTACTCTTCCTACACCCTTGACACTGAGAGACACTGTCCTTCAGTGTTACTACTCTGAAGATGCCTGCCACAGTTGCTGGCGAAACGTCAGGAAAGAAAATTCCAAGACCACGGTTACACAGCCCGGATAACCTACAAGAACCAGAAAATAGATAAGTTCTTAAATTCAATACAGATGAATATTCTTTCAATAGACCAACGAGAATGGATAGATGCTCCAATTACAAGGGAAGAAATACAAGAAGCAATAATGAAACAAAAACCGGACAAGACACCTGGACCAGATGGAATTACTGCACTATTTTATAGAACATTTAGTGACAACCTAGCAGACTTTTTTGTATTACTTTGCAATACAATTTTGGATAAGGGAGTAGCCCCAGAGACTTGGTCGCATGCATATATATCGTTGATACCTAAGGAAGGAAGAGATCCAGAAAAAACATCAAACTATAGACCTATTTCGTTGTTAAATGTGGACTATAAGATTTATGCTTCGGTCTTATCGAATAGGATAAGAAAATTTATTAAAGACCTTATACATGAAGATCAGGCGGGCTTTGTTCCAGGAAGGCAAATTAAAGACAATATAAGAATCTTATTGGACTCATTAGAATATTATGATCAGAATATTCAACGATCAGCCGCCTTTGTATTTTTGGATGCGGAAAAAGCCTTTGATATGGTCTCATGGGATTTTATGGAAAAAACATTGGAAAAATTAAATTTTGGAGACCGTTTTTTGAAAGGTATATCGGCTATTTACACATCCCAACAAGCGAAAATCTTGGTGAATGAATCAATGTCGGAAAATTGTCAAATTAAGAAAGGAACTAGACAAGGTTGTCCTTTGTCTCCGTTATTATTTTTGTTGGTGTTGGAAACATTATGTTGTAAACTAAGGAGCATGGAGGACATTCGCGGTCTAAAAATTAAAAAACATGAATTTAAATTGAGAGCATTCGCGGATGACCTCCTGTTAATTCTAGAAAACCCAACACAATCAATGAAGATACTACAAGAAACTCTGGACGACTTTGGGGAGATATCGGGATTTAAAGTTAATCAAGAAAAAACAAAGACAATATTCAAGAATTTACCAGAAATAGAGCAACAGGAATTCATCTCGTTTACAGGTTGGGAGAAGGCCAACAAAGTTAAATATTTGGGAATTTGGATCTCAGCGAAGAACAAAGAATTGTTAATTAACAACTACTTTAAACTATGGGGTAAAATAAAAACTGATATGATCATTTGGTCAAATAAAAAGTTGTCACTACTGGGACGTATTTCAATAATTCAAATGAATGTGTTACCAAGGATGCTCTTCTTATTCCAAAACTTGCCTATAATATCACATGTTAAATACTTTGATATTTGGAGGAAGGACATTTTAAACTTCATCTGGCAAGGGAAAAAACCGAGGATTGCTTATAAATATTTGGTGGACCTTAAAGTCAGAGGAGGTTTAGCATTACCAAACTTTCAACTTTACGCTGAAGCGGTAGCCTTAACATGGCTAAAAGACTGGATTACCTTATCAAATACACGTTTACTGGAGCTTGAAGGCTTTAATAATATTAGTGGATGGCATGGCTATTTATGGTATGACAAAATCAAGATACAAGCATCATTTAGGAATCATATAATCAGGTCCTCTTTATTGCGTATTTGGATGAAATATAAACATATTTTGGAACCAGCAACACCGATGTGGATTTCACCGCAAGAAATGTTAACACTACGTCCACTTAGACCGGATAAATTTATAATCTACCAGGAATTAATTAAATGGGAAGGGAAAAAATGTTCATTAAAGGAATTTCAATTTTTTAAAGAGGATCTACAATGGTTGCAATACTGTCAGATTAAATCAGTTTTTGTACAAGATATGAAAAATGGATTTTCTAAAGAAAAGTCCCTTTTCCACAAGATGTTATTAGATAACAATTTGAAATTGATCTCGAAAATGTATAATCTACTTTTAACAATATATTGTGAGCAGGAGACAATTAAACCAACTATGATCGACTGGGCTCAAAACATGGGACATGATATTGCTTTAAATAAATGGGAAAGACTATGGTCAAAAGATTTGAAAGGAATAAATGCGCAATCAATTCGAGAAAACATTTATAAAATGATGTATAGATGGCATTTAACACCTAAGAAGATTGCAAAGATATATAAAGTGACATCCCCTAAGTGTTGGAAATGTAATAAGGAAATTGGTTCCTTCTATCATATGTGGTGGACTTGTGATAAAGCTAAAGATTTTTGGGATATGATCTACAATGAATTGAGATTAATAGTACAAAAAAATATACCCAAAACACCAGAAATGATGCTATTAAGTATGATACCTGATGATTTGCTAATACAAAGAACTTTTTTGATCTATGCTACAATAGCTGCGAGACTGCTTTATGCAGCAAAATGGAAAGGGGCAGAAATTCCCGAGAAAAAAGACTGGATTGGGAAAATGTTTGAATTTGTGGAAATGGCAAAACTTACAGCCATTTTAAATGAAAAAGACAATGTTCGATTTTTAGGGGAATGGGAGGATTGGATGAAATATTGTGAATATGAATTAAAACTGGGGAAAATGGAAGAATACTTATTAATCTGATCTAGAGGACACAATTAATATTAAGAGTTATAATCATTTATATTAATAGAAGATGTTTTATGAAAGTTAAATGAATTTATGATAGTTAAGATCAGACCAATTACGATGGGATGAATACTTTATTAAGAGGCGGAGAGAGGTGATGGGGAAGTCGTAAATTTTCCTTTAATTTGTTTTTTTTGTTATGAATTCAAGAAACCATAACAACATAGAGTTAGAATTTTGAATTTCATATTGCTTTTATTGTTGTTTACTATCATGGGAAATTTGTATTATAAAAACCAATAAAATTATTATAAAAAAATAAATAAAAAAATAAGTACGTATAAAAAACAAAACCCCTACCATTCATTTGAGTCTGTGTTACTTAGGTAATTTTGCACACGGGGAATAATCTTATGGGAGTTGTCACTCCCGCTCCCCTTCCCGCGTCATTTAGTGACCTCATCCAACCATCCATGACTCTGGGGGAGAATCAGTTCTATCTACTGGACAGATGAAAAAGTTCCCTTAAGGCGTGCAGAAATGAAACTCCACTGCAGCCCAGCTGCAAAGCTATTGGGCAACTGCTTGAGTTAGATGGCAGCAAATCAAGTGTTGTCAAAAAACGGTGTGTTTACCTCGGAAACACTTCACTGTGTCCCTAGCTTCTATCCCTTTGCTCAAAGGAAAGTCTCTGTTTTTTTGCAGTGAAAGAACTCTGTGTCTGCTATGGCATGCATATACGAATCACCCCTCTGTTCCTGTGGCAGTGTTCACACACAACCAGGTAGCTTGAAAGGAGGGGCTGTGGCTCAGTGGTAGAGCATCTGCTTGGCATGCAGAAGGTCCCAGGTTCAATCCCCGGCATCTCCAGTTAAAGGGACTAGGCGAGTAGGTGATGTGAAAGACCCCTGCCTGAGATCCTGGAGATCCGCTGCCAGTTTGAGTAGACAATACTGACTTTGATGGACCAAGGGTCTGATTTGGTATAAGGCAGCTTCATGTGTTTATGTGAGTGGAACAATCCCCTTGAGTTTTCTAGATGAGGGTTACTTCTTTTTATCTTTTTAAATCTCAAGAATTCTTTCCAATCTCCTTTGGAAGGGTGTTATTGCAATCTCAGTGATAGTTCCTTTAGTGAGAAAATGTGCTAGGCTAATCTTTGTATATCGTGTCACAAAATTTGAGGGAACATCTGATGCAGCTATTTCAAATCCCAAAAACGAAGGTGTTGCCAAGTTTTGAATGGGGATGTTTCAGTAGGCTGAGATGACTGGTTTCTTCACTAAACATTTCTGAGGATGGCAACAGATGATTGGGTTATTTTAGAGAGTGGAAGTGGTGTGATAGAGACCTCTTTGCCCAGTATAGGAGTGTGCATTCATCCCATCGTCGTCTATGATATATGGGCTGTTGCAAACCCAAAATGCGAATAGCAGATTGCTAGTTGCTGTAAAATGTGCTAGTAAAAAAGAAAGGCAAAGAAAAGCAAACAGACAATGCAGGAGCATTACGATACCCTGGTTCTGATTCATTTGTAAATAGCACAACAGAAACAAACTGTACATTTGATAATTTTTCTTAGGGTTGCCATCTCCTTGTTGGCAAAAACCTGGAGATTGGAGGGGGAGGATGGAATCTGGGAAGGGTGGAGTTTGTAGAAGGAGCTCAGCAGGGTATACTGCCATAGATTCCACCTTCCAAAGTAGCTATTTTCTCCAGGGGATCTGATCTCTGTTATCAGTTGTAATTCTGGGAGATCTCCAGGCTCCACCTGGCAGTTGGACACCCTATTTGAGTGGGTTCTTTTAAGCTGACAGCCAAAATCATAGCTGCAATCGTACAAAAAACATACATGCAACTTTGAGACAACTTTGACAGCAAGAAATAGATTTCAGTACTGATGCATGCAGTTTTGGATTTACTCACTTCCATCCCCCTCCCCAAAGGATTTAATCACTAGTTATGCGAAAGTTGCCCTGGCTCACCCTGGCTATCCCAATCTCATCAGATCTTAGAAGCTAAGCAGACCTCAACTTGACCTGTAAGTCAGGGCAGGTAAGACATTTTATTACCAAAGAGCCTCCCAAAAGCATCACTGATAGGGTTGGTCTTAGATGCTCTCAGGTCACAAACCATTTTAAACAATTGAGCTGGACATGGCTACCCAATTGGAAGGCTTTAAGTGGATATGTTCATGGAGGAGAGGGGTATTCATGGCTACTAGTCGAAATGGATACTAGTCATGATGCATAACCTATTTTCTCCAGGATCAGAGGAGCATGCTGAATATATTAGGTGCTGTGGAACAGAGGCAGGATGGTGCTGCCGCAGTCGTCTTGTTTGTGGGCTTCCTAGAGGCACCTGGTTGGCCACTGTGTGAACAGACTGCTGGACTTGATGGACCTCGGTCTGATCCAGCATGGCTTTTCTTCTGTTCTTATGATTCAGGTGGTGCAACCTCCCCACCTCATAGGCTTGCAAATGGACTCTCTGGCGCCCTCTTTGTTAGGAAGAAGATAAGGAGCAAGACCTTTAAACACCTTTAAAGAGCTCTCCAAACCCTTTTCCTCTGAAAGTGGAACAGCTGGACCGCTTGATTCTGTTGAGTACATGATGCGCTCAAGTCGTGGTTGCCAACCCCCAGGTGGGGCCTGGCGATCTCCTGGAGTTACAGCTGAACCGACTCAACTCCAGAATACAGAGGTCAGTTACCTGTGTGGAAATGGCTGCTTTGGGGTGTGGGTTATACCTCCCCTCCCCAGACTCCACCACCAGGAATTCTCCAGGAATTTCCCAAGCCAGAGTTGGCAACCCACAACCCTTGTCCAAGTACCCTTGTAAAAGTACCCCTTCCTGTTTAGAGTAGAAAATTTCTTCTCTACATTGTGAGCATTTCTAAGAGCACTGTGGAATATTTTTTTTTAATGTATAGAATTCTCTCCCCCCCTTTAGAGATGAGGCAAGATGCCATTCATAATACCAGTGAGCCACAGCATGGAGATAAGAGATTAAATGTAGTGAAGGACAGCCAGTGGGATAGTGCCTGCTATGCTATCCTGATTGACCGGGCAGACAGAGAGAGAGAGAGAGAATAAACTTGACACGGCCTTAAACAGATTCAGTGCTGCAGGTAAAGGTTAACCAGGACCGAAGGGCTTTTCCTTAGCTTTCATTGCGCCATCTGGTGGATTTCTGTGGTGTGCACATTACCAAATGCAACAGAGAACAGCCTCTGGCATAGGACAGTATGTTGTTTACTTATTTTCCTATATGCCATTATTTGCAACCTTGAACGTAAATGTCACTTTCCCATCTCCCCTCCTTCCCTGGTTACTCAGTTACCATGATTAAGGAGAAAGCACTGGATGTCATTCAGGCTACACCAGTTCATTCCGGTGGAACTGGAGCAATTTGATAAAAGCCCAATATTGGCTGAGCTGGCTGATGTGTGGACAGGCTTTTGGAACCGAAGCTAGAAGAAATAGGGGCCAACCAATCCCTGTGTAGTTAGAGACTCCCTGAGTAAGTCTGAAATTGGCATGTCTGTATTCTTGCGTGGTTATCTTGCCTGAAAGATGATCAGCAAGGCAGTTTTAATAGTCACCATCCAAAAAAGGATTCTGTTGTTGGATCCATGTAATGGGTACTGTGATATAGTAATCCAACAGAGAGTCTGCCCGGGTGGAAAGGCAAAGACAGAAACACCCATTTTTTATTCAGTTTTTGATTTATAGACTTCTATAAGCTCTTCTTAAGTAATGACTACAGGTGAATTACACAACGTTAAGGTTGACAATGAGGAAATTGAAATTGTTGAAGACTTTCTATTCCTTGGCTCCATCATCAACCAAAAGGGAGACTGCAGCCAAGAAATCAGAAGGAGATTGAGACTGGGAAGGGCAGCCATGAAGGAGCTAGAAAAGATTCTAATGTGTAAGGATGTGTCACTGGCCACCAAGATTAGGTTAATTCATGCCATTGTATTCCCTATGACTATGTATGGGTGTGAAAGCTGGGCAACGAAGAAAGCTGACAGGAAGAAAGTAGACTCCTTTGAAATGTGGTGTTGGAGGAGAGTGTTACAGATACCATGGACTGCCAAAAAAACAAAACAAAAAAAATCAGTGGGTTATAGATCAAATCACGCCTGAACTGACCCTAGAAGCTAAAATGACTAAACTGAGGCTATCGTATTTTGGTCACGTTATGAGAAGGCAAGAGTCACTAGAAAAGACAGCCATGCTGGGAAAAGTTGAGGGCAGCAGGAAAAGAGGAAGACCCAACAAGAGATGGGTTGACACAATAAAGGAAGCCACAGCCCTCAATTTGCAAGACATGAGCAAGGCTGTCAAAGATAGGACCTTTTGGAGGACATTGATTCATAGGGTCGCCATGAGTCGGAAGCGACTTGACAGCACTTAACACACACACACACACACACACACACAAGATCTTCTTGGATTACTCCATTGATTTCACCCTTTTTTGTATGTTCTCACGACTGCCACTTAATCTAACTGCTGTCTGGTTACGATAAGGCTGTTACTCTATCAGTAATTTACTGCTTAACAGCCGCTTTGAAGATATGCCGAAAGTTATAATCAAGTTATGCCTAAATGCTAATTTGCATAAAGGCGCTCTTTTTACACTGGAACTGTAAACAAAGGTCATTTATGCATGGTCACTCTAACTCCCTTTATTCTCACAAAGAACCCGGATCTTCTTAGGAAGTCTGCGTGATATCCCATTCCTTGGTAGCTAGACACTGTTCTGACATGTGGCCAACCGGGGTTTTCCCACTCCTCTTTTAGCCCGCATCAAAGATTAAAGTGTGGCTGTTCTCTAGGGTTGCTAAGTTTGAAGAGCTCTCTGGAATAAGTTAAAAGTGTAATTTCAAAACATAACCACTCTTAGTAATGTAGCAAACGTAACGTTAGCGATGGAGCTGTATCCAAAAAGGGGATGCTAAATCTTACTTCCGCTTCAGCTCTGCTTATGATAGTAGATGTGCCCCCTCACTACACAACTTAATGCCTCAATTCCCGCTGCTTCTGCTAGGTGAACAGTTGCTCGGGGAGTTCTGTGAGCAGAGGAGGCAGTAAGATTGGCTGAGGTCCCGATCCATGTGACTAAGCTCATGTAGGGCTGTGCCAAATGGGCTATCATTTAAATATCTGCTTTGAAAGAAAAGCATTCAATGTACTTGAACGAATTATGGAGAAATAAATTCACTTCACTGTGCCATGTAAGAGCCTTTTCTGCCCCTGTTTTTTCTTTACAGCCTTTTCTTTTTTCTTGTTTGCCCTCACTGTCCTCAGCCTCATTTGCCCACACCGCCTTTTAATCCAAGTTCCTGTATCAACCTGGTTTTTAATGACCTTTTGTGATGACATCATATCCATTGTCATAAAGTGACTTGAAGTGACTTGGGCCTTGCGTGGGAAAGGCAGGGCATAACTATTTTAAATCCAAAGAAGCATGCGAGCAAAGTCATGTGGGCCCCACAGGCAATAACGTTGAATAGTGGAGAGGGCAAATGAGGGCAAAGAAAAAAGGGAAACAACTAGGGATCATTTCAAGTTCTCATCCCTGCTGTTTCAACTAAAAATATATATATATTTCTTTTTCAGTTCTCCCTTCAGTGAATCAAACCCAGTGACAATTTAAAAAAATGGGTAAAATGAACAGGCTTACAATGACAGCATCTGAAAATGAAAGCCAAA
The DNA here is from genome assembly GCF_029931775.1 of Euleptes europaea. Lineage (NCBI taxonomy): Eukaryota > Metazoa > Chordata > Lepidosauria > Squamata > Sphaerodactylidae > Euleptes > Euleptes europaea. Next base: position 45,584,651 of record NC_079326.1, read on the forward strand.
AAGGGTGTATTCATACTTCCATAAAAACAGCTCTGAGGAGAATGCCAATACATGTGTTCTTGAAAATGTGCTGGAAAAAAAGATGCATCCTTTGCCACTCACAAAACAAACTTTCAGTTCAACTTTGCTCGAGCCCTCAACAGCCAGGTATCTTTCCTTCTGTAATGCACTCTAGAAGAAGAAGAAGAGTTGGTTTTTATATGCCAGCTTTCTGGGAGACTCAGCTTTAAGGGAGACTCAAACCGGCTTACAATCACCTTCCCTTCCCCTCCCCACAATAGACACCCTGTGAGGTAGGTGGGGCTGAGAGAGTAGGAGAGTGTGTAGGAGTGGGGAAACAAATCCAGTTCACCAGATTAGTGTCCGCCACTCATGTGGAGGAGTGGGGAATCAAACCCAGTTCTCCAGATCACAGTCCACCACTTCAAACCACCGCTCCTAACCACTACACTACGCTGGCTCTCTACGCTTCACCAAACAGCCAGAGTTCCAGGGGTAGCATGTAGCCGGGTTGACTCCTCTCGGACAACAGAGCCCTGGAAACAGATGACACATTAACAACACAAGCACAGCACAGGTGTAGCCACGGAGGCGCTCCTACAAGGCTGGTACTCCATAGCCGGTCCTCAGAGAAAGAGATCCTGGACCCCAAAGCGCTTCATCCAACTCACTGCAGTGCCTCTCTGCTTCTCGTTCCCTCTCTCTGCCAGAATCTAAACTGCTGTTTCTTCTAACCTCCAAAGAGGGGTTCACCTTCTCCAAGCCCTCATGGTTGCTTGGATAGAGCCTCTTCCTTACCTCTTAAGGCTCATTGAGGTTATACCTATAATTATTACCAACTTTACCATGGATGCCATTGGCTCTGGTTTTCTCCATAGGGTTGCCAACCTGGAGATCTCCCATTATTACAGTAAAACTTCAGATGACCAAGATCAGTTCCCCTGGAGAAAATGGCTGCTTTGGAGGGCGGGCTTTGCTGTTTTAGAGCAAAGCTTCTTAAACTGTGAGTCGGACCCCACATGGGGTCATGTAACTGAATGTGGGGGTCATGAAAAAATTGGCAATATAAAAATAGATATACTAATCAAACATTTACTGATTTATATACCTATATAGCGGGGGGTTGTGAGTGGAAAAAGTTTAAGAAGCCCTGTTCTAGAGAAGCAGGAGGAGGCACAGCAACATTCAATGGGGTTCAATCAATCAATCAATCATTTGGAGACCTGGGGACCAAGCCCTACAAGGAAAGGCTGAGGGAATTGGGAATGTTCAGCCTGTAGAAGAGAAGGTTGAGGGGGGACATGATTGCTTTCTTTAAGCATTTGAAGGGCTGTCACTTAGAGGAGGGCAGAGAGCTATTCCTGTTGGCAGCAGAGGATAGGACTCACAATAATGGGTTTAAATTGTTGGTGGAAAGGTACCAACTGGATATTTAGGAAAAAAATTTTACAGTGAGAGTTGTTCGACAGTGGAATCAGCTACCTAGGGAGGTGGTGAGCTCCCCCTCACTGGCAGTCTAAGCAGAAGCTGGACAAACACTTGATCCTTCATTAAGCAGGGGATTAGACTAGATGGCCTGTATGGCCCCTTCCAACTCTATGATTTATCACAGTCCTGGACCGGTGGGATAAAACACACATTATCCGAGTGCATATAAGAATATATATATAATCTTCCATTAGGAGATATATAAAAAAGCAAATAGGTGCTTGCTTCAGCAGTGCATATGCTAAAATTGGAACAATAAAGAGAAGATTAGCATGGCCTTGCGTATTCAATAGGGTGAGCCTTTCCCACTTTGCCGCAGTGCTGCCAAGGACATCTGGTGACAAGACCAGGCTCAATCCTGTTTTATTACAAAATTCTCAGCCCCCATTAGACTCCATGAATGTAGGTTTCAGTGACTACAACAGGACTGGTGCGAAGGTATTGTTCCAACCAGCTTTTAATACTGTAAGGAAGGTCATCTTTGGGTGGACCAATTAGCTAATGACATTGGATTTTTAAAAAAGTAAATCTTAACAGATCTGTCTATTGTGCCTTTTTTAAAGACCCATTTTCATGCAACTTAACTAATGTAAGCCCTTACAAAAATCCTGCAAATAAATCATGACACCACAGGATGATTTGTCTTCATCATACCAGGGAGAAGGTGTCACGGGCTATCAAAAAGCTAATTTTCTTGGGACATAGTTTTTTTTGCCACACTTGAAGCTGAAGGTGAACCTAAGGAAATATCTAGGGCAGGGATGGTAAAGTTCTATGTTCACAAGGGCTGCTCTGTGCACCAGACTGTTGGCATGCTTTGTTGTGTAGGGGAGACATGATAGAGGTCTGTAAAATTATGCATGGTTTGGAGAGAGTGGACAGGGAGAAGATTTTCTTCCTCTCCCATAATACCAGAACTTGGAGTTCATCTGCTGAAGCTGGAGGGTGAGAGATTCAAAACAGATAAAGGGAAGTATTTCTTCACCCAATGCATAGTTAAACTGTAGAACTCTCTGCCCCAGGATGTGGTGATGGTTGCTAACTTGGAAGGCTTTAAGAGGGGAATGGACATGTTCATGGAGGAAAGGGTTATTCATGGCTACTAGTCAAAATGGATACTAGTCATGATGCACACCTATTATCTCCAGGATCAAAGGAGCATGCCTATTATATGAGGTGCTGTGGAACCCAGGCAGGACAATGCTGCTGCAGTCGCCTTGTTTGTGGGCTTCCTAGAGACACCTGGTTGGCCCCTATGTGAACAGACTGCTGGGCTTGATGGACCTTGGTCTGATCCAACATGGCCTTTCTTATGTTTTTTATGTGCAATTCTGACTCTTTCATGGGAGATCAGGGCCTATAATAACATTGGCATTATCTAGTGGAACAGGCTACATAGATATGAAATCCCCAATGCATCTAGTCCAGGGGTGGGGAACATTTTTCCTGCCAAGGGCCATTTGCTCATTTATAACATCATTCGGGGGCCATAACCTAGATCTCCCGGCGCGGGGGGGAGGGGGAGGCTAGGGTTGCCAGGTCTCCAGTCACCACCTGGAGGTTGGCAATCACAGGGGAGGCCATGCAGAGAAGGCCTGGAGGGCACCCCTGCTCCCCCTCCCTCCCCCTCCCAGGCGGGAGGGCAGCCAGCGGTGGGCCCCGCGCAAGCGATCCTTAGGGAAGGGAGGAAGGAAGGAAAACAGAGAAATGGAGGGGGAGAAAAGGAAGGAAGGAGACAGACAAAGAAAGAGACTAGGGAGAGAGGGGGAGAAAGGAGAAAGAGTGACAGAAAAAGAGGAAGAGAGAAAAGCCTTCCCCCCCCCACACACACACCTGCACACTCCGGCCCCACACAACTGGGCCCCAGCCTCCATGCCCTCCCACCCCACCCCCAAGTCCACAAAAGTCCCTCCAAGCCAAATTGGCTCCCACACCCATGTTCCGCCGCCGGGAGCCACCATCCTCTCCCCACCCCTCGCCGCTTGACAGGCGGGGAGAGGGGCTTACAGTGTGCCGTGGTGTTCCTGCATTCTCCGACTGTAGGGGGCAGCCTTTGGGGAAGCGTCCCTCCCCCTCCCCCTCCTCTTGCCGACCAACAGTCGGCGAGAGGAGGTCCAAAGGGTGCCGTGGCCCCAGGAACACCCTTGGGGAGGGCCGTGCTGTGCTGCACCTCCGCGGCTGGGCCCTGGAGCTCCCGAGGGCCACTGAAAATGTTCTTGGGGGCGCATACGGCCCCCGGGCTGGACGTTCCCCATCCCTGATCTAGTCTAAACCCATTGGTTCAATAGCTTAGACTGAAATAACTCTGCATACGATTGCATAGATAGGCACCTGGATGGTATAAGTTCTGGGGGGGGTGGGGTTTACTGGGAAAAAAATGTATTTCCAAAAGCAGGGGTTCCTTTTTCCCCCAAAATGCATGAATAAACACACCTACATATATAATTCGTCATTCATTTATGCTTCTCTGAGTAGTTTTCAGATGGAGCTATACCACTGAAAGCATGGTATATCTCTGTCTTTCCTGGACATACCTCAGTGGCATCCCTGGCAGTCAATCAGGAGTAGGGCCTTTTCTGTAGTGCTGAAACTGACAATAGGTTTGAAAAGTCCAGAAATATAATCTTTTCTGATTAACTTGCTTCTCTTTGCACCCTGTGCATATGGACTATATAATGCACAGTTACAATGCATTATATGGTGCATATAATGCATAGTATATGATGCATTTTCCAGGACCAGTTTCTAGATGCCAAGGACTGGGCCTGAACTTGACACATCAAAAGTACAAGCTAGCAGAGAGGGCTAGCTCTCAGCCTTAATCTTGAGCATAATTTGTGTCTGTCTGGATGGGTGTGGGAGTTTGAGTGATAAAAGGCCCCTTGCGATGCTGCGCTTCCGGGTGTAAACCGGAAGTGACATGGCGTGGCGGGCAGGCACATGTGCACGCACAACCTGAGGGTCCGCGGGCAGCCAGGTAAACAGCCCCTTGCGATGCAGCACTTCTGGGTGTAAACCGGAAGTGATGCGATCGCGTCGGCGTGACCGCACATGATCTTTCCCTCAGCTCTTCCCCAAAAACCTCCCACTGGAGGAGAGGGGGGGACCTGGCAACCCGTGTGTGTGTGTGTGTGTGTGTGCATGTGTGTGTGTGGGGGGGGCTGCAGCAGGACAGGGAAGAAGAAGAATCTAGCTCTTCAAAATCTGCTGTGTTAGTTGGATATGTGCTAATCCAGACAAGTGGGTTTAAGGACAAAATGAAATGCAGATATTTGAAACTACACGTTCATCATTTTGTATTCTTCACACCAGACATCTTTTCTTTTTTCCTTGGTGGTGACTACAGCAGTAGAATTATGGATCATGCCTGGTTCATTACAAAGCGCACAGGTGACCTTTGGGTGTGAGGTCTCTACTCCATTTATTGTTGTACCCTGAGGCTTGTCACCAAAAATCCCAAGTTAAAAAAGAGAAAAATCAATGCCACAACACTTTGGCATGCCCCGCCAAGCAGCACAGCTCTCTTTCTTGGTCAAATCATTTCCTCATCAGAGAGATTCTCTGGTGATTTCTTTCTGGATGACTAATTCATCTTTTCCCGCGAGGTCGTACTTTGCTTCCAACTTACACCGCCTTGTTTCTTTGAGTAAGATACAACAAAGAAAGAAAAAAGGACCTTAACACCAAGGAAGCCAAATGTAATGCATGCTACTTGCCATTCTAACCTTTTGTGTATTGATCGAATTACCTTCCTGTTCTCAGCTTTCATTATCAGGCCTGTCTTTCTCGACTTTAAAAGATAATTAGAAAATAGATGTAAGGACTTTACCTAAGTGGAATGCATAAGGGGGTGGGGAGGCAACGAGCTTACCGTTTTCTTAAATGTTACCTTTGTAGTTCTCTTGATTTACCAATTTCCATCTTAACTGGGGTTTTTAAAGTAAATTCAGATGTTTAGTCAAATTTTCCCAGTTGTCAGCCGGACCTCTTCCAAATGCACGCTGTCACATACCATAGGGTTTCCTGGCATACAGCTCTGCTTTCCAGATTATAGCCATGCTGCAACTCCCAATGAGCTTAAGGACTTCCGTTCCGGTTATATAATTATCTGTGACAACCTTCCTCAGTTCACACAGCGTGCCTCTGCACCTCTCTCAGGTTCAGGGTTACAAGGCCAGGCCGTCACACGTTGCTACCCGTCTCTTTTAAACTCTCTAGAGAGCCATGACTGTTTCATGCCTCAGGTCCTCTCTCTCTCAATCATAGAGACATCAACAGACAGGGTAGCCCAGCCCCTTCACACAATGGGGTTGGGGGCTCAAACACTGTTCCAGTCCCACGCTGCCACCATTTGTTCATATCTTCAAATATATGCATAGACCAAGATCTTCACTGGTGTGTCTGTGTGGGCGAAAACGCCTGGTCGCTTGAGCCTCCTTTATTCCCTGTTTCAGCCAGGATCGAACGCATGTTCAGCAAAACGCATGCGTTCGATCCTGGCTGAATCCTGGCTGAAACAGGGAACAAAGGAGGCTAAAGCGGCCATGCGTTTTCTTTCCCAGAGACACACAGCCCACGGATTTAAACAAACAAGTTTACTTTTATTTATGGTTTGAACACAACATTGAAGAAAGTAAGGTAGATGTTACAATGTTTCATTTCCAATTGAACTTTGGAACTGTTTCCCTATTCCTCAATTGGGATCCTTTGTCACAAATTGACTCTTTTCAGCCAGCTCTAAGGAGCTGTTCTCCACCATTTCACCCACCCGGGCACATTCCCTTTTCTATCAGCTCTCTAGCTACCAACTCCCAATTGCTCTCTTAACTGCTGTTTTCCAACTCTTTTCCATCAGTTCTCATTGGTTGCTCTTAAGGAGAGGCAGAGTCTATCACAACATCTCTCCCTATATAATGGTTTCCCTGACTGTTGTGCTTCTTCAGAGAAGCAGAGCTACTTTTATTTCCCATTGATCTATAAAAGTAGTAAAAGAGTGATTCCCCCCTTCCACCCTTTACATGCATGTTAACAGAATGTTAATCTGCTATGTGTGTTAAGTGCCATCAAGTCGCTTCTGACTCACGGCAACCCTATGAATCAATGTCTTCCAAAACGTCCTGTCGTTAACAGCCTTGCTCAGGTCTTGCAAACTGAGTGCCGTGGCTTCCTTTATAGATTCAATCCATCTTATGTTGGGTCTTCCTCTTTTCCTGCTGCCTTCCATTTTTCCTAGCATTATTGTCTTTTCCAGTGACTCTCGTCTTCTCAAAACTGACCAAAGTATGATAGCCTCAGTTTAGTCATTTCTGCTTCTAGGGACAGTTCAGGCTTGATATCTAGAACTCACTTTTTAAAAAAAAATTTGGGTGGTCCACAGTATCCGTAACACTCTCCTCCAACACCATATTTCAAATGAATCTACTTTCTTCCTGTCCGCTTTCTTCATTGTCCAGCTTTCACACCCATACATAGTAATAGGGACTACCATGGCATGAATTAACTTGATCTTGGTTGCCAGTGACACATCCTTACTCTTAAGAATCTTTTCTAGCTCCTTCATGGCTGCCCTTCCCAGTCTCAATCTCCTTCTGATTTCTGGTTTGCAGTCTCCCTTTGGTTGATCACGGAGCCAAGGAATAGAAAGTCTTGAACCATTTCAATCTCTTCATTGACCACTTTAAAGTTGAGTAATTCTCCAGTAGTCATTACTTTTTTCTTCTTGAAGTTCAGCTGTAATCTGCCATAGTGGGCATAAATGAAGAACAGTAGTTAAGATTTAGTTTAGCTTCCATTGCAAATAGCACAGGGGGTAATCTGGAGATAACCTGGGCCAGGATATTCTGATTCCTTTCATTTTTGGCCCTGGAAATCGCACGATTATCCTGAAGTTTGTGGCCAATTTTTAAATTCCTCATTTTATTTTCTGATGAGGTATGCTTGCCACAAACGGACAGGCCAATGGACATGTGGATTCTTTTATTATTATAGATGCATGGTAACCGCCGGCCAAGTGATATGTTTTGTGACAATATTTGATTTGGATCAGGGTCGGAGCGGGTGGGCAGGTGGGATTTTTTTTTGGCCTGGGGCCCATGGCGGCTCTGGGCAGCCTGGCTTGAGCCCATACTAAGGACACTACATTTCCCCAAGGGTACTGGCACTCATTGTACTATTGGGATCTGAACTTTGAACAAGGTTTGGAAATAATATTATTGATTTTCTAATTTAGGGTGGATGTTTTGGGGAGGGAAAATCATTTTAATTTGGCGTTGCCATTTTCTTTCCCAGCTGTGCAAAATAGAAAGAGGCAAGAGGGCAAGCCATTCACCCTTTATCTCCTGACTTCCATGTGTTCCTGAGCAGGTAAAAGAACATTTCCCCTGTGGGGAGAGGCACATGGGAGGATATGCTTTCCTGCAGGGGCAGGGAAGGAATCCACCTTTCCGTTGTTACATGGGAACCGTGGGAGAAGAACAGCGTGTTTCTCATCTCTCAATGCTTCTTTGGAAGATCCAAACTGGCTTTCTGATCAGACTACCTGCCAGCTCATCTAGAAATTGGCAGATGTCTCTCCCATGAAGACGAAGTAGATAAAATAGCTGTCTGTTGCCTCGATCTGTCTCGGTCTCCAGCATACCGAGTTTTCACAGAGTAAAATAATGGCTGATCAAAGTCTCAACTTGTTTACAGATGTGCAAATAGGTGTTGCGGGTGCTATCGCAAATTTCCCACACATTTTAAAAGGAAAGATAAACATCACTGACTGAGCGGTGACAGGCACAATAAATAACAGAGACATCTACATATGAGTTGGTAGAATGATTTCCTTTACGTGAGGATGATAACATTTCTTAAAATGCACCGGGGGGAAAAGGGGGTGGATTCACCGCTTGGTTATAAGGCTCGTACATTTGTTCTCTTTTACATATTCCGTATTTAAGTTAGGATTTATGATGACAGCGAAAATGTTTTCAAATGTTCTATAAATACTGACATGCCTCCCTTGAAAATAAAAAAGGCCCATCTTGTTTCTTGCTTGAATCAATAGATGTATTTGCATACATTCCAATGAGGCTGAAAGAAGACGAACAAAATGCCTTTTGACAGCAGTTTAATATATGATCATAGGAGACTGGGAAGAAATAAAGCAATTTTGCTATATCTCTGGCGCTGTATCTGTTGACAGCGAGCAGATGTCAATAAACAGTATGAGATTACTGGATGCCCAAGATGAAGTGTTTTTTTTTAAAGTAACCTACAGTGCAATTCTAAACAGAGTTATACGCACCGAAGCCCATTGACTTCAGTGTTCCTGGAAGGATGTAACTCTCCTTAGGACTGCACCGTTAAGTAAATACATTCTCGGATAGCCTGTCTAAGTGAAAGAGGAGATAACTCTTAAAACTTTGGATCATACAGAAAGATGCTGGACATTGCCGCATGTATGAGGTCCATTTCACAAATGACAACAGAAATTTGTAAGCTAGTGTATACTTAATGGGGGAAGTGGCTCTGTGGCCAATCACAGTTCTCTGATGAACATGCTTGCATGATGCATCTGTTTCCAAACATGTGTCCTCATAATTATGTCTCATATTTTAGGTGTAAAATGTGCATAGTGTGTACTCTCTGTTGGTGCAAGTAGTCTCTTGCTATGTATTTTTTTTTTTTTTGCTTTTGTTTAACATGTCGTTTTAATACTTATGTTGTGGTTCACCTCCGGCTGGTTTTCCAGATCTCTACAAGTCAAACGCCTACCACGCTGTCTTTTGGACGTCCCACGCTGTTGATTGCCCTGATTTATTCTATGTAATCCACTTTGAGCCCCAGTGAGAAAGGCTGAATATAAATAATGTCAATAAATAAATACTTAAAATATTGATAGTGCCAATGGAAACATTGCCCTGACCTGGATAGCCCCAGACCAGCCTGATCTCGTCAGATCTCAGAAGTTAAGAGGGTTGGCCCTGGTTAGCATCTGGATGGGTGACCTCCAAGGAATACCACTCATGAAATGGAGGCAATGGCAAACCACCTGTGAATCTCTCTTGCGTTGAAAACCCTACTGGGTCACCATGAGTCATCTGTGACTTGACGGCACACACACGCAAAATGGAAACTTGGAAGGCTTTAAGAGGGGAGTGGACATGTTCATGGAGGAGAGGGCTATTCATGGCTACTAGTAAAAATGGATACTAGTCATGATGTGTACCTATTACATTAGGTGCTGTGGAACACAGGCAGGATAATATTGCTGCAGTCGTCTTGTTTGTGGGCTTCCTAGAGGCACCTGGTTGGCCACTGTTTGAACAGACTGCTGAACTTGATGGACCTTGGTCTGATCCAGCATGGCTTTCCTTATGTTCTTATTATGCATACCTATTCTCTTCAGGATCAGAGGAGCATGACTATTATATAAGGTGCTGTGGAACACAGGCAGGATAATGCTGCTGCAGTCATCTTGTTTGTGAGCTTCCTGGAAACAGCTGGTTGGCCACTGTGTGAACAGACTGCTGGACTTGATAGACCTTGGTCTGATCCAGCATGGTTTTTCTTATGTCCTTAAACAATGTAGTGGATGAAATGTCTCTGTTTGGAATCTGTTAGTCAAATGAAGCTGATTTATATTGAGTTCGATCACTGGCCTATCTAGCTTCAAGTCCACTTGCACCTTAAAGATGAACAAGATTTCCAGCGTATGAGCTTTCAAAAGTCAAAGCTCCCTTCATCAGATACCAGATATTTTGTCAGTGTATGACCAAGGGAGCCTTGACTCTCAAAAGCTTATACCCTGGAAGTCTTGTTGGTCTTTAAGGTCCTTCTGGGCTTGAATCTTGCTGTTCTACTGCAGACTAACATAGTTACCCACTGCTTGGGGTGGGGCTGTGGCTCAGGGGTAGAGCATCTGCTTTGCATGCAGAAGGTCCCAGGTTCAATCCCCGGCATCTCCAGTTAAAGGAACTAGGCAAGTAGGTGATGTGAAAGACCACTGCCTGAGACGCTGGAGAGCTGCTGCCTGTCTGAGTAGACAATCCTAACTTTGATGGATCCAAGGGTCTCTGATTCAGTATAAGACAGCTTCATGTGAAACCGCACTATCAAGATCAGTCTTGTTTACTCTGCCTGTCAGTAGTTCACCAGGGTTTCAGTCTTTCACATTAGACAACATGAGTATGAAAGAAAATTACAAAGCTCCCAACAAGAGAAAGGAAGAGGGAAACAGGTGGAGATTTGTTTAGTCTGTCTTACTAACTGGCAAAGAACAGACAATGCTCTGTCTCTCTTTCACCAAACCTCTTAGGTAAATCTGTACCAGATACTGGCTACTTAGAAGTAACATGTAGAATGTAGGCTTGCAGCAAACATGCAAATGGATGTTTATTGATCAGTGGATGACAACAATATAATTACAGCAATATTGCACATCTGCTAAATGTATATACAGCATCTGCTGTCTTCGTTTGCTGTTATAGGGAATATTTCCAAAGAGCTTGAAATATCCAGGGCTGATTATATTTAAAATCGTGATGTTTTCTGGTGTTGATTTTTTTTTTTAAAGAAGCAGCCAGTAACTGTGGGGCACATATTTGATAAACAGGTAATCATTTTGTTTTATCTTGTTCCGTTTATCTCTGGTTAGGGTAAGGTTGCCAACCTCCAGGTGGTGGCAGGAGATCTCCCACTATTACAACTGATCTCCAGGCAGCAGAGGTCAGTTCCCCTGAAGAAAAAGGCCGCTTTGGCAATTGGACTCTATGGTATGGCATGGAAGTCCCTCCCCTCCCCAAACTCTGCTTTCCACAGGCTCTACCCCCAAAGTCTCCAAGCATTTCCCAACCCAGAGCTGGCAACCCTAGGTGGGAGCAGATGAAGATGCTAAAAGGGTCCAGGAATAAGTTAACTCAAGCAGCCCTGTGGTGCTACACGAGAGTAGAGCAGTGGCTGTGTAGCTCCAACCCTGTCGATGGCAACATCCTACTGCACTGACAGCAGAGTCTGACAGCATTCCTACTAACTGACAGCAGAGTTTGAAGAGGTAATCAGGCAGGGACACCAATCATTGTTACCATTGATCAGTAGGGTTGCCACGTCCCTCTTCTCCATTGGCAGGAGGTTTTTGGGTAGAGCCTGAGCAGGGCGGGGTTTAGGGAGGGGAGGGGCTTCAACACCATAGAGTCCAATTGCCAAAGTGGCAATTTTTTCCCCAGAGAACTGATCTCTATTGGCTGGAGATCTCCAGCTAGTACCTGGAGGTTGTACAACACAATAAAGAAGTGGAACTGGAATTGCAAAAATCCGTGGATACAACAAAAAACTTGCAACTCTGGCTGTCATTAACAATGCAGAATTATTTTGTTATAGCATTATTATAGTCACATCAAAGAATCATGTGATTTTATGTCTTAACAAACAACTTTCCAATAGTATACACTAATACATGGAGGATTCACATACGTTTCTTCAAAGACAAAATGATGGTTCTATACAGATGAACCAAAAAAGAGACAATTAACCAAGTTTTGATGCAGAGTGTGGGAACACGGACAACGATAGAGATACTAGTGAAACATACTTCCTTGGTTTCTAGTTTGATTTGGGAAATCCACTAACCTCTGCCTGATCTGCCTGCCGGACAGGACTAGTAGGCTTGCCAACCTCCAGGTGGGACCTGGAGACCTCCTGGAATTATACCTGATCTCCAGGTTGTAGAGGTCAAGTTCCCTGGAGAAAATGGCTGCTTTGGAGAGCTGACTCTATGGCACAACATTCACAATGAGCCAGGCCATCCTCAGGCCCCACCCCAAAAACCTTCTGCCAGCAGCAAAGAGGGACCTGGCAACCCTAGCCATGATGCCCATGGGCATCACATTGGGAACCCCTGTTCCAAACGGTTTCTTAAGTCTGGGAGAAAATAAAGATGGTCTGAAGGCACTTAACCTTTAGCTCCAGCTAATGTTGAAAATGTAAGTGGTTTTTCTGACTGTTTTGGAGGCTGGACCATTTATTCATTTACTTCATTTCTACCTCACTTTTCTCCCCCATGGGGACTCAAAGTGGCTGAAAACACTCTTCCCTTCTCCATTTTATCATCACAACAACCCTGCGAGTTGGGGGGGGCTATAAGAAAATAACTGGCCCCAAGTTCACCCAGCAAACTTCCATGGCAAAGTAGGGATTCAAACCCAGGTCTCCTAGATCCTAGTCTGGCACGCTAACCATTACATCACATAATGGATACATTATAGGGTTGCTGACCTCCAGGTACTAGCTGGAGGTCTCCTGCTATTACAACTGATCTCCAGCCAATAGAGATCAGTTCACCTGGAGAAAATAGCCGCCTTGGCAATTGGACTCTATGGCATCGAAGTCCCTCCCCTCTCTAAACCCTGCCCTCAGACTCTGCCCCCAAAATCTCCAGGTATTTCCCAGTTCGGAGCTGGCAACCCTAATACATTACCGCACCACATTTTAAAGCCAAGTTTTGATATTCTCAACATTGACTTCTGAAGTACAACACAATTTTAAGACTTTAAAAGGGACGGCAATGTGTTGGGTGCTAAATTGAAGTGTTTCTACCTGACTGTAGGAAATTAGATCCCTTAATTGTTACCATTTGGCTTGTCTCTTAGTATTTAGCCACTTTTTCAGTCTGCCTCGTCGGTGAGTCAGTCGGGAGACGTCGCGATTAACTTTAATGCGATGCAAAGTAACTTTCTTCCTTGCATCTGTGAGATTGCATTAGTAATTCCGCACGGGTCTTCCATTCAGAAATCAGCACGCTGATGCTTTCTCGTCTCTAACCAAATATTCAATGTTAATTATGGTCGGGATGCCTTGTGCTTTATGACACGACGGCAGTACATTGGACATAACAAATTGCGTGAAACCTCGTTGTGTTGTAAGCGTTTCGAATATGCCCCTGTAAACACTAATAAGCAGGGAAAGAAAGGGGGAAAAGGTACTTTTTTTCAAGCTTGTTTTTCGTTCCTCGAATAAATAAACAATAACCCCCAAGCAGAACTGGGGAATGTTCCTTCTACACTTACACAGACTGAAATTCAATAATTCTGGAGGGGTAGTCATGTTAGTCTGTTGTAGCAAAAAGCAACAGGGGATCTGTTCTCAGTACATGAAAGTTTGGGTACAATGAAATCTTGTTAGCGTTTGCAGTGGGAGAGTCATAATCCTGTTTATTATAGAAATCAGGCAGTACACTAAATGCTACTAAGTCTTCAAGAGAATAGAAGCCAATTGTGCCTAGGAGTTAGAGCTGGGTAGTATCTCAGAAACTTGGATTCGTGTCTCATTTCAGCCGTGAGATTAGTATGAGCTTGGGCAACTTGTTGGCTTGTATCATAGTGCTACTCTGCTGATGGAAGACAGAAGAGGGGTGCTCTTGCCTGATTCCACTTCTTATTGCAACTGGCAACCTTTATGGCTTGAGAGCCAGCGTGGTGTAGTGGTTAAGAGAGGTGGTTTGGAGTGGTGGAGTCTGATCTGGAGAACCGGGTTTGATTGCCCACTCCTCCACATGAGCGGCGGAGGCTAATCTGGTGAACAGGATTTGTTTCCCCACTCCTACTCATGAACCCAGCTGGGTGACCTTGGGCTAGTCACACTCTCTCAGCCCCACCTACCTCACAGGGTGTCTGTTGTGGGGAGGAGAAGGAAAGGTGATTGTAAACCGGTTTGATTCTCCCTTAAGTGGTAGAGAAAGACGGCATATAAAAACCAGCTCCTACTACTACTACTACTACTACCACCACCACCACCACCACCACCACCACCTGGGATTGAATCTGGGACCTTCTGCATGCCAAGCAGATGCTCTACCACTGAGCCAAGGCCCCTCCCCCTATCCCTGTCCGCTATGTCACGGTTCGAAAGTTCAACGATTGGTTAAGCATCCTTATTGGGCCTGCTTTGTTTCTATCAAAAAAGCTTCCCGTGTTTAATGCTTTCAGGTCTCCCGAGGGCTGAAGCCAATGCAGCGCGGCAGCTGATGCCTGCTGCTCTCCTGATCTTTCATTTCCATGCCACGATTAATATTTGTTTGCACAGCAGACATGGTTGCAATCGAGATTGTCGCAGGAACCGAATGGAGTGCTCGAATGATGACCATTGTAATTGTCTGGAAAGTGGCACATTGTCGTTGCAACAACAGCGCGCATGTCGTATTGTTTTCACAGGGCCTGACGATCATTGTTTCAAATTGCTTTAATGCCTCCATTTAGGGAGACCATTTTATTTGAGAAGGTGAAGGAAACACTACCGAAGTGAGTTCTGTTATTCCAAATGTCATTTTTTACATAATATTCATGGGGAGAAAATGCGATGCTTAAATTAGTTGCCTGTTGAGGGCTAGCTGGCTGTTGGAGCATAAGTGTTTGATGGGGAAAATACACCCCGGATAGAAAGTTTGCATAGGCAGAAGGTTGGCTTTTTGTCAATTATGCCTTTTTATAATCCAAGCAGGAATACAGCTGAGATCAGGAACACAGGCACTAGCCCAAAAATGGCTCACTGATCTCTCTGCTCTATTAAATGAAGTCTAAGCATTGTTGGCTACTACATGGCTACTATGTTTAAAAAAAAAAACCTCAACAAGAGGTTTGTATTTGTTTTTCCCCCCATGTTTTTCTTTAAAAAAATCTAATAAAAATTATTAAAAAAAAAAAAAACCCTAACATTTTAGTATCAGATGCCATGGAGGAAATGGTAGGAACTGGGGACTGGGAGTGGGAAAGGAAAAGAAACCACTAATCTCATGAGCAAGTCCATATGGTAGCCTTATAATTGTGTGTGTTGGCATATGTAGTGGATGAGTCCAAATTTTGAATCTTGGCTGGTTCTGTTTTACTATCCCATTTTGATGTTGTGCATCACTTGTGACAAATGACCCCTGTGTTTGTTTGTTGGACAGTTTTAGATTCCTTGCACTACATTTCCCCTGTAGTCTTCTATACATTTTTCAGTGTTATTTTTCTGTCAATGGCGAATAATATATAAATGGCACAAATTGTGGGGAAAAGCATGAAAGAAACAGAATGATCATTGACAGTTGGCAACAAAAACTGAGGTGAACCAAAATCGATAAAGGCAACATAAGGAGTCAAAAACAAGGGAAAAAAGTCCACGTCACCTTATTTATACTCTGTGTATGTTTCATATTTATTGCCCCCTCTGCAGATCATTGGTCTCAATTTTGTGAAGAATTGTTAATTCAAACCAGCCTTTGAAAGCCAATTTAAGCATACAGGAAGGGCACTGAAAAAAAAAAATCCCATGGTGATTGAGCTCCATTGATAAGCTGACGATTTCACTTTTTGATTTTTGTTCAGGAACTAGGGGTACAATAGAAATCACTTCAGTTCAATGCTTCATGGCTATCTCTGGGGATACAAGCAGATGACTGTCTGATCAATCCTGACCATGAATATACCAGGTCTTACATCTGCGGTGGCATGAAAATTTTTCATTGTGATCAGTAAGGCTATAACTATGGGTTAGTCAATTTGTGTGTGTGTGAGCCCCGTCCTCTGACTCACTATTCACTGATCCTTCCAGTTCGACCCTTATCCGCGGATTGACGCCCGCTGTCTGCCCCAGCCCGTGTAGTCGAACCTTCGCTGAGCCTCAGACTCCGAGTTTAGGGACCGCTCATCTGAATCTGCACTCGTGGTCTCCAAGTCCCATCAGTCAACCGTCTGATGGTCCTTCGACCCATCTCCTCCTAGGCTCGCATTCTTGGTTCCCTCTTTATGCCCGTCCTCCCATCACCTGTCCCACCCACTAATTACGTGTTTTCCTCTCTGTTGGCGTTTTCCTACACCACCCTTTTTCTGCTTTCTCTTTCTCCCTCCTTCTTCCCCTTCAGAGGAGGGTTCTCCCTGTGTTCCTGTCTCAATACCTTCTCCCGGTTTCCCCCCCTTTCCTGCCTCCTTCCCCCTCTCGCAGCTGGATCTCTCTTTCCAGTCCCCCCTGATACCCCCGTGCTTTCCTTGTCTGAGCTCCCTCTGGTGTCTTGTTGCCCAACTCCCCGCCTGCCTCTCCTCCTGGCATCCCCTGTGGTGCTTCCTCTCCTCCCCTTGCCTTGGACACTGGCTCCTGCCACCACCAAGCAGGCTGACTGGGGCCAGACCCCTGTGGGGAGCCTGGATTCCTTGGCCACGTGCCCGGGGTGACACAGTATGACTACAGATACAGAAGTCATTTTAATTGTATGACTTATTATTTAAATTGACCTCAAAAAAGGCCTAATCTGGTCAGAATGCATAATAATAAATTTCCTGTTTGAGTTATTTGAATTACTGCAGTCATTTGGCTCTTATTTTCCATGGTATTCACTGGAATCTGAATGGGTACTTACAATTAATGGCAACTAAATATTTTATGTGGGTGGGACTGACCCGATAGAATCAAAGGATCCCAAATACATAAAAATGTATCTCCTTAGTTTTGGTTTGTGCCATTTGAATAAACAAAACTGAGCAGCTACACATTTTTTTCCATGCAGGGGGAGACATGATCATGCTCTTCAAATGTTCATGACTCCAGTCCCTGGGTTGATGCATCCACAGATTTGACCACGCTGAGAACTGGATATGTTGATGGACTTGAGTTGGAAATGTTGGTTAAACATTAGCTGTTACTTCCTAGAGGTAACAGTAGTTGGACAATGGAACCAGTTACCTGGTGGGGGGATAGGGGGGGTGGACCCTCGCTTACTGGAGGTCGACAAGCAGAGGCTGGACCGGCATTTGTAAGGAACACTCCATTTTAGGATTTCCTGCATTGAACATCAGAAGAAGAGTTAGTTTTTACATGCTGATTTCTCTACCACTTCAGGGAGAACCAAACTGGCATACAATCACCTCCCCTTCCCCTCCCCACAACAGACACCCTGTGAGGTAGGTGAGGCTGAAATAGCTCTAAGAGAGCTGTGAGTAGCACAAGGTCACCCAGCTGGCTTCATGTGTAGGAGTGGGGAAACCAACCCGGTTCACCAGATTAGCGTCTGCCGCTCATGTGGAGGAGTGGGGAATCAAACCTGTTCTCCAGATTAGAGTCCACCGCTCCAAACCACAGCTCTTAATCAGTACACCACGCTGGCTAGAAGGTGAACTAGATGGCCCGAAAGACCCTTTTCAAATCTAGCACTCTGATTTATTGTGCAATCTTAAGCCAAGGTACATCCTTCAAAGTCCATTGACTTTAATGGACTTTGAAGGGTGTAACTCCACACTGTCAAAGACTGCTGGCATCATCATGTTGTCCTAGCAATAAAGTATACCTGGGATACAACTAGGCAGAGAGAAAGTCCGGTAGGTACAATTCCCTGGGGAAGGAAGTAACTACACATACTTTTCCCTTCAAAGCAGCGTCAAGAGTGGCATTATGAACCTGGGGATGCATATAGAAAATCTTCACAGTCTTTCTGTAAATTTTGGTGGATCATTATTCGCAACCGTATTGGAGCAGTCCAGAGAGCAATACAATGCATCTTTTCCTACAAGTGCCGATTTTCATTGCAAGCCATCTCTCTTTGGAAGCATATTGAGATCGGTAAAGGAGAAAAAAAATATATAGCGTGAAGTTTCCTGCAGCAGAACCATGAGTATTGTTGCCACTAAGCAGTGAAAAGCCATGTGGGGAGAGGATATGGAAATGATCTGGAAATGGCCTGTTTAGAAGTCCCCACCTGGCCTTTAGGATATATGAACAGCAAGTCTCTGAAAGGGAAATAAAACTACATTCTCCTTCTGGGCAGAAATTTCTCTAATCGTCCATTCCAGATTTCCCGTTCTCTTCCCCTGAAACTGTGGCTTAAGACAGGTTAGCAGTTTTTATCTCTATTTCTCGAGTCTTACAATCATCCAGGGGAATATGGAAGTGTCTGTTTATAGTCTTCTAAGATATTTAGGAACATGGAGGAAAGGAGCTATGCATTGTACTTATTTATAACTTTTGCTTTGGAAAAAAAATCTATCATGCCAGTATAAGAGATATTTCATTATATCTGTTTTATATCTACTTTTGCGCTTCACAAGATTCATAATGCTATTTCTATTCTTCTATTTATGGTTCCAGCATTACTGATTCTGCATTAGGAAGCCAGAAAACCAAGCAACATTGTATTTCATCCCGGCTGGCTGCTATCTTATTAATGTATGTTAACATAGGAACGCTTCTGCAAATGCTACCCACAATATATCCCAAGAAAAGTCTGCTGGTTGTGTTTTTATTTGCATTATTTGAATGGGAAAGTTTGTTCGTGCATGCTGTTTTAAATCAACAATGTGTAAAAAAAAATCAAAACACCATTATGAGCAAATTCTTTGGCTGGCCTGGATGACTTTGGATCCTTGTCTTTGCATAGTTATTTGTATTTATGTGGCTATTTATACCCCACTTTTCTCCCAAAAGGTGACCCAAAACGGCTTGCAACATGATTGCTGTCGTATAGAGGGCTGTCCTATAAAGGAGGGTGCCGACTTGTTTTCTGTTGCCCCAGAAGGTTGGACCAGAACCGATGGGTTGAAATTAAATCAAAAGAGTGTCCGTCTAGACATTAGGAAGAATTTTCTAACAGTTCGAGCGGATCCTCAGTGGAACAGGCTTCCTTGGGAGGTGGTGAGCTCTCCTTCCCTGGAGGTTTTTAAGAAGAGGCTAGATGGCTGATTCTATGACCTTAAGCAGATGATGAGAGGGAGGACATCTTGGCCATCTTCTGGGCATGGAGTAGGGGTAACTGGGGGTGTGGGGGGAGGTAGTTGTGAATTTCCTGCACTGTACAGGGGGTTGGACTAGATGACCCTGGTGGTCACTTCCAACTCTATGATTCTTCCATTTTCTCCTCGCAATAACCACCCTGTTAGGTGGGATTGGTGTTACTGGCCCAAGGTCACTCTACAAGTTTCCGTGGAAAAATAAGGATTCCAGCCTGGGTTTCTTCGATCCTTGTCTGACACTAACCACTCCACCAAGCTGGCTCTGGTGCATTATGCTTTATTAGGACACATCGTCAAACTGGGGAACTCCCTGCCCCAGGACGTGGTGATGGCTGCCAACTTGGAAGGCTTTGAGAGGGGAGTGGACATATTCATGGAGGAGAGGGCTATCCATGGATATTAGTCAAAACGGATACTGGTCGTGATGCGTACCTATTCTGTAGTATCAGAGCAGCAAGCCTGTTATATTACGTGCTGTGAAACACGGGCAGGATAATGCTGCTGCAGTTGTCTTGTTTGTGGGCTTCCTAGAGGAAATTGGTTGGCCACTGTGTGAACAGACTGCTGGACTTGATGGGCCTTGGTCTGATCCAGCAGGGCCTTTCTTATGTTCTTATTATAATTATATTATATATAATTATATTAGGTGCTGCGGAACACGGGCAGGATAATGCTGCTGCAGCCGTCTTGTTTGTGGGCTTCCTAGAGGCACCTGGTTGGCCACTGTGTGAATAGACTGCGGGACTTGATGGGCCTTGGTCTGATCCAGCAGGGCTTTTCTTATGTTCTTATGGCTCCATAGGGTGAAAACAGTGTGTGTTGGAGGGAAGGCTACAGCCACTTCTCGCTAAGTGCTACGGTCGCAAACCGAAAGAAGCCACTGTGATGCTGGTCGGCACAACATATGCACATGTGTTGTAAAGCCCTCATGTTGTTTCTTAACAGACATGGGGACTTTGTAATGTGTAGATGCACGCTGGTGTCTTTCCAGTCCAACATGGCATCTACTGCATGTATTGTCCTCTATTTATCCATTTAAACCCAAGAGCCAATGTGGTATAATGGTTAGTGTATCTGAACGAGCCAAGTTCAAATCTCCACTCTTCTATGTAAGTTTACAGGATAACTTCG
The DNA here is from genome assembly GCF_029931775.1 of Euleptes europaea. NCBI lineage: Eukaryota > Metazoa > Chordata > Lepidosauria > Squamata > Sphaerodactylidae > Euleptes > Euleptes europaea. The sequence goes on from NC_079326.1 coordinate 45,605,002, forward strand.
GGTCTTTCATTCCCTCTCAGCCTAGTCAACTTCACAAGGTTGTTGGGAGGATAAAATGGGAGAGACTAGAGCCATGTAGCTCTGAAAAACCTAGACATCTTGTTGTTGTTGCTGAGGTCCCATATCTCAGTTCAATATGGGGCTCCAAAGTTTTAATTTCTTTTCAAATCTACACTCTTCTATGTAAATTTACAGGGTAACCTCGAGCCTTCCATTCCCACTCAGCCTAGCCTACCTCACAGGGTTGTTGAAAGGATAAAAGAGAAGAGAGCCATGTAGCCCTGTAAAACCTAGACAGCTTGTTGTATTTGTTGAGCTTCCATATCTCAGTGCAATATTGGGCTCCAAAGTTCTAATTCGTTTTCAAATCTCCACTCTGTAAGTTTTCAGGGTAACCTCAGGCCTTTCATTCCCTCTCAACCTAGCCTACCTCTAGGGTTGCCAACCTCCAGGTACTAGCTGAAGATCTCCTGCTATTACAACTGATCTCCAGCTGATAGAGATCAGTTCCCCTGGAGGAAATGGCTGCTTTGGCAATTGGACCCCACCCTCCTCAGGCCCCGTCCCCAAAATCTCCCACCGGTAGCGAAGAGGGACCTGGCAACCCTATCTCGCTCACATGGTTGTTGGGAGGACAAAAGGGAAGAGAGGAGAGCCATGTGGCTAAGTAAGAACTAAATATACTAAAATCTAGACAATGCTGTTGTTGTTGAGGTTCCATATCCAAGTTTAATATAGGGCTCCAAAGTTTGAATGTATTTTCCAGATTGGTCAAGATCACTACGCCAGCAGGAGGTCTGTACATTTTTCGGGGGGAAAAGACAACAGAACTCTAGCTAGCCTCAGCTGGGCTCTCCAGCATCTCAGGACCACCTCCTCTGCTATTTTTCTCTTGTTCTAGGCTGCGCTCCTCCTCTGCAGTGCTGGAATACTCACTGACGAAGATTAATTTGCAAAAAAGCCGCACACAATCAATCACTCGGCCCTCTTCCGCCTGGTTATCTTCTCTGCAGCAAGACCTTCGCCTTCTGTTGTGTAGGGACAGCAGGTTGTGCTGTTGGATTGAGCCGCCTTTTGTGGCCAGGAATTCATTTAGCCTTTCCCTCCCCCGTTGGCTAGAAAGGACCAAAGCTTTTATATTTATAAGACCTTTTTTTTTTGTTTCCCGCAGTTATGCCCACTTACAGGAAGAATTGTAACGAGGAGGCACGAGAACATTGTCTCCATCGCGGTATAATCTCTATCCTCAGGATTGCTACGTAGGAGGAAAAGTGTTAAAATAAATACATTAAAGTTATTAATCTGCAGTCATGAAAAAGAAAAGCAACCCCCTTCTGTACCTTAACAGAGGAAGCCAATGGCACAGTAGTTAATTAAAACTCAAGCAAATAAGAGCTTTTTATAGCTCCCTCCTTCCATAAATCACCTGCTTCCTGTTCCCTGGGAGGCTGCCAGTTTCGAATCCAAGAATTTCTTGGCATCGTTGAAATCAGAAAAGACATATTTTATAACTCCCAGAACTACATAGAACTTTATTGGAGAGGCCGTTTTAATTTCTGTGCCAATGCAGATGAATTGTGTGTGGGGTGGGGTGGGAGAAAATGCCTTATTGTATACTACCAATGCTGTTTCTGAACAATGCGGCAGCACTCTTGTGGGTTCTAATGTCATCTTGACTCCACAGTTGTGAAATCGTTGTAGGATTGTTGTGTTGTACGACAAAACAACGCTATGCGTCTTAATCTGAGTACCCCGAGGAAAGTGATGGATTATGGTTTGTGCACTATTCCCGAGGATGTACATCCATGTTTCCTCTCCCAGCGCTCTTTCGAAAGTCTGATTAGAAATTCACTGCCAGTTTTCACTTCTGTGGCATGGGGAAGCCATAAATTACATTGGCGGAAGAGGTGAGAAAAGAAGGGATATGTTTGTGTGGGCATGAGAGAGAGAAAGGGAAACGAAGAAAATATGCCTCCTGGTCCTCAAATGTAGATTTTGTGTTCAGTCTCTGCCTCCAGTGCATTTCCTTCTGCCAGGGAAAAAACACACACACCAGGAAATTTGGATCGCTCCCTACCAGCTCACTAGCAAAGCACGGAGGGTTTGCTCCTGGACAGGATTGGCCATAGATGCCACAGACATAGATTTCCTTATATCTCTGATCTTGGCAGCCTGTCCCTATGGCCATGCAGAAGCCAACCAGTGTTGCTTCCCCAAAGCAAAAAAAGCTAACCCCTCCACCTATTGTTACCCAAATTAGGCAGTCTCCACTTTAGTTGGGGGAATTAGCTGAGGAGACAGAGCAAGAGGCGGGTAACTGGGATCTGTAACTTGTGTATACCAGGATTGACCCTGGGGAAAGCTCTCAAATAAGCAGGCAGTTTGTACGAAAAAAGGTGTTTTTTGAAAATAACAACCAAGAATTAATTTTCAAACAAGCACAAATCAATACAACAGCTAAGAGAGTAAGGGTGGAAAATTGGATGGATAGCATTAGGGATGGGTGATATTTACCATTCCAGAAGAGATGTCCAGGGAAAGCAGCGCTGAAGAGGGAAATGGCCAGCATTTCCAGGAGTGAAAAGAGGGGAGCACCCACACGCAAGTGGGGGTATTCAATTGGATCCAGAACACACACACAATATGAATGCCAAAGAACTAATACTTATACCCCAAAATGAGTCCTGAGGCAGTATGAGGTAACTGGTGGTGAAAACCCACCAGAGACCTGAACAAAGCGACAGGAGAGGCTTAATGAGTTGTCAGGAAGCAGGAGAATGTCTGTGTGATCCTCCTGAATACCAATTAATTGCTCAGGATGGGTGTAGTTACAATAGTTAATGGTCAGCCAGGAGTGCTAATTAAATCACATTATGGTGAGGCAATGGGCGATTAGCTAGCCCCATTGTCACATGAACACATGAGGCTGCCTTATACTGCATCAGACCCCAGGTTCATCAAAGTCAATATTGTCTACTCAGACCAGCAGCGGCTCTCCAGGGTCTCAGGCAGAGGTCTTTCACATCACCTACTTTCCTAGTCCCTTTAACTGGAGATGCCGGGGTTGAACGCATGATTTGTCCAGCCACAAAATGAAAAAAAATGCACAGCTGCCAACTGTCTACCTGACCAGTTCAGACACAGAAGATGGACCCCAGACTTCTCTGAGAGGTTTCAGTTTTGCGTGGAGCAGCGTTCTGTTCTTTGCCAACTTTTGCACCCTGTGCCGTCATAGCACCATTTAGCGGGAGGGGTCCAGCTGCTGACACAATGGCAGCCACACTGTGACTGGCCCCACCTCCCATGACAGCCATTTTGTGATGGCATCAACTTTCACAAATCCTTTGAGTCAACAGACTCAATGAAGTTTGTGTGTGGAGGGGAGTGGGCTGTTCTACGGTGTTTACAGTGCAGCAGCGGCATATATGCTGTAGAAGGTAGTGCGATTCCAAAGAAATATGAATTGCATCGGTGAACTACACTGCAGTATTGAAAACCAGCCTTATCTAATGGAAGTTTTTGGTTCAAATCCCACCATGAGTATGGACTCTCTAATTGCCAAGGTCTCCATTTCTCAATCTCAAATTTCCCTCTAGAAATTGGGAAAATTAGTGGCAAAGCTCACATGATTTTTAGGAGGATGGCTGAGGTAAAGAAATTGTGTTATGCACTTTGAGTATTAGGAAATAAGGATACGAATGTAGTGTAAAGTAATGATTGGCATATGTGAACAAGAAAGCCATCAATTAATCACCACAGAGTTAAGTTTTTTTTTAATCTCTTGATATAATGGTCTGTATCTCGGCCCTGCCTTTGCAGCCACCTAAGTCATTAGATCGAGGCAGGTCCGGGCTGCTGACAGATCTAAAAGCACCAGAAAATGGCTGCTTTGGCAATTGGATTCTATGGCATTGAAGTCCCTCCCCTCCCCAAACCCCGCCATACTCAGGCTCTGCCCCAAAAACCTCCCGCCGGTGGCAAAGAGGGACCTGGCAACCCTAGCCTTACTCCAGAATTTTCTATCCCTAGCATTCCAGAATGTTCCCTAGCATTTTTCCATAGTTTGCAACTCCCCTTTAAATAGCTCAACATTTCTCTAAATAGCCGGAAAATGTATTAAAATGATATGCCTGCATAGCAGGATTGGAAAAAGTTTTGACCAATGGTTCTTTTCCTACTGCTGACACATCTGGTGTACTAGAGATGGATTATTTAATGATTTAGACAGCCAAGCGCTATAGTTATATCTTTTTGGAGAGGTGTTCAATGGTATTCCCTAATTACCAAACAGGCTGAAAATGGTTCCAAGGTCTTAATGATAGCACCTTCTTCTGATTAACAAGATGGCAGTCTTTCCATTGCCTCAGCAAAATTCATTCTTGGTTCTCTTTCAGAGGAATGTCACGCTGCAGGAAGACTTCCCAGAAATCAGCAAGCATCTTTTTAAAGCTGTCTTTGAGCTGAAGTTAAAGTGGGGATGGAATTATGCTAATGCACCGGAATCAAATTTATAGTCTTGAAGGGAAAGTGATTCTGCTTTGAAGTCCCTCATTTTTTGTTCATACCTTACATTTTCAGGAGCTGAGGACATTCGAAGGAATGACTTGCACGGGAATGAATCGATTAATAGCAACCATAGACACAACAGACTAATTCCGTTCATTTGTAGAAGTTATTTGTCACAATAACTCTATCCACAGGCCTGAGACTTACTGAGGGTTGCCAACTATGGGTTGGGAAATTCCTGGAGATGGGGGGGGGGCTAGATCATTGGGAGGGGAGGGTTTCCTGGAGAAAGCGTTTGTGTTGAAGTTCTCAGTATTCCTAATAATGAGAGGACAGAGTAAGGTTGCCCGGTCCCCCTTGGACACTGATGGGGGGTGAAGGGGACTTACGAATGGCAAACAGAGGCTGGAGGGCAGCCTACACTGACGTGATGTCACTTCCAGAAGTGACATCATCATATCATAGTCACGTAGGGTTGCCAGGTCCTACCTCTCCTCCAGTGGGAGACTTTTAAGGCACATCTCGGGATCGCGCGGCAGTGCGTGGACGTGCGGACGTGCGTGTGTGTGACTTCCTGTTTACAACCAGAAGTCCCACCTCGTGAGAGGCCTTATGCCACTCAAACTCTTAGTTTGAGTGGCATAAGGCCCCTCGCGAGGCGGGACTTCTGGTTGTAAATCGGAAGTGACCTGCAGTGGCGTGTACGCGGGTGAACGTTTGCCTGCTGACCGTCAGCTGGTCAGTGGGCAAAGGGGCAAATTGCCGGGGGTTTGCCCGCCACCACCTGGCACCTGGCAACCCTATAGTCATAGGGGCGCGCTGGTATTTGGGCAAAAACTCTATGGTAGAGGCCATTTTTTTTTTACCATAGAGTTCACCAAAATACCAGAATGTCCTTGTGATCATTGGCGAAATGATGATGCCACTTCTGGAAGTGATGTCATTGTGTCGACGCCAGCCTCCCTCTGGCCTCCATTTCCAGCTTGTAAGCTCCCACTGGCCAGCCAAAGAGCACTAAGGGAGGGGCCTTGGAGGGGGCTCGGCGGGGGAATGGCAACCCTAGGACAGAGGCAGGGGATTTAGAAGTAGATAGGAAATATTGGGTGATGTAAGGTGCTTTGGGTCCCCACTGGGGAGAAAGGTGGAGTAGAAGGGAGCTTTCACACATGCCGAATAATGCACTTTCAATCCACTTTCAACGCACTTTGCAGTTGGATTTTACTGTGTGAAACAGCAAAATCCACTTGCAAACGATCACTAAAGTGCATTGAAAGTGGATTGAAAGTACATTGTGCATTCAGTACTTGTGAAAGTGCCCTAAATGAAGTAAGTAATTAAATAAATAAAATGCGAAATAAGGGATCAAAATGCTTGACTGCTCGTCAATATGACCAGTATCCAGCTTACCAGACATGAGCAGGAAGCCGATGTTTGCCAAGCTCATGTTCAAACGTGTCTGAACAAATTCAGATGTGTTCTTTTGTTCATTTACATTATTTATAGTCCGCCTTTCTCACTGAGACCCAAGGTCAGTTGCATACTGTAACTCAAACCATCAGGATGAGACGTCCAATAAACAATGCAATAGGCTCTGAAGTGGAGGAATCTGAAAACGAGCAGAAATCTGAAAACAGAGCTGAAACAAAGCATAAGTATATACATAACACATTAAACAATGCAGAAATTACATAGTAAGAGAATGCTTAGAACAACAGACAGAACACCATGGTATAATCCTATCCCTTTGCCGAAGCATCTTTCTGGACCAGTTCATTTCCTATTACCTGTGTAAAAAAACTGCTTCTGAATAATTTGATTACACTTGCTTGCTAGCATGTGTTGGAAAGCATAGCGCTGGCTGTCAACATCTGTCCAAACTTCTTGCTGCGGCTTCCATTTTTTAAAAACTGGAATTGCTGCTATTATACCATGAAGGCATTATACTGTTTCTACAATTAGTTGATATTCTTGGTGTCACGGTGTAATAACGCTAGTCAGCTTAAACGGAAAAAGCAGTTATGGAGGTATACTTGCCTGATCCAAGTACATAGATGGAGGAGTGGAAGAGTGATATTAGGTTACCAATTACAGTGCTTATTCACAGCAGCCAAGCCTCCCCCCGGGAGCCAAGCCTCCCCCAAGTCTGCTTAAGAGAAATACCATTCCGTTTGAACGTTGCCTGACTGTGCCTTCCATGTCTGCTCCTTATGATAATTAATCTGCTTCCCCCTGAACACATGGAGCTACCTCATGCTGAGTCAGGCCCTTGGCCCATCGAAGTCAGTATTGTCAACTCAGACTTGTAGCCTCCAGGTACTAGCTGGAGATCTCCCACTATTACAACTGATCTCCAGACAACAGTCCCTCCCCTTCCCCAAACCCCGCCCTCCTCAGGCTCTGCCACCAAAACCTCCCGCCGGTGGTGAAGAGGGACCTGGCAACTCTACCCCTGTCTGTCTTGGTTGTTCCTTGGAGTTATGCATGAGTTTTCCCTCCATTGGAGACGACCTCGCTGCCAGCCCTCACAAATCCTGCACCTTCCCATTCCTCTGTTAACCCGATTCTTCCCTCTCCCCTGAGCTCAGCCCTGGTGAAATCTCTGTGCATAAAGAAATGTGTGGGACACACAAGCTTAGTTTCTCTCACAGCCAATTACAAAGCAGCATGTCAAGGGGCGGGGATTCAAATACTTCCTGCTTCCTGGGAGCTCTTTCTGAGCAGAAGAAAGGCTTTTTGTTTTATGTTCTTAAAATGCTTTTTAATGTGCCAATTGGGTTTGGTGGGGGAGGAAACTTTTCTCTCTCTACAGCCGATTACAAAGCAGCATTTCAAGGGGCAGGGATTCAAATACTTCCTGATTTGAGCTTGGAGACTGCTGGTGCATAAACTCCCAACAGGAAAGCATGGGTCCAGTGAGCAATGAACCTCAGGTAAAACTCCCATGCATAAAAGACCTAACTGATAATTCTTTGTGCTTCGCCAAAAAACAGTTCCCATGTTTTTTTGGGCAAACCGTGACGGTTAAATAGAGCCGTACTCATTGCATAGAGCAAACATGGCCTTGCAGGCAATTTTGAGCTTTGGTATCTCTCATTTTGGAAATTAAACACTATTTGATGTTGTGTTACTTGCCCTTTAATTGCTGAGGGCAAACTCATGGGGACAGAGAAAGGGATTAATTGAAGCTTCATGAGGGTTGATTGGTAAAACTGCTAAGGAAGGCAATAAACATCTCAGCATAGACAAGAATGAAGGACGCCATTTAAAAAATCAAACAGCGGACCAAAGATCGTTTTCTGAAGCAGATTTATATTATTTAGAAAATATACAGATTAGGTGGGTCATGTTGCTGGAGCTTCGAGGACATAATATTTAAAAATGCATACAAATTCAGGGAATACATGAAGGGATGGGAGAGCTGGTTCAATGCATGCCATTGAAGGTCAATTTTTTTTTTTTACATGCATAAGGTTATACACCCATGTGACAAAAGGTGAAAAAGACCCTAATGGTCAGCTGCCGGGGTGAGGCAATGGGCAATTGAGTAAACTATTGTATTTCCTATTGATTTGCGCAATTCCGGGAGGGTCAGGAGTCGTCTGCAGATGAGGTTAACGAGCTGGAACAAAGACGTGTATGGCTGGATCCAGAGAGCGTCGCTCTGCATAGCCAGAGGAGCGATCCTTCCTTACTGCTATCTCGATGCCTGTTGGTGGGCCATCAATCATGCATATGAAGGAGGGGGGGGGAAAGGACAGTGTGCGTGCCTGGACATGTCTTGCAAAATGACAGCCTGCTTGAGACTGGGTCAGAGAAGACAGATTCCCTCTGGTTCTCTCCGAGAGGCTTCTCTGCCCGTGGTTCCTCCTTGTCAGTTTTCACTGGCAGGCACGGGAGCCTTCCCCATTGTGTTTGGGGCTTGGCGCGCGTCTGGAACAGTGGTGGCACGCATCTGTTTGGGTTGCCATGACCAGTCCAGGAGATTGGCAACCCGTTTCCTTACACCTGGGACCTCGATGTATTCTACCAGGAGTTCACTGATAGAAGAAAGGTAGTGTTAGTAAGTACCACTTCTGAATATATTTTTCTAACAGCAATTGCATTGTAGTCACCTTAGTGTGTGTAACTTTGTGTAACTTTGCTGGTGCTTTTATTTTGAATTGCCAAACCTCCAGATACTAGCTGGAGATCTCCTGCTATTACAACCGATCTCCAGCTGATAGAGATCAGTTCACCTGGAGAAAATGGCTGCTTTGGCAATTGGACTCTGTGGCATTGAAGTCCCTCCCCTCCCCAAACCCTGCCCTCCTCAGGCTACACCCCAAAAACCTCCCTCCAGTGGTGAAGAGAGACTTGGCAACCCTAGCCAGCATCCTAAGCTCCACCGGCCCTTATGGGTGTGGCCGCAGTAGTGTGTGTGTGTGTGGGGGGGGAACTTGATTGTTTTAGTATAATTGGCACATGTGGGCTATGCCATTTTTTGTTGTTGGTGGTGGTGTCACTTTGCACCTCTGATGGGGCATTCCCATGCTGACAGGGCTTAGAGAGCTGACTAACTCTGGCCATGCCCCCAGAACCACCACCAGCCATGATGGTGCAGGGGCCTATGCCTCAGTTGTACCAATGGGCAGCCGCTGCAAGGCTGCGCTGGCAACCAAGAGTGGCGGAGTGGCAATGGTGGCTTGCACTGGCCTAAATGGCCCTTATGCCACTGTATCTCAGAGATATGCAGGTACAAAGGGTTTTTGCCTTCCCCCCGCCAGGTTTGCACTGTAAATGTTCTTCAAGTGCAGCATAGGATCCAAGCCAGAGTTTGTTCCTTCCAAAGGTCCTCGAGCAGGGATGTTGATAGAGCCACCATGGTGTAGTGGTTAAGAGCGGTGGTTTGGAGCGGTGGACTCTGATCTGGAAAACCGGGTTGGATTCCCCACTCCTCAACATGAGCAGTGGAGGCTAATCTGGTGAACTGCATTTGTTTCCCCACTCCTACATTTGAAGTCAGCAGGGTGACCTTGGGCTAGTCACACTCTCTCAGCCCCACCTACCTCAAAGGGTGTCTGTTGTGTGTGTGTGGGAAGGGGTGATTGTAAGCCGGTTTGATTCTTCCTTAAGTGGTACAAAAAGTCAGCATATAAAAACCAACTCCTCCTCCTCCTCCTCCTCCTTCTGTTATGAGGGCCGGATAGGATACAAATGTTACTTGGCCAGGCTGGGCCATGCCTCACCAGCCCTGATTGGGACTGTGGTGGGGGTAGCTGCCACAGCTGGGTTGTGGGCCAGATAAGATCTCTCAAGGGGCCAGAACTGGCCTGCGGGCCATATGTTTGACACCCCTGTTCTGGAGGCTAGATTCAAGAAGCTCAAGAAAGATGATGACCAAGTAATTTAACATGAGGCATATTCTTGTGCCACAAAACAAAAATATTGAAACAATGTAACATCATATCAAATAGGTTTCGTAGTGCATTGATAGTATGTAGGTTTGAATATAAATGTTTATACCGTTGCTCAATTAAAAAAATTGTGTGTGCGTGTTAAGTGCCGTCAAGTCGCTTCCGACTCATGGCGACCCTATGAATCAGTGTCCTCCAAAATGTCCTATCTTTGACAGCCTTGCTCAGATCTTGCAAATTGGGGTCTGGGGCTTCCTTTATTGAGTCAATCCATCTCTAGTTGGGTCTTCCTCTTTTCCTCCTGCTGCCCTCAACTTTTCCTAGCATGACTGTCTTTTCCAGTGACTCTTATCTTCTCATAATGTGAATACGATAGCTTCAGTTTAGTCATTTTAGCTTCTAGGGTCAGTTCAGGCTTGATTTGATCTATAACCCACTGGTTTTTTTGTTTTGTTTTTTTGGCAGTCCATGGTATCCGTAACACTCTCCTCCAAAGGAATCTGCTTTCTTCCTATCATCTTTCTTCAATGTCCAGCTTTCACACCCATACATAGTAATAGGGAAAACGATGGCATGAATTAACTTAATCTTGGTGGCCAGTGACACATCCTTACACGTCAGAATCTTTTCCAGCTCCTTCATGGCTGCCCTTCCCAGTCTCATAAAGAGACTTCCTAATTAAAAAAAAAAAATCTGTTAGTAAAGACTGAAAGATTAGTATTAGATGGTTTAGAATGAATTGGTTCAGCTCTATTCGGTATTTGATGAAGTATCTTGTTGTAGGTATGTACTGAGTATTTTTGAGAAGTGTATGTTGGATATGTGTTTTACATGTTTTAAAAAGAAAAAAATTAATTAAAAATGTTGAAACAGACAGCTGTAGAAGAATCATTCAATTGCCTACAACTTTATGTAGCCCTTCATTAATAATGTTCAGTTCATTTTAATTCATAAGCATCTCCTTTGTTCGCTATTTTTGTTTCTCAGTCAGTCTCTGAACCCATGAACATTTAGCTCCAATAGCAGTACAGCTTCTATTTAAATAAGATGAGACTCTTACAGTGCGATCCAATGTGAAGTTACTCCCATCTAAAACTGCTGGATTTAATTAGATTAGACTGGAGTAACTCTGCATAGGATTGCACTGCTAATGACTTACTCTAGCAGTAATATCCTTTTCCAGACTGCTAGACACAAGAAGCTGAGATTATCACAGATGGAACTCAAATTATCTACGTACATAAGTAGCTACAGGAAATTCTTATAATTAAAGTTTTGGGGAAAAAACAGAGGAGAATAACTGCTGTCTGCATTTCAGGATACCCACTGATTTTATTTTCTGTAATCCATTTAGGATCAAATGCCCCCACTATTTTAGGAATCGTAGAGCTGGAAAGGACTTCGTTGACAAACAGCAATGAAATCCTAAACAACCGTCTCAGTCGATCGATGTCCGTGGTCTTAGAAGGATTGCAATATAAATCTAACCTTTTGCCAAAAGTGGAAATCTATCTAACTGCTACATAAGAACATAAGAGCATAAGAAAGGCCATGCTGAATCAGACCAAGGCCCATCAAGTCCAGCAGTCTGTTCACACAGTGGCCAACCAGATGCCTCTAGGAAGCTCACAAACAAGACAACTGCAATAGCATTGTCCTGCCTGTGTTCCAAAGCAGCTAGTATAATAGGCATGCTCCTCTGATCCTGGAGAGAATAGGTATGCATCATGACTAGTACCCATTTTTAATAGTAGCCATAGATAGTCCTCTCCTCCATGAACATGTCCACTCCCCTCTTCAAGCCTTCCCAGTTGGCAGCCATCACCACAACCTGGGGCAGGGAGTTCCACAATTTAACTATGTGCTGTATGAAGAAATACTTCCTTTTATGTGTTTTGGTGCTTACATGGCTCAGGATCATTGGGCACAGCACCATACATGAGCTCACACATGAACATCAACATGAACACATGAAGCTGCTTTACACTGAATAAGACTGCCAGTCTTTCAAAGTCAGTATTATCTACTCAGACTGACAGTGGTTCTCCAGGGTCTCAGGCCAAGGTCTTTCACATCACCTTTGAACTGGAGATGCCAGGGATTGAACCTGGGGCCTTTTGTATGCCAAACCGATGCTCTACCACAAAGCCAAGTGATTCAGAAGAAGATCTTTAGGTCAGAACTCAGGAAGAAGAAGAAGAAGAAGAGTTGGTTTTTATATGTCGACTTTCTCTACCACTTTAGGAAGAATCAAACCAGCTTACAATCACCTTCTCTTCCCCTCCCCACAACAGACCCCCTGTGAGGTAGATGGAGCTGAGAGAGTGTAACTAGCCTAAGGTCACCCAGCTGGCTTCATGTGTAGGAGTGGGGAAACCAACCCGGTTCACCAGATTAGCGTCCTCCGCACATGTGGAGGAGTGGGGAATCACACCCAGTTCTCCAAATAAGAGTCCACCGCTCCAAACCACCACTCTTAACCACTACACCACGCTGGCTGTCTTGCAACAACATAACCCAGGATGATTCACTGGTTTGTTTTTTTGCAAGGGAGCAGCGCATACAAGCAGGGAGCAGTACTAAGCAAGCAAACATGGGAAATTCAGTCTGATCACTAATCACAAAAGGGAAAAGTAAGTGCCATTTATATTAAAGATCCAGACATTTGCTTCTTCCCCCCCTCCAATTTTTTACCTGAACGAAAATTCAGTGATGTTCGTTTTAAGGCTTTCCACATCCAGCCATAAAAATCCCCGCTGCCTCTTCATGCCGCCGCCCACATCACAGTTTGTTCGTCTGCAAAAGGTGGCATTAAAAAATAAATAAAAGCTGCGAAAAAATGTATACGTGTCGTCTTGCACGGAGCCAAAGATACCACGATCTGCCATCGCTTCGAAAACACCGGGAGGCAAATGTGTTTATACAGCTGAGGCAACAAAACAGGGTGTTTTTTTCTTTCTTTAAATGATCAACTTTTCACAACCACAACAACGCTGGGGTTCTAATTAAATTCTCTTGCGTGCATTTCTGTGCACATCGCCAGAAAGAAAGAAAGAAAGAAAGAAAGAAAGAAAGAAAGAAAGAAAGAAAGAAAGAAAGAAAGAAAGAAAGAAAGAAAGAAAGAGTTGCGGCCAAATTAGGCCCGGCAATCAATAGAAATGTGAATTAGAAAGAAGAACACAGAAAATATGCGGTAAAGTATTACACAATACACATAATGGAATCATATCACTGGAAAAGGGCAGAAAATATATACAGTATTGGAAGCGGTTTGAGGAAAGGCTGAGGGAGTTGGGAATGTTTAGTCTGGAGAAGAGGAGGCTGAGGGGGGACGTGATTGCTCTCTTTAAGTATTGGAAGGGCTGTCACTTAGAGGAGGGCAGGGAGCCGTTCCTGTTGGCAGCAGAGGATAGGACTCGCAATAATGGGTTTAAATTGCGGGCGGAAAGGTACTGGCTGGATATTAGGAAATTTTTTTTTACAGTAAGAGTTGTTTGACAGTGGAATCGGCTATCTAGGGAGGTGGTTGAGCTCCCCCTCACTGGCAGCCTTTAAGCAGAGGCTGGACAAGCACTTGTCAAGGATGCTCTGGGCTGATCCTGCATTAAACAGGGGGTTGGACTAGACGGCCTGTAGGGCCCCTTCCAACTCTATGATTGTATGATTCCATGGTTCCTTGCCCCCCCCAATTTAACTCTATCCTGGCCAAAAGCGAGTAGTCTTCTTCAAGTCCTTCATAACCTAGGACCCATCTGAAATACCATTTGGTCTTGTATCTGAAAGACTGTGGTTTCGGTCCCCCGCAGCGCGGGAGGAGTCATGTTGCATAAATGGCCATTTTCTTGGCTCCCCTTTCCCCCTGCACTCATCCATGCTCCCCAAAATTGTCCCACCGTGGGCCAGTGGACCCTCCCTCCAGGAAGCAGCAAGATGGGTGGGACAAAGTAGAGAGCTGCCAAGAAAGTGCAGGACTGATAAAAATTGCCTTTCTCCTCTCCCACAAGTGGAGGTTCCGATTGTGCATGGAAAGACAGCAGAGGATCGCAGCCTGCATCTCCTGATAAGGACCGATGCATCAGCTTTGTTCTTCCCACTGCTCTTGGCTTGCTGGTGGTGCATTCATCTCTAGCCAGTTCTGTTATGGATTATCCTTGTTCTTTTATGTATGGCTGTTTCACTCGCCATCACCCCTCTGACAACTTTGGGTCTTTGTGTTGATTATGCATGCCGTTTCCGACCATCAGAGGTCACCTCACTCTCCCCCTGCCTTTCCTCACGTTTTGTCTGCGTTTTCAAAATTGAGATAAAACAAGTCTCTAACAACACGAGAAAAATGCAGGGAAACACAGGGGGAGAGCGAGGCAACGAGGAGTAGTAGTAGTCGTTGGTTTTTATATGCCAACTTTCTCTACCACTTAAGGAAGACTCAAACCGGCTTACAATCACCTCCCCTTCCCCTCCCCACAACAGACACCCTGTGAGGTAGGTGGGGCTGAGAGAGCTCTAAGAGAGTTGTGACTAGCCTAAGGTCATCCAGCTGGCTCCATGTGTAGGAGCGGGGAAACAAATCCAGTTCACCATATTAGCATTCACCACTCATGTGGAGGGGTGGGGAATCAAACCCGGTTCTCTGGATTAGAGTACACTGCTCCATACCACCACTCTTAACCACTACACCACCCTGGCCATAGTTGTCGTTCCAGTTTTCTGGAATGGGCTATAAGAGAAGGTAAGGACAGGCCTTCCACATCGTATATACACTACACATTCCAAACCCACAAAACACATGTCTTGCCCTTTCCATAAAAAATGGTGGTCATGCATATCGAGATGATCGCATGCTTGCCCCAGCTCGTGAGATCACAGCACCAAAAACATCATGTGTGAAAAGGGCTTAAGTCACGCCAGCTCTCTGCTGTGCCTTCTCATCCTATGGGTTCTGTGCTCAACCTCCCATCTTCCCGTTCCTTGGAACCTGCTCGAACACCGACTTAACTTTCAGAGGGACTCAAGGATATGATCTATAGGAAAACGAGGCTATTAGGCTTGACGACTCTGCTGCTGCTATTCCAGGAATGGCTCCCCAAGTCCTTCTTGCTGCACTAAACTCTGCGCTCCGCTCGCGTCAGCACTGTTAGTCAGCAAGAGGGAGTGCTCCGTGTGGCAGCGGGCCAGGTCCGCACAGCAATTTCACCAGAAAACTGACATCAGCAAGAGTTGGCTCTGTGAGGAATAGGCTTTTATTCTTTTCAGCAGGAACTAGGGGGGGAAAGGATCTCTGTGGACTCAGAACTAGTGATACCAGGCTGCATGATAGGCAGGCTTTTGCTAGTGATAAAAAGAGTGGGCTGGGAACAGAGGTCTCCTCCCCCCCACACTCCAACGCTGCTGCCATTTTCCTAACATAGTGATGCTCATTCCATGGCTCAAGAGCCACATGTGGCTCTTTGACATAAGAAAAGCCATGCTGGATCAGACCAAGGTCCATCAAGTCCAGCAGTCTATTCACACACTGGCCAACCAGGTGCCTCCAGGAAGCCCACTAACAAGATGACTGCAGCAGCATTATCCTGCCTGTGTTCCACAGCACCTAATTTAACGGGCATGCTCCTCTGATCCTTTAGAGAATACGTATGCATCATGACTAGTATCCATTTTGACTAGTAGCCATGAATAGCCCTATCCTTCATGAAGATGTCCACTCCCCTCTTGAAGCCTTCCAAGTTGGCAGCCATCACCATATCCTAGGGCAGGGAGTTTGTGTAGTTTTAAATATATTTGCTCTTGTTCACTTTTAAAAAGAAAAGCTTCTTATCTCTTTGGTAATGCTTACTTCTATCTCTCTGCTGTTGGCCCAGGTTTAGGTAGGTTTTGTATTCGAGGTCAGATTCTGTCTCCAAAAATTAATTTCCCCAATGGGAATCTCAAGACAGAGAGGGAGGCAGGAACGTGATAAATCCTGGGGTGGTGAGAAGAAAAGTTATTGGGGAAGAAAGGGAACCACCCCAGTGACTTTTGGATGAAGAGGTCGCATGGACTCCAAGCAAGGCCCTTCTAAGTCTTTTGGCAAACTGTCCTAGTACAAACTGGTAGCTACTACAAAATTATACAAGATAGTAGTAACAAAGGTTCAAAGAAATCATGAGACATGTATTGCAGTATACATAAAATGAACAAAAACAAAGTGTTGATAATATAAACCACAACAGTGACAGGTCTGTCGGCTAGTATCCCATTTCAGTAATTCCTCTTCGGACTGTAATCTTGGAATTCAACAACAAACAGAAGTATAACTAATACAAATATCACACAATTATTATATCACATGGGACTTACTGTAACTATCATCAGAAATGAAGCCATTATCCTTTATGAAATATAGGTCTGTAATGAGAAAAATAAAGTACATGGCAATTTGTAAACAAAGACTCATGAAAATAAAATGGAAAATCTCTCGAACCCAATTTAAACACTGATAGTATAAGATTAAATGGTTAAAAAGTAGAAGCTAATTGATTATAGTGAATATTGGGTTATGAAACTTTAATTAACCTTATATTTCGAAGATCATTTCGATTCTGATTGTGTAACCTTAAAACATGAATGACAAGGCAATTAGTTTATATTGTTTTATATGTAATTTTAAATCTTCTTCTAGCTGGAAGGCCGTTTTGATTGTACAACCATGCTGAATAAGTACGGCAATGTAATCTGTTTGATTTTCTTTATTCTTCTTTTATTTGTTATGCTGAAACCCCTCCTCCCCCCCCTCTTTCCCCTTGTATTCCCCTTCCTATGGAAAAAAATGAAGCCATGAATTCAATAAACATGTGCAGTAAAGAAGGCTATGGGCTGAAGTGGAGCACATCGTATCAACCAAGCCTATATGCGTTTAGGGAAATACAAACCTGTTCTTCACAAGCTTCACAACTAGAGTATGTTCGGTTTGCCGAATTGTTTTCGTTTGCCATTGGACAAAGAATCGAAGCAAGTGGACCACTTGTATCTGCCAGTGTGAGACCGCTTATTTATTTGCCTTTTCCTGCATGAAATAGGCTGTTTCTCCCAGGTACATGAGTATCACTAATTGCTATTTTCCTTTTTAATGAGAGCAACCCATATGTTCCATGGTGGGGATGTAAATTCCATCTGCCGCATGTGGGGGACAGGTACTCGTTTTAATTATTTTCCTTTTGAGATTGGGGCGGTGGGGGGACATTGCTTGTCACGATTTTTACAAGGAATTTGCCCAGTGCATTACCATTCTCAAGTGCAGGATGTTTGCATCACAATGCTTCAGATTCCATTTTTGGCTTTGAATGCACTCTAGCTTTAGGGGGCAAGCCCTGACCTGGATGGCCCAGGCTAGCCTGATCTCGTCAGATCTCGGAAGCTAATCAGGGTCAGCCCTGGTTAGTATTTGGATGGGAGACCACTAAGGAATACCAGGGTTGCTGTGCAGAGGAAGGCACTGGCAAACCACCTCTGCTAGTCTCTTGCCATGAAAACCCCAAAAAGGGGTCGCCATAAGTCGGCTGCGACTTGACGGCACTTTACACACACACAGAAGAGTGTTCGGAAATGTTACCTGGTCCCGAAGGCAGTGGCCAGATTCGGAACAAAATCTGTCTGCAAAGGGGGATATCACTGTGGTCAGATGCTTAAGAAGTCTTACTTACACATAAGAACAAAGGGCCTCTGTATGAAGTTCAGAAGCTTCCAGAAATGTAAGAGCAATGCAGACTCATCCAATCCACCCCTAACTCTAGTGTCAGTTCTTTCGAGGAGGACAGTACAATAATACATAGAGAGTTGCCTTATTCTAAATCAGACCATTGGCCCTTCTAGTAGGGTTGCCAGCTCTGAGTTGGGAAATACCTGGAGATTTTGGGGGCGGAGCCTGAGGAGGGGGGGTTTAGAGAGGGGAGGAACTTCAATGCCATAGAGTCCAATTGCCAAAGTGGCCATTTTCTCCAGGTGAACTAATCTCTATCAGCTGGAGATCAGCTGTAATAGCAGGAGATCTCCAGCCTCCACTGGAGGCTGGCAACCCTTCCTTCTAGGTCAGTATTATTTCCCAGGGCAGAATTACCAATGAGGCAGCCTGGGCCCTGTGCTGTGGCGGGCCAGTTGGGGTGATAGAAAATGGTGGAAGGAAAAAAATGTCAGAATGTCTTAGCAGTAATTATCATGTCGTAACATGTTGGGTGTTCATTATGAATCTTGCTAATCGCTTATCATAGTAGAAGCGCTGGATTAATGTAGTTATTTGTGGTTACATTTTCAGGTCACATCACAAAACTTCTCTATGGATGTTTTGTTTGGTGTGAGTCAGTTGTGTGAATTCTAAAGAGCCTGGTGTTCTCATCAGCTGATCTTGCTTGAAGTTCTTGAAATGGCTGGCTATGCAGGGTTTTTTTTTTTTAATTCTGCACGTATATATTGGGGAAACATATTGATGAAACAGTTTCAAGGAAAATGTGCTGAACTTAACTTTTTTTGGGCCAGTATGTTGAATATTATATTTGAAGAGCTTTATGTTAATTAGGTCAGATTGTAATATGGATTTTAAATTTCAAGGTTGAGAAATGTCAAAGCAAAATACTCAACACGTATTATTATTATTTTTGCAATCTTGGAATGGTTATAGTGTTAGTATTCCAGTGGCTGAAGGATCTCTGGGAATAGCGAAGCACCAGTCTTTGTGTTTCAAGTTGCTATTTGGATCGTTATCTCTGAGTCAACAGACTGATGAATCCAGTAGATCTCATACACACCCAGTTCACTTGCTTTGTTAAATGGGACTTGCTTCCAAATTCCAGTCACAGGAAGTAAACTGTTGTGACCTTCTTAAAGACACACTCGTATGCATCAGATGCTCTCTTTGCGCAGCAGAATCACATGTGTGCAGTTTGTCCCGAAACAATGTACAGGTTATATTAATTTCATACCAATATGCCTAATTTTAGCAGCCAGTGAGCATGCAGGCTGGCTCAGGGAATATATGCATTTCGAACTGGGAAATATGGTTTAAAACAAAGACTTTAATCAATATCTTTTCCTCCTTGGTAACTTAAATTAGTTCACTGCATTAAGAATTCAGTATTTTATAGCCTGGTTCATTTATACAGTTAATGCTCCATTTGTATGCATGGTGGCAAAAGTATCAATGTGTGACATGGTGAGATCTATGTAGACAACTAGCACAATTTCCTATTGGATCGTACTGCAGGAATACTGTCATTATCACACTGAGTATGAAAGAGTATTCTCACTTTCCTTTCATGTCTGTGGAGGTGCTTCTTAGGTAAGTGGCAAACTGGACCAAAGAATGAAGTACTCACATTAAATTAGTCAGCTTTTGGATGCTGTACAATGATCTGGAGATAGTAAGAAAGATGTTTCTGAAGTTGGCAAGTGATGATTGAATATTGGAGTCCCAGTTTCAGGGTAGCCTTGCAATTGGTGTTGTGTTGGTTTCTAGGGTAGCTTCTGGAATGGCCATGAACACAGAAGCATCCACCGACTGCTTTTGTGTTCTCTCTCATCATCTGTGTGGGGTGATAGGGCCCTGTGGAACCAATCCAAGGCTCCAATGAAAGTGCGGCAAATTCTCATGCCCACCTTTGTCTTTAGTCTTTTCAAGGTTAAGACTTGGTTAGAAGACTTTACATGAGAACAGAGCTGGTGGAACCTGGGCCAACTGTGAAGATGACTTTAGTAAGAGGGACAGAACTTTAATTGAAATCATACCGAAATGATCTGAGTTGAGCAATACTCCTTTATTAATTAACAAAAGCAAAAGGCTTGCTTGGTAGAATCAGAAAACCTTTGTGTGTGTAAAGTGCCTTCAAGTTGCAGCCGACTTATGGCGACCCCTTTTTTGGGGTTTTCATGGCAAGAGACTATCAGAGGTGGTTTGCCAGTGCCTTCCTGTGCACAGCAACCCTGGTAATCCTTGGTGGTCTCCCATCCAAATACTAACCAGGGCTGACCCTGCTTAGCTTCTGAGATCTGACGAGATCAGGCTAGCCTGGGCCATCCA
The DNA here is from genome assembly GCF_029931775.1 of Euleptes europaea. Classification (NCBI taxonomy): domain Eukaryota; kingdom Metazoa; phylum Chordata; class Lepidosauria; order Squamata; family Sphaerodactylidae; genus Euleptes; species Euleptes europaea. Next base: position 45,624,946 of record NC_079326.1, read on the forward strand.
GGTCAGGGCCAGATAACCTTTATTGGCATGATATTGATGGCCACAAGGTCAGAGATAACCAGGTAGTACATATCTAGATTAAAATTAAGTTTGAATCTTAACCTTAACAGCTTCTGCCAGCTCGCTTGGTACAGCCATGCCTATTTGGCAGTGCCTAAATGTAGTGATTTTCCTTCTAATGGAGATGGTGGTGGTTGTATTGTATATTTCAGAATCTTTTCAGTTAGACGGCACAGATGGAGGTTCTTAAGCCACTGATTTCATTAGAAGCACTGTGACTGTTACCTGCCTTTCGCCCCCAGAAAAGATCACTGTCCGGGTTTAGGTGTCCATAGAAGAATCTTATCACAGCCCTTAGTTGGAAAGCTGTTTTAAATACGTCTCAGGATGTCTTGTGGCACAGGGAATATGAGGACGATCTGGGTGACATCTGTGAAAACCAGAGCAAAATGCTTTTTCTTGGACAGAAGTGGCAACTTAATGATCTCCCAGAGCTGAAATGTAAATAGTTGAGTGGGTTTTTATTAGGAATAAGTCCTGGAGATTCTAATTCAGATGTCAAAGGTTGACAGCACTATGAATAAAAAGCCAACGACGTGGCCTTTTCTTTGAACTCTGATGCTGACATGTGACAAAAAATAAGTGTGATAATTTTACGGCTTATTTTTTCCCCTGTCTGAAATGTAGCTACATTAATCTGAAAGACAGCTGAATTTTCAAGGTCAAAATAGCTTGGCAACCAATTGATGAGCTATTATTCGTATCTTGTGGATTTCTTGATGGTACTGTATTAATAAGATGCAAGCAGCAGAAGCCATAAAACCCCCATTTCAAGGTATGAAGACATACCAGCGCACTTGATCAGGTTAAAATTGTCATGCTTCTGGTGTGGTGGTGTTCCGTCCATAATTAATAAAGCATGTTGTGTAAAGATGAATACCTGTTATCTCACTTTAATATTTGTTCAGTGCACTATAGAAAGAGGTCACTCCAAAATATAATGGAAATATGTTGTATTGCTTGTAGCTTGACCTAGTCAATGAGATGTCCATGGGATGGAGCCCATGAATGGTGCGTGTCATGCGGCTGCCCTCAATCTGCTGAGACCCCCAAATATGCTGCTGCCCCCCCCCCCTGAAGATAGGGTTGCTAACCAACAGGTACTAGCAGGAGATCTCCTGCTATTACAACTGATCTCCAGCTGATAGAGATCAGTTCACCTGGATAAAATGTCCATTTCGTCAATTGGACTCTATACTATAGTATTGAAGTCCCTCCCCTCCCTAAAACCTGCCCTCCTCAGGCTCAGCACCAAAAACCTCCTGCTGGTGGTAAAGTGGGACCTGGCAACCCTACCAGTAAACAAATGCTACTTATATCTGCCTGTAGCAAGTCTGGGTCTCTGTCTTAAAAAGGTAAAGGTCCCCTGTGCAAGCACCGGGTGATTCCTGACCCATGGGGTGATGTCACATCCTGACGTTTACTAGGCAGACTTTGTTTACGGGGTGGATTGCCAGTGCCTTCCCCAGTCATCTTCCCTTTACCCCCAGCAAGTTGGGTACTCATTTTACCTACCTCGGAGGGATGGAAGGCTGAGTCAACCTCTCTGTCTTAGGCCCTGCTTAAAACGAGTTTGATTATCATATATTGCAAACTGAAAAAGTTGGGAGATGGTAATAAGGTCATTGCAGAGGCAAACGTACTTTTTTAAAATATGCACTTTAGATGTTGGGGGTTTGTATAGGTTCCTTTCTTTTTCGGCAGCTCTGCTGAAGGAATAAAAAGCTATTTTTATTCATACAAAGGCAGGTTTTTTTAAAGACTGTGAGTGACAGGTGCAATATTTCAGTGAATAAAGAACTGTTATTTCAGCAAAGGTTTTAGAATTTGAATTTTTTGGGGGGAGAAAGTTGCTTTATAGTGGTTGCATAGATTTCTTTAAAAATGGTTTTAACTAAGATGCGCCCTGCTGGATCTAGTGGTCCGTCTAGTCTAGAGGTGTCAAACATAAGGCCCGAGTGCCGGATCCGGCCCCTTGAGAGCTCTAATCTGGCCCGCAAGCCAGCCGAGGCAGCCACCCTCTCCACTCTCGATCTGGGCTGGCGAGGCATGGCCCGGCCCGACCAAGTGACATTTATGTCATATCCGGCCCTCGTAACAATTGAGTTAGACTCCCCTGGTCTAGTCCATACAGCAACCAAACAGCTACCCTAGAGGGCAAAAAAACCAAGTCATAGGGTAAAAACGCATGGTCACTTTAGCCTCCTTTATTCCCTGTTTCAGCCAGGATTCAGCCAGGATCGAACACATGTGTTTCGCCAAAAGTGTGTTCAATTCTGGCTGAATCCTGGCTGAAACAAGGAATAAAGGAGGCTAAAGCGACCATGCGTTTTTGCCCACTGAGGCCCAGGCTTCAACTTATGTTATATATTCAGAGGCCTCTTGATATGGAGGTTCCCTGTAATTATCATGGCTAGCAGTCTGTGATGGACCTATTTTCCCCTAATTTGTCTAATCCAACCTTGCAGAAGGTCTCCCAAGCACCCCTTGCTTACTAGCACTGCAGTGACCAGAGAGACAAAGAGAATTTTTTTTAAAGGTAGTTGGTGATGGCATGACATCCCTTCCAAGAAAACTCAGAAGTAACATAGCACCTCTATAGGAATCTCCTCTCTAGGAATCTCCAGTAACCCTACGGTTTTACTATAGAGCTTTCTGTGATTCCTAGAGAGGATTGATGTCTCCTTCAGATTTTCCCACACATAGGGTTGTCAGGTCCTTCTTCACCACCTGCGGGAGGTATTTGAAGCAGAGCATGAGGAGGGTGGGGTTTGGAGAGGGGACGGACTTCAATGCCATAGAGTCCAATTGCCAAAGCGGCCATTTTCTTCAGGTAAACTGATCTCTGTTGGCTGGAGATTAGTTGTAATAGCAGGAGATCTCCAGCTAGTACCTGGTACACACTGCATTGACATTTTAATGAAGCTATCTGCTACACCCCCAAGAGCTTTCCCCCTCTCGGTCTTGGCCTGTTCAGACCTCATCAACATTTATTTAGTGTTTTGCCCTGCCCCCACTTGCATCACTTTCTTCTTACCTGCATCGAACTTCATTTGCCCCGTTGTTGCTCCTTCATCCAATTTGGAGGGATCCTCTTTAGGGTTGCCAGCTCCAGATTGGGAAATACCTGAAGATTTTGGGGGTGGAGCCTGAGGGTGGTGTTTGGGGAGGGGAGGGACTTCATTGGGGTATACTGTCATTGAGTCCACTTCCAAAGTGGCCATTTTCTGCAGGCAAACTGATCTCTGTTGCCTAAAGAAGAAGAAGAGTTGATTTTTATATGCCAACTTTCTCTACCACTTAAGGGAGACTCAAACTGGCTTACAATCACCTTCCCTTCCCCTCCCCACAACAGACACCCTGTGAGGTAGGTAAGGCTGAGAGAGCTCTAAGAGAGCTGTGACTAGCCCAAGGTCACCCAGCTGGCTTCATGCATAGGAGTGGGGAAACACATCCAGTTCCCCAGATTAGCCTCTGCCACTCATGTGGAGGAGTGCGGAATCAAACCCAGTTCTCCAGACAGAGTCCACCACTCCAAACCACCGCTCTTAACCACTACACCACACTGGCTCTCCACACTACACCACACCGCTCACCTCCGGCCTAGATCATTGATGAACATATGAAATGGTACCGCTCCCAGTCTTTGCAGTTATACTTCATATGCTTTAAAGTTAGATGCTGCTTTGACAATTGAGGCTGATATGTAAATCTAGTAAGTGAATATTCAGTTCATCCCCTCCCCCAAGCCTCTTCTCCAAGGCGCTCCCGGTTCCTTTGCTGGGGCCACTCTAACCACACCAGTTCCTGAGGCCAGCCCTGGGAGCAAGCAACCTAATGAAGAGCAGAATTCCTCTGCGTATACCTAGTATGCCATTTCTTTTCCAATGATGAATAGCCGTAGCTGCTCTGCCACACATCTACGAAGGGGGTGATTTTTATACCGAACCTTTATTAAACCTGCCAGTCATATTGGAGAAAATAATGTTTTTACATAAAATCCTCAGGAAATATGGCAGAGGTCCCCCCCCCCTTCACAGCCAATGTAAGTTGCATTCATAAGCTCAGTTTCCATGGTTAAGAATTACATGTTTTGCGGTCCCCTCCCTCAAAATAGCATCCCCTCATCACTGACTCAAATCCATTTGTTTCCCACTTGCAGTAATCAAGCATGGAGATCTCAATTGATTGAGATGAAACTGTGGGTGGCGAAAAAGCTCCAATCTGCCTTTTTTTTAAATAAAATGAACAAGATACTGTGAGCCATTGCCCAGCACTTAATTGATACCTGAGATGCTTTCTTCTATGCTGGATTAGCATTCTCGTCCCAATCGAAGATACACACCAGGTCCTCTGGCTGCAGAACAGAGTCCGCTGAACTGCAGAACACTCTCATGGGAGCCGTTGTAGTTTAGTGGTTAGAGTGCTGGGCTAGTATCTAGGAGACCAAGTACAAATCCCATCTGCTATGAAGCTATTTGGGTGACCTTGGACAAATCATACTCTCCCAAGCCTAACTTTCCTTAACAGTAGGGTTGCCAGGTCCTTCCTGGCAACTGGCGGGAGATGTTGGAAGTAGGGTTGCCAGCCTTCAGGTAGTAGCTGGAGATCTCCTGCTATTACAAATGATCTCCAGCCAATAGAGATCAGTCCCCCTGGAGAAAATGTCCACTTTGGCAATTGGACTCTGTGGCATTGAAGTCCCTCCCCTCCCCAAACCCTGCCCTCCTCAGGCTCCGCCCCAAAGCTTCCCGCCGGTGGCGAAGAGGGACCTGGCAACCCTAGTTTGGAGGTGGGTTTGGGGGCGGTGGCCAGCGGCCCATGCGATGATGTCACTTCTGGCACGATGTGGAAATGCCGGCATTGCACCGGGGGGGGGGCATTCTAGCACTTGCCCTAAAACTCTATGGTGGTTTACATAGAGTTCTGGGGAAAGTGGTAGAGCACCCCCCCACACTGTGATGCCAGCATTTCCGCATTGTGCCAGAAGTGATGTTATCGCACATGGCCCGTTTTGGTGGACCTGCTTCCACCCGCTGAGCACCTGAATGCCAGCGGGCAGAAGGAGTCGCCAGGAGATTGCCCTCCATTAGCGGGCACCTGGGAACCCTAATTAACAGATGGTGTGAGAGGGGAAAAGAGGAGGATGAATAATGCATGCCCTGCACTCCTTGGAAGAAGGGTGGGATCAAAATATTCTAGATAGCTAGGGCTGCCAACCTTCAGATGAAGGCTGGAGATCTCCCATTATTATGACTGATCTCTAGGCAACAGAGGTCAGTTCCCCTGGAGAAAATGGCCACTGTTTTTAGGGTTGCCAGCTCCAGGTTTGGAATTACCTGGAGACTCTGGGGGTGGAGGGTGGGGTTTGGGGAGGGGAAGGACTTCAGTGCCATAGAAATGTCCAAAGTGGCCATTTTCTCCAGGGTAGCTGATGTCTTATCACCTGGAGTTCAATTGTAATAGCAGGAGATCTCCAGCTGCCACCTGGAAGTTGGCAACCCTATCTATTTTACATCTAACTCGTGCTCCTAAATATTGCAGATTAGATTGCCAGACTTTGGTCCCCGGAGAGCCCTCACCATCCTGAACAGAGTAGACCTCCTATGTCCAGTTCCTTGAGGTTGCCACTGAAGGAAACCCCATTTCTACTTTGCAAATAAGTTAGGGGGCTACCGCACTTTGTATTCCCAGCGATGTATTAAGAGTTTGAAAATGTTATAAAAAACATCGCTTTAAAAGGGTTTTTGGATACCAAGGCTTATAAATGGTTGGAAGACGTCTTCACAGCTAAAGGGGCCAAACAAAGTGCAAACAGTATTTTTTTTATAACGTTTTCAAACTCTTAATACATCGGTGGGAATACATAGAAAGTGCGAACAGTCTTTTTTATAACATTTTCAAACTCTTAATACATCGCTGGGAATACAAGTGCGGTAACAGCTTTAGTTTTGCTGCGAAAGGTGAAATAAACATATAGAAGGGATCTGGCCCCTGTCAAGGGGCCATGGGAATCAGAAAACAAATGGCACAGAAGTAAGCCAAATTTTTAAGAGTCCTAAGAGAACCAAAGGCAATAGAGCTTTTGATGAAATGTCCCTTTAAGTGGATTGTTAACATTTTCCCCCGATTTGTTTCTAACACTAATGAAATAATGTGTAGTCCCTACCTGGCATCAAGATTACTGTTGAGAACGGGCTGCCCGGAACACAATAGAATTAAATTAAAAGAGCTCCACAAGTTACTAATTACTGTTTTTGAACTTCAGGCCGTTCATGGCCCGGGGCTGGGGAATTGGAGGGAGCATCTTTCCCCATAAGCCCCTTCTTTAGGTGCTACCCCCTTCTGAGGCAAGGGCAGCTGCAAATGAAACAAGGCTTCCTTGCTGTTAGTTTGAAGGTTGTAAAATGGACTCCCTGCATATCAGTCTTGACAGTCTGTTGACAAAGGCTGTGAGTGGTGGCTGGAGATCTCCTGTTACAACTGATCTCCAGCTGATAGAGATCAGTTCACCTGGAGAAAATGCCACTTTGCAAGGTGAACTCTATGGCATTATACCCCATTGAAGTCCCTCCCCTCCCCAAACCGTGCCCTCCTCAGGCTTCACCCTAGGGTTGCCAACTTTCAGGTACTAGCTGGAGATCTCCTGCTGTTACAACTGATCTCCAGCCGATAGAGATCAGTTCACCTGGAGAAAATGGCCGGTTTGGTGATTGGACTCCATGACATTGAAGTCCCTCCTCTCCCTGAACCCTGCCCTCCTCAGGCTCCGCCCCCAAACCTCCTGCCAGTGGCGAAGAGGGACCTGGCAACCCTAAACCAGAATATTAAACTATCCACTTAAACCCCTCATGATCATGTAGGTATGGCTGTTGCGCATTGCATAGTCGATAGGACATGTGAAGATTCTCCTGAGGGACATGAAGATTCAACAAGAAATTAATATTTTTTGTCAAGGTGATCTAAACAGGTTCTATCCAGTCCTGTCTCACTAGTCCCATCTCACTAGCCCCTGTACCGCTACAGTTACAACTATTCTTCTTGCAGGTTAATGGTAGGCTATGCTATAATCTGCTTGGCATTCACTCATTCTCATGTATCGCATGATGATCAATTACTTTTTAAAAATATACCTGCTATTATAGGCCAACTGGTGATTGTTAATACATGTCACTATTATATTTTAACTGTATAGCTTCATGATGACTATTTTAAGTGTTCACTCGCCCGCAATCTATAACAACCTAATTATAAAATGGAATATTTATTAGTCATTTTCCATAGTAATAAATGATCAGTTATGGGGTGAAAGTACTGCTACTAGTAAGTGCCTTATGGTAGATAAAAATGGACCACCCTAACCATTGTATATATTACATGTACTTATATTTTCTCATCTCTGCATCTGTGTAAAATGCATCTCCAGTGTAAGTCTGTGCTCCATGTTGTTCACCACCCGTGTGGAGAAATCTCTAACTTTATAGTTATAGAATATTCCAACTAGGGTTGCCAACCTCCAGATACTAGCTAGAGATCTCCTGCTATTACAACTGCTCTCCAGCTAATAGAAAATAGTTCCCGTGGAGAAAAGGGCCGCTTTGGCCCTCCCCTCCCCAAACCCCACCCTCCTCAGGCTCCGCCCCAAAACATCCCGCTGGTGACAAAAAGGGACCTGGCAACCCTAATTAGCACTGCCTATCTCTCCCGTTTGTGCAAACGTTTCTAATAAATCATTTCTCAAGCCGCAGGTATTCTACAAGTTCCATATTTGAGTTCAGCCCATAGTCTGGACCTTATTAGAGTTGGGGTTTGGATTATCCCCTACCCTGTGACTGCTCTCTTTCCATGTACAGGAGCCCAGCGGCATTGTAGTAGCTTGCAAAAACAAGCAAGTGGGAATACACAGAAGTAGCACTTATAACACAAAATGTACAATCAATGTTCGATGCAGTCTCAATGCAATATAATTTTCTTAATATATTTGTAGGAATTCTCATTAAAAAAGTCCATCAGGTACATGTATGAATAATCATTGGATCTTCATAATAGAAGGTGTAGATGGGCTTCCTTCTATTATGAAGATCCAATGATTATTCCCCATCTACACCTTCTATTATGAAGATCCAATGATTATTCACCCCATCTACACCTTCTATTATGAAGATCCAGTGATTATTCATCCCCATCTACACCTTCTATTATGAAGATCCAATGATTATTCATCCCCATCTACACCTTCTGTTATGAAGATCCAATGATTATTCATCCCCATCTACACCTTCTATTATGAAGATCCAATGATTATTCATACATGTACCTGATGGACTTTTTTAATGAGAATTCCTACAAATATATTAAGAAAACTATATTGCATTGAAACTGCATCGAACATTGATTGTATATTTTGTATATATTTGTTATAAGTGTTACTTGAGTGTATTCCCACTTGCTTGTTTTTGCATGTTTAAACACAATATAGTTGTTGTCATTTTGTACTATACTGTTCCTGTGCTGTTTTCCAAACCTTGCGGTATTGGCACGGAAGTGCTTTGATTTTGGGTTGCATTGTAGTAGCTAGCAGAAAGGAGTGGGCTGAAGGAAGGAGCTATCAGACTCCAAGCATAGTTTCATATTTGAGTTCAGCCTGTAGTCTGGACCTACTTTGGCAACTGAACTCTATGGCATTGGAGTCCCTCCCCACTCCAAACACTGCCCTCCTCAGGCTCCACTCCAAAAAATCTCCAGGTATTTCCCAACCCAGAGCTGGCAACCCTAATTCCAACGGAGTCATACACCAATGACTCAGCTGCTTAGGCAGAGACAGTGGCTCGGGGGAGCGCAAATACTGTGTATACAGAAGTTCCCAGCTTCAAACCCTGTTCCTTCAAGTACAGGCTCTTGTTAGGGTTGCCAATTTGCTGGAACTGGCGGGCAATTGCCCACTGATCAGGCAGCCTGGTTTTTCCCAGAAGCTTTTGCTATATCTTTGGGTGTAATATACCATCTAAAAACATTTTATACCAATTCTCTCTTAATATTTGACATTTAGGGCGAAAACGCACATTTGGCGAAACTCATGCGTTCGATCCTGGCTGAATCCTGGCTGAAACAGGGATTAAAAGAGGCTAAAGCGACCATGCATTTTTGCCCTTAGTAAACTTTATTTCTTTAGTCCAATGACTTTCCCACTGATTCATATGTATGTTTTCTCCCAAAATTTGCATCCAGTTCCTTGCCTGAACCCCCAAGTTTGGTGAAGATTGGGTCTGGCAGTCCAGTTTTATGGGGTCTGGAAAGGGTCACCCCCATCCTCCTCCATAGAGAAGAAATAGTGAAGTGGCCGTGGTCAGATTCTCTATTTCAAATTTTGCTATGCTTCTCTATGGAGGAGGCCGGCAAACTTTCCCACCATTGAAAGCAATGGGCCATTGAAAGCCTAATTCTCTATGGGCTAGTGTACTTCCCCTGTTTTTCTGTGGGCAAGCTTGGTCTCCCTTATTCTCAATTGGCAAGCGTGGTTTCCCTTATTCTCTATGGGTGAGTGTGTTTTGCCTGATTCTCTGTTCGCAATCATGCATTCCCTATGGGCAATCATATATTGTCTATGGGCCATCGCTGTCCTTAGTTTTCGGATTCTCTGTTAGCAAGCATAGTTTCTCTGTATCCCTATGGCCAAGCGTGGTTTCCCTTATTCTTAATGGGCAAGCATGGTTTGCTTTATTCTCAATTGGCAAGCGTGGTTTCCTTATTCTCTATGGGCAAGCGTGTTTTGCCTGATTCTGTATTGGCAGTCATGCATTTCATATGGGCAACCATGTATTGTCTACTGGCAATCGCTGTCCCTAGTTTTAGTATGTCCCAGAATTTTTTTGCAATCAATCACTTAGTCCTCTTGTTGTTGTTTTTTAATTGCAAGAGTTAAAACACTATGGTGCAGGATTGTCAACTCCAGGTTGGGAAATTCCTAGAGACTTGGGGTGAAACCTTGGGAGAGCGTAGTTTAGGAAGGAAAGGAGTTCAGCAGGGATCTGATGCTATGGAGTCCCTCCTTCAAAGCCGCCATTTTCTCCAGGAGAATGAATCCTCCGTAGTCTAGAGATCAGTTGTCATTCAAGCCTCTCTTGGAGGCTGACAACCCTACAATGATGACAGGTAAACTGTTCTGCGAGCATCTTAACTACTGACGTGTGCAGTCGGAAAGCGGCTATTTAAAATTCCATTGTTTCTCCCAGAACAGGCTGCCGAGATCCTTTGGCTTTTCGCAGAAACAATTACAATGATGCAAACATTTGAAAATCACTTCTGCAACTTGCGTCGACGCTTCTGCTTCGGAACAAATGATACAATTGAACTGCATTCCACAGTTAAATAATTGTGCTTGATTAGACCCCGGGGGTGGGGGTGGGTACTTTGCTTAAAGCCGATAGCAACCACCCAGAATCTCCAGTAAGCACTCCCTTCATCTAAGCGTACTTTAAAGCTATTGTTAATTAGGACGAGCTTTGAAAGCTACGGGCGAAAACCCATTAAGTCTGACATGCTATTTTCTTCGGCTTGGGTTTATTTACTTAGTCTTAAATGTTTATGCTGTTACTTAGCCAAAAGGGTCTTGTGCTGGATAACAGACATGAAAACATATAAGGCATGAGCTGGTCCTCTGTAAGTGTGCTGATTAAAGATTCCCGTACATTCTGTTCATCCCCATCTTTCCCAGAAGGAATTCCCAGCAGGAATTGAGTAATTTGGCTTGGGCAAAAAGGGTGAACAGGGAAAGTAGAGATGTTTTGCTCTCAGTATTTTGAACCATTTCTAAGAATTAGAATCTTGTTTACACATGCCTATATAACTGCTAGTAACTGTGGTAATTAGAGGGCGTCTGGTGTATGCTCACCCCATGGGTTAGCACTAGGGTTGCCAATCACCAGGTACTAGCTGGAGATCGCCTGCTATTACAACTGATCTCCAGCCGATAGAGATCAGTTCCCCTGGAGAAAAGGGCTGCTTTGGCAATTGGACTCTATGGCATTGAAGTCCCTCCCCAAACCACACCCTCCTCAGGCTCCGCCCCCAAAACATCCCACCAGTAACAAAAAGGGACCTGGCAACCCTAATTAGCACCGCCTATTTCTCCCGTTTGTGCAAACGTTTCTAATAAATAATTTCTCAAACCGCAGGTATTCTACAAGTTTCATATTTGAGTTCAGCCCGTAGTCTGGACCTTATTAGAGTTGGAGTTTGGATTATCCCCTACCCTATGACTGTTCTCTTTCCATGTACGGGAGCCCAGCTGCATTGTAGTAGCTAGCAGAAAGGAGTGGGCTGAAGGAAGGAGCTATCAGACTCCAAACACAGACAGCTCAAGCTCTTGGTTATGCCAATAAGCCTGGCCAAAGCAGGACAGTGGCTTTACTACCTCACCCCCTGTTGCCAGGTTACACACCAAAAGGGCAGAGTCTGCTAAGTGTCAAAGAGTTTAGAAAGCTCTTCCTTTGGGGGAAGGAATATCCAAATGACCCTCAGGCGGGATGGACTCCCCAACATAGACCATACATTCTCAGGATGTGAAGAAGAAGTTCTTCTATTCTTGCATCTTGCTCTTGTCTTGGGAACTAAGCTTCTACCATGGAACTCCATCTTGTCCATGTGGCAGGGGCAATGGCGAGAAGATCCAGCCATGAGGATGAAGATAATGATGAACTTTAATCTACTGCAGCTTCAAGTAGAGTTAGCTTGTCCTTAATTAAACTTATAGGAAGTACCAATCTGGTATGATCTTGGAAGCTAAGCAGGGTTGACCAGCATGATGTAGCGGTTAAGAGCGGTGGACTCTAATCTGGAGAACCGGGTTTGATTCCCCACTCCTCCACATGAGCGGCAGATTCTAATCTGTGTAGTAGTGGGGTTGGTTTTCCCACTCCTACACATGAAGCCAGCTGGGTGACCTTCGGCTAGTCACAGTTCTCTGAACTCTCTCAGACCCACCTACCTCACAAGATGTCTATTGTGGGGAGAGGAAGGGAAGGAGATGGTAAGCCGGTTTCATTCTCCTTAAAAGGTAGAGAAATTGTCATATAAAAACCAACTCCTCCTCCTTCCTCCAACTTGGTTCTCCCTTTCCTCCATGTTACCCTCACAACAACCCTGTGAGGTAGGTTAGTTTGAAGATATGTGGCTGGCCCAAGGTCACCCAGCAACCTCCCTTGGCCAGTGGGGTTTTGAACCTGATTCTCTCAGATGCTATAACCACTATACCACACTGGTTCTTATACAAGTGCGCCAATGTGATAGTAGATTCGCATCATGGTGCTTAAGTTGGGCACACTGTACTGGTTAGATGTATTGTTTGGTCAGCAGGGGGATCACACATTCCTTGTGAGATCTGTTACCTGTTGCACATGTCTGGAGCTAGATTTGGCCCCTGGTGCTTTGGAAGGAAGCACACAGTGAGCGAATGCTCCTCGCTAAACTGATGCGCAGTGCGAGTTTCTGTATTTTCCCTTCAAAGCTAATGATCAAAGGAAAGCTGAGATACTCCACAATTTGATAATTTACATTGGTTCCTATATGAGATGTTGTTGTTCCATCTTCAGGCAGTGCCAAGTATTCGAAAACACACAGTACTTTGGATGCTTGGATAAACCAATGCAATCTGGTACGCGCAGCCTCTGTATTATCCAAATAACATCTGCTACTCAGCAAGTTATTACAGAACTGTATGTACTCAGTAAGGAGGGTATTGATTCTGCTGCGGGGGGGGGGGAACCCTCATGGTTTTTAAACCTGCTTGGTTTGTTAGCCAAAATGCTCAGTTAAGAATTATTATATGGGGGAATTAGCATTCAATAACCTGCACTGGACATAACCTGCAGGATCTAACCTGTATCTACAGGAGTCCAAACCGTGATTCAAGGAATAAGCGGAGTCACTGGTTTTAGTTTCAAAGAGTTACTTATTACTCGTATGTACACAGACACTCAAATAACATGCACACAACAACACACAGAGCCTAGGAATTAAAGAGAGTAGTATAGAGATGTTTGCCAATGTGGCCGGCCTGATGAAGACGAGTAATACTGCACCTGGTTCAGAAGCGGAGACATCAGGGGTTCCGTGGGCTAAGATACTGAGAAAGCGAGGAGAAGAAAAGGGGATCCCGGGACTCAACCAGAGAGGCGGGAGGGAAGCGTGGTCAGGCTGCGCAAGACCCAAACCAACAGAGTGACAGCAAGAATGCAAGAGGAAGACCTAAGGTAAGGTATGGACTACGGAGACCCCAGTTATACTCTCTCAGGGGGTGGAGGCTGATTGGATTACTCAGGTGGTTCCCTGTGTGAGCAAAGGTGACAATAACACTAATGGTCGGCTGCCAGGGTGGGGCAAAAGGGCAATTGAGACAAACTATTCTACTCCTACTGATTTGCACAATTCTGGGAGGACCGGGAGTCGTTCATAGATGGGATTAACGAGCTGGAACAAAGACGCGTACAGCTGGGTCCGGGGCGGGTCGCTTTGCATAGCCGGGTGAGTGATCCTCCATTACTGCTATCTCAATGTTTTCCGATGGGCCATCAATCATGCAGATGATGCAAGGAGGATTGGTGACAATTACGTGCTTGACAATTCCCTGCGAGATGGCTTCTGCTGGAACGGGCACACAGGAAAATGGATTCCCTCTGGTTCACAGGAGGGGTTGACCTGGCCATAGTTCCTTGGCTGCCTGTTTCGTGGGATGGGATAGGAGCCCTTTCAGTGGTGGTTTGGGTTGGCCGTCTTGTCTGGAAAGATGGTGGCATGCATCTGTTGGGGTTGCCATGACCAGTCCGGGTGATTGGCAACCTGTTTGCTTACAGGTTGTATCCTTGTTCCTGCATCTCTTGGTTACTAAGGCAGCTTGCTCCTCCCGCCCTCCTTTCTGCTTCACAGCTCCACCCTCTTTCCTTTCCTACCTCTGGAAGCTGCATAATTTGGAAGTTACTTCAGAGTATCAGCTGATTCATGCCCTCCTTGGCACCGGCGTCCGCATCACATGAACATATGAAGCTAGCTGCCTTATACTGAATCAGATCCTTGGTCCATCAAAGTCACAGGAGAAAAATTATAGATTAAAGCCCCCAAAGGGGTCTTACTGTGGCTGTCTTCTGTTCCATCAGGAGGGGCTGAGAGGACCCGGTAATCCAATATGATTCTATTTAAGCACAGGAGGTTTGCCTTGGATTTGCCGCTCTGGAGATGCATACAAGATCGGGTGATCCATTCATCCCAATAGGGAAAAGGGGAAAGCCCATATCTTGGGACCCCCTGACCCAATGTTTACAAAACTTGGAGGGTCTCTTAAGAAGGCTTGTCTGAAGCTATGCTGAATGTTTGGGGGCTGCACCCCCAAAAATGCACCCCCTGCAGCCACGGAAAGAGAAAAGGGGGGAGCCCATATTTCTGCCCCCACTGAACCCATCTTTACAAAACTTGGGGGGTCTCTTAAGAAGGCTCGTCTGAAGCTATGCAAAAAGTTTGGGGGCTGCACCCCCAAAAAGCGCCCCCTGCAGCCACGGAAATTGAAAAGGGGGAGGGAAAAGGGGTGGAGCCCATATCTCGGGGGGCCCTGACCCAATGTTTACAAAACTTGGGGGGTCTCTTAAGAAGGCTCGTCTGAAGCTCCTCTGAAAGTTTGGGGTCTCTACCCCCAAAAATGCGCCCCCTGCAGCCACGGAAAGGAGCGAATGTGCACAAGCACCCCCCCATGAGGATTTCTCTCACCCTCTCTCTCTCCCCGGCCAGGCCGCGCAGCAGCTGATTCCTCCAGTACTCAATCCTGACTGATTGGCCAGAAGCCCACCCAGCTTGGCCACTGATTGGCCGGGGGAGGAGAATGCTGCTTACTGACGCCCCGAATTTGCTGAATTTATTCGTGAACTCCCGAACTCGCTGAATTCGGCTCCCCCGGTTTCCCGCCATTTTTGAGTTCGGTTCGTCCCGAACTAAAAACCGCCGAATCGGGAAATTCGGCTGTTTTTCAGTTCGGGCCGAACCGAATCGACAGCCCTAAAAGTCAGTACTGTCTACTCAGACCGGCAGCGGCTCTCCAGGGTCTTAGGTCTGTCACATCACCTACTTGCCTAGTCCCTTTAACTGGAGTTGCCGGGGATTGAACCTGGGACCTTCTGGATGCCAAGCAGATGCTCCACCATTGAGCCACATCCTTAAAGTTATAGATATGCATCAGGGCCTCACTGTCCTGCTAAGCACATTGAGCATGTGTTGGATTCCATGGATCTTTTGCATGAGTAGAAATGCTTTCCTTTGGTAGAAGGAGCCTTCCGCTGCTGGAGAACCTTTCACATTATGGGAAGGCTCCTTGTTCTGGAGGAGAGCTCCTCCATTTGCCATTGGGTCTGCAGGACCTAGCTTTGAGACTTGGAAAAAATCCATCACTTATCTTTGAGTACCCATTACATGAAGTTTAGTTGTGATGGGGAAGTCCACCATTGGTGATTTCATTGAAGAAGCCCAAGATTCCTTGGAATCCATTCCAGAACCACTGCTCTAAGTGTGTGTGTATGTTATGTGCTATTACATTGCTTCTGATTTATGACAACCCCATAAGAACATAAGAAACATAAGAACATAAGAAATGCCATGCTGGATCAGACAAAGTCCATCAAGTCCAGCAGTCTGTTCACATAGTGGCCAACCAAGTGCCTCTAGGAAGCCCACAAACAAGACGACTGCAGCAGCATTGTCCTGCCTGTGTTCCACAGCACCTCATATAATAGTCATGCTCCTCTGATCCTGGAGAGAATAGGCATGAGTCATGACCAGTATCCATTTTTACTAGTGTATTAATGACCTCCAAACTGACTCTTGAATTAATGACCTCCAAAATGTCCTATCATTAGTAGCCTTGGTCAGGTCTTGCAAACTGAGGGCCGTGGCTTCCTTGATAAGGTCAATCAGTCTCACGTTGGGTCTTCCTCTTTTCCTGCTTGCCATAAGAGCAGGGGAAATTAAGCACACTCCTTGCTTACCTGGGCATACTGCTAACAGTTAAAATGTGCTGCTGCTGAAAGCTGCCATGGTTTCAGAAATGTCACTGCTATTTTATATGACATTTTCTTGGCTCAGGGCTGTACTGTAGCAATCATATAAATGCTATTAATCTGCAAGTTGTCAGAAGAGCTTCTGCTACAACACCCTGCAAGAAACTCCCCCTCTAGTTGAATGCCTTTTTGGAGCATGTCTGTGTGTAACTCCTCAAGTTTTATTGTTCTCGAGTTAGGAAACAAAAATCCTCTCGCTACTGCATTCTGTCCAGGGTTCTTGGTGATCTGGCAGGACTGTGTTCAATAAAACGAACATGCGCCTTCTGCCACAGCAAGGTTTCTTGTGCCACAGTAACAACTGACAGCAAACAATGGATTCAAAAGGTCCAGTGACACACAGAGGCATTTCAAGGAGATGCATTGGTAGGCTTGCTAACCTCTAATAGGGTTGCCAACCTCCAGTTGGCACCTGGAGATCTGCTATCACCATTGAGCTCCATACGTCCAAGATCAGTTCCCCTGGCGAAAATGGCTGATTTGGAGGGTGGACTATTTGGCATTATACTCTGCTGAAGTCCCCTCCCCAGGGCCCACCTCCCAAATTCCCAGGTATTTTCCAGCCCAGAGCTGGCAACCCTAACCTCCAGGTAGTGGCTGGAGATCTCCTGGAATTACATTGGATCTCCAACCGACAGAGCTCCGTTCCCCTTGGAGAAAATGGCACTTTGGAAGTTGGTCCCTATGGTATTATACCCCTCTGAGTTCCCAACCCAGAGCTGGCAACCCTATTGTTGGTGCAAGTGTTTAAAATTAGGGAACAAACTGTCTCAAATTTACTGTTTTACAAATTTACTGTGAAGTGTGAACAGTGCCCTTGAACCCTTGGGGAAAGAAATGCTCTTTTTTATTTTGGACATTTGAAATTGCATTATAAATGCTTTGCACATGCATATCCTTATGATGCGCCCCCCCCCCATTCTGCCATAGGGTTGCCAACCTCCAATAGGGTTACCAACCTCCAGTTGGCACCTGGAGCTCTCCTGCTATTACCATTGAGCTCCAGACAGCCAAAATCAGTTCCCCTAGAGAAAATGGCTTATTTGGAGGGTGAACTATTTCACATTATTTGGCATTATGTGTGCTGGGGTTTTTTTTGCCTTAACTTTACTGTGCAGCATTGGTGAATTTTTTGTTGAACCTCCAGGTACTAGCTGGAGATCTCCTGCTAAAACAACTGATCTCCAGCTGATAGAGATCAGTTCACCTGGAGAAAATGGCTGGCTTGGCAATTGGACTCTATGGCATTGAAGTCCCTCCCTCCCCAAACCCTGCCCTCCTGAGGCTCCACCCCAAAAGCCTCCCACCAGTGGCGAAGAGGGGCCTGGCAAATTGCCAAAAGCAGCCACTTTCTCCAGGTCAACTGATCTCTATTGACTGGAGTTCCAGTACCTGGAAGTTGGCAACCTTCATAATACCACTGACTGATGAAAATGCTACCAGATGCGCAGGTAGGGTTGCCATGTTGTTTGTACTGGCGGGCGATTGCCTGCCAATCCATCAGCCAACTCAGGAGCAGGGATCATGTGTGATGTGATTGCATCACTTCCTGTTTACACCCAGAAACACTGCACCATGGCAGGATTGCCAGGTCCCTCTTTGCCATTGGATGGAGGTTTTGGGGGCAGAGCCTGAGAAGTGCGGAGTCTGGGGAGGGGAGGGACTTCAATGCCATAGAGTTCAATTGCCAAAGCGGCCATTTTCTCCAGGTGAACTGATCTCTATCGGCTGGTGATCAGTTGTAATAGCAGGAGATCTCCAGCCACCACCTGGGGGTTGGCAACGCTAGTTTTGGGGGGTTGGGTGGTAAAGCAGCCCATCATGATGCGGCACTTCCAGGTGTAAACAGGAAGTGATGTCATCAAGTTGCTTCTGGCTGCTTGTGCATGATTCCTGCCCCAGATCCACCCCAAAAACCTCCTTCCGGAGGAGAGGGGGACCTGTCAACCCTATGCGCAGGTGCCAAAGGAGCACATCCTAATTGTCTTTCTATTATGTTCTTTTATGCCGCTTCTGCAGCAGCAACTGCTCCAGGCAGCTCGAAACAAGGGAAGACGCAAGATTAATCAAGAGGCCAACAAAGGAGCCAACTAGGAATAACCCATCCCAGCAGCAGTATGATATAAAAGAATCAAAGCCAGTGTAAAAATAAAATGATAATGCCAGAAGACCTATAAAATCAGCGCATAATCGGAATCATCAGAGTAGGCCGGACAAAGCATATAAAATACTACATGACTAATAAAATAGATGATCAATCTTATGATGGTCCGATAAAATGACTAAAAGGTGGGAAGATTCAAATTTTAAAAGTGGGGGATTAAAACATCTTCACCGGGTAGTCAGTGGTTGTAAGAATAGATACCAGGTTTGCTTCTAGAGAAGGGTTTTCTATTTCTGTTTCCTTGCTGGAAAAGAAATGGTCCTAGTTTTTTGGGGGGGAGAAGAATGAATGCCTCATAATTTTTGTGAAGCAGGCACTAAAGTGTAGGTGCTTGTACAAATAGTGGTTGGCTGCTGTTACCTTGAACGGAAAAGATAATGGCTGACAAAATGTTGATAGCATCTGCTGCTTGGGCTGGAAAGGTAATGTTTTTTCCCCCATTGAAATAAATGATTTCATAACCATGATTTTACATTACTGTATTTCTCTGAATGGATGGGAATTTGAGATAGCCCTTTATATATATTTTTTGTTTAAAAAACTGTTAAGTATTGACTTGGGTCCTTCCCCTCTGCTTGCTTAGCTCTTTATCTCTTTACCTCCATTATGGACAGGATTGCCAACCTCCAGGTACTAGCTGGAGATCAATGCAGCCAGATTCGGAAGGTCAGCCAAAGAGCGTCTCCGATGTGATGTTAAGAATGACATGTCGCGGTTCGGGCCGTTAAGTGCCTACACTCTTAGAAAGGACCCCTTCCTGAGAAGGGATATGTTATCTTATTCAGCGAGACACCACTAGACCGGAATCAACGGTTCCTAGAAACTTGTTATCGCTCCTAGGACATCTCTTGAACACGCCAATAAATTTATAATAATGGACAAGAGTAGAAGTATATAAAAAACACATTTATTTACATTATATAATATATGCTTTTTGGTTGCAAAGCCTTAAAATATCATATAAGGTCAGACATCATTAGTCTTAAACATGTTTATGTAGCAAGTAATCATTCACATTCTCTATGCCTCCATAAAGGAGTATTTTAGTCAGAATATACTCATAAAGTATCCTTAGTGCAATGCACCTTCATTCAGAATATAAGGTTACAGAAATCCTGTCAAAATATGGTTAATTCTTTGAAGAAAGATTTGGTTAGAAGCATCCTAACTTAAACCATTCAAAACATCATAACATTTCTGTACAGAAGACACACTATACCTTGTTGTGTCATCTGGAGTCCTTTAAGAGTCTAAGCTCTATGAGAACATATGAAGTTATCCCAGAGCATCTGTATTTGCTAAGTCTTGAATCCTTTTAAAGACTTCTATTAATATTCTTAGCTGATCATCATTAAGATCAGGCATTGTCTATGTACATGCTATGCATGCTCTTTCTAGTTTTAGACAGCAATGCTGAATGTATAAATACTATGTGTTAGCTTAAAGCTGTTTACAGTCTCTTTGACTGTGCCAATCTGTGTATGTGCATTGCGCATATCTCACAGAGTACAGAAAGTCTCCTTTCCCTTCAGGAACATTTCTGGTCTCTTGCTCTGAGGAGGTTCAGAAGTCCCTCTGTTAAGTAGAGGACGTTCTGAGACAATCCCAGAGGTCCAGCTATTAGCCCTGTATTCAGGATGCTTCTTAGCATTGGTAAGCCAAATAGGCTTAGTTTGTAAGAATCCATAAATCTCATGGACTCTCAGTGTTCCAATACATGGAAAGATCACTGCACTTAGATTCCTATTCAAAGAATAGGAATTCTAAGGGTCTCTGTCCTCTTCTAGGAATAGAGCAGTCTCACAAGAAGACTGTAAGTAAGATATGTTGAAATATCCAGATCTTGATACTTCAAGATATCTCTGAGAACTGCTGTCCACGCAAGAACAGAGTTTCAATGTTTTACATCTCAAGCCTTTTGAGATGGAGGTGCTACATCAGACAGCTGCAGTCTGCCAGTCATAGCACTCTAAAGTGCCAGCTGTACTGTGGCTGTTATTTATACTATTTCTAGACCCATTAAGAGTGTTCCTTTATCCCCTCTTCCTTATCCTTCAAAAGGGTACCTTTATTCTCTCTTAGCAGATACCAGGAGCTTAGTAGCATCTGCTCCTGTCCTCTGATATCTTATTGTCCAAATATGGACATCCTTCCCTTTCACTCCTCTGTGCTTAAAGTATAAACCCTCATTTCTGAGGTACATGATCACGTTACATATTTAATTTCTATACCATCCTCTTCGTTAGGACAATACGCATTAAATGAGACTACTTAGAAATCTGTAGCACAACGTTTAACTATAGAACTCATGAAACACAATTATAGCTGACATTGTCACTTGCAAAGAGTCATTGTTTACATTTGGCTGTATAGCCTTCAGAAGGCAAGAAAGCATATTACTCTTATCTTAAGAGAACTGTAATGCCTCAATAGCACAATTTCAGCTATTGAGACCTTGAAAAGGCCTTTGAGATTCTGACATCTGGCAGCTGAGTCAGAAAGGTGACTTTACGCTGCCCCTTCAAGGGAAGGTGCTCAGCTCTGCCCCTTCAAGGACAAAGCCAGAGTAACTTTAGTAGTTAGCTTTGATAGAGCTAACCTTGAGAGTAGTCTGTCAGCCTGACACAGAGCTAGCCTGTCAGCATGACACAGACTTTCATTTATACATTACACAAACCTCTATAGTGGCTCAGTTTGCATGATGTGTTTAAGCTCTATATGGAATTAATTCTGCACATGTTCACAAGATACCATGATCATGTCATAGACTGCTACAGACAGTGTGTGTAATGTGAAAAGAACTGCTGAATAAGAAATTGAAGAGCTTCATGCTCAAGTCCACCTTCTCCAGGAGCGGGTCCAATTCTCTCAAGGGCGGCTGATGAAAGAAAGAATTCAAAAAAAAAGGAAATTCCGGCATCCTTTTCGCAGTGGATTGGACTAGATATTAATGACTGGACAATTGGAAGCATTTTCATGGGAATGGTGAAAACTAATGTGGAAAAGAACAATTTATAAAATATTATATAATAGTGTATGTTAGTAGGAATAGATTGCATTTTGATAAGTTTGCTTTTGGCCATAGTGATGTTTTCTTTGCATAACCTCCAGGTACTAGCTGGAGATCTCCTGCTATTACAATGATCTCCATCTGATAGAGATAAGTTTGCCTGGAGAAAATGGTCCCTTTGGCAATTGGACTCTATGGCATTGAAGTCCCTCCCTCCCCAAACTCTGCCCTCCTCAGGCTCCACCCCAAAAACCTCCCACCGGTGGCGAAGAGGGACCTGGCAACCCTGATTATGGAGCACATTCTTCCAGCCCTAGGTATTTTCTGCTTCGTGAATGATTCTGCTCTTCCATGAGTGGAAGCACCTAGTATCAGAGGAATGCACCCTGCCACAAAGTGCTGTGCAAGCAGAAGCAAGGTATACGTTCCAAGCTGTTCTGCTTCTATTCTGTTCTAAAAGAGTTTATAGTAGTAGTAGTAGAAGAAGAGTTGGTTTTTATATGCCAACTTTCTCTGCCACTTAAGGAAGAATCAATCAGGCTTACAATCACCTTTGCTTCCCCTCCCCACAACAGACACCCTGTGAGGTAGGTGGGGCTGAGAGCTGTGAGAGAACTGGGACTAGCCCAAGGTCACCCAGCTGGCTTCGTGTGTAACAGTGGGGAAACCAACCGGGTTCACCAGATTAGCATCCGCTACTTCTTCTATTACTACTACTACTACTACTTCTTCTACTACTACTACTACTATTAGGAATGACTACATGGGAAAATAACTGTCACTGGACCCACAAGCCAACATATCGAGTCATATCAACCCAGAGAGCCACTACATAGCACATGAATGTGTTATGTTTTCCAGCTCACTCACAGAGACCATTGATTCTCTAACTCTGTGGCAATGGTTGTGGTGGCGTGTGCTCAGAAAGTAACAGTTCTCCGATGGCAGGGGGATGGCCACCAAGTATTAATGTTTCAGTTTGCAATGTTTGATGAATGCACTCAGTTTGGGAAATTGGCTAGGCAGATGCGCATCCTGGCATAGGTGTAGTGCTCAGTGTGCACTGTTGTGCTATGCAGCGACATGCGCTGACACCACGTGAACTCAACAGCCTTGTGCCAGCCCTTAGCGCTGTTCAGATTGACTCAAATAAAATTATAGCTTGGGAAGCATTATGACATTCTAATACCAACCCAATGTTAAAGCAGTATTACCTGCTTTTCTAGAGAAAAAGCTATTATTGGAGAGCAGATTGTTGTAGAATTCCTAGATATTAACAGGATACAAAAATTGTGTCGAATGATGTCCTTGGCTTCCTCTCCGCTTGTGCGCATAATAAGATTCTTTTCCTCTTTAAATCATGGCTGATACACATTTGAAGTGCTAAACACCTGTTAAGGGATTCTCTGTCTGAAAGGACTGTAATAGTTAGCTTTATTTGTGACCTTGGCTGGCAGGTAACTTCCAATTGAAACTCCTTCAATTCTTTGTACTTTCTACTTTTTGTTTCCCAGAGACAAAGAGTCTTCTGTTTCTTCAATATAGATTGATCTAATAAACTGGTATAGCTTCACCCACTCTGGTTTTTTTTATTCCGCTCAAGTGCGTCTTCTTTACATTCACACGGAACATTTCTGCAGCTTAACTGGAGCTTTCCTTGCCTAATGCTCATTGTTATGCCATGTCTAGTTATATTATGGAAGCTATTTATTCAGTGTTATGGCTCATTATTCCGATTAATCACTAAGGTTTTCTTAAATCAATAAGGGAAATATGCAAGCGATATTTAGCTAACTCCTCAGTAAGAAGTGAACCTTCCCATATTCTGACCAACAAATACAGAATACTGGAATAACTGACATATGCTAAGGCAATATTAAAGACCAACAGCATTCATCATACTAGTCTGATTAGTTAGGTTCTTAGTGTTTTTGCAAGCATGACTTGTGGTCAAAATTCCCATTTTACCTAGTATGCTCAGTTCCCTTAGGCCTAGGGTTGCCAGGTCCCTCTTCACCACCAGTGGGAGGTTTTTGGGGCAGAGTCTGAGGAGGGCAGGGTTTGGGGAGGGACTTCAATGCCATAGAGTCCAATTGCTAAAGGGGCCATTTTCTCCAGGCAAACTTATCTCTATCGGCTGGAGATCGGTTGTAATAGCAGGAGATCTCCAGCTACCACCTGGAGGCTGGCATCCCTAACCACTAACACTATACAAGGCAGAACGCTGGAGAATGCTGCTGTTAGATCGCAACATATGTTACGTGGAAAGGGGTTATAATATCTTGGTTGCAGTTTGTATTACCTCTGTTAATGGATTCTATAATGTCAAAAACATTGCTTGCCATTATCAGTCGTTGCATTTCCTCCTGTAATGGAGGCACTTCCAAGATACGGGCTGCTTGAACACCGTATCCAACTCCATCTCCCAGATCTCAGTGTGATCTTTGACGGCGAAATGTTAACAAGCTTCAGCATTGCAATCTCAGCTGAAACCAGCTTGTGATTAGAGTACAGGGCAGCATTAAAGAATGGTAAGAATATTTTAAGAAGTGGTGTGAGTTTCATGCGCCATCAACCTCTTTGCATGGGCCCGGTTAAAAGTTACTTACATTTCTGCGAGAATGAAGCTATTACCGTTCAGTAATAAAAATAATAATTTGGCTATGTGAGTTTAGTTTATCTCTGGGGTAATCAATGGAAGGGCCACAGTGGACCAACTAGTGGCTCAAGCACATTTTAATCAGGGTTTGTAAATGCATTTTAAGGACAGTTTCACTTATACTTGCACACTAATAACAGTTATGTCCCCAAAATTTTTGTAACATTTATTAAGGGGGCTGTCTTGCATTCAAGGTCATCTTCCTTTTAAGTAACTATAACACTGTTATGGGAAAGGGAATTTCTTTTTTCCAAAATTACCTTTTTTGATATTGCCACTGATTCCTCTCATTTTCTTTTTTCTCTTTTTAAAAGAATGATTTCATCAATGAGGCTACAAAATCATTAGAAAAGGTAAAAGGAAGAAATGGGAATGTTATTTTGATTATGTTAAATGGAAAGAGTAGATTAAAAGCTTGTAAACAGAGATAACATATATAATGCTTAGTTCATATAGTATTTGAATCTATTAAGTAAACTGTATAACACTGGAATAATTTAAGATGTATATGATGTAAGGTGAAATTTATTCCCCAAAGGAGTACAGTCTGTGGGACTGTAAGTGTATGTGTCATTTTTTTTCTTTGTTTTTTTTTAAATACCAATAAATTATCTTTAAAAACAAAACAAAACACAATATAACTTAAAAAGAAAAAAAAATACTAATTTCTCCGGACCCAAAGCATCAACATAGTTGTCAGCCAAATCCACTTTACGGAAGTCGATATTGTGAAGACTGCAGTGCCCCTACCTCTGGGACCCGGATGCCTCTAAGTAATATCTAACCTGGGAAATGGCCCTATGACTACCATAGCTTTACCATAGAATTTTGTCTGAGCCCTAGAGCATCATGTTGGCGTCATGTTGATGACATGATGTCACTTCTAGGTATTTGCTGGTAGTAATATGCAACTATTGCAAGTCATTCCTTCAGTACCCACTGCCTCCCTTTCCCTCTGGTTGCCAGCTGATGGCTGGCATTCCTAGGTTTTCTGGATGGACGGCATGCCTATGGAGCCACTCCATCCCCTTCCTGACCCAGCTCTACCCTTGATAGCTGTAGGATGTGGAAAGCTAAAGCCAAAGCAACAAAATGGAAACTGAGTGCAGCCGCTGAAGTTGCGGGGCTGTTGGAAAACATGGCTACAGCTGCCCTAGTCGGATCAGTTCTGAAAGTCAGAGGAAATTACTTTCTGATCAGTTACCCTTCTGAGGTTAATGAACAGAATGCATTCAGATCAGGTTTACTTTCTAAATACACATCGCTGGCTTTTAGTGGTTTTTATTCTGTGCTGAGTGCTGAGGGTCTAGAACAAGCTGAAAGTCAGAATATAAATATAATAAATAGGTAAATAAAGTTTATTGCCCTGTGTTAATGAAAGTATGCACTATTTTTTTTAAGGAAGGTAGTCTTTTTTTTTTTGGTACGTTCACTCCCACCATCAATTTTCTACCCAATTAATTGTAGGCCTCCACCTGTTGATCTAGGGTTTAGACATCTCCACAGGCATCACTTGTTCTAAAAGTCAATGAGGATGAAAGATACTGGTGAAAATTGTCTAAGGGAACCTCTTTCTCTTGGTAGAAGCACTTCATTGACCAAAATAGAGAGCTTGAGGGACAACATTTTAAAGACAGGGGTGTGTCTTATTTATTGAACTTCTATAACACAAAGAAAAGGTCAACAGTTCCTCCCTAGTGCCTTCTTTTCTTTCTTCCTCAGTCTCCTTCTGACTTCCTGTTTCCTTCTTAGTTGCTCCTCCCCTGTTCCAACCCCTTAATTAAGATTACATTTCACTACAAGTTGTGTGTGTGTAAAGTGCCATCAAGTTCTTCCAACTCATGGCGACCCTATGAATCAGTGTCCTCCAAAATGTCCTGTCTTTGCTCAGATCTTGCAAATTGAGGGCTGTGGCTTCCTTTATTGAGTCAATCCATCTCTTGTTGGGTCGTCCTCTTTTCCTCCTGCTGCCCTCAACTTTTCCTAGCATTACTGTCTTTTCCAGTGACTCTAGTCTTCTCATAATGTGACCAAAATACAATAGCCTCAGTTTAGTCATTGTAGCTTCTTGGGTCAGTTCAGGCTTGATTTGATCTATAACCCACTTATTTGGTTTTTTTGGCAGTCCACGGTATCCGTAACTTTTCTCCCCTACAGGTTATGTGTCCCTTTTTCTATAAACATGCCAGAAAAGAAACAAGCAAACGAAAACCCAGATAGGCTCCACATTCATTACAAACCCTATTGCTGTGTACATCTGCCTCTTTGACCAATTGTGGACTTCAGCAAGCACATTTGGGTTTAGCCGGGCCACAAATAAGACAATGCTTACCCGTCCAGCATACTTAAGACTATGACGGAATGAGCGTTGTTCTTCCTTCTCCTTCCTGACCTTTAAAGGATCACAAATTTAAGCGATTACCGTAAGTGGCGCATGTTGCTGAGCATTGCTCAAGGCATCTGGCTCTCGCTCAAAGCACAGCAGTGGCAGTCAAAACCTCGAATCGTTTCTTCAATTTCATGCTCAGGGAAGAAAGGTTAAATGTACCTTTTGTGCCAAGCACACATCAAACTGTGACAAATAGGAAGTTTATTAAATGCAGACGGACTGAGGAAGCTGCGTGTGGGTTTAAAATATTTAATCAGGGAGAGCGGCAGAGGGGTAGATGGAAAGATTTCACTGCGAGATTCAATTTTGCTCATTCTGCTAAGGTTCATCTCATTATAATTCCATAGGTAGAAACTGCTCACATTCAGAAATCATGAATGAGGCTGCAAAATCCTTAGAAAAGGTAAAACAACAGCTATTAAATGAGAGTAATATCTACCTATCCTGTGATGACCTGTAGCCCATATCACTCTCTGGTTTTCAAGCTTTTCTACACGACCAAGGTAAACTAGGAAGGGCACAAACCAACCAGAATGTACCTTAACAGTCCCACTGATATCAGTGGGAAAGATTTTATTAAAAACAAATTCCACTTTTTTTATTTCCTTCAAAAAACAAAAACAAAGAAAAAAATCTTTTTAAAAGGATAAGTGTGTGTATAAAGTGCCTTCAAGTCACAGCCAACTTATGGCGACCCCTTTTGAGGTTTTCATGGCAAGAGACTAACAGAGGTGGTTTGCCAGTGCCTTCCTCTGCACAGCAACCCTGGTATTCCTTGGTGGTCTCCCATCCAAATGCTAACCAGGGCTGACCCTGCTTAGTTTCTGAGATCTGACAAGATCAGGCTAGCCTGGGCCATCCAGGTCAGGGTAAAAGGATCATAGAATCATAGAGTTGGAAGGGACCACCAGGGTCATCAAATCCAACCCCCTGCACAATGCAGGAAATTCACAACTACTTCCCCCCCACACCTAGTGACCAGAAGATGGCCAAGATGGATATACATAAAGTAAAAAATATAACAACAGTAGTGGCGGATCTACACATATGTTTCTATAAACAATTTCCAAATATCTAAAAATTAGTTCATGCGCTATTGATGTTTATTTGCCATGTGTTCAAATATTGATAGAGTTAAGGTCCTCAATTCATTGATTTACCGGAGGTGGGCTTTTATCTTTCCAGTGTTACAATATGAATCTTTTAGCTGTAGTAAGGGCATGGAGGGTCCGTTTTTGTTGACATCAGTTAGCGTCCAAGAGACAGACAAATAGTTTAAAAGTAGTAGAAAAGGTCAAGAGTCCAGTAGCACCTTAAAGACTAACAAAAATATTTTCTGGTAGGGTATGAGCTTTTGTTAGTCTTTAAGGTGCTACTGGACTCTTGCCCTTTTCTACTACTGCAGACAGACTAACACGGCTACCCACTGTGAACCAGTTTAAAAGTACATAGACATCCTCTAAAATCTTTGAACGTTCTAACCCTAGTAGGGTTGCCAACTTCTAGGTACTAGCTGGAGATCTCCTGCTATTACAACTGATCTCCAGCCGACAGAGATCAGTTCCCATGGAGAAAATGGCCGCTTTGGCAATTGACTCTACGGTATTGAAGTCTCTCCCCTCCCCAAACCCTGCCCTCCTCAGGCTCCACCCCCAAAACCTCCCACTGGTGGCGAAGAGGGACCTGGCAACCCTATACCCTAGTGATATGGGCCCTACAACCCACTTCTTTCAAAATTCTGGCTGCAGTGCTCTGAACCAATTGAAATTTTTGAACATTTTTCAAGGGCAGCTCCACATAGAGAGCGTTGCAGTAATCTAATCTAAATGAATTGGGCCCAGAAACAGATTGGGATCCAGTGTAGGTGGACCAAAACGATATGGGGTATTATATAGTGAAATTGTATGACGTGATCGTATGCTGGTTTTAATCCACTTGTATTTCTGTTTCTTTCAGCACAGTTGTTTCCAACCTGGTTCTGTGCATTGTTTACTCCCAGCTAAGCGTCTTTTCAGTTGCAGCTTTACATCTGCTTTGTTCAGCCCTCTCCTTTGGAGAATTGCACTGGCGAATCTTGTAAAATCAGAAAAGACCAGATTTGGGTCATTAGAGTCTGCTCAAGTTGGCAGTTTTGCTGGCACGGTTTCCTTCATCCTGAGTTCATCTGCGGTGGGCTGCGTGGGTATTGTGTCTATAATTATCTCTAATTATACATGCACTGCACATCTTGGGAAGTGCATAAAGAAGAAATAAATTGTGACACTAGATATGCATGTTGACTGAAGAGACCAATCCCTCTGCTAATATGGCTTGCCCCATCCATTTCACACAAAGATTGGGATGCTGGTTAACTGCTGTCTTATGGCTTATTTGATTGTTTAATTTTTGGAAATCTTTATTAGTTCCTGAAGCAATACTGAGCAGTTGCTATACTCCTCCCTCATGAGTAAACTTTGCAGTCTGAACTCATTGCTTTAATGACGGAAACGGAGTTCATTTACAGTTAATTTCCAGTTGTTGCTGGGGGAATTTTCAGTTCCGTCTCTCTTTCATTCAGGGCAGACTTTCAAGTATGCTGTTTGGGATGGTCATTGTGTGTTGAGCTTGGGCCCCGCAACATTTCAATATTGTTCTCTTATTGTTAGTTCTCTCCAAAGAGAAGGGGGAGCTGGATAATTGCCTGCTAATCCACATGGCTTGTCAGGAAACGATAACTTCTGTCATTATGCTGACCACCGTGCTATAAGACAGTTTTAATTATTTGACTATAATGGGCTTGAAATAAAATATGGCCTTGGGATGTTTCCAAATTGCTCACTGACTGGAATTCTCCCTGGAATATTCAGTCCTGATCCACGATGCGGAATAGAATGTCATGCATTTCCTTTTTGTCCACTTTCATTTGGAGTGTCCTGGGTCGGTGATATATAGAAGAAAAAGAAGAGCAAGAAGAAGAAGAGTTGGTTTTTATATGCCAACTTTCTCTACCTTTTAAGGAGAATCAAATCAGCTTACAGTCTCCTTCCCTTCCGCTCCCCACAACAGACATCTTGTGAGGGAGGTGGGGCCAAGAGAGTTCAAAGAGAACTGTGACTAGCCCAAGGTCACCTAGCTGGCTTCATGTGGAGGACTGGGGAAACCAACCTGGTTCTCCAGATCAGAGTCCACCGCTCTTAATCACTACACCACGCTGCCTCTTCACATGGACAGGTAATGTTATTTTGGAAGCATGTATCGAATAAGCATAAAGTGATTATAAAACATGTATTCAAAATGTCCATAGTGTCTACATCCACATAGGCCCCCACAAGTACAACCACCCTCCTAGAACAGAATGCAACACAAGCTAAATGAAAGAAAGGGCCTTTGAGACCTTTACACCCTTTGCCCCTCCCCCCACAACCCAAAACCAGTCCTAAAAAACAAACGTAAAAAGAAAGAAAAATTTAAATAATTCTTTTTTAAAAAAAATCAAACCAGGCGATGTCTTCAGACAGGCAGGCAGAAGTATCCTCAATCCAGATCCAGCTTCAGGTAGTGGCTGAACTCCAGAGCAACAAGAGAAGCCCACTCTAGAAATCTCTCACTGTACTGAAGTTTAGCTGCAGCCAGAATCTGCTTTTATGCTCTTCGTCCATGCTCAGAAGAAAACCAGCCTATGAAACAACTGCTATGATTGGACAAAGAGCATGGCTCCCCCTAACGTGCAATCCTATTTGCTTGTGACAACTGTCCCCCCCACTTCCGGGGAAACCTGCAAATGGAGGGTGGGACAAGATTATTGGACTCAAGATTTGAAGCCAAAATACCCTGTAAAGCACCTGCTGTGATTGGGCAAAGCGTACTGCTCCCCTTAAAGTGAAATCCTATTGGACTGTGAGAACTGCCTCATCCCCCCTCCCTCCTGTTCCCTGGGAAACCATCTAAGGAGAGAAAATTGCAATGTTGGAGACCTTAAACTGCTGCTATTGGGGCATCTCAAATAAAACCTAATTTTTTGGGGGGGATTGGGATAACTAACTATATAGAGAGATTCTCTGATGTGTATTCAGTTGAAAAAATACCAGAAAAATACCTGTTAGGTATTTTTCAAGTATTTTTTTCAGTTTGGCTATACCGAATGCACATGCCTAATTGTGAGTCCAGTGAGTCCAGTGGGGTTGATCAATCCAACCCCATTGTAAATTATCTTAATTCTAACCCTGCTCTGATCTGGATGGCCAAGGCTAGCCCGCTCTTGTCATATCTCAGAAGCTAAGCATGGCTGGCCTGGGTTAGTACTTGGATGAGAGACCACCAAGGGAGTCCAGGGTTACTACGCAGAGGCAGGCAATGGCAAACAACCTCTGTTCATCTCTTGCTTTGAAAACCCCATGGGGGGGGGTCACCATAAATCAGCTGTGACTTGATGGTACTTTCCACCATCACTTCTAAAACTGTTTAGAATATGCCAACACAGTACCATACTTACCATCAGGAATGACAACCAAGAGATTCTGCCAAATGTTGCACACTCACTCAACATTTCCTGTATTTTCTGCTTCTCTTTTATGCATATTGAACCTTTTGATTCACACCCATTTCTGTGTTTATGTTTTCTAGACACCGCCAGGCAATTTTCCAAGTTACCGTACCTCCCACAGTTGAGTGGCTGAACCGAGGGCATGCCGAGGAACAGAGATGTGTGGAAATTTTAAAGGGAGTCCTTTGAATTTCCCAGCTCAACAGCCCATATGTTTGCCTAGGATATCTCCCCGGGATCCTGATTTTGATGTTCTCCAGTGTCTCTGGTATATAGCTGTGTTACACTGTAACATATGCTTCATTTTAACAGCTGTGGAATTTCTTTGTAGGCTTGGTATAGCAGGATAAAAATAAATGTATGGTGGAGGACCTGCTTCTGCTGCCAATAAGATAGTTCCCCAGAGATTTTTGTGAGGTCCTTGGAGGGAGCAAAACAAAAATTTCCCATACTTCTTTTAGACGTTCTGTCACAGATAGGATGGAAAGGGTCCTGAAAGAGTTGTACGCCAGCATGGTGTAGTGGTTAAGAGCGGTGGTTTGGAGCTGTGGACTCAGATCTGGAGAACCTGGTTTGATTCCCAGCTCCTCCACATGAGCGACGGAGGCTAATCTTGGTGTACTGGATTTGTTTCCCCACTCCTACACATGAAGCCAGCTGGGTGACCTTGGGCAAGTTCTAGCTCTGTTAGAGCTCTCTCAGCCCCACCTACCTCACAGGGTGTCTGTTGTGAGGAGGGGAAGGATAGGTGATTGTAAGCCAGTTTGATTCTTCCTTAAGTGGTAGAGGAAGCTGGCATATTAAAACTAACTCTTCTTCTCCCTCCTTCAGCATGGGTATGGGTGTAGATGTGTGCATGAGTTGATTGATTGATTGATTGATTATACTCAATTTATATCCCACCCTCCCCAGCCGAAAGCAGGCTCAGGATGCGTAACAACAATAAAATCAGCCTGCAACAATAAACATTTTTGAAATTCAACACACATTAAAATAGTCTTCAACAGACATTTAAAAGCCACAAAACATTAAGGAACAGATGGCGCCAAAATGCAGTTGTCGCTTAACTACAGCAGCCAGACAACCCTTCAAGCCAACTCCTGAGGGGGAAAGGAAGGAAGGCCAGCACGGATGACATTGTGGCTGCCCTCAATTGTAGGCCTGGTGAAACAACTCCCTTTTGCAAGCCCCGCGGAACTCTCTAAGGTCCCACAGGGCTCTGATGTTACTTGGGGGGGTGTTCCACCAGTCTGGAGCCAGGGCCGAAAAGGCCCTGGCTCTTGTCGAGGACAGTGCGAGGGGGCAGTGTGCTTAAAGGCAAGCCCGTTGAAGGAGATCTTGTCTGTGGTTTCTTGCAGAGTTGCCCCAGGGCCCCGGGAGCCGGCTAGGATGCCGCTAGCCAGCTGGGGGGCGGGAGGGGCCTTCCACCCCCCAGCTGGCTGGCGGCTTTAAAGCTGGCTCCCGGGGCTGCCCGGCTCTGGCATTGCAGCAAGATGTGCGGCCGGGCTCCAGCGCAGCAGCAGCGGCTCTGTGCGGCCCTGCCCACCTCCCAGCTGACCGTCGGGGCGGGGAACGCCGGCTCACGCCATCCT
Source organism: Euleptes europaea (assembly GCF_029931775.1). Lineage (NCBI taxonomy): Eukaryota > Metazoa > Chordata > Lepidosauria > Squamata > Sphaerodactylidae > Euleptes > Euleptes europaea. The sequence continues at coordinate 45,657,436 of NC_079326.1, forward strand.
GACATGCACGCGCCCAGCCGGCATTCACTCCATAAGACAAGTTTTTAGAGATTTTTTCTTGTTTTCCTCCTCTAAAAACTAGGTGCGTGTTATGGTCAGGTGCATCCTATGGAGCGAAAAATACAGTACATCCTGATGCCTGCAATCTTCCTCTTCCTTCTTTAAGTACTAGGAATTCTGCACCTAATCAGAAATCAAGGAAAACAGAAAAAGGTCAAGAATCTCTGGCCACTTTACATAATGGTGTGTATAACAAGCTGACCGACTGATGACCTGCAAACTGTCATTAGAAGGGTTGCCAACCTCCAGCTACTAGCTGGAGATCTCCTGCTATTACAACTGATCCCCAGCCAATAGAGATCAGTTCACCTGGGGAAAATGGCCGCTTTGGCAATTGGACTCTATGACATTGACATTCCTCCCCTCCCCAAACCCTCCCCTCCTCAGGGTCCACCCCAAAAGCCTCCCGCTGGTTGCAAAGAAGGACCTGGCAACCCTAGTGGTTAGTTACCATATGGCCAATGATCGTAGTTAACCACTGCTTGGTCTGCTTTAACATACATCCTTCAGGGTATGAATGGTGCAAATGTTGGAAGCCTTCCGAGTAACATATTGGATCGATCCATAACTGTTCATCAGTCAGACTTCTAAAAGCCAAGCTTTGTTGCTTAGAACGGGAATAGATTTCTCCCCATTGTTGCTTTTAAACTTTTTAAGGGTAAGTTTGGGCGAATTTTGCTGAAGCGACTCTCCTGCTTTTGTAAACCTATTAAGCATTTCTCAGATAAAAATGTAAGGATGGAGGTGACACAGTGAGTCAAAGGGTGAAATTAATTTAAGTCTGCTCGGTGCTGATTTATTACTTTATCTCGAGTTAAGACCTAATCTTGTCCTAGATCTTTTTCTGCGAAGATCTCACATTTATTTGAGGCTCGCTGTGATTAATTTTCTGAATGCTTCTTATGGCTTTGTTTAGCTTTCCAATAGCGGAATGGAAAGGAGCTAAACTTCAGAGGTATGGTCACAATGGTGTGTATCGGGTGAACCATCAGCACAATTTTATTCTCTGTTAGACTGTACAGAAATAAATGTGTGTGTTTTTGCAATGGAGCTAAAAATGGAGTGAGGAGCCCTCATTGCTCCAAATGCTCATTCCCATTTCTCTTGTCCCGCTCGTCTCTGTGGACAAATGGGTATGGCAGGTTTCTTTGTTGCATCAAAAGCCTACAAAACCTGTTTGACTATGTACCATATCCTCCTCTTCCACCGAGCTCGCAGCTTCGGGAGGGACGCCCATGGAGCGGTGAGGGAGGCAGGGGACACCCGCCTAGCCAGCCAGATCAGCCGAATCAACCCTGGTGATCAATGCGGTGACAAATGTCGCAGCCAGATTGCCCTCACATCCAACTGTGTACCATAGTAATACAAAAAGGATTATATATGCCCTGGAAATGATGCCTATATTGCACACCTTATAAGTTTCTTTAAAAATTATTGCCTGTTTCCAGCCTTAAATATAAGACATCATTTTGGGTGAAACATACATTTTGGAGCCCAGAGTGAGACGGATTTGTTATATCTTTAATGGGTAACGTTTGGGGAGTAAATGATAACCTAGATTTTTTTAAAAAAATTGAAAGATGTATATTATGTTGATTTGTTGTGAGATTAACGTTACTGTTATTAGTCTAGATCCTGTAATAGTCTAGATCCATTGTGTTTGCAACAATATATGCATGCAGGGCAAAAAAAGGAAACACGTTGTTGGTATAAGATGTTTAATTAAATAATTAATTATTATCAAAACATCTGTATCCTGATGACCATATAAAATAAAATAAAATGTTTCAGATAAAAACAAAAAAAAATTAGCAAACCCCAAATATCTCATCCTCCTTTCAAAAGATGCATATCGTTCAAATCCCCTCAAAAGCCCTGGCTAACAAGCAGGACTGCTGTGCCTCCTGAAGATCAGGGAGCCTATTCCACAGAGTTGGAGCCACAAAGGAAAAGGTCTGCTTTATTATTATTATTGTTTTTAACTGGAAATATTTAGTCAATGCCAGATAGGCCACTCTAAGTAGTGGGATAGCCAAAAGATCATACAATCATAGAGTTGGAAGGGACCACCAGGGTCATCTAGTCCAACCCCCTACACAATGCAGGAAATTCAAAACTACCCTCCCCCCCAAAGAACCCCCAGTGACCCCTACTCCATGACCAGAAGATGGCCAAAATGCCCTCCCTCTAATCATCTGCCTATGGTCATAGAATCAGCATTGCTGACAGATGGCCATCTAGCCTCCCGTTAAAAACCTGTAGGGAAGGAGAGCTTACCACCTCCAGAGGAAACCTGTTCCACTGAGGAACCGCTCTAACTGTAAGAAAATTCTTCCTAATGTCTAGACGGAAACTCTTTTGATTTAATTTCAACCCGTTGGTTCTGGTCTGACCTTCTGGGGCAACAGAAAACAACTCAGCGTCCTCCTCTATATGACAGCCCTTCAAGTACTTGAAGATGGTTATCATATCCCCTCTCAGTCTTCTCCTCTTCAGGCTAAACATACCCAGCTCCTTCAACTTTTCCTCAGAGGACTTGGTCTCCAGACCCCTCACCATCTTTGTTGCCCTCCTCTAGACATGTTCCTTTGGACACGTTCTGGATGGCTGCTCGCTGACTATAGTTCACACTCATGGTCATTCAAATATGTGTGTCCCAAGCCATAAAGGTTCTTAAAGATCATAACCAGCACCTTGAACTGAACTTGGAGACTGATTGTCAGCCAATGTAGTGCTTTCAAAATGGGCAACCTATGTTCCCAGCAGCTAGCCCCTGATAGCAGTGAGGTCGCTGCATTCTGGACCATTTGTAGTTTCCAGATTGCCTTCAAGGGCAGGCCTGCATAGAGCACATTGCAGTAATCCGGCCATGAGGTTACAGAAGCATGGAATGGCACGGCCAGATCAGCTGAATCTAGGCAATGAGAAAGTGGGTGAATCAGATGCAGCTGACAGAAGGCGCTCCTGGCCACCAGGCTAACCTGCTTTTCGAAGAGCAAAGCAGGGTCCGTGAGCACTCCCAAGCTCTTAACCTGCTCTGAAAAATGTTGAATTGTGTTCTTCTTGTGTAGTGCTAGACAATGACATTTATGTTCCTCACTGGGTTGTTGTGGTGAAGAAAATAGGTAGAAACGCAAAGCATACTACTCTGAAGATGCCTGCCACAGTTGCTGGCGAAACGTCAGGAAAGAAAATACCAAGACCACGGTTACACAGCCCGGATAACCTACAAGAACCAGCAAAGCATAGGGTTCCCAGGTCCGTTTTTGCTACCGGTGGGAGGTTTTGAGGGCGGAGCCTGAGGAGGGCGGGGTGGGGGAGGGGAGGGACTTCAGTGCCATAGAGTCCAGTTGCCAAAGCAGCCATTTTCTCCAGGTGAACTGATCTCTATCGGCTGGAGATCAGTTGCAATAGCAGGAGATCTCCAGCTAGTCCCTGGAGGTTGGCACCCTTAGTAAAGCGCTTTTTTAAAAACTGAAGTTCAGAGTGTGCAAAATGCTTCTGCACATACACAGAAAGTTGTTGATATTTCTTTCTGGGAGCAGTCCCCTTCACTTAAAGGAATGCCCCTCTGAAAGATACTTGGAACTTCGGGAAAAACTTGAGAGATGCAGTGGCGGTTACTGGAGGATGGGAGATCAAAATATCTATTGTCCTCTGGATCTCAGCCCTCAGGGGTTAGAGCTGAAGAAAATATTGCCTAAATCAAGAGATGTATGCACAAGAAGAAGAAGAGTTGTTTTTTATACCCCACTTTTCTCTGCCTTTAAGAAGAAGAAGAGGAGTTGGCTTTTATATGCTGTCTTTCTCTACCACTTATGGCAGAATCAAACCAACTTAACAATCACTTTCCCTTCCCCTCCCCACAACAGACACCTTGTGAGGTAGGTGAGGCTGAAAGAGTGTGACTTGCCCAAGGTCACCCAGCTAGCTTCGTGTGTAGGAGTGGGGAAACAAATCCAGTTCACCAGATTAGCCTCCCCCGCTCATGTGGAGGAGTGGGGAATTAAACCTGGTTCTCCAGATCAGAGTCCACCACTCTTAACCACTACACCACGCTGGCTCTCCAGGAGGTTCAAAGCAGCTTACAACCACCTTCCGTTCCCCTCTACACAACAGGCACCTTGTGAGGTAGGTGGGGCTGAGAGAGTTCGAACTGTGACCAGCCCAAGGTCACCCAGCAGGCTTCATGTGAAGGAGTGGGGAAACCAACCCAGTTCTCCAGATTAGACTCCACCGCTCTGAACCACTACACCACGCTGGTTCTCAAGAATGCCGTCACAACTGAAGCGAGGAACCCTTCTCATTAAAAATAAAATTCCTACTGAAAGTCCATGATGGATGACTTAATAAATGCCTATAGCAATATATAATAATGTAATATAGTTAATGAAACAACTAGATCAGGTGCCTTTTATCTATAAATTATTACTGACAGAGGCAAAGAACCTGCTTGTGATAGCAGGATGCACTTTTTCATTATAATGAAACCAGTAATGAAATGCACATCTGCAAGATCTAATTGTCTTTAAATATAGAAAAGCAACGCCTGTTAGCATTTTTAATTGGTATTTGCTAAAGGCTGGCATTATTCAACAGCATTATTTATGAAAATATGCACATTAGTGTTTGTGTCTGAATGCATTTCTTCATGGAGATGGTTTGCTGCTGTGGCTTGGCAAGGATGCTCAGTCTTGGGAAAACATGGGGTGAAGCAGGCTTCTGGCACCTGCCTGCTTCCATCTGTGGTCAGAAAACACACATATCCTAGACACGTCGGTGTGAATAATGTCCACTCTTCAGTTAAAACCCAAACTCCACCAACACTACCCTCCTCTCACTCCATGTCCAAGATGTTCCTGGCTTTGGTTCTACACCTGGCTTGAAGGAACCTGACATCTGGGAAGTGAGGCCACACCCTGGTAATAAGGGTTCCATGATAGCATGGTGACAACATAAGAACATAAGAAAAGCCATGCTGGATCAGACCAAGGTCCATCAAGTCCAGCAGGGGCAACCAAGTGCCTCTAGGAAGCCCACAAACAAGACGACTGCAGCAGCATTATCCTGCCTGTACATAAGAACATAAGAAAGGACATGCTGGATAAGACCAAGGCGCATCAAGCCCAGTAGTCTGTTCACACAGTGGCCAACCAGTGTGCCTCTAGGAAGCCCACAAACAAGACAACTGCAGCAGCATTCTCCTGCTTGTGTTCCAAAGTACCTAATATAATAGGCATGCTCGTCTGCACCATGACTAGTATCCATTTTTACTAGTAGCCATGAATAGCCCTCTCCTCCATGAACATGTCCACTCCCCTCTTAAAGCCTTCCATGTTGGCAGCCATCACCACATCCTAGGGCAGGGAGTTCCACAACTGAACTATGCGTTGTGTGAAGAAATACTTCCTTTTGTCTGTTTTGAATCTCTCACCCTCCAGCTTCAGCAGATGACCCCGCATTCTGGTATTATGAGAGAGGGCGAAAAGCTTCTCCCTGTCCACTCTCTCCATACCACGCATAATTTTATAGACCTCTATCATGTCTCCCCTTGACCACCTTCTTTACAAGCTAAACAACCCTAAGTGTTTCAACTGCTCCTCATAGGGCCATTGCTCTAGCCCCCTGATCATTTTGGTCATCATTATAAGCTTGGAAAGAACACCAAGATCTGGATGGAATAGGGAAATCCAGAGAGCCAGAGTCAAGTGGTATGCAAGTTTCTCCACTCAAACAGGGAGGTGCAAGATACCAATGAGAGAAAGAAAGCGAGAGAATGAGTAAGATGATGATAGCTGATGATCCTTGAAGGCCCAAACAGGGGCCCAAGATCCAGGCTGTAACTAAGTTGCTCTCAAGGAAGGAATTCAGCAGAAGGGAATTGTGTGATCCAACCCACAAGGTTATTGATAGGGTTGCCAGGTCCCTCTTCTCCACCGGTGGGAGGTTTTTGGGGTGGAGCCTGAGGAGGGTGGGGTTTGGGGAGGGGAGGGACTTCAGTGCCATAGAGTCCACCTTCTAAAGGGGCCATTTTCTCCAGGTGAACTGATCTCTATTAGCTGGAGATAAGTTGTAATAGCAGGAGATCTCCAGCTAGTACCTGGAGGTTGGCAACCCTAATAGTTTACCATGCATTAATTACAGATAGCACCCATTATATTTGGATAACTTTTGAACTATCCTTTTATGGAAGTTTTTTATTTGATAAAGTAATGGCCTTTTTTCTTGTTATGTGTTGAGACCAAGGATGAGTGAATCTTCCATGGCTAGCAGCTGACCCATTAGTGGCACTTTACATCAATTCATACCAACAGCGTAGTGTCAGGGGGAAGCCTGGCCAGTGTAACATGTTGCTCAAATAAATTCCCACATAAGTTTTTATTACCTCCAGATTCAATTTTCTGCCAATTTAGATACCAGTATTTAATCCTGCCAAACCTCAAGTCCTTGAATAACATATACTTATCACATTCCCACCATGTGAATTCATCACATTGTGTCAGTTAAGAAACCATGGTATCAATTGATGGCAGGCCGTCCCAGCTGAGAAACAAGTGTGTATCATTAAAATTAAATTCCCCATGTGTCCCCCCCCCAATGTTTGGCCTTTTAAAGCCTTCTACATTTCCGACTTTTTTCTTAACAGCATTTTGATATTGTAGAGAGGGCTGTCTGTAACTTGGTGTCAGGCAAGTGTACCAGTATTAATTGTGTCGCAAAATGTTAGTCGGCGAATGTAAAGGGGTTGAGGGGGTTAGACAACCATTATCCTGCATTTTCCTTCTTTTTACCATTCGTTATAAAGTCAACATCCTAGATTGAAGAAATTTTGAGGACACAACATGGTTCTCTAAGGGACGTTAAAGAAAAGTGAAATTTTCGGCAGGAGTTTTCAAAACTGTATGAAAACAAGCGAGATTTCCTTGATGCACTTTTGAATTTGATTTCAGTCACGGAGGGGTAAATGGTTCTGATGTAGAATTTGGCAAGATTATAACCTGGTGCCCAAGATGACCCCATGCACTCACTAAAGGTGCAGGGATGGAAAGTGGGCATAAGTGCATCTGGCCCTGTCCCCTTCCACACTGCCATCTTGCTGTCTGGCTTTAGAATGGCGCTGCTCATGAGAAGGGGGGTTTCGGGCAGCCACTTCTTCTGCTCAGTTGCCATGCAGAAGACCAGCGGCCGCTGCACTCATTCTACTCTCCTTCCCCATGTATTCATTGGATCTATGGGGCTGTCATGTGATCTGGATTCCAGCCAACCTCCATTGCAGAGTTTTGCTCCACAGTTGGAATGTTTCATTTCCTGATAGGTCTAATACAGCTGAGAGTTTGAAGAAGAGCTGGTTTTTATATGTCAGTTTTCTCCTTTTAAGGAGACTCAAACTGGCTTACAATTGCCTTCCCTTCCTCTCCCCACAACAGACACCTTGTGAGGTAGGTGGGGCTGAGAGAGTTCGGAGAGAATGGTGACTATCCCAAGGTCACCCAGCTGGCATCATGTAGAGGAGTGGGGAATCAAACCCGGTTCACCAGATTAGAGTCCACCACTCACGTGGAAGAGTGGGGAATCAAACCTGGTTTTCCAGACTAGAGTCCGCCGCTCTTAACCACTACACCACACTGGCTCTCTTTTGCTTTGACTACAATGCCTGGGACAGATACAGAAAGTAGTGTGCATAATGGAACCCAGGTTTGCCACTGTGAATATCACCTACAAAGCAATGCTCACATATTGCTGGCGATCCCCCCCTCCCCCTGCAATGAAATTTACACAGAAACCGTACTGTAAGGGTTTTACCCTCTTACTGTTTCATTGATGTGCTCCATTACCTTTCCAGAATGTCATTTTGGAAGTCTACTGCTCAATAATGAAGAAAAATGTATAAACTGATAGGTATGGAGATGTATTTCAATAAGTGTGTGGAGTCTTGCAAGGAGTGAAGGACACTTCCATTAGGGGTTACTGGCTCGCTTCCTTTTTCTTTAGGAGCAGATGAAGTCCTTCTTTACCGCATGGGATTCATTTGTAAAGAGCCTCTCTCAATGGCTTTTTAAAAGCATATATTAGCATCCAGAAGAACCATAGGTTAAAGGGGAGGCAGAATGTTTAAGGCGAAGGGAGGGGGCGAGAGATCTTTTTTTCTGAAATATCTCTGCAATGTGTTGCCTGAGTGTCTGAGCTTTTGGAGAGTTCAGACTTCAGCTACTTTTACCATATGTGCCAAAGAGACATAGGTAAGAACTCCAAGGTCACTTACTAAGTAGTTACTAAGTTGTGTGGATATATGGAGGGGAGCCTTTCATGATGCAACAGGGAAGAGTGAAGTGATTTCGGTGTTTATGCGTGTGCATGGCCAGAGGGAAAATATCCATAAGATTGAAAAGGGTCTTGGGGTATATTCAAGACTTACTTTAAAGAAAAGTCACCAACACCACTGTCTCCCAAAGCAGTGGAGAGACTGAAATCGAGATTTAAGGAGAAATCTCCATACTTCTGGGTTTCTCTGGAGAAGAGAGATTGTATGGTCTCCTATTTCCTTGTTAACTAGGCAGCAGAGTCTGTATAGAAACATCTAAAAGAAGTTTTGGGAATTTGTGAACTGAATCTAAGAATTGTAATACTGTACCAATTAAGCCATCTAAGATAGATGCCTTCTCTTAAGTGAAACTTATAAAATAGCTCTGGTTCTATGCTTCTAACCACAGTTTTCCCTCCAAGTCCATCCCTTGTACAGTGTTTAACAAATCTCTGTTACTTGTGTGTTAACTTGAAAAAGCCTCTGGTGTCTCATTTCTTAGGGAACTAAGAAGGAGAAAAATTAAAACTCCAAATAAACATTCTGGCAAACAAAGAAGCAAGCCCTCTCTCCCTCACTACCCCCGTATATTTTCAGAATATTTGGTATGGTTACTTCTTAAAAAGAATTATTCTTGCCAGGATCCCAAGGGATCTATTCTACATATACAAGGGGACTTTTCTGGCTCCCTGTCTCACTGAAGCCTTTTTCAGCCCTCCCAAATCTGCTTCTGAAAATTGGGTGATTCTCTAAAGGGAATCTGACATAGGATGGGGCTGTGGGTGATTCTCTGAAAAGGATCTGACATAGGATGAGGGGTGTGGCTCAGTGGTAGAGCCCTAGTTTCAATCTCCAGATCTCCAATAAACAAGAATCAGGTAGAAGGTGATGTGAAAGACCCTGGAGAGCTGCTGCAAGTCTCAATAGGCCTTTACTGATCAGGATCGACCAATGCTGTGATCTGCTGTAAGGCAATTGTGTGCTTGTTTCCATGGTGGGGAGGGATACAATTGTAGGGGAACACTGTGTGCACAGAAGTACTTTCTGCTCACACATGTATGCGCTGGCTCCTTGCCAATGCATTAGCATATATCAAGAGGTATTTCCTTTAATTAAACAAATGGATCTGGAGCCACTTGGCAGATGTGTTAGAGTCATAAGTTTGTTCATAACAATTGTTTCTTCATAACAATAAAGTTTGATGTATAGGATAGCGAGTTGACAAGAAACATATCGGTACTGGAGGAATAATCCCAGAAGACCTGAAACATCCCCATCACCTGTCTTTCTTTCCTTGGTAGCACAGTAGTTCCTAATCAGGCCACCTTAAGACTTGAGGCTCTTCCAGTTATTTAAACAGACTCCATCAAAGAGATGAGGAAAAGATCTTTGCTGGCCTTTGATGTCAAAACACTTTGCTCACAGGGGAGCCTGAATTTGGGCCAAAGTATTTTCCTTTACCACCCTTTTCAGATTTTTCCTCCCTCATCCTCTAGGCTTTCGTGAAGTCAACGTTGAATTCCACTGGCAATTGCTAAGGGATATGACCTGCAGCCCTTTCTTTATAGCAGACCAAACTGTAGATCCTTAAGGAATCTGTCAAAAAGAAATTCATATTCTGGCATATGAAAATGTTATGTAAAAGGGATATAAATGGACTTGCTCCATTCCGACACTGTTTTGCTGTGCCCCACGTTTTATCCTTCCTGTTTTCTGATATAACATGGAGAATTTCGAAAATTAAGGTTTTAAGTGGTACATGCTTGCCAGTTCATTCCCCACCTTGGGTTGCCAACTCTGGTTTGGGAAATTCCTACAGATTTGAGGGTAAGGCTTGGGGAGGGAAGGGGCCTCAGTTGGGTATAATGCCATAAATTCCACCTTCCAAAGTAGCCATTTTCTCCAGGGAACAGATCTATATAGTCTGGAGACCAGTTATAATTCAAGGAGGTCTCCAGGTCATAGAATCATAGAATCATAGAGTTGGAAGGGACCACCAGGGTCAACTAGTCCAACCCCCTGCACAATGCAGGAAATTCACAACTACCTCCCCCCAAACACCTAGTGACCCCTACTACATTCCCAGAAGATGGCCAAGATGCCTTCCCTCTCATCATCTGCCTAAGGTTATAGAATCAGCATTGCTGACAGATGGCCATCAAACCTCTTCTTAAAAAAGTCCAGGGAAGGACCACCTCCCGAGGAAGTCTGTTCTACCGAGGAACCTCTGTAACTGTTAGAAAGTTCTTCCTAATGTCTAGAAGGAAACTCTTTTGATTTAATTTCAACCCATTGTTTCAGGTACGACCTTCTGGGGCAACAGAAAACAACTCTGCACCATCCTCTATGTGACAGCCCTTCAAGTACTTGAAGATAGTTATCATATCCCCTCTCAGTCTTTTCCTTTTCAGGCTAAACATACCCAGCTCCTTTAACCTTTCCTCATAGCCTTCAACCTTTCCACCTGGATGTTGGTAACTAGGGTTGTACATATTGATAAAGCCAAACTGAAAGTAAACTCGAAATTAGTTGTTTTGGCAAAACCTGGGAATTTGCCTGAAGCCAGATAGGCGATTGCTGAATCAGCCGAATAAGTATTCAGCTTTTTCAGATTTGGTTTTCCCCGGACTTTTCCCTATGGGAATTTTTTAATGGGGCGGCATTTTATGGAGGTAGAGTTCCCAAATTTCCAGGGTAGCTTCAAGGGATTCTTCTTGCATGAACCTCCAAGTTTGGTGAAGATTGGGTCAGGGGGTCCAATTTTATGGGGTCCCAAAGGGGTTGCCCCCTCCTCTATAGAGAAGCAGTTTACAAATTCTTGAACCCTTTCAACAGACCACTAGCATGAAGCCCCATATTTTTTTCTTTCACTCCCAAGAGCTTCTGTTTGCTTACAGTGACTAGTTTTTGTCAATGAACCAATGATTGTAATTAAATATTTATCACAGTCTTTTGTCATTCAGGGCTCCGAAATCCGGCAAACCTATATTTTAAAGCCTGAAGAGTAAAGTTATACTATGATTGTTTATCAAGCAAATGAGTGTTTGATGGCTGGTGCTAATAGGAGCTAAAAATAAAAACCCATCTGTTCACCTTTCAAAATGCATCAAGGCATTGCATATTGGTTGCAGCAGAACTTAATGAAACATGAGTGAAAATATGCTTATTTTCATCCTGCTGGAACAACTGAAATGGGGGAAACTTGTTAATGATGGAAGAACTCTGTTCCTTACAGTGGTTCTGGAAAACCGAAATACCTTGTTCACTGAAGCAGCCAGTGAATACTAACTGAACCATAGCTGCCCACTTAGGTGAGATAGACCTTCGCATACGGATTGTAATGCCAGAGTTGGAATCACTGTGAAATAATATGGTTTTCAATTGTTATGTATTCAGCAGAGTGCACCGTACGCCATCTACGGCAACCCTTTTCTCACTTTTAAAAAATCAATATATTGCCAGAATTTTTTTTTTTTTAAAAAAATCACCGCATGAAAAAGTCCTCCATCTAAGAATTTAGCTTCTTCCGGGACAATGTGAACCAATTCCTTTCAAGAGCTTTGTGATTAAGGTGCTGGGAAACATATATAGTTTGGTATTTAGTCTGGCCCAGGCTAGCCTGATCTCGTCAGATCTCAGAAGCTAAGCAAGGTCAGCCCTGGTTAGTATTTGGATGGGAGACCACCAAGGAAGTCCAGGTTCACTACACAGAGCCAGGCAATGGCAAACCACCTCTGTTAGTCTTTTGCCATGAAAACCCCAAAAGGGGTCGCCATAAGTTGGCTGCAACTTGAGGGCACTTTACACACACACAGTGCCGACATAAAGAGTCAGCATGGTGTAGTGGTTAAGAGTGGTGGACTCTAATCTGGAGAACTGGATTCGATTCCCCACTCCTCCACAGGAAGTATGCTGGGAGACCTTGGGCCCGTCACAATTCTCCCAGAACTCTCTCAGCCCACACAGAGGCAGGCAATGGCAAACCACCTCTGAACGTCTCTTGCCTTGAAAACCCTACGGGGTTGCCATAAGTCAGCTGTGACTTGATGGCGCTTTCCCCCAACAGTTCAGACATCCAAGTTACAGCTTAATACTACAGAAAACCAACAATGAACATGCTGGGGTAAACAAGACCAACTTATCTTAAAATGTGTCCTATGATATGCATTGCTGTGTTAATTGGTCTGCAATGGCAATAACCAGACCAACATTTCATGGAGCACATTCTCTGTTGCTACGGTTTCCAACCTCCAGATATTAGCTGGAGATCTCCTGCTATTACAATTGATCTCCAGCCAATAGAGATCAGGCCGCTTTGGCAATTGGACTCCATGGTACTGAAGTCCCATCCCTCCCCAAACCCCGCCCTCTTCAGGTTCTGCCCCCAAAATCTCCTGCAGGTAGCGAAGAGGGACCTGGCAACCCTATCCATTGTCAGTGCTTGGGTCTATAAAGATCATGTTATAGTAAATCAGGCCATTAAAAAGAGGACTGATCCACCAAATGATATCGGGAAGACCATCGTGATGTCATTGTTGACGAGCTCAATTATTGTGATTCAGAAGCAGAGGAGTGCCTTTTTACATGGGTGGCTGACCTCAAGTACCTGTTATCTTCTCCCTGGATGCTCAGATAAGACTCACGTAGATGGAGCTCTTTTAGACCTTCACTTTATTAAGTTTATTATGAACGACAGCTTAATCTTCCACCAGCCAATGAAGATATCTTTCTGTATCTTGAGTTGCTTTCACGAGGTAATTTCTCAGCTTGCCTCATGGTGATCGTTTTCCCTTCAACAATGTTGGGTATTTATTTATTTTGTCAATCATGCAGTGACATACAAGGCTGTGCATTCTAATTAAGACGGTTGCATCCTGTGTGTCTCAATTATTTTATGAAGCTATATGTCTAAAATAAAAGGGAACTGCCCCAACGCTTTCTCCCATGATACAATCAGTAGAGAAGCAGCCCATTCCTAAAAGGGGGGGGGGGAGATCTGCAGGGGAAAAAAAGGGTATTAAAATTTTTGTAAAGGAAAAATAGGGGGAAATGCCCCATTGAAAACCCCACTGAAACCAGAGAGGCTGCACCACAAAAAAAAAAAAAAAAAAAAAAAACAGGTGGTGCAGCCCCACGTCGCTCAAGGGGTGTTCCCGGGGCGAACCGAGTTAGGAAGGTGTCCAAAGGCAGCTCCGCCCCCAGGAACACCCATTGGTGGTGGGGGCCAGTGGAGCTCCATCACTCCTGGATGCCAGTGTGTTTGTGCCCACGCAGGCATGTTTGCCACTTTATCCCATGCGCAGAGTCACACTGGCTCCTAAGGAGATTCGGCTCTCCCCCCTCAGGATCGCAGCCTTTGTACCTAGGATTGGCAGCTCTGGGTTGGGTAGTTAGGGTTGCCAAGCTCCAGGTACTAGCTGGAGATCTTCTGCTATTACAACTCATCTCCAGCCAATAGAGATCAGTTCACCTGGAGAAAATGGCCGCTTTGCCATTGGACTCTATGGCATTGAAGTCTCTCCCCTCCCCAAACCCTCCCCTCATCAGGCTCCGCTCCAAAGGCCTCCTGCCAATGGCGAAGAGAGACATGGCAACCCTATGGGAAGTACCTAGACATTTGGGGGGCAGAGCCTGAGGAGGGCAGGGTTTGGGGAGGGGAGGGACTTCAATGCCATACAGTCCAATTGCAAAGCGGCCATTTTTTCGAGGTGAACTGATCTCTATTGGCTGGAGATCAGTTGTGATAGCAGATCTCCAGCTAGTACCTGGAGGATGGCAACCCTATTTGTACCACATATTCTAAAGTGTAGCTTTCATAGCGATCTGGTGTATAGATTGTGCAGCATGAGGACTGAATGCTACATTTCAGCAGGGGAGAATTTACATCTCTTCTGTCTCACGCACTCAGTGTGACCCAGAGGTCTGACTGTTATATATTGATTTTTTTGGATTTGAAAAGCCTCATTTGCTTCAGTTTTACAGGTATTATTTGGACTCTCTTGGCTGATTATTCATTTCTTCTCCTGCGTGATTATGGTTTTCAGGCAGTGACATAATGATTAGAGCCACAACCGGCTGCCGCGTTGTGTGGGAGCAGTAACATCATTTCATTTTTCCTTTTGCTAAGGCTTTTTATTGACAGCACAGGCATGGATTCTTCTAATGTGTTCCTTTTAAAATTTTGAATGCTATCTTTTCAAAAAAGAAAAATCCTTTAAAATAACACTGAAATAAATACAGAAGCCAGAAAGTGATGTCAGGTTCAGTCCCACAGAGGAAGGGGGAAGAAAAAAAACCAAACCAAGATGGTGGCTGTTTAGATTAACAGGTCTGGATCCTATACCTTTCTTCCAGAGCGGTATCTTTGAGTGCTGGGTGCTTTCCGTATAGGGTTGCCAACCTCCAGGTGCTAGCTGGAGATCTCCTGCTATTACAACTGATCTCCAGCCAATAGAGAGCTGGAGAAAATGGCCGCTTTGGCAATTGGACTCTATGGCATTGAAGTCCCTCCCTCCCCCAAACTCCACCCTCCTCAGACTCCACCCCAAAATCCTCTTTGTTGGCGAAGAGGGACCTGGCAACCCTATTTGTCTTCCTGCAAGATGTTGCCTCTTCCATGAGAGGAAGTTGTTTCATGCTGAAGGAACATATCCTGCATGCGTGAGCAAGAGGAAACTATAGGATCCAAGCCATTACTGGGTGCTGATAAATATCAGAGGTGGCTGACTTAAGCTTCTTAAGTGGTTTAGGAATCCTTTTAGCAGGGCTCACCATGCCAGTGTCTTCCCTAGAACTCTTTCCAATGTTCAGAAACAAAGTAAACTTTTCACCCAGCAACTTCTTGCCACCAGGAGTGCGGAGGCAGGTGGACGAACTGGGGCGAACTGCCCCAGGGCTCCACGAGGTTGAAAGCCCCCGAGGTCCTAGTTTTGTATTGCCTAAAGTTAGGGGATAAACAAAATTGTGCCCATTGAGCCGTTCATCTCTGTCTTTCAGGGCAACAGTTTGACCAAGCCAGATAGGAAGCCAGCGTGGTGTAGTGGTTAAGTGCTGTGGACTCTAATCCGGAGAACTGGGTTTGGTATTCCCCACTCCTCCACATGAGCAGTGAACTCTATTCTGGCAAACTGGGTTGGTTTCCCCACTCCTCCACATGAGGCCAGCTGGGTGACCTTGGGCTAGTCGCTAGGGCTGTCAATTCGGTTCGGCCCGAACTGAAAATCAACCGAATTTCCCCTGATTCGGTGCTTTTCTGTTCGGACGGATCCGAACTCAAAACTGGCGGGCAACCGGGGGGGGGGGCTGAATTCAGCGAGTTCGGGAGTTCGCAAATAAATTCGGCCAATTCGGCCGTCAGTAAGCAGCATAACCGTCAGTAAGCAGCATTCTCCTCCCCCGGCCAATCGGTGGGCAAGCTGGGTCTTCTTCTGGCCAATCAGTCAGGATTGAGTACTGGAGGAATCAGCTGATGTGCGGCCCGGCCAGGGAGAGAGAGAGAGAGAGAGCGAAATCCTCGTGTGTGTGTGTGTGGGGGGGGTGCTTGTGCACATTCGCTCCTTTCTGTGGCTGCAGGGGGCGCATTTTTTGGGGTACAGACACAAAACTTTCACTGGAACTTCAGATGAAGCTTCTTAAGGTACCCCCCAAGTTTTGTAAACATTGGGTCAGGGGGTCCCGAGATATGGGCTCCCCCCCTTTTTCTTTCCATGGCTGCAGGGGGCGCATTTTTGGGGGTACAGATCCCAAACTTTGAGCGGAGTTTCAGACCAGTGTTCTTAAGATACCCCCCAAGTTTTGTAAACATTGGGTCAGGGGGTCTCGAGATATGGGCTCTCCCCCTTTTCCCTCCCCCCCTTTTCCATTTATGTGGCTGCAGGGGGCGCTTTTTTGGGGATATAGCCCCCAAACCTTTAGCATAGCTTCAGTGAATTATTTTTAAGATACTACCCAAGTTTTGTAAAGATGGGTTCAGTGGGGGCAGAAATATCGCCTCCCCCCCTTTTCTCTTTCCATGGCTGCAGGGGGCGCATTTTTGGGGGTGCAGATCCCAAACTTTGAGCGGAGTTTCAGACCAGTGTTCTTAAGATACCCCCCAAGTTTTGTGAACATTGGGTCAGGGGTCCCGAGATATGGGCTTTCCCCTTTCCCCTTTTCCCTATTGGGATGAATGGAGCAGCCGATCCTGTGTGTGTGCATCTCCTCTCCAGAGCAAAACGTTCCGTGCCTAATTGGAATCATCTTGGATTACAGCCCCTCTTGATGGAACAGAAGACAGCCACAGTAAGACCCCTTTGGGGGCTTTAATCTATAATTTTTCTCCTGTGTATGTGTGTGTGTGTGTGGGGGAAAGCAGAGTCTGTGTGTGTGTGGGGAGGGAGCAGTTTCTGTGGGTGGGGGGGAAGCCAAAGGGGGCTTTCGTCGGTTCTGCCTGGGGTGTGTGTTCCCCCTCGAGTCTCTCGCTCCCTGGTTTGAGGGGGGAGGTTTCAGTTGTGTGTTGCAAAGGTGTTGTTTAACAAGGTTGTGTTTGCAGTTGTTTTGCTATTTTCTCCACTGTTGTCGGGGCTGGGAGCTTTGTGCGTGGGCGGCAAACTCTGCTGAGAGATGCACATTAAGGGTGGGGGGACCCCTTTCAGGGCCCATATCTCAGCCCCCCATGACCCAATCTTTACAAAACTTGGGGAGTCTTTCAATAAACGTCCTTTGAAGCTCTGCCAAAAGTTTGGGACCTCTAAGCCCAAAAATGCCCCCCCCAGAGCCGCGGAAAGGCGCGGTTGTGTTTTTAATGGCTTTATTCGGCAGAACTTGTTTCCGAACTTTGAATTCCCGCCGAATTGAACGGATCCGAAGTGGGGGAGTTTGGACTTCGGCACGTACCGAACCCACAAGGGCCAAATTCGGCCGAATCCGAACTGTACCGAATTTTTTTTTTGACAGCCCTACTAGTCGCAGCTCTCTCCTGAACTCTCTCAGCCTCACCTACCTCACAGGGTGTCTGTTGTGGGGACAGGAAGGGAAGAAGATTGTAAGCTGGTTTGATTTGCCTTTAAAAAAGTGAGAGAAAATCGGCATATCCAAACCAACTCTACTCCTCCTCCTCCTTCTAGTGGATCAGCATTCATAATTATTAATTTAAATACTACATACTAACCTATATAATACATGTATTATGTCATTGTTCCATGTAACTGAAACATGCTGTGATTTCTACTAAAAGATTCTGCTTTCCTGCCCTCCCCTTGGGTACTCGCATGGGGTTTCACAGTCAATAGGATGAAATGTACATGTGAATAAATGAGGCAAGAACCTATAAGGACGAAGAAGAATCAGAAAGGAAGGTACTACCCAAAGCACAAAACGAGGAAAGTAGTTGCCTTTGGCTTTTTTTCTAATATGATGTTAAATAATCCAATTATGTATTGAATACAAATGGAGTCCTAATTGCATATAATTCAAGTCTTTGAAATTTACTCTCTTTGCTACTAATATTGATAATTGGCTGAAGTGGTCTGGTGAAGTCTGAATGGCCATAAAGATGAATATGGTGGAGAATCTTGGAAGGGACAGGTGGCGTGATGGAAAATAACTTGCCCCGTTCAACCTTTTGTTGACCCTAGTTTCCTAGCACTTGTTTGCCACAAGCAGCTCTTCGGAGGTTCCTGACTGCTCTCCGAAGACACTGAGCTTTTAGAATTTTTGAAAGATAACGTGCCAAATTTTAATTACACATATAAGTAACTCTCCCTCTGCCAGAGACGTGGCGTCTAATGAAACTGGTGATGACTAAGACACAAATTGCTCTATGTGAGGTTAAGTGATCATGACCCCCTCTCTCGTCATCTCTCCCTCGGCTGCTGCCAATACTGTTTTTAATTGGGGATGAAATGCTCCCTGCCACACTCCCGGTGCACAAACTTGATGTACAGCTTCTTGATGGATGATTGTTCTGGTGCGCGCATAGCGAAGGGCAGCGTCTCTCTCTCTCCCCCGTTATTACAGTACCTTAAAAATTATTTAAACAAATGTATCCATCTAGTTGACCCACGTTGATAGATGTCACAGAACTCTATTGAGTTCGAGGACTTTCTTTCCAGTTCCCACTTAACCCAAGGCAACCGCTTCTGCTGCTGGAGCCAAATAGATCTCTTGGTGTTCGGTTGTACTTCGGACCAGCCTGTACAATATAGGCTCAGTTTCTGCTCTTGGATCTGGATTTTTCAGTGGATTCTCATCTCAATTTATATGACATGTTACAGTCTCCTGAAACTGGAATAGATTGTTAAGCTTGCTTCATTGGGAGTCAGCATGGTGTGGGGGTTAAGAGTGGTGGTTTGGAACAGGGGACTCTGTTCTGGAGAACCGGGTTTGTTTCCCCACTCCTCCACACGAGTGGCAGACTCTGATCTGGTGAACTGGATTTGTTTCTCCACTCCTACACACGAAGCCAGCTGGGTGACCTTGGGCAAGTTGCAGCTTCTGTTAGAGCTCTCTCAGCCCCACCTACCTCACAGGGTGTCTGCTGTGGGGAGGGGAAGGGGAGGTGATTGTAAGCCGGTTTGATTCTTCCTTAAGTGGTAGAGAAGTCGGCGTATAAAAGCATCTCTTCTTCCTCTTCTTGCTGTTACTTCTCTTTCACCAAAAGCAAGTGGATTTGAACATGCTTCACTCTGACTTGATTAAATCATTGGAACCTGTGTGTGTAAAATACTGGTAAGTCTCAGACAATTTATGGTGACTCCATAGGGTTTTCAAGGCAAGAGACGAACAGAGGTGGTTTGTCATTGTATGCCTCTGAATAGTGACCCTGGATTTCCTTGGTGGTCTCACATCCAAGTACTAACCAGGGCTGATCCTGGCTAGCTTCTGAGATCTGACAAGATTGGGCTAGCCTGGGCCATCCAGGTCAGGGCCATTTGAACTTTTTAATTTTATTATGTTGTCACGTTTCTACCCCACTGTTCCCCAGAAAAAGCCAGGCTCAGAACGGTTTACAGAACAATAAAATATACAGCAAAACAGAAATTAAAACATGTTATAAAACAACAATTAAAAAGCAGCCCTATAAAATCAATAAATAAAGATAATGTGTATCTGATGGTGCCATTAATTTTACAGATAATTATAGTAGGGCATGCCGGAGAATGAAATTCCATAAGGAGTTGAGGATAAAATGGAGGAGAGTGAATGAGGTAAGCTACTTCAGGTCTCCATTGCAGAGACAGGCAATGTATAAATGAAATGAAACCAATGATTCACTGCAACGTAATGATCTGGGAAAAATGTTCCCTTTCACCCCTAAAACAGAACAGCTGAGTTCTGAACACATTGTGGATATCCGGCAGGTTCCCAGGATAGACAGAATAAACATTTTTTTCTAAATAAATAAATGCCTGAAAAATAACTGTCTCTAACATACACCAAATCAAATACTAGTAGCGCTGACAGAGTAGTTTTCAACAACTTCAATGGATGCCTATGCAATTATTCTTTGAAAGGAACTCTTCAGTTCATAAGTGGATTATTCAGCAACAAATAATCTTGTGCAATGTACTTTAACAGTTGCGACCTGTTTTGCACCAGTCAGGTCATTGATCTTCCTGGCTCAGTACTGCTAATCTGTCTGAGATCATGGGGAGCCACTGCCGGTCTGAGAAAGGTCTTTTCTTGAAAGGGAGATGTGAGGGAATGAGCCCACATAGCCTTACACAACGTGGGCCATGGGTAGGGTTGCCAAGTCCCACCAGCAGGAGGCTTTTGGGGCAGAGCCTGAGGAGGGTGGGGGTTGGGGAGGGGAGGGACTTCAATGCCGTAGAGTACAATGGCCAAAGTGGCCATTTTCTCCTGGGGAACTGATCTCTATCGGCTGGAGATCAGTTGTAATAGCAGGAGATCTCCAGCTAGTACCTGGAGGTTGGCAACCCTAGTAATGTAAAAAAAGCTGCCCCCATCCCGTTTGGTACTTGTGGTGTCATGTATTGTACCCTATAGGAAACGATTCAGGATTGCATCTCTCAGTCCATAGTAAACATTCACGAAATCTCAGCAACATTGCTGCACACCATCTGCTGTGGTGTGATAAACATTAATATATGCTGTGTATGACGCCTGAGATATCACTTTGTCATGTTTCTGTGATTTGTGAGTCTGCTGAAAATGCTGCGCTAAAAAAACCTTTGTTGTTATTGCAGCCCAACCATCATCTTATTTATTTATGTATTTATTTAGATTTTAACCCATCCTCAATCCCTGCCCAAAGCCGGTCTCAGGGCAGCTAACAGCAATACTCGATACATAAAACCAATGAAACAATATAAAATACAATATAAATAAAACAATTGACATTTGGCATTAAGATTCCGCCAACACACCAATTAATAATTGGACGGCCTAGGGTTGCCAGGTCCCTCTTCACTATCGGAGGGAGATTTTGGGGGTGGAGCCTGAGTAGGGCGGGGTTTGGGGAGGGGAGGGACTTAAATGCCATAGAGTCCAATTACCAAAGCGGCCATTTTCTCCAGGTGAACTGATCTCTATTGGCTGGAGATCAATTGTAATATCAGGAGATCTCCAGCTAGTACCTGGTGGTTGGCAACCCTAGATGGCCCACATTTATTAGGGAGTAGTAACTAGCTATGGGACTGGAAGCAGTCAGGGGCCCCTACCTTTAGTTAGAATAATCAGTAGGGGGTGGAGTAGGGAGGCCAGTATTAATAGAAATCCATAGCTGCCCTCAACTATAGGCCTGGCAGAACTACTCTTTTGCAGGCCCTGTGGAATTCCTTGAGGTCCTGCAGGTCCCTGATCTCACTAGGAAGAGCATCCCACCAGGCGATCCACCAGGCTGGGGCCAGGGCTGAAAAAGCCCTGGCCCTAACTGAGGACTGCCGGAAGGCAGCAGTCTTCATCCTTTGGGTCAGGAACGTCAGAGGGTCACGAAGTTCCACCAGCTGGGTCACAAACCACTATAGAGCTGCTGTTTTTGCTACCTTTTGGAAGGGATTGCCACATAAGGTGCAGGATATGCCCTGTCCTTAGGGTTGCCCACCTCCAGGTAGTAGCTTGAGATCTCCTGCTCTTACAACTGATCTCCAGCCGATAGAGATCAGTTCACCTGGAGATAATGGCCGATTTGACAATTGGACTCTATGGCATTGAAGTCCCTCCCCCTCCCCAAACCCCGCCCTCCTCAGGCTCCACCCCAAAATCCTCTTACAACCTGAGGGCTGTGGCTTTTTTATTGAGTCAATCCATTTCATGTTGGGTCTTCCTCTTTTACTGAAGTCTTCAACTTTTCCTAGCATGATTGTCTTTTCCAGTGACTCCTGTCTTCTCATCGTGTGACCAAAGCACAATAGCCTCCGTTTTGTCATTTTAGCTTCTAGGGAGAGTTCAGGCTTGATTGAATCTAGAACCCACTGATTTGTCTTTTTGGCGGTCCACGGTATCCATAATACTCTCCTCAAACACCAGATTTCAAATAAATCTACTACTTTCTTCCTGTCCCACTCGATCCAACCTAGTTTTGGAGACTAGAGTAAATCTGCCTAGGATCGCACTGTTGGGAGCCCTCTCATTCTAAAATACCTCTAGCACTTGTATCTGCCCTTATGAAACTGAATACTCTAATCCTTCACCGTGTTCTCAAATGGAAAAATTGACAGAGGTGAGTTAAGATCTAAGATAAAAGTTATGCAAAATACAGCCTTGTGTATATAACCCGTAGCACATTCAAATGTTTAGATAATCCCAACTCTATATAAATGGCTAGCATTAAGTAGTGCTCTATAAGTCATGAGCCCCGTGGTGCAGAGTGGTAAGTTGCAGTACTGCAGTCAAAAGCTCTGCTCACGACCTGAGTTCGATCCCGACAGAAGTCAGTTTCAGGTAGCCGGCTCAAGGTCGACTCAGCCTTCCATCCTTCCGAGGTCGGTGACATGAGTACCCAGCTTGCTGGGGGTAAAGGGAAGATGACTGGGGAAGGCACTGGCAAACCACACCGCAAACAAAGTCTGCCTTGGAAACGTCAGGATGTGACGTCACCCCATGGGTCAGGAATGACCCGGTGCTTGCACAGGGGACCTTTACTTTTACCTTATAAGCAATGAAGATGATTTGGCCATTAGAAAAGAAAGATATGGAATGATATAAGGGGTAAAACTGTCTATATTCATCTACAGTACTATATTCACCTACACCTACTACGTTCACCTACACTCTAGATACACTAGAGCCAGCGTGGTGCAGTGGTTAAGAGCAATAGACTCTAATCTGAAGAACTGGGTTTGATTCCCCACTCCTCCACATGAGCGGCGGACTCTAATCTGGTGAACCGGGTTGGTTTCCCCACACCTTCACATGAAGCCAGCCGGGCAACCTTGGGCTAGTCACAGTTCTCTCTGAACTCTCTCAGCCTCACCTACCTCACAAGGTGTCTGTTGTGGGGAGAGGAAGGGAAGGAGATTGTAAACCGGTTTGATTCTCCTGAAAAGGTAGAGAAAGTCGGCATATAAAAACCAACTCCTCCTCCTCCTCCTCCTCCTCCTCCTCTTCTTCTTCTTCTTCTTCTTCATCTTCGTCTTCGTCTTCTATTGTTAGAAATAATGATTGTTAAAAAAGAAGTAACCTGATTACTGTTAAATAATGTTCCGCGGATTTCTCCCCTCACTGTAAAATATTCCTCATGTAATGAAAGTGCTGTACTCTCTCAAGACATTACTGGTGTGTGATTTATTCTGATTGCAACCTCTGTCTGAACTGCCGTTGTTTGAGGGGTTTTTTAAACCCAAGAAAGGGCGTGATGACCAAAATGATTTAAATTCTAATCAACCCCCCTTTCAAATATTAAATGCACAGCGTGTATCGGAAAGGCTTCTTTTTTATGTGCCCTGATCTGCGAACTGTGTGCAAGCGGCAGAAATCTTTAAATCCTTATTGTTTCATGTCGACAGACCGGAGACCTTTGTTTCAACGATAAACACACTTGTCAGAAGATGCTGTTAACCCAGCAGAACAGCAATGTGCAGCTCAAGAGCTACCCGCAAGGTTGCCGAGTCAAGATTGCAAATTAAATGAATGCTTGAGTACTGTGGTGTGTGCAAACTTCCACTTTTGGTTTACGGAGATGCGGTGTCGCAGAATAATACGCATCCCCAGAAAATAAGGCTCAGCGGCCCTTAAATCAGGATTCCTTGCGCAATCCTGGGGAAGGTTTTCCCATATACAAGCTTTATGAAGCTACTGAGTATGTCCTCGACTTGACCTGTACAAATTAGATTGATTTTTTCCCACTCAGGGTCATCTTTGTGGTTATTGGTTTCTCCTCCTTCCAGTACTGTGATGCTTGGTTTAGAATGATGAGGAGCTAATTTATTTTTAGACATCTTGGTGCAGGGGTGCTATTGTCCATGTGATTGTGGCACGCAGTGGTCTGTGGGTGATGCACGTTTGTGTGCATGTGTGAATGTTGTGTGTCTAGTGGTGGTACCAGTATATGTAGGGTTGCCAACCTCCAGGTGGTCAATATAAACAAAACAAAAGCACTCCCGTGCCTATACCATATGGTTTGGAAATTAGCACAGGTAAAAGGTACACAAATGCACAGAGCCAAGTAGCAAAAATGCAAATGTTAATAAGTGCAAAACATCAAAGACAGCATTGTGAGACAAATAGACCTAACAGTAGTGACTATACAATGTACACTAACAGCAGTGACTACACAATGTACAATATATGCATGGATTATAGAATAACCAGGCAAAAAAGTCCTCTTCTTAAGTCTATCAAAGTTGGTTGGTTCCAATTGTATAATATGTTCATCTGGTGTGAATCCAGTGAATATAAATCCAAAGATGGGGACGGCCGTTTCACCTTGGTTTCTTCAGCCCCATATTATCTCATCCATGTAATGGTAATTCCAGAATATAACAAAGTCCACAAAGGTACACTATTAAGCCACAGCAATGTCCACAGGTTCCCAAGTTCTCACTAAGCTAGTATCCCACTTGTGGAGGATCTGGCAACCCTAAGTATATGTAGGGTTGGCTTAACACCTCACTGATGTCCCTGCCCTCCACAAACCCCTCCCTCCTCAGTAGGGTTGCCAGTTCCAGGTTGGGAAATACCTGGAGATTTTGGGGGTGCAGCCTGAGGCAGGTGGAGTTTGGGGAGGGTCTTCAGTGGGGTATAATGCCACAGAGTCCACCTACCCAAGCAGCCATTTTCTCCAGGTGAACTGATCTCTGTCCCCCGGAGATCGGATGTAAAAGTGGGAGATCTCCAGCCACAACCTGGAGGTTGGCAACCCTACGCCTCAGGCTGCACCTCCAAATCTCTAACCCAGAGGTGGCAAAGACTTGCCATGGTACAAACTGGGAAACTTCCAAGCGGCGAGGAAGTCCTCACTTTGTGAACAGGTTGCAAACAGGCTATCGATTGTTTCCTTCCTGAGGATGATACCAAGGCTGCCGTTGCCTTTGTCTGAGATGAAAAATGCTTTCAACCTAAATTGCGCGCGCACACACACACCCCACTCCTCTGGCTTACTTTCTTTCTGCTCTCTCATCCTGTTCAGGCCTCAGATTTAGTCATGCGCCATTTCACTGCCTCTTACATAGTCAGAGAAACCTGAAAATTCCTTCTCCGCAAATGTTTGCCTTTACCTTCAAGATTAAAGAGAGAGAAAGAGAGAGGGAGAGAGACAATAACGGCTAATTATGAATGGCTCTGAGTGGCTTGCAGAGATACTCCAATCGGCTGCATACAAGCACCGGGAAAGCATTTGGGATGCGAAAGATACATTTTCCCATGAAATATGTGTGTCACTGTTTGGGGCTCTCCAGCCTTCTGTTCAGAAAATCTGGTTGAGTTTTGTAGCTTCCCCCCCCCTTTCTGTCTTTCTTAGAACTAGAGGTTATTGTTCATTCTGCCACTTTTCCACTTTGTTTTGTGCAAGTGAATATGCTTCTTTTCGAAGTCTTTCTCCTACTTCTCCTTCTTCCTTGACTGTCTTTTCCTGAAGTCTTTTTTTTCTTTCTGTATTCTCTCTTTGCCTGGGTTGCTGCTGAAATGTTAGTGCTAAGCTGACTAGGGTTGCCAGCTTCCTGGAATTTTGAGTGATCTACAGACAACACAGATCAGTTTCCCTGGAGAACATGGCTGCTTTAGAGGTTGGACACTATGGCATTATGCCCCAATGAGATTCTTCCTCTTCCCCTTCCCAGACTCCACCTCCCAACCTCCAGGCATTTCCAAACCCAGAGCTGGTAGCCCTATACTGACAGTGCCCTGGGAAATGCCGATTGCCACTTTGGGTTCAGGAAGCAGTTTTCCTCCAGGCCAGATTGGCCAGGGATCTTAAAGGATTTTTTATGGCCATCTTCTGGGCATGGAGTAGGGGTTGCTGGGGGTGTGGGGGGAAGCAGTTGTGAATTTCTTGCAATGTGCAGGGGGGTTGGACTAGATGATCCTGGGGTCCCAACTCTATGATTCTATGACTGGTGTACCATAAGTGTCGTATAAAAGATCAGATGTTTGCAATGGAAAGGTCTTGCGAGGGGCCTTTACCTCTTAGTTTGAGTGGTAAAGGGCCGCTTTACTACTCAAACTAAGAGGTAAAGGCCCTTTGCGAGGTGGCACGCACGCCCAAGCACATACACACTGAAACTCAAAAGCCTCCCTTCTGGATAGGGTTGCCAGGTCCTTTTTGCAATCGGCGGGAGGTTTTTGGGGCAGAGCCTGAGGAGGGCGGGGTTTGAGGAGGGGAGGGACTTCAATGCCATAGAGTGCAATGGCCAAAGCAGCCATTTTCTCCAGGTAAACTGATCTCGATCAGCTGGAGATCAGTTATAATAGCAGGAGATCTCCAGTTATTACCTGGTAGTTGGCAACCCTATTTCCGGAGGAAAAGAGGGACTGGCAACCCTACTTCGGCGGGAGGTTTTGGGGGTGGAGCCTGAGGAGGGCGGGGTTTGAGGAGGGGAGGGACTTCAATGCCATAGAGTCCAATGGCCAAAGCGGCCATTTTCTCCAGGTGAATGGTTCTCTATCGGCTGGAGATCAGTTGTAATAGCAGGAGATCTCTAGCTAGTACCTGGAGGTTGGCAACCCTCTCTGTACAGGGCTAGTGTGTGTGAGAGAAGTAGACATTACAGAAATTTTAGATGAGGTTTATGTTGCACAAGTTAAACTGCTTTTTATCATGCTATGTTTGCTTTCATGCGCTTAATATGTTGGTGTTTGGAATTTTGATTCGATCTGCCGAACACTCATTGAATTACACCTACTTAAAAATCAAGCATCCACATTTGCTCTCCCCCAGGCCTCCTGGAGACACATAGTTGTAATTATCAGATTCCAGCTGGGACCATCAGACTGCGACAAAAACATTGATGGGCAAATGTCCCTTCACAAATAGAGGAAACCTGTTTCCTGGACAATTTAAAATAAAATTTTGAATGGGCTTCCTGGTCAGATCGAGGACTTTGATATCATTATGAACCATCTTGGTTATTTCAGCACCTCCCCCCAATATAGGGTTGCCAACCTCCAGGCGAAACATCAGGAAAGAAAATACCAAGACCACGGTCACACAGCCCGGATAACCTACAAGAACCAATTAACTTATGTAATTACTACACATAGTAGTAATTTACAACCTAACATTGGGAAATATCCTTGGTCATAGTTGCTGTATTTTTAGGATACCCTTACTCAGGATAGCTTCCACCTAGGGTTGCCAACCGCCACGTACTAGCTGGAGATCTCCTGCCATTACAATTGATCTCCAGGCGATAGAGATCAGTTCACCAGGAGAAAATGGCCGCTTTGGCAATCGGACTCTATGGCATTAAAGTCCCTCCCTTCCCCAAACCCTGCCCTCCTCAAGCTCCACCCCCAAAGCCTCCCACCCATGGCGAAGAGGGACCGGGCAACCCTACCCAAATACAATAATTCAAATGTTTTAATTTCTTTTAAGAAGACTCATATTTGGTTCTGCACTGAACCACGTTTTGCTCCAGAGCCAAGGGTTGAAGACTGCTGAATTAGTCCTTGGTAGAAGCACAGCTACCATGTGCTAGACAAAATGGATGGTTTGCAGCTCAGCATCTTATGCTATCTCTCTAAGCCGGGGGGGGGGGGGTCAAACATACAGCCTGCGGGTTGGATCTGGCCCCTTAAGAGCTCTTATCTGGCCTGCGAGCCGGCCAAGGCAGCCACGCACGCCCCAGTCCCAATTTGGGCTGGCAAGGCATGACCTGGCCCGACCAAGTGACATTTATGTCTAGGGTTGCCAATAGGGTTGCCAGGTCCCTCTTCGCCACTGGCGGGAGGTTTCTGGAGTGGAGCCTGAGGAGGGCGGGGTTTGGGGAGGGGGGACTTCAATGCCATAGAGTCCAATTGCCAAAGCAGCCATTTTCTCCAGGTGAACTGATCTCTTATCAGCTGGAGATCAGTTGTAATAGCAGGAGATCTCCAGCTAGTATCTGGAGGTTGGGAACCCTAATAATGTCACGTGGCCCTCATAACAAATGACATCGACACCCCTGCTCTACGCTTTCGACATCTAAGTGAGAACAGAGTGTCAGTGACAAACATTTTATGTTCCTTTTGTTTTCTTATTAGTCTGAATAATAATCCTGTTTTCCTGAGTAGACCTTTTTTCAATACATGTTCCCAATTTTTAAATATCCCCTTAGGCTTGAAAAGCCCCACCATAAACTCAAATAAACTCGCTTAGATTTGTGGTCATTTTTTGTTGTTCTTGTTGGAAAGCTGCTTGAGTTTGTTAAAAGAAAAGAAAAGAAAAGAAAAGAGTGGATTAACATATTAGCTCGGCTTTGCTCATAGAGATGAAGCGCTATCTATCTATGTAGTCATTTCCTTTCAGTTTAGGGAAAGAGGTATGGCTTAAATATAATGAATAAATATCTACATATAAATGAACAAGATGTGGAGGGGTGGTAGTAGGGTTGCCAAGTCCCTCTTTGCCATCGGCGGGAGGTTTTGGGGGGGTGGAGCCTGAGGAGGGCGGGGTTTGGGGAGGGGAGGGACTTCAATGCCATAGAGCCCAATGCCCAAAGCGGCCATTTTCTCCTGGTGAACTGATCTCTATCGGCTGGAGATCAATTGTAATAGCAGGAGATCTCCAGCTAGTACGTGGCAGTTGGCAACCCTAGGTGGAAGCTATCCTGAGTAAGGGTATCCTAAAAATACAGCAACTATGGCCAAGGATATTTCCCAATGTTAGGCTGTAAACAAATGTGTAGGAATTACATAAGTTAAGTTGCAAAATGTTATTTACCAGGAACTAAACATGTAACACAAATATAACAATAATGAACAGCAAAATGTAAGGACTCTCAAGGTGGCTTACAATCGCCTCCCCCACCCCCCAACAGGCATCTTGTGATGTTCGTGGGGCTGAGAGAGTTCTGAGAGAACTGTGACTGGCCCAGGGTCACCAGCAGGCTTCATGTGGAGGAGCAGAGACTCAAACCTGGCATAGAATTCGGTAGTAAATTCGTGAAACCGCAGCCATGCAGGATCAGGGCCCTAATATACCTTGTTGGGAGCTTTATTCCGACTCAAACGGAGGTCTTTTATACATGGCTGGTTCCCTCGCCGTCACCCCTCCAACAACTTCGGATCATTGTTTGGATTTTGCATGCCGTTTCCAACTATCAGAGGTCGCCTTGCTCTCCCCCAGCATTTCCCCGTGTTTTGCTTGCATCTTGAGGAACCCGTTTTATCTCAAATTTGAAAACGTGGGCAAAATGCGGAGAAATGCAGGGGGAGAGCGGGGCAGCCTCTGACGGTCGGAAATGGCACGCGCAATCCAAAGACCTGAAGCTGTCGGAGGGCTGACGGCGAGTGAAACAGCCATGCATCAAAGACCTGAGTTTTTCACGGGCATGCCATACAGAATAGTCACTTCCCAAACCACAGTTCTCATAATAAGGTGCCATGGCCCCATTTCATATATGATGCCAGGGCAAAACTTGCTTTGCTGTTGAATTTAGTCTCAAAAAAAGGTGTTGCTGCCGCCGAGGGGACCCTGATGTAGTATGCTTGTCTGGTTTGTGCTTAAAATACATGTCTTGTACGAAGTGGCCTAATCTCTGGACAAGTACACACACACACACACACAAACTCTCTAGATGTCCTTTTGTTTGGAGTTTTTTTTCTGACAGCCCTCCAAAATCAGCAAAAAGTATCATCTGGTCCTGTTTCATAGTGCAGATTGCATTCTCTGTGTTTATGACGAGACGCATCACTTTCCCACAACCCTCCTCCCCGTCCAAAAATGTGACAGTAGGATAAAATAAACAGTTGGGGAATATTTCAGGCTGCCAAAAAAATAATAGTGATGTTCCCCATGTGCACCCAATAAGCATCGGAGCACCGCTGGGGTATTCCTGTGCATGTTGAAGAATGTACTGCCCACGGGCTTCTTGTGCGATGCCAATTAGGCAGACTAAGGGTATTCTGCATTGGGATCTGTAAATGATTAAAAACTGGCCATGCAGAATTGTTTCCGAGAATTTAACAGCAGATGTACAGGAAGCAGTGCCAAAAAAAAATCTGACTCTCTTAGAATATGCAATACACTTCTTTGGAATATAATTGCAAAGTGTGACCAAGGGAAAGCTGTCACAAAAAAATTCTATACACACGAGGGTGAGGGGAGGAGAGTCTGGAGAATAATGTCCATCGTGTTCACACTGGCATGTTTCTTGTGAAGTATTGTTATGTTTCAACAGGAACGTCTGACCCACTTTGGTAGCCTTTTATTTTTAGCTTTAAGTAACTGCTCCTTGAGCCAATTTTGACACATACTACATAATGACAGGGCAAAATTTAGAGCTGGGTTTATTAGGTTGTATCTAATGACTCCAGTATTGCTGATGACAGAGTACTCCTCTGGGATAAGGAGATTTCTACCGGTGAAAGAAGCTCCATTCACTGGTGGAGAGCTCTTTTGTAGATTAAACATAATCCATTCTGAATATGGTTGCCAACCTCCAGGTGGTGGCTGGATATCTCCTGCTATTACAACTGATCTTCAGATGATAGAGATCAGTTCACCTGGAGGAAATGGCCACTTTGGAAGATGGACTCTATGGCATTGAAGTACTTCCCCTACCCAAACCCCACCCTCCTCAGTCTCCACCCCTAAAATCTCCAGGTATTTCCCAACCTGGAGCTGGCAACCCTCATTCTGAATCAGAACAAGCAAATTAATCTGTTTAGAGTTGGCACAGATATAGATTCTCAGTGTTGGATGTTAACACTGGTGAGCCTTCTTGTGAAACTATGAAGGAAGGAAGAAAGAAATATGGTTAGTTCATTAAGACAAAGTCTTTCTATAATACTGGGGTGCTATTCCCCTGTTATTAGGGTTGACAGCTCTGGGTTGGGAAATACCTGGAGATTTGGGGGCTGGAGCCTGAGAAGGGTGGGTTTTGGAGAGGGGAGGGACTTCAATGCCATAGACTCCAATTGCCAAAGTGGCCATTTTCTCCAGGGGAACTGATCTCTGTTGCCTGGAGAACAGTTGTAATAGTGAGAGATCTTCAGCCACCCCCGGAGGTTGGCGGTCCTACTTGTTATGCCTTCTTTATTGGTAAGCCTAGGTCATTAATTTATAGGGTCACCATAAGTCAGAAGCAACTTGATAACCCTTAGCACACATATATACACCTTCCCTTCCCTTTGGGGTTGCCAGCCCCAGGTTGAGAAATACCTGCAGATTTTGGGGATGGAGCCTGAGGAGGGTGGGGTTTGAGGAGGGGAGGGACTTCAACAGGGTGTAATGCCATACAGTCCACCTTCCAAAGCGGCCATTTTCTCCAGGTGAGCTGATCTCTGTCACCTGGAGATAAGTTGTAATAGTGGGACATCTCCAGCCACCACCTGGAGGCTGGCAACCCTACTTCCCTTCCTCTTTCCTTCCCCTCCTTTCATTTTCTGCTCCTACCTTCTTCTTTTCCTTTTCCTAGATCTCTTCTTGTCCCCTCTCCCTGAGGGCGGCTGTCTGCTTCTAGATCAGTGTTGGCCCTCTGCCTACGACCGTTACAACCCCACCTTAGCATCAGAAAAAAATAGTATTTGTAGTTGGTATGAAATTAGACTACCATCTTTTAGCTGCTTTGTAAAATGTTTTTAATTCTATGTTTTTAACTTTTATTGTGTTTTAACTTCTATTGTATCATGTATATTGATCGTTGGAAGCTGCCTATAGCTAGGATTGCAAGGTCCCTCTTCGCCACCGGCGGGAGGTTTTTGGGGTAGAGCCTGAGGAAGGCAGGGTTTGGGGAGGGGAGGGACTTCAATGCCATAGAGTCCAATTGCCAAAGCAGCCATTTTCTCCAGGTGAACTGATCTCTGTTGGCTGGAGATCTCCAGCTAGAACCTGGAGGTTGGCAACCCTACCCAGATCCCAAATTAGTTAAATACAATAAAACAAAATAATAAAATAGTTTATCAAGATGCAATTAATTGGATGTTGGCACAGAATATATTATCCTGATTGTACACTGGAACACAAGAATAGGATATAAATTTTTTGAAAGCACTGCAGTCCATCCTTAACTAAATTCTTTAACAAAAGGCTGCAGAGTTAATCCAATATGATGGTGTGTGTAAGGCATAGGAAATGATGGATCTTGGCTGGTTTTGGTAACAGGCAATTAAAGTTTATAAATAGGTGTACTTGTAAAGACCTGGGACGGATTAGAATACAATTTTAGGTGCACTTGATTTTAATTTCAGTCGAGATCGTCTGCACCCATATCTACATTTTACAGCTGAGTTCTGGAGCGGAAATATACAGAATATGAAGAACACTGATCATAAAATGGTACTTTCTGTCTAGGTCACCGGGTCCCACAGGCTGGGTTTAGTCTTTTGATTAGCTATATGTTAAAACTGAAGCAGGTCTATGGGAATGTTAGACAAAGGATCTGTGCAGAAAATGAGAATGGCATGGCCAATAAAGGACATATTAGCATATGATAAAAACTCCCTATCTTTGCGGCAGCTTCTTCCTTCTAGCAATAAATTATCCCCTTTCGAGGTGTTGCCAATTTTTATTTTATTTTTTGCTGACGAAGTTCACAAATGCCTTGGTGGTGGAAAGTGCTGCCAAGTCGCAGTTGACCTATGGCGACCCCATAGGGTTTTCAAGGCAAGAGGCGTTCAAAGGTGGTTTGCCATTGCCTGCCTCTGTGTCACAACCCTTGACTTCCTTGCTGGCCTCCCATCCAAATACTAACCAGGACCGGCCTTTCGTAGCTTCTGAGATGTGATTGGGCTAGCCTGGGCCATCCAGGTCAGGGCACAAATGCCTTACTCTAGAGTCAGTTCTCCTTAAAAATACACATGGCCTCATTTCTACCTCGCAGGAAACGGCTGGAGTGTAATCTTGTTTTCGACGCTGTAATTTCTCACAAATAATGCACTCAAAAATCAGGCTTCCTCTTCAGTCAATCCCCTTCCCTCTTGAATTGCTGATACTTTCACAGTTGAAAGCGAGATTCGGTTTTGGTTTATATGGTGCTTTTGCGTCTATGCAATTGGAGACGTTCGTCGTCCGCAAGGTATCTGGCTGGTAGATAGGGTTGCCAGGTCCCTCTTCGCCACTGACCGGAAGGTTTTTGGGGTGGAGCCTGAGGAGTGTAGGGTTTGGGGAGGGGAGGGACTTCAATGTCATACAGTCCACCTTCCAAAGTGGCCGTTTTCTCCAGGTGGACTGATCTCTGTCATCTGGAGATTAGTTGTAATAGCAAGAGATCTCCAGCCACCACCCAGAGGTCGGCAACCCTAGCCACAGTTCCCAAATGGCAGTATGAGCACACCTGTGTAACGTATCTGATCTGGGGCAGAATACTTTTTTCCTAGAGTGTTTGGGGATGCTTCTCACAATTGCGATCAAATTATGATTTGAACTGAGGCGAGATTGCTGAAAACTAATCTCAAGGGTGGGGCAGCTGCTACTACAGGTTGAGTATCCCTTACCCAGAAGGCTTGGGATTCCATGTTCCTAGGGTTGCCAACCTCCAGGTACTAGCTGGAGATCTCCCACTATTACAACTAATCTCCAGCCGATAGAGATCAGTTCACCTGGAGAAAATGGCCGCTTTGGCAATTGGACTCTATGGCACTGAAGTCCCTCCCCTTCCCAAACCCTGCCCTCCTCAGGCTCCACCCCAAAAACCTCCCGCCGGTGGCAAAGAGGGACCTGGCAACCCTACATATTCAGGATCTTTCCATATTTTGGAATATTTGCCTATACATAGTGAGATATCTTGGGGATGGGACTCACTCAGCCCCACCTACCTATATGGGGGGGTCGTACAAATGTCACATGCTTGCTTGACCCCACCCCTAGACCTTTGGCTGCAGACCACGTTGACCCAGGCGACATAACGTTGACACAGATGTTCGCACACTCGCTGAAGAAACAGAAGTTATGCCACAGATGGAGCTGCACATGGATGTCCAGATGAAGAGTCTGAAAGCATTTCTACTTAATGAGCATTAGTAGATTGAACGAGGTAATACGCAGAGGGGCTCGGGGGTTCCCCCTCCCCTTCCATCTCCATGTGGTGCCCGCTTTGTGGCAACAGATGTTTTTTTTTGCGTTTGGCACTAATTGAAACTTCACCCCGTTGTTTCATATTTTATTAAGCGCGTCTTGATGAATCCCTCGATGCTGAACAGTTAATGCCCCTTCAGTTATTTTCCGTGGTAGAATAAAGCAAATAGCACTCCAGAGAACCAGGGGAGGAGGCACAGTGGCTGAGTTGGGGGACTCTTTTCCCCGCACATCGTTCAGTGATTCTCACCTGGGACGCGGAATGACATTAAGAGCGAGCGTAACGCCGGGGCTCATCAATCCATTATTCTGCTTAATGTATGCCCACAAGTATGTGTGGATCAATCTCAGCCAAAAGGGGATGGGAAGACAGGGAAAATCGTTTGGGTGGTGGTCGTCCTATTGACAAACCCTTCTGTGGAGGAGGGGGGGAAGGGAAAGAAAGTGGTGCTGGAATGAAAACGGGGGTGGATTAATGAACATAAAATAGTGCCTCCCTGTGTGACTTAAACAAAGCTAGAAAATCACAACTTTTGGGTACTTTGTTACTTGGAAGAAGAAGAAGAAGAGTAGGTTTTTATATGCTGACTTTCTCTACTACTTAAGGAAGAATCAAGCTGGCTTACGATCACCTTCTCTTCCCCTCCCCACAACAGACACCCTGTGAGGTAGGTGGGGTTGAGACAACGTGACTAGCCCAAGGTCCTCCAGCTGGCCTCATTTGGAAGAGTGGGGAATCAAACCCGGTTCTCTAGATCAGAGTCCCCCGCTCCAAACCACTACACCACGCTGGCTTCATGATGCCTACAATGTGCCTGAAGAGCCCATGGCAGAGATGTGTCAAAGTCAGCTGCTGGACTGAATGAACTGGAGGTAAAAAAATGTTATTGCGGCTGAGGATAATATGGTAGGGGAAGAAGGTTTGTTGAAAACATGGATTAAAAGTGACTGTAACACAACTAAGGGTTGTGTTACAGCTAGAGGTGCTCTATGTTTATTTTTAAAACATGTGATTTTTTTGTCAAAACGCACCAGCTGGGAGAGAAATACCAAACTGAAAAACACAATCGTTCAGTATCTGGCAGGATCCATGTCGACACCATTAAAAACACATTTCCAGTGAGAATGTGCAGTAAAAGCCAGGTGGTTCCTTTAAAAATATTAGTCTTCAAGTTTGGTTTCACTCCGTCATGCTTGGTAGGGCTGTCCTATTTCCAGGTGAGGAATTCGAGGAAGGAGTGATGCTTTCCTCAACAAGCCTGAGTGCCTGAGGGTGTTTTTTATGTCTGCACATTGATAACGTCTCTCAAAGATACAACTTTAGGGTAGGGCTGCCAGGTCCCTCTTTGTCACTGGAGGTTTTTGGGGTGAGGATGGGGTTTGGGGAGGGGAGGGACTTAGAGTCCAGTGGCCAAAGCGGTCATTTTCTCCAGGTGAACTGATCTCTATCGGCTGGAGATCAGTTGTAATAGCAGGAGATCTCCAGGTACTACCTGGAGGTTGGCAACCCTACTTTAGGGTGGCACAAAAATCTACCACATTGGCATTAGCAGACCTAATATGGCTACCTCTATGGAATTTACATCCATACATCTTTTTTAACCTACTTTCCTTAAATAAGCAGACACTTTATATGTGAGAAGTGTCTACTTGTGTGTTTCTGCAGTGTCATTGTGGACTCTTAGCATTTGTTTGTTGCTTTTCATCAGCGGACGTCGGGTCCATAGCTGGAATTTATATATGTTTCAATCAATTAAGTTTTATTTCGATACAATATCAGCTCTGAATAAAAATCAAAGTTAGGTTTAAAATAATAAAATAAAATAATAAAAGTTGATGATTCTGGGAAGGATGATTTGAAGAGGAGGAGGAAAGATCTTCTATGGGGAAGTGTTTTCAATTAGCCGTTTACAAATCGTACTAGACCAGAGGCAAAATTTGGCTACTTGCATGGTCATCTCCCGAGAGAAGTCTGCTAAGAGAAGGGAAACTTTAGCTTCTTCCAGTCTCCCAGGAAAGGATGACAATATGGGGAGAATGTACCGCGATCTTATGTTGTTGCAGAAGGGACAAGTATATATGTTTATAATTTGTCACTTTTGTATTTTGTATTGGATTAAGATTGTGTATTATATAAGGGTGGATAGTTTAGATTTTACATTTGATGTTTTTGTTATATATATATATATAATTTAGGGCTCCAACTATGGAGCCCTAACAAAAACCATTCAAAGATAGAAAAATGGGAGAAAGCGCAGAGCCGAGCATCCGAGCAAAGGCGAATAGCCTATTCGGGAATTGCCTATTTGGCTTTGGGCAGATCCCCAGGTTTTGGTATTCGGTCTACCTAAAACCCGAATATTACTGAAATGGCTAATTTCGGGTTTATTTTTGGTTCGGGGATATCGATATGCACAACCCTACTCTACTCTCAAATCTCCAGGAGTTCCTCAACAAGGAGCTGGCAACCCTATGGGGGCCCCATCCCCTGCCAGTGGCCAGGGGGGCACCTGGTAACCCTAGGAAGTACACAATTCATTATTTGTCCTTAGAAAATGTGAAACAAAGTTTCTGCTCAAGGTGAGACGCCATCATTCTTCATTGTGACCTTTGGAATCTAATTACAAGAACCACAGCAGCAAAATTTGTTTAAACAACATGATTATTTCTCAGTGAGGGAGATTTTCTAGCATAATTTGTATACTTACAATGCAACCTAGTTGTTCTAGAAATCCTTTGATGGTAATCAGTTTTGACTTGAGTTGCAGTGAAATTCATTCAGAGCTGGCAGACCTGAAGGTGCCATTGTTCCTCTATGCATGGGTACTTTCACTCACGTTCGCCCCCAGACCGACTTGGTTGTTCCTTGGAGTTATGCATGAGTTTTCTGCCATTAGAGATGACCTCACGCCCAGAGCTTGCAATGTCCAAGTCTTCCTGTTCCTGTTAAAACCTGATTCTTTGAGATCCGCCCGGGTGAAATCATCTCCATGCATAAGCCGAAGGGCGAGACAGGGGAGCTGGTGTGTGTGTGTGTGTGTGTGTGGGGGGGGGGTTTGACGCTTTTCTTACAGTAAGCACTACAGCCAGTTACAAAGCAGGATTTCAAGAGGTGGGGACACAAATGCTTCCTGATTTTCATCTCCCATCCAGAGTTCTTTCTGAGAAGACATTTCTTTTAAAAAGCTCCATTTTTATAAATGGCTTTTAAAATGGCACTTGGGTTTCTTGTCGGGGGGAGAGGGGAACTGGACGTTTTCCACTCAGTAAGCACTACTGCCAATTACAAAGCAGCAGTTTCAAGGGGCGGAGACTCATGCTTCCAGATTTGAGCTGGTAATTTTGCTGGTGCATAGCAGTTTTAGGATTCACAACAAGCAAGTGTTGAACCCCAGGTAAAACGCCCATTCATAAAAGACCGTTGTCTATGTTTGAACGGGGCATGAGGCAATGTTGGCAGGGCCTCTGGGAGGGCTTATAAAGGGGCTGCCATGTACTGTTCACTCACCAGTCACCCCTTTGGAGCTACATGGAATTAACTGCTTGCCTTTGGGGCCTGAACAGGATATTTCTGGGCTCTCTTATGACTAGCTCAGGTACATTTTTGCCAGACCTTGGCTGGCAATTCTTGGGAGAAATGAAGAGCAGAGACTTTTGAACAGGAAGTAAGATGATGACACTCTAAGAATTTCAAAATTTGCATGGTAAAAAGTGTTTCTAGAGTGTCATGACATCACTTCCTTTTCCAAAACAGGATGGGGCATCCAGGTGTTGATGATCACTGTTCCACGTCCTCATTTCCCACCTGTCACTCCACTGAGTGATGGCAAGAGCAGCGGAGCATCACTGGTAGGTCTCCTGCTGGAACTGGGTAGGTGGCAAATATACTCAGGCAGGAGACCATAATTTAGTCTTTGGACTTATTAGGTTATAACTAGGGAGGGTAGGAATAAGGCAGGTTACTCATGATAGGTAGGTTGACTTGGTGAGCTCCCTGAAGCATCATGCGATGGTGAAGGCACGTTCCTACAGCATTCGTCATCTCACTGGGAGGAATGGGAGGGAACTCCCCTGGTGCTGAGCAGCATCAACCAAATCTTTCATTGGGCGAAAATGCACGGTCGCTTTAGCCTCCTTTATTCCCTGTTTCAGCCAGGATTCAGCCAGGATCGAACGCGTGCGTTTCACCGAACATGCATTCGATCCTGGCTGAATCCTGGCTGAAACAGGAAATAAAGGAGGCTAAAGCAACCATGCGTTTTCGCCCATTGTCTGTGTAGCAAATTGGGAGAGGATCATTTCTCAGCAAGTTCATGTGCAAGCTAAACAAAGCCAGCAAGAATGCTGGCTGAATTTGGAGCCGATGTAGAGTTGTCCAAGGTGCTGTTAGCTGCTGGACTGTGTATTTGCAGCCTGCCCTAACAGTAGAATAAAAGTAGATTAAACCTGATGATACAGTAGGGTTGCCAGGTCCCTCTTCGCCACTGGCAGGAGGGTTTGGGGGCAGAGCCTGAGGAGGGCGGGGTTTGGGAAGGAAAGGGACTTCAATGCCATAGAGTCCAATTCCTAACGTAGCCATTTTCTCCAGGGGAACTGATCTCTGTTGGCTGGAGATCAATTGTAATAGGAGGAGATCTCCAGCTAATACTTGGAGGTTGGCAACCATATGATACAGGTCAGCCATTCACATTAGCGAGACCCAAGCATGGTGTTTTGTGTCTTCATTCAGTTTTCATAGTCCCAGCAAGATCAATGCCAAAGCATGACCTCCCTCTGCTGCCTTCCCTGCCTGGATTTTCAAAGGCAATACAATAACGTTGCAGCCACCCCGTTCTTAGTGCCCGGGCTGCCTTTGGCTCGCCTGCTCTGCCTTCTTCAGAGCTAATCAGGGTTGACAAGCCTTCTCAAACTGCAGAGTGATGGCCCCGTTACTCTTGCAAGAAAAGCAAAAATGCAGCTTGTGGCACCTAAAAATAGCAGCCTTGTTGTGGTATGGACTTTTGTGAACTAGAGTCAACTGCATCTGTTATCAATTTTATATACTCTTGTGGGTTAGTGTAGCCATCCAAAATGCTACCTAGACTCCAAAAGCTATGTATACACAGAGCTGTTGATTTGGATTTTTAACTCCCAAATTAAATTAGGAGGGGGAAAAACCCTTAGGATTTTCCTGCAAACATGAATAACCCTGAGTGGCAGCTGTGGCTGGCCCTATTGCATGTATTTGAGTCTCCACCCAGAGCCCATCCGTAAATTATTAGATATGGTACATATGGCAATTTATATACATCTGTCAACTGAGAGTACGCTTCATGCACCTGATGAAGTGAATGCTAGTCCACAAAAGTTAAAGCCGCAATAAATTTGCTAGCAGTCTTAGCGTCTTCTTGCTCCAGTCTGATCTGTTCGCAGTTCTGAAACATCCTCATCTGGTACTGCAGTACTCTTTTGCAGATCAGCACAACTGTAAAAAAACAACATCAACAAGAAGAAGCAGGTTTGGATCCTGTGGTGCCAAATCAGCAATATGTCAAGGAGAGACATTAGTGGTTAATTAGGCAGGCAGCATTGCATTGGGGCCCTAATAGTTCCGTTGTAAGGGACTGGACAGGAAGAGTGTAAAGGTATGAAAAAGAGGCTCTTGTGAACTGCTGGGAAATTGCCCCCTCCTTCAGGGCCGGATCTAGGGGGGTGAGGGAGCAGGTGCCCCTGGCGGTGGGCAGAGAGGTGGTGATGACAGGAGGTGGGGGAGGCTTAATTGCCTGGAAGAGCTGGCTTGTTCTGCAGTGTGTGCTCCCATTCCCCCTAGGGTTGCCAACCTCCAGGTACTAGCTGGAGATCTGCTGCTATTACAACTCATCTCCAGCCGATAGAGATGAGTTCACCTGGAGAAAATGGCCACTTTGGCAATTGGGCTCTACGGCATTGAAGTCCCTCCCCTCCTCAAACTCCGCCCTCCTCAGGCTCCGCCCCAAAAACCTACCATTCGTGGGGAAGAGGGACCTGGCAGCCCTAGTTCTCTCGATTAGGCTGCTGCTAGGAGGTGGGGAGGCTGAACTGCCCAGCAGAGATGGCTCATTCTGCAGCATGCATGCCCACTCACTTTCCCCGACTAGGCTGCTGCTAGGAGGTGGGGGAGGCTCAATTGCCTAGCAGAGTTTTGGGAGCTGGTGACCATTAATGGTTAAGCATGCTTGATGCGCTCCCTGCCCCCCTCGCCTTGTGCTCTGCTAAGGCGCTGCAAGCCCTGGAGCAGCCTGGAGTTGAGTGGGGCGGAGGGGAAGAGGACGAGCTCTTTGCTTGCCCCCCCCCCCGCAGCTTTAAAACTGG
The DNA here is from genome assembly GCF_029931775.1 of Euleptes europaea. Lineage (NCBI taxonomy): Eukaryota > Metazoa > Chordata > Lepidosauria > Squamata > Sphaerodactylidae > Euleptes > Euleptes europaea. Next base: position 45,697,719 of record NC_079326.1, read on the forward strand.
GAGCTATGTTATGCTTGGCTTTGCCAAAGGCCACGAATATACCTGCTCCCTCTTCTGATAGGCTTGGTCTTTCCCAAAGAGCCTGATTTTAAACCTTGGGGAGGGGGGGACAAGAATGGAGGGTCTGTTCACGTGCATTATGTCCCATTGTCGCTTCTGACTTATGAAGCAATGATGACCTCCAAAACGTCCTCTTGTTAAAAGCCTTGCTCAGGTCATGCAAACCGAGGGCTGTGGCTCTCTTTATTGAGTCAATCCACTTCATGGTGAGTCTTCCTCTTTTCCTACTGTTTCCTAGTATTATTGTCTTTTCCAATGACTAAAGTACAGTAGCTCCAGTATAGTCATTTTAGCTTCTAGCAGTATAATTACCAGATAAACGTGTTTGGGGGCTGTACTTTATCAGGCTGCGAAGGAGCGTGAGGTGGCGAAGGAGCGTGAGGTGTGTTAGGTGTTTCCCATGTCAAAATTGTATTGGTTGTATTTTTTAAAAAAATGTCTGAGAAAAGACTAGGCTGATAAAATTTCTCCTTGGGCTGGGTTTTTATGTGTGCAGAGGGGTTGAGGGAATATTCAAACATTATCGATAGATAAAATAATGTAAAAGTGTAATTATTCATTAATAGTTCATAGAGGTCAACATAATTTATTCTGTCATTTAAAAGTAGGGTTGCCAGGTCTCTCTTCGCCATTGCCGGGAGATTTCTGGGGTGGAGCCTGAGGAGGGTGGGGTTTGGGGAGGGACTTCAATGCCATAGAGTCCAATTTCCAAAGCGGCCATTTTCTCCAGGTGAACTGATCTCTACCGGCTGGAGACAGTGGCGTAGCGTGGGTTGTCAGCACCCGGGGCAAGGCAAGTAATTTGCGCCCCCTAACCCGTGGATTTTAGCACTCGAGTCTCTTCCACTAGATTAGTTAAAGAAACCCTTACCCCCTAAGCACATGTATTGTTTGTGCTGATGTAATTAAAGTAAAATGACTGAACCTGGGGCCTTCGGTATACCAAGCAGCTGTGGGACTTGCAAATACCTCTGTACTTAATAATTTGTGTTTAAGAGGTGTTTGGAAGATGCAATACAAACCTTATGCCTGCTTGTCTTTGGGCCATACTCCTCCTGTGTTGTTTAGGTGGAAAGCAGCCACTGGCTTCCTTTTGGGACTTCATGTACCCCCCCCCCATTCATTTTCATATGCCCAAAACATATATTTACTGTTTACTGATATGATGCTTGCTATACACCTCTGTGCACATCCTGGCCACAGGAGGCAAAGATGTATAGTAAATTGGCCCATGCTGCAAAACTAAATTAACTGTATACAATTCAAATTCACCAATTAGTAATAAGTGGAAGATGAGTTTGAAAAAGAAAAGTCCAGGAGGCAATTCTCACTAAGCATCAAATTCTAATCCACAAGTGGTTTCTCTAACAATGTGTGTGTGTGTGTGTAAAGTGCCGTCAAGTCGCAGCCGACTTATGGCAACCCAGAGGCCACTTACCGGCATCATCTTCGCCCCGAACCGCATTGAGGCGGGTGGCGCCGGCTCCCACCACCCGGGACCGAGGCGGAGACCAACGGCCGAGGCCTGGAGGAGTGCGGCGGCCTCGCGTGCCCAGGAACCTGTTGCAGGCGGCGCTCCCGGGCCGGTGGGACGGCCCTCGCGGGACCGGCGCCTCTCTCAGGGCCCAGCGCCGCCCCGCGCCCTTCAGCTTTGTCTCGCCTTCGCCCCCCACCCCTCCTTCCCCGCCGCCTCTGCTCGCCACAAACAAGACGGCCGCCGCCCTCCAGCCTCCTCTGAAACTCCCCCCCCCCTTCCGCTGGCCCGGCAGGGAGGAGCTGCTGAGTCCCACCCCCAAGGTGGGCTGGGCCGGGTGAGGCCGACGCTGTGGGCTCCGCCGTGCGGCCCTGCCTCAGCGGCGAGGGGGAGGGAGATTAATGCCTGAGGCGGCCCTGCCGTGAGTTGGGGAGCGGGGCCGCGGCTTTCCCGCCCCCTGGAGGCCTGCTGAGAGTTTGAAAATGTTATACAAAAAACACCGCTTTGAAAGGGTTTTTTGGATACCGCGGCTTATGAATGGTTGGAAGACGTCTTCACTGCAGTGAGAGAGAGTGAGTGAGTGAGCCAGGCAGGGGCAGAGAGCTGCGAGTGCGCCCCCCCAGATGTTGCGCCCGGTGCGGCCGGCCCCCCCTGCACCCCCCACGCTACGCCACTGGCTGGAGATCAGTTGTAATAGCAGGAGATCTCCAGCTAGTACCTGGAGGTTGGCAACCCTACCCAGAGCCCAAATCGGTTGGGAAAGGGCGGAATATAAATACAATAAGACAAAATAATAAAATAATTTATTAAGATGCAATTAATTGGATGTTGGCACCGAATATATTATCCTGATTGTACGCTGGAACACAAGAATAGGATATAAAAGTTGTAATAGCGGGAGATCTCCAGCCACCACATGGAGGTTGGCTACCCTATTTAAAGGAGTTGTTGCTTATATACACTGATTATATACATGTATATAAAGAAAAAAAAATGTACGTATGTAAGGCATTGTTTTGTACTCCTGCCCCTTAAAAAAAAGTAGATCCGGCCCTCCCCTCCCTTCAATTCACCTCCGCCCACTCAGCGATTTCCTGAGCTTCTCATAGTGCTTTCTTGACTTCTCGGGGGGAGGAGGTTTCTCTGTGTACAAAATGCTTTCATTTTCTTTCTTCATAAAGTCACGTACTGAGAGCGCCTACCAGGAGAGAAAATGGGGGTGTGGGGAGCATGAAAGGGAAGAAAAAGGGAGGAGGGGACGGCGAGGTGAATAAAATCTTTGGTTCTTATGCACCAATTAGGCAAAGAGGGGACATCGTCATGCCTGAGACTTCCTGCTGCCGTTAACAAAGGCGTTTAAAGCTGGCAAGCTTAGCAGGCCCACAGTTGGCGCTAATGCACTGTGCATTAGTGCATTGTGTCAAGGAACCACGATTTCTTGCTCTTCGGGATTAAAAACGAAAGGTAACGTTTTCAGGTTGTACGTCTCAATTTAGATTTTCATGCAGCTCCCTGTGCCTAACGATGGGCCTCCATCGGGAAACGTTTCGTAATTCCCGTCTCGCTCTTTAAAAAGTTTCACATGAAACGTCATTCGTCACAAAAGATTTGCCGAGGAAACAAAATGGGAATCCTTCTTTTTTGGAAGTCAAAATTAAGGAGAATTTGCCTTTGCTGTCAAATTATGGATTTCAGGGTATATGTACACGTTGCAATGTAAAGCAAAACAAAATCCTTTAATTGGAATGCTGCAGAACAGGGGTGTCAAACATAAGGCCCGTGGGCCAGATCCGGCCCGCAAGCCAGCCAAGGCAGCCACCCTCCCCCATCTGGCCAGATGAGGCATGGCCCGGCCCACCAAGTACTTATTATTATTTATTTAATTTATTTATATCCTGCCTTTCTCCCCAATGGGGACCCAAAAAGGCTGACATGGTCCTCCTATCCTCCATTTTATCCTCACAACAATCCTGTGAGGTAGGATAGGCTCAGAGTATGTGACTGGCCCAGGTCACCTAGCAAGCTTCCATGGCAGGGTGGGGATTTGAACCTGGGCTTCCCAGATCCTAGTCTGACACTTTAAACACTACACCACTCTGGCAGATCAGGACACACCTCGGCCAGCTGGCTGCTCAGCTGGCCAGCTCTGGCCCCTCTTGTTTGCCAGTGTGACAGGAGAAAGTGAGGGGAATTGTGTCAAACCTGGAAATGATGCCATATCATGCCATATTCTAGGGACACCCCCCTCCAATTTCCATGCTCTTTGCCATAGAGATTAAAAGGAGTCCTAGAGTGCCCCCCCAAAGTGCTTTTATTTCTGGTTGTGACACAATCCCCCCACTTTCTCTGGCCACATCGATGGGTAAGTGAGCCCCAAGTTGCCCAGTGAGTCAGTGGCTTGACGCTAGCCTGAGTGGGCCAGTAAGGGTACTTTAGCTGGCCTGCCTAGGTAGGGTTGTCAGGTCTCTCTTTGCCCCGGCAGGAGGTTTTTGGGGTGGAGACTGAGGAGGGCGGGGTTTGGGGAGGGGAGGGATTTCAATGCCATAGATTCCAATAGCCAAAGTGGCTGTTTTCTTCAGGTGAACTGATCTCTATCAGCTGGAGATTTGTTGTACTAGCAGGAGATCTCCAGCCACTACCTGGAGGTTGGGAACCCTATGCCTAGGATACAGCAAGCCATTGGGCTTGCTCTGGTGAGAAAGGCATTCAATAGTTGTACTTCCTCCTAAAAAACTATACATCCTTGTTTTATTTACTGGTTTTGAGTTATAGTAGAAAGTCTCCAGCAAAACATTATTTGACTCCCTCTGTAAGGAAGCTATAGATCGTAAAAACGAGGGAGTGTTACAGTAAACACAACCTGTACCTTAATTTGTAAAAGCGTGAATTATTATTTTAAAAATTCTCTGTGTTCACTTAATTGATCAGGACATTTAAAACTTATTCCAAACTAGGGGAAATATTGTTTTTTTTCTGTTTTTAGGAAAATATTGTTTTTTCTGTTTTTTTCTCAGGAATGCGCTGTTAGAGGATCACCCAAAAATTTAACACTTCACTAAACATTCCTTTTACATTTTCAAAAGAAAATGTTACCAGAAAATGATAAGGTTATATGATAAGATGCTTCCGCCATGGGAAATCTCTCTAACGTTTTTCTGCTCTTCTTTCTACAAGAGGTTCTTTATCCTTTCCCCTTTTGCTCCTTCTACTCTTAAGGTAGGTCAGGTTAAGAGAGAAAGACTAATCCAAGGTCATCTAGGAAGCAATCTTAAGGCAGATCTACTTGGATGTAAGTCCCATTTTATTCAATAGGGATTATTCTCAGGAAAGTATTTTTAGGATTGCCGCCCTAATTTTTAGGATTGCACTCATGGCAGAGTGGAGATTTTGACCAGGATCTCTGCAGCTCTAGCCTACATTTCCCTGTTGCTCGAAATATCTACAAATATACAGAGCTGTGAAGAAGGGCTACCATTTAGACAACGTTACTCAGCAGAAATTCTCTGTGAGTGTCAGTTTGTTCAGTGCTGAAAGAATGTAGAAGGAGAAACAGTAATATCAACGAAGCAAAGCACCTACCAAGGCTGGGTAGTTAATATTTCCTAAAATTCCACTTAGTATTCTAATAAGAAACCAAACGTTTTTCCCTGGTGTGTTCTATAACAAACAAACCTGCCCTTTGAATGTTTCCGTATCTTGATTTATGAAACAAGTCAATGGAATTACAAAGTAGAGCTAAGCACCTTTTTTTTCTGGATATAATAAAGAGTACAGATGCAGGGTTATAAGACCAGCAGGGGTGTCAAACATACTGCGTGGGGGCTGGATTCGACCCCCTTGAGAGCTTTTATCCAGCCTAGGGTTGCCAGGTCCCTCTTTGCCATTGGTGGGAGGTTTTTGGGGCGGAGCCTGAGGAGGGTGGGGTTTGGGGAGGGGCTTCAATGCCATTGAGACCAATGGCCAAAGCAGCCATTTTTCTCCAGGTGAACGGATCTCTGTCGGCTGGAGATCAGTTATAATAGCAGGAGATCTCCAGCTAGTGCCTGGAGGTTGGCAACCCTAATCCAGCCCCAAGCCAGCTGAAGCAGCCACCCTCCCACTCCCCCAGTCCCACGGTGTCAATTATCAAAGACTGTTAAATAGAAGGAAATACTGTAAGAGTGTTATTGTTTTAAGCATGTTTTGTATTTTAAGTAGAAAATGAAGTAAAAATAGTATCATTAATTGGCTTTGCCTGTGTCTTCTATAAAATTTGTATCTCCGGTACCTGGCATTAAATTTTATGGTACTCATGGCCCAGCCCAACCCGACGCAGTGACATTTATGTCATATCTGGCCCTCGTAACAAATGAGTTCGACACCCCTGGAGCACAGGGTGGGTTAGGGAGGAATGTTAGGAAGTGCTTGTAAATTAAGTTGGCTTGTCATAGATCATTATCCTTGTGATCCAGATATCTCCAAATCTAGTCTTGCAGGAGGCTATGTAGGTCTGTAATTACGAAGCGTCCCAGATTCACAAGAAATCAACCTGTTTTGCATTTTTGTTTCTCCAGGGGAACACTCTTTAAGTGATTCCGGAGGACCCAGCAATTTGGATAATAAAAATAAGATAGCATTAATAGCTATGTTTAGTTGCTCTATTTCCAGTTTTATGGTTTTATAAGTAGAGGGATATAATGTTATTATAGAGAAAGTTGGAGGCAGAAGACAAAGTTCCTTTGCCATCTTATCCATGTTGCTGGCAATGCACTGACGTCACTTCCTGTGTGCACCAGAAGTGACATCAGCATGCTGGGATGCTGCTTGTGTTTAATGGTATTGTCTAATCAGAGCCTTAGACTTGGGGCCAGGGGAGAACCAGCATTGTACAGAGGTTAAGATATTGCATCACGACCGCAGAGTCCCAGGTTCAAATCCTGCCTCAAGCAGTAACACTCTGTCAGCCTCTAAGCTACCTCATAGGGTTGCTTTGACGATAAAGTGGGGGAAGACAGAACCGTGGACGCCACTTTGAGATTCTTGGAGGAAGGGTGGAATAAAAATATAATGGAGAGTTCATGGCTCAAACATATATTATCATGCCCAGAAGCAATTATGTATTTTCATTGGGGGCCTAATAGATCAAAGTTTTTGTTTAAGTTTGCATATATATATATTAAAAGCATTGAATAGGGCCAGATTTCCCATACCACTCAATCTTTTTTCTATACCTATCGGGAGTGCGCGCCACCCAGCCTCGCCCATAAGAAGCTCCCTAGTGGGCATGTGTGAACCAGGCCAACAGATCCTGGACCAACCCTGGAGCTGAGAGTTTTACTTTTTTCATTGCTTGTTTGCTCAAATTATATTTTGGTGTTTCTTTGTAAGCCATGTTGAGTGGAGAGAAAAGCAGAATGGAAAAGTAGGATCACCAACTGGTGATCATCATGTCATAGAACAGGGGTCTCAAAACTGCGGCTCCAGAGCCGCATGCGGCTCTTTGGCCCATTGAGTGCGGCTCTCCTGCTCTTGTGCCTGCTCGCGCCTGCAGCCGGGCTGCAGAGCCGGCGCGCCTGAGAGAGAGAGCGGGCACGCTGTCTCTCCCCCTCCCCGCCGTGGAGAATGGCCGGTCCCCCTTTCCCTTGCCCTCAGTGGTTGGGAGGCTAAAGCCTGCCCTCCCCTCTAGCTGCGCAATTGCTGGGCGGGCTGCTCGGCAGTTCCTGGCCCCCCTGCCCGCCTATCAGCTGTTAGGCGGGGCGGGCTTCCTTTGGTAGACCTGGCCTCCGGCTGAGTCCCATTGGGAGGCCATGTCTACCCACTGGCTTTCTTGGCGGTAGACCTGGACTCCGAGGAGGGGAAAAAGTCCCCCTTCAGAGGCCAGGTCTACCAATTGGCTTCTATGGGCCTCCGGAGGCCAGGTCTACTGCCAAGAAAGCCAATGGGTAGACCTGGCCTCCCAATGGGACTCAGCCGGAGGCCAGGTCTACCAATAGGCTTTTATGGCGGTAGACCAGGCCTCCAGATGAGGACTCCGGACGGGGAGGGGGAAATGTCAGGGACTTACAATTTAATTTTTATCAATAAATAAGATCACTATTAAGTATGATATCAAGTTTTATTCAGTGTACCTATAGTTTAATTAAGACTTAAAACTTTAATTAAAGTTTATTAAGTTAATAAACAGTGTACCTACCTATATAGTTTAAGTTTAAGAAATTTGGCTCTCAAAATAAATCTCAATCGTTGTACTGTTGATATTTGGCTCTTTTGACTAATGAGTTTGCTGACCCCTGTCATAGAATCATAGAGTTGGAAGGGACCACCAGGGTCATCTAGTCCAACCCCCAACAATGCAGGACATTCACAACTACCTCCCACACACACACCCAGTGACCCCTGCTCCATGCCCAGAAGATGGCCAGGATGCCCTCCCTCTCATCATCTGCCTAAGGTCATAGAATCAGCATTGCTGACAGGTGGCCACCTAGCCTCTGCTTAAAAACCTTCAGGGAAGGTTTGGTTCTCTTCTTTTCAACAGTTTGGTTCTCTTCTTTTCATTGATGGTTTTGTATATGTCTGTATTGTATAGACACATGTCTATACAATTAATGCATTCTAGGGTTGCCAGGTCTCTCTTAGCCATCAACGGGAGGTTTTTTGGCGGAGCTTGAGGAGGGTGGGGTTTGGGGAGGGGAGGGACTTCAATGCCATAGAGTCCAATTGCCAAAGCAGCCATTTTCTCCAGGGGAACTGATCTTTATCGCCTAGAGATCAGTTGTAATAGTGGGAGAACTCCAGCTGGTACCTGGAGGTTGGCAACACTAATGCATGCAATGCAGTTAGGGTTGCCAGGTCCCCCCTCTCCTCTGGCGGGAGGTTTTTGGGGTGGAGCTGGGGAGGGGATTGTGCATAAACTGCGATTACATCGCTTCCGGTTTACACTTGGAGCAGCACATTGTGACGGGCCCCTTTACCACTCAAACCCCCAAAATGCGCGACCTGGCAATCCTAAATGTAGTCCTTTAAATGTATAATAGATGTATAATATTCATACTTTGAAACACACAGAGTGCTGACAAATGCATACATTTAATTGGGAAAAAATCAATGCAAGGAACCAGAAAATGGACTCTCTTTTCATGAACAAGCAGCAAAATTAAATAGGGCTTTGAGGGTTGAAGCAATGGGGATTAGAAACTCGAAATCCTTTCTCATTTCTATGGTCATTAAAATGGCCTGACTCGTGGGACAGATTTGTGCTACTGGGCACCTTTTTTATAGGTCCACCAAGCGCCACCCTAAAATAATAGCTTCCTGTTGGCTTTTCCAACAATAGTAACTGTAATCCCCCAAGCTTTTAAAAATGTTAAGATGCAATTTTAAAAACCTTAAACTTTTTCTCCCCCTTTTCACTCTAGCCTCTTTATACCAGGAAGCCACAATAATAACATATTTAAAGCCAAATAAGAAAGACAAAGGAACGGTGGGATTTCTTTTATAGAATGCTTTTAATGCCACTTTTCCTCCAGATGCCACAACGTGATTCTCTCTGGCTCCCAGCTGGGGGCAACTGTGGCGGCTATTCTGACAAAAAGCACATAAAGCAAAGGTTGCTCCCGAAGATGACAGAACTTTTAATTACAAGGGAATTGGCAACATTCTGCTTATGGGGTCCTTTGACTTTTGGAACTGGAAGCGTTGTTGTTCACGCACAGAGATGCTGTTAAGAAAAGAAGGGGGGGGACAGTTTCCCACAATGAACAGCGATTTTATCTTATTTCATAAAAGGCCCCAGTGCTGCGCCAAGTAGGAGGATAATATAGGATCCTTGCCACTAGGGCTGAAATGGTTGGATCTTATCATTGGGCTGGTGGAAGGCGCTGATATAGGTGGATTTACCCCACCATCCTTTTCCTTAGAGCCAATGTGGCATAGTGGTCAAGAGCGGCAGACTCTAATCTGGAGAAACAGGTTTGATTCCCCCCTCCACATGAAGCAAGCTGGGTGACCTTGGGCCAGTCACAGTTCTCTCAGAACTCTCTCAGCCCCACCTACCTCACAAGGTGTGGGGAGAGGAAGGGAAGGAGATTGTAAACTGGGAAAATCTGCTTCTTCAGATGCATTCTGCTTTGCCACAGAATCTGACCTGACAGAAATAGTCATAAGGACAAACATCAGAGCAATCACTAAACAACATAGCAAACCAGTCGGGCAAAAATGCTACCAAAAGTGAGTAAATACCCATATCTTAAAGGCACGATGTGACACATACATGCTAGCCTGGTGAACCTTGACTTGAATGCGACGGGTATCTTTTTGACATAGTAGTAGGATGTGATTGTTCTCGCCTTGTAAAGAATACAGTAATTTTGGGAGTTACGTTTCATTATCATTTTGCTGATTAGAGTGCCAGTCTTCTGTTCTGACTTCTTGCTGTTGTGAGGGCCAAGGATGTTGCCATGGAATTTGATGCACAGTTTAGGAAAGAGAAAAACTATATTTTAAGGTGGAGATTTGGACAGGGGCGGGGAGGACAGAGAGAGACATTTGAGAGAATGCTATCACTACCGCTGTATTTAAATCTTATGCTTTTGTAAAGAAACAGCGTAAACATGCCTGCCTTGGACACAAACTTACTAAGTCAGAACTAGCCTTTAAGCAATGGTTCTAGGACTCACCTGGAGCCAGATTTGGTTTCTCGGGTGGGTGCAGAGGCAGCGGGGTGAGGTGCGGAGGTCGTGGATGGTTGGGCTCATGCCGCCCGCTGCCCCCACAGCCTTCTCAATTGCTGGGGAGCTTTCAGCTCCCGGCCAATCAGGCTGCTGCTTCAGGCTCAAATGAGCCTATGGGGTTTGGGCGGGGCTGGCATGCAGAGCAGGAGAGGAGTTTTCACCCCGATCCTCCTGCTCTGCATTTAAAGTGGAGCTCTCCCGGCCCCTGGCTCAGTCTGTCTCTGATTTTGCCCTCCCTCCATCCCTATTTGTTATTGATTGTTCTTGCTATAATTGTCACAACTCAGGCGGATTAGACATGGGGACTGGATGGGTTTGTTGGGGGAAGTGGCCTGCGTGCCCCTTTCCTCCCTTCGGGGGACCCCAATAAGAGGTTTTGGTTTGGATGAGGCCACGGGTGCGAGACGCTAGCTCGCAGGTGGCATGATTGGCCTCTACTCAAGTGGTGGGGGAACACCAAGTGGCCCAAGCCCAGGTGCCATCCCTTACAACTCCCAGCAGGCTTGCTGGGAGACTATGCTCACTTCGGTTCGCATGGGGCCGGCTAATGCCCCATCCAGCCCCTCATGCTATGCCAATGCGTTTGTTACTGCTGTTGCCAATAAATAGTTGTGGCCATGTTTCTCCAATATAAAGTGTTTTCTACAATATAAAGTGTTTGGTGTATTTGTGTGTTAGTTCAATGGTTTAGAGTGCATGCTAATGGAATGGTTCTCCTTCTGCTTGTGAGATCTAAGGAGATACAGACAAGCATGGAATTCTTTGTCATAAGCGGCTCTGGGACTGGTGATCTCTAATGTAGCTTGTAGAGCAACATGCCATTCCAAATCCAGATCTGTCATAAGTCCTATGAGGCTTTGCAGAGGCAGGCTGATAAAAACATAGAAAGAACTCATTCTACCAGACACCAGTTTCAAAATTTTCCGCAAGCTTAGGATTCTGACTAGGGCTGTTGAAAAGTTTTTTTTTGTTTGTTTTTTTTGTAAAATTCGGATTTGGCAAAATTTGGCCCATTTTTATTTAGGAAATGCCGAAGTCTGAACTCTCCCTATTTGGATTCGTGGAATTTGGCTTTAAATTTGGCGTTCCTAAATAAATTCGGCCAAATAATGCCATTTTAAGCACATTCGCGGCTTTCTGCGGCTCCAGGGGGGCATTTTTTGGAGATAGAGGTCCCAAGCTTTCAGGGTAGCTTGGAGGGACTATACTTGCAAGAACCCCCAAGTTTGGTGCAGATTGGGCCAGGGGGTCCCATGTTATGGAGTCTGGAAGGGATCCCCCTATCCACCCATTGGAATGAATAGGAGCAGGCAATCCTTAATGTGCATCTAGAGAGCGGCAAATCCAAGGCAAAACCTCCCATTGTTTCTCGTTGGCTATTTATGCATGGGAGGTTTTGCCTTGGATTTTCCGCTATCTAGATGCACATTTCCCCCATCTGAATTCTCAAAACTCTGCAGGGGGGCTTATTGTTGAGATTTGGAAATTTGGATGAGGGAAATGTGCATCTAGAGAGCTGTAAGTCCAAGGCAAAACCTCCCATTGTTTCTGGGACAGCCAGAGAAAGACTCACTGACCCACACTGACCTCCAGGCAAAGGTGGCAACCAGTGAAAACAGCAACAATCACACTCGCAAAGAGGAGATCAAGCTGTCCCTCCACCAGGACAGGTCACCCCCCCCCCTTTGGCTCCCCCCCACACAGTAGAAGCCAGTCCATGGCTTCTAAGAGCTGATGTAACTACGCTGAAAGTGCATCCTGCTCAAAGGGTAAGTAAACGGCGTAACTAGCATGGGTAATGGATCTTTTCATTTCAACACAGCCAAAGTGCATCTTATAAGGCTACTAGCATAAGTGCGACCTGCGCAAATTGCATATCTTCAGGATTGATAGATTTCATGCTGCTGGATTCGAATCTTCCACAGCAACAATCACACTCTCAAAGAGGAGATCAGCCCACCCCCAGGACAGGTAAACCCCCCAAATCACACTCACAAAGAGGAGATCAAGTGCCCCCCAGCAGAACAGCTCTCCCCCCCAACCAGAAGACACAAATTCCAAATGAAGGAGACGAATGGGCCAGACAGAGAGAGACTCACTGACATGGGATGGACTAAAACGAATGACAGGCTAGCCCATTAGAAACAACAGGAGTAGCTGCACAGCCTATTGGAAACAATAGGAGCCAGCCAGAGAGAGACTCACTTACCCACAGTTAACTCCACACAAAGTTGGCAACCGGTGAAAACAGCAGAAAGCACAGTCCCACACAGAGGCAATCAAGCCCACCCCCCAGCAGAACAGGTAAACCCACCCCCCTTTGGCTTCCCCCCTCTCACATACACAGAATCTGCTTTCCCCCCCCACACACACACACAGGAAAAAAGTTATAGATAAAAGCCTCAAAATGGGTCAAACTGTGCATGTTTTCTCTTCCAGCAGAAGAAGGGGTCAAGAGGAGTAATCCATACTGATTCCAGCAAGCGGCAGCAGGTCAGCTCAGCTCAGGATCTCTCACGATCAGCACAGGAGCAGCACAGGAGCAGCACAGGAGCAGCAGCAATGGAAGGAATACAGACTCACACACACAGACTCTCTGGCCATTTATGCACAGGAGGTTTTGCCTTGGATTTGCTGCTCTCTAGATGCACATTTTCCCCGTCCAGATTCTCAAAACTCTGCATGGGGGCTTATTGTTGAGTTTTGAGAATTTGGATGGGGAAAATGTGCATCTAGAGAGCGGCAAATCCAAAGCAAAACCTCCCATGCATAAATGGCCTCTCTCCCCCCCCCCCGGGGTCGCACAGCAAACCGGGACCATGCACATGCACCTCCCCCCCACACACGGGAATCTCTCTCTCACACACACAGACACTCTCTCTCACCCCCCCGGGCCGCGCAGCTACCCAGGACCATGCACACGCATCCCCCCCCCCCCCGGATGGGGATCTCTCTCACACACACACACACAGACACTCTCTCTTTCTCTCCCCTGGCCGCACCGCGGGCCGGGCTCACACACTCATCTGAGACTGATTGGCCAGAAGAAGACCCAGCTTGGCCACCTATTGGCCATGGGAGAATGCAGATTCAGGGTCGCCGAATTTGTACAAATTTATTAGGCATCCGCCCGAACTCGCAGAATTCAGCTTGTAGTTTTCCCGCCTTTTTGGACTTTGGTTCCATCCGAACTAGAAACCGCCGAATTGGGGGAAATTCGGCTGTTTTTCAGTTCAGATGGAACTGAATCGACAGCCCTAATTCGGACTGAAAAAGAGAAATTTTGCAACCAGAAACTTCAGATATGACTGAATAATATAGATATTAATAATAATTTAACAACTGTGTGTGAAAAATGGCATCAAGTCACAGCCAACGTATGGTGACCCCAGCAAGAGGCTTTCAAGGTGAGTAAAAAGCAGAGGTGGTTGGCCATTGCTTTCCTCTGCAGAACTTTCCTTGGTGGTCTCCCTTCCAAGTACTGACCCTGTGAAGAAGGAGAAGGAGGAGGAGGAGTTGGTTTTTACATGCCGACTTTCTCTTCCGCTGGGCTGCCAACCCTAATTTGTTCCTTTACTTGGGCTGTCTGTTCCAAACAACTTATAAAGTAGAATAATAGTAAACAGACGGGAGAGAGAAATATGACTGGGATCTTGAGGAGAGCTCCAAAGGTCAGATCATCTGCTTTATGACTTTGTCAGATGTCGATAAAGCCATAAAGATATTACAAGGAAGGATGTATAGGTTACCCAAGCTGCAAAACTTTATTCATAGGATCCAGGAATTCCCTCGTGCCACATTAGAATACTGCTGGTAGTTCTATTTGCAAATGGCAGGCATTCTGTTCTGTTGCTTGGAATTTTTTAAAATGTGTTTTCAGTCCATCTGTTAGCTTTGTTTTTATCAGTATTACAGTGTAACATATAGCCTGCAGCATTGCTGAGCCTGACTTCTAAACAGTGTTGTTTGTTCTGAACCGAAGAGTGACAATTGGAATGTAAATACGTGTCTAAATATTTGCCTGTTATAACCGTTAGGTGAGTTAAGTAAGTTCTTTTATTTAGTTTTCCTGTTTAGCATATGATCATACCTCCTAGATATTCTTTTTTTAAGTCTTCCAATTATAAAATAAAGAAAACTCCTTGCAAGTAGGATCACACAGCAGTTCTCCTGCAGAACTTCAGTAAGGCTTTAAGGGAACTTTTAACAGAGAGAACTATTTTGGTATGCCTAATAGAGATCTGGAGAATTCTAAAGCTTGCACACTGTTTTGTGTGATAACTTTGACTTGCAAACCCTTCCTAGGGTTGCTAGCTAGTAGCTGGCATCCAGCAGAAGACTGAGAGTGGGCACATGGGGGGGGGTGCTGTTGCATCAACAACATGATGTCATTTGGGGGGGTGAACCTGAAAATGACATCATGCCCTTCTAGGATTCACTGGAAACTCTGTGGTTTTAATATGGAATTTCTGCTGAAACCTAGAGTAGTGTGCCATCATATCTGGTGTGGAATCATTTCTAGGGTGGACGTGGCTCCTAACTAGCTTGCCCAGGGCAAGCTCGGAATTTGAGGCTCCCAAAGTTTGACAATCCAGATGTGTAATGAAGTTGGACAAGGCAGACCACACATCCCTTCCTGAGCTAATGGTCATTTATGCATGGGTACTTTCACTCACGCTCGCCCCCAGTCTGCTTGGTTGTTCCTTGGAGTTATGCATGAGTTTTCCATCCATTAGAGATGACCTCACAGCCAGCCCTCACAAATCCCAGGACTTCCCGTCCCTCTGTTAACCCGATTCTTCCCTCTCCCCTGAGCTCAGCCCAGGTGAAATCTCCATGCATAATGCAAAGCACAGGCCACCCAAGCTTGTTTGCTATCACAACAAGCATGCAGCCAATTACAGAGCAATTCCTGCTTCCTTGGAGCTCTTTCTGAGCAGAAAAAGCCTTTTTAAAATTAAGGTTTGGGTTTCTCCCCCCCCCCTTCAAATTGCTCCTTTTTTTGTTTTTTTCTTCTTCTTCAAATCCTTTTTTTATTTGGCAATTGGGTTTGGGGGGGGGGGGGTTTCTCACAGTAAGGCCTACAAAGTAAGCCAATTACAAAGCAGCATTTAAAAGGGTGGGGACTTAATTTGAGCTTGAAAACTTCTGGTGCATAGATTCCCAACCGGAAGGTGTGGGTCCAGCAAGTAACGGACCTCAGGTAAAACTTCCATGCATAAACGACCATCGTCTGCAGAAAACATCTAGTCTATGTGTACAAGTGGATTTTCAGCACCTAGCCTTTAAACTATTTTACCAAGCTTTATAGGTTTATTTTTTTCTCATTGCCTGACTATTGACAGCCTCCAAGAAACATGAATAGGCAGATTCTTAGGGTTTTGCTCCATATTCTGTAACGGCTCCTCAGCAAATAGGCTTATGTTATAATGCTTCGCTATCCGACTTATAATACAGGAGAAGCAGCAGGCTTTCATAAATGTAATCACATTTAGTGGTAGATTCCTCTGGGTTTCCCCAAAAAAACATGTTTGACTTTTGTGCTACCTTCTCAGCAGTAAATTTTACAGCTACCGAGAGGAGGTGTGCTTTGGATGAGTTACACAATATTAAAATGACTGTCTGGAAACACCAGAGATTTAGTTTCTCATGAAAATGAAGGAACAGTGAATACCAAAGAGAGAGAGAGAGAGAGAGAGAGACAGTGTAGATTTGGAAAAATAGATTTGTAGACTGAATGGAGAAGAGCAATAATGGTATATGATCTATTGCAGCTGTATCTAAACAAACTTCCCTAAAATGGTCCAAATCGGAAATACCTGTGCGTATGTGTAATTTGAATCTATTTAAGTCTCATATCTGTTGCTTTCTGAGAATTCCTGTGCATAAATGGAACTGCTGCATCACTGGCTTTCTGCGTTCCAGCAGACTGGACAACATATCCCTCTCTCTACCCCAGTTGCTATCTGGTCCTTCTCACAACAGTGGTGCAGCTGCCAGAAAAAGGATCAGATCCAGCCAAATTGACTTAGGTACAAAAGTCAGAAGAAATTTCATTCAGATTAATTACCTTACCATGGTTAACAAGCAGGTTTGGGCTCGGATACTGATTCATACTTTCTGGAGGCACATTCCCTGTAGATATTCTCTCCTTTCTTGGTGTGTGTGTGTCTCTGATCATCTTCCAAGTTAAAAAGTCGCAGTGTCCTTACCTCACAATCTGGCACGGGAAGGAATTTCAGGAGTTCATAGAGAGATGTATGGTATCTTCTTCTACCATGCCTTCTCATTTCAGATTAATGTGGAACTGGGGTCAGACGATCCAGCCCTGAACACTATAAATTCTAGTATGTTAAAAGGGCAAACCCCAAAGAAGATGGTAGTTAGGAGAGCCAGAAAGAAAAGGATTGATTTTTTTTTTGGCCTGGGAAGTCATTCACAGTGCCGTTCTAAAAAGAGCAGCACCTAGGGTTGCCAACCTCCAGGTGCTAGCTGGAGATCTTCTGCTGTTACAATTGATCTCCAGCCAACAGAGATCAGTTCACCTGGAGAAAATGGCCACTTTGGCAGTTGGACTCTATGGCATTGAAATCCCTCCCCTCCCCAAACCCCACCCTCCTCCAGTTGTGCCCCCAAAACCTCTCGCCGATGGCAAAGAGGGACCCGGCAACCCTAGCAGCACCATTTTATATCCATTGAAGTCAGCGGGTTTAGAAGGGTATAACTCTCCTTAGGATGGCACTGTTAGATCACTGATGGATACTGTAGTAAGGTCAGTATTGAATGTGCTATGACATTTGCGCTTGAAACCAGACATGGGACAGGTTAGGAGTTTACAGTGAAATCCTATGGTGAGTTACCCTAGTCTAAGCCCATTAAAGTCAATGTGCTTAGATTGGAGAAACTTTCCATAGGAGTATAAATACAATAAAGGCAAATTCCATGCTGGTCACAATTAGACGAGGAATAGAGAATAAAACTGCTGATATCATACTGCCCTTGTACAAATCTATGGTGAGACCACACTTGGAATACTGTGTACAGTTCTGGTCACCACACCTAAAAAAGGATATTGCAGAGCTTGAGAAGGTGCAGAAAAGAGCAACCAAAATGATTAGGGGACTAGAGCAACTGTCCTATGGGGAGCGGTTAAGACACTTAGGGCTGTTTAGCTTGGAAAGAAGGTGGCTGATGGGAGACATGATAGAGGTCTATAAAATTATGCATGGTTTGGAGAGAGTGGACAGGGAGAAGTTTTTCTCCCTCTCCCATAATACTAGAACACGGGGTCATCTGCTAAAGCTGGAGGATGAGAGATTCAAAACAGATAAAAGGAAGTATTTTTTCACACATCGCATAGTTAAATTGTGGAACTCCCTGCCCCAGGATGTGGTGATGGCTGCCAGCTTGGAGGGCTTTAAGAGGGGAGTGGACATATTCATAGAGGAGAGGGGTATTCATGGCTGTTAGTTAGAATGGATACTAGTCATGCTGCATACCTATTATCTCTAGTATCAGAGGAGCATGCCTATTATATTGGGTGCTGTGGAACACAGGCAGGATGGTGCTGCTGCACTCGTCTTGTTAGTGGCTTCCTAGAGGCACCTAGTTGGCCACTGTGGGAACAGACTGCTGGATTTGATGGGCCTTGGTCTGATCCAGCAGGGCCTTTCTTATGTTCTTATGAGTGCACTGTTAATCTTTGCAGCAAACGGCCTGCATTGTTTGTTAGATCATGCCAAAATAAGCCAATGAGGACAATGCACTCTTACTGTGTTTCCATTATTCATGACCACTATGGATCAATGTGACGGTAACCTCCTCTATTTTGTTGTAATGGTACCATTGTTTCGTATCTCCCCATTTAATTCTGCTAGGCTTCAAAGCCGAAAAGCTCTGCCTTGATGAAAATGTACAACCGTGGTCGTTTTCTTTCTAATCCAGTTTTTAACAGAGATGTCACCGCATCAGATGTCATTTCTCCTGGAGCCTAGATTATTGGATTTATTGATCCACTTTAGAGCTAATCACTCTGGTGTGTAATTGAAAGAGATGTGCCATTTCTTGTTGTTGTGGAATTAATGTTTCCCCTCTAAACATCAGGATAAATCCATCTTTCCTGTGTGCTTACTACAGTAATTCCATTTGTAAGGCTAGGTAGAAGGGAGATAAGCCTGTCCGTCCTCCGTGGCGTATGTCAGATTCTAGGACATTAGGATTTGCTATTGTCCTCCGGATACTGGTCACCAGCAATTAGTGTGATTCCCATCTGAAGAAGGAGTACCCTCTTAGTCCTAATCACCAATTAAAATGTCGGTTTAGAGAGTTTTGGAAAGCAGCATAGTGTAGTGGTTAAGAGTGGTTGACTCTAATCTGGTGAACCGGGTTTGTTTCCCCACTCTTACATAGGAAGTCCGCTGGGTGACCTTGGGCTAATCACAGCTCTCTCTGAACTCTCTCAGCCTCACCTACCTCACAAGGTGTCTGTTGTGGGGAGAGGAAGGGAAGGTGATTGTAAGGCAGGTTGAGACTCCTTAAAGGTAGAGAAAATCAGGGAATAAAAACCAAGAGAGAGCCAGCATGGTGTAGTGGTTAAGAGTGGTGGTTTGGAGCGGTAGACTCCGATCTGGAGAACCAGGTTCGATTCCCCATTCCTCCACATGAGCGGCGGATGCTAATCTGGTGAACTGGGTTGGTTTTCCCACTCCTCCACATGAGGCCAGCTGGGTGACCGTGGGCTAGTCACAGCTCTCTTAGAGCTCTCTCAGCCCCACCTGCCTCACGGGGTGTCTGTTATGGGGAGGGGAAGGGAAGGCGATTGTAAGCCGGTTTGATTCTGCCTTAAGTGGTAGAGAAAGTCAGCATATAAAAACCAACTCTTCTCCTCCTCCTCCTCCAAATTTAAGTACATGCATCTAGATTTGCTCGCATTCAGACTTCTTAACCTTTGCTTTCTGTGCCCTTAGGAATGCCAAAGAAATTCTCACATTTGTTGGCTCAAACCATGGTGTTAGGAATAGGTTCTCTGAAATGAGGGCTGTGATCCAAGAACTTTAATATCCCTTCACCCTATTTCAGGCAGCGGCTGTTTCTAATGGTGTTCATAACATTAGCTGTTTATATTAGCTCCTGTTTTAACAGGAAATTGTTTTAATTGCTGCTTCTAATATTTAAAATGCTGGTCTTATTTTTACGGATAGATGTTTTAGCGTGCACATTTGCGAGGCCCGGTTGTTAATGGGAAGTTGCAGCCCATGAATATTTTAAATAAATAAATAAAGCGGGGCGGTCTCTAAGGGTGGCTATAATTATGCCGTAAAAGCGAGCATTCGTTTTTATTTACCCCCCCCCCTTACGCCGCCTTCTCATATTAGCAGCTCTTGTCTGAACATTACACTGTTGTAGAAGCACGACCCTCGTAGAATGTTCTCCTGAATGCGGAGAGTTGTGATGTTGAGTGCAAATTAAAAGATATGCTGCAAACACACGCACAATTCTAGCCCATGTATTATAAATACAATAAATAATTAAGCAGCTGGCGTGGAGCTGAACACTATTGCCTCAAAGAATTTATTATTTGGGGGGAGGCGCAGTTTGATTTACCAGCACTTTACTTCCTTTGAACATACATTTGCTGAGGAACATTATCCGTCTCTTCTCCCAGGATGCAACAGTGTTAATGTTACAGTATAATGATCATGGGGAGTACTGTTAGCTGCATACAAACATCCTTGATTATTAACGGGAGGGGAATCGTTTGCGATGCACACCGAAGATTTCCAGCCATTCGCATTCTGTTAGCCTAAAAGGTAGAAATCATTTGTTTAGATATGTTCCTACCTAATCAACAGTAAAATTAGTTTTCACACACTGCACTGAGCAGAGATTCAGAAAGCTGTTTGCCAGAGATTAGGTGACTGTTTCCCCCCCCCCCCCCATCACAAACGCAGATTCAATATTTTGCACCTATAATTTTTTTCGTCCCCCTCGCAGATTGCAGCTATAATCCACGGGGGAACTGATGTTAACATTTTGATTACTTGATTAATGGCTCTTGGTATACAAGAGAACTGGTGATGCGTGTTTGAAGTCGGGAGTATGGAGACCATGGTTTCTCACTAATGTGTGGGAAATCTGCTTGATCAGACCAGAATGTAAGACAAAGCAAATACAGCCATCGTATCTGATGGCAAATGAAGAGCTCCAGGCAGACAAAGGGAGCAATGCTAAGCAGGTCTACTCAGAATCCCACTCAAATCTATACAGTGATGGTTACTCCCAGGCACTTAGAGTGAAGGAAATATGGCAATGTAGCAGCACTCACCATAACATCCTGGAAATAGGAAAGGAAATACCTGGGAATGGGAGAAAGGCGATCTCCTAGCATAATGGTTAAGCAGAATAATGGCTAAGCAGAAACCCGGGGAGATTCATCAAGAGTGGTTTAAACTGACACCACAAAGGGAAGGAGACAACCAACATAAGGATTTAAATGAAGGAGAGCAAACAGCAGAGACCCACCTGGGAGGGCCGGGTCTAATGGAGACAAAGGTGCGGGGCTTCCAGTGTCTATGTACCAATGCCCAAAGCTTGGGCAATAACAAGGAAGAGCTGGGGCTTCTACTGCAGAGAGTCAGCAGGCAACATGAACAATGGGTGGTAGATTGCCCACCATAAGCAGGTCGTTGGGAACCCGATCTCCTCTATTTAGTGGAAGCTGTTACCATAGAGGTCCCAGTGATTCCTAGAGCTTCCTGGAAGCCCTAGAAAATAAGCTTCCTGAACAAAGCGTAGCTCCAGAAATCGCCAGAAGCTCTATGGTAAAACCAGACGTTCTTACCATAGAGTTTCCAGTGATTCCTAGAGCAGCTGTTTGTCACTTCCAGGTAGCTCTTTGAATCTCCAGGAACACTTTGGGGAAAGCTTCCACTCTGTTCTCAGTTCCCCGAGGGATACTCTAAAGTGAAGTACTCGGCTTCACTTTAGAGTATCCCTCGGGGAACTGAGAACAGAGTGGAAGATTTTACTATTGGGTACGATTTGGATATGTTTACTGTTTGGGGCTGAAGAAAAGATTTGAAACGGCCGTCCCCCACCTTTTCCCAAAAAGTGTGCTTTTGGGATGGTACCTACTATTGGACTTTTTGAAGAAAATACAACATTTACTTGAAAGAACATGGCAATTGGTGCATTGAGACTGCACCTTACTTAGATTGTACATACTGTATATAACTTTGATTGTTCTTATATGTATCTTTCACTCTTGTATTGTTGATGTTACATGTGTAAGCACCAATAAGAATTTTTTGCTACTTTTGTACTGGAGACTCCGTTGCAGATTTTCTAACCATTGGTATTGGCACGGAGGTGCCTATTTTGCATTGTAACCTCCAGGTAATAGCTGGAGATCTCCTGCTATTACAACTGATCTCCAGCTGATAGAGATCAGTTCACCTGGAGAAAATGGCCACTTTGGCAATCGGACTCTATGGCATTGAACTCCCCTCCCCAAACCTTATCCTCCGCCCAAAAAACATCCCGTTGGTGGTGAAGAGGAGCCTGGCAACCCTACCTCCCAAGGTTCCATCCTCAAATCTCTAGGAATTTCCCAACCCACAGTTGGCCACCCTAATGCTCTTATGTGAAGATGGCAGGTTGAATGAACCTGTGAAGAATGCAAAAATCCAGGAGGCTGTTCTTGCCTTAGAGGCATTTGAGTGACAGCAAAGGAGTGGCTAATGAAATCATACTATTCAGAACTCTGTGTGAAACAGAGACAGTTCAGCACGGGAGTTCAGCACAGACAGAGTTCTAAGCCGCTAGTGAAAGCCGTGGGCTGTCTGAGGAGGATTTGTCCTCAGAAGAGAAAAAAAAATCAAAGGAACGCGATTTAAGTTGTTTGATCAACACAGGATCAGCAACTGGTTTATAGAAGCAATTACTCTTATTATTTAGATTGTGTCTTGGTATTGAAATTGGGAGATAGCTCTGAATGAAAGAGAGTTCTCAAAACCAGGGAGAGGGAAGTCAATTCAGATATACTGAGTTATCCCTAGAGGGTTGAGGAGAATTATTCTCTATAGTCAAGAGTGCATCCAGTCCAGTTTAGGATTAAACTGGTGAAGTGATTCTAGTAGTTCCTTACTCCAGAAACTGAAGTAACCATGTGTTTTACATAATCTTAAGTGAAATCTAAACTAGTAACTGGTAAACTTAAGCAAGACTCTCAGTCAAACAAGTATCAAGCATTTTGAAGTGAAATTGAGTTACCATCTGAAACAATCCAACCCTCTCTTGTGTTCGTATATTTAAGTGTGAAGTTCCATACCTTTATTGGTTTATGACCAACCTATTACCATTCTGAAACAAGTTTGCCTATTTTAAACCCTCATCCTACGTCACTGTTATTAATAATGGTTATTTACCTCGCCAAGCCACTCATGTGCCATCAATTTCTGACAGTCATAATTTTGTCGAAAGATCGTGCTCCTCCTTGATCCGTGACAGACCCTTACTGGTGCAGTGATATTGATGATCGCTCTGAAGACTATGGGCGAAAACGCACGG
This sequence comes from Euleptes europaea, assembly GCF_029931775.1. Lineage (NCBI taxonomy): Eukaryota > Metazoa > Chordata > Lepidosauria > Squamata > Sphaerodactylidae > Euleptes > Euleptes europaea. The sequence continues at coordinate 45,720,531 of NC_079326.1, forward strand.
TCACTTTAGCCTCCTTTATTCCCTGTTTCAGCCAGGATTCAGCCAGGATCGAACGCATGCGTTTTTGCCGAACGTGCATTCAATCCTGGCTGAATCCTGGCTGAAACAGGGAATAAAGGAGGCTAAAGTGACCGTGCATCTTCACCCAAAGAGAAACACCTAATATTTTAAAAATTGCAAATGGAGTCTTGCCAAAACTTTGATCTTAGCTCATATTTTCAAGCATAGACAAGCCCTCCCAGACCCTCATGCTATGTGGAATTGCAGTCCTGTGAGTTTTGTGTTCTAACTGCTTCTTTGTAATATCTGAAGTGGAACTTCAGATACTCAGTGAGCTGCACAAGCTCCTGATGTGAGCATTTCATGCATACCTCACAGTGTCAGCATGTGTTCCAGATCCACTTCTGGCATGGCAAACAATCTCTCAGAGCAGGAAGGATGAGTTCCATTTCTTGTGTCTTCACCACAAGTCCATGTATTTTGTAGCATTCCTCAGAGATAGGGTTGCCAGGTCCCTCTACGCCACCAGCAGGATGTTTTTGGGGTGGAGCTTGAGGAGGGTGGGTTTGGGGAGGGGAGAGACTTCAATGCCATAGAGTCCAGTTGCCAAAGTGGCCATTTTCTCCAGGGGGAACTGATTTATATCACCTGGAGATCAATTGTAATGGAAGGAGATCTCCAGCTATTACCTGGAGGTTGGCAACCCTGTGTGTGTTAAGTGCCGTCAAGTCGTTTCCGACTCATGGCGACCCTATGAATCAATGTTCACCAAAGTGTCCTATCCTTAACAGTCTTGCTCAGATCTTGCAAATTGAAGGCCGTGGCTTCCTTTATAGAGTCAATCCATCTCTTGTTGGGTCTTCCTCTTTTCCTGCTGCCTTCAACTTTTCCTAGCATGATTGTCTTTTCCAGTGACTCTCGTCTTCTCATAATATGTCCAAAGTACGACAGCCTCAGTTTAGTCATTTTAGCCTCTAGGATCAGTTCAGGCTTGACTTGATCTAAAACCCACTGATTTGTTTTTTTGGCAGTCCAGGGTATCCGTAACACTTTCCTCCAACACCACATTTCAAAGGAATCTACTTTCTTCCTATCAGCTTTCTTCATTGTCCAGCTCTCATATCCAACGACAGTGCCACTACAGCTAACCCTGGTTAGTACTGCGCAGAAGAAGGCACTGGTAAACCACTTCTGACCAACCTTTACCTTGAAAAACCTATGATGAGACAATGGCAACCCTAACCCTAGAAAACAATCTTTTAAGAAAATCTGGGCACCATATGCCTCCAGGTAGTTATACTGCAGTGCCATATTGGGCTATTCCATTCTGCTGGGTCTTCTTGCAATATCTGCCATGCTTTAGAAGTTAGACTCTTGACACTAACTAAAAATAAAGGCTAAAGCTCAGAGAGCAGGGGTTTTGTTGCAGGTAAAAGGAGACAAAATTGATGGATTAATTCTGGCGTCAACTGTACATCTCTTCTTTGGCATGTGAGATGTCTCTGGATTCATTTGGGTTTGGGAACGCTGTCGACCGTGACCTATGCTTCTTCTGTCTTCCGTGATAATAGAAGTCCAATTAGGCTTGAGTCTGCTCACTAAGCCAAGCTTTGGACAGGTTTATGCTTTTATATTCCTGTCAGAATAAAGTATATACCGGTAGTTCCTTTTAATTCATCATGGCATGTTTCTCACAGTGTCTAAAACCCTACAGATAAAACACCAACATTACTTCTCCTTGGAAAAAAAATTAAACTTATTTTTATAGGATACTGACATGCTCTCTAAACTGAATCTTTGGAAATCGAGGGCAAGTGTTTGCAAGAGATTTATGAGTAACAAAGAATGTTTTTAAAAAGCTGATATTTCACTCCATTGAATTGATATTGGTTTTCAAAAGCCTTCGGTGTGTTTTTTATTACAGATCACATATTACGGCACCTCTTTTGGGCATGACAGTCAATAACTTTTTAATTGTGAAAAAATGGAACACCATGAGTAAAGCAAGACTGACATTCAGTTTTAATAGCTTCTCTAATTAATTGGCAGAAATGCAGTAGGTGGGTATTCTACATTTCAATAATAAATGAAACATCCAGCTATAAGTGGGTACGTTTGGGTTTTTTTTAAATCACTGTTTCCTATCACACTTTTCCACAATAACTCAAAGCTGTAGTTATGGGAACATTCCAGTTTGCCTTCATAACCACCCTGTGAAGTGGGTTTAGGTGAGAGATAGGGGATTTTTGCATGGTAATTAGCTGTGCGTTCCAGGCTGAATTGCCCCACATATTTTTTTGAATTTTGCACGCTGAACCGTCAGTCCTGAAGTGATTGCGAAGCCGGTGCATACCTGCTTCGCATTACAAAAGAGCCCATTTAACGCGAGTTTTGGTGTTTGCCATGAAGAATCCTCCTCAAGGAACAATGCAAAACAACAGAGGCATGTTAGCTATGCATATGCTAATGGATATGCAAACAGGAACAAAGGAGCAGGCGAGTGGGGGAGTGGAACTTCTCCTTTTGCATCGGGACCATGAAAAGGCATTTTTAAAGTCACATTTTTAAAAAGAGCTTTGAGCGAGCATCAAAATTGACCATGCAAAAATGGCCATTGTGATTGGTCTAATATCATCCAGTAGACTTCATGGTTTAATTTCATGGGGATGTGGGGGAGGGGCTGGAATTGAGGGTCAGATTGCTGAGTCCCACAACCATGCAAAAGACCTATCCCGAGTCAGTCTCTCATTTCCCAGTTCTCTTGTGCTCTGCTGCCTTCTCCAGGAATGAGTTCCTAGACGTAAGTAGTCACATTTGGCAGTTGGAGGTATATCTTTTTTTCCTGCCCCAAATCCCCAGTAGGAGCTACATGGTGTGGAGGTATAAGATCCAGAGGTACCTGCATAGGGTTGCCGGGTCCCTCTTCATCACCGGTGGGAGGTTTTTGGGGTGGAGCCTGAAGAGGAAGGGGTTTGGGGAAGGGAGTCCAATTGCCAAAGCAGCCATTTTCTCCAGGGGATCTGATTTCTATTGGCTGGAGATCAGTTGTAATAGCAGGAGATCTCCAGCTAATAACTGGTGGTTGGCAACCCTACATCTGCAACATTGTAGTGATTCTTTGCTCAGGCCAGGTGTGATCAAAGGCTTGGAGGAAAGCTGGATGGACTTGTTGCTTGCTTACTTCAGCCTGAGATGTAAAGAAGGGTCTTGGAGGCTGCATCTCCTCAGGAGCATCTCCTCCAAACCTGGCCCTTCAAGGACTTTATATTACACTTGCATTAACAGATCTACTGCAGCGTGGCTCCTTCTCACACAAAAATGTAACACCAGAACCTTCATGCAATAGTTCTCATTGTGGATCCTCTGAGCAGCCCCAATATCCAAGTGGGGCAATGTTGGGATGGGCAGGAGTTGCTGTGTAACTCCAGGTAGTAGGTGGAGATCTCCTGCTATTACAACTGATAATCCAATAGAGATCCTCACAATTGGGTTCGCCTTGCTCATTCTGTCAGTGTTGGTTTGGGCCTACATCACAGGAGTCCAGCTGGCTTCCAACCAGTACCACATCATGGCTTTCTGTCTCTACGGAGCCTTCCTGGCGTGTCACCTCATCATTCAGAGTTTCTTTGCCTTCCTGGAACACAAGAGGATGAGGAGGGACTCGCTGACTTGTAGCTATACCAAAACGGTGGCCCTCACCATCTCATTATACCAGGAGGACCTGGCTTACCTCCGCGAGTGCCTTCAGTCCATCAAGGCAACTTTGTATCTACCAGAGAAGATCCGGATCATCATGGTGATAGATGGCAACAGCCCTGCTGACCAATACATGATGGACATGTTCCGGGAAGTCTTCACTAGAGAAGATGTGGGGACTTTTGTCTGGGAGAACAACTACCACCACCAGCTGCAGTTGGATGTGGGCAAGGGGGACAGCGGTTACCAGGCAGGGGACGAGATGTCAGTCTACAGTGAAATCGATATGGAGATAAGGAGCAATTGGCTGTGGAGGAGCTTATTCGGACTTGGAGATGCAGGGTCAGCTCTGGTTATTTATTTAATTATTTGTTTATTTATTTTGTCAAGTTTCCACTCTGCCCTCCCTGGCCAAAGCCAGGCTCAGAGCAGCTTGGATGGAATACCACCAAGCAGGATTGCCAGCTCCAGGTTGGGAAATACCTGGAGATTTGGGGGGTAAAGCCTGGAGAGGGTAGGGTTTGGGGAGGGGAGAGGCTTCGATGGGGTATAATGCCGTAGAGTCCACCTTCCAAAACAGCCATTTTCTCCAGGTGAACTGATTTCTTTTGCCTGGAGATTAGTGGTAATAGTGGGAGATCTCCAGCTACCACCTTGAGTTTGGCAACCCTACCACCAAGCAATTGCAGGGTTGTTATGCGGAGGCAGGCAATGGCAAACCACCTGTGAACGTCTTTTGTCTTGAAAACCTTATGGGGTCACCATAAGTCAGCTGTGACCTGATGGCACTTTACACACACACAACCCTGTTTAACATTGCACTGTTAGCGGTTTGTTGGGGAGCTGAGGGAAACGAATTGTAACCCTGCTGCAATCTCAGCAGGAGAATGGTGGTGTCTGAACTGGGACTGGAAAACTATACTCTGACTTTTGAAGAAAATTGTTTGGTTAGCAAAGCTCATTTCTGAAATGTGTCCAGGGAAGTTAATCCAGTATTTATCTAGCAACTGGCAGACACATTATCCCGTCAGTTAATAAGTGGCAGGCAATCTCAAATGCAGCATTTGTGATTCCTCATCTAGTTGAAAATAGGTGACTGAAATCTGCAACTGTGTGCAGCAAGTCGTTAGTTTGATTGGGGTGCCTGTCTTCATCTAACCACTGTTAAAAATAAGCCCACCACCTCTCACCTTCCTCAACTGCTGTAATATGAAACATCCAATTACATTCTTTAAAAAAAATATTGCACATTTAAAAGGAAGCCTGCATCAATAATGTATCATTTTTGCTTTAAAGGTATTTTAAAAACCAAATTGTCTGCATTTTAAAAGTATTTCCACTGAATTTCAGATAGTAACAGTTTCTTTAATTCATTGGCATGTAGCCTAATCAAATATCACAGATCTCTCATCTGTACCCTGATATTTGGATTTAAGATGAACAGCAACTTCAATTCCTTGCCGATTTATCTGTTAATGCTCGAAACAAGACAATTCATTTTTCCACAGAGGCAAATGATTGCCTGTGCTCCACATATTCAGACATTCCAAGCAGAATAAATGTGTCCTTCTGAGACTTGTTTTCTAATATTTCAATTTATTTAATAAGAAATTGATCATAGTCACTTAACCTATTCTTCTCGGGGGGTTTCTATCTACTAATTCTTTCTGCTCTGGCTAGAAAAAGCACCTCAAACAATGACCAGCATCTGATGCCTTAAGAAAAATACTTATTAAGAAAACACTTTGTTGGAAAAACTATATTATAAAAGGGGAAAAAAACCTGTTCTTGACCAGTGTTTGATTGTAATAGTTCAATTAGTTAATACAGAGCACAGTAATTTACAAGAATCTATGGTTTAGATCCAGACTAAATTTTCCACTCACTCTACTTCTGCCAGTAGAACAGAATGATTCTGCCTCCCCCCTCTCCTGCTGCAGCCCACTGATTTCCCCAAAATGCTGGGCATGTGGGATGGGGACCCTCAGGAAAAGCATGAGAAGCAAATCAGTAGGGTTCCCAACCTCCAGATACTAGCTGAAGATGTCCTGCTGTTACAACTGAACTCCAGCCGTTAGAGATCAGTTCACCTGGAGAAAAGGGCCGCTTTGGCAATTGAACTCTATGGCATTGAAGTCCCTCCCCAAACCCCGCCCTCCTCAGGCTCTGCCCCCAAAACCTCCTGCCAGTAGCAAAGAGAGACCTGGCAACCCTACAAATTGGGTCTGCAACAAGAAAGAGGTATTGATGGAATTAACCTGGCCTCCTTCTGTTAGCAGAAACATTAGTGTGGAACCAGCCTAACCAATCACACCTATGTTTTCATCACAGCTTCTAATTTGCTGTTGGCAACCCGTGTCTTGCCATGCGTGCCCTCACAAACCTAGAATGATTCAAAGCCCCGAACTGACCAGTTGACGAGTGTTCTTGAAACCCAAAGCCACCATTAGGCCATCCATCTTGAAATCCCAGGTTAAATACCATGAAAGTATTCTGAAGAAGTAGGGTTGCCAGCACTGGGTTGGGAAATACCTGGAGATTTTGGGGGCGGAGTCTGAGGACGGTGGGGTTTGGAGGGGAAGGGACTTCAATGTCATAGAGTCCAGTGGCCAAATTGGCCATTTTCTCCAGGGGAACTGATTTCGATTGCCTGGAGATCAGTTGCAATAGTTGGAGATATCCAGCTGCCACCTGGAGGTTGGCAACCCTATGAAGAAGTGAGCTGTGACTCATGAAAGCTCAGACCCTGCCAGAAATTTTGTTAGTCTTTAAGGTGCTACCAGACTCTTGCTCTGTTCTGCCATGAAAGTAAAAAATGCATTTTCCTCCTCAGTCATAATACCACATTTTTTTAAAAGCCCATTAGCGTGCCACAAATATTGTCACTAGGTGGAGTTGTCATGCCTGTTCCTTATGAAAGCTAAATTTGAGGTATATTTTATGTCCTTGGGAATAGCATTCCATGTCCATAGTTTGTAAGAGATGTTCCAAGGCCACTTTTGCTATGAAGACAGCAAACATCATAATTATATATTCTTGCTCTTTAGTTCCAGCTTCCTCCACTAGAATCAGAATCATAGAATCATAGAGTTGGAAGGGACCACCAGGGTCATCTAGTCCAACCCCCTGCACAATGCAGGAATTTCACAACTACCTTCCCCCCACCCCCAGTGACCCCCTACTCCATACCCAGAAGATGGCCAAGATGCCCTCCCTCTCATGAACTGCCTAAGTTCATAGAATCAGCATTGCTGACAGATGGCCATCTAGCCTCTGCTTAAAAACCTCCAGGGAAGGAGCACTTACCACCTCCCTAGGAAGTGGTAATTCGGAGGGTGGTGAAGTCCCCGTCTTTGGAGGTCTTTAAGCAGAGGCTAGATGGCCATCTGTCGGGAGTGCTTTGATTGTGGGATCCTGCATGGCGGGGAGAGGGTTGGGGTCACTGGGGATGTTGGGGGAGGTAGTTGTTAATTTCCTGCATTGTGCAGGGGGTTGGATTAGATGACCCTGGTGGTCCCTTCCAACTCTATGATTCTATGATTCTAGCCTGTACCACTGAGGAACCACTCTAATTCACCCACAGCTGTCTGTGCACATAAGTTTGGTATGCGTAACTGGAGACCTTATGAAACCCATGGAATCTGGCAGTCTCCTTCTCCCTCTGCCACAATTTGACAGGAGATTGATGCTGTTAAGGATTAACTGAACATGTTGAGTGCGGCAGTGGAAGCACACCATGTCTAAGAACATAAGAATTGCAACTCTGGATCCGTCCAATGGTTCATCTTGTCCAAAATTCTGTCCAGACAACATCTGGTAGGAATGTCTGTGCACAAAAAGTGCTTAACTTTGGCTGGATCGGACCCTTGTTTTCTGTCTTACACAGACTGCTTCCTTAACAGCACATGCTCAGCAGCCACATAGCCTGTCTTCCCTTGTGTTCTTTCTGGAAAAAGACCGGAACTCTATCTTCCAAAATATTATCTTTCTATCCTGGTCTTCCTCCAAGGAAGGAACTCAAGGCAGCTTGCTTGGAGTTAATCCCATTTATCCTCATAACAACCTTGTGGAGGTACGTTAGGTTATTCAGCCTCTCCGTAAAGAACTCCCTTTTTTCATGCCATGTGTAAAGCGGATGGTTTCTAATTGCTCTCCTTTTGATTTTTAAAAAACACTTTAACATTGTGAGAATAAAAAAAAAATAGGAAAGAATGAGAACCAAAATCTGGTAAGTGAAATTTTAACCAAAATAATGGTGGGGGATGATTTGTAATTTTGATTACTGCTATGGACACAAGGAGTGGTGCAGAGTGGTAAGCTGCAGTACTGCAGTCAAAAGCTTGGCTCACAACCTGAGTTCGATTGTGACAGAAGTCGCTTTCAGGTAGCCGGCTCAAGGTTGACTCAGCCTTCCATCCTTCTGCAGTTGATAAAATGAGTATCTGGCTTGCTGGGGGCAACGTGTCTGAGAAAGGCAATGGCAAACCACCCTGTAAACATAGTCTGCCTAGTAAACATTGTGATGTAATGTCACCTCATGGGTCAGTAATGACCTGGTGCTTGCATAGGGGACTAGCTGGAGATCTCCTGCTATTACAACTGATCTCCAGTCAATAGAGATCAGTTCACCTGGAGGAAATGGCCGCTTTAACAATTGAACTCTATGGCATTGAAGTCCCTCCCCTCCCCAAACCCCACCCTTCTCATGCTCTGCCCACAAAAACCTGCCTAAGTTGATCCCACAACCATTCCATTTTACAGTAGAATTTAACAAAAGCAGGCAAAGAATGTGATGAGATCTGTGGAGCGTCTCCATTTATTTTCACTGAAGAGAGGGTGTCTTGTACTCAAAGGTATACTATTCCATTGGCTAATAGCCACTGATATGAATCCACCTTGCATGAATTTGTGTTGTTCATTTGCTTTGAAAGCTATCCAAGTGACCATTAGTACATTTCGTGGTAATGGATTCCATAAGATGCTTCTGCATTTGTTGTGAAGGATATTTTCTTTTATAGGTCTCAATTCCGCAACCGATCAATTTCATTGGGTGACCAAATGTTCTTCTATTAGGCCATCGAATCATGATGAGAGCCCATAAAAGCTTGGATATAGCAGAGTCTTATTCTTCTGCTTACAGAAAACGAGGGCTTGTGAAGGAACAGTGATTTAGAAAGTGCTTCTTATTTGAAATGAAATTAGTTCTTCCTTCCATTATGAAAATAGTAATACAAGAATGTAGCCCAGGAGGAAAAAATGCTTTACAGGAGCCCAAATAGATACTTAAAAGTGTTCTTTTTTTTTTTAATTAATCAAATACATCCCGAGTTCAAACACATTAATGCCAGGGGAAATTAGAGTAATAGGATAATATAAAGTGGGCACTCTTAGCCTCCCTTATTTATTTAAAAAACATATTGATTTTCTCTTTATAAAGGTGTTAGACATACAGAAAAGTATGGCATATTCAAAATAAAAAAATAATAAAAAAAACAATACCAAAGCCACCATGAGCCCCCCTCCCACAGTTTCCCTTTGCCAGCCCACATCACTCAAAGAAATCCAATCCAAACACCATATTTTTAAAAAAATCTAATAACTTGTTTCGCTGTCTGGACCCCCCGCCCCCCAACCAATGATTCTGGAACTCCACCCCATCCCTCATCCCTCCTCTCGGCAGCTCTTCAAACTACATTGTGATATTACTCATGGTGTACATTCATATTACATTATTTAATTACTGCTACTCCTCTACAGAACAGCCCTTCAAGTACTTGAAGATGGTTATCATGTCCCCTCTCAGACTTCTCCTCTTCAGGCTAAAATATCCAGCTCCTTCAACCTTTCCTCATAGGACTTGGTCTCCAGACCCCTCACCATCTTTGTTGCCCTCCTCTGGACACATTCCAGCTTGTCTACATCTTCCTTAAATTGTCTTAAATTGAGTCCTCTCAGTAGTTTCATCTGTCTGTTAAATGGTCACTTTAATGGTTAAATGGTCCTCTTAGAGCATCTGGAAGATGGTAGAACTCAAATACCTACCTTCTGTGTGTGCCTAGGGCATGTAGATTTCACCTGAATATTAGTGCAATATTTTAATTTATTTTTTATTTAAAAATATTTGTTAGCTGCCTTTCTTCCTATGGGGATGAAGGTGTCTTACAGTGTTAATAAAATACATTAAAACATTTTTTAAAAAACCCAAAAATGTAAAATCACACATTAGGACTGTTTTATTTTGCCATCCAATCCCATAAAGCTCCTGAGAAGGTGGGTGGATTGAGGGTTAAACTGCAAAAAACCCAATATTATAGCTTAATCTCAGCACAAGAATCATTAACCAACAACATTACTCTTTCAGTAACTCTTTATTTCAGCCACTCAAACACATCCTGTTGTTTTAAGTACCCAAAGATATCAAAACAGAGCAAACATCAATAGCATCATTTAGCAGATGATCCATTCAACTTCCAGAAGAGACGATGGGTGTTGCTTTATGGGACATCAAAAAATCTGTGTCGAAAAATGCTTATCTTAAGGTTTTCAAAACTTAATTAGATCAGGCATGCAGGGATCCGTCAGCGGAGGATGCCTTTAATTGGACTGGCACAGCAAGAAGGATGGAGAAAGCGAATGTTTCATACCTAAGTTGTGTACTTTAAAGGAGGGGGGGGAAGTGTCGAGAGACTTAGCAGAAGTCTCTCTTGCTATGTTTCTGCAGCGTCATCAAAACAGCCCAAAGTAAGGTATTAGACATAAAAAATATTATATAAAGAACTGGAATTTCAGTGCGTAGCATTTTCCCTTTGTGACAGATGACTCATAATGCTGTCTCGAAGCAGCCTGGTTTTATTAAGACATAATTCTGCGGACTTTAAAAACACTGGTTTTCTGTAATATCTACTGTCGTTCCCAATCCAAGGCACTTCACATATGCTATATACTGATCACGTTTGTATTCCTCCAGGGAGCATGGGGCCGAATTTATGGTGATTACTCTGTCTTCTCCTCTCAGCAACCCTGTAACATATGGGAGAGTGACGAAACAGTGGTCTCCCCATGAGCTTCAGAGAGATTTAAACCCAAGTCTCCCCACAACGCCTTGATATGAATGGCTCAGGCTAGCCTGATCTTGTCAGATCTTGGAAGCTAAGCAGGGTTGGCCCTGGTTAGTACTTGCGTGGGAGACCATCAAGGAAATCCAGGAGGCAGGCAATGGCAAACCATCTATGAACGTCTCTTGCCTTGAAAACCCTATGTGGCTGCCATAAGTCAGCTGTGACTTGATGGCACTTTTCTCCACCACCTCCCCCCATAATTCTCTGTTATCTACGGAGGCTTTCAGAGATCGATGCCAGACAGGTCAACTGCTGCCCATGAAGATATTTCATATCCCATCACTCCCCCTGAAGCAGGATGGTCACCTTGGTGGGCTCCAGTGGTTCGAATCTCTTCTTTCAGAATTCAGGGGACAGTCTGCTCTGCTAAGCGGAGATGTCAAAACTGACTGTTCCAGTCAGCTTTCCTATGATGTATATGTGGTCCACCAAGCAATTCTACATGGGTACCGCTAGCTGAGGATCCAGTTTTCTTCTCTGCTGGATCATTCTGTGCATGTAGATGCCATTTCCAAGCCTGAATGGCCTATACTGGACTGCAGATCAGACTACCCAAATCCTGTTTTGATGCCCCAATAACCATATGATTTTACTCATCCCTTGTGCAAATTTTACTTGTGACTTTTGTGCCATTTTGCTTTCCCAGCGTGGTGTAATGGCTAGCTGGAGATCTCCTGCTATTACAACTGATCTCCAGCCGATAGAGATCAGTTCACCTGGAGAAAATGGCCGCTTTGGCAATTGAACTCTATGGCATTGAAGTCCCTCCCCTCCCCAAACCCTGCCCAACTCAGGCTCCACCCCAAAAATCTCCTGCTGGTGGCAAAGAGGGACCTGGCAACCCTAAGGACGGTGGTAAATATTCTTACTTTCACAGAAATGAAATCAGCTTTTGTCCTTTACAGATAACTGAAGGAGAAGTAACTGACTTTGGTTACTCGCCAAGTTTTTACCCCAGTTTTCTTCATTTACTATTTGTGGACACCATTTCCCAATAAAAAAAAGCACGCATCGCCCCAAACACACTTTGTAACTTAACGCTTTTACATTTATTCTTGAGGCCGAGCAACTGGCTTTGGCTAATTGACCAGGTTTCAGCCACATTTCTAATTCAGTACGTCTTTGAAAGGTCTGCTGTATTTGAGCAAGTAAGCAATAAAAATCCTCATTAAGTGGATTTTCTGGTCCCAATGATATTTTCCAGCAGCTCCGGTTTTTCCTCCTTTATTTCATTATAAATCTCGGCTACTCTCCAAAACTCTTTCCCCAACATTTCAGGCACTTAACGATTTCCAGCATTTCCACTTTTTAATATAAATTAAGGGTAAGAATCTGAGGACAGCCTATTCACAGGAACCCAGAACATCAGGATTGCATTCATGCTCGCACTAACTCGAGTGCTGCGATATAGCTTATGACAATATTGGGTTGGTTCCTAAGTTGCTGTTCTGTTGGTACATTTCTATTGGCACAAAATGGCATTTCTGTTGGCAGAGGAGGGCAGAAGATTTCTAATGATTTCCCCCTCCCTCTTTTCTAGGGTTGCCAACTGCCAGGTAGTAGCAGGAGATCTCCTGCTAATTCAACTGATCTCCAGCCAATAGAGATCAGATCACCTGGAGAAAAATGGCCGCTTTAGCAATTGAACTCTATGGCATTGAAGCCCCTCACCTCCCCAAACCCCGCCCTCTTCAGGCTTCGCCCCCAAAAACTCCCGCTGGTTGAGAAGAGGGACCTGGCAACCCTACTCTTTTCCCACCACAGTGTTGGGGGGGGGGAGGCACCGGCAGGAACACAATTGGGGGGACACAGAGAAGGAGGTCCCCACAATTGCCTCCAAGTGGTAGAGAAAATCAGCATATAAAAACCAACTCTTCTTCTTCCTCCTCCTCCTCCTCCAAACCACCACTGCTTGTGTATGTGTAATTTTGCCCCACGTACCCTGCCCTCATAAGATCAGGTCAAGTTAAAGCTGAGTTATTGCTCTCAGAGGAGACTGCCTGTTGCATTTCTGTCCCTCCGAGGAAAGATAGTTCTTACTCTTACCTACTCTAAAATTAAACCCTTTCCTCCAATTTCAAGTTATCAAAAAGAGTGTTTCGGCCTTTATAAGCCTGGGGGACTCTGGTCTAAACAAACAGCATTCCTATTTGAAGAAGATGGAACTGTGATTATCTCTTCTTGTCGGTGTAGGTTTTTCAGTGACATGAAAGCAAGGGGGATGTAAGAGATTTGAAAAAGGTCCATGTTGTATAGTTCTATACAACATCTATAGTTCTATAGGGTTGTTTTTTTGGCTCTTTCTGCCACACTGCCCCATAAAGTTGGCCTGTCGCTGATATGCTTTAGTTTAAGAGAGAATTGATTTCCCCAAGTTTATTTCTCCCCATATGCTTTCTCTGTGCCTCATCCCACTCTCCGAAGTTCCAGTTTAATTCAGAGAATTTCTAAAGTCAGTGATGGAACTGAAGCCTGTGCAGCTTGTCATAGCAATTGGTTCCTTCCATTCATTTGCATCTCCTGTGTTACTAACACACACTTGAGAAAAAACTGCAAAGAAACGGGCTGGATATGCTTCTACATATGAATGTACTGATTCCTTTAGCGTAGTGTTTTGTTTTAATTACTTCATTTATACCCAGACATTTCTCCAAATGGCTGGCCTCTGGTTGGCCACTGTGTGGACAGACTGCTGGACTTGATGGGCCTTGGTCTGATTCAGCATGGCTTTTCTTATGTTCTTATGTAACCTACTTAACAAATACATTTGTTTTGAAGGAAAGGAATCCTGAAATTAATAAGGCCCCATTTGTGTTCATTTTTCCTTCTTTCATAATACTAGAACGCGGGGTCATCTGCTGAAGCTGGAGGGTGAGAGATTCAAAACAGATAAAAGGAAATATTTCTTCACACAACACTTAGTTAAATTGTGGTGGAACTCCCTGCCCCAGGATGTGATGATGGCTGCCAAATTGGAAGGCTTTAAGAGGGGAGGGGACATGTTCATGGGGGAGAGGGCTATCCATGGCTACTATTAAAAATGGATTCTAGTCATGATACGTACCCATTCTCTCCAGGATCAGAGGAGCATGCCTATTATATTTAGGTGCTTTGGTATACAGGCAGGGTGATGGATGTGAGGGTGATCTGGCTGCGACATCTGCCACCTCATCGATCGCCAGGGTTGATTGGGCTGATCTGGCTGGCTAGGAAGGTGTCCCCTCCCTCCCTCACCACTCCATGTGCATCCCTCCCAAAGCTGCGCACTAGGTGGAAGAGGACGACCATCCCAGATAGAAGGAGTGTACCGTTCTTCAGTGAAGGATGCTGCTGCTGCAGTCGTCTTGTTTGTGGGCTTCCTAGAGGCACCTGGTTGGCCACTGTGTGAACAGACTGCTGGACTTGATGGGCCTTGGTCTGAACCAGCATGGCCTTTCTTATGTTCTAGGCCTGTCTGCATATGTTAATCAATGTGTGTTCCTATCCAAAGCCATCAGTCGCATCTATCTAATCACGTTTAAGTGGAGCTGAATGAGGACCATGACTTTTTATAACCATTTTTCTCCCGTTACCTTTTCTAGTGAGAAGTTATCATAGCTTTACATAGAATCATAGAGTTGGAAGGGATCACCGGGGTCATCAAGTCCAACCCCCTGCACAATGCAGGAAATTCACAACTACCTCCCCCCCCCACACACCCTTAGTGACCAGAAGATGCCCAAGATGCCCTCCCTTTCATCATCTGCCTAAGGTCACAGAATCAGCATTGCTGACAGATGGCCATCTAGCCTCTTCTTAAAAACCTCCATGGAAGGAGAGCTTACCACCTCCCGAGGAAGTCTGTTCCACTGAGGAACTGCTCTAACTGATAGAAAATTCTTCCTAATGTCTAGACGGAAACTCTTTTGATTTAATTTCAACCCGTTGGATCTGGTCCCACCTTCTGGGGCAACAGAAAACAACTCGGCACCATCCTCTATATGACAGCCCCTCAAATACATCTTGAGCATAGCTCTTTTTTTTCTTTTTTTCTTTTTTTTTTTTTTGCAGTTTCTCATATATTAAAATATAGCATATTTAATATTCAAGTCCCTCCTGGTATCTTCTGAACCCTCCCAAGTCCAATCGGCACCTCAAGATAGGTCTGAGTTAGGCACCCCTTCACCAGCTAAAAGCGTTATTCCTTCCGTCGATCGGAAAATCATATTTTCCTTGCCTATAAACAGAAGGACACTGCCAGCAGGACCCCTGTTTGCAAACGAGACTCCCGTCTCATAAATTATCGCTGGCCTGCATAGTAATAAGGCCATTTATATGGAAATGGCCACGCAACTATTCTTTTGCCAGCACTTGAGCAATTCATGAACTGCTTTCCACATTACGAGAAGTGCTTCATGAATCAGGTGAAAAACAAAATTGAGACACTGGTAATTTTCAACATCTTTTGATAAACACCCTCTCCAAGCATGGAAACAGCGAGGAAGTCAAGAGGCTCTAAGGCAGAAGGAAACATAAAGGATAATAATGTCAATGGGATTGAATGCTGACACAGGGTAATGGTCTTCACCTCCTTTGGCATAGGCTAGAGATTTATTGAAATAGGAAACCAACCCAGAGCCAAAGCAGAATGGTTTGTTTAGAAAGAGGAAGGTAATGGCTCCTTGCGGATGACAATGGTGATAGTCTGTGAGTTATTCCATGGCTTCAAATCTACCTTTGCTAATGAAGTAGCGGGAAAGGTACTCGGCATCTCAGAAACCCCCTTTTGGATTTATTGACAGAATCATCATACATGAGTCCCTCTTGAAAGTGTATTATGTTCAACCAAATACAGCAGCTGGTTTGGGGTAATTGAAACATCAAATAGACAGTTGTAATAGACTGTTGAAAAATACAGTAGTTATGGCATGGCAACTACATTTCTTATTGTGAGTGCATACAAAGACGAGCACCACCAGTACTCACCACTAAAGGTCCACAAATCTTGGCTGAACTTGGTACTCAGCCAGGGATTGTTTCTGTTGGTCTGTGAAGGCCCTCCTTTCTTGCTTTGTGTTTTTGGCCATGTATGCAGGGCTGTTTCCCTTGCGGTCACCCCACCGACTACTCCAGTGCTTCGTTTTGATCATGCATGCCTTTCCTGGCTGTCAAGCGTCACCTTGCTCTCCCCGCACGTTTCTGCATGATTTGCCCATATTTTCTGGATGCTGTTTTAGTGAGAATCCGGAAAACGTGGCAAAACACATGGAAACACACAGGGAGAGCGAGGCAACCTCTGATGGTCAGGAAAGGCATGCATAAACAAACCAAAGCACTGGAGCAGTCAGCGGGGGTGACGGCGGGGAATAGGGTTGCCAACCTCAAGGTACTAGCTGGAAATCTCCTGCTATTACAACTGATCTCCAGCCGATAGAGATGAGTTCACCTGGAGAAAATGGCCCCTTTGGCAACTGGACTCTATGGCATTGAAGTCCCTCCACAAACCCTGCTCTCCTCAGGCTCCGCCCCAAAAACCTCCCACCAGTGGTGAAGAGGAAACTGGCAACCCTAGTGGGGAAACAGTCCTGCATAAATGGCCTTTGTGTCCCTTCTATATCAGCTGCCAAGAGTTTTACACAGGAGCTAGTCTCAGCTCTTAGAGCTCTCTCAGACCCACCTACCTCACAGGGTCTGTTGTGGGGAGGGAAGGGAAGGTGATTGTAAGCTGATTTAATTTTTTCTTAAGTGGTTGAGAAAGTCAGCATATAAAAACCAACTCCTCCTCCTCCTCCTCCTCCTCCTCCTCCTTCTTCTTCTTCCTCCATTTTGTCCTTACAACAGCCACCATAAGAAAGGGGCTAGGTTAGAGAAACTGAGTGCCCAAAGGCCACCCAGTGAGCTCATGGCAGTGAATGTTCAGACCCGGGTCTCCCAAATCCTAGCCTGACGATCTAACGGCTATACTGTGCTGGTAAAATAGCAGCTTCTCTCCTCTTACTCCAGCAGTTGCTGGTGCATTTCAAAATCAGTGCCATTTTGAAAGTGGTGATCACTGTGTTCTTCAGTTGCTGTTCGATTTCTCAAGATAGAATAATAAACTAAAGGCTTCCCCTACTGGTCAGTGGAATTCAATTTATGGTTGCAATTGGAAACCTGGTGTTCTTATTTATGGAGACCTGCTAGTAACTAATGCCATACTTGGGAGAGAATAGCACCATCAATATTAATGGAATAGTGCTACATCATAGGAATTTGATAGTTTCTTCTTCGATGGCAGGCAAAATCCATTGAAAGATGGCTTTGTCCCTTTCATAGAACTTCATAATTTTCAGCTATTTTTCTCATTAGGGATGTGTTGAACTGTTAGGAATTGAGTAGTCATCTGACTGCCAGGTTTGCCAAGGAAAATCATGGCTGCCCTTCGCAATCTGTATACTCCATATTCAAAATGTCACGATGTTTATGCGACAATTAAGAATATTTAGCATCTTGTGTAAAAACCGTACACTGATATAAAGACGTGCATTCATATTTTAGGCAGTAAATGCCATCTGGGTTGGAAAGTGCTTTCAAAGGAAAAGGCTTCATGGTTCAGTTTGAAAGCCTGACAAGGTTATTGCAAAATATGGAGGGATTCTCTATCTTGTAGTCTTCACAGTCTATTATAAAGGGCTGCTCTCTTCAGGTCTCTTGCATGCATTTTGCTTCCCTGAATGTGAGTACACACGTCTGTAGAGAAATATGAGCTTTGTAGGGAAGGTGTAAGGATGTGTCACTGGCAACCAAGACCAGATTAATTCATGCCATCGTACTCCCTATTACTATGTATGGGTGTGAGAGCTGGACAATGAAGAAAGCTGATAGGAAGAAAGTAGATTCCTTTGAAATGTGGTGTTGGAGGAGAGTGTTACAGATACCCTGGACCGCCAAAAAAACAAATCAGTGGGTTTTAGATCAAATCAAGCCTGAACTGGCCCTAGAAGCTAAAATGACTAAACTGAGGCTGTTGTACTTTGGACATATTATGAGAAGACAAGATTCACTGGAAAAGACAGTCATGCTAGGAAAAGTTGAAGGCAGCAGGAAAAGAGGAAGACCCAACAAGAGACTGATTGACTCTATAAAGGAAGCCACGTCCCTCATTTTGCAAGATCTGAGCAAGGCTGTTAAGGATAGGACACTTCAGAGGACATTGATTCATAGGGTCGCCATGAGTCAGAAATGACTTGACGGCACTTAACACACACAAACACACACACACACACACAGGGCAGGTGTGCAAGGGCTTCCTCTCCTCAGTGGACATACACACATGAGGGAAGACAATCATGATGCAGGTTCTCTATGATATGAAGAAACACATTCCCTTAATTCCAGATATACCCTTGTTTTGAAAATGGTATGGAAGTGGAGTTAATGTGGGACTCTGCTTTAAATGGCTGGTGATGAAAAGTTGCCATCAAGTCACAGCCAAGGCAAGGCATGAATAGAGGGGGTCTGCCATCATCTACCTCTGCGTAGCAACCCTGGACTTCCTTGCTGGTCTCCCATCCAAGTACTAACCAGGGCCGACCCTGCTTAGCTTCTGAGATCTGATGAGATTGGGCTAGCCTGAGCCATCCAGGTCAGGACTCAAATAGATCACGATGGGTAGCCGTGTTAGTCTGTCACTAGCAGTATCTGAAGAAGTGAGCTGTGGCTCATGAAAGCTGATACCCTGCCAGAAATCTTGTTAGTCTTTAAGGCGTTACAGGACTCAAATAGTTAAAGCCATGATAATTGGAGATGTCTCTCTCTCTCTCTCTCTCTCTCTCTCTCTCTCTCTCTCTCTCTCTCTCTCTCTCTCTCTCTCTCTCTCTCTCTGTGTGTGTGTGTGTGTGTGTGTGTGTGTGTGTGTGTTAAGTGCCATCAAGTCGCTTCCGACTCATGGCGACCCTATGAATCAACGTCCTCCCAAATGTCCTATCTTTGACAGCCTTGCTCAGGTCTTGCAAATTGAGGGATGTGGCTTCCTTTATTGAGTCAATCCATCTCTTGTTGGGTCTTCCTCTTTTCCTGCTGCCCTCAACTTTTCCTAGCATTGGAGATACTGGTAGGTATATTTATATTTAAGAACCCTGTACCTTGGGTCCCTTGTGTTGCTTGGTAAGCCTGTTAAGTGGCCAAGATCCAAAGGGGCTTGTGGGTATACACAAGTACTTTCAGATGCACTTTGGCCTTTCCATGCTTTTTCTGTTTGATTGCAGCTGGCTCAGTTGTTCCATCTTTCTTCCCTGAATAATACTATAATGCCCATGAGGAAGTGTGAGAATGTTCCTGCCTTTCCTAGTAAAGGAAATGGGTCACACAGGCATGCTAGGACAAGCACAACAGCAGTTTCTTACTTTTAGCAAGAAGAAGAAGAGGAAGAAGAGGAGGAGGAGGCTGGGGGTCAGTGGTATAGCCTCTGCTTGGCATGCAGAAGGTCCCAGGTTCAATCCCCGGCATCTCCAGTTAAAGGGACTAGGAGAGAAGGTGATATGAAAGATCTCTGCTGAAGACCCTGGAGAGCCGCTGCCGGTCTGAGTAGACAATACTGACTTTGATGGACCAAGGGTCTGATTCAGTATAAGACAGCTTCATGTGTTAAGAAGAAGAAGAAGAAGAAAAGTTGGTTTTTATATGCCGACTTTCTCTACCACTCAAGGGAGAATCAAACCGGCGTACAATCACCTTCTCTTCCCCTCCCCACAACAGACACCCTGTGAGGTAGGTGGGGCTGAGAGAGAGTGACTAGCCCAAGGTCGTCCAGCTGGCTTCGTGTATAGAAGTGGGGAAACAAATCCACCAGATTAGCCTCCGCCACTCATGTGGAGGAGTGGGGAATCAAACCCGTTCTGCAGATCAGACTCCACCGCTCCAAAGACACCTCTCTTAACCACTACACCACGCTGGCTCTCACCAAATAAGAATTTGGTAGGCACAGAGGAGACTATAATTCCCATGAGACAGTGTGAGCACATGCACAAATCCATCCACATCTGGATGTGGATCCCTGTGGATCTAGGTCCACATCTGGATCTGTCAACAACTGGCATGCCTTCAGCGTTAGCACACTTTGAGTAAGACAGTGGTAAGGGATACAAAGATATCCCTCGCGTGTAAGTTACTGTGAAAACACAGTGAGGTGTTTTTTAAATTTAAGAATATGGTGAAGTGTGGTGGGGAGGGTGGGGAATGACAGAGTAGGTGATGGCACCTGGTGAGAAACCTGCTGGATCCCTATATGATATCACACATTTGAACTGTTCGAACACTTTGTTGAACATTGGACTGTGCTGCCAGCAACTGGCAAAGAACACAGAAAAGAAATCCCACAAAAGAGAAGTCCACGCCAAAAAAATTCCATTCAGCTGTCCAACTGAGCAAAACACAAAGCATATTGGATACTCTTCGGAGGAGGGAGTATCAATACTACCCATACCCCTTCCTTTCCTGCTAATATGCCCCGTATTTGTTAAGTCCATGCTGCGTTATAGTTCCTTGCTTTTCCTTTATTCTCTGAAGCGAGGAAGAAAAGAAAAAGTAGGGAAAAAATGGCAGGGGGAAAAAAAGAAAGAATAAAAGGCATTATTTCCTCCCCTTGTGCTAATTCTTCGTCTTTTCTTGTCTCTCCCCTCTATGAGAAAGTATCGTTCAGTGTGGAACGCACAGGCAGTTATAAAATAAACAACCTTCCAAATTGACAGTACATTTATTTATACACGTCTCACACTAACTCATTACACATCATCATGTTGCTCCCCGGGCTACACAGTTTTTTTTCCCAAAAAGAAGAAGCATGCATAAATCAAGGGAGATTTATTCCTTTACATTTTCTCATTGATCCACAGACTTTTTTTTTTTTTGAGCTTCAGTGCCATGGAAAACACAATCTCTTCTCATTTATTCTCATAAGGGTATGTGATTCCCAATAACCATATTCTCTTTCTCGCTTGTAACAATAAACCTCCTTCCATAAATATTGTAAAGTGCGGTACGAGAATGTTGTGTGGCACATTTGTGCGGACTTTTCTGGGGGGAGTTTGCGTGCTGCTTTCAAGTTTCCTCTGCAAATTCTAAACATGAACACTTCTTTTGTGCCATATTTACCCAGGTGTCTGTCATTTCGTTTGTCACGGTAAAAGAAGGGATCAAATCTAGTATTTTGTGTATATGGCCACCACCTCGAGGAGACTGGAGGAGAGGGCCTGCAGGGCAAGCAACCCTGGAAAGACGCTAGCCTTATACAAAGAACCTCTCTCTGTGTTGACTGAATGCACAAAAAGTTGACTGTGGTCATTTATGCATGGGTACTTTCACTCATGTTTACCCCCAGTCTGTCTCGGTTGTTCCTTGGAGTTATGCATGAGTTTTCCCTCCATTAGAGATGACCTCGCTGCCAGCCCTCACAAATCTTGGGACTTCCCATCCCTCTATTAACCAGATTCTTCCATCCCCCTGAGCTCAGCCCACTTGAAATCCCAATGCATTAGGCAAAGTGCGGGACATGCAAGCTTGGTTTTTCTCACAGCCAGTTACAAAGCAGTGTGTAAAGAGGCGGGGATTCAAATGCTTCCTGCTTCCTTGGAGCTTCCCACATCACCTGGAGAAAATGGCCGCTTTGGCAATTGGACCCTGGGGCATTGAAGTCCCTCCCCTCCCCAAACCCCTCCCTCCTCAGGCTCCTCCCCCAAAATCTCCAGGTGTTTCCCAACCCGGAGCTGGCAACCCTATTTATATGTGAGCAGAGCAGCATCACACCTGCTTTTCCATCTCATCCCATGGCACTGAAGTAACGTTTAAAAGTCTGGTTGCATGGCCATTGGTACAAGATGCCGATTCTGTGGGGGACGCCCATGTGATTGGTCCAGCCCATGTGACTGTGAATCATCATAAACACTACAGCTGAAGGAAGATGAACTCATCGAAAAGGTTTCACATGGCACTGTGGTAAAAGTATTTTTTGTTTGTCTGTTACTTTTGGTTATATGAAATCCTTGTTTATATCAAGCGAACCAAAGCAATATTTCTCTGTTTTTTACAATCTCATCTGGCAGCCTTGTCCCACAATTTCCACTCAGAAAATAAATTTACAAAAGCCCGAGGAAATCGGACCTGAGGTACAATTCCATTTCATCTATATAAAAGATAGTAAACTGAGGAATAATATTTTGTAACAGCTTGTGATGGCTCTGGAACATAACAGCATTGCTTCAGGAAAGGTATGTTTTTGTGTAATCCCAATTCAATTTATTAGAAATCCAAAGAGGTAGATAGGGCCAGACCTTTATGAGAGAGAAGTGATTCAGCTGTACAGCCGTGTGGTAAGCAGACCATTCCTGTCAGGCAGGGCCTGACCATTTTGTGCATTTTTAAAAACTATAATGAACCTTTCGTAGTAGATCACTACAGAGTTGTGTATATTTTGCTTTCTGGGGTGTAGTCTGATTAACGTGTGACAGGAGAGAAACTTGACAGCTGTTTGTAGCCACACTAACTTTTTAAACTAAAGGTATTGATTTTGCACTTTAATAGAGAGTGAGATACATCAATAACACCTGCTGAGAATTTTGTTCACAATTATAACATTTCAAGCCTGTGGACAGCATATCGTTAGTTGTTCTCGATAGCTGAGGGGTCTTATGCCATCTTTGTAGACATGGTTGCTGCTTCCAGGATTGAAATTCAAGCTTGAAATAAGCCACTGTGTGGGACAAGAATCTGTTATGGTTACTTTCCACACCAAGTTTCCCAAAGTCAGCAGCAGTCCTTAGGATTGAGATGGTACCAACCTAGCCTCGCGTCCAGTTTCACACAGCAGCCAACTAGGGCTGTGCATATCGGGTTTACCAACCTGAAAATAAACTTGAAAAAAGGCATTTCAGCTTTTTCTGGGTTTATTTGGGGCCAAATATTGAAATAGACAATAAAGCCTAAGCCTGATGGCCAATTGCCGAATCAGCTAATAGATAATTCAGCTTATTCGGCCTTCAGCTTTCTCCACTGGCAGTGAATACTGCATTTTAATTACTCATTGAGCGAAGAAACTCTTCCTTTTATCTGTCCTCACTCTATGCTTCATCATATTCCTTGGGCATCTAAGTATTATCCATGGGGTAGAGCTGGTTGACACAAATAGTGCCTGAGTGAACGCCCACCAGGTCCCCCACTTACTCCTGATGCATTGATGGACTTCAGAAAATCTAATAAATTGTTGGTAATTTACTTTCTGAAATCTGAGTTATTTAAGCATTGTGCTCTAATGTTTCCTGGCTTATTTGGACTACAACCAAATAGACAATAACACCACATTTTAGTGGTGACGTAGGGTAGCTTTAGGAATTGCCAGAAACTGTATGGTAAAGCCATAGTTTCCTCCCATTCCTACAGCTTTCCTCTATCACAGCTGGATTTTCTACTGAAGTGACATAATGGCTCATGCGACATTGACATATTTTAATTTCTCTCTCTCTCTCTCCTGCTGCTAGATAGAGCGCCCTGTAGGGAACAGGAGCTGGGAGTGGGAGACTGGCGGCCCAATCGTTAAGTCCGGGGAACCAGGATTTTGACATTGGGCGAAAACGCATGGTCGCTTTAGCTTCCTTTATTCCCTGTTTCAGCTAGGATTCAGCCAGGATCAAACGCATGCTTTTCGCTGAACGTGCGTTCGATCCTGGCTGAATCCTGGCTGAAACAGGGAATAAAGGAGGCTAAAGTGACCATATATTTTCCCCCATTGACTCTCTAGGACATACAGTTTGAGATACAAAGTTTCTGGAAATGTTGATGCCAGGGAGAAGATTTTTCTCATGGTTTCCAGAAAAAAAATGGAAATGTGGGCAGAATTAACATATATGCTACACTTACTTTCCTATCAAACCTTACCTATTTTGGTTCTTTAACTACCTGCAATGCCTCATTTATAACTTAATAAGCATATAAATTTGTATTAACTGGCATGTGAACTTAAAACTATGTGTCTTAGTTTTCTAAATGCAAAATTGCCTATACACTCAATACTAAAACAAGAAGGTTGTAAACTGCTGCACCGTTTGCTATTTTGCCACCTTCCACTCATTACAAGAGCGGGGGTGGGGGGAAGCATAGACCTTTTTTTTAGCAATCCTCAAAATTTCTCAATTTTTCTAGTGAAAAAATTGAAAAGGGGCCTCAGAAAAACAACAGGGAAAATGTTTTTCCCCATTCCCTCCTCCAGGCCTTCACTAGGCTTCTAGGTTGGGAAATACCTGGATATTTTGGGGGTGGAGCCTGAGAAGGGCAGGGTTTGGGGAGGGACTTCAGTGGGGTATAATGCCATAGAGTCCACCTTCCAAAGCAGCCATTTTCTCCAGGTGAACTGATCTCTGTCGCCTGGAGATCAGTTGTAATAGCGGGAGATCACCAGCTACCACCTGGAGGTTGGCAACACTAGCCTAAGCATGTCTACATACGGCACAATTCTCAACAGTTATACCCTTCTAAAGTTATAGCCTTCAGTGGACTTAGAATATAATACTTCTGCTCAGGATTAAGAACATAAGAAAGGGCATGCTGGATCAGACCAAGGTCCATCAAGTCCAGCAGTCTATTCACACAGTGGCCAACCAGGTGCCTCCAGGAAGCCCACAAACAAAATGACTGCAACAGAATTATCTTGCCTGTGTTCCACATCACCTAGTAGTAGTATAATTTATTGCAGTACTTGACCAGTATTGCAAAGTTAAAACATCATTAAAACAACAATAGTTCAATACAACAGAAGAATAGCTACATGAACATTTGAGCCAGACAAATGGGTTTAAAACACTGCATCAGCTTTAATATCGTTTCCCTGTGTCTTACATATCCCAAGACAGAATTTGACTACTTGTTTGGATACCCAGTGGTTTCTATCAGACAACAGATAGTCCAGTTTAACACAGCACCTAATATAATAGGCATGCTCCTCTGATCCTGGAGAAAATAGGGATGCATCATGACTAGTATCCAATTTGGCTACTAGCCATGGATAGCCCTCTCCTCCACAAATATGTTCATGGAGCCTTCCAAGTTGGCAGCCATCACCACGTCCTGGATTGCACTGATAATGCTTTCAGCATGTATGTTGATCATGACAGGATTACATCTGAACGTTGGTATTGCTGAGAGGGAAGTGTGAAGATGGATGTGATTTTCTCTATTGTGATAGACCTACACAAGTTTAATTTTGTTGGTGACACTGATGGCGGGGCCGGTCTGAGAACGACGGAGGATAAATTACTGCACTTCACTGTGCCGCAGCTTTCATAATTTACAATAAGAGTCAGACAAAGTTATTACCATTATCTGCTACACATTACAAGATTAATAAGCCCCATTCTTTTTGTAGAATGGTCAACTAATAAGGTTTTGAATTTCCTCACTTGCTAATAGCTGCGGTTGAATTTAGGCATTCTTTTTTCAACTTTTCATGTATTGCAATGTTGCAACTTGAGATGGAAATGAGAATAACAATCCAGGAGTAGTGGTGGTGGTGGTGGTGGTGGTGGTAGAAAATGATAATGGTAGAGTTGCGAACTCTGGGTTGGGAAATTCCTGGAGATTTGGGGAGTAGGGCTTGGAATAGGGTTGCCAGGTCCCTCTTTGCCCCCAGCAGGAGGTTTTTGGGGTGGAGCCCGAGGAGGGTGGGGTTTGGGGAGGGAAGAGACTTCAATGCCATCGAGTCCAATTGCCAAAGCTGCCATTTTCTCCAGGGGAACTTATTTCTGTTGGCTGGAGATCAGTTGCAATAGCAGGAGATCTTCTGCTGTTACCTGGAGGTTAGCAACCCTAGCTTGGAAAGGGGTGGATTTAGAGAGGGGAGGAACCTCAGCAGGGTATAATTCCATAGAGTCCACCCTCCAAAGCAGCCATTTGTTCTGTAGTCTAGAGAGAAGCTGCAGTTCTGGGAGATCTCCAGGCCTAGGGTTGCCAACCTCCAGGTACTAGCTGGCGGTGCACCGTGCCCTTCTCTTCAGCAGAGATGAAAAAATAAGGCCAAGGACAAGGTTGATGCTGTAAAATAAAATGTGTGTGTGGGGTGGGGGTGGGGGGGGAGAATTCCTAATACGTTTTATCAAGAGGCTTCTTCAGGGGGTTCTGTAATATATAATATGAAACAGTTTCCCCTGAAGAAGTCTGTCGGAGAAATGCTTAAGGAATTTTTAACTGAGTAATGAAATATATTTTTTACTTTATTTTGCACCATTGGCCTTGGCTTTATAGTTTTTTTTATTTCTTAGTGAGTTGTGCAGCTCTTTTATTTTCTCCTTCTCTTGAGCAGAACCAAAAACCATCCTGTTTTGCCCCGCAGCAGAGCTGCCACCAAATGGAGCACACTAGTATTGTCACATATGAGGCCATGTTCACTAAGGTTTTTGACTCTAGCACAGTGGCTTTCATATGGGATTAAATACAAAAACTGGAAACTAGGTCTGTAGAAGGCTGTTGGCGTTGATCCAATTAAACACAATGGAGCCTCTCTGGTTAGAGGCACTGTACCTGTGAATTTCAGTTGTCAGTAAGGGAACAAATCTATAACTATTTCATAATATCCAAATGAAAAGAGATTCAAAGCTTCATTTGCTCCAAGGGAAAAAAAAAGTTCTTAAAGCAATGCACCCAACCATTGTCAGAATTAAGGCATTCCTAATAAAATCTTAGCCCTTTTAGGAATGTATGCAAGACGGAGTGGTGTAGTGGTTAGAGTATCAGACAAGGCTTGAGTTCAAATGGTTCCATGGCTGTGAAGCAAGCTGGGTGTCCTTGGGTCAGTCATTCCCTCTCAGTCTAACTTCTCTCACAGGGTTATTTTGATGACACGATGAAAAAAAGTGGACCATATACAATACCCTGAGTTTCTGGGAGGAAGGATGGGGTAAAATTGTGCTAGATCAGGGGTCCCCATTGAGCCTGATGGAGTTTCTGGAATTTCAAGTATGAAGACTGGATGCCACTACAAAATGGCAGCCAGGGTGAGGGGGAATCACAAATGGTGGAAGGTTGCAAGCTAAGCACCTTCTACAGGTCCCTCTTTGCCAGGTCCCTCTTCGCCACCGGCAGGAGGTTTTGGGGGCGGAGCTTGAGGAGGGTGGGGTTTGGGGAGGGCTTCAATGCCATAGAGTCCAACTGCCAAAGTGTCCATTTTTTTTCCAGGTGAACTGGCACAAATGGCCAAAGACTCAAATCAACCCCTGAAACCCATCAGTTGGGGCCCACAGGCATCATATTGGGGATCACTGTGGCTGAGAAATAAGTGAGCATGTTTTACCTCTCTCCCCCATGTATACAGAAACAAATGTGGTCATCAGATTCAGTTTAAAACACGGGCATTCCCCTCTTTTCTATTTTTATATGGAATTACGAGGTGAGTAAGAGGCCAGCTGG
Organism: Euleptes europaea; assembly: GCF_029931775.1. Lineage (NCBI taxonomy): Eukaryota > Metazoa > Chordata > Lepidosauria > Squamata > Sphaerodactylidae > Euleptes > Euleptes europaea. The sequence continues at coordinate 45,747,749 of NC_079326.1, forward strand.
AGATACTCAGCTGAGCTGTCTGATTTGAGCAGTGAATAATAATGAATCACCTACAGTTGGATGGCAGCCAAATACACTGGAATTTACTGTGAACAAAGAGGTGGAATGTTAAGTATTGTTCTTTAGACCTTTTGGGGCTTTCCTGTGGCACCTTGCTTATTGTTTAGCTATTTCTTAGCCATAGGGTTGCCAGAACCCCCCGGCCACTGGCGGGGGTTGAGGGGGTAGGGTTACCAGATCCAGGTTGGGAAATTCCTGGAGATTTGGGGATGGAGCCTGGGGAGTTTAGGGACCTCTGAAGGGTACAATGTCATAGTGTCTCCCCTCCAAAGCATCCATTTGCTCCAGGGAAACTGGTCTCTGTAGTGTTGAGATGAGCTGTGATTCCGGGATATCCCCCAGGTCCTACCTGAAGGCTGGCATCCCTACTTAGTCCTCATGTGGCCCTAAAGCTTCATTCTTTCTCTGAGGCTCAGCAGTCCTGTAAATATAATGCTTCCCTTTATAAATTTTGTCTTAGGAGACATCTGTGTATTGTTGGGGATTGCATTGTTGTCCTACAACAGTCAACTGCATCAGCAGACCCACACATGAAAATCCAGTTGTGAATTATTGCTATAGCGCAACATCCAATGACGTGTGGATACAGCCATAGTAAGACTGTTGTTTTAATGTATCCACTAGAAATAGGGTGACCAGGACTCTAGCTAGAATGAGAGACCACCCGTACTGGAGCCTAGGCACCCGCCAATACTTAGAAGAATGGCCAGAGAAAACTGTCACAGAAATGCCATGCCAACACTTCTGGCACAAATCCGGAAGTGACATTAGCACTCAATGCGACGCTCTAGGATTCCAGCAAAGCTCTATGGTAAAGCATTCTGGAAGTGACATTACAGTGGTGCTGTGTCACCTCTGTTGCATGTCCCATCCCCACAACTCCTGCTGGTTGCCAGTGTTTAGTTGGTAACCCTAGGCAGAACCAAATGACATTAGTTCCTCCTGTGAAAGCAGTGTTGAGGCCAGAATAAAAACAGGCCCATGTATGGAGGGCGTGAGTGACCAGCGATTCTTTCTGGCACCAGCTTCTCATGCCTCATCAAGTATTGCACCAATGGGGCTCTGCCGTTTGGAAAGCTTTGTGGAGAAAAGTGAACTACTACTGTGAATACAGTGATTGGGGGGTGCTGCTGCCTTTCATGTATCTATTGGTAGGGTTGCCACCTCTGGGTTGAGAAATACCTGGAGATTTCGGGGGGAGGGGTAGACCTGAGGATAATGGGGTTTGGGGAGGGACTTCAGTGGGGTATAATGCCATAGAGTCCACCTTCTAAAGTGGCCGTTTTCTCCAGGTGAACTGATCTCTATTGGCTGGAGATCAGTTGTAATCCCAGGAGATGTCCAGTTACCACCTATCTATCAAGTGGATTTCTATACCGTCCATCCTCCAGCCAACTCAGGGCATGTTTATGATCCCATTTTATTATCACAGCAACCCTGTGTGGTAGGTAAGAACTGAGAGTAAGTAGAGAGGACCAAAGGTCACCTCAGGCTCTTTATATATTTATTTAAAACATTTATTAGCCACCTTCCTCCCTTGCAGAACTCAAGGTGGCTTACAATATAAATAAAACATTATTTAAAAAAAACCCACACACATAATAGAAACAACAATTATAAAAGCCCACTAAAAGGCAACCATTCAAAACTCCATTTAGGACTAACAATAAAGAAAAACTGAACCAGTCAAATGCAGCCCTAAATAAAACTGTCTTCAACTACCTCCAGAAAGTCGGCAATGAGGGGGCCAGGCGCACCTCCCTGGGGAGTAGGGTTGCCAGGTCCCTCTTCACCACCGGCGGGAGACTTTTGGGGCAGAGCCTGAGGAGGGGAGGGTTTGGGGAGGGCAGGGACTTCAATGCCATAGAGGCCAATTGCCAAAGCGGCCATTTTCTTCAGGTGAACTGATCTCTATTGGCTGGAGATCAGTTGTAATAGTGAGAGATCTCCAGTCACCACCTGAAGGTTGGCGACCCTACTGGTGAAGTTGTTCCATAATAGTGGGCCTGCCACCAAAAAGGCCCACTAGATTAGTCTCTTTGAGTGGTGAAATCACAGTCAGGAGGGCCTCTCCCTGCAATCTTAGTTCCCAGACAGGAACGTGCAGGAGAAGACGGTCTCTAAGATACCCAGGTTCCAACCCATTCAGGGCTGTAGAAGACAAAACCAACACCTCAATTGGACTTCAATGCCATACAGTCCAATTGCCAAAGCAGCCATTTTCTCCAGGTGAAGTATTGGCCAGAGATCCGTTGTAATAGCAGGAGATCTCCAGCTAGTACCTAGAGGTTGGCAACCCTTCATATGTGCCTGGTAGCTGGCCCCAACTAGCGATCAAGCCGCAGTATTCCGCCCTAGCTGCAGCTTCCGAACCCTGTTCAAGGGTAGCCCCAAACAGAGCGAGTTGCAGTAGTCCAGTCTAGCAAATTTCATGGCAGAATGGAGATTTGAACCTGGATTTTCTACAACAGAGTTTGATACTTGAACCCTTTCACCCCATGGCCTCCCCAGAGGAATGTTACTTTACTTTAGCCTTTGTTCGCATTCTGCTTCCTTCCCACCTACCCACCCTTAGCATAACAGCTCTGACAGAGATGCTCCAAAGAGAAATTATTCTGGAGAAAATGTGTTGGTTTGGCTTTTATTGTGGTATTGATCATCTGGTCCTGTTTGCGACTTCCTGCTAGGGCTTTGTTATCATCTAATACCTGCATTCTTTAAAAAGAATACAAATGTCAGTCGCCTCTATAGTGAATCTTGTCAGCTTGCCATTTCAGGGCTACAGTTTCTTCAAGCTCGGGCACCACATTCCAAAGACTTCCTTTCGATCCACTAATTCACAGCTCTTCCTTACAAAGCCCTATTCTTTGCTAAAGTGAAGGCAGGTGCCATTAGAAAAGATGCATTCGTAATAGCTTCATTAAATAGCCCATCTTGGCTTCTGCCCAAAGGTATTATGAATCTGAAATACGAGACATCCTTCTTTCATTCCTTCCAAAGTGAACCGTAACAGAATCAAACATGCAATAACCGTTTTCGTCTGTCGGTGCAGAAACCCCATTAGCGCAAGTGGAATTTTCACAAAAAAAGTACCCTCCTCTTGAAGGTGAAGAGACCAATCTCCCATACAGATCTCTTGCAGGGAGAACATCATTCCTGGTCTTGGCCAGGAAAGGGTGGCCTATAAATCTGATGATGAAGATGGATGATGATGATGATGATAGGGGAAAGTTTTGTGCACATCTAGCACTTGGGTTGAGGAATTATGAGAAATAGATAGTAATGATGGTATGGATATTCTTGAAAATACCACATTTTGGAAGCATCCAACCACATTACTGAAAGAAAATACTTGTATCTGGGGTAAAGATTATTAGGTGCTAATGAGTCTGATTTGGATCCCATGGTGCCATTCCATTCATATATCAACAACTCCCCACTGGTATATCAACATCCCATCTTAGCGCTTTACTTAGAACAGCTAATTATACCAAAATCAGCCTCCTGCTTCGTGCTTTTTCTGGTCAAACTGACACTACCTTTGACCTTAGAGTAGGGTTGCCAGCTCTGGGCTGGGAAATACCTAGAGATTTTGGGAGCAGAGCCTGGGGAGGGCGGAGTTTGGGGAGGGGAGGGACTTCAAGGCCATAGAGTCCAATTGCCAAAGTGGCCATTTTCTCCAGGAGAACTGATCTCTGTCGGCTGGAGATCAATTGCAATAGCAGGAGATCTCCGACCAGCTACTTCCTGGAGGTTGGCAACCCTACCTCAGGGTGAGTCTCATTGGAGCCATACTTTACTTTAGAGTAGGGCTGTCAAAAAAAAAATTCGGTACAGTTCGGATTTGACCCTTGTGGGTTCGGTACGTGCCGAAGTCCGAACTCCCCCGCTTCGGATCCCTGGTAATTCGGGGGGATCCGGAGTTTGGGGGAAAATTCGGCCCTAGCGCGCCTTCAGAGGGATTCCCTGAAGGCGCGCGGGGGCCCTTTAAACTGATCTGAGCCTCCCAGCTGGGAGGCACAGATCAGTTTAAAGGACAGCCCGCCCCCCTTCAGCGGGCTCCGCTGGAGAGGCGCGGGCTGCCCTCCCGGCCGGGAGGCACAGATCAGTTTAAAGGGCAGCCCGCCCCCCTTCAGCGGGCTCCGCTGGAGAGGCTCGGGCTGTCATTTAAACTGATCTGTGCCTCCCGGCCGGGAGGCACAGATCAGTTTAAAGGGCAGCCCGCCCCCCTTCAGCGGGCTCCCTTTAAACTGATCTGCGCCCGAGCCTCTCCAGCGGAGCCCGCTGAAGGGGGGCGGGCTGCCCTTTAAACTGATCTGCGCCTCCCGGGAGGCACAGATCAGTTTAAAGGGCAGCCCGCGCCTCTCCAGCGGAGCCCGCTGAAGGGGGGGCGGGCTGTCCTTTAAACTGATCTGTGCCTCCCGGCCGGGAGGCACAGATCAGTTTAAAAGGCAGCCCACACCTCTCCAGCGGAGCCCGCTGAAAGGTGCGGGCTGCCCTTTAAACTGACCTGCGCCTCCCAGCTGGGAGGCTCAGATCAGTTTAAAGGGCAGCCCGCGCCTTTCAGCGGGCTCCCCTGAAGGGGGGCCGAATTTGCCGGATTTATTCGCGAACTCCCGAACTCGCTGAATTCGGCCCCCCCGGTTGCCCGCCAGTTTTGAGTTCGGATCCGTCCGAACAGAAAATCACCGAATCAGGGGAAATTCGGTTGATTTTCAGTTCGGACCGAACCGAATTGACAGCCCTACTTTAGAGGCATGCCAGCTTTGTCTTCATGGATTGGTCTAGTGGTCCCAGGCTGTTCCTGTAACATCTGAATATAGACAATAAACCTTTGGGGCACACTGCATGATACTCTCATACTCCATAGTTCTGACTCACCTCCCAAATTAAGTACTACAACAATATAGAATTTGGTTAGGGGGAGGCGTCTCCTACATTATTGCTGAAAGAAAGAAAGAAAGAAAGAAAGAAAGAAAGAAAGAAAGAAAGAAAGAAAGAAAGAAAGAAAGAAAGAAAGAAAGAAAGAAAGAAAGAAAGAAAGAAAGCCAGAGACCTGGAAAAGAAAATGTGGTAGAACCTTGTTATGCTGTTGCTCAACAGGCATACAATTCATTCCACCTTTGGTTGTCCTACCTTTAATTTCACCAACCAAAAAGTTCTACTACTTTTAAGACTTTCTGGAATGTCGAACACAGACTTTCTAAGCAAGCTGTTCTCCCATTCTCACTGTTAAATGGGTGAAAAATAGGAGCAAATAATTTGTCAAAAAACCCTACCTACAATAGGCACAGTGAAAGGAAGAAGGAAGCCAAACAAAACAAACCACTATGCACCCCAAGGCCATACCAGGGGTAAGGCTAAAAAGCAATACTTTTTTTGTCTAAGAAAATTCTGCTTCCAATATGGATGGTGTTTTGAAGCGCAGCTTGAAAGACCAGTCTCCAGGGAAACCAAATCCATGTGTGACTGAAACTCTGACTGACAAATTAAAGCGTGGTTATGATAGGAAAAGTGACTCTGTAAAAATGCCATTGCGGGGTTCTGTATACTTCTTTTTTTCTCTTTTCACTGACTTCCAGATCAAATTTGCTCGGCTGACAAGTCAATAAATGATTTTTCAAGCTGCTGGAATTGCAGGCTCAACATGGGAGTTGATAGTCCAGCTGCGTTTTCTTTCTTTCCCCCTTCTCATTTTGTTCTCCCTACCAAAAAGTCTACCCTCAAAGCGAGGTAATTTTGGGATCCTGTCGATGAGGTGGGCTAACAGAATCAAACCCGAAGCCCTGCTGGTCTTCAGCTCCAGCTCTCAGGGCTTCAAAAAATGGTTGCCCATAGCGAAATCAGCTAAACTCAATAATAATGGAAAGCAGGTCTCCCCCAGAGAGACGGATCACCTTGTATCCACCTTGTATGCTGGGGCGAGGAATTCAGGTCATTATTTCCATTATAGTGTATGTAAGGAAATATAGGAAGCAGCTGGGCAATCATCTGGCTTGCATTCTGGTGGATGCCTTGCTCCTGCATTTGATTTTATTGTGCAGGCTGCGTCTCATTCTCTTCTCTCATTGCAAACTTTTAAATCGTTGCTTCACTCTCGAGTTTTTCTCTGGTTTTCTGTGTAACTTGTAAGCAGGGTTTAGGGATGTGTGAACATGCCCCCCCTTTTGTTTGTTTCTCTGGTTTGTTTGTTTGAGGGTGATATAATTCTGAGCCTTTTCGTTTTCATCCATTTTCATGGCTGCTGTTCCCAGTTTGTTTCTTTTCTCTTTTTTTGCCACTTTTAACTCTTTTATAGGTTGTATGCCATTTAGACACCCTGACCTGGATGGCCTAGGCTAGCCTGATCCTGTCACATCTCCGAAGCTAGGCAGGGTCGGCCCTAGGGTTGCCAGCTTCAGGTTGGGAAATACCTGCATATTTGGGGGGTGGATCCTGAGGAGGGCGGGTTTTGGAGAAGGGAGGGACTTCAATGCCAAAGAATCAAATTGCCAAAGAGGCCATTTTCTCCAGGGGAACTGATCTCTGTCACCTGGAGATCAATTGTAATAGCGGGAGATCTCCAGCCACCACCTGGAGGTTGGCAATCCTAGTTGGACCTGGTTAGTACTTGGATGGGAGACCACAAAGGAAAACCAGGGTCTGCTATGCAGAGGAAGGCACTGACATCTGTCTCTGACCTGCTCCGGTTCACCCCTCCTTGGGCAACCTGATGGGCTACGACTCACCTGATGGGCTATTACTGACCTGACTCAACCTGATGGGCTACGAATCACTATTAGGGTTACCAGTTCCGGGTTGGGAAATACCTGGAGTTTTTGGGGGCAGAGCCTGAGGAGGACGAGGTTTGGGGCGGGGAGAGACTTCAGTGACATAGACTCCAATTGCCAAAGTGGCCATTTTCTCCAGGTGAGCTTATGTCTATTGGCTGGACATCAGTTGTAATAGCAGGAGATCTCCAACTTAGGGTTGCCAACCCCCAGGTGGTGGCTGGAGATCTCCTGCTATTACAATTAATCTCCAGCCGATAGACATCAGTTCACCTGGAGAAAATGGCTGGTCTGTGCATGTGTTGAACCTTTTCTGACTCTCTTGCCTACTCTCAGTACACCATGCTCAACCATTATCACAATCTTGGTAATGTGCCCACATGAAAGGCAATGAATAATACTATAAACGAATGGATAAATTAATAACAAATCTGGGATACTTAAATTAATGTTTGTTAGTTTTGCAGTCAAGCGGCATTTTTTATGATTTACAGTTATGAAACTTCCATAATTGTCCAATAGATACATTTTAAAGTTCTTCTCGTAATTGGATGGGCTCCCTAAATTATTTTGTATGCGCTTTTTGAGTTGACTGACCTCCTAACAAGAATTTCTTGGCTAATGAATGCCATGTAGAATTTTCCAAATTGTTGCCTATTTGGCATCAATATTTTGCTAAATTAGCTGCCAACAGTTTAATTACATCTGCCTCATTGTCTGGTGACCTTTTAATATGAAAATCCTGCTGGTATACAATTATTGTTCACTGAAGTAGCTGCAACACTCTCATTTAAATAATCCTTAACTCTTTTTAATTTTTTTTTGTAAATGGGGTAAGTGGGGCAAACGCTAGTTTATTAGAGTAAGACATTTTTGACGGTCTCCTTTTGAGCGTCTCAGGAGATGCTGAGAAGCCTTCCTCAGAAGATTTCTTATGCCTTCACAAGAATGGTTGCATAAGGAAGTCATATGATACATTTTCAAATAATGGCTTATACTTGGACCCTAACCAACCATTGTGCCTATTGGGATTGTAGGCAACCTGTGATCCTTCCAATATGTGTAGTCTGAACTGGGCCAAGCTACAGTACAGTGTGGAAGCAAAGAGTCAGTTTCAGACAAAATGGCGGCTGTACCGTACACATCTGGAGGATAATGGGTGGTATGTGCTCCCAGCACATGCAGCTGGACACTCCCAAATGTAACATCTGGAAAGGACTCTCCGCAAGGTAATTAACAGTTTTGTCTCCTGCTTCAGTAACAGGATCTTGATTAATGCAGGGAAAGTGGTGTAGTCTTAACCACCTTCCCAGTATGAGACAGAATTCCCTGTAAAAGGTGGTACAGGTAGATAGGGTTTCCAGGTCCCTCTTCACCACCGGTGGTAGATTTTTGGTGCAGAGTCTGAGGAGGGCGGGGTTTGGGTAGGGACTTCATTGCCATAGAGTCCAATTGCCAAAGCGGCCAGTTTCTCCAGGTGAACTGATCTCTATTGGCTGGAGATCAGTTGTAATAGCAGGAGATCTCCAGCTACTACCTGGTGGTTGGCAACACAATTCCCAAGGCTCCAAGCTAAAGTTGGCAACCCTATCCCAAATGGCAGAAATTCACTTTCTACAGCAGAAGTAGAGTTGCAAAATGGGAAGATATTCCTTTGTGTGAAAGCAGCCACTGGGAAAATACAACTCCCATGCTCCTTGGCTAAACCACACGTGTGTGACATAGTGATAGGGCTGTTGAAAAAAAAATTCAGTAAAGTTCAGCTTTGGCCAATTCGGCCCTTTTAAATTCGGGACGTGCCGAAGTCCGAACTCCCCAGCTTCGGATCCGCGAAATAGGGGACGAGATCCGGAGTTTGGGGAAAAATTCGGCCCCCCCGCGGGCCTTCACTGGGCTTCCATGAAGGCGCGCGGGGGGCTCTTTAAACAGATCTGTGCCTTCCAGCTGGAAGGCACACATCTGTTTAAAGAGCCCCCCAGGCGCCTTCACGGGGCTTCCATGAAGGTGCGCGGGGGACTCTTTAAACAGATCTGCGCCTCCCAGGAAACTGGGCAGGGCGGTCTTTAAAGGCGGGAAAAGGTAGGTTCAGGGAACCTGCCGAATTTATTCGGCATTTGCCCAACTCGCCGAATTCGGCGTGTCCTTTTCCCGCCTTTTTTTTAGTTCGGTTCCCTCCGAACCGGAAATTGCCGAATTGGGGGAAATTCTGCGGTTTTTCGGTTCAGGACAAACCGAATCGACAGCCCTACATAGTGAGCATGCCCCCAAAATTATTGTGTGTGTTGTTGTTGTGCTAGATATGCAGCTGCCCAGTGACCTCAGATAAATAGGGTTGCCAACCTCCAGGTAGTATTTGGAGGTTGGCAACCCTAAAGGTAGAGTATCCCTTATCCGGACATCACATATCCAGACTGATCTGCAAACTGGACCCTTCAAGCCAGCATGCAGGCAGGTCCGTGCAGACTGGAGACTGAAAGCCTGCCGTTGTTAGTTCATTTGTTGTTGCTCTTGTTTAACAGCTGATACAAGTATTCTGGTGAAATAGTTACACCTTTTCTTTCTGATGGTTCAATGTACACAAATATTATTTAAAATATTGTTTAAAATTACATTCAGGCTATAAAGTGTATATAAAACATAAATTAATTTGGGTCCCATCCCAAGATATCTCATTCTGTATATGCAAAAATACCAAAATATTCCAATATATGGAAAGATCCGAACTACGGACCATTTCTGCTCCCAAGCAGTCCAGATAAGGGATACTCAACCTGTACCGTTCAACTGGCACCTATTTATATGCAGTCCTTGCCCATATTACAAACAATGTACTTTCTGCCATCCTGTTCTAGCATCTAATTTACTATGTCAGTAGTGGTAAAGCCAACTTCCTCTTAACAGAAACAATGAATGATTAGCAGGTGAAGCTTTAAATCTGTTGGGTTCATCCAGTGGAGGGCTATGTTTCATATGCAGAAAGCGATCATCTGGTGGTTCTTTATTGCAAGGGCTTCTTCTTTATTAATATACCTCACTATTTTAAGTTAGATTTCACTCCTGCATGTATGTGTGCTGCAGATAAGCAAATCAATATAAATTAATCCACAACTGCATTAGTGGAAGCACTTTAATGAAAAAGACAATCTTAATAGGATAAAATTTTCAATATTTTCTCAGTCGACTGATGAGTTAATAAACAACACTACCATTTATTTATTTATTTATATGATTTATATATATAATTTACTGACCGTGAGAATTCACCAGCGGTGGCAAATTAATTATTCTCTCCCCCCCCCCAATAAGAGAAGCAGAGTGAAAATGAAAAGGATCGTGTTAATTAAAAATAGAAAACCAGGGTGCATTGCTCTAACAAAGTCAGTTCCCTCGTGCATACCAACATCTATTGGAGGCAAAATGTCATGATTATTAAGGCTTTAAATACCACGTATTATATTTGGGCTTTTTGAATAAACAGAGTTCTTAAAGAGTTTTATTTATATTTCTGAATGATAACGAAAGCTGAAGGGGGTTCTGCCAGTGTGCTTGTGGCAACTCATCTTGTAGACCTGCTTCGCTGTGGGACTATAAATAATACAATTTCATTACCCCAATTTAGCAATTATTCTTTGACACTCAAAACAATGGACTTCTTTTCTTTTCTTTTCTTTTCTTTTCTTTTCTTTGTCTTTTCAGCCCAGATTCTCAGCAAGCATTAATAAGTGTGGCTTTACTGATATTGGGAAGTGGGGACAGTGATTGTTCGACATGGTTTGGAGTAACAAGCATGCTCACAGCGCATTCCTGAGCCTCCAGAGCGAAAGCCCTTAGGAGGCCAGGAAGGCACTGTGCTGGCGTCTGGGCCCCCTGCACCGGTGCCTGGGCCACTTACACTGGGATTAGTGACCCCAACGGCAGCATGGAGGGCCGGACGCCAGTCTTTGGCCGCTGCTGTGGCCGCGCCACCCTGGGACACCGGACGGGCCTTCCGCCAGCATCTTGCCAGCGTAGAAGCCCACGCCAGCATCCCAGGAGGTGTTCCGGCATCCCAGGAGGCATTCCCTAGGCGTTCTGGAGGGCGGAGCTGCCGTTAGGCAGCTCCCTATGCCCTTTTGGCCCAGATGCCAGTGGCCAGAACGGTGTTGCTGCGCCTGCTATTTAGCAGGTGCAGCCTCGCTGTTTCCAATGGAGCTTTTACTGCATTGCCCCTTCTATAATGACTTTATGTATGTATTTGTTATACCCATCCTCCAAAAATACCAGGAAGATCAGAGGAATGATATTTTCTCCTTTCTTCTTGCAGATCTTGAATCTTAAACCTCGGGTAGAGTAGCCAGATTATAGCAGCTGCCAGAGTCTGCCAAGGTCTACAGTATTGAGACAGCGACACATACTTGCTTTTTTACATATAATTTAGTGGAAGATTGTGTGTGTGTGTGTATGTGTGTGTGTGTGTGTGAGAGAGAGAGAGAAACAGAGAGAGAAACAGAGAGAGAAACAGAGAGATAGAGAGATCCTAATAATCACTCAGTGGCAGCACTCCACGCCTTTATGAGTTGTACCGGATCCTTTATTGGTGATTCCGTATCGCTGATTTAGGGACAGACGACAGAACTTCAGTTTGGCCTGGGCGTCAGAGATTTATTCATCCATTCCGCTAATTAGTTAATGTTACTAACTAACTTGCCACATGACAGACGATGCCCTAAGTAAATGCGAGCACAGATGTGCAAACTGGGAAATGGTTGTTTAAGAGTCTGCCAATATCGCATTTAGGGTATGCCGAGATTAGCGGTCACTTGATTAATATGGGCTTTTGCATTCAGAGTAATAACAAGCGATGGCATGGAGATATTGATGCCAACTCAGAGGGGATCCCATCAAAAATAGTCCATCCCTTCACACACTGACAGTTGTGCAAGTAGTAGGTTCCATTTATTACCAGGAAGGCTGTATTTCCCCCCACAAATTCTGTACAGCAAAGAAGAAGGCTATGCTGCAACCCAGCACCAATTTCAACAATTTCAGCCTGACGAAAATATTTAGTTTAAATATGCCTAATTTATTTATGCCTTTTCATGTTTTAAAATATGCATACCCCACCTTTCCGTGCACGTGTTTGTGACAGACAAGGAGGGAGCAATCCTAAGTATGCTACAATGGCATATCCTCCCAGGAAACTGTTCTTGGTTTTGCACTGAGAGAGACTGGGCATAACAAGGAGGAGTCCTAGGGCAATTTTATTCTTTTGGAGACCAACAGTGTAATCCTAAACTGATTTTCTCTTTTCTGAGTCCATTGATGCTCCATTTAGCATTGTGCTGTTAGGGGGCAATTACTTACAGGGATACGAAGGCAAAGGTTGATGGTTCAAGCGGGTTATTTTAAACTAAGAGACCAGCAGTGCCTTCTCAAGCAGAGTTACACCTTTTCAATCTAGGGTTGCCACCTCCAGATTGGGAACTTCCTGGAGATTTGGGAGTGGAGTCTGGGAAAGGAGGGGTTTAGGGAGCAGAGAAACCTCAGCAGCTTATAATGCTATAGAACCCACCTTCCAAAACAGCCATTTTCTCCAGGGGAACAGATCCCTGTAGCCTGAACATGAGTTTTAATTCCGGAAGATCTCCAGGCCCCACCTGGAGGCTGGCAACCCTTTTTCAACCTTATTGATTTCAATGGATTTAGAAGGGTGTTTAACTCTGTTGAGGATTGTACTGAAAATCACTTACAGAATCAATTCACAGATAAACTTTGAGAAGAAAAAAATAGATGTCATTGTTGATGCTTGTTGTTCAGGTTTTTTGGATCAAAACCTTTTTTCCTAACCTGCACTTCTGTTGACTGATCACCCTTTTGTCATGCTGACCTCAGAATGATACTATTCAGTGATTGTAAATGGGAGATAAGAGCAGAAGGCTACAGGGGATGGAGGGGTCATACTACAATTTGGAAATGTTTGGTTTAAAGCATTTTGCCAGACTCTTGGGATTTTTGCATACATTTTTTTCAAAGGATTTCATCATGAATTATGCACACTTGATGCAATTTACATATTAGTAGGCATTATGATCCATTGGGGAAGTGCTAAAAATGATAGCTGTAGAACAAGCATTGGTGCAACATCCAAACTTGGATTTTTGGGAAAAGACCTGGAAAGAATTTGGGTACTTCAAACCCCAAAGAACCTAAAATTGACAAATTCATGAATCCCTAATTAGTTCAGAAAAAATGTATAGATTTTAGGCCCAATAGAATATTTTCCTAGTATTTCCAGGGTTTTTTTTTTGGGGGGGGGGTTGTCCTATTTCACCTAACTCTGTTGCTTCTCCTATTTTTGTTGGGAATTTTACACAATCATAAATGTAAATTGAGTCTATATAGAAACGGAACCCTTCTGTACTTCATAGAAATTGAGTTTCAAGATAGACTGACCTCTGCTAGTTAGATGTACAAAAGGATTAGAGGAAGCGATTTTCCCCCACCAACCCATCTGCCCTCTGAAATTTACTGAAAGATGTGGCCTGTGTTTCTCAGTACAAGAGAAATGATATCCTGGAAAATGAACAGATGTGGCTCTGTTCAGATTAAGACCACTGGATGAAATGGTGTCCTTAATTATATCCATTCAATCCCATGGATTCCAGCAAGAATTAAAAGGGATGTAGCTCTTGGCAGAATGTAGCCCTTTCTCCCTTGGCAGGACCCCTCCTCCCAAATGGAACTATTGTTTTAGTTTGCAACATTGCATTCATTTAGGGGGAAAAAACGAAAGTTAATATGTGAGAGAGTTCATTTTAGGGGAAATGTGGGCTTTGTTTGAAAAGTCATGTTTACATTGTACAATCTTTCCTCCTGTTTTTGGAAATATTTTATTTTTGTTTAGAATTGCTTATGAATCTTAGCGTGGGCGCTGGTTGCTATAAAAGAAAGGCGGGGATCAGCAAACAAACCAAACTTTTCAGAAAAGATCAACTAATGGAAAGCACCAAACCTCTTGATTGGCAGACAGGCTGGGGGAATTTACATCAGCCTTTCTCTTGCTCAGCCTAACCTACTATTATGTATGCGCAGGTTACAGAGAAGGCCGGAGACAGAGGGCGAAAACGTGTGGTCGCTTTATCCCCCTTTGTCCCCTGTTTCAGCCATGATTCAGCCAGGATCGAACGCATACGTTTCGCCTAATGTGCGTTCGATCCTGGCTGAATCCTAGCTGAAACAGGGAATAAAGGAGGCTAAAGCGACCATGCGTTTTCGCCTAGAGTTCCAACAGCAACTGCTTTATTCAGCTAACAGGGAAGAAAGAACTAAGTTAACTGCAAAACACCCCAACTTATATACAGTTCCCAACCACCTGGAGCCACCCCCACCCCCTAGTCCGTGGTTGGACAGCCAAAGTCCACCGTCCAACAGGAGAAACAGACGATGGAGCCTGGAGCAGGGCCTCAAGCTCAATGCAGTTCAGCACAGCTGAGTTCAACAGTTCAGCACTTGAAGAGTAAAACAGTTCAGTAGTTCAGCATAGCCCTTGCAACAACTAAATACATTACACCTACCACACATAGTTGTTGTGATGATAAAATACTGGAGGAAACAACTAGGTTATAAACCACTTTGGGTGCCTATTGGGGAGAAAAGTGGAGTGTAAATAACGAGATAAATTAACAAGGGCGTATAGGTAGCTAAGAACATAGCTGAGATAGCAGACCACAGATGGTGAGCATTATTAGACTTATTTTGCAACATCATGATAACTTTTTTTAAGAAGACTAGAGTGGTTAGCTCAACAGTTAGTTGCAATGCTAGTTCTGAATCACAGATATTTGAGAATGGAACTGTCTGCTGGAAAATATACTCACAAACGTAACCCTCAGACATTATTGGCTTTGTTTACTTTCAAGGAGAGACTCAAGGCAGATTACAAAAATTAAAAACTGGCAATAAAATGACATTAAAATCCCCTTGGGAAGGGAATTCTCTACTGAGCTGGATCTAAGTCACACAATGGTAGCTTTAAGCAGAAGGCAGAGAGTTGAAGAATCCTCCAGGCATGATGGAGAGGTGCTTGGATGCTTCCTTCCTCCCATGATGGCTCCATTGATAGCAGCTGAAAGTTAGAGCCAGAGAGCTCCCAGGACATCCAGGCATGATGGAGTGATCCTGGGCAGCTTACCTGCCTTCCTCTGATGGACCCATTGATGTCCACTGAAGGTTGGAGGCCGAATGATGCAGAGACATCCAGGCACGATGGAGTGGAGGCAGAGAGCTGAAAGTTCAATGAGGGGTGACTGGTTGATTCCTGCCCTCCTCCTACTGGCCCATTGATGGCATTTGAAAGCTGCAGGCAGGGAGTTTTGAGCAAGAACTGACTCCATTCTGCTTCCTGTCCTCTCTTCCTGCCAGCGTGGTGTAGTGGTTAAGAGTGGTGGTTTAGAGTGGTGGACTCTAATCTGGAGAACCAGGTTTGATTCCCAGTTCCTCCCCATGAGTGACAGAGGCTAATCTGGTGAACTGGGTTGGTTTCCCCGCTCCGACACATGAATCCAGTTGGATGACCTTGGGCTAGTCACAGTTCTCTCCGAACTCTCTCAGCACCACCTACCTCACAAGGTGTCTGTTGTGGGGAGAGGAAGGAAAGGAGATTGTAAGATGGTTTGATTCTCCTTAAAAGGTAGAGAAAGTCGGCCTATAAAAACCTACTCTTCTTCTTCTCTTGTGCCACCACCAATGGCCCCACCAAAGGGGATTGAAAGATGGACGATTTGGGAAGGTTGCATTAGATACAGGCCTCCAGATCTTCCAGTAGATCTCTGTGTGTATGTTAAGTGCTGTCAAGTCGCTTCTGACTCATGGCAACTTTATGAATCAATGTCCTCCAAAAGGTCCTATCTTTGACAGCCTTGCTCAGGTCTTGCAAATTGAGGGCTGTGGCTTCCTAGAATCATAGAATCATAGAGTTGGAAGGGACCACCTGGGCCATCAAGTCCAACCCCCTGCACAATGCAGGAAATTCACAACTACCTCCCCCTTCCACACCCCTAGTGACCAGAAGATGGCCAAGATGCCCTCCCTCTCATCATCTGCCTAAGGTCACAGAATCAGCATTGCTGACAGATGGCCATCTAACCTCTTCTTAAAAACCTCCAGGGAAGGAAAGTTTACCACCTCCCGAGGAAGCCTGTTCCACTGAGGAACTGCTCTAACTTCCTAATGTCTAGACGGAAACTCTTTTGATTTAATTAATCCTTTATTGAGTCAATCCATCTCTAGATCTGGGTGGGGGGGACGGACACAATTAACTTGTGGAATCTTACATAGTATCACACACATTTTTAAAAGCTTTAGTGCAGATTCTCAATTCGGTTTGCAACAGTTCCAAAAAAAGCAGAGGCAGTTTATCAGCAGTGAGAACTATCACATGAACTTGGATGAGAATATTAGAGGAAGCGATGAAGAAATAAGCGTATGAGGACAGGGGCCAATTTTCAAGCAGAGCTTGGGCATCTTCCGTATTAAAACACAAACACTTAGAGCATTTGTAACATACTTTGTGGCTTGAAGGGTGCTAGAAGATGAATGACTATTGGGGGATTTTGATTCAAATGTATTATTGTTGAATCACAAATTGTTTGTCCTCCCCCCCCCCCTTCCATGTTCCCTTACTACCTATGTGCCAAAATGTTGTAAGGTTGACATTGCAGTCCTTGGTACTGGTGCCAGTGTTATCTGCCTAGAACAGCAGAGTAATGATCCAGCACTTTTCTTTTCTTTTTTTGCATGTGACATTGCGCTGGAAAAACCATTTGATATACACATCCTAAGTGCTTCGCTTGCTAGCACAGCAAATCTTACAACTGGGCTCGGAAATTTACAGCTTGTGTTTATAAATAAGAGTATTTAATGGGAGGTTGATGAGAGCCAAAAATGGAGCCGTGCACAAACGAGGCTCGAGTACAAGTGGTCCTATGAAATATGATAAACCTAGGGTTGCCAACCTCCAGGTACGAGCTGGAGATCTCCTGCTATTACAACTGATCTCCAGTCGATAGAGATCAGTTCATCTGGAGAAAATGGCCGCTTTGGCAACTGGACTCTGTGGCATTGAATTCCCTCCCCTCCCCAAGCCCCGCCCTCCTCAGGCTCCACCCCAAAAACCTCCCACCGATTGTGAAGAGGGACCTGGCAACCCTACATAAACCCCCGATTATTACCTGCGAGAAACAGCAGCTGTGGGGTAGATCCAGCTCCTCTGTTCGGCCAAGGGTGAAGCCTTCCTCCGACTTCAGTGGCTGTTCCTTCATTAAAGCTGGAGGAAGGCTTCTAACATTGCTGAGCAAAGTGGCTGGGTCCACCCAATGTAGGGTTGCCAACCTCCAGGTACGAGCTGGAGATCCCCTACTATTACAACTGATCTCCAGCCGATAGAGATCAGTTCCCCTGGAGAAAATGGCCGCCTTGGCAATTGGACTCTATGGCATTTAAGTCCCTCCCCTCCCCAAACCCCGCCCTCCTCAGGCTCTGCCCCAAAAAACCTCCCACTGGTGGCGAAGAGGGACTTGGCAGCCCTAACCCAATGTGTAATATATTCTAGGAAATTTCAGGAATCCAGAGTTTTTTCAGCTCAAATGAATTGTCTTACCAGGCTTAAAATGAGATCTAGGCCTAGGGCTGCCAGGTCCCTCTTTGGGGAGGGGAGGGAGGGACTCCAATGCCACAGAGTCCAATTGCCAAAGCAGCCATTTTCACCTGGAGAAAATGGCTGCTTTGGCAATTGGACTCTATGGCATCGAAATCCCTCCCCTCCCCAAACCCTGCCCTCCTCAGGTTCCCCCCCAAAAACCTCCCACTGATGGCAAAGAGGGACCTGGCAACCCTAGTTTGTGTGTATATATTCAATACTAGAAGTAATTAGTTCATGCGCATCTGTATACCTCTGCTTTAAAGATGAATTTCAAAAGCTCTCTGCATTGATTCAAATATCCCGATTGTGGCTTGGTCAGCCTCTTATTAGCACGTCCTTTCAAACCACTACCAGGGCTTCAGCTGAAGAGTCACTGTACTGAGATCCTCAAATCATCCTGTAGCATTCAGGTAGCTGATGGAATCAATAGCTCTTCAAGGGTGGGCAATTTGAGAATATATTTCAAAATCTGAAATCAGTGCAAGGCACATTGGACTTTTATGCAATGGTGCACTGTGCGACTGGATGATTTACAGTTGTTGGAAAATTTTAGAATATATTTCAAGATCTGAAATCAATGCAAGGCACCTGAGGTCCCTCCCCAAACTTTCCCTCCCCAGGCTCCATCCCCCAAATATCCGGGAATTTCCCAACCTGGAGTTAGCAACCTTCATTCCTAAACATGAAAATCCCCTTCATTCTGTCCCTCTACCAAATCACCAGAAGCTCAGTACAGAAAAGTAAATCCAGTGGGTTGGATCCTGCCTAGATTTCGGTCATAGAATCACAGAGTTGGAAGGGACCACCAGGGTCATCTAGTCCAACCCCCTGCACAATGCAGGAAATTCACAACTACCTCCCCCACACATAGGGTTGCCAGATCCTTCTTCTCCACCGGCGGGAGGTTTTTGGGGCAGAGCCTGAGGAGGGCGGGGTTTGGGGAGGGGAGGGACTTCAGTGTCATAGAGTCCAATTGCCAAAGCGGCCATTTTCTCCAGGGGAACTTATCTCTATCGGCTGGAGATCAATTTTCATAGCAGGAGATCTCCATCTAGTACCTGGAGGTTGGCAACCCTACCCACACACCCCCAGTGACCCCTACTCCATGCCCAGAAGATGGCCAAGATGCCCTCCCTCTCATCATCTGCCTAAGGTCATAGAATCAGCATTGCTGACAGTCGATGTGAGGCAGGGGCAGTTTTCACTGATTCTGCCTCCCATGGCAGCCCAAATACACCCTGAAATTCTACTTCTGGGAGACTGCCGGAAATAACTTGTGAGGGTAATTGGTAGGGTTGCCAGCTCCGGTTTGGGAAATATTTGGGGGGTGGAGCCTAAGGAGGGTGGGGTTTGGAGAGGGGAGGGACTTAAATGCCATAGAGTCCAATTGCCAAAGCGGCCATTTTCTCCAGGGGATCTGATCTCTATCCCCTGGAGATCAGCTGTAATAGCGGGAGATCTCCAGTCACCATCTGGGGGTTGGCAACCCCAGTAATCGGAAGTCTGTCATGGTACGGTAAATCGGCAAATATCCCTCTCCCTCCTTGCATCCATGGAAATCTAGATGGGATCAAACCCATTGCCGTGTCCCTTCTTTCACATACAGATTCCTCTGTTGTAAACAATCTCTCCTTTAATTGCTTGCAAATTGCCTGTGCGCACGAAGCATTAATATTGCACGACGCAATAGAAATTGATTTAAATATAAAATGCATGGCTCTTTCTCCGAAACCGTACTCGTCAAAGAGAAGGCAGTGGATGTCCTGCCATCCTATCATGCAATTATATCCGTTTGCCTGTAAGCATTTTGCTCAAAATTAATCTTAAAAACCTTATTGTTATTATTTCCCCTGTTGCTTCAGAAAGCAATGAAAATACATAATAGTCTGTTTTACTGACCTTTATCATCCCATCTGGCCCAACTGCTCCCTGAAGCAGTAATAAAGGTCAAGAGGGTTTTACAGAAAAATGGATTCACTTTTGCCAGGCGTAAAATACCTAACAGCAGTGTTAAAGGGGCAGGGTGGGGGGGGGGGGAGATCCGTCAGTGCAAATCTTATTGCTCCATAACTGAAGGTAAGAGGATGGCCTTTCAGAAGCTATAAATGGTGCTTAGCATGGATTGATGTGCATGAAATTGGAGGAATAATCTCCACTGGACAAAATCCCCCCCCCCCTTGCTCTCCATTGTTTCACTTGATGGCAGACTGCAGGCTCAGGACTAGACTAGAAAGTATCTTTACAGATAACAAGGTAATAGGGCTGCCAACCTCCAGGGTGGCTGGAGATCTCCCGCTACTACAGCTGATCTCCAAATGACAGATATCAGTTCCCCTGGAGAAAATGGCTGTTTTGGAAGGTGGACTCTATGGCATTATGCGCCACTGAAGTCCCTCCTCATACCCTGCCCTTCTCAGGCTCCACCCCCCAAATCCCCAGATATTTCCCAACCCAGACCTGGCAACCATACAAGTAGTGCTGCCAGGTCACTCTTCACCACCGGCGGAAAGTTTTGGGGACGGAGCCTGAGGAGGGCGGGGTTTGGGGAGAGGAGGGACTTCAATGCCATAGAGTCCAATCACCAAAGGGGTCCATTTTCTCCAAGGGAACTGATCTCTATCAGCTGGAGATCATTTGTAATAGCAGGAGATCTCCAGTTAGCACCTGGAGGTTGGCAATCCTATCTACAAAGTAGGCATGTTTGCTGTGTGACTTTTTCTAATCCATGTGTTAGCTTGACACCACTTGGGACTTTTATCTATGCATTTAAAGCCTTGAGCTGGAAGGGCACTGTATGTTGGCTGCATACGTCTTTTCCAATGAATACTGCAAAGACCCATCTGTTGAAACCCAACCTGCAGAGGGATAGGGAATTCATTCCAGCTTTTTAATGAACCAAGAAGCATTCAGGTTCCTGAAAACAGGCACCTAGCAGATTCATTTGGCCCTGTTCTGTTTCCCTGAGATGTGCTTGTGCCAAGGACTACAGGCAGGATTGCCAGTGCCAAGTGTGCTGCCAATGGGTCAGAGTTAGGGTTGCCAGGTCCCTCTTCACAACCGCCGGGAGGTTGTTGGGGTGGAGCCTTAGGAGGGCAGGGTTTGGGGAGGGGAGGGACTTCAATGCCATAGAGTCCAATTGCCAAAACAGCCATTTTCCTCAGGTGAACTGATCTCTATCAGCTGCAGGTCAGTTGTAATAGCAGGAGATCTCCAGCCAGTACCTGGAGGTTGGCAACCTTAGAGTGTGGAGGTGGTGGGCCAGCAAACGAAATGGGTTTTCTGCTCTTCCTCATTTGGGGTCATCTTGATGTGCAGAACCAGCTGATAATGCGGAAGGCCACAAGTTTAAAAACCTACCCGCATTTTGGAGGCCTGTGTACGGTAATCGTAATGCAAACTGTCTAGGGTTGCCCATCTCCAGGTGATGGCTGGCTATTTCCTG
Organism: Euleptes europaea; assembly: GCF_029931775.1. Lineage (NCBI taxonomy): Eukaryota > Metazoa > Chordata > Lepidosauria > Squamata > Sphaerodactylidae > Euleptes > Euleptes europaea. The sequence goes on from NC_079326.1 coordinate 45,768,699, forward strand.
GAACTACAGCTGATCTCCAGCTAAAAAAGATCAGTTCCCCTGAAGAAAATGGCTACAATATTTTGGAAGGTGAACTATATGGCATTATTCTCCACTGAGATCTCCCCTCCCCAAACCCCACCCTCCTCAGGCTCCACGCCCACAATCTCCAGGAATTTCACAATGCAGAGCTGGCAACCCTAATACTGTCCAAAGTTTCATTCCATCCTTCTGATGTTCTCTTTTGGGAGTTATGAAGACAATTCAGACAAGAGCCAGTGTGGTGCAGTGGTTAAGGTGTCAGTTTACGAACTTGGAAACCCGGGTTCAAATCCCCACTCGCACCATGAAAGTTTGCTGGGTGATCTTGGGTCAGTTACACACTCTCAGCCCTGACCCTGACTAGTATTTGGATGGGAAATCTCCAAGGAATACCAGTAGAGATGTCAGCTGCAGATTGGGAAACACCTGGAGATTTTTGGGGCGGAGCCTGAGGAGGGCAGAGTTTGGGGAGGGACTTCAATGTCATAGAGTCCAATTGTCAAAACTGCCATTTTCTCCAGCTCTATCGGCTGGAGATCATTTGTAATAGCAGGAGATCTCTAGTTAGTACCTGGAGGTTGGCAACCCTACATACCAGGGTCATGATGTGGAGGCAATGGCAAACCACCTCCTCTTGCCTTGAAAACCCCACGGAGTCACCAGAAGTCAGCTGAGACTTGACGGCATAAAAAAAAAAAAAAGACAATTCAGCAATGTCTTTAAAAAGGTACAGCACAGGAAACTGAGCAGTAATAACTTTTTAAAAGGATTGTTTGTATGCCATGACTATTCCCACACATCCACAGGAGAGACTGTGGCTCAGTGGTAGAACCTCTGTTTCATATGCAGAAGGCCGCAGGATCAATCCCCAGCATCACCAGTTAAGGATTAGGGAGGAGGAGATGCGAAAGACTTCTGCCTGAGACTTCGGAGCACTGCTCCCTTAGGGTTGCCAGGTCCCTCTTCGCCACCGGCAGGAGGTTTTTGGGGCGGAGACTGAGGAGGGCTGGGTTTGGGGAGGGGAGGGACTTAAATGCCATAGAGTCCAATTGCCAAAGCGGCCCTTTTCTCCAGGGGAACTGATCTCTATCGGCTGGAGATCAGTTGTAATAGCAGGAGATCTCCACCTATTACTTGGAGGTTGGCAGCCCTATGCTGCCTGGATGAATCAAACCATTCTCCAAGAAGTCTTCCTCCATCCTAAGGAACCATCCTCCAATATAAGTTGGTCTTCTCTTTAATGGAAGAGCTGCTTTGTTTGGAGGAAGCCCCCTTAGACAGGAGAAAAGAAAACGTGAGCTGGAAATGAGATCTGCGATCAAAGTCTTTTTTAAAGCTACACTTCATTCTTGAAAAACAAAACAAGCTGCCAGCTTTTAATTAATGTCTTACATTTTTGTTTAAAATAGCATTAATCACAGTGGCTATTTTCACATTATTTCCCTCTTGGGGATCTTACACATAAGCTTTCAATTTTCAATACAACTTGTGTATGCCACTTCCACCACTGTGCTTGGAACGCATCACTATTTTATTCAAAGGCATTTCCCCCCTTGTGGTACGCCCCCTGGCAATGGCTGTACATTTCTTAGGCAAACTGTTCATTTGAGACCAGCAATCTCTATCCATCTAACATGTTTTTATCATGCTCTTCCTCCAAGAAGCTCAGATAAGGTTACCAGGTCCTTCTTCTCCACCAGCGGGAGGTTTTTGGGGCAGAGCCTGAGGAAGGCGGGGTTTGGGAAGGTGGACTGCTCTCCATTGTCTGGAGATCAGTTGTAATAGTAGGAGATCTCCAGCTAGTACCTGCAGGTTGATAACACTAAGCTCAGAGTACTGTACACACATCTCCTGTCTCCATTTTATCCTGACAGCAACCAAGAGGAAAGGTGAAATATAAAGGTTTTAACAAATTAATAAATAAAAAAACAGCAGTCCTGTGAGGTAGCACATATTAAAGGGTGCCGTTGGCCCAAGTTCACAGAGCTTCATGACAATGCGAGGATCTGAACTGTGGACTCCCAGATTGTAGACTTGACACTCCATATACACCACACTAGCACCCTTGAGCTAAATGTGGTCCCATAAAGGGTGTCTGTTGACCCACAAAAGTTCGAGAAGTGGGTTTTTTGGTGGGGGTTTGGCTTTGGTAAAGTCTTGATGGAATGGGGCTTGAATTACCCTTCACCCTGTCCAATGGGATCCTCTAAGACTGCTAATCAGGTCTGTATAACCATCCCTATGGTAGGATAGAAAAACAGTAACTTCTTGTTGAATCGTTAGATGGTTGCAACAGAAAATAAGCCCAGACCTGGATAACCCAGGCTAGCCTGATGTCTTCAGATCTGGGAATAGGGTTGCCAACCTCCAGGTACTAGCTGGAGATCTCCTGCTATTACAACTGATCTCCAGCCGATAGAGCTCAGTTCCCCTGGAGAAAACGGCCACTTTGGCAATTGGACTCTATGGCATTGAAGTCCTTAACATCCCAAACCCCGCCCTCCTCAGGCCCCGCCCCAAAAACCTCCTGCTGGTGGTGAAGAGGGACCTAGCAACCCTATCTGGGAAGAAAAGCAGGGTTGGCCCTGGTCAGTATTTGGATGGGAGACCAGGGTCACTAGGCAGAAGCAGGCAATGGCAAACCACCTCTGAATGTTTCTTTCTCCGGGAAACCCCACCAGGGGTCACAGTAATTCAGCTGTGACTTGATGGCCCAAATAAACAAACAAAACAGAGAACAGAGTTCCGCTTCAGGTGAGACAACATACATAAATAGGCCAAAAATCTGTCAAGAAATTCCATTGACCACAGTGCAGAAAGGTAGAGCTACAGGCCTGCATGGATAATTTTTTCACTAAAATATCCCCCGTGTACTCAGCCACTGCTCCTTCACTCAGTACCTCTTATGCTTTTGCAGATTAACCTTGACCCTCCAGACTACAGTATCTCATAAAAAGATAATAGTTTGTGAACAAATACAGCAGCAGCAGAAATGCTGTTTTCGTCTTCTCTGGGAGAAAATATGTGTCCTACGTTAAGCATAACATGATCAATAAGGAACAATGGCAGACAGTCTTTCTGGTAAGAGCCACATGACAGTGATCACAATGTGTAGGATTGTTTTTGGCTAGGGTCGCCAACTTCCAGGTGGCATCTGGAGATCTTCCGCTTTTACACTTGATCTCCAGACCCAAGATCAATTCCCTGTGGAGAAAATGGCAGCTTTGGAGGGTGGACTCTATGACATTGTACCCTGCTGAGGTCCCTCCCCTCCTCAAACCACCCCCTCCTTAGGCTCCGCCCCCAAAATCTCCAGGTATTTTCCAACCCAGAGCTGGCAACCCAATTTTCTGCCCACCTCCAGTGGGTATTTACTTGCAAACCCATTCATTTGCCTACCAATGCTGATCATTGCAGTGGAAGAAAGTGGGGAGGGGGATTGTGTCTGACCCAGAAGTGTCAGGTGGTGCTCTAGGAATCCCTCTAGTTATTCATGAATGTTAGTTTGGGAAATTTCTAGAGATTTCAAGGTGGTGCCTTGGGTGGTGAGTTTGCGGAAGGATTTCAGCAGGGATGTAATATCACACAGCCTGCTCTCTGACGCTGTCATTTCCTCCAGGAGATCTGCTCTCTAGGGCTGTTGATTTGGTTCGTTCCCGAATCGAGGGTCCTGAGATATGGGGCCCGGAAGGGGTCCCCCCCCAAATTGCCAATTGGAATAAAGGCATTAAAACACATTTGTGGCTTTCCACTGCTTCTGGGGGGGCATTTTTGGAGGTAGAGGTCCCAAACTTTCAGTGTAGCTTGAGGGGACCCTTTTTGCCAGAACCCCCAAATTTTGTAGAGATTTTGTAGGGAATCTCGAGATATGGAGCACGGAAGGGGTCCCCCTCCAATCTGCCCATTGAAATGAAGCCATTAAAAACACATTCGTGGCTTTCCACTCGCAAAGAGATCAAGCCCCCACCCCAAGACAAGTAGCCCCTCCAAATCACACTCCACAGAGGCAATCAAGCCCTCCCATCAGAACAGCCCCCCCCCCGAACCAGAAGATGCAAATTTCAAACGAAGGAGAAGAACGGGCCAGACAGAGAGAGACTCACTGACATGGGATGTACTAAAACGAATGACAGGCTAGCCCATTATAAACAATGGGAGCGGCTGCACAGCCCATTGGAAACAATAGGAGCCAGCCAGAGAGAAACTCTGTTAACCCACAGTTAACTCCAGACGAAGTTGGCAACTGGTGAAAACAGCAGAAAGCACAGTCCCACACAGAGGCAATCGAGCCCACCCCCCATCAGAACAAGTAAACCCATCCCCCTTTGGCTTCCCCCCTCACACACACACACACACACACACACACAGAGAGAGAGAGAGAGAGAGAGAGAGAGAGAGAGAGAATCTCCCCCCCCTACATACACACACACAGGAAAAAAGTTATAGAGAGAAGCCCCAAAATGGGTCTTACTGTGGATGTCTTCTTCTCTTCCATCAGGAGCAGGGACTGGGAGTCAGGACTCAGGAGTAATCCAATACGATTCTAGCAGACTCTCACACACACTCTCTCTGGCCATTTATGCATGGGAGGTTTTGCCTTGGATTTGCTGCTCTCTATATGCACATTAAGGATCACCTGCTCCCAATCATTCCAATGGGTGGATGGGGGGATAACTCGGGGGGCCCTGACCCAACCTTCACAAAACTTGGGGGTTCTTGCAAGTAGGGTCCCTCCAAGCTACCCTGAAAGTTTGGGACCTCTACCTCCACAAATGCCCCCCCTGGAGCCGTGGAAAGCCGCAAATGTGTTTTTAATGGCTTTATTCCAATTGGCGATTTTGGGGGGGACCCCTTCCGGGCCCCATATCTTGGGACCCCCTGACCCAATCTTTACAAAACTTGTGGGTTCTTGGAAGAAGGGTCCCCTAAAGCTACACTGAAGGTTTGGGACCTCTACCTCAAAAAATGCTCCCCCCGGAGTCGTGGAAAGCCATGAATGTGTTTTTAATGCCTTTATTCCAATTGGCGATTTGGGGGGGACCCCTTCCGGGCCCTATATCTCAAGACCCCCTGACCCAATGTTTACAAAACTTGGGGGTTCTTGCAAGAAGTGTCCCCTAAAGCTACACTGAAAGTTTGGGACCTCTACCTCCAAAAATGCCCCCCCCCGGAGCTGCGGAAAGCCGCAAATGTGTGTTTAATGGCTTTAAATGGCCGAATTTATTCGCGAACTCCGAACTTAGTGCCGAATTCCACTGATCCGAATTGGGGGAGCTCGGACTTCGGCATTTCCTGAATAAAAACGGGCTGAATTTTGTTAAATCCGAATTTTACCTAATTTTTTTTCCCAACAGCCCTACTGCTCTCTGTATCATGGATATCAGTTGTAATTCCAGGAGAACTCTAGGTCCCACCTTGCAGTTGGTAGCCCTATTATGAGTACATATATGGTGCATCTAAAGGGATGGGGGAGAAGTCCGGAAAACTTTTCCACCAGCGGAATGTGCTTTTACAAACCGCTAAACCAAAAGTGCAGATGCTTATCTGAGCCCGCTTGGTATGGAAATCGATGCGGTAAATCTTGAGGGAGAGAGACGAGTGAGTTGTTTGCTTTCCAGTCTCCAGTCACCTCATTCCACGTCAGCCCCCAAACTTCCAGGTCATCTTTCTTATGCTGCTTTCCCCTTCCAAGCGTGTCTCGTAAATATAATGAACTTCAATCAAGATAAAGATCTACCGACTGCACAGCGATTCCCCCTTGCCTGCAAGAGCATATTGGATGAACCACCTCTGAAATAGGCATATTTTCTGTTGATGCAGTCCAGAGAAATGCCATCAAGGGAATGTTAACATGAGGCCATCGACAGCAGATGCTTTTTATGTGGGATTTGTCCGATCTTGTGGATCTTTCTGTTCCCCTGTTAACGTGATAACATAATGTGCAATGGTTTTGTTAAACTGCATTGAAGTGAAAATTCTCCAAACAGATTATTTTCCATTAGTATATATGAATATAAGTAAGGACATTTGAGGACACTTGATAAAACTCATCTTTGTGTTTCCTTATTTTTAATGACTTTTTTAAAGGGAGTCTTAAATAACCTTGAAATCCCATTAACAGGTTTTATATTACTTTTTCTGGTTTGATCTGAGAGGAAAGAAGCAAAAAAATGACTTGGCTAAAAACATGTCAAACTTTGGGATGAGATGTAAATAATATTTTACAATCACAGCTATCGGTAACCGCTGCAAATAAAGACTTATCTTTTACTTGATGTTTTTAAAGAGTAGGGTAGATTCTGAAAATGTCAAAAGGGGATTATTCTAAAACAAGCTCAACTGATGGATTATAGTGGCATTTTATGTTTTCACAACATTAAACAAAGACTGCTCAGTTGTTCATATAGTTCTGCTTCTGGGATGGAACAGATTAGGAGATGTATTAGTGGCCTTTCAGACTACTAGTATCAACTGCTGATAAATATGTCAGAAAGTCCTTCTCGTGTCTCTTCATACCTCTCCCTACGACGGCACTGGTTCTTGTCCAGAACATTTTGTGACAAGACAATTCAGCAAACAAAGGGCTGAAACAATCTCATGGTGACTTTTTCACATAGAGAAACAGATCTGGATGCATGCTTGCATGAATTTATGCACTGTGAAGAGCTCAATAGAAAATGGGAGTTGTCTTTGAAGTGCTAAACACACTCCTTATTCTGTGAAGACACTTGGAGGAAGCATTGTTTGGCTGGTCATTCATATGCTTTAACGTCCATATGGATTTTGCGTACGAGGAATAATTCACAATGAGGCTATGGCTGCATACTCTCAGGGCAGACTCAAGTTCTTGCCGCAGAGTGCCCTCAGGGTAGACACACCTCAGATTTTTCAACACTATCAGAGTTGGAGAGGGAAGGCTGCACGGTGTCGCCCAATCTCATCACATCTCAGAAGCTAAGTGGGGTCGGTAGTTGGGTGGGAAACCACCAAGGAAGACTCTGCAGAGGAAGGAAGTGGCCAGCTCCCTCTGCTTCTCACTTGCCTTGAAAGCCCCTTTCCTGGTGTCTAATCAGAAAAAAAGTACAGGATGCCAAGCATGTCATGAAGCATGTCCCGTCTTAAGATGGGAGTGGGAAATTGATCTACCCTATAGTATATGAGTTAAAACAATCGATACTAGTGTTATACAGCACACTGAAGAAGGCTCCATGAAACGGTATATGTTTCTAGATCACCATCTGTGCAAAGAATTTGGAGTGTGTTAAAAGAAGAAGAAGAAGAAGAAGAGTTGGTTTTTGTATGCCGGTTTTCTCTACCACTTAAGGGAAACTCAAACTGGCTTACAATCACCTTCCCTTTCCCTCCTCACAACAGACACCCTATGAGGTAGGTGGGGTAGGTAGATCTCCAGCCACCACCTTGAGATTGGCAACCCAAGAAGGAAATTTTAGGGGTAGGAGCCTTATAGTTGGGGTAACATGCTGTGAGACTGTAATCACAGCTGTTCTGGCCTTCAGCGGGCTATTGGTCTCAATATGGCGAGTCTCTGGGAGCTGAGGGCCCACCAAGTTGTCCAAGGGGGGGCAACATGTCAGGTTGCCAGCTCTGGGTTGGGAAATACCTAGATATTTTGGGGGTGGAGCCTGAGAAGGGCAGAGTTTGGGGAGGGGTGGGACTTCAGTGGGGTATAATGCCATAGAGTCTCCCTTCCAAAGTGGCCATTTTCTCCAGGTGAATTGTTATGTCGCCTGGAGACTAGTTGTAATAGCGGGAGATCTCCAGCCACCCCCTGGAGGCTGGTAACCCTAGCAATATGCCCTGCCATGCTAAATCTGTACGCGTGGATCAATGCTAGTGGCAGAGAACTCTTCAGCATTGACAAAAGGCTTTAAAAAAACATCCCTAACCAACAACCAGATCCACTGTGAAACTTTCGCCACTGGTCCCCAGCCACCCGTGCTAATTAAATCGAATGGATCAGCTGCAAACAGAGGTGACACATAAAATGGCAATGACATTGGCTCCAATCATAAACACACTTAATCACGGGCAGGTATCACTAAAATCAATGGTCCTTACTTGCAAGTGCTTTGGATTGCAGCCATTTGGAAACAAGGGCATTGGAGGACTCTCGTAGACAATAAACAAAGTGGCAGTCCAGTGAATCTGACCGAAGGAGGTATTTGAAAATGTCCATTGCTCAAGCATTTTTTTTTTTTTTTGGCCGTCAAGTTGCAGCTGACTTTTGGCAATCCTGCAGGTTTGTCAAGGCTAGAGAGAGACATTCAGAGGTGGTTTGTCATTGCCTGCCTCTGGTTTGTCATTGCCTGCCACCGGACTTCCTCAGGGGTGTCCCATCCAAATACTGACCAAAGCTGACCCTGCTGAGCTTCGGAGATCTGATGAGATTGGGCTAACCTGGGCCATCTGGGTCAGGGTGCTCAAGTGTTCGCATTTGAATTCAATCTGTTCAGCCCGCAGGAGATGTGAAGCTCCTTTTATCCCCTCAGTTGGATTGCATACTGATCGTTGAATATTTGGTTGGTTTCACCTTTTTGAATGGGAAGACAATCAAACAGAAAGAGCGGGAGACTTTGGCTAGCTTGCAGCTTGACCCTCAGTCCATCTACCTGAAGTGGGATTTTTGCAGGGCGGTTGAGAGGCCCCAGGGGTCTACTGAGGTAGATTCCTTCTGGGCTTCCTCTGACACATTTAAAGAAACACAATACTAAGAAAAAAAAGGAAAAGTGTGAGGGTGAAATAAGCCCCACTGACCTCTGTGAAATTTACTTCTCCTTCATTGCTCTGTTTCAGTCTGACAAATTCATGACAGGACCACACAAATATAGAAGGACTTACCAGTTTTATGTTAACACAAAAGGGAAAGCCTTTCTAGGAATCGAAGATTCTTTCTCTCCTGCTATTACAACTGATCACCAGGCGACACAGATCAGTTCACCTGGAGAAAATGGCTGCTTTGGAAGGTGGAGTCTACGGCATTATACCCCATTAAAGTCCCTCCCCTCCCTAAACCCTGCCCTTCTCAGGCTTCTCCTCCAAAATCTCCAGATATTTCCCAACCCAGAACTGGCAACCCTATCGATAAATAGGAAATTATGCTGCAAAAGCTATTTCAGACTCTTGTATGAGGCAAGCGGGGCAATGCTTGGCCAATTTATTTCAACTTGCTTCTAAATACAATTGAAAACTCTACTGCACACTATGCCAGCATTAGGAGCTCAGGATCACTCTGGTAGCCTTTAGAACTGTGCCCAATAACCTTATCTTGTTCTGGAAAGAGTCAATGCTAGGTAGGGTTGCCAGCTCCGGGTTGGGATATAACTGGAGATTTTGGGGGTGGAGCCTGAAGAGGGTGGGGTTTGGAGAGGGGAGAGACTTCAATGCCATAGAGTCCAATTGCCAAAGCGGCCATTTTCTCCAGGGGAACTAATCTCTGTCGCCTGGAGGTCAGTTGTAATAGTGGGAGCTCTCCTGCCACCACCTGGAGGTTGGCAATCCTAATGCTAGGGACTCTCCAGCACCAGAAAATAGTCTTCACTGGATGTTGCTGCTGCTTCAGTAGGGGCTCCTGGCCAGTTCAGTGCTAGATCTAGGAGGCTGAGGTGTCTGATTGGCTGTGTTGGACGTTTAAAGCCGGGTCCTGCGCTCTGCTGCGCTCCTGGTTATTAAGACAGCTGTGCTCTGGTAGGTAGGTAGGTAGGTAGGTAGGTAGATAGAGATAGATAGATAGATAGATAGATAGATAGATAGATAGATAGATAGATAGATAGATAGTTTATTTGCGGCCCTTGGCCAGATAAAACAAGCTACATGGAGCTCTGCTCTGGTAAGGGAAGACTGTAGTATGAGCTTCCTCTTAGCCAAGCGATACATTTATTCATCACACCTGTACACTACATATTCCGCTATCATGTGGCATAGCTTGCTCAAACGTGTCAATCAATCAATCAATCAAACAAACCTTTATTGGCATACACAATACCTGCAGAGAACATAATCGTAGAATTTTACTCAACAGACCTCGCCTGTTCCCGTTTACAGTATCTTTTGCAGATCCACATTGCATGTCGGAAAAACTTGGCTACATGGTCAATTGTGGCCACATCCTAAGTAAACATAAGAAAGGCTACCTTGCACTCAGTTGGGTGCCATTCCCTCATGTCAACTTCAGAATGTAGTCAGGGAAGTCTCGTTTGTTGGTTCACTCACTTGGTCGACGTTCTGCCATTTCAGGGTTTCACACACACAAAAATCCCCCTGGCCAAATTAGTCCCCTGATTGTCTTCCCTCCATAGGAGAGAAGTCTTTTTACTGTTTTTCAAGGGTCCCTGGGAATTCTCCGAAGTGGAAGGGGTGGGAGGAACAGCCCTTTTCCACGTGGACAGAGGGATGACATTTGCACACCTTTTTGCTCAGCTTTACAGAAGACAAAAGTCGTAATGCTTATTAGGATACTGTACGTGCAGATGTAAAGAGCATATAATCCCCTTGAAAAATATGCAATGCAGAAATTCTAAATTAAAGGTAGCATCATGCTGCATGCCAGCTTTTACTTTCCATGTTCTGGATCAGCTTTCTCATTTGGCAGCCAAGTTAATATAAAGTTTTTTTTTCTTTTTCTGAAAGATTGCTGATTTCCCCTCCTCCCAGTTCTATATAATTTCACAATCCACTTTTGTGGCTGTATTTCAATTTCGAGACGAGTAAAGCTGTTCATTCCCTAAAGCCAACCATATGGCCCTGGCAGAGTAAATAACTCTCGGTTGTATCTGTCTTTGGCCAGATGATGCCCCTGGATCAAAATGTCTCGGTGCCGCAGTTAATCTTTCATGTTAGCATATTCATATCCGGTGTATCTCACCCACATGTCTGTTGTGCATAACAGCCAGGATGCGAGTCAACCCAGTAAAGTCCTGGAGAGATAAAAGTGTCACACCAATAGCCTTTTTTAAAAAAACAAATTGACTTCGGTACCATGTGCGGAGAAGTATCACCTAAATGAGTTGGCTCCTCAGTTTCATTTATGCAAATGTGGGCATGCTCAATGGCATCCTTAAGGGAAAGTTCTGTGTGAAGCTCCAGTTGGGATCCATTAATTTTCAGTTTGGCTCCACAAGTTAACGTGAAGAAGGAAAATGAATGAGGAGAAGGAGAAGAAGAAGAGTTGGTTTTTATATGCTGACTTTCTCTACCACTTAAGGCAGAATCAAACCAGCTTACAATCACCTTCCCTTCCCCTCCCCACAACAGACGCTCTCTGAGGTTGGTGGGGCTGAGAGAGTGTGATTAGCCCAAGGTCATCCAGCTGGCTTCATGTGTAGGAGTGGGGAAACCAACCTGGTTCACCAGATTAGCGTCTGCCACTCATGTGGAGGACTGGGGAATAGAACCCTGTTCTACGGATCAGAGTCCACCGCTCCAGACCACTGCTCTTAACCACTATACCACACTGGCTCTCAGAGTCTCTCTTGAGGGGAAACAACGGAAGGGAAAATGGAAAGGGGGTAGGGGAAGCCAGCATCTAGATAATACAATCACTGCCCTCAACCCTAAGCCTGGTGGGACATCTCCATCTTACAGGCACTGCAGAACTCAGTTAGATCCCGCAGAGCCCGGGTGTCACTAGACGCTGCTGGGACTTCATGTCCTTGACCTGACAGACAAAACTCAAGCTGCGCAATATGTTGGTTGGGCCTTTGAGCCATTACTACCACGAACAGTAGGATCACCTTGAGCTAGAAGAGTGTCAATGAACTGGAAAAGAACCAGCTGGCCTTAAACTACCAATGCTGCAGTATGCATTGTCCAAAGTCAGCAGTCTTCTTAGGAAAGCCATTTTCCAAACATATACCATAACTACAACTGCCCCCCGCCTCCCTCTCATCATCAAGCCAGGAGCACAATTTAACTAGGAGCACAGTTTGATTTTCTGCTTGGTGATTTTCCCAGAAGCACACACTAGTCCCCTTGGACATTTTGTTCTTTTGCCACCATGGCTGCAGACTCTGCTCTTCTGCTGTCCGTCCCACTGAGAGATCAAGAAGAGAGTCAAAAGCGACATCAGAAAGCAGAGGGGAAGTTGCCCAGAATCAGAACAGAACAGACTTTATTTGCAGTCATAGACCATCAAATATCCTTAAAAAACTGAAATTAAATACATACATAAATAGTTATAGACCAGTAATACAAAAGATAAAGATGTAGAGGAGATTAAAAACTGGAATAAAGGGATAAAATCCTCCAAAGTATACATAAAACAGTAGAGATTCTAATCATAGATTGGTTATTCCAGAGCCTTAAGTGCATTTTGTCTTATTTTAGTTGCCAGCCAAGCAAATCTAGCCATACTAACAGATAAATTTGAATCTGACAAGAGGAGCTCTACATGATGTTTTCTGATAGGTCTGGGACAATCCACTAACAAGGGAATCAGAGGGCCTGAGCGTATATGATTGTATAACGTGCACTCAAAAAGGACGTGTTCAGTGGTTTCTAATCCGTCCTGGTTGCATACACATTTTCGTGCATCCATTGGCCTTTTATTATATATCCCTTCAAGAAACCTAGAAGGGAGAGCATTATATCGAAGGAGCATAAAAGCCCAAGGTCCCATTTCCTGCTCATGTCACTGTGCATCACAAGTTTTGTCATTTTAAATTACAGCTGCATCCTCATTTGGTCAGTGAAACACGTAGGAGAGTCTTACTGTGTCATACACTTTGCTCTGCTTAGCACTTCTTATTGTAGCATCTGGAGAGATGACAAACAATGGTTGGATGTGAAAGAACTGAAGTCCTGATGGGAATTTGGTGTGAAGGAGGAAATATTATGATGATTTGGTATGAAAGATGTATAATAATTTGAGATGTTTTCGTGTAAAATATATTAAAGGAATATAATATAGCAGGAGAATAACCGTGCATTCCTGAGAGGTGCATTCCTATGCCGGTCTTTGGAGGCAATGCAGCTGCGCAACCTTCAAAGGAGGTTTTGGCCCTAGCGAAACCTTCTCCCAGTGCTAAAAGTCCTTGCAACCCTCATAGGGTTGCATGGGAGATATGCCATCAAAAAGGTGGTGTATCTCGGCAAAAATTATAAGGGGTATTCCCAGCCTGAAAGGGCTTTGGAGGCCGCCTAAAGGTGGCTCCTCCCTCAGGCCAGCGCCGGAAGGACCCATGAATGCCTCCCGGGATACCGTAATGCCCCAGGAATGCCTCCTGGGACGCCGGCATGGCCGTGGCAGCACCCCACAACCAGTGTCCGGGCCTTCCCACCAGCGTTCAAGCCACTAACACCAGCATTAGTTGCCTGGATGCTGGCAGGGGAGCCCAGATGCCAGCGCAGCGCCTTCCTGGCCTCCTGAGGGTTTTTGCCCTTAGACCTCAGGAATGCGTTGTAAATGAATTATATTCATAATTCAGAATGAACAGAATGAACACATCTATGTTATGGACTCTGCAAGAGCATGACAGATTTTGATAAGGCTGCCCGAATGTTAAGAGCAGATTTTTTAACTGGCAGAGCGTCGATATTCCAGATTTTGCAAATTTTGGCTGGTTGACTGCTGAGGCTTTCAAATTCTTTGAAATGAGCAAAGTGACAGGCTGCTCATCAGCCATATATCTCTTACATGAAAAAAAAAAACCTTTGTCCTTTCAAAGTCTCCATTTTGCTCTATTGAATGAAGTCCATGTTTTAGCCTTAGGCAGATGATGAGAGGGAAGGCATCTTGGCCATCTTCTGGTCACTGTGTGTGTGTGTGTGGGGGAGGTAGTTGTGAATGTCCTGCATTGTGCAGGGGGTTGGACTAGATGACCCTGGTAGTCCCTTCCAAACTATGATTCTATGATCCCTGGCATCTCCAGTTAAAGGGTCTAGTGCAGTGCGAATGTTGGTTTCACTCAGTATGAGGCAATGCCTGTGTTCATGTCGATGTTGCTCAGGGGTAAGGGATGTGTCCTGGAAGTCAAGTTTACATTTTTCATGCAGAAAATCTCAGGTGCTTTCCTTGGTATCTTCAGTTAAAAGAATCTCAAGCAGCAGGTCCTGGGAAAGTCCATTCTCTGCCCAAGACCCTGGAAAGGCACTCCCAGCCAGACAATGCTGAACTAGATGGACCGATGAACTGCTTACTGTATATGTAAAGTTTTTTTTTTTTTTGCTGTCAAGTCACAAATGATTTATAGCAACCCCATAGGGTTTTCAAGACAAGAGACGTTCAGAGGTGGTTTGCCATTGCCTGCCTCAGCATAGCGACCCTGGTATTCCTTGGTGATCTCCAATCCAAATACTGACCAGGGTTGACTCTGCTTAGCTTCTGAGATCTGACGAGATCAGGCTAGCCTGGGCTATCAAGGTCAAGGCATTTGTAAAGTAGCCTCCTACTAATTTTGTTCCTAGATACAAAATAATTTTATATCCTAGATATTGTATATATGTGTGCAGAATGTTTTACCTATTATTAGATATCCAATCAGCTTTTTGCACATGGGTATTCTTGCACAGCCTGAGTTCCACTCTCCCCCCCCCCCCACCTTGCTGTACCACTGCTCCCCTTTGCAGGAAATAGTTGCAACGAAAATATAAATCAGTCACAGATCATATAAATCTGCTGTCAAAAATGTTACGTCGAAACAATCTTGCTGTTTGGTGTTCATTCAGAGTGGCCCTTAGCAATGTTAATGGCTGCCAATCTGTTTGGATTGGCAGCATGTTTGCACAAGTGCATTTTTTAAAAAGTGCAAGCCTGTTTGGTAGGTACTTGAGTCATCTGGTGTCGAACCACACAGACCTGACGATCGGCTCATATCTCATCGCAATCAAAAGTTCGTCCACCGAACACGTTCATCTCAAAATTTCAGCTGTCCCTAGTAACAATATCATTGCATCTACTCAATCCATTTGGCAAAAGGATTTCTCAAATGCTTCTCCGTTTAAAACTGCTAAGTCAGGACCTTCTGGTATGAGGCTATCTTAAATAACAATAAGTGATTATAACTGGCTGCTTTAGGAGAGCGACATGATTTGCAAAGTCAATGCCTTTTGAATTTTTTAAACAGCTATAGTAATACATTTGGTGGAAGGCTTTTAGTAACAATAGATTTATCATATTGGTAAAAAAAATGTCACACCACCTTCTCTACACCACCTGGCATTCTTCTCCAAATCATCACTTATTTTTAGAATGAAATGCAAAGAAAAATGTTTAAGGCTCAGGAAGGAGTTCCAACTCAATGACTCACTGCTGAAGTTAGAAATTGTAAGAATTACAATTCCTTCTATTCATCGACTGTGAAAGAATAGCCTCAACACTATCAAACATTTTTTTAGCTGCCAAAATTAAAATCCAGTGATGCATTTCAGAAGGACACTCTTTAATTCTCCTGTCATGTTATTTTTGAAGAGCAGTAGGAGAGACTTAAAAATAATCCTGATTCTAACATTGTTATGGATGCCAGTTCAGGTCCACCACACAATTGTTTAGCTTATTATTTCTTCAGTTAGATCTATCATATCTACTGCAGGCATCAAAATGTTTCAAATAACTGATAAGTATCTTTGCCCAGAATGAGTCAGGACTTTTGTTTTTGTGTGTGTGTGTGGGCGAAGGAAGGGGGTTAAATGTATTTTCGTCAAATTAATATGATTCAGATATATTGGAAATTATTTAATTCTGATATAGATATATAAAGGAAAGTAGCTGAAATCTTATACCTAGTTAATTTTGCCATCCTATGCAGAGTTACTTTATTGATATCAGTAGGCATATACAGGCCCTGACCTGGCTGGCTGAGATCTCATCAGATCTTGGAAGCTAAGCTGGGTCAGCCCTGGTTAATATTTGGATGGGAGACCTCCAAGGAAGTCAAGAGTCGCTACACAGATGCAGGCAACAGCAAACCACCCCTTGATCTCTCTTGCCTTGAAAACCCTATAGGGTCACTGTACTTCAGCAGCGACTTGACGGCTAGGAAGAACTGGCCATTTAAGCCACCTGTCTATGTGCCGTAAATGTGACTGATGACTGTAATTCATTTTCCAGAGTTTTGAAATTTGGTTGTTCAGTTGATTCTTATATTGATGCCTCATGCTAGGAAGTTATCACTTTCAATATCTGGTTATTCCTTTGACGTCTCCTAACTACCGTTTTGTGATCTCCATTATCCAAGTGATTCATCTTTCCTCTATGAAATCTAAAGGTCACGTAGTGTTACCCAAATTAGGCAGTCTCCGCATTTAGTTGGGGAAATTAGCTAAGGAGACAGAGCGAGAGGTGGGTAACTGGGTTTTTAACAGGTTGTAAGCCGCTCTGAGCCTGGCTTTAGCCGGGAAAGAGCAGCCAAATAAATAAATAAATAAATAAATAAACCTCATTGTCAGATTAAAATTTTTGTTTATTCTTTTCAAGTGATTCTTGTTCAAATTATTATTGGCTAAGCAGCAGGGCTAAGCAGCAGACTTTATTATTGGCTAAGCAGCAAGCTTAAAATAAGTTTAAACGTTAGAGGCATTGATAGTAATATGATTTTTTTATTTTACAACAGAAATAAAGAAGAACCTGGGCCTTTGGTACTGTCAAAATGCAGAAATAATAAAATTGTAGGGTTTTTAAAAAATGAGTATCTAAGTGCAAATAACAGACACATTCGTCTAAAATGAAAGAAACTGATGACAAAGTCAGAGTAATCAAACTACTCATTGGAAGTTGTTAGCAAAGCCACAGCTACAAAGAAGGTACTTTAATACTGATGTGACCTATTTCTGAAGCCTTTATGCTTTAAACATTTTTTTAAAAAAACCTTACACTGCAAAGCTAGTGATGATTTTTTTCCTCCACGTAGTGTTAGGAGCAAAATGGGGGAGGGGGAATGTTTTACTTACTAGAGCAACATAAAAAAGAAAGGCAATTAAAATTGCTCACCTACTGTTTCGATTGTACCTGTACAGAGGAAAGATACCATCTTCAGTTTGCATCGTAAACTGTCAGGAGTATTTATACCGGGCAATGAGCGTTGTGTGTTGTGATTCCACCTGAATTCAGAACTCCTCAGAGGAAAGGCTCCTAGTTGGTGTCCCCTCAGCAGGACTGAAGTATGATTTCTTTGGGACCAATACAAACTTTTAACAAAATTCTATCCCAGACATGCAATGTCAAAGACTTTCAAACTAAAATTAAAAACCAAACCTATTTTTTTTGGATGAAATGACATAAAGGCAGCATAGCATCACAATGTGTTTGCAGTGTAGGCCACACCCCTCCTGGATCCAAGGTAGGGATGCCAGGTTGCCCCTGGCAACTGGCAGGGGTGAGGAGCAGGGAGAATTTACCAGTGGCAGGGGAGGACCAAGGCAGCAATGCAGTGATGTTGGTCGCAACACAGTGACATCCTGGGTGAGTCATGCAAGTCACATGGTATCAAGTTTTCAGTAGTTGCTGTCAGGCCTGGCTCTGGTGAGAAGAAGAAGAGTTGTTTTTTTATACCTGATTTTCTCTACCTGTAATGAGTCTGAAACTGGCTTACAATCACCTTCCCTTCCTCTTCCCACAACAGACACCTTGTGAGGTACGTGGGGCTGAGAGAGTTCAGAGAGAACTGTGACTAGCCAAGGGTCACCCAGCAGGCTTCATGTGCAGGAGTGGGAAATCAGACCTAGTTCACCAGATTAGAGCCCACTGCTCCTAACAACTACATCACACTGGCTTTGAGTCCTCCCTCAAATAACCCTGAAAAGAGCCCTGCCCTCTCCCTCTGCCTTTTAATGACAGAAACCAAGGCTTGGAGGCTGTCAATATTGTTGTTGTTGTTGCCTAGCAATGGCCACTGAGGGCATTTGTTTCTTAAAACTACAGGCACCACTTCTATAATTGGGGAGGGGGGTTGACCTACAACTGTCTTCTTCTTCCTCTTCCTCCTCCTCTTCTTCCTCCTCCTCCTCTTTTTCTTCTTCAAAGAAGATTTCAGAGTTTTCCGCAAACCTGGGGCTTTTTTCAGGTTTATAGAAATATCTGTCTTGTCCCTGGCTCCAGTCTTCGAACTCAAGTATCCACAGATGTGGCCATGTTGAGAATTCGATATATTGATTGATGCTTTTATTTAATGAGGCTTTCCCCTGTACTGCTTAGTTGACAGCTTCATTTCTAGTGCTGTTCCTTAGGAAAGGACAAAGTTTGTTAACATGCCAAGCGAGTAGTATTTTTCATTACTCAGAAGTAGTTTTCATTAAAGGAAAATTTGACCTGTGGCCTAGATCGACTTCATGATATGAGGCATTGGTTGTGGCAGTGTTTGCACTGGGTGGTGCGGATGGGCCTCCACATTTCCATTTACCTCCCTATTCAATGGGAATCTCCAACTTCAGCAACTGCTTCATTTCATGTAACCAGATGTGAATGTGCATTTTGGAATCAGATTGATTTTTTTTAGGCCAAGAATCCTATCCAGAATCTTAAAAAGCAGAAAAGCAATAGCAGAACATTTCTGCTGCCACCCGAATAGATCTTTGTGAGATAGATAAAGGTTTTCGAAGTAGATACTGAAATTCTTCCCCAGACAATTGTCTCCTTTAATGATTTTGTTGTTGAAATGTCTCGAGTTTATAGCATGAGGTAATTATGTTTGAGTCTTCAGGGAAAATAGATTTATAGTAATGCAGAAAAGTGAACATTAACTTGATTATCACAGCAGATCAAAGACTCTCTTTCCTCTTTATGAGGGAAAAAAGCCTTTACTCTTTGAGGGGGGGAACTTACACGTTATGTGGATAGGGTTCACGACTGTAAATTGGAACAGAGAAGGAATTCCACATGTAAAATTTAAACATAATCTAAACGTGCTTATTCATAAAATACAAATATTGTTATATGTGTTTGTTAGTAGAAGATTTAAAAAAAATGCCTATGTATAATAGTAATGTAACAAAGAGCTTGATTCACATGCTAGTTCTGTAACTGTGGGGCCTGTACTGACCAAGCCTAAGTAATTCTTATTATGTTGGGGTCTTATTTAACCTTTTACTTGTGGTAGTTTAACAACAGAAAGGTTTAGATAATAAAATGTCAGGTGTTTAATTTAATTTGAATCAGAAGATGTTGAATTCCCGGCACTGCTGCAAGGGCGCAGTTTGCCCCTGTCTAGGTACATCTACCTCTTTAAATCACAATCCCCAGCTGGATTGAACAATGAATTTGAGCTATCTAGCTTTCTTTGAGAGGTTTGCTAATAGGACTCAGCTGTAAGTGCACCGTTTGGGATTTAAGTGTATTGGTTGTAAGGATTATTCACCAGCCCTCAATTGAGGTGAGACACGCGTTTGGTCTGCTGGTCTGCAGGGTAAGCATATATGGTTTAATAAATTTTTGAGTTAATACTATGTTTTGAAATTAGTCTTATGATATAAGCATCAATGACTATGAGATGTTCATTTATTTGTATATTTTTCCAGAGGTCTTTGACCCTATAAAATTATATTATAACAACTGATGAAGCTTATGAGCGAAACGAACACGTATCCGGAAGTGTCGTTTTGACTGTTTGACTGTTGTGACACTCTTCTGATTTTGTGAAACCGTCGGATTTGGACGTCTAGTATTATTTCGCCACAGTGATTATTTTCATTATGCTGAAAATCAGCCTTAGAAGATGTTACCTTATGAATTGATCAGCACATGAATCTTACCAGGATTTTGGATACAAGAACGAGTGGAATTGGACCTTTTTTCAGTTGTCCAACTGGGTATCTTTGTACTTGTTTCATTTTCTGTTGATCTTCTCCGGTGATGTAACCGGTTTTGTGGCTTCTTATTTCATCCTTATGCATTCATGTATTGAAGTGTGTTAAAATTGATTTTGGAGTAAAGTGATTGTATTTAGGACTTGATAGTTGTTTGATATTATTACTTATGAGCCAGTGCTGTATTTCACTTTAACCTCCAGGTACTAGCTGGAGATCTCCTGCTATTACAGCCGATCTCTGGTCGACAGAGATGAGTTCACCTGGAGAAAATAGCCGCCTTGGCAATTGGACTCTATCTCATTGAAGTCCCTCCCCTCCCCAAACCCCGCCCTCCTCACGCTCTGCCCCAAAGACCTCCCACTGGTGGTGAAGAGGGACCTGGCAACCCCACTCTCCGGCAACAAGATCTTAATGGCAGCCAGTTAGGAGGCAGGGGGAGAGGTGCCTAGTGATGCCTCATCTTTTCAGAGCAGGCTTTTCATGCTGACTGTTCCTGCCCACCCCCATTTTTAACATCATGGGATTAGCTGGTCACTTCAGGGCCAAGCAGGAATGTTTTGGGTTCCCCCTAATTGACAACTGGGGGTGCCTTTTTTGCCTGCTCCATGACATTGGGGTGATGGCGGTTCTTTATTTAAATAGGCCTGGTCAATTGACTGTGTAGGCCATAAACAGTTTGGGCAGGGATTGGGTGGCCTGATCATATTGCTGCCCGCTCCAGATTGGGAAATACCTGGAGATTTTGGTGGGTGGAGCTTGAGGATGGTGGGTTTTGGAGAGGGGAGGGGCTTCAGTGCCATAAAGTACAGTTGCCAAAGCTGCCATTTTCTCCAGGGAAACTGATCTCTGTTGCCTGGAGATCAGTTGTAATAGCGGGAGATCTCCAGATGCCACCTGGAGGCTGGCAACGATAACTGATCATGAGAGGCAGGGATTATTTTTTAATATTTTTTTTTATAAAACACATACAATTCATACACATCACACACTCCTTAAACTCCATGTCTACAACAAGATCCTCCTCAAATAACTAATAGAGCGGTCCTACTACATTCTATATCAGTTAGTTCTAGACTTTTAATCTGGACACACACTATATTCTTTACTAATGCAAATGCATAACCATTTATTCTCTAACTTACATTTATTCTGCATTCTAAATCTTTTTTGTAATTATGTTAACTTAAGACATTAATACTCCTAGGTAAGGGTGATAATCAGTATTTCTGAACTACCTTTAAGACCAAATATTTTTCTATATCAGATCTACTGTCTACTATTATGTCTATGTAGAGAGGCAGGGATTATTGGCAAGCACCCTGAGATATTCATGTGGTGGAGGAAGAGTCTGGATCAGCACATCACTGGTTGCATGGTAGGGTGCGGCCGGGAAGGAATGGCCCTGGGTGCTGAGCAGCATCTTTATGAATCTGGTAGTCGCATCAGGTGAGGTCGCCAGGGCTGAGCACCTCTCGGCACATTGTGTGCTGCCGATGATAAACAAAGCCGGCAGAGGATGCTGGCTCTGTTTGGAGTCAGGGTGGGCCTGCCAGAAAAGGCAGCCCCAGAGAAGCTGCCTTAGCACAGCCGGCCTATTTAAATACTATGCAGATCAGCTATTTAAATAAAAGTTAAACCCAAGCTGTTGTTTCACGTCTTCTTTGGATGGGTGCCTTGGGCAGACACACACGTGAGAAAGGTGGGCTATAAATGAAGATGATTATGATGATAATAGTGATGACATTAATTGTAGAGAACCCCCCATCAGAAATATTTGTTTCTTTTATTTATTTATTTATTTTAAAGTTATACCCTTTCTGCAAAATTCATGGGAAGAAGAAACTGATTTTGTCTCCCCAGAAATTCCTAGTAGCTGGATAGGGTTGCCAATCTCCAGGTAATAGTTGGAGATCTCCTGCTATTACACCAGCCGTATAAAGCTCCAGAGGTTGGAGTGTGCCCATTTCTAATTACATTTTGACTAGAATATAATCAGATGTGTCTCATTAAGTTGTGTTTATTAAAACACACACACATACACACACAAAGATGGGCTTGTTCCCTTCCACCAGCCAATGTCAACTAATTTAAATGAAGATCCTTTATTATTTTCACCCGTTTATTTTAAAAAGCCATGCCGGATCTGGTATTGTCATAATCCTTGTTTGCCTTCCTGCATTTGAGAAGCAAGAATTGTTTGGCGAAAATATTAATAAAATGGCAGCATCTGGCCTTTTGCTGATTCTCCGAGTGTTTGCGCTGGCAGCTTTTGAGTTGCCTTTTGGGAAAACGTTGTTTAGGTTGCTGACAACCGTCTAGGCCACCACGGCAATCTAAACTACAGTTTTCCTTTTCTTTGTTCGACTCTATATTTGTACATCTGATGCTTGTAATTCTTTGTCTTGGGGTTTGTGTGTGTGTAATATCCTTCCTCCGTTCCCTCACTCTCTGTCTCCATGATCAATGTTTACTGATACAATCTGAACTTACTTATACCTCAACGATTTCCCATAATCAATTTTTCTGTACATTTTCCTTCTGTTGGTTTAAAACCTGAATACTTCTATGTACTAGAAGAAAACCTATTTTTCTTTGTAAATCCTCTCCTTCCCCCCAACATTATTAGGTGAAGAAGATTCACAATGTTGTCTTCGTCGGCAGTAGGGTTGCCAACCTCCAGGTACTAGCTGGAGATCTCCTGCTATTACAACTGATCTCTAGCCGATTGAGATCAGTTCACTTGGAGAAAATGGCTGCTTTGGCAATTGGACTCTATGGCACTGAAGTACCTCCCCTCCCTAAGCCCTGCCCTCCTCAGGCTCCACCCCAAAAACCTCCTGCCAGTGGCGAAGAGGAACTTGGCAACCCTAGTTTGCAGTCATGGCACTGTTCAGTATGGAGTCACACCAGTACAGTCAGTGTGTCTACTTCAGAAAAAGAGACTGTAGCGGCCATTTTCTCCAGGTGAAGAGATCCCTATCGGCTGGAGATCAGTTGTAGTAGCAGGAGATCTCCAGCTACTATCTGAAGGTTGGCAAACTTCCCACACCTGCTGTGCCAGGGCTAGTAGTATGTTGCACTCAACTGGAAAAGAAAGGATATTTTTGTCTTCTAGGTGCCACCATCCCAGCCCCTTGAATTAGTTCCACCTTCATGTTTGGAAGTGTGGAGTGTCTTGGGCTAACTGAGATGCACTGGTGCAGCTTGCAGGCCAAACCAGTGGATCTTCAAAGTGGAATGAGAAATCCAGGGCTTCCTCCTGATAGGAGATGTGCCTTCTTGGACACAACACCAACGGCTGTTAAGGTTTGTGCTAGTTGGCCATCATGGTGGGTAGTTTCTCAGTCCTGCAGCAGGGGACAACTAATACTTTCAGCAGTGTGCAATTGAGTGTCCAGATAAAAAAAAGAAGAGGAGGAGGAGGAGCTGGTTTTTAAATGGTGACTTTCTCTACCATTTAAGGGAGACTCAAACTGGCTTACAACCACCTTCCCTTCCCCTCCTCACAACAGACACCCTGCGAGGTAGGTGGGGCTGAGAGAGAGTGACTTGCTCCAGGTCACCCAGCTGGCTTCATGGGGATGAGTGGGGAAACCAACCAAGTTCACCAGATTAGCCTCCGCCGCTCATGTGGAGGAGTGGGGAATCAAACCCAGTTCTCCAGATCAGAATCCACCACTCCAAACCACCTCTTAACCACTACACCATGCTGGCTCTCATGCATAACACAAGAAGATGGTTCTTTTTTTCTTTTACACTAAAACCCGAAATACCTGAATGCCAGACGTGAAAAATCTAAAGAGGCACCCCTCTTGCGTGACAAAAGAAAGTGTAAATAACTTGGTATCCTTCAGAGGGACCGAATCCATTGTCTATGGCAGATATCTTACCTTGCTTCATGGTAGGCCCAGCTCTATCTAAACAGTCTGCAGAACTATTGTTTAAAAATGACAGATGGCTGTGTCAACAAGGCTCATGCTGAATCATTTTTGTGTGCTGGATTGATCTTTTGAGGAGTTTGACTTTTGCCCAGATTGTGATTCAACATGTCCCAGAAAATCTTCCAGTAGGGAACTAAATCAGAATGTTGTATGAAATCTCTGGGAAGAGAATGCATTTAGTTGAGATATCAGCATCTGCTGAACAATGCACAAGACCTGTTCACTGAAAATTCAGTGTATAGTAAAAAATGGTGTGTAAGTAGGGTTGCCAACCTCCAGGTAGTAGTGGGAGATCTCCTGCTATTACAACTGATCTCCAGCCGATAGAGATCAGTTCACCTGGAGAAAATAGTCACTTTGGCAATTGGACTCTATGGCACTGAAGTACCTCCCCTCCCTAAGCCCTGCCCTCCTCAGGCTCCACCCCAAAAACCTCCTGCCAGTGGCGAAGAGGAACCTGGCAACCCTAGTTGGCAGTCATGGCACTGTTCAGTATGGAGTCACACCAGTACAGTCAGTGTGTCTACTTCAGAAACTGTAGTGACTGTAGCAACTCTATGTGTAAGCAAGCCCTCTCTTTTTCTCTATGGTGAAATAACGTTTCTTTATAGATATATGGCTAAAAATACCCTTAAGCCTATTTTGTTTGCTGATATGGAATCCTTAATCCATAACAAATTTCTCAAATTCATTTTATACAGATTAATTAGAATGTATTGTGCATACAGAGCAAAAAGGGCCAACGTCTGTTATAATGCATATGCAGTTAAGATAGGGTTGCCAACCTCCAGGTACTAGCTGGAGATCTCCTGCTATTACAACTGATCTCCAGCCGATAGAGATTAGTTCACTTGGAGAAAATGGCCGCTTTGGCAACTGGGGTCAATGGCATTTAAGTCTCTCCCGTTCCCAAACTCCACTCTCCTCAGGCTCTGCCCCCAAAATCTTACCAAGCCGGCCATACGTGGATCACTTCTGTGGCTCCTTGGGGAAAGAGGGGTATTTCCCAAACCAGAGCTGGCAACACTAAGTTAAGACAAGGCAGTGGCCTTTAATCTTTCCAGTCTTATCCCTGCAAGCTACAAGCAAGCATCTGATAGGAAGAAAAATAACACCACGGTCATGTGACAAGAAGAGGGAGTGGTTGTGACCTCATCAGAGCTGAGGCTAGGACTTTTGACAGCTGGCTTGACCAAGGAATAGGGTTGCCAACCTCCAGGTGGTCAACACAATAAACAGCAGTCAAATACGTGCCAAATCAATACCTTAAATATGCAGTGTATTCCCATGTAACATACCAGAACAACATCTAACAATACACAAGGACAGAAAAAGACAACAGACACAACCACTATACAATTACATGTACAAAAATTCCAAAGTTCTATGGTCATAAAGTTCCATTCGAACCAGTAATCTTCTGGAGCAACGGTGAAGACAATGACCTCCTAAAGTGCAAAAGGTTGTGCCTCAAATCTTCAATGAATATTCAACATCCCCAGCTCTTCATATGAGCCAGCAGAGGTGAGGTATCCCGAGCTCATCCAGTGTGCTACAGGGATCCGGATATAGCCCTGTTTCGACAATGTCTTCCTCAGGGGACACTACAATTAATAATATAGCATCATATTTCCATTATACAAATATATAAATATCAATTTTAGTGAATATTTTTATAGCACTTATATTATTGACAGAGACCAAGCTTAAGATTTTATACAAACGAATTAATAATAACTTACACATCGACCGCTCTGTAGCATTTGCACATCCCTGTAGCACTAAAAAGTAATACGGCTGTAGTATACGAAATGGAGGGGGCTTCATGATTATCGTAGTCTATTCCAATCTTTAGATATTAATCTTGCTCTTGTTGCATTACTTTCTATGTTTGTAATTCCATTAATTTTCGTCATTATTTGACAAATTGTCGGATGCTTATTTTTCCTTTCTATAGTTTGTAATTTTTTTGTGATCCTAGTCCTACTGCATTTTTGTTGGATGGCTCATGCTGTTTGATTGCCTTGTTTTACACTCCCTGTGGCACAGAGTGGTAAGCTGCAGTACTGCAGTCCAAGCTCTGCTCACAACCTGAGTTCGATCCCAACGGAAGTTGGTTTCAGGCAGCCAGCTCAAGGTTGACTCAGCCTTATCCTTCCGAGGTCGGTCAAATGAGTACCCAGCTTGCTGGGGGTAAAGGGAAGATGACTGGGAAGGCACTGGCAAACCACCCTGTAAACAAAGTCTGCCTAATAAACGTTGGGATGTGACGTCACCCCATGGGTGCTTGCATAGGGGACCTATGTGCTTGCATAGGTGCTTGCATAGGGGACCTTTACCTTTTTAATCCACATTGGGTGTCAGTGAGAAAGGTGGGCTATAAAGAAAGCAAATCAAATAAATAAACAAAGCACATATACAAATGTTCTGTTCTTAGAAATGTTTAATTCTTACCAAACCAGCCATACATGGGTCACTTCTGTGGCTCTTTGGGGAAAGAGGGGCATTGCTTTTTAGGGTGATGATCATTTGTCATGGAGTCATAAGACCCAATCCTACCAAATTTAAGGATGTTGTGGGCTGGATTCAGTGGATCCATTGTGCTGACAGCAGTGTCTCCCCCTTTCGCAGGAGCGTCCTTGCACTGCAGGAAAACACAAACATTAACAGAATGGATCCATACCACAGAGATTAATCCGTGTTTACATCTTTCCCTATGAAAGCACAGGGATTTAAAAGTTTTTTTAAAAAACTTTGACTGGCAATGCTTCACAGTATCATCTGCTGATAATAAGCATGTCACGGTGAATTTAGATAAGTTGTCTTCTCTCATTATTTGTGTGTTTCTGAGTGAATCATTGTGGCTTGCCTCTGCTTGACCTTGGAGGATGCTTTATTAAAAGAGAGAACTATATCTTTCACGTGTCATTTATCATGTTTAATAAGGTACTTTTTCCCAATTAATTTTACTTTGAGATAACTTTGGGCCCCACCAAATGAACTAAATTTCATAACTAAAATACGATCTAGAGTTCAGAGATCAAGAATTGCGTATGCAGCCTTAGTTCCAAACAACTCATCATGTGAGTCATCAGAACACAACTACAATTGTGCCTTGACGTGAGTCATCCACTGATATAATCTGATATATGGAGGCACAGACTCCCAAACCTTTACCTCCAGATCTATCGCTTATCGCTAAAATTAACTTCCAGCTGATGCCTCATTGTTCCAAAGGAACTTTGTCCACAATGCCAAACGGACACTTTTAAGACCAATAATACTTTGCTGCATTGTAACAGAAGAAAATAGATATGTCTTCTTCACACTTTATGAAGTATACGGGGGGGCGGGGGTTACCATAGAGTTGCTAGTGATTTCGAGAGCTGCCCTTTGCCACTTCAGTTTTTTTCCCCTAGAAGTGACATAGTGCAGCACATAGTACCTTGGCCCCCAATGACCACCCCCACAAACCTCCCTAAGCTGTGGTGGGCATAAAGGAAGGGCTGGTGGGCATAAAGGACTTAAATGCCATAGAGTCCAATTGCCAAACCAGCCATTTTCTCCAGGGGAACTGATCTCTATCAGCTAGAGATCCGTTGTAATAGCAGGAGATCTCCAGCTAGTACCTGGGAGTTGGCAACCCTACTGTACACACAGGAACCGAAGACTACCTGCAAGTTATGTGACTGTTACATGGGACACAGGGTGGGGACCGTGTACTAATGTGTGAACTAACCATTAAAACTGATCTGAAAAAACACCTTGCTCAGACATCATTGTGGCTGTTGTTAGCTGTCAGGCAATTTGCCACTGAACTGCAAACTCATGATGAACATGGGTTTCTTCAAAATATACCAACAATCTCCTTTTTCTAATCCTACGTATAAAGTCCACAACAACACACAGCATTTGTTTTGGAGAGTGACAGCCCTCCATCCTTACTTGTAACATTAGCAGTTATTCAACGGGTTGCACGACTTATACAGTTCAGATCTAGGGGTATACAAAATCCTTTTCCCCCATCCTGAAAAAGATGCTAGATTTATCAAGGCTGCTTTTGCGCTCCTCAAATGTTATGAAGCAGGAGCTTCAAAATTGGTGGGCCGCTACTGTGACCTGCTGTAGCAGTTCTTCTGTATTTAGGTACTGCAGCGAGCTAGCCGAGAGGGTTCTCCAGCAGAAGAAAATTAAAATTGAACCCCTGCAGGAAGAAGGGGCACATGGTAAATAACAAAGCTGGGTCAGGAACATATAATCAACTTACTAATTACTGCTGGAATTCAATTGACAACCAGATGCAAATCAGTTGAAAATTGGAGTGGGTATATATGGAATAGGATGTAGAATGCCACAGTATAGCCCAGCTTCATCAGATCTCATCAGATCTTGGAAGCTAAGCTGGGTCAGTACCTGGATGGGAGACTACCGAAGAAGACTGCAGAGGAAAGCAATGGCAAACCACCTCTGCTTCATCACTTGCCTTGAAAACCCTATGGGTTGGCTGTGACTTGATGGCATTTTACAGGCACACATTAGAGAAATGGACATCAATACACAAAAGGGGCGATATGTTTTTAAATAATGGATGCTATACATGAACATCTGAAATAACTGATAAGCACTGAATGTGATCTTTAGCTATACTAATTTAGTAAAGAATTTGGTGAGCTGTGATGCAAGGCACTATTACATTTTATTTATTTGTTCGTTTGTTTATAAGAGCCTTGTGGCGCAGGGTGGTAAGGTGCAGTACTGCAGTCCAAGCTGTACGCACAACCTGAGTTCGATCCCGACAGAAGTTGGTTTTAGATAGCCGGCTCAAGGTTGACTCATCCTTCCATCCTTTCGAGGTTGGTAAAATGAATACCCAGCTTGCTGGGGATAAAGGGAGGATGACTGGGGAAGGCACTGGCAAACCACCCCGTAAACAAAGTCTGCCTAGTTATCATCGGGATGTGATGTCACATTCCTTGGGTCAGGAATGACACGGTGCTTGCACAGGGGGCTATCTTTACCTTTTCAAAGCTTTATTGATAGCCCTCCTTTCTTGCTGAGACTCAAGGTGGATTATAGAATATAAAACAATACAATCAGACAGCATAAGAAAACCAGTGAACAATGAAATGGGACAAGGATTACAGAATTAGAAAACTATGTGAACAGCAAATTGCTGAAGGGAAAGTATGCTATAAACAAGGCAGAAAGTGGGATTACAAAGGACAGTGCAGTAGAAGCAAGATGAGTGATGTTGTCGTGGAGAAGCATAGCAGGACAGATGGTCCTGCAGGTATGTGGGTTCAAGACCATTAAAGGTGATAACCAGTACCTTCATTTGAACTGATAGGTAACCAGTGGGATCACTGCTGAATGGGTGTGATAGGCATGCACTACCTAGTGTCTGACTGTAACTGAACTTGCCCATGGTTTACCAACTGTAGTTTCTGAGTTAACTTCAAGGGCAGACCCACATAGAGTAGTCTAGCCTCAAGGTAACAGCATGAATCCAAGGCCTTTTATGCATGGTTGTTTCCCTCGCCATCACCCCTCCGACGACTTCGGGTCTTTGTTGTGATTACGCATGCCATTCCCGACCCTCCGAGTTCGCCTCGCTTTCCCCCTGTGTCCCGCACCTTTTGCCCAGATTTTCAGGGACCTGTTTTATCACAAAATTGAAAACCTTGGCAAGACCAGCAAAAATGCAAGGGGAGAGCAAGGCAACCTCTCATGGTCAGAAACGACATGCATAATCAAAAGACCTGACATTATCGGAGGGGTGACCGTAAGGGAAACAGCCATACTTAAAAGGACCAAGTGGCCAGAGCAGCAAAATAAAAGTTGGGGCCTTTCCTTCAGAAATAGTCTGCTGTTCTGCCTAAGCAGAAAACTCAGCATTTGACAGCAATGCCACTACGACCTACTGCATTTAGAGACACTGTGTTTAGTCCTGCAGCGGTAAAAGAATGACAAAAATGCTATTCAGGCACAGCACAACACAACTGGGCACCCTCTGACCACCTTTGAAACTGACCTGAATTGACTCTTTACTGAGAATCTTTGCCAAGTTTGTGTCCAGCTCTAATATAATCTAGTGAGTCTGTTCGGCATGATCTACTCCGAGGTTACAGTGGGGCCTTAAACCATGCCTTGCAGTCTTGTTTGTTGATGTTTTTTTAATAACTGAAGTGTTTCTTTCTATCTTGTCAATTTTTAAAAAATCTGGAAGAGCCTCTTCCATCAAAGGCTGGAGGAAGGCTTCAACCTTTGCTGAGCGAGAATCCAAGCCAGCGCACCCTGCAGAGTTACTAATGCATGAAAATATCAGGCTGTAATTATTATTTTTTGGTATCTCCTCCCCAGCTGTTTTGACTCCAAATCCCCATCTGATTTCACTTCCTTCTTTCTGCAACTCAAACCAGGGATCTTTGGTGGCAGTGGAAAGCCACATCCAGTCACAGCTGACTTATGGCGACCCCGTAGGGTTTTCAGACCAACAGACATTCGGAGGTGGTTTGCCATTGCCTGCCTCCGCTTGGGCTGAGATAGTTCAGAGAGAACTGTGACTGGCCCAAGGTCACCCAGCAGGCTTCATGTGGAGGAGCGAGGAATCGAACCCGGTTCTCCAGATTCAAGTCCTCCTCTCTTAACTATTACACCACGCTGGCTCTCAGTGATTCTTTATTTACATGCAGTTCTGTTTCCATGCACCAAATTTCCCCCACAAAAACCTTCAATATGAAATTAGTATTGTGCATTACACATATTTTATTGAGGTCTGGTTAACCACTGTTATCTTCTTCAGTGGGGTTGTTCTATGGCAGATGTATTGGTTTATTCTCTAATAGAGATGTAGAAGGTCATCAGAGGGGGCCCGTTAGGATAAAGAGGTGAAAATCTGATTTTTGTTGTTAAAATGCACAAGAGATGAGTGCAGCCTGAATTGAGAATTCAGATGTCTTTTTATGGTTCCGACTGGCTCTAGCCTAAGGTCTGAACTATAGAACTTTTAAGCCGGGCACCAATGAAGGATTCGAGGATCCAGCTGCCAAAATGTAGGCTATGAATAGATTCTGGCGAGCTCAGCAGCCCCATACAGCTGGGGGCTCGGGAGCTGCAAGGTCCTGAGAAAACTTTGAAATTTGACCAATTACAGGGACATTTTGAGGCCATATCAAATGGGTATTAGAGCCTATTCTAAGGTCAATATTAAGTACATCAACCCATTGGTTTATGATTCTGTCACTAAAATAGCCTTATTTTAATATAAACACTAAAAAATGCCATTGATTTTATTGAAAAATTCACTCATTAAAAAAAAAAAAAAGTTGCTTCAGAGCCCCTCAGGGATTAGGGCCCCAGAAGCTTAAGCTTCATTAGTTTCATAGTAGATCTACCACTGAGTACGGTTCCCATGTTTTATTCCTGTGATCTTGTATGAATATCTAACACATCATATGACTCTCTCCACAACAAGGGTGGAAATTGCCAGGACTCCTGTTATTCACAGCTGTTGGTTGCCAGGTGTAGAGGGAAAAGCCCGTTGTGCCTTTAAAAGTTGCATCAAAGGAAGAAAAGAGCCACAATAGCACTCTGAGTGGAATGCGTCTGGCAGAAGTCTCCCTTTGATGCAATACACATTTGTTTCAAATACTACCTAAAATAATTTATAATATGTGCGCAATTCAAGATAAAACACATTTTATTGCCTTGATTTGGGATCTAAAGAAGGGACACGGGTGTATGCTGTCAGAGATCATGTTTTGCCACTGCTATAAAGAGGTACCCAGCTTGCTGGGGGTAAAGGGGAGATGACTGGGGAAGGCACTGGCAAACCACCCTGTAAACATAGTCTGCCTAGTAAACGCCGGGATGTGACATCACCCCATGGGTCCGGAATGACCCGGTGCTTGCACAGGGGACTACTTTTACCTTTATAAAGAGATAAGCTGCATTGTCAGTTGATTTTCTTCTGTACCAGGAAACGGGAGCTCCAGCAGTACACATGGTTCTTTCCAGGTTCTTCTGATCCAAGTCCTGGCGAAATAGGCTTTCTGTTTATCTGTCAAAGAAAAACGACACCCATTGACTTAGCCTTCACTTGCTTTCCACTGCTTTAATTGGAAACTAGGCAGTAGTTTCTACTACTCATGTGAGTCTCTGATTGGTCAATACGTTTAGTTAGAATCAATTGGCCAAGCCCTTCAATCTTCCCTTCTTTTAATAGGCCTTGTCCTCTTTTGATCTGTTTGCACTGGACAGTCATGGGCTTTGGCCCAGAAAAGGGCCTGTGCCTTTAAGAAGAATGAGGCAAAAGCCCTCAGGATTGAGTATAGAGAGGAACCTGGCTGAGGTCCAGAAAGACAAGCAGGCAAGAAGACTAAGATTGATTAAGGATAGGGTTGCCAACCTCCAGATGGTGGCAGGAGCTCTCCTGCTATTACAACTGATCTCCAGCCGACAGAGATCAGTTCCCCTGGAGAAAATGACCGCTTTGGCAATTGGACTCTATGGCATTGAAGTCCCTCCCCTTCCCAAACCCCGCCCTCCTCAGGCTCCGCCCCAAAAACCTCCCTCCGGTGGCGAAGAGGGATCTGGTAACCCTAATCAAGGAGGGAGCTGACCGCATGCAAGTCCTGGATCGGTAGTAAGTTCAGTAAGGCTTTAGCTTTACTTTACTTTTACTGTAAAGGAGGCAAGCAGCAAGGAGCTGAGCTGGTTGGGGCACTGCCCCTTTTTGCCCTAAGGGACTAGCTGACCCTGCTTGGTTGCTTTGATTTGAAAGTGTAGGAAAGCACCCTTTCCCTAATGGCATAGCGGCTTGGGTAATTTTATATATTTTCCCTGAATCCCTCAGCTTTGTGCACTCGAGGCGAGTGCCTCAATTGCCTTGCCCTTGCTATGTTTCTGTCCAGCTGCTTTCCTAAATGCCCATATCCATCTATATTTGCCGAAAGAATTGCTTCCATTTAACAAACCATTTCATACATTAACATGTATACTTTTGCTACTAACTTTAAACAAAGAGGGACATGGCTTCAGCATTTTCCTTCTCGACCTTGACACCAGTTTTGGGGACAGCCTTCCAGAAGAGGTGAGAAGGATTCCTGCTCTGGGTTAGAGGATGGAGGTACTGTAAAGCTAGGGTTGCCAACCTCCAGGTGCTAGCTGGATATCTCCTGCTATTACAACTGATCTCCAGCTGATAGAGATCAGTTCACCTGGAGAAAATGGGCGCTTTGTCAATAGGAATCTATGGCATTGAAATCAATCCCCTCCCCAAACCCCAACCTCCTCAGGCTCCACCCCAAAAACCTCCAGGTATTTCCCAACCTGGAGCTGGCAACCCTATGTAAAGCCTTTCCGGTTAAGGAGGCATTTGAGGGCAACCGAGCAAAGATTGGGCATCTGGGGACATGTGGCAGAGATGTTGTAGGGCTATTTCCCTTCTTTTTTTGGTTGGTGGTTCTGTTCCCATTTAGTGTTTGTATTTTTAATTTTTTCATTATGTTTGTGAAGTGTGGTTCACCCTTGGATTTGCAGGTGATTATAAACCTCCATTTGAGAAGGGGAAACAAGGTTAAAATAACACTCTTTAATAAATAAAATAAATCTGGAGGTGGCTTTTGTTCATCAGAAGTGAGCAGGTGACTGCAACCATTTCCATACCTTTCTTAAAAATGTATTGTTTTTCTACTTGGTGGGGGTGGGGGAGAACATGAGGAACAGGGTCAGTGGCAGATATGCACAGAGCTGTTGCTCAGTTAGAGGGAATTGATGGCTGGAAAGGTTTACAGCTGATTTGCTGTGACCTACTCATAAGAACATAAGAAAGGCCATGCGGGCTCAGACCAGGGCCCATCAAGTCCTGCAGCCTGTCCACACAGTGGTCAACCAGGTGCCTCTAGGAAGCCCACAAACAAGATGGCTGCAGCAGCATTGTCCTGCCTGTGTTCAACAGTGCCTAATATAATAGGCATGCTCCGCTGACCCTGAAGAGAATGGGTATACATCATGACTAGTATTCATATTGACTAGTAGCCATGGATAACCCTCTCCTCCATGAACATGTTCCCTCCCCTCCTAAAGCTTTCCAATTTGGTACCCATCACCACATTTTGGGGCAGGGGGTTCCACAATTTAACTATGCGTTGTGTGAAGAAATACTTCCTTTTGTCTGTTTTGAATCTCTCACCCTCCAGCTTCAGCAGATGACCCCGCATTCTGGTATTATGAGAGAGGGTGAAAAGCTTCTCCCTGTCCACTCTCTCCATACCACGCATAATTTTATAGACCTCTATCATGTCTCCCCTTGACCACCTTCTTTCCAAGCTAAACAACCCTAAGCGTTTCAATCGCTCCTCATAGGGCAGTTGCTGTAGCTCCTTGATCATTTTCCTTGCTCTTTCCTAACACTTCTCTAGTTCTGCAATATCCTAATTTAAGTGACGTGACCAAAACTGTATACAATATTCAAAGTGTGGTCTCACCGTAGCTTTTTACAAGGGCAGTATGATAGCAGTAGTTTTATTCTCTATTCCTTGTCTAATTATGGCCAGCATGGAATTTGCCTTTTTCATAGCAGCTGCACACTCGGTTGACATCTTCATTGAGCTATCCACTACCACCCCAAGATCCATTTCTTGGTCTGTTGCTGCCAGTACAGATCCCATCAGTGTATCTGTGAAGTTGGATTTTTTTGCCCCACTATGCATCACCTTACACCTACTCGCATTGAATTTCATTTGCCATTCTGATGCCCATTCCTCCAGTTTGGAGAGATCCTTTTGGAGCTCTTCGCAATTAATTTTTGTTTTAATCACCCTAAATAATTTGGTGTCATCTGCAAACCTGGCCACCTTGCTGTTTACCCCCTGCTCCAGGTCATTGATGAACAGGTTGAAAAGCATCGGTCCCAACAGGGATTCCTGAGGGACCCCACTGCTCACATCCCTCCTTTGTGAGAAATGAACAGAAGAAGAAAATCTTTATTTCCTCTGTTGAGTTGCAGCACATGTTGTTTCGATACAAATAAAATATAGTGAGCCTAGCTATGAATCACTTCCAAAAATAGCAATTTCTTTTCTATGGGAAAATGAAGAGTTTTTAAAAAGAACCAGAGATTATTTTAAAAGAGGTAGTAATGCTGTTCTTTCCCAACCCAACTATGTTTATCCATATACCGGTAGTTTATTTCCCCCCCTTGTTATTCAAATATTCTCATTGTGCTTTATGGTAATGATATTGTAGAAATTTTAAACTTAAGTCCATTTTGCTGTGCACCTTTTTTAAAAAAAAAGAGTTTATTTTTCAAATAAGGTGCCAAAATCAGTCTTGTCTTTAGGTTTATGAGCGAGGAACTGGTTAACCATGTGAGCAAAAGGCCCAGCATCCTGTGAGTGATTTGTCATGAGAGTTTCTTGAGCACCTGTATAAGAAGGGAGAATCTGGGCAGATGCCAATTCTTATGGTAAAGTGAGACAAACAGCCCATTCCTGAGAATTGGGCCGAAAGTCAATAGGCGGCAGCGTGACCTCGCCACCAGCGTAAGTATGTGTAATCACGTGTTTACATGTACTTAAACTGGAGGCGAGGCCAGTCCCGCCGGCGGGCGAGTGCCACGGAACTGTGCCTCCTCCCTCTGCCGGCATGGCCTCTTGGTGGCACCGGCACTGGCGTGGAGAGGCCGTGCCGGCGCAGGGGGTGTTCCGGGGGGAGGAACCGGCGGCTAGTTGGCTCCCTATCCCCTTTCGGCCACTTGCGCCGGTGGCTGGAACAGCTTGTTGTGCTGTTTTCAATGGGGCAAAAAGCTCCGGTTAAAAAAAAAAAGCTGTGAAATGGCTTTTTTTTGTTTAAAGGCGTCGGGGAAACGGCTTAATAAGAGATGCCGCTGCACCTCTTCCCCGCCGTCCCCATACGCCTCAGCTCAGGAATGGGCTGAAACAGTGCTTACTGAAATAGAGAGTTATGAAAAACCACTGATGGTACAGGACTCCAATCCCCCTTTGCTGTGCTCATAGAATCATAGAATCATCGAGTTGGAAGGGACCACCAGGGCCATCAAGTCCAACCCCCTGCACAATGCAGGAAATTCACAACTACCTCCCCCCTCCACACCCCTAGTGACCAGAAGATGGCTAAAATGCCCTCCCTCTCATCATCTGCCTAAGGTCACAGAATCAGCATTGCTGACAGATGGCCATCTAACCTCTTAAAAACCTCCAGGGAAGGAGAGCTTACCACCTCCCGAGGAAACCTGTTCCACTGAGGAACCGCTCTAACTGTTAGAAAATTCTTCCTAATGTCTAGATGGAAACTCTTTTGATTTAATTTCAACCCGTTGGTTCTGGTCCGACCTTAATAATAACAGGTCTGTTGTCAGATAGTGGATGTTTCAACCACTCTCTGCTTCTATTCCTCATTAAAATGAAGGCAAATTGCCATGGTGGGACCTCCTTAGTGGAACTTCTGCAAGCTCTCTGCGATGGCCAGATATATAAATAACAAAGGCAAGATATGTAAATAATAATTAAATAAGCACAGAGACAGATGTTGAAAAACTTTCGACAGTGTGTATGAATGGAGAGGGTGAAATTCACAAAGTGATCCTTAGCGTGAATATAGGGTACTTCAAAGAGGCCCCTATTTTCAGCTGTGAAACATGTCTGTGTCTTTTCTTAACCTGCCTGTTGTGAGGGCTGTTGTGAGGAGAAAATGAGGGAGGCAGAGCCATATACACAATTGTGAGCTTGTTAGAGGAAGGGCAAGGTAAAAATGTATTCAATAGATTAATGGATACATGACCACATGAAGCTGCCTTCTTCCGAGCCGGACCATGGGTCTATCAAGGTCAGTATTGTCTGTCTGCCATGGTTGGCAGCATCTCTCCAGGGTCTCAGGTGGAGGCTTTTACCTCACCAACTAACTGATCCTTTTAACTGGAGATGCCGGGGATTGGACCTGGAAATTTCAGCATGCAAATCCAATGATTTAAGAACATAAGAAACATAAGAAAAACCATGCTGGATCAGACCAAGGCCCATCAAAGCCAGCAGTCTGTTCACACAGTGGCCAACCAGGTGCCTCCAGGAAGCCCACAATCAAGACCACTGCAGCAGCACCATCCTGCCTGTGTTCCACCACACCTAATATAACTGGCATGCTCCTCTGATCCTGGAGAGAATAGGTATGCATCATGAATAGTATCCATTTTCACTAGTAGCCATGGATAGCTCTCTCCTCCATGAACATGTCCAGTCCTAGGGCTGCCAACCTCCACGTACTAGCTGGAGATCTCCTGCTATTACAACTGATCTCCGGCGGATAGAGATCAGTTCACCTGGAGAAAATTGCTGCCTTGGCAATTGGACTCTATGGCATTGAAGTCCCTCCCCTCCCCAAACCCCACCCTCCTCAGGCTCCACCCCAAAAATCTCCCACCGGTGGTGAAGACGGACCTGGCAACCATATCCACTCCCCTCTTAAAGCCTTCCAAGTTGGCAGCCATCACCACATCCTGGGGTAGGGAGCGCCACAATTTAACTATGTGTTGTGCGAAGAAATTATTCCTTTTGTCTGTTTTGAATCTCTCCAGCTTCAGCAGATGGCTCCACATTCTGGTATTATGAGAGAGGGAGAAAAGCTTCTCCCTGCCACTCTCTCCGTGCCATGCACAATTTTATAGGCCTCTACTATGTCTCCCCTTAACCCCCTTCTTTCTAAGCTAAACAGCCCTAAGCATTTCATCCACTCCTCATAGGGCAGTTTGCCAAAGAGGTAGAGCACGGTTGAAACCATGAGCACCCGCAAGCTCTGAACCTGCTCTACAAATGCCAATGCCACTCCATCCACTGCACGGGCATTCAGTTCTTCTAATGCATCAGCCTTCCTGACCAGCATCACCTCTGTCTTTTCTGGATGCAGCTTCAGCTTGGTTCAGAGCTAGGATTGACCCATCCGGAGGCTTGGATAATGAATTGCCTGCAAATTGATGATAACCAGCCCTGATGTTACCTGTCTGTGGTGTCATTCAATATAGTGGCTTAGCAGTTTCTTGAGATGGTAGGACCATAGTGTGTTGCTGATATTACTGAATGACACTGGTCAATATCCAGCATTTATCTGGTTGATACAGGTATGCACACATTGTATGGAAGGTGAACGCAACCCAGACAAGAACAAGCAGAAAGTATTCTATGGAAGTGGGCTCTTTAATGTTATACATTTTATAGAATATATTTTGCACAAATTGGAATATATCCCTACATACATACCTGGATTATTGTTATTATTCTGCTATACATGTTGTATTATGTATTGGTGTGCATTATAAGTGGTGTTATTAGACCACTGATGAAGGCCAGGGGGCCAAAATGCATTTGGATTGTGGTTTTAGTTTATCAACTTGTAGGGTAGTTGCCATTTGTGCTTTTTTTAAATATAATTTTTAATGTTTTAATATAGATATCAGTTCCTTAAAATAAATATATTTCTATAGGTAATTGAGTCTTTTCCCACCCAACCTTTGGGTACCCAGTATTCAGCATATACTTTACCTTTGTGCATTCATTTCCACGTTGTGTGTGGAAATTTACAATACATAGTTGTAACTGCATTTTTTTCTCTTTCAATCTCAACTGTGGCTGAATTTATAATAAGCATCACAAGTGCTAAAACTTGTCCTTTCTTTTAATACAAGGAAGGGGAAAACGAAGGTTCTAAATATTCTATCCAGAGGATAGTTAAACTTTTATGTTAGTTTTTAAGAAACATGAAAAATTACAGTACACAATAGATCTTAGAGATAGAGAGTCCCTAGTCAAGTAATGTTCCTCTCTGCTATCAAATAAACACTCTGAACATGCTTACTGAGCTTGTACGGGGTAAATGTACTGGAAATGCAAGGTCCAAAGACCTAGCGTCTTTTGCAATTTCGTCCAAGCAAAAATCCAAATATAATATGTGACTGGAACAATGATCAGTAGAGCTGATCTTGGCTTTGAGTGCATTTTTCATCAGAATAATATGAGCTCGTCTTATTCGAGCCATTTGGTATTAAAGGGGGAAGACAGATGTGTAGACTTTTGGAGTGGAGACAGTTTCAGGTTTTTTTTAAGGGACGAGAATTTAGGATATGGGAACGCCATGAATGCACAATTGATTCCCGAGTATTTGTATGCCGTAGTTCCTCAGCTCAGCGGTAAAGAACTTGTTTTGCAGGTAGGAAGTTCCAAGCGCCGTCCTTGTTCTCTCCAGTTCAAAAGATCTCAGGAGGCTCGGCTGGGAAAGACCTGAGTCTAAGACCCCGAAAAGCCGTATCTAATCAATGTAGGCAGGGCTGAGCCAGAGGGACTGTGGGCCCAGCCTTAGAATAAGGCAGCTGTGACTTCAAAGGAATACATTTGAAGCACAAACTATTCTAAAAAACACATGCATAAAGTATGAGCAGGAGCTGCTATTATTCTGCTTTATCCAGTCAGCGCTTCACTTCTGGAGTTTTCAGGAATGAGAATGAAACACAGCTCCATGGTTCATTGCTGATTTCTGAGCAATTATATTTAGTCATCCTGAATGGCTGGAAGTTCAAGTTGAAAAGCAGACCAAGATCTTGGCATGAGTGACGACACCCAGTCCTCCTAGAAACTAGCGACTTCAATTTCACACTCTATAAACCTCTTTTTATACTTTCATTTTTATAACTGAGGCGTTTTGGAACTGCTTAGTCTTCTAGTCCTCAATGAAGGCAATGCCTGGACTCAGGGCACCACCTAGGGTTGCCAACCTCCAGGTAGTAGCTGGAGATATCCTGCTATTACAACTGATCTTCAGCTGATAGATATCAGTTCCCCAGGGAAAAATGGTCGCTTTGGCAATTGGACTCTATGGCATTGAAGTCCCTCCCCTCCCCAAACCCCACCCTCCTCAGGCTCCGCCCCAAAAACCTCTCAC
Organism: Euleptes europaea; assembly: GCF_029931775.1. Classification (NCBI taxonomy): domain Eukaryota; kingdom Metazoa; phylum Chordata; class Lepidosauria; order Squamata; family Sphaerodactylidae; genus Euleptes; species Euleptes europaea. Next base: position 45,808,361 of record NC_079326.1, read on the forward strand.
CATTGATAAAGAGGGACCTGGCAACCCTAGTAGAGAGGCAGAGAGATAGCAATAGGTAGGTAGGTGGGTGGATGGATGGATGGATGGATGGATGGATGGATGGATGGATAGATAGATAGATAGATAGATAGATAGATAGATAGATAGATAGATAGATAGATAGATAGATAGATAGATAGCAATAATCAGGTGATGTACCTATACACAGTGGACAACCAGTTCAACTTAGTGAGTACTATTTTTGTTTGTACGGATCCCAGGGTCAAATTAAGCTCTGACAAGGTGAGCTTCAGCCTATATCACAAATTGTTCAGCTCTTCTTTCAGAGTTCCATCTACAAAAAGGCATGCCCACGCAGGTTGTAGAAACATAAGACTCATTAAACTCTGAGTAGAAAATAGGTTTCTCTATTAGAATATTTCGAGAGAGGCATTATGTTAACAGAATGTAATAGAAAAGGGGGAAATGTGTGAAGCTGCATCGGCATTAGAACTGATTCCATCAACCATGACTGTTTTGTTATGTGAAAAAAATTGGTTTGCATGTTTTATCAGCTCATTTTTATGCTATATTACCCCAATAGTATCTTTTATCACAAACATGCCTTATGGGGGGAAAAATGCTCATTTGTAAACAAATTGGTAATCCTGTAATTGTTACAACAACTGGAAAAAACAGAGGGAAGCATGTGTTGGTAACAGCCCATTGGGATAATGTTTCATCAGCTATTTTCTCCATTATGTCCAAACCATTTAGTACAAAAGAAACATACCATGTTTAAGCCACAGGAGAGGGTACTGCGTGAACCATGTTGCACTCTGAGTGACAGCAAAACCGGTCTGTTGAATCAACGCTGTTATTCGTGGCAGAAAATCAGAATCGTCTCTGTTTTATTGATTGATTTACAAAATGTATACTCTGCTTTTTTACCTTTGCAAGGGCCACCAGGGCAGCTGGCCAATGAAAAACATAAATGATGAAATGCATCTTAAAAGCCATTAAATCCAAACAAAAATACAGAACTGCAAACACTCAAAACCAAACTAAAATACACATTCAGTGCAATAAAATTAACTCACATAAAAACAGGAATTAAAACCCAGGGCAGCAGAAAAAAGAATCACTGAGGGAATGCCGGATGAAACAACAAAAAAAGTCTTCACCTGCTCATGGAAGACAGCAACAGAAGGGGTCTGGCTGCTAAAATCATGTAAGGGACACATTTACAAGCTCTTCATGTTCATCATAAATCAGTCATTAACCCATGGTGCCTTCTCTCGGCCACTCAAAGAAGCAGTTGTCCATCCACTGGCCCCACTCTGATTACTATAACTAGGGTTGCCAGGTCCCTCTTCGCCACTGGTGAGAGGTTTTTGGGGTGGAGCCTGAGGAGGGTGGGGTTTGTGGAGGGGAGGGACTTCAATGTCATAGACTCCAACTGCCAAAGCGGCCATTTTCTCCAGGTGAACTGATCTCAGTTGTAAGGTCAGTTGTAATAGTAGGAGATCTCCAGCTCATTCCTGGAGGTTAGCAACCCTAACTATAAACCTGCTCTAATTGCCCTTGAATGTACCTGATACCTGCCTTTCTACTTCGGTATCATTATATTGGCTGGATTTATAACTGAGGTGGTCAGGGCATGCAGCAGAATAGGGTTCCCAACACAGCCTCAGCAAGTGGTACCTGGGGAGGGTGGCATTTGGAGAGGATGTAATGGCACTTCTGGGTGACAATCTAGGTTTCCTCTTGTAGTCCTCACCTATATCTCTTCCATTGCTATCCAACTAGGGCGGCAGTATCTGGGAGACATTCATCAAGGTGTAAGCCTCACGACCTGAGTTCGATCCCAACGGTAGTCAACTCAAGGTTGACTCAGGCTTCCATCCTTCTGAGGTCAGTAAAATGAGTACCCAGCTTTCCAGAGGTAAAGTGTTGACAAATGGGGAAGGCAATGGCAAACCACCCCATAAACATAGTCTGCCTAGTAAACGTTGGGATGTGACGTCACCCCACATGGGTCAATGATGACCCAGTGCTTGCACAGGGGACTACCTTTACCTTTTTAAGCCTCATTGAGTAAAATGAGACTTACTTCTGAGTAAACATGCATAGGATTGCACTGTAAAAATATGGCCCATATTATCTACTACTAAAATATTAGATTGTGGCACTAGAACTGTTGTTGTTGTTGGAACTGTGTTGCCCTCTAGGTGTTGAAAGCAGTGGTTCTGGGGCCCTGAAGAAAAATTCAAGGACGGACCCCATGCCCATTTGGGGAAGGCACTGGCAAACCACCCCGTAAACAAAGTCTGCCTAGTAAACGTTGGGATGTGACGTCACCCCATGGGTCAGGAATGACCCGGTTCTTGCACAGGGAAGCTTTACCTTTTAATCTACTCTCAGCATGAATGACACATCCAACTTTTAAAATACATGTCCGCTCAAAAATGCACCACCATTTGACTTGATTTTCCACCACCATTTCTGTTATCATTTTCTATTCCATTTTAGCTGGAGGGGACACTAACGCTAAATTTGAAGAGCAATCGTATTTGTCCGGCTGTTCCTATCTTTCAGTTTTTTGGGATGTTCCCCCTAGGTCACTTAGATGTTTCCTACATTTGGTGTGTGGATCTGATCAAGTGTAGTCATCCCCTGTTAAAAACAAAAAAATCTACCTCCTTCTTTCCCCGAAGTCTTTTATTTCCAAATTCCAGTTTCTAAGTGGGAAAAAGAAATCAATTTTCAAAAGAAGCCTATCTCTGAAAAAAAAAAAGTATCAAGTGGATTAGGGGAGGCTGCTTTTTGTGTAGTTGTTCAGAACTGTGCAACAGTTAGATCCTCATAGGTCTGAAGGGCTCACGCTTCCACCCGCGAAGTGAAGATGAGTCTTACACCAAGTGTGGCAAACTGGTGAATTTCGAAGCTGGCATGTGCTAGCCTGATTGCTCTCATCACTGTAGGCAGACTGTGGAGGAGAGTGAGAGGAAGCTTGGTGTTTGTCGTGACAAGGCAGCCCACCATCAACTGAGCCTGTATGCTCATGAAGTTACTAGGCAAACTTCACTGGGAGCAGGGAAAGTAGCACGCGTTGGACTTCTTCCAGCGACTTAAGATATACTTGGGAGTTTAGAAAACTACCCGTAGGAATGGGGTTGCCAGGTCCCTCTTCGCCACCGGCGGGAGATTTTGGTGGCCGAGCCTGAGGAGGGTGGGGTTTGGGAAGGGGAGGGACTTCAATGCCCTAGAGTCCATTTGCCAAAGCAGCCATTTTCTCCAGGGGAACTGATCTCTATCAGCTGGAGATCAGTTGTAATAGCAGGGCATCTCCAGCCGCTACCTGGGGGTTGGCAACCCTGCGTAGGAAGCTGTGGCATTGTCCTGAGACTCAGTCCCAGCCTATCCCTTTGTGTTTATTCATTAATTTTAAAATTTTGTACCCCATCTTTCCTTCCACCAAGATGGCTTACAATAAAAGTCACTCTATAATGATATAGTAAATAGTAAGAAGCATGAAAAGTCTCATGTGACGAGGATCTAGGGATCCTAGCCCTAGATGGCACCCTGATGGGAGAATTGGGTGGGCAATGCTCTAGGATTCAGCTAGGGTTGCCAGGTCCCCCCTGGTCATTGGCGGGGGAGGGGTTGGGTTTTTTTACCAGGCTTAAAATGAGGCCTAGGCCTCGACGTCTCCTGAGTGATGATGTCACTTCTGGAAGTGAGGTCAACACATCAGCCACGATGAGGGAGACACTCTGGTATTTGGGCAAAATCTCTATGGTAGAACCTGTTTGCCCAAATTCCAGAGTGTCTCCCCTGTCATCGCTTGTATGATAATGTCACTTCTGGAAGTGATGTCATCACGCCAGCGATGTTGAGACCGAGGCCTCATTTTAAGCCTGGTAGGCCCTCTGCTAGCCAGCTGGATGGCTCCAGGGGGAGAGGGCCCAAAGTGGGGGATTCCTCACTCCCGGTGGGGTCTGGCAACCCTAGAGTCACCCCATACTCTATAGTTAAACCCTAGAGTTTTGGGTGAATTCTAGAGCATCACTTCAATCCAATGACATCACTTCCAGTTTTACACCAGAGGTGACACCATGGTCGCTTTATCCTCCTTTATTCCCTGTTTTAGCCAGGATCGAACGCACATTAGGCGAAACACATGCTTTCGATCCTGGCTGAATCCTGGCTGAAACAGGGATTAAAGGAGGATAAAGCGATCATGCGTTTTTGCCCCATCATGTGTCAGTGTGATGTCGAATCCCCTCCCATTCCCCCCCACTGCCTTTTCAGGCGGCAGCAGGGAAAAGGGACCAAGGCTGGGAGGAGCCCCTGACCCCCCTAGAAGGATAAAGTGAGACAGGTCACAGTGCTTTCCACCAGACAAAAGGCCTTTCAATGCTTCAGGTACATGTATCCCAGGTATTTAAATCTACGTTTCACCCTGAGGCTTCTTCAGCCTATAAAGAATTTAAAACGACCACTGTGGGTTCCTTGAGTAATTTTCTACCATTAGCCAAGGAACCCACAGTGGTCGTTTTAAATTCTTTATAGGCTGAAGAAGCCTCAGGGTGAAACGTGGATTTAAATACCTGGGATACACATATCGCTTGATTGTTGTAATATCCCTAAACATAAAGTAAGAGGGATATAAATGGGAACACCTCAAAAAGATCAGCGGATACGCTACAACCGAGACCCAAGTTACACCAATTGCGTTTGCCACGCTACGCTCCGAGCGGCAGAGGATGCACTTTTGAAGCAGCTCCATTGAAAAGTCACACCGTTTACACAGTTCAAGTTACCGTTTTGCGGTTTGGAGCAATATTACAACCTGACTGCGGAAGCTTTGTCATAGTTAACAGACTGCTCCACAGGAGCACCATTTCTAATATTGGAAGTCAACAGTTGGACCGTTTTTGTATTTATTCTCTTTGACAAGTAGTTGTGCGTGTTCTCATAGACTTATTGTTGTACAGCACTGTGTTTGTTTGTTCTTTGTGTTCACCATTAGTTCACCATTAGTAAACATTTCTTGCATTGTGGGTTAAGCATTTTGTGAGCCTTGTGCTGTATTTTTTGTATTAAGCCACACTTATTGCAGCATAGGGGATTACTTTTGTTTGTTTCTAACTACCTGGAGGTTGGCAACCCTAGGCACAGAGGAGGGTGGGCAACCTGTCTGGTCTCCTTCAGCCCTGCCCAGAACTCTTTCTCTTCTGAGTCTGGAATGGCACAGTAGAATATTGAGGTGACAGAATGGACTGTATCACACTCTAGTAGGAGCAGGGTACCAATCTGAATTTCTCCAACATTTGAAAAAAGCATCCCTTCATATTGAAAATTGTACAACTGTTCTAGCCCAATCCTTTGCTTGTTGTGCTGGTTTTCTATTCTATTTCCAATATAGAAAAGCATTAAAAACAGTGTCCCTGGCCTGCAGTCAGAAGTGGTGCAGTCCACTCTATCACCTTAGCATTCTACCCTCTCATTAGTTGCCTGCGTACAGCCTGAGGCTCACAGGCTGTACATTTTGCAAAACCATGGTGTGTTTTAAATATGTTTAGGTTGTGAAACCAGGATTTGGCTCAAAGACAATCCTTCAAACCCAGGTTTGCTTCAACAAATGTTGGTTTTAGGGTATTTTCAGGGTAGCCCTTTGCATAACTCCCAAATGTTGGTAAAGTTTGGGACAGGAGGGGGAAAGGAATTGGGAAATGAGTTGCCCCCTCCTCCTTAGGAAAGCATAGTAAACTTCCCTATGGAGGAGGGTGGCGATCCCTTCAGAGCCCCATAACATTGGACACCCTGTGCCAAACGTTAACAAACCTCGGGGTTCATGCATAGGGTTGCCAACTGCCCGGTTGTGGGGGGCAATTGCCTGCCAATCAACTGGGCTGCCCGCTGGCCAGCTGATAGCTGGCTGGAGGAGCAGAAAGGGGGGGGAATGATCCCCTGCGCACTCCCGAGAAGGCTCCAGCCTCCTGTTCCACGCTGCAAGCCCGATCAGGCTTGTAACGGGGAGAGGGAGACTGGAGCCTTCTTCCCCGTCCCAGCCCCCGCTGTGCGCGTACTTGGAGTGTGTGCACAGCAGGCAGGGAAGGTTCCAGCCTTCCCCCCCCCCCCCCGCCAACGATTCAAGCCCAATCGGGCTTGTAACGTGGAGAGGGAGGCTGGAGCCTTTCTCCCCGTCCCAGCCCCACTGCGCGCATGCTTCAACCATGCGCACAGCAGGGCTTGGAAGGCTCCAGCCTCCCCCCCCAGACCCCACCCTCCTCAGGCCCCACCCCCCTCAAGCCCCGCCCCCAAAACCTCCCGTCGGTGGCGAAGAGGGACCTGGCAACCCTATTCATGCAAGGAGAGTCCCTTGCAGCTACCCTGAAAATTTGGCACTACCTCAAAAGTACCCCAACAGGAGCTTCAGAAAAAAATTACCATAGCCTATATCGGACCTGTGTTTTTTGAAGTGTAAGGATGTGTCACTGGCCACCAAGACTAGATTAATTCATGCCATCGTATTCCCTATTACTATGTATGGGTGTGAAAGCTGGACAGTGAAGAAAGCGTATAGGAAGAAAGTAGATTCCTTTGAAATGTGGTGTTGGAGGAGAGCGTTACGGATACCGTGGACTGCCAAAAAAACAAATCAGTGGGTTATAGATCAAATCAGGCCTGAACTGACCCTAGAAGCTAAAATGACTAAACTGAGGCTGTCATACTATGGACATACTATGAGAAGACCAGAGTAACTGGAAAAGATAGTCATGCTAGGAAAAGTTGAGGGCAGCAGGAAAAGAGGAAGACCCAACAAGAGATGGATTGACTCAATAAAGGAAGCCACAGCCCTTAGTTTGCAGGATCTGAGCAAGGCTGTCAAAGACAGGACATTTTGGAGGACTTTCATTCATAGTGTCGCCATGAGTCGGAAGCGACTTGACGGCACTTAACACACACACGCATATCGGACCTGAAAAAACCAAAGTACCTATTTACCGGTATGGATATTTAGCTTATTTCAGGTTTCCCGGAAAAAATCAGGCCCATTTAACCCAAACCTGAAATTTACCGGGAGAAAAAAAAATGCACAGCCCTACCGCTCACATTCCTGCCTTTCTCTAGTTGCTTTATGCCAGCTTTGCAGCAGTTTTCAGCAGTACAAGCTGCAGAAACGGACCACTTTCCATTTCCCACGTGACAAAATGCTCCACCGTACTCCACGGGCTCCTGGGCCCCCGTTCAAACGGGGTGTAGAGAGAAACGTCCGTCCTGATTTCGCTGTGCTCTTGTAGATAGTTTCATTGGCTATTAAATATTTTATAGTCAATAGCAGAGGCTCTTGTTGTGCCGTTTTTCACAGCCTCGCTGTTTGCTCTTTCATTAACGGCCGTCACACGATGATTGGTTTGATGACCGTTTTGGAGACGCATCGGTTATATTTTTCTCCTCCGTCCTGTAACAATATAGAAATTATTAACTTTTGACAACCGGGAGAAAAGCAAACATGCTAAAAAAGACACGAGGGCTCAAAATGTCGCGAGGGGCCGTGGGTCAATAGAAACGCTCTGATTAAAAACCAATACATGGGCAAGAATGGCGGGAAGCCTTCGTACAGGTCATAAATGAGAGCGGTGTAATTTTAACACCTCCTTTGGTTTGTAAGCCGCTTACAATAGCAGCGGTTTCCCAGGAGGTCATTAGCTTCAGTTAAGCTATGGTAAATATATTTCATTGCCCCAAAGGATGGCCAGCTGAAGGGGCTTAAAGTTCAAGTGGCTGCTAAGTAAATAAGTAATAATAAGTATATTTCTCCTCTTTGCCCTGTACAGCCTCTTCAGAGGCCCTTAAAAGCTGTGTTCTTTGCTATTTAGCTGCCCACCAGAGCAAAACGTAGGACAAATGACAGGCAGGGCACAGAATGTTGTGTGGGGGGGTGTTCCTAGTCTGGATACCAGCAAGGTCAGCACTAGGGTTGCAGCCTCCAGGTGGTGCCTGGAGATCTCCTGCTATTACAACTGATCTCCAGGTGACAGAGATCAGTTCCCCTGGAGGAAATGGCCAATTTGGCACTTGGACTCTGTTGCATTGACGTCCTCTCCAAACCCCATCCTCAGGCACCACCCCCAAAATCTCCAGGTATTTTCCAACCCAGAGCTGGCAACCCTTGTCAGCACTCTGGTTCCTCCTGTTCTAGTCACAGAGGGTTGCCAATTCTGGGTTGGGAAACTCCTGGATATATGGAAGGGAGAGTAGACCCTGGGGAAGGCAGGGTTTGGGGAGGGGAAGGACCTCTGCAGGGTATAATGCCATAAAGTGCAATGCCTCCAAAACAGCCATTTTCTCACTGATCTCTGTAGTCTGGAGATCAGTTGTCATTCCGGTAGATCACCAGGTTTTACCTGGAGGTTGGCAGCCCTACATGATGTCAAATGATTTCTTCTTGTGTGAACTCCCATCACATTTATTCCTATCACTGGATTTCATGACACCTGTTGGGACTCAGGATGGGTCCTGGATCTTGAAAGGTTGAAAATGAGGTCTTCTCCTGAAATGAACGGAAAGCAACAAAGAGAAGTAGAGGAGATACCAACATCCACGGATTGCCTGTCCAGTGGAAACCACAGTTGTTGACTCAAGCTGAAGACCCTAAACAAACAGCATTAACCCCCCCATTGTTATCTCGTGCCCCATGGTGCAGAGTGGTAAGCTGCAGTACTGCAGTCCAAGCTCTGCTCACGACCTGAGTTCAATCCCGATGGAAGTTGGTTTCAAGTAGATGGCTCAAGGTTGACTCAGCCTTCCATCCTTCCGAGATCAGTAAAATGAGTACCCAGCTTGCTGGGGGTAAAGGGAAGATGACTGGAGAAGGCACTAGCAAACCACCCCGTAAACAAAGTCTGCCTAGTAAACGTCAGGATGTGACATCACTTGGGTCAGGAATGACCTGGTGTTTGCACAGAGGACCTTTACCTTTACCTTTTAATTGTTCTCTCAGCTTAATGATGTTGAATATAAATTTCTTCCAGCTTTTTCTGGGGAAATTTCCATATTATACATAATGGTGATGACTTCCCCCCTATAGCTAGTTTGTCATGTCTCTGATTGGTAGAGTTTGTGATAGCTAAACTCCTATGGGCTTGATTCATAATAGGCTAAGAAAGGAGTGGATTTAGGCTTAGTTTGATTTGGACCCAAATTAATCTTCTTTTGAGTTTAACCCCAGCTTGAGTTATGATCCCATCAACAGTTGCCTGGAGAATCCTCTCTCACATGAAAACATGAAGCTACCTTATACTGAATCAGACTGTGGTCCATTGAAGTCAGTATTGTCTACTCAGACTAGCAGCTGCTCTTCAGGGTCTCAGGCAGAGGTCTTTCACATCACCTACCCACCTAGTCCCTTTAACTGGAGATACCGGGGACTGAACCTGGGACCTTCTGCATGCCAAGCTGATGCTCTCCCACTAAGCCACAGCCCCTCCTCTCCACACCTTTTATTTCACTAAACCTAAGAAAAGAAGGCTCAAGATATGGCCTCTATTGCACCTTCACTATTTTGGGGAAATATAGTACCTCTGGATCCTGATGGCTCTGCTGGTATTTATTTAATTGTTTTATTAGACATATAGCCTGCCCTCCCTGGCAAAAGCCGGGCTCAGGGCAGCTCACACAATAATGTATACAATAAAGCTTCATAAACTTATAAAACTGATGAATTAAAAACAGCCTTGTAAAACAAGTAAAATCATGTATCTTCAACGGTGGTTTGGATTGTTGCATAAGACCACAGTAGGAGCCTGTAGTAGGGTTGCCAGGTACCTCTTTGCCACTGGTGGGAGGTTTTGGGGGCAGAGCCTGAGGAGGGCGGGGTTAGGGGAACTTCAGTGTCATAGAGGCCAATTTCCAAAGCGGCCATTTTCTCCAGGGGAACTGATCTCTATCGGCTGGAGATCAGTTGGAATAGCATGAGATCTCCAGCTAGTACCTGGAAGTTGGCAACCTTAGCCTGTAGGTAGCTCACATAGGATGCAGAGCCTGCAGAGGAGATGGAAGCTTTCAGGCAGGGTGGAGTAGGGTAGGGAACAGTAGCCCTGGCCCTGGTCGAGGAGAGCAGTGTCGTGAGGTGGTCAGAAGAACATTATCTGGGAGACACAAGTTCAAATCCCCACTCTGCTATAGAAACTTACTGGGGGACCTTGAGCCCGTCACACACTGTCTGCCTAAGCTGCCTCACAGGGTTGTGGTGAGGATAAAATGGAAAAGAGGGGGATGAATAGGGTTGCCAGGTCCTTCTTCATAACCGGCGGGAGGTTTTTGGGGTGGAGCCTGAGGAAGGCGGGGTTTGGGGAGGGACTTCAATGCCATAGAGTCCAATTGCCAAAGCTGCCATTTTCTCAAGGTGAACTGATCTCTATTGGCTGGAGATCAGTTATAATAGCAGGAGATCTCCAGCTAGTACCTGAACGTTGCCACCTCCTGTACCAGCTTCTGAACATTTAGTGCCGGTTGCCAGGAGAGACCTGGCAACCTTAGGTATAATACCATAGAATACATTTTTCAAAGCGGATCTCTGTCACCTAGAGATCAGTTGTAATAGCAAGAGATCTCCAACCACCACCTGGAAGTTGGCAACGCTAAGGACAATGCACGTTACATCTGCTAAGGAATTGCACTACGTTCTAAAATATCAGAAATTCAATTCACCAAGTCTGCCAATGCGCTATTTTTATTTTGTTCCCGGTCTGATGTTTCTGAGGTTGCTCCTGTTCCAAAAAATGAATTATTTTAGCAATAGCTTGACAGCAAGGCTGTCAAAGATAGGACATTTTGGAGGACTTTCATTCATAGGGTCGCCATGAGTCGGAAGCGACTTGACGGCACTTAACACACACAGCAGTGGCTAATAGGAATCCAGAAGAATGAGATTTTAACGCATACAGAGTGGTTTAATTTTCCCTCCATCTGATGATATTAATTTAAAAATGGAAGGAAAAATACGAGAAAAAAATGATGTGGATTTTGAAAAAGCCACCCACACACCTTCTGGGATTCAGACACTGTGTGGGACTGAGACCGTGAGGATGTTCAGTATGTTCATGGTCTCTTGCCGCACAATTTCATCAAAGGGTGGGGGGAATGTTAAACTTAAAATTTAATGATACTTCTTTGAGCTAAACATCCTGTTCCAAACATTTAGCTTATGCCCATGAGGAGGCAATATTTATTTGATTTGAATTAGACTCCGAGGTTGCTTAGGGTGACAGCTCTAAAAATGAATATTGCTTGCTAATTCATTTGGGGGATGTAGTGTGTTTTCATAATGATAATACTAGAGTACAATAAAGCCTGGAAGGGGGGAGGGTTACCAATGGGTTTGCCAGTCTCCAGGTGGAGCCTGGAGATCTCCCACTATTACAACTGATCTTCAGACAATAGAGGTCAGTTCCCCTGGAGAAAATGTAGGGTGGACTCTATGGCATTATACCCTATTGAAGCCCCTCCCCTCCCTACCCCCCCCCCCAAGTTCCACCCTCCAAATCTCCAGGTATTTCCCAATCTAGAGCTGGCAACTCTAGTGACCAACCTCTTGATGGGGCCCAAGATCTCCTGGAATTACTATTGATCTTCAGATGACAGAGATCAGTTCCCCTGGAGGAAATGGCAGCCTCAGAAGGTGGACTCCATGGCACCACGTTCCCACTGAGCTCACTCTCCTCACCAAACTTTGCCCTCCCCAGGCACTTCCCCCAAACCTCCAATAATTTCCCAAGCCCCCCCCCACCCCCACTAGGGCTGCCAACCTCCAGGTACTAGCTGGAGATCTCCGCTATTACAACTGATCTCCAGCCAATAGAGATCAGTTCACCGGGAGAAAATGGCCGCTTTGACGATTGTACTCTATGGCATTGAAGTTCCTCCCCTCCCCAAAACCTGCCCTCCTCAGGCTCCGCCCCAAAAACCTCCCGCTGGTGGAGAAGAGGGACCTGGCAACCCTACCTAATATACACCCACACACTTTGGGGGGAGGGCATACAGGAGATACATACTGTGAGATATATGCCAGAACTGGTTGTCTTCGTTGCTAAAAATGTAGTATGTATTTAAACACACACACACACAAGAAGGAGGAGGGACACTCTCAGCTGCTTTAGCTCTGGATTCATAAATAGATCTGGCATCACTTGAATGAGATGCATAGCAGATTTACGAATTTGAGCAACAGCCTCATGTGCAAAACAGGAGGTAGGCTGTGGAAATCCGGTGCTCTCGTTGTATAAGAAATTATCACACACAAAAAAGCTTTCCCCTGAGCCATTTTTAGAAACTTGTTTGAAACATACACAAATCACTGCTTTTAGGTATTGCCAAAAAGGGAGAGAGAGCGGATACAGGCATCCCCAGGCCTCTCTCACTCTCCTCTCTCTATCTCTAGGTGAATCTATATAAAGAAAATAGAAATTGCCCACACCCAAATGAGGAATAAGCAACTTGCTTATATGGGGCCCAGCACTGTTTAACCTATTTGTAATAGGCCCAACTCTAGGAATAGGGAAAAGGTCCAGAATCTGCTGAGGACATCATCTTATACCGGCTGGTATAATCCTACAGATTGTGATATCTTTCTATATAAAATGTGTGTGAGAGAGTCAGAGTGGCAAAGGAGATGACTGTAAAGAAATGCGCTCTAGGTGCAAACCATTTCTCAGGTACACAGATGAGGCCCAACTTGATTCAAACGACCTAGGGAAGAGACAGAGTGGTGTAGTGGTTAAGGTGTTAGACTAGTGTCTGGGAAACCCAGGTTCGAATTCCCACTCTGCCATGGAAACTTGCTGGGTGACCTTGGGCCAGTCACACACTCTCAGCCTCGACCCTGGCAAGTGTTTGGATGGGAGACCTCCGAGGAATACCGGGGTCGTGACGCGGAGGAAGGCAATGGCAAACCACCTCTGAATGTCTCATGCCTTGAAAACCCTATGTGGTTGCCATAAGTCAGTTGTGACTTGATGACAAAAAAGGGAGGGTAGAGACATTTGGGTCAATAGTTTTTGTTTGTTTTTCGCCAAAGCTCATCAGGGTTTAAAAACTAAGCTAGGTCAGCCATGGTCAGTGCTTGGATGGGAGACCACCAAGAAAAACTGGGGTTGCTACACAGAGCCAGGCAATGGCAAACCACCTCTGCTCCTCTTTTGCCTTGAAATCCCCATGAAAGGCCGCCATAAGTTGAGACTAGGCTGTAGGCGCCAGGATTCCTTACTCTTTAGGGTTGCCAACCTCCAGGTACTAGCTGGAGATATCCTGCTATTACAACTGATCTCCAGCTGATAGAGATCTGTTCACCTGGAGAAAATGGCCGCGTTGGCAATTGGACTCTATGGCATTGAAGTCACAGGGTGTCTGTTATGGAGAGTGGAAGGGAAGGTGATTGTAAGCCGATTTGATTCTCCCTTAAGTGGTAGAGAAAGTCGGCATATAAAAACTAACTCTTCTTCTTCTTCTTCTTCTTCTTCTTCTTCTTCTTCTTCTTCTTTTTCTTCTTCATGGGAAAGTGAACAGCATACAATCCTGAGCAAGATAAACCCATTTTAAGGGGGAAATCTGCTCCTCTGTAGTTGTAACCCAGGTGAGCTGGACTCCAGATTCAGGGCTCGCAACACAAGGATCATTCTTTCTGACAGTAGGAAGCTGTGGGAAGCACAGTAAAGCGACGGAAGAATGACATCTCTCCTAATGCCAACCTACTTTCCCCTGATTTAATTAGAGTGAATCAGCAGATGGAAGAAATGAAGCAGTTTCTAGATGTGTGGGAATAACCAGGCAACAGAGCCGTTCAACCGCACGTGGCGATCTCGAGAGGCTGAAAATCACCCTTTTCAAGGAGGTTTATTCAGGGGGCAGCCAAGTCACACCGGGTCGCATCGGGGGTCTCTGACAGGTCGTTCATGAGCTTGCTGCTTCCTGCATCCCCTAGAAGATTCAGGAAAAGATCATGAAAATATCTTCTCTAGGCTCCCCCCCCCCCACAATAAAAGCTTTCATTTCGCAGATTTTTTTTTTCTGTGCTGCTTAGCTGATAGTTTCGTTTCTGGTGTTATTCCAAGTACTTGTTTGTATCTAAGGCAGAACAAAACTTGGTAACATGAAGACATGAATCTGCCTGATGCTTCATCAGACCCCTGGTCCATCAAGGTCAGTATTGTCTACTTAGACTGGCAGCTGCTTTCCAGAGTCTTAGAGAGAGGTCTAGTCCATCACCTTCTACTGAGCCACAGCCCCTCCCCTAAACATGTAGGGTAGAAAGAAGATAGGGATATTATTTCATTACTCAGTAATAACTCTCATTCAAGAAAAGGTTGGAGACCCCAGGTCAGATATTAATGCAATCTTAGGGATGCTTCACTGTGGGTTTGCATTTTGATGGGAAGGGGAATTTGTTTTTTTCTGAAATTCACTTTTTAAAGATACAGCCAGTGATTACCGGTAATCTTATTCTCTTTTTTCACTTTGGAAACAGGGATTTCACATGCATTTCTCTTAGGAGAAATCAATGGACCCTTTTATATCTTCAGCCCTTGCAGTCATTTTATGTTACACACCACAGTGTGGACCTCTAGCAGGAAGAGTATAAGATTGAACAAGGTGTTGCACGTACTGAGCATGTACAGAGTGAAATTCTGAAATTTTACAGACCATCCCTTCCTGAACCGTAGCGTTGCCAGCCCCAGGTTGGGAAATTTTGAAGATGGAGTCCGAGGAAGGCGGGGTTTGGGGAGGGGAGGGTCTTCAATGGGGTATAATGCCATAGAGTCCACCTTCCAAAGCGGCCATTTTCTCCAGGGGAACTGATCTCTGCCCCCCTGGAGATCAGTGCCGGATTTACGTATAAGCTAAACAAGCTATAGCTTAGGGCCCCACTCTCTTGGGGCCCCCAAAAAAATTTAAAGGAAAAAAACACACTGGATGAACATTTCCAAAATATAAGATAAAAAACAAATAAAATAAAACCTACATACAGCAACAGTGTTTTGTGTTGTGTAGGCCCTTTTAATAAAAATAATGGGCCCCGCCTGCTAGCCTGCTCCCTAAAATATCACTGGTTTGCTCATTTCTATACTTTGATAAAATACATATTTTGTTATGTGCAAATGGCTTTAGATACCTATTAGGTCCATAAATTACCATATAGCATATATTCAACACAAAAAACAGTGACAATTTGTTGTTGACAAAGGACAGCTGGACATATAAAGGGCCCATTACCTTCAATAGCTTAGGGCCTCATCAAACCTAAATCTGGCCCTGCTGGAGATCAGTTGTAATAGCAGGAGATGTCCAGTTACCATCTATCTATCAAGTGCATTTCTATACCATCCATCTTCCAACCAACTCTGGGCATGTTTATCATCCCCATTTTATTATCACAGTGGAGCCTGAGGAAGGCAGGGTTTGGAGAGGGGAGGGACTTCAATGCCATAGAGTCCTATTGCCAAAGTGGCCATTTTCTCCAGGTGAACTGATCTCTGTCGCCTGGAGATCAGTTGTAATAGCAGGAGATCTCCAGCCACCACCTGGAGGCTGGCAACTCTACTGCCCCCTCCTCTTCTAATTACTCTGATCAAAATGGAATTGGTCTGAAACAGACTTCAAATTCTTTAAAAAGAGGAAAGGAAATAGTTTTTTTTCCGATGTCATGGAGAAAATGGGGAAAGAGGAGTTCTCTTAACGACACAGGGCAGGCCTGCCCTGAAGTGAGTCTTTCGGGTCCAAACTGGAAACTGATGGACTCTTGCAGTGCAACCAGATGGAGACCACTGTGCATGGCAAGCTGATTTATTTATTTACTCCTTTTATTGGGAGGGGCTGTGGCTAGGGTTGAAGTGAAGTGAAAAGAGGACAGGTGTGTATATTGCTCAGAGCTTCTTGGAGGAAAAGCATGATAAACTGTGCTAGAGGATCTGGTCTAGTTTGGTCCTGAGTATGTTGAATAGGGTTACCAGGTCCCTCTTCGGCTCTGGCGGGAGGTTTTGGGGGCGGAGCCTGAGGAGGGCGGGGTTTGGGGAGGGGAAGGACTTCAACGCCATAGAGCCCAGTTGCCAAAGTGGCTGTTTTCTCCAGGGAAACTGATCTCTGTTGGCTGGAGATCAGTTGTAATAGTGGGAGATCTCCAACTAGTACCTGGAGGGTGGCAACCCTAATGTCGAATGATAAGATATAATGAGGAAATGTGTGCAGGTGGGTGGTTTCTCAGGCAGAATAGATACCAGGAAGTTTGCCTGAGGTTGTGTTGGCTTTTTGAGTTATGCCGATATCAGAAGTGCAATTTTTAATCATACTGCTCTGAACGCCTCTGAGGCTTTTTTCGGAGGAAAGAAGCACACTATAGAAGTGTTACATATAAAAAACGGACAGACAATTGTAAGCTTTTTCTTTATACCATGTGCAAATGACTAGGACTTTCCCTCCCCCTGGTGAGATGATAATCTTAGGCTGTATATAGAAGGATGTATCTATTTTTAAAATTTGAAAGGTAGAGATGTGAATTGAGGTTTGTGCCCTGGAAAGTGATTGGTCTGTGAAACATAAGCCAAGGATTGATCTGCATAATGATTAAATAAATTAATAAGCCCTTCCTGTCCCTGCATTTCTTCTTTAAAATTTCCAGTGTTACGAAAGAAGCCTGACTGTTTTTTTCCTATATTGGTTTTGTGAGATAGGCACTTAAATTACAACATAATCCTGGAATTTATCCTTAAAGATGGGCCATTTGTGTTTGTGATTTATCGCTGTGCTAAGAAGCCACGTGGCCCTTCAGGGCATGAAGTTCCATTTCAGGAATTATACCAATTTCACTTGTTGTTTCTAAATTAAATGGTTACAGATCTTTGTAATAGCGCCAAAGCAAGATTTTGGGCTATATCTAAGGTTGCCAACCTCCAGGTGACAGCTGGAGATCTCCTGCTGTTACAACTGATCTCCAGCCGACAGAGATCAGTTCACCTGGAGAAAATGGCCGCTTTGGCAATTGGACTCTATGGAATTGAAGTCCCTCCCCTCCCCAAACCCCACCCTCCTAGCCTCTGCCCCAAAAACCTCCTGCCGGTGGTGAAGAGGGACCTGGTGACCCTACTGATGACCCTATAGGTAATTAAGTCAGCATGTTGTAGTGGTTAGACTGTCAGACTAGAATATGGGAGACCCAGATTCAAATCTCCACTCTGTCATGGAAGCTCACTGGGTGACCTTGGGTCAGACAGACACTCCCAGCCTAACCTACCTCTCAGGGTCGTTGTGAGGATAAAATGGAGGAGAGGAGAACAATGCAAGCCACTTTGGGTCCCCTTTGGGGACAAAGGCAGAATATAAAGAGGGAAATCAATCAATCAATTAATTAATAACACAGGGGCTAATCGGACCCCAATACCAATAGGGTATACTTCAGATCTCATCTCTATCATGCACTCATTGGGTAGCTAAGGAAAGCTACCCTCTTCACCTCAGTGCCATCCTTTTAATCTGGGGATAACCATATTATTATTATATTACAATATATATTATAATAATATTGACCTACCTGAGAGGGTTGCTGTATGGCAGTCAGCCTCACTGGAAGGAATGGCTTTTACTGCTCAGTTAAACATATTTTAAACTGGGATGTAGGACTGAATTCCTGATCTCACGGATATAGAAGTGTTTTGAAATCACTGTTTTTCCCCCACCTCCATTTAAATGTGTTTAGGATGAAGGTGTGGATCTTAATCTGTTAAGAAAACTTAATATTTTTGACACCTTCAATGTTAAGGCAATACTTTGCACATTAATGGTGCTTAATTAACAATTAAAACCAACCGTTTCTCTCCATGTGAACAGCATGGGACAGTTCATACTGCCGGCAGCCCCCATGTCATGACCTCTGGGAGTACGGGGGGTGGCAAAAGAAATCCCAAACCCGCTGGAATATCATAGAAGTAGGATTGTAGGAGTCTTTCCCCCTCTCCGGTTTGATTCCATTGCACAAATTGCTGTGTGTGCAAACAGCTCCCAATCTGGTGCATAAAACTGTCGCCTCCAGAGAGCATCAGGTTGGCGCACCTATGTTTAAACTGGAAGCGATATGTAGGGTTGCCAGCTCGAGATTGGGAAATACCTGGAATTTTTGGGGATGGAGTCTGAGAGGGGTGGAGTTTGGAGAGGGGAGGGACTGCAACGCCATAGAGTCCACCTTCCAAAGCGGCCATTTTCTCCAGGGGATCTGATTTGTATTGCCTGGAGATCAGTTGTAATAGTGGGAGATCTCCAGCTACCACCTGGAGGTTGGCAATCCTAGTGATACGGGATGGTCTAGCATTCCACAAAAACTCTATGATGAAACCATTGAGTACTTGTCCAAATGTTAGAGTGTTCCCAGCGACGCACGGACGTCACTTTTGGGGACTTGAGGAGAGATGTCAGGGTGTCCTAGAACCTATAATAATATTTATTGGTACAGTCAATCAGACCAGTAAAAGCTATACAACAATAAACCTCGCATGAACAATATATGTCACCGATGACATCATTATGTTGCTGGTGGGCCCCTGCCTCCATAAGTGTCCTGCCAGTTGCCAGGTTGTTCCTGGCAGCCATAAGGCAAGGCCAGCTAGTATACAAGGTCACTAGAGGCTCCACACTTTGCTGGAAGTCATTGCATGGACACTGATGACTATAGGAACCGGCCCTATTTTACCATTTACCAAGCTTTAAACTTACATACAGTGGTATCATAAGCAGAGATGCCCTCTTCTAAGCCCATGGACTCCAAGGGATTTAGAAGGATGTACCCTTCTGCCTTAGATTTCATTGTTAGTTTTTCAGTCATTTGACAACTCAGGCTATGCAGACAAAAAAAGAACTCTGAGATACAAAGTGGAATTCAATATATAGCTCACTTCAAACTAGGATTGCCAACCTCCAGGTAGTAGCTGGAGATCTCCTGCTATTACAAGTGATATAAAGCCAATAGAGATCAGTTCCCCTGGAGAAAATGGCCGCTTTGGCCATTGGACTCTATGGCATTGAGGTCCCTCCTCTCCCCAAACCTCCCGCTGGTGGTGAAGAGGGACCTGGCTACCCTACTTGAAACCTTCTCAGTCTATTTGTTTGGGTTCCACTTGGTGTAGAGTCCATGGGTTGGATCCCACGGATCTGTTTTGCTAACTCCTGCACCTTCCTGCAGAGCAGCATCTTCTGCTGTGACAAGAGTAAAGAGTGTTTTGCGTTGGGGGAAGGCTTTTTACTCTGGAGGAAGACTCTGCCGTTCGCAGAATGAATTGGCAAGATCCGACCCCAGGGTATAATCGAAAGAAGATGGTGGGAAACATCTCTGTTCCTTAGTGTGGGCGAGAATCCGTTTGGGCTGTGACTTAGTGGTAGAGCATGTGCTTGGCATGCAGAAGGTCCCAGGTTCAATCCCTGACATCTTCAGTTAAAGGGACTAGGCAAATAGGTGATGGGAAAGCCCTCGCCCTGAGACCCTGGAGAGCCACTGCCGGTCAGAATAGACAATACTGACTTTGATGGACCAAGGGTCTGATTCAGTATAAGGCAGCTTCATGTGTTCACATGTGCCTTGCACGATTCCCAGGTTTAGTTACCAACCTTCAGTTCAGACCCCATAACAAAAGTTTCTAGCATCTTTGGTTCTGATGACCTGTTCTCTTCCTCTGTTGGTTTGGAACACTAAACTTCAAAGAAAGACCCTCCCCCTTATGGAAAATGAAGCCAAATGGCCCCTCCACTTAGTTTGCCAGGATTGGGGATCAGCTTAGGAAAGGGGTCCCCAATCTTTTTGAGCCATTGGGCATAGGGTGGCCAGGTCACTTCTCGCCACCAGTGGGAGCTTTGTGGCGGCATGGCTGGCGCTCATGATTGACCCGCACAACCCGCACAATGCGCCAACGTCATGGGTTTACCCGGAAGCGATGTGGATGCTCTAGTAATCGCCTCAGAAACTCACAGGGTTGTGCGCACGCTGATTGCAGGGCCCGCCTCTGCTGGCCCTCTTCTGCCCGCTGACCAGCTGAGAGGCGGCGGGCAGCCTGGTGGATTGGTGAGCTTTTGCCTGCCCCCACTGGGCCGTTGACAAGCCTAATCGGGTACCTTAGGGAATTCTGACACAGCGTGGCGGGTGGAGCCACAAAATAGCTGCAACAGGATGGGGAGCAAGCCACAAAACGGCTGCCATAGCTTATGTTAAGTCACACAGTGGATATCCTTGCCCTGTGCTGGCAGCTGTCGCCAAAGAAACATTTTTGAAAATCTGCACAGCCAATCAAATCTCCAGTGGCCAATCAGATGCCTTGCTGGGCAAAAGCCCCATCTAGCCCCTACCATTTTCTATAACCACTCAGCAAGCACCATGAAAGGGGTCTGTGGGCATCTAGGGGACCCTGGCTTAGGACAACGTGGTGTAGTGGTTAAGAGCGGTGGACTCTGATCTGTACAATGGGTTTGATTCCCCACTCCTCCACATGTGTGGAGGACGCTAATCTGGTGAGCTGGTTTTGTTTCCGCACTCCTACACACGAAGCCAGCTGGGTGACCTTGGGCTAGTCACAGCTCTCTCAGCCTCACCTACCTCACAGGGTGTCTGTTGTGGGGAGGGGAAGGGAAGGTGATTGTAAGCCGGTTTGAGTCTCCCTTAAGTGGTAGAGAAAGTCGGCATATAAAAACCAACTCTTCTTCTTCTGACCAATCAGCATTCCCATTCCTGAACCCTTAAACTGAACAAGGAAAAAAATTGAACCAACTGAGCTTGATTTGATACCATATTGGAGCCTGTGGTTGTTGCTTCTTCTGCATCTTCTTTAAAAGACTTTG
This sequence comes from Euleptes europaea, assembly GCF_029931775.1. Classification (NCBI taxonomy): domain Eukaryota; kingdom Metazoa; phylum Chordata; class Lepidosauria; order Squamata; family Sphaerodactylidae; genus Euleptes; species Euleptes europaea. The sequence goes on from NC_079326.1 coordinate 45,829,214, forward strand.
TTTCTTCTAATGAAAGCTTTCCAACCAGAAATCCATAATGTATACGAGGTCGTACTGAGATGGCATTTTTAATTAAAGCACTTAGGTTATTAATGTTTTCAAAATTGGCTTCTGTCCCCGTTACGTTTTCTTCACAGTATTTTTAATACACCTATTCAAAATTAATTATTGTTTTCTTCGCAGGGTGACGGGAGTTGGTTTATAAGGTATGAAGGGAAAGATATGAGTAGCACGGAAGGGACCGGTGGGAAGCACGCATGCTTTGGGTCGCCGCAACCGCTTGAAAACACTATTTGAAGTATGGCCACTTATTTCCCTGCGTGTAAATCACAGCATTAGTTCAGGTACATAATGTAATTTGGAGCGCATACTTTCATGGGAGGAGCTGCCTTTTCGAAGCGTGCAGTTTTCAAAAGGTGAAATCACCATAAAAGCCCATTCCAACACAGTGCACAAACCAGCTGCCTATGCCTGGAATTGTAAACAGCCAAGTAATTATTATTTTTAATTCAATTCATTTGTACCCCGCTTGCCTCTTCAGTTGGGATCCAATGCAGCTTACATCATTTTCCTCTCCTTCGTTTTATCCTCACAACAAATCTGTGAGGTAGGTTAGGCTGAGAGAGTGTGACCACCCCAACGTCACCCAGTGAGCTTCCATGGCCAGAGTGGGGATTTGAACCTGGGTCTTCCAGATATTGGTTCCACACTCTTAACTGTTACACCACACAGACTCCGGGTAAGTCTTTGCGGCAGTGGGGAAGGGCCAGAATGACCTACCTTTTCCTGCAGTGCCTTTGACTTTTCTGACCAACTTCCTGTATTGATAGGGTTGCCAGCTCCGGGTTGGGAAATACCTGGAGATTTTTGGGGCGGAGACTGAGGAGGGCAGGGTTTGGAGAAGGGAGGGACTTCAATGTCATCATCATCATTTATTTATTAAGGTCAAAGACCAGCTTACACAAAAAGAAATATCATGAATAATTTAAAAATGTCTAGTATTTGATCAGGTAAAATGAAAATTTAGTTACAACTCTTGGTAAAATGGTCTGCTTAACATAAAAGACATTATGACAGCTTCTTCTGCCTTATTACACATGCCCTGGCACAGAATCTCACAACCTGATAGGTAATATCTTTAACACCATCATCTGATAACAAAGTAGTGTGGCTAACTCTATCTCTGTCTGGGAAGCTAGACAAAATTGGATTGATGAACATTTTACAAATGACTTGATAAAGACTTTAATGTCATAGAGTCCAATTGCCAAAGCAGCCATTTCCTCCAGTGGAACTGGTCTCTATAGGCTGGAAATCACTTGTAATAGCAGGAGATCTCCAGCTAATACCTGGAGGTTGTTGTGACAACAGCAGCACGAAGGCTCACACTAGACGTGAATATACTGTTTCAAAATTGTATTCAAAGTAATGTCAGCAAATATTAGCAATATTATAACTCAAATAAACAAGCATTACATCATGCATAAATACGTGCTGCTGTTGTCACAACTGCGTTATAATCAGCATAGGTATTGTGTTTGTTGAGAATACCTGGAGGTTGGCAACCCTATGTATTGTGGTGTGTCATGCCTTCAAGAGAGCCCCCCCTTTTGTTTGCACTGTTGTCCAGGTCTGTAATCCTAGTCCTACTGTGCTGTTTTGGGGTTCTTTGTGACTGATTTGTTTGATATACTGTTATCAGTAAGGCGGGCTATAAATGAAGTACCTTAAAGATTGAAAAAGACAGATGTGTACCAATTCCCTCTACCCACAGTGAACTACAGGCACACTTGTTAAATTGTGGAACTCCCTGCCCCAGGATGTGGTGATGGCTGCCGACTTGGAAGGCTTTAAGAGGGGAGTGGACATGTTCATGGAGGAGAAGGGTATTCATGGCTACTAGTAAAAATGGACCCTACTCATGATGCATGCCTATTCTCTCTAGTACCAGAGGAGCATGCCTATTATATTAGGTGATGTGGAACACAGGCTGGATGCTGCTGCAGTCACCTTGTTTGTGGGCTTCCTAAAGGCACCTGGTTGGCCAGTAGGGTTGCTTGTTACAATTTTTTTGCTTGTTACACACATTGTGCAGCATAGGTGATTATTCTTTTTACTATCTGGCAGTTGGCAACCCTACCCATGGGGTGACGTCACATCCCAACGTTTACTAGGCAGACTTTCTTTACGGGATGGTTCGCCATTGCCTTCCCCAGTCATCTTCCCTTTACCCCCAGCAAGTTGGGTACTCATTTTACCGACCTTGGAAGATTGGAAGGCTGAATCGACCTTGAGTCGGCTACCTGATACCGACTTCCGATGGGATCGAACTCAGGTCGTGAGCAGAGCTTGGACTGCATTACTGCAGTAAACCACTCGCACCATGGGGCTCCTGTGGTTAGTTAATAGAAATTCCAACATCAACATGCTCTCCTAGGGGCTAAACGCTAAATTATTGCGGTGGGGGGGGGGGTTCCTTGATTAATTTTCTGAAGGACACAGGGCAAGGTTAAGAGTTTTGGAGGTTGCTTCCTGAAAGGCCTGCTCCACTCCATTGACTGTGATTGATTTGAGCTGCAACCCTGTTTTCTCTGCTGAGCCTCTGCTTTTTCCTTGGCAGTGGCCAGGAATGCTCTTACTCACCTAAGTGGGCAACACAGGGAAACACAATGGGAAACACTGGTTCCTACATCACAAGCTGCATTGGATGCTCTCAAAAGAACATTTCTGGTAGGAAGGAGTGGGAGGTTTTACAAAGAATCCCCTATCTGCCTTTCTTCATTCCCACTTAGCTGTCTGGTTGCAGAAGCTGTGTTTCCCCAATCTGCTCCCTAGCACAGCTTGCTCTGTTTTTTTCCCCTCTGGCAGTACACTAAAGTAAGGGAGGGGAAGCATTGCCCTCGTTCTGATTTGGCTTTATGATATTGCCCTGTAGCCAGAACAGGCTATACAATACTATAAAGCTAGATCAGAGTGAGCAGGATGATGGGCAACAGCAGCTGATGTGGAATGTCACAGGGAGTGCCCCAGCTCCCCCTACTGCACGCCACTGAATGTTATGTATTTATTTTGAATATGTCTATCCCACTCTTCTCCCTACCAGGGACCTTGTGGCAGTTTAGGAAGAAACACCAAAAGATTAATGTAGGCAAACAATACAGAATGCAACACAACTGGGCTGATCCTAGATCCGCTGGGGTGGTTCAGGTAGTGACACAGGCCGTAAGCTGTGGGTGAAGACCAAGGGGCAAGAGCCCTTTGGCTCATGCCCTTTGGCTCAAACTGACTCGCACCTCTTCCTATGCCCAGGCTTAAATATATGTAACAGAACTTCAGCCCAGGTCTCATACAGCTGTCAGACAAATAGAGCATGCCTATTATATTAGGTGCTTTGAAACACCGCAGGATGCTGCTGCAGTTGTCTTGTTTGTGGACTTCCTAGAGGCACCTGGTTGGCCACTGTGTGAACAGACTGCTGGACTTGATGGGCTTTTGTCTGATCCAGCATGACTTTTCTTATGTTCTTAAGGAGAAACAGAGATGTGAGCCCTTACTGAGGGTGATGGGGCCATGACCATAGCATCACAGATTCAGCTTCCGAGTGGCTAGCTGAACTCGGTGCCAGCAACATACGGCATCACACATGCCTGTGTTGGGTTCTTCTTTCCTCTCAGTAGTTCCATACCTGCACGATGCTGCATAGCCCATCTCCATCGCCATTTCCTGATACCCTCTGGTAAGAGCACCAAATTCCATTTCAGCAATCCTCAGAATGGTGGGGTCTGGAATACTTCCTGGGACCCACTGTATGTGCTCTTGCTGGTGGTGGGAGGCTAGATCACTTCTGCTGTCAGGAACACTGCTGGTAAGGTGGCCTTGGGCTGGCAACCCTAGTTCTTGCAATCACTGGACTTCCCCAGTTTCCTTCTTTTTAGCTGATTATTGCTATACTGAATCGTGTTTCCCAAATGACAAAGAATTCCCTGTTGCGCCGCTGTGTGAATCCAGTTCCATCTTGCCTTCTCCTTCATGCCAGAAAAAGGATGGTTACATCATATTTACCCAGAAGGAAAACACCCCTGAAGGTAGAGTGCCCCCCTTTAAAAAAGGGTTGGAACAGAAAGGGTTGGATCCAACCAGTTATTCCATTTGTGAAAAAGGGAGGAAAGGGTCCTTTTGACCACCACAGGACCTCCATGGACACTGATTATGAAGATGGCGGCCGGCTACTAGTAACCTTGGAATTCAGCTGGGCTCTTTTTATTTCATTTCTTCCTTTATCAACTTTACTCAGTTCTATTTTAATTAATTTAGCCTCCTTGCATATTTGTTTTAACTATTCTAAACTAAGGACACAGGACCTCCATGGACAAAAGCCATGTGGGTTGATTTCTGTAGTAAGAAGGGGAATTGGACAGGATTCAACCCCAAAGGTGGTTTTTTTAAATAACTATAGATATTTGTAACTGATGTGTGAATTTCTGACCCCTTTTTTTCTTGATGGCACATGAGGGGGAAAAAACTAGGCTTCCCTTCAGGTAGTTTCAGCAGCATGAGACAAAAACATGTGATGAAATTGTTCTTTCTGTCTTCTGCAAGTAATTCTATTATAGTAAGGGGTAACCCAACAAGAGCTTTTATTACAGGGTACAATCCGCTCTCCACTGTGGAAGTCCCTGTTGATGATAACGGACCCAGATTGTAATCATGGCAACCGCTGCAGCCAATCTTAAAATAGATTTATTTTCCAACCGAGAACTTCTGCTAAAAGTTGCCCCACTGTGAAATCTGAAATGTCACCACCACGACGTGCCTTTATTCTTGCCAGGAAACTCTGTTTTCACTTGACATTAGAAGAACTGGTCAAGGAACTTAGGGTGACTTCTGAGGGAAGTTTCGAGAAACGGCGTAGGTGGTTGAACTGATGTGTGGTTGTTTTTAACTCTAATTGTTTTCAGGAGTTTATTGTCATTCCCGTCACTTGCTTTGTGTTTGGGAGTAAGCTTTTGGAACACTTTTCAGAAATAGTTCCAGTTTCTTTATAAGCGGAGCACAAAAAAATATTGGCTAACATCGAGAGCCGGTTAATTTCATCGATTTAAATATATAACGTACGTTCGTTCCGGCGCACTCGACTCCCACTGCATTCAACACATCTCAGGCCTGGTCATGCACAATGTATGATCCACAAGCCAGTCACAGCCACTGCAGTGAAGTGGCTAGAGCAGTGGTCAACAATGTGGTCCCTGTGGGCACCATGACACCCGCCAACACCTTTTCAGGTGCCGGCCAAGTGTTTTTGGAAAGTGGGTGGGGCCAGGACTTCTGATTGGCCCTTGGAGATCTTATGGGCTCCACGACCTATGATGACCATATTGTGGTTGCGCCTACTACCTTGTGTCCAAATTCCAAATACCTCAAAAGGGTTGGGAACCTTGGTTAGAATATAGAACTAGGAACTGGAAGATTCAGGTTCAAGTCCCATTCGGTCATAAAACTCTCTAGCTGACCTTAAACCAGTCACATTTTGTCTGCCAACCAGTGCAATCCTTTCTGTTCTATATCTTGGTTAGATCAATAAAAGTAGGTTTCTGATTAAGTATCCTTTATTGTACCATTCTAGGAACTGTGTATACACAGATATGAATGCTCCCTACACCAGAATTAGGGTTGCCAGATCCCTCTCCGCCATCGGCGGGAATGTTTTGGGGTGGAGCCTGAGGAAGGCGGGGTTTGGGGAAGGGATTCAATGCCATAGAGTCCAGTTGCCAAAGCGGCCATTTTCTTCAGGTGAACTGATCTCTATCGGCTGGAGATCAGTTGTAATAGCAGGAGATCTACAGCTAGTACCTGGAGGTTGGTAACCCTACCCAGAATCCATGTTCAGGATAGGGTTGCCAACGTCCAGGTAATAGCTGGAGATCTCCTGCTATTACAACTTTGGGAGGGGGCTGTGGCTCAGTGGTAGAGCCTCTGCTTGGCATGCAGAAGGGCCCAGGTTCAATTGCCAGCATCTCCAGTTCAAGGAGGGACTAGGCAAGTAGGTGATGTGAAAGACCTCTGCCTGAGACCCTGGAGACCCTTCCATACCCTAGGGGTAAATCAACTGGGAAGGTGTCAGCTAAGGAAGTACTGCAGCCTGACAGAAGGGGCCGTGGCTCAGTGGTAGAGCCTCTGCTTGGCATGCAGAAGGGCCCAGGTTCAATCCCTGGCAACTCCAGTTAAAGGGACCAGGCAATAGGTGATGGGAAAGACCTCAGCCTGAGACCCCTGGAGAGCTGCTGCCGGTCTCAGTAGACAATACTGACTTTGATGGACCAAGGGTCTGATTCAGTATAAGGCAGCTTCATGTGTTCAAAACTGATCCCCAGCCAATAGAGATCAGTTCACCTGGAGAAAATGAGTGCTTTGGCAACTGGACTCTATGGCATTGAAGTCCCTCCCCAAACCCCGCCCTCCTCAGGCTCCATCCCAAAAACCTCCCACCAGTGGTGAAGAGGGACCTGGCAACCCTAATGGGAGATCACCAAGGAAGACCAGGGGCACCACACAGTGGCAGGCAAAAAACAAACCAGCTCTGAACATCTCTTGCTTTGAAGACCCAATGGGGTTGCCATAAGTCGGCTGTGACTTTACAGCAAACTAAACTTTTTAAAAAAAAAACTTGACTTTGTCTCATATCCTACCTCTCATTTCTGACAATGTGAGTAGGGTTGCCAACTCTGGGTTGGGAAATACCTGGAGATTTTGGAGGCGGAGCCTGAGAAATGTGGGCTTTGGAGAGGGGAGGGACTTCAGTGCCATAGAGTCCAATTGCCAAAGTGGCCATTTTCTCCAGGTGAACTGATCTCTATCAGCTGGAGATCAGTTGTAATAGTGGGAGATCTCCAGCCACCACCTGGAAGTTGGCAACACATTTGTCATCAGAAAGGGAAACCGGTTTGACCATTTCCCCTCTTTCTGCAGACTTCCACTTCATTCCTGTGCGGTTCCTCAAGAAACCCCCCAGAAACAAAATTGTAGGGGGCTCTGGGGGGGGGGGGGCTGCAGAGGGAGAGGAAATTAGGAAAGTCCCACTCTGTGAGCAGACCTGGTTGGACACCAGCATTGGCATGCCGAGTCTGCTGATGACAATTCGCTTTTGAGGTGACGTAAATTGAAGTGACAGACCTGTCCACCCTATTTGGGAAGGCTCATTCTCCCGTAGATGACTCAAGTTGTTGCTAAATCCCTCTGGATCAATACCTAAACAGGCATTCCTGTGCATCAAAGGAAGAGGGGAGGTGTAGTGGAGACTGAATACCTGCCTGCTGTACCCTATTATCAGTTGCCTTCCCCCAACAGGTCCACAGCCAAAAACAAATTCGGCAGCAGCTCGAATGCACGCAAAGGATTTTGTGCTCCTAGAATTTCACCATCATTAGGAGATCCTATCTTATCTCATGGAACATGTATTTAATGTGATACAACGCTCTCCCGTTGGCACTGATAGAAGGCAAATATAAAAAAGATCCCGTTCCTTCTCGTTTGTTGGACCCCCATAAGGGGTCTTGGGATGGAGTACAACACCGTAGCCCAGCTGCGGGGCTTGTGTTCGGTGCTCCTATCCCAGGTGGCGCTGGCTCCACACAGAGATTCCCGTCCTGGTGGGGCCATCTAAGTGCTACTCCGGTGGTTTGCCCAACAGGCGGTTTGGGCCGTTTATCGATGCTTTCGATATATCGGATGACAGGTGTGGTGATCCGATACTTGGATCTGACCTCATGATTTTCCACCAATGCTCCATTCTGTTGTGATCAATAAAAAGCTGTGGCCATTTTATTACCCAAAAGTACTGTGTGTGTGTGTGTGTGTGTGTGTTTCTTTTGCTGTTTTATGTAACTACGGTTGGTGGGTTATTTTGCTGTTACCCATTTCTCCAGGGAGCCATTCGCCCGTGGGGCCACCATAGAACATGTGATGTTTGATTGCAGGATTTACCATCAAATACGGCAGGAACTGATACTGGCCATTTTGGCTGGCCTTCCAACTCGTCAAAGATCCACCCAAATAAAGATAATACTTTCAGACAGGAATAGTGAGACAACTCATAAAGTCACCAAATATGCAAGGTTAGGTATTAAGCTTAGGAGTACTTGGTCTAACTCTGATAATGGAAATGGAATATACCACTGAATGGGTAATATTAATGTAAATATGTAATTTCATCGTAAACATTTTATTCAAATTGATGTTTTACATACAGATATAGTTATATTTTTACCTTTTCATCAATGTTAATCCCTTTGAATATTTGCTTTGCTGGGCAATGACCATAATAAATTGAATTGATTGGTAAAAGAAGGTCCTCTGTCACTAACTGGACTTACTTAGGTTTGGCGAGGTTGCCTGATCGGGTACCTTCTAACTATCGCAAAAACCAAACTAAAGAATACTCGATGCTGTTACTGTACTAATGTCTAAACAAAACCTGCAGCATATGAAATAGGCAGTGCAAAAATCTATTCAATAATACAAATATCACTATAAAGATACATATACTTGTTCTTTGTGAAGCCATTCTTTTCCTCATTGCTACGAACTTTCCTTGCCTTACTGGGAAAATGAAGGAATGTAACTAGTTTAACATATGTTGTAATAGCATGTTTATTGCATGTCAGTGTGAATGTATATGTATCTTTATAGGGATATTTTTGTTTTGTTTATTGAATAGATTTTTGCACTGCCTATTTCATATGCTGCCAGTTTTGTTTAGACCTTCTAACTATCCCCTGTGCACTATGTATATAATTTCCTTACAATCTATGCATGTGGTGTTCCTGTACGCCAAGTATGAAGCTCTCAATATTGTGCCATTTAATTCTGAACCCCCTTCCTCCTTTTTTTTAAATGCGTCAATAATCCCAGTGCAATTTCGCCTTCGGCAGTTGCTCATCGTTTTAATTAATGGCTCACCTAGCATGTTGCCACCATGTCAGACTGACATATATATATTTATATCTTTCTCCCCGAGGCTTTTATTGTTTCAGCCGTAGGTGGCAGCCCTGGCCAAACTAACCCAGGAGTCTGAGAAAGCCGTTTACGTGTTGGCCCTGGGGCAGCTGTTCTTTCCAATGGGCGTGCAGGCTTACTCAATACAATCCAATCAACCTTTATTGGCATACACCCAGAAACATAACAAAACTGTATTTTTAAATACAGTTTAAACTTTGGTCCTAGTTTTGACAACTTTCATCAGAAATTCCGCCACCTTTAAAGTAACTTCAGGAACAGAATCATTCAATAAAAACCGGCATACAGAGGATTCTTGGCTAGATTTCATTCTATCAATCAAGGGTAGAATAATTTTCTTACCGGGGCCTTCATGCAGATGACAATTTATGATCATATGCTGTAGCATGTCGTATTGACTCAAGCCATGTACACATATTCTTTTCTCAAAGGGAATATTTTTAAATCTACCATTTAGTACCTCTGAAGGAAGGGCATTAAGCCTGGCGAGCATAAATACCCTCCGTTGAAGGGGTTCTTCGAGTGTAACGAAGTACTGCTGTAATTTCCCATATTTAACTTGTAAACCTAATTTAAGAGGGGATCATGTTGATGGGTGCAGGCTTACTCGTTGGAGGGAGAGATTCTTGGGGGAATCACATTGCTAGGATCATTTTTCTAAAAAAAAAAATCATAAAGGGAAATGAAAAGCTTTAAATCCTTCTTGTGCGGGCCGGTGTAGTAATTATAACCTCCCTCGTTGTCACCATTACACTCTATTACTTTTTTTTTTTAAGTTCAATAATATAATTCTCGAGATGAAATGACTGATGTATGTCAGGGAAGACTATGATAGTAGGTCAGAAAGGAAGTCTGCTTGACTCTTGAATGCTTCAATAAAAATGCATGACCAACTGGGGGAAAACAGACAGATTACCTTTTGATTAAAATGCATAATCTCTAATATTGTATTCAAAGACTCATTAATATAGTCAAGCACCCCCTCCTTGCTTTTAAAGGCTATAGAATTTTTAAAAAGAGGGAAAATGAAACAGAGCTGGCTTTTTTATATCTCCTCTTTGTCCTTTAGGACAAACCCAAATCAAGAAAAATCACCACACTTTGCATCCAAGCTAGCCCAATCTTGTCAGATCTCGGAAGGGAAGCGGGGTCGGCCTTGGTTAGTACTTGGATGGGAGACCACCCAGGAAGTCCAGGGTCACTGCGCAGAGGCAGGCAATGGCAAACCACCTCTGAATGTCTCTTGCCTTGAGAACCTTATGGGGTCAGCAAATGCCGGCCGTGACTCAATGGCACTTTCCACCACCACGGTGAACTTAAAATACCATCCTGAGAATGCTTTTCTAGGGAAAAGTGCCATTGAATGATCTGGAGCTGGATTCTAAGTACACCTGTTTAGGGTAGCTCTCTTAGTACAACCAAGCTTTTTCAAAAATCATATGGAATAACATTATCAAGTAGACAGCGTAGTGAGAGCCAGCGTGGTGTAGTGGTTAACAGCGGTGGTTTGGAGCAATTGACTCTGATCCAGAGAACCGGGTTTGATTCTCCACTCCTCCACGAGCGGCGGAGGTTAATCTGGTGAGCTGGATTTGTTTCCCCACTCATAGAATCATAGAGTTGGAAGGGATCACCAGGGTCATCTAGTCCAACCCCCTGCACAATGCAGGAAATTCACAACTATCTCCCCCCCACACACCCACAGTGACCCCTATTCCATGCCCAGAAGATGGCCAAGATGCCCTCCTTCTCAGCATCTGCTTAAGGTCATAGAATCAGCATTGCTGACAGATGGCCATCTAACCTCTTCTTAAAAACCTCCAGGGAAGGAGAGCTTACCACCTCCCAAGGAAGCCTGTTCCACTGAGGAACTGCTCTCCTACACATGAAGCCAGCTGGGTGTCCTTGGGCTAGTCACAGCTCTCTTAGAGCTCTCTCAGCCCCACCAACCTCACAGGGTGTCTGTTTTGGGGAGGGGAAGGGAAGGTGATTGTAAGCTGGTTTGATTCTTCCTTAAGTGGTAGAGAAAGTCGGCATATAAAAACCAACTCTTCTCCTTCTCCCAGAGCCAATATAAAGAGCAGCCAACCATATTAGGATTATCATTTTAAAAATGGCCAATAAGCAAAGGAAATATTGATAGGAGGCAAGATCTATAACTTAGGGCATAATGCAGCCTTTTTATGTTCCATCGGTTTCAATGGGGGAATTCAATAAGTATTTAACTCTCTTCTGTCAAAATCAATGGAGACTCCAAAGTAGTTTGCTTGGGCAGTATTATGACCAGTAGATGAGATCAGTTGGACTTCAGAACATGATTCATGTGTGATATCATTTATTCTTGGAGACCTTAAAAAAGTTGCTACCACTGAAGTCCTTCAGCTGGATCCAACCAGCTTTTCTGCTAGTGAAAACAGAAGGCGGGTGTCCCATCTGATCACCAAAAGGGCTCACTGGAGGATCATGGGATAAATTACCTCAATAAATAAAATAAATATATTATTCCCTTCCTCATCACAGGAGCATAAAGGTGCAATTTAGAACATAAGAACACAGGGTTGCTGGATCAGACCAAGGCCCATCAAGTCCAGCAGTCTGTTGACACAGTGGCCAACCAGGTGCCTCTAGGAAGCCCACAAATAAGATGACTGCAGCAGCAGCATCCTGCCTGTCTTCCACAGCACCTAATATAATAAGCCTGCTCCTTTGAACCTGGAGAGAATAGTATTTATTTTTACTAGTAGTCATGTATAGCCCTACATGAACATGTCCACTCCCTTCTTAAAGCCTTCCAAGTTGGCAGCCATCACCACATCCTGGGGCAGGGAGTGCCACAATTTAGCTAGGCTTTGTATGAAGAAATACTTCCTTTTATCAGTTTTGAATCTCTCCCCCTCCAGCTTCAGCAGATGACCCCTTGTTCTAGTATTATGAGAGAGGGAGAAAAGCTTCTCCCTGTCCACTCTCTCCATACCAAGCATAATTTTATAGACCTCTATCATGTCTCCCCTTAACTGCCTTCTTTCCAAGCTAAGCAGCCCTAAACATTTTAGCCGCTCCTCATAGGGCAGTTGCTTTAGCCCCCTGATCATTTTGGTCGCTCTTTTCTGCACCTTCTCAAGCTCTGCGGTATCCTTTTTTAGGTGTGGTGACGAGAACTTTACACAGTGTGGTCTCACCACAGATTTGTACAATTTGATCCCCATTTCACTCAGCACCACCTAACCTCATCAAGCCTGTCATGTCTCGCACAAGAGGCAGCAAGGAGGTGAACCTCAGGGCATGGATCATCTTCTTTTCTGCCTTGTAAAAACCAAAACAAAACATGTAGTCTGCTGAGGAATTCTGTAGAACTTGAAAACTTGCACACTGATTTGTGAGGTGGTGGTTGTTTCTACTAAAAAGTTACCACGTGGCTTTTGTTTGTGCCTTTACCTCTGAGAGCATTTTAGCGGACTCTAGAATGCTATAACCTTCACTTCACCTCGGTGGGAAGAACTGATCTCTTCCCTACAACCCCTGACTCACTTGCTGGTGCCATTCGGCCCTAGGGTTGCCAACCTCCAGGTAGTAGCTGGAGATCTCCTGCTATTAGCCGATAGAGATCAGTTCACCTGGAGAAAATGGCCACGTTGGCAATTGGACTCTATGGCATTGAAGTCTCTCCCCTCCCCAAACCCCATCCTCCTCAGGCTGCACCCCAAAAACCTCCCGCCGGTGGCAAAGAGGGACCTGGCAACCCTATTTGGACCCCTTTGCTCTCTGGGTCGTCGGCTCGGCCTCTGTTGAACACGAACCACCATGCAGTCTAGTTGACATTTGACGTATCTGTTAGATAGAAGAAGAAAAGTTGGTTTTTACGTGCCGACTTTCTCTAACCCTTAAGGAAGAATCACCCTGGCTTACAATCTCCTTCTCTTCCTCTCCCCACAACAGACACCCAGTGAAGTAGGTGAGGCTGAGAGAACTCTAAGAGAGCTGTGACGAGCCCAAAGTCATCCCTCTGGCTTTGTGTGTAGAAGCGGGGAAACAAATCCAGTTCACCAGATTAGCCTCCGCCGCTCATGTGGAGGAGCGGGGAATCGAACCTGGTTCTCCATATCAGAGTCCACCACTCCAAACCACCGTTCTTAACCACTACACCACGCTGGTGTAGAAAGGGTGGTGACACCTGGGCAACCCAAACACATCTTTCTTCCTTGTCCTTTTGTTTTGTTTGGAATGCGTCGCCCGTCTGTGTCATTTTACGCCGTCCATTGGCCTGATACCAAACTGGAGGTTTTGCCTCTAACCAGCACTGTCAGCTGGTACCGGTACCTTGGTCCTCCTAATCAGATTCTGAAAGTGATAGTAAATGAAGAAGAAGAAGAAGAAGATAAAGGAGAAAGAAAACCCAAGCTATTGCTGACAACTGCTAGTGATAAATATAGCGCTGGAGGTCAGGCAGGCAGTTCTGCTGTGACACAAGCCCGGAGATCATGATTTGGATTGTCAAAATAATCCATGTGAGAGGGGCATCGGGATGAATACAGACCGAAGCTTGAGGGGTTACGAAATCCTTGCACTTCTGAGCCAAAGTGAGATGCTTTGAGTCACAGGGATTTCAAGAGAAGGTGAAATGTGACGTTATTAATGGAAGACACGCTTGCATCTGTTCGGTTGAAATGAGAGGTCATGCAAGTTGTTGGCTTAGAGGAGGACTGGAGTGACCCGGATTCGAATTCACACTGAGCCGGGACACTCACCTGGGGCTGATGACTCTCTTTCATCTACCTCACAGGTCCGTTGTGAAGGAGGAGGAGGAAGAAGAAGAAGAGTTGGTTTTTATACCCTGATTTTTTCTACCTTTTAAGGAGACTAAAAACAGCTTACAATCACCTTCCCTTCCTCTCCCCACAACAGACACCCTGTGAGGTAGGTGGGGCTGAGAAAGCTCTTAATAGAACTGTAACTTGCCCAAGGTCACCCAGCTGGCTTCGTGTGTAGGAATGGGGAAAGAAATCCAGTTCACCAGATTACCCTCCGCCGCTCCTGTGGAGGAGTGGGGAATCAAACCCGGTTCTCCAGATCAGAGTCCACCGCTCCAAACCACCGCTCTTAACCACTACACCACGCTGGAGGAAGGGAGAACTGTGAATGCTGTTCTGAAGGAAGGTAGAATAAAACATGAAATAGACAGCAATTCCTTAGCCTTGACTGGCTTGTGCCCTTCATATTTGCCCATGGTTTTTAACCTTTAATCCACTACTATCCACTAAGCCTGCCGATCCTCAGCTGGTCCATGGGCGGAAGAGGACCAGTTGAAGGGGGGAGAAATAGTCACATCCAGGTAAACCCGGAAATGACACGGATGCTCTAGAACTCCCTGCCAAACTCTATGGTTCCTGTAGAGTTTTCAGAGGAGATTGCTAGAGCGTTCGTGTCACTCCAGGGCTGCATGTCCCCAACCCTAGCAAGCTCCCACTGGTTGCCAGGGGGTACCTGGCAACCTTAGGTATAAATGAAGCAAATAAATAATGTAAGAGTCCCAGGAGGACCAGAGCCACAGGTTGTTGGGTGGGGCCTACCTGTGACTTTGGATTTCTCTTTTCTCCGAGTGGCCCATGAAGGCACCAGGGGGTAGGGAGGGTCAGAAGGTAGGGAGGGTCAGGATTGCCTCTAGGCAGAGGAATCGTAAGCGACATATAAGGTTTTTGTTTTTTTTGTTTGCATGAAAGAGGGAAATGTGTCAAAGGTATCATGTCAAGTTAGGCCACTGCAAATGAGAAGAAAGCTGCCCTTAACTGAAATGGCTTCTTCTCAGCCCTTCTTAGAGGTGCAACTGCCCAGCATCCAGTCATCCTTATGAAGTATAACATTCTCCTGAAGATTGTCTTTCCAGTCAGTGTTATCATGCCTTATTTTTATGATACAATCATTGGTCAGGAGGCAAGAAAGATTTCAATGAAAGCTCATACCCTACCAGAAAATATTTTTGTTAGTCTTTAAGGTGCTACTGGACTCTTGCCCTTTTTGACTACTGCAAACAGACTAACACGGCTACCCACTGTGAATTATCTTCAATGAACTGGTTTGTCTGGGCAGTACCGCTTCAGGTGGGGCTCAGTTGGCAAAGTGCTCATCAGTACAAAAAAAACTCCATGCACAGGGGAAGCCAGGAAGCCAGGGATCCGGTTACACTGGAACCTTTGACAACGGGTGTCCTATGGGGAAGTTTTGTAGGGAGGAAGGGTCAGCCACGCGAGTCACCACCTGCAGTGAACTAGACACAGTTTTACCATTTGAACGAGACCTCCATGTCGGGTTACATTTCTCCGATACTTGGCAATGTACACAGAGAGAGGAAAAGTAGAATTTCTTATTTGGAGGGTAATAAATTTTTAAACGTTGCCTGTGGCAGTCTCTTTCCAACACGTCTGTGGTGCTTAATGTTCTGCTAAGTAAAGATACCTTTCCTCCTCTGAAAGACAGGCAGGTAAGGCAAGGAGAACCCTAAAGAATGCTGTCATTAATTCTGCTGAATATTGATGGAGAGTGGGTGGGCTCCGCACCTATATTTTGTTTAATAAGCTCGCAAGTTTTTTTGGGCGGGGGGGGGGCGTGCACTTCAGATGCCGCCGGCTCATGCCCCTCGAAACCGCAAGGAGCAGATCCCGACAAGCGCCCTTCCCAATCTGCTGACTTAGCGAGGTGCCTCGCGGGTGCAACAGATAGCAAATGCTGATGGGCGGGTGACTGGCACCTGTCAAAATGCTGTCCCCCCCCACGTCAAGACAGGAGCTGGGGAAGATAGCGTGATCTAATAGGTGGAAGGCAGCTAATCATAAATCGTTGCCTCCTGTATCAAGGATACAAATGGTAAAGATAGCAAATCCTGACAGCCGAGTGACAGCCATCAGCATTTCCTAGAAGCACCTGCCTTCTTTCGGAATGTAAAATGATACAATCATCATCTTTCGCTGCTGGAAGCAAGTGCAGGCTGGGAACCATTCCCCCCCCTTCCAGTGATAAACTCGTTCTTTCTTTTCCCCCACTTTGAGTCCTGGAGTGTCCTTCCCTACCCCTGCCGGATGCAAAGCAGAACCCTGAAGATACTGTTGCCTTGTGCCGCTCAAACTGTTTCCTTATCAGTCTCCTGGAATGAGAAGCAAACATTCCCTATTTTGTCCCTTTTTATCATCATTTATATTTTTTTTGTGTCAGTGGCTTTCCGTTCTCTGCTTTTAGCTGTCGGTTTTGTAGACATGGTTTGTCTGGCCATGTGCATGGTGTTTTGTTTTGTTTTTTAAATGAACTTTATAGTTTGATGTACATTATTTATAATAGATGTATAATGTATAATGCTGATTTATCGAGACTCCAATAACATTGAAAAACGTGTGTGCTATATGGAGGGAAACTCATCGCAAAAAAAATGGAAAATGGTACCAAAAACGAATCACGGATTGGACTTGTGCAGAAGAGAATCTTCATCAAAACACAGACGGTCAAGGCAAAATCTTCAAGAATCAGATATCATTATTACTTATAAATTTTATATCCCACCTTTCTGCTCTTACAAGGGCTGCCAAGGCAACTAACAATTTAAAATATACAAGATGAAATTATATTATAAAACCATTGAAATCTATCCCCCCTCCCAAACACACACCGTTAAAATGATTTTTTTAAAGTTAAAAAACAGAGTTAACATATATACAAAAACAGTTAAAATATATACAAAACATAAACGCTTTGGTTAGGAAGGAGGGGGACATAGAACAAGTGTCAAACAAAACAAAAAAGTCTTCACCCTCTAGTGGAAGATAGAGACAGCAGGGGACCGATGAATCTCCTTCGGGAGAGAGCTCCAGAGCTTTGGTACCATAACCAAAAAGGTCCTCTGTTTTGTTCCTTTATTTTATTGACTTAGGGCCTACATTCTCTTATGTTCAAGAGGCCTTAAACCATAAAAATCGTTTCCCAAACTTGTCGATAATTAAACCTTAAAAACAATAGAGAAACCCATTGAATGATCAACAGAGCTGGTGCCAGAATGAATTTATTAGTCTGTCGTGGCACAGGTCTTATGTTATTTTGGCTGCAGTGGATCGGTACAATTATACATTCTCTGGGAAACAGATAAATAAGAACAGAGTAGGTGATTGTACTGCAGTTAGAATATAAGCAGCTGGAAAATTCCTCCTCTCTTGTCTCTAGTCATAGGGACTCATTGTGTTTAATGGGACTTATGTCCCAACCAGACCATATAGTAGACCATATAGTAGACGTTATTGGAGCATAAATACTGTTGTTACTATTACAAGTGTTACATTTTTTGTGACCATGGATAGAAAACAAAAGACAAGAGTTAAGAACTTGAAGATGAAGGAGGAGAAGGAGGAGGAGGAGAGTTGGTTTTTATATGCCGACTTTTTCTACCACTTATGGAAGAATCAAACCAGCTTAGTATTACAATCACCTTCCCTTCCCTTCCCCACAACAGACACCCTTTGAGGTAGGTGGAGCTGAGAGAGCTCTAAGAGAGCTGTGACTAGCCCAAGGTCACCCAGCTGGCTTCATGTGTAGGAGTAGGAAAACAAATCCAGTTCACCAGATTAGTGTCTGCCACTCATGTGGAAGAGTGGGGAATCAAACCTAGTTCTCTAGATCAGAGTCTGCCACTCCTTGGGCTAGTCACAGTTCTAGAGCTCTCTCAGCCTCACCTACCTCACAGGGTGTCTGTTGTGGGGAGGGGAAGGGAAGGTGATTGTAAGCCGGTTTGATGATTATTCCTTAAGTGGTAGAGAAAGTTGGCATATAAAAACCAACTCTTCTCTGCTGCTGCTGCCACTGCCCAGTGGGCCATATGGCTTAATGTTAACCGAGATTACAGTGCTGCAAAGCCAGCATGGTGTTGTGGTTAGGAGAGGTGGACTCTAATCTTGAGAACCAGGTTGGTTTCCCCACTCCTACACATGAAGCCTGCTGGGTGACCTTGGGCTAGTCAGTTCTCTTTGAACTTTCTCAGCCCCACCTACCTCACAGGGTGTCTGTTACATGGATAGGAAGGGAAGGAGATTGTAAGCCGGGTTGATTCGCCTTAAAAATGGTATGAGAAAGTCAGCATATAAAAACCTTTCTTTCTTTCTTTCTTTCTTTCTTTCTTTCTTTCTTTCTTTCTTTCTTTCTCTCTCATCACATCACAACTGATTTATGGCGACCTCCTCATGGGGTATTCAAGGCAAGAGATGAACAGAGATGGTTTGTTATTGCCTGCCTCTGAGGAGCGACCCTGGATTTCCGCGGTGGTCTCCCATCCACATACTGAGCAGGGCCGACCCTGCTTAGCTTCTGAGATCTGATGAGATCGGGCTAGTCTGGGCTATCCAGGTCAGCCACAAAGCTGTTACCTCAATGCAAAACTCAGCTTTTTTAAAGCTAAAAGCCTGTATTTTGCTTTTTTTTAAATTCTCCAAGAAACAAATAGGGAGGGAAATCAACTTAGCTACCTTGCACCACCTCTGCCTTCAACCGAAGTTTTGTAAACACAGCTCTTATTTAGAAGATTCCCAGACTCCCCCATGTGGATAGCTAGGAAATGCATCTCAAAAGCCATCACAAGAAAAAACTCTCCTGGCAGTCATTATCCCTAATGAGCTAAATTCCTACCTTCTAAGAACCACAACATCCTTCTCTTTCCCCCTATTAGCTGTGGAGCATTTGTTTGAGGAGACTCATTACTGACTGCCCTCGCCGTCTGACTGTCTCTCTGCTTGGTGGGTCACCTCTAATGTAAATCTCTTGGGAGAGACACCCCCACCCAACATATCAGGTGGACTCCCCTGTACTGCTGTAAGACAGGACTGGCCTTTTCCCATCACGAACACGGTTGTACCTTGAAGTCCTCTCTAGTTTTGTTCGATGTTCATCTCTCCCTTTCTTTTCTTCCCATTTGTTGATGTTAGAAGCACCCTGAAACGCTGGGCACCATATACAAAGTGTAAGCCATGAGCCATGTTTTAAGGCACATGGACGAGCTATTTTAACACAAAGCCCCACAGAATAAAAGGCGTTTTTATATATATTTTACCGTGTACAACATTTGTGTATATAAAATCATAGAATTGGAAGGGACCACCAGGGTCATTTAGTCCAACCCCCTGCACAATGCAGGACATTCACAACTACCTCCCCACCACACCCACAGTTACCCCTGCTCCATGCCCAGAAGATGGCCAAGGTGCCCTCCCTCTCATCATCTGCCTAAGGTCAAAGAATCAGCATTGCTGACAGTTGGCCATCTAGCCTGTGCTTAAAACTCTCCAGGGAAGGAGAGCTCACCACCTCCCGAAGGAAGCCGGTTCCACTGAGGAATTGTTCTAACTGTTAGAAAATTCTTCCTAATGTCTAGACAGAAACTCTTTTGATTTAATTTCAACCTGTTGTTTCTGGTCTGACCTTCTGGGGCAACAAAAAACAACTCGGCACCCTCCTCTATGTGACAGCCCTTCAAGTACTTGAAGATGGTTATCATATCACCTCTCACTCTTCTCCTCTTCAGGCTAAACATATGTCAGGATGTGTATTGTAAAATTGTGTATGTATGACCACTGAGGAAGGCCTGTAAAAGGCCCAAATAGATTTTGGTCATTTTATGTACTAACATCAATTGTTTTGTGTTGGTAATATTTGTAACTATGTTTGTACTTTTTAGTCCCTGTGTTTTTAAATACAATTGTGCACGATATATAATAAAAATAGATTTATTGGTTGTTATATTAGATAGTGTTTAGTGC
Organism: Euleptes europaea; assembly: GCF_029931775.1. NCBI lineage: Eukaryota > Metazoa > Chordata > Lepidosauria > Squamata > Sphaerodactylidae > Euleptes > Euleptes europaea. The sequence continues at coordinate 45,849,004 of NC_079326.1, forward strand.
AACCCCTTTGGTTCCCCCCATCTCTCCCTTTCTCCTTCCCTTGGTCTCTATTTCTGTCTTGTCTTCCAAAGCTTCTTTTTGGGGAAAGCAAACCATCCAACTTCTTTTTGGGGAGAGCGTGATGGTCAGATTGTGATCTGCCTAGGTCAGAGTGCGACATCCTGGCATGCCGCAGACCACCCGGTGAGGGCCAGGGCTCTACCAATGCATGCCTAACTATGCTCCTGGGAGTAAGCCCCATTGAGTCAGATTCTGCTTGGGAGAGCTATATAAAGAACTGAGCTCTCTTCTTCCCAGCAAGTTGGTGTTGCAGGGAGGTGTTTTGGTGTCTTATAATATTCTGTCAGGTATTATCATAATTCCTATGGCTTTATTAAAACTAACAAGTCCCGTCAAAGGAAAGCAAATGACCCCAATGGGTACACCTTCAAGTATAGTAATTAATAATTTTATTGCTCCTGTTATTGCTGCCAAAATAAAGATAATGTATTATTTCTACTGAGCTTCTCAAAGGTATATTACTTGGGCACATTATTTGACTCCAAGGCTTGTAATGGGAGCTTTTTCATGGAATCATAGCGTTGGAAGGGACCACCAGGGTCATCTAGTCCAACCCCACACACACAATGCAGGAAATTCACAATGACCTCTCCCACCACCACATCCCCAGTGACCCCTATTCCATGCCCAGAAGATGGCCAAGATGCCCTTTCTCTCATCTACTTAAGTTCATAGAATCAGCATTGCTGTCAGATGGCCATCTAACCTCTTCTTAAAAACCTCCAGGTAAGGAAAGCTTACCATCTCCTGAGGAAGCCTGTTCCACTGAGGAACCGCTCTGTTAGAAAATTCTTCCTAATGTCTAGACGGAAACTCTTTTGATTTAATTTCAACCCGTTGGTTCTGGTCCGACCTTCTTGGGCAACAGAAAACAACTCGGCACCATCCTCTATATGACAGCCCTTCAAGTTCTTGAAGATGGTTATCATGTCCCTTCTCAGTTTTCTCTTCAGGCTAAACATCCCCAGCTCCTTCAACCTTTCCTCATAGGACTTGGTCTCCAGACCCCTCACCATCTTTGTCGCGCTCCTCTGGACCTGTTCCAGCTTGTCTACATCCTTCTTAAATTGCGGTGCCCAAAACTGAACACAGTACTCTAGGTGAGGTCTAACCACAGCAAAGCAATTATCTGACTCCAAGGCTTGTAAAAAAGGGAGCTTTTCCGTGCCCCTCCCCCCGCCTGCCTGACCCACATTGACAGTTCCCACGAGAGGAGAAACGGCGACTCTGTAGTTCGAGTCTAGCCCCCCGTGTGTGTGTGTGCGTATGTGTTTTTAAGCCAGACGCCGAGCAGAGCCTGCGCCGCAATCTGCTTTAACCAATTAAGCCATCTTCGGGTTAGAGAAAGGAATAAAAGTCTCCGTAAATCCATTGAAGAAGGAAAGGTCCCCAGGCTTCCCGTTGGCTGCTATTGATCCCTTTAAGTGCCTGCTAATGAGACCCGTTTATACCCAATAAAGTACGCTTAACGGGAGCAGCGAAGACGGATGGAGCGCCGGCGAGGGAGGCGCCCCCTCCCCGAGGCAAACCCGGGCGGGTACGGGGGGGGGGATGTCTGGAGCGACGGGGTTGGGACTGAAAGGGTTAAGGCGCTGGCGGCCAAAAAGAGGCGGTGGAGGTAACCGAAGGGTGGTGGGCGAACGGCGGGGGGGTGGTGGGCGAACGGCGGGGGGGTGGGGGGCGCTGCAGGCAGCCCACCCCAAGATTAACTCCTCTAGGGAGACGACCCGGGAATTCCTGCCTGCTTGTAAGCTACCATGCTCTTCCCCCCATCCCGATGCCTCCTGGGGTCGCAGTTAGGAAAAAGAAACTCTGCGTATGCTCAGAGGCTCCGTCTGCTCTAGACTTCGCACGCTCAAAGGTGGCATTCTCCCACATGAGCCCGGAGGAAGGAGTTGGGGCTTAGCCTTAGAGAGCCAGGGGGAGGTTTCGTGGGTAAGGCTTGGATCTCGGCCCGGGGCGAGAAGAGCCCTGCCGGGTCAGACCCCCCCCCCCAGTTTCCCCTCCTATCCCTGCCAGCGCCGGCTGAGGGCCGCGGTCCTTCCGATTCTCCCCCGAGGTTTCGAGGTAGACAGCTCCTGGACGCGGAGGTTCCGTTTAGTCTGGGCGGCCGACCCCAAGGCGCTGGCGGCGCCCCCCCCCCGCTCCCCCATCCGCCAGGGCAGCACCCCCTGATCCGGAGCGGATTCCCAACCCCCTCCTACAGCGAGGAATTGGCAGGATCGATTTTGGGGGGGGGGGAGAGAAAGAGAGAGAGAAGCCAGCAGCTGCGAATGTCACATGCTGAGAAAAGGGGATTCGCTGCAGCTGATGGGAAGGCTTCCCTCCGCCAACCAGTCAGGGAAAAACGCTCGCCTGCCTTACTATTTTTTTGGGGGTTGCTTCCCCCCCCCCTGCTCCTCTCTCCCTTTTACCTGGCCAGCAGCAGGAGCGGCGGCGGTACCCGGGGATGCCCTCTCCCCGCCTCCGCCCCTCGCCCCCTCCATCGGAGGGCTGGTGCCAAGAGTGAGGGTGGGTGGTGGTGGGGGGGGGGAGAGGCTCGGATGCTTTTTTAGGAGCGGGGAGGGGAGGGGCGGGGGAGAGGCGGCGTGCGGCAGATGCCCTCCTCCGACAGCTCCCGGGCTCAGCCCGGTGGCTCCCTGCCATTGGCTCCGTGCACCGGAGCGGCAAGGCGGCGCGCTATAACAGCCCCGCGCCGCTGACAGGCGGCCGCGCAGACGCCTCCCGCCCGGCCGCGGGGATGCCGGGGCTGCCGCGCCGCCGCCGGCGCCTCCCCCTGCCCCATCGGCGCTGAGCCTCCCCGAGCCAGGGACGGGCGGTCAGCGCCGGCCGCCTCCTGCCATCGCCCGGCTCGCCGCTCGCTTTGCGGCCAGGAGGCAGCCTTGGACCGCCGGGGTCGGGGAGAGCCGGCGGTCCACGCCTGGGGGGCTCCCCGGCCTCGCCTCGCCGCCTGGCCAGCCTCGGAGCCGCCTGCCGCCTGCAGCCCCCTGCCCGGTTGACCTGGCGTCCAAGGCTGCCGGAGCGTTCCGCCTGCCGCCTCCTACCCGGTTGACCTGGCGTCCAGAGGTGCCGCGTTCCACCTGCCGCCTGCCGCCCCCTGCCCGGTTGACCTGGCGTCCAGGGCTGCCGGAGCATTCCGCCTGCCGCCTCCTGCCCGGTTGACCTGGCGTCCAGGGGTGCCGCGTTCCACCTGCCGCCTGCCGCCCCCTGCCCGGTTGACCTGGCGTCCGGGGGGTGCCGGGAGAGGGCTGCCGCCGCCGCCCGGCCGCCTGCCCCATGGAGTGTTATTACATCGTCATCAGCTCGGCGCACCTCCGCAACGGGCACTTTCGCAACATCAAGGGGGTTTTCCGCGGGCCCCTCAGCAAGAACGGCAACAAAACTCTGGTAAGGGTCGCGTCGGGGTTCAGCACCCCCGGAGCCCTGGACAGCTCCCCGCGGGGCGCTCTAGCGCTGTTGCGTTTGTCCTGGCCCGGTGGTCGGACCTAGTCTGTGCAGTGGGGGAAGTGTTCGGGGATACTCGTTGGCCGTTCTCCTTGCCTTGTTTGCTAAGGTTACTTTTTGCCCATTTATTCATAGAAGGTTCTGCCTTGGACTTGCCACTCTTTAGATGCACTTTTCCCCCATCCATATTCTCCAAACTCAACAATAAGCCGCCATGAGAGTTTTGAGAATTCAGATGGGGAAAATGTGCATCTATAGAGTGACATGAGACGACAAGAGTCACTGGAAAAGACCGTCATGACAGGAAAAGTTGAGGGCAGCAGGAAAAGAGGAAGACCCAACAAGAGATGGATTGACTCCATAAAGGAAGCCACAGCCTTCAATTTGCAAGACCTGAGCAAGGCTGTCAAAGATAGGACGTTTTGGAGGACTTTCATTCATAGGGTCGCCATGAGTCGGAAGCGACTCGACCGCACTTAACACACACACACAGAGTGACAAATCCAATGCAAAACCTTCCATGAATAAATGGCCTCCTTGTCCAGGACTTTCAAGCGTGGTTGTTCTTTCAAGTGATTGCTCTCTCTCGGTTGGGTTCGGGGGAACCCTGTTTTGCCCTGTGGGGCGCAGAGGCTTGGCCGTCGATAGGAGCCCTGGCCGAGTTGAGTCCTGGACGGCAGAAGGGGCTCGACGTCTCTGGGCTCCTAACCTCTGGCAGGTTCTCCAGGTCGTGCCATTAACGCCAGCTTTTGCCCGTGTGAATCGGGGGCTCTCCTGAGAGTGGAAACAAAGATGGAAAGTGGCTCAGTAGTTTGAGGCGGTCTTTGGACCGGACGCTGGTTCCAGAATGATGACTGGAATTCAGAGCTCCCTCTTTGTTCCAAAGAATGGGACAGTTTAAGCTTGCTTTGCAACATGGGGGTGGTCAGAAAGAACGAAGGGTGAGGCTGAGCAATTTTTGTCCCTTGGGGCTCCTGACCAAATCAGTGTTGGATTGGGTTGGCAACACTTTATTTTCCTTTAGCTTTCTGTAGAGTAGGTGAACACATGCCTTGGTTTGTGATCGGATGGGCGTGTTTGCTGGGTTTTGCTGCTTGAAGTTTGTTTTGGTTGGAAGGCTCAAAATCCTTGGTTGAGAGAACTTCAGCTTTGTAGATGTCGCATGCCTGATAGAGAAAGGGAGACTACGGATGTTGAACCTTGTATGAGCTCAGCCAAAGATGTGGAGAGATGACCCCCCAAAAAGGTTCCATAGTACTGAGACGAGTTTTGAGAGTAACGTGAACAAAGGACATTGCTTTCTCGTCGCTTTCACTTCCTGAAACTTTTCCATATCAACAGGGGACTAGAATGTGTTCTTACGAGAGGGATGCCCTCTATTAGCAAAATATGTTGTCTGCCTAGCAGTTTTGCAGCTGATACATAGGCTGGACAAAGTTTGAGGCAAGCTGTACAATAATATTTACAAATGTACTAATCGGAAGGGGTTGGGTTTGGGAACACTGCTGGCACACACGTTATTTCAGCATGTTAACCTTTTCAGTACCCTCCTTGTACAGTATTACCCTATTCACCCTAACATTCATCAAACAGGACACACAGCCAAAACCCCATGGTAGGAATACAAACATGCACGTAGCTATGATAAAGGTCAGGGAACAAAACTTGTCAAACAACCACCTTAAGGAAACTGAGGCAAGAAGGACTTGTGGATTAAATACTTCTGCAACTTACCAACAGGTCTCAGACATTTGAACTGATATGGGTTCAGTTGGGCTTTGGTCTTAATTTCTCCAAGGCATTCATGACTATGGAAGGAAATTATTTGGATGGCCGGCGGTTCTCTGAATCTTCGGTGGTAAACATTATGGTCCCCAATACAGTTCCATGGAAGCGAGTCTCGCTGAGGTCAATGAAATGTATTTCCAAGAAAGCATGCTTTGGATTGCAACTTGTGAGGGGTTCAAAATGCCAGCTGGCAGATATTGAGCGTTCCGTGAGCCTGTACAGAGTTTCTTGCGGAGGGGACCCTGAATCGGGCGGAAAGGTGGAATAGAAATGTTTTACATAAATATTCTTTGCTCAGATAAAGGTGCCTTGCAGTGACATCCGAAGTAGAATTATACCCTTCTACGTCCGCTGAAAGTCAGGGAGCTCATAAGGGTATAACTCTGCTTAGCAGAGTGGAGGATTATTGCTTTATGTTGATATAGTTCTGGTTGTAGCTCTAACGTTCTTTTCTGTGAAATAATGACTGACATCTCTTCAGGCCATGCAGATTACATTATAAAGCATGGTTCTCTGTAAAGTTTCTTTGTTATGCTCCACTGCTACACATGAAAAAAAATCCACATCTGATTCAGTTCTGTTTGGAGGAAACCTTGATTTTTATAAGAATCTCTACTCGCTTTCCATTTCTCATTTAGAAGGGTAGAAAAATAACACACAACTCTAAGATACAGAAACTGTGCCATCCTAAAAAAAAGTTATGCCCTTCTAAGCCCGTTGACTTCAACGGACCTCGAAGGGTGCAACTCTGCTTAGGACGGGGCTGATAATATCTGTTGCCTTGAAGTTATTTTTAGTCAGTGGCAAAATTGGCCTTTGCCTCTGATCTGATTTGGCTTCTGTATTTTGGGCAAGTTTTTTTTTTTTAAGTTAATTTAATGAAAGTCCTCTGGCAGACTTCTTGAAAGGTAATATAAGAGAAATCTGCTATAATACAATGTAATGCTCTCCAGAATGAGATGCGTTTCTTTTAAAAGGAAATGGGAAATTATTTCACAGAGCCAGTCAACCTGGATGTAAATTACTTCTTAAAATAATTTCAAGTAGAAAAGTCTTTCAAGGGAGATTTGGGAGTTCTTCTGAGACATATACAATCTGTGTAATGTTTAGTGTCTTCCTGATAGGATAGATAGATTGCTGGGTTGTTGTTTTTTTAAACCCTCTTAAGCAGCCAAATGGATCAGCTTAATGAACAGGATTAAAACTAGGACGGTCACCTATTAAGGAAACCCTAGTCAAATAATGACATTATGTTGAATCCATTGATCAATTAAATTTGCATTAGTTTTCATATTACATAGTTCTGAAGAAATGTTTTTTGTTTTTTTTAGGTATGAAACTATTAGCAGAGGCGTTCCCTCTTGTGTAACAGGAAAGAAGGAATGCCTCTTCTGATGTGGCAGGCACCCTTTGTGATTTTTTTAAAATGAATGCTTGTATTAACAATCATTAAAATGTAAAATAAACTTTTTGTCCAATTAATTGGGCACACCTTTGAATCAATCTGAAGATGTTCACATGATTAAGCTAGGTGCTTAATCAGTGAAAGCTTGCTACCCTAGATAGCAAATGTCTCTTTCTTTTGCTCCTGAAGTTGTATTGTATATTTTGTCCTGGCACTTGAACCTCAAAGTTAGTGGCTGTCAGGAGTCAACCTGTCACGCCACTATCCTGCTTTTCTTTCCAGATGCACAGGATTATGCGTTTAGCTCCCTTTCCCCTCCATTTTAGCATCACAACAGCCCTGAGGGGTAGGCTAGACTGAGGCATAATAGCTAGTCCAAGGCAACTCAGTGGGCTTCCAGGCTGTGGGAATTTGAACCCAGGGTTTCCTAGTCTGGCAGCTATGCCACTTGTTCAGAATAAATGGTTGCTTCTTTGGAAAGGATGGTGTTTATCAAGTTCTGCCTTGATTTCACCCTGAAGAGTTAAGGGTGGCTCAGTGGCGGAGCATCTGCTTGGCATGCAGAAGGTCCCAGATTCAACACCCGGCATCTCCACTTCAAAGGACCAGGCAGTAGGTGATGCGAAAGACCTCTGCTTGAGACCCAGGAGAGCCACTGCCAGTTTTAGTTGATGATACTCACCTTGATGGAACAATGATCTGATTCAGCCTAAGGCAGCATTATGTGTACCATTCCACCAAAAAACAAAACAAAACAAAACAAATGCTTATGCAACAAAACAAAACCTGGCGAATGCAGAAATGAAGCTAGCTTGAGACATTTTTGGGTGATATGTGTAATCAGGTTTGGCAGATCTGTTCTGGTTTCCAATAAGTGGTTCGCAGAAATGAAAAAAAAAATCCCCTTAAAAAAAGTAGAAATAATAATTTAAAAGGAAAGACCTTATTTCTCCTCCTGGTGGAGTTTATCCTTACATAGCAGCAGTTTTTTCCTTTAGCCAAGAGGGGCCGCTGCTGAGCAGTTAATCCCCCTGCCTTCTGCTCCCTTCTTTATACTCTTAACTTGTTTTCCTGAGTGTTGCGTTCTTGAGAACAGGAGCTGTGTAGAATTGGCGCTGCTGGTGAGAAAGAAGTGGACTGGTGAGAACAGAAGCTAAAATCCCAGGACTCTGTGCTTTGCCCAAGTTTTTTTTTTTTTAAGTTAAGAAAGGAGAGAGTGCTTTCAATGCAACAGTCTGGAAACAAAGTCAGAAACACTCCATATATTTTACCTGAATCATGAAGAGGGTGGGTCATGTGCCAATCACAAAAGATTGGCAAGGGATGTATTTATTTAACTTCATTTACATCCTACCTTTCATCCCAGACATACACACTGACTGGGCCTAATCTACCTCGCAGGGTGGTTGTGAGGATCCAAAGCTGCTTACACCGTTCTCCCCTCCTCTGTTTTGTCCTCACACAACCACCCTGCAAGGTAGGTTAGGCCCATTCATTGTGTATGTCTGGCTCATGGCAAACCTGAGCTCTCCAAGATTCTAATCTGACACTCTAACAACTACACAACACTGGCTGTCAGGTAGGAGTATTTATACTGATGGAGCTGCTTAGCTGTGTAAAAAAGTGACTCTGTAAATTATAAATTAACCCCCTTGCTGCCCAAAGAAATTATCTTAAAATGGACTGATGATATGGAATGATGATAAATGTGCTCCAGGAGTCAGTAATGTTGAGAACTTCTGAGAGCCTGTGAAGGGGGGGAAGGAAGACCACTGTGCTCAAACTAATTAGAGTTTGTAGATTCACATTGCTATCTAATTCACATTGCTATCCTAACCCTTCAAAGCAAACTGACTTAGAATGTATGTTATAACTCGGCTCAGCATTGCACTGTTAGAGTGGGAGTTCCAAATATTTTCACCCTTCTCCCGCAGTTCCTCCCATGACCTCAGCTTGTCTTCCTTCCGAGCAAAACTGTGATTACACGTCAGCCTTACAATTTTCCCGTTCTAGTAAGAGACACAGAAAGGTTTAGTTGTGGAAAGAGGCAAACAGAACCTGCAGGGTAATGAAAAGGGGAGGGATCTGTGCAAGAGACAACTGTGAGAGCGGAAAATGGATTTGTACCAAGGAAATGACTAATAAGCACTCTAGTAAACAAGCGGTAGGGTGGGGAAGTAAAAAAGCTTGGAAATACTGCAAGTTGTGCAATTTCTTTTTGATTTTTGAAGGCATAGAAGGGGTAAGGTAATTAATACTCTCTTGGAGGAGGGGCTTTGCTTTGATTATGCTTGCATTTTCCGACCGTCAGAGGTTGCCTCGGTCTCCCCCGCATGTTTCTGCATGTTTTGCCCGTGTTTTCTGGATTCGTGTTTAGCCAGCATCCAGAAAATGTGTGGGAAATGCGCAGGAAGAGCGAGGCGACCTCTGATGGTCGGAAAATGCAAGCATAGTTAAAGCAAAGCCCCGAAGTAGTTGGCAGGGTGACCATGAGGAAACCGCCATGCGTCAATGGCCATAGCAAACTTTCCCTTCTTGAGAGTCCATTGTTGGACAATGTTTCATCTACTGCCTATGCAAGAAGTGTATGGACGAATGCTCCAACAATGTACACTTTTGGATGTATGGGAAAGGAATCCCCACAACCCTTGGCATGTAATCCGTTCAAGCATGATCCTAGCCTGATCTCTTCAAGCTGTTAGCAACTGGCATTTAGAGCCGTTGCAACCATTTAGAAGCAAAATAACTTTTCAGAGGTACTGAATACCTGACAGTCACATAGACCTATTTGCCGCTGATAGAAGAGCACCTCGGGCAACTGCTAAGGTTGGATTGAAGGAGCCGTTGTACATATTGCTTTTCAGTATCTGTTGGAGGTGGAAATGAAAACCTTATGGAGTGTCGGCATATGTTGTTGGCAGCACAGTAGGCAGCGTAATAAGGGAAGAGAATGTAGAAAGCTTCTGCGATTGCCTAGTTATTTCTTAGCTGTTAATGTTTTTCCCCAGGAATGATTTATTTGGCCTGATAGCAGCAACTTCAGCCTTCCGAAAAGACAAGTTGGAAGCTTGTCTTATGCCCGAATAAGTAAACTGATTAGAACTTTGCCGGCACAATCCCCTGCCCGGTCGCTCCAAGCACCTCATCTCAATGGGTTTATACCGAAGTCATTCTGTGTAGTACATCCGTTGCGGAGAAACCTTGGTCATTTATGCATAGGAGTTTTACCTGAGGTTCATTGCTCTCTGGACCCACACGTTCCTATTGGGAATCTATGCGTCAGCATAGCTCAAATCAAGCTCAAATCAAGTCCCCGCCTTTTTAAATTCTGCTTTGTAATTGGCTTACTTTGTAGAGCTTATTGTGAGAGAAAAGCTCCCCTCCAAAACCCAATTGCTGCATTAAAAAGCATTGAACCTTAGTGGTCATAACTGGAAAGGTTCATATTCAAGAGTTTTTGTACAGTTAATGCCTTTTGGTATGTTTACTTCCTTCTTTATCATACCTGTCTCCCAATAGCTGGCCTTTCTTGCTGAGGCTCAAAGCTGATATAGAAGTGTCCCCTGAGAATATAAGAATAATCCTTAAAATGTATATTTTTGTATAAATGGGAATGTGATATAGACAATATCTGTCATTGCATATTTTTGTGGGTGATGTTGCAGAATCTAAAGCAAGGGATTCTTGTACAGTTTTGAAAGAGGCTTATGAGCTGGGTAGGCACCACATGTCTTTGGGTATTGCACTACTATAGTATTCACTGTGGCTTCCTTTATAGAGTTAATCCATCCCTTGTTGGGTCTTCCTCTATTCCTGCTGCCTTCAACCTTTCCTAGCATGATTGCCTTTTCCAGTGACTCTTGTCTTCTCATACTGTGACCAAAATACAATAGCCTCAGTTTAGTCATTTTCGTTTCTAGGGTCAGTTCAAGCTTGATTTGATCTATTACCCACTGATTTGTTTCTTTGGCAGTCCACGGTATTCGTAACACTCTCCTCCAGCACCACATTTCAAAGGAATCTACTTTCTTCCTATCAGCTTTTTTCAATGTCCCACTTTCACACCCACACATAGTAATAGAGAGTACAATGGCATGAATTAACTTAATGTTGATGGCCAGTGACACATCCTTACACTTCAGAATCTTTTCTAGCTCCTTCATGGCTGCCCTTCCCAGTCTCAATCTCCTTCTGATTTCTTGGCTGCAGTCTCCCTTTTGGTTGTTGATGCAGTCTTTAACAATTTGCAAGATCTGAGCAAGGCTGTCAAAGATAGGACATTCTGGAGGACTTTGATTCATAGGGTTGCCATGAGAAGGAAGCGACTTGACGACACTTAACACACACCTTGCAGAATTTCCTGTCCGGGCAGGAAAACATAAGAAGTGGTTGATTACAATCGTACTTGGAATATGTCCGGATGAGTTCTAGTAAGGAGGTCATACTAAATGTTGTACTGTCTGTCTCACCAGAACTTTCTTGCTGTCAACACAATCATCTGCAAAGCTAATATCCAAGGCTACCTTCATTCATGGAATTTTGGCATTTCGTGATTCAATCTGCATTTCTGCAGCCTGGGAATTCTGCATGGGTCACTAGGCACCAGGTCTCCGGCTCAATGACGCAGCACCTTCTTGCGGGCAGAAGGCTCTGGGTTCGATCCCGGGAAACTCCATTGAAAAGGTCTTGGCAGCAGATCAGAAAGATGCTTCTCTGCCCAAGACCCTGTTGGTAGTTAGCAAATAATATAGTGCTAGATGAATGGGGGGTCGGAGTTGGTATAAGGCAGTTTCATGTGTTCACAATTTATAGCCCGGAGTTTCTCGTGGTCCACAGCCAAGACAAATCCACTTAAATCTGAACATGAACTAGAGGACAGCCCAGCTGAATCACCCAACTACTTCAGTGACAATGACTCCATCTCCTGTCCCAATAAAGCTGCTTTGTAGTGCTGTGTAAACAATAATGTATAATTTATTGTTTATACAGTTTTATAGAACCATCAGCAAATGGAGAATGTGAATTCTCACACTAAAAACCAAACGGGCAGAATGATAGCCTTTTTTTTTTTAAAGGAAAATGGTAAGGGAAAGCCAGAAGAAGAAGGAGAGTTGGTTTTTATACCCCCACTTTCTCTACCTTTAAAGGAGACTCAAACCGGCTTACAATTGCCTTCCCTACCTGTCCCCACACCAGACACCTTGTGCGGTAGGTGGGGCTGAGAGAGTTTGGACAGAACTGTGAGTAGCCCAAGGTAACCCAGCAGGTTCTATGTGTCGGAGTGGGGAATCAAACCCTGTTATCCAGATTAGAGTCCACCACTCTTAACCACTACATCGCACTGACTCTCCACAGTGGACACGTATGGGAAATTAAACAAGTCTTGTGATAATATTGTAAAACTGTTAAGGAAGGAACAATGAAGTGGAGGTAAAGACTCTGTGAACAATTGGTTCCACAAAATACCCATAATTCAGTAATTTCAAGATCCCTCGAAAGGATTGTCTTTCCCTATATATAAGTGTATGCCCACTGTGGCCCTCAAGTTATCACCTACTGGATGTTCTGCCACAATCGCTCCCACCCCTGAGGAGGTAAGTGGCAGACACAGTGCTCAGATGTTTGTAGCAGGCACTGCAGGGCCATTTTGTTTGCTAGGGCTTTTGACGAGGTGAAGGCTGCAGGCATTGGGGAGAGGAGGGTTTTATTGGATTATTGTAGGTTTTTTAAATTTGGCATGCTAAGCCCTGACATAGAGAGAGGCAGCGTGGTGTAGTGGTTAAGGTGTCAGACCAGAACCTGGGAAACCCAGGTTCAAATCCCCACTCGCGCCATGGAAGCTTGCTGGGTGACCTTGGGCCGGTCACACACTCTCAGCCTTGACCCTGGCTAGTATTTGGATGGGGGACCTCCAAGGAATACTAGGGCTGTGACACGAAGGCAGGCAATGGCAAACCATCTCAGAATGTCTCTTGACTTGAAAACTCTTCAGGGTCTGCATACATCAGCTATGATGTGATGGCAAAAAAAAAAAAAAAATAGCCCTGACCTGGCTTGCCCAGGCTACCCCACTCTCATCAGACCTGAGATGCTAAGCCAGGTTTGCTCTGGTTAATACTTGGGATGTGACACCACCAAGGAATACCAGGGTTGTTATGCAGAGGAAGTCACTGGCAAACCACCTCTGTTAGTCTCTTGCCTTGAAAACCCCACCGGGTAGCAATGCGTCAGCTGTGATTTGACCACCCTTTCTACCACTGTTCTAACAGCCACAAAATAGAGGTGGACTATAAATATTTACCAACTAGAGAGATGGTCTGATCCAGCTAGGCGTCAGACTCTATACTCATGCGTCACACAGTGGCACCGAAGGGCAGTTGATTCAGGACAGGCAAAATGAAGTCCTGCTTCATAATTCACTTGAAGCCCTCACTGCCACGGTATGCTTAACTGGTTTTAAAGGGGAGGGGGGCAGGCAGATCCCTGGTAGCTCCGTAGAACCTCCATGCTCAGAGACAGTGTACCTCTGGATTCAATGTGCTAGAGATCAGTGGTGGTGGAGGGCTGTTGCCTTCATACCCCATTTAAGGGTTTCCCAGAAACATCTAGTTGGCTTCTTTGTGGAAATAAATTGGTGGGTCTGATCCTGCAGCATATCTATGTACTTTATGCACTTGTTTTCTTATCTGGATCCATCCTGAATAGGCAGTTTCTCTCTCTGTTCTAACAGTTTGGTGGTACGCACAGAGCCCTTTGAAAAAGTTTACCCAATAGTTCACCTGTTTGGGAGGAGAGGGCAGAGAGAACACAGTTAAGCCCTTGATTATTTTCCCCTTGCTAGTATGCAGTCAGTAAGTGGCATATTAACATTTCCTGTGTGTCCTCAAGTCACAGCTGACTTATGGCGACCCCTGCAAGGGGCTTTCCAGGCAACTGAGAAGCAGAGGTGGTTTGCTTTGCCTTCCTCTGCCCAATCTTCCTTGGCGGTCTCCCATCCAAGTACTGACCCTGCTTAGCTTCCGTTCCGATATCTGACGAGTTCAGGGTATACCATGCTGCCTTTCCTTCCTAACATTCCCTAAAAAGTACCAAATATAGCTCCGGCTGTCCCACAGTTGGAAGTAGAGGAGGGGTTGAAGGGAGGCCGTGTGTGAAAAAGACAAATACGATGTGGAAATGTGAGCCTGTACAATTTTGACCATCATCATAGAACTGATTTGGTAAACTCTCAGACTTCCTTTGAAATGTGCTTTTGCGTCTATGCATTTTTGGTTTGTATTGATGTTGGACATTTTGAATGCTTTTGTTTACAGTTTGGGGAAGCTGACTTTCAGCTGAAATGCTCTGAGTTCTCCAGGAAATGTTTGGGAACAACTTGTTTAATGCATTCCAAAGGCACTGCAAAGTGGTTTTTTTTTTTTTTTAGATCTAATAACAATAATGGGGCACACTTCAAGGGTTCAATACATTTTGAATTTGTTATATTAGTAATCCTGGCAACAGGCGTGTCCAGTGGCACAACAGTGTAATAACTACTTTGTTGATGAGAGGAAGGGAACTGAAACCAATACAGCAGCTTGCCTGAAGTTGCTTAATGAGTTCTTAGCTGAGTTGGGATTTAAACCAGGATCTTCCCTGGACATATTATTAGCTGGTGGAAAGTGCCATCAAGCCGCAGCCAACTTATGGCAGCCCCGTAGGGTTTTCAAAGCAAGAGATGAACCGAGGTGGTTTTCCGTTGCCTGCCTCTACATTATTAGCGACTACATGACAAATACATGGCTTGTGCGTGTATGTGTGGTACACATGGCCTTTTTGGTGGTGGCAGCATTTGTAATCTGTGTCCTTCCACTTTGGGGTTTTTCGTAGAGCAGTGGGGTTAATTTGAGGTTTCATTGCTGGATAGGCTGGATTCAGATTTTGTTGCTCTGCAAATGTCTGTGTAGGGATCTGTTTTGTTTTGTCTCAGTTTGCTGTCCAGTTTTTATTTCTTCTATTGTAGAGCTAGCCAGCCATCTAGCCAGCCATCTAGCCAGCCAGCCAGCCAGTGTGGTGTAGTGGTTAAGAGCAGTGGTTTGGAGCAGTGGAGTCTGATCTGGAGAACAGGGTTTGATTCCCCACTCCTACTCATGAGCGGCGAACACTAATCTGGTGACCTGGGTTGGTTTCCCCACTCCTACACACGAAGCCAGCTGGGTGACCATGGGCTAGTCACAGCTCTCTTAGAGCTCTCTCAGCACCACCTACCTCCTAGGGTGTCTGTTTTGGGAAGGGAAGGTGATTATAAGCTGGTTTGAGTCTCCCTTAAGTGGTAGAGAAAGTTGGAAAAATCAACTCTTCTACTTCTTCTTCCTCCATCCATCCATCCATCCATCCATCCATCCATCCATCCTCTATTCATGACCTATGGAGACTGTCAAGCCACCGTGGCAGCCCTTTTGTGCCCCAAAGCATGTTATAAATGTTGTAGCTATGTATTTATTGGCGCTTTGACTTACCCTTCCCAAGGAGATCAGAGTGGTGATCTTCGTTCTTCCATTTTGTCCTTCTAGCAATCCTATGAGGCTGAACATGTTAAGCTCAAGGTTACCCAACCATGACAGATGGGGGATTTGAACCCAACTTTCCAGGTTCTTAATCTAATACACTATACCACTCTAGATCTGAATCTGAGTATCCTGATAAGCCTCTTTCACTTTTCCTCCGTAGTGGTTCCATTGTATATGCATGACAGCACATAGCTAACCCTTATATTAACAACAAGGGTCCACCTTTAAAAGAAGCAAACAAATCCAGCTCTAGCATATGTCCTGTTAATTCCCAGTATTGTTTACGCTTGTGACTTTTTTCTTGATTAAAAATAAATTCCTGGGAATTAACTTAGACATGGTTCTTCTGTTCCCACTTTGTCCATCTGTCCATATCCCATATTATGTTTTCTGACATTTAACAAAAGAGGAAGAAACCGGCATATTTCTTTTTGGTCTCCTCAAATTTAATTGGTGGCTAATTCTGTATTTCAAAGGCAGCCATGTGGGATTCTTCTGAAAAATGCTAAGCATCAAAAGGTCAACGTCGAATGGCTTTAGTGGCAGGCATCCCGTCGACAAAAAAGCGAATCTAATTTAGGATCACAGAAACTGGTAGAACATGTTCCAGAGCTTTAGAAATACAAGTTTCGATTTTGTTCCCTCCTTTCCATATTTCTCCTGTTCCCATCCCAATCTTGTGGCAAACTGTCAATGAAGCTGCAGGACAAATTGATCTGCGTCAAGTCTAGGAAATGGTAATAACGTCACATCCTGAAGTTTACTAGGCAGACTATGTTTACGGGGTGGTTTGCCATTGCCTTCCCCACTCATCTATACCTTTCCCTCAGCAAGCTGGGTACTCATTTTACTGACTTAGGAAGGATGGAAGGCTGAGTCAACCTTGAGCTGGCTGCCTGAAACTGTCTTCTGTCGGGATCGAACTCTCTTTGTGAGCAGAGCTTGGACTGCAGTATTGTGGTTTACCACTCTGTGCCACTGGGCTCTAGGAAATACTAGGGAAAATGGTCCTGTTTACGTGTTACCTAGAGTGCTGTTCACATTATAGTGAATGCATGGACATGTTGCATGAATGCCACTGTGTCTGTAAGAAAGAGCCAATGCATGTTCATGTTAAAAATAATGCTGGGGACCAATATCTAGATAAATGTGTGGTTTAAATCCCACATTGAGCTGAACATGCAATGTACTGTAAGAATTACTCAGTGCGTGTACCAAAAAAAAGTGTACACTGGATTAGCCATGTATTTGCTGTAACATGCTCAAAGGGCTCTTGGTTGGCTCTTTTGCTTCTGTCTCATGCCCTCCCACTGTACTCTATTATACATTTGTGTGTCCATTCTTTTCTTCACTTTTGTTGATGTCATACACATCCTGAAACGCTGGACACCGTATACAAAGTGTGAGCCATGCCCTAAGGCATATGGACTATTTTAACATAAAGCCACACAGAATAAAAGGCTTTTATATATATATATATATATATATATATATATATTACCTTGTACAATGTTTGTGTATATGTCAGGATGTATATTGTAAAATTGTGTATGTTTTTTTTAAAAAAACTTTTATTTTGTTTTATTTAAAGGATACAGGAAAAAAGGAATAGGGAAAGAATTAAACATTGGATAAATCCATCTGTGGATCAGAATAATAAAAGAAAAAAATTATAGCATAAACACAATAACTAATTTGTCCGTTAATTCAACAGACTATATTCTGGCATTCTAACATAACTTTGGATCTATGGCAAAGCATTTAGCTATTCATTCTACAGTGTAAATCAGCCTGTAAGTATATTTGGCAATGCATTCTTATTATTTCCATCAACCTCGGCCTCAAAAATTGTGTATGTTTGACCACTGAGGAAGGCCTGTAAAAGGCCGAAATGTGTCAGGTCAGAATCTGGTTATTTTATGTACTAACATCAACTGTTACGTGTTGGTAATATTTGTAACTATGTTTGTGCTTTTTTGGAAGCCTGTACTTTAGGCCCTGTGTTTTTAACTACAATTGTGCACAATATATAATAAAAATAGATTTATTGGTTGTTAGATTAGATAGTGTTTAGCTCAATCCCTTTGGTTTCCCCTGTGCTAAAGTCCTACATGACCACATAATCCATCATGGCCACATGGGTGGGAGCAATGTGAGAACAATCACGATGAGGCAACCATGCTTCCTCAGGAGATATGTATATGGGACATAAGCAGACAAACACAAGAGCCTGCAACAGATGTCACCTATAAAGGGCCAATTTGAGTTCAGAGGACTAACCGGTAAAGCAAGAGTTATCTCTAGTTCTGATGAGGCCAGTTCTGCAAGAGGAAAGACATCTGAATTCAAACCATGTTGGGTTTATTTCCTGAAATCGGAATAATTAACAGTGTTTGACCTAGGCTTTTCCATCTGTCCTTTCAGATATGAAATTTGGCTCCAAAATAACATTGAGATTTGGGTGCAAACGCAGATGTGAGATGTGCAGTCAACACAAAATGAGTCATTGCTTCAGTTGTCTTTGTTTGTTTGACTTTACCCATATGTCGAAGGCCCGAGAATTCGTCCAGTTGGTGGATACATCTCAAGTAATACACTGGATGTTGGGCATTCTCTGCGTGGACACTTTCATAACGCTTGGTACGTAGTAATAAAAGTGGAAGCATTGGGGTTAGGAGTGTTAGAATACAGGAGGAGCTCTGCTGGGTCAAATCAAAGGTCCATTTAGCCCAACATCGGGTTTCCAACAGTGGCTGGCCAGATGACTCCAGGAAGAATAGAATCATAGAATCATTGAGTTGGAAGGGACCACCAGGGTCATCAAGTCCAACCCCCTGCACAATGCAGTAAATTCACAACTACCTCCCCCCCACACCTAGTGACCAGAAGATGGCCAAGATGCCCTCCTTCTCATCATCTGCCTAAGTTCACAGAATCAGCACTGCTGACAGATGGCCATCTAACCTCTTCTTAAAAACCTCCAGGGAAGGAGAGCTTACTACCTCCCGAGGAAGCCTGTTCCACTGAGGAATCACTTTAACTGTTAGAAAATTCTTCCTAATGTCTAGACGGAAACTCTTTTGATTTAATTTCAACCCGTTGGTTCTGGTCCGACCTTCTTGGGCAACAGAAAACAACTCAGCACCATCCTCAATATGACAGCCCCTCAAGTACTTGAACATGGTTATCATATCCCCTCTCAGTCTTCTCCTCAAGTAGGGCAGGACAGCAGTCGCTGTCTGCTGCTGTTGCCTCCCAAAATGACTTCCTGACTCTGAATATGGTGATTCCCTTTAACCATCATGGCTGATAGCCACTGGTAGAACTATCCTCCATGATTTTGTCTAATCTCCTTTGAGAGTCATCTGAACGGTCCGTTCCAAACCTTGTGGCAGCAAATTCCATCAACCAATGATGCACCATGTGCAGGACTACTCTCTTTTGTCTGGCCTTGAGACATAGGGGGGTGGGCAATCAATGACTCATGTGCTGCCACCCCTTCTTCTACCACCCCTCTAAAGTCAGGAAGACAGAAACATTGGAAAAGACCGAGGGGGGGATGTGGGTAGATTGGGTAGAGCCCATAAGCTACATTCTAAAAAAGAAAGGCCTGTATTCACAAAAAAAAATAAAAAAATTATAGCTAGGAACCAAATATATTCAGCTCTGACTGAAGGACATCAACCAGAGAGTAAGGACATCAACCAGAAAAGTCACATCTGCAGGCCAGACCCAGCCAGGTGAGATTCTTTGGCTACTTTGGTAGCTTCCATGGTTGGGATTAGGAACTCAGGAATATCTAGGGTTGCCAGCCTCCACGTACTAACTGGCAATCTCCTGTTATTACAGCTGCTGGTCTCCAGCCGATAGAGATCAGTTCACCTGTAGAAAATGGCCACTTTGGCAATTGTTCTCTAGGACATTGAAGTCCCTCCCCTCCCCAAATCTGCCCTCCTCAGGCTCGACCCCAAAACCTCCCCCCCCCCCGGTGGCAAAGAGGGACCTGGCAACGTTAGGAATATCCCTTTCCTCCACCTGAAACAGTTTGCCTTTTTGCAAGCCTCTTTATTGGACAAAAATGTTTCATTGTTTGACTAAGGCCCCCCCCCCAATTACCTGTGGGTCTTGCTTCATGTGAAATGTGGGTTCTGAATGACCCGTACCCTCTCAGCCTACTGGAACAAAACATTTCTCAAGTAGAGGGGGGATATTTGCATCTTAGCACCCGTAAGAAGACAAAGAACAAGGGGTGAGCACCGTTGTGGGTTGGATCACATTATGTTTTTTAAGGATGCTGAACGACTTAGTGACCGTGGTGTCATGTGGACTATGATGCTGTCAGAGGGGCCTCTGGGAACTCTAGGACTGGGGCGTATATTCCATTTTCAGCCGTTCTCAACTTTCATGCACTCATTTCTTAGTAACCAATTCCATCTCTTCAGAGGTCAGATCTAACTAATCTAAACTCGTAATTCAGAAGCCTGAACCCTGGAGGATTTCTCAGAAGGTTTTTAATCTCAGGACGGGTTGACAACCTATATATGAAGGGATACCTGTCTGGGTAGATAAATCAGTAGCTGGGAGTTACAAGCAGGTTGATTTGTGGCGCCTCCACACCAATGTCCTTCAGGATTGCTACCAGTATTTGAAGGGATTTACTGTTGTTGCCCACATGATTAACACTTCAGCAGGTGGGACTGACCTTTAAATATGATCTTTTGCAAAGAAATAGTGACAGAATAAGGTCTGTTAATTTATGTTCATTTCTGCCAGACCCTCAGGCCAGTTTTGCAGGCCATAATATGTATGAGGTGATTTTTGCAGGGCTCTCTCGGTTTGGATTGCTTGTTTGTTTGTTGGCCAGCTGCAAACAGCACCATCAAAACAGTCAGAAAACTTTTTTCTTCGCGTTCACAAATGCTTTGCACGCATGCATTCTCAGTGTTGCAATTCAGTTTTGAGCATAGGCTGATCCGGCGTTGAAGAAGAAGAAGAGTTGGTTTTTATGTGCCGACTTTTTCTACCACTTAAGGGAGACTCAAAATCACAAAATCACACAAGGTTGGAAGAGACCACAAGGGGCATCCAGTCCAACCTCCTGCCATGCAAGATCCCACAATCAAAGTGCTCCCGACAGATGGCCATCTAACATCTGCTTGAAGACCTCCAAAGAGTTAAACCAGTTTACAATCACCTTCCCTTCCCCTCCCCACAACAGACACCCTGTGAGGTAGGTGGGGCTGAGAGAACTCTAAGAGAGCTGTGACCTGTCCAAGGTCACCCAGCTGGCTTCGTGTGGAGGAGCGGGGAAACAAATCCAGTTCACCAGATTAGCCTCCGCCGCTCCTGTGGAGGAGTGGGGAATCAAACCCAGTTCTCCAGATCAGACTCCACCGCTCCAAACCACCACTCTTAACCACTGCACCATGCTGGCTCTCACACCACAGTTGAGCAAGGGCTTGGACTAGATGGCCTGTAGGGCCCCTTCCAACTCTCTGATTCTATGCGCCACCACAAGGCATGCACAGGTGCAGAAACTGGATGGAGCTGATTTTTTTTCAAGGGTGCATGATGTGCCTCTAATGCTTTTTACGGGCATGTGCCAGCAGCAGCTCCTCAGCCAGCTTCCATGCTGAATGCTGCAGCTGTGCAGGTACAGAACTAACAGTGGGGCACCAGTGAGGGCAATTACAAGGACAGTGAGGCCAAATAAGAAAAAATTGTGTTGAGAAGCATCATTTTTTGCGGGGGGGGGGGGGAGAGACACACAACACCGGCCCAACACTACCATCCATGTGTGGAATACTGACTTTCTAGCATTCCTCTCTGTCATCATAAGAATGTAAGAAAAGGCCTGCTGGATCAGACCAAGGCCCATCAAGTCCTGCAGTCTGTTCATACAATGGCCTGCCAGGTGCCTCCAGGATGTCCACAAACAGGACTACTGTAGCAGCATCCTGCCTGTGTTCCACAGCACCTAAGATAATAGGCATGCAACCCTTTTTGAACCCTGGAAATATCATTCACGGGGTCCCCGGACCTGCATGTTGGAATAGCTGCATAAGTAGGAGGGCTGTAGTATGGCACGAGGTGAAGCTGCTGCTTCTACTGACATGAGCAGAGCTTCATGCTTTCCCCCCCTGCAGCCTCCTGATTCGCACATCTATTCTTCTGTGACCCCAGGAATAGGGTTGCCAGCTCTGGGCTGGAAAATAACTGGAGATTTTGGGGGTGAAGTCAGAGGAGGGCGGGGTTTGGAGAGGAGAGGGACTTTAATGCCATTGACTCCAATTGCCAAAGTGGCCATGTTCTCTAGGGGAACTGATTTTTATCACCTGGACATCAGTTGTAATAGTGAGAGATCTCCAGCTACCATTTGGAGGTTGGCAACCCTACCCAGGAATTATGTTTCCAAGGTTCAGAAAGGGCTGCAGTAACAGAAAGGAAAACTCCACATACCTTCTGTTTGTAGATGGCATTGTACGGGCCACCACAAATGATTCACTGAAGTTTTTTAATGATAACTTCTCAAACAATGGTGAATATATTAATTTTCAAGTGGGTATTAGAATTAGCTCCTGACCTGGATGGCCCAGGCTAGCCTGACCTCGTCATGTCTCAGAAGCTAAGGAGGGTCATCCCTGATTAGTATTTGGATGGGAGACCATCAAGAAAGTCCAGGGTTGTGATTCAGAGGAAAATGACCTCTGAGCGTCTCCTGCCTTGAAAACCAGCTGTGACTTGATGGCAAAATGGGCAAAACTAATGCAGTTAGAGTGTATTTGGTCCAATGGTAATAATAACCTTTCTTGGAACGATTGTGTTCAAAGATATATTATTAATAGCTATGCTATCAGATACCACTTATGGAAGCTTTAAAATGAAAGGCACGGCAGGTAGGTTGCTGGAGACCATGCTCTCCCCCTCACAATGTTAGATCCCCCTATTGAAAAAAAACAATAAATGACTTTGCGTAGGTACTGCTGAATCGTTCCTATCTTAACACATCTGCTTGGAATTCTGGATTTAAAAAAAAACTGTAATGCCAAAACATGTTTACCAGACTTTGGGCTCCTTAAATACAAAGCTTCAAATGTCATACAATTAATTTGCCATAGCCAGTGATGAGCTGTTCATACTTGGAAATACCATGTTTGTATTTACTTCCCTTTAGGATGCAGGGCTTAATTGAGGAGTGTGCGATCAAGCCAAATGCGGCACACTAGCCATATATGGCATCCTGCCAGCAACACAATAAGCCTTCTGTTTGTGTTATGCCGGGGATTGCCAAATCAGGGGGGTTGTCAAGCTGCCTGGCCGCAATATACGGCTTGGGGCCACCATTTGGCTTGGTGGGTTATGGGTTTTGCAGGCCTGGCTTAACTCAAGGGTGGGTGGCCTTTAGAAGCAATGGCCATACTAGCAATGTGATGTAAGGGTACAGAAAAGGTGTTAACTTGATCAATATTAAACACTATAGCCTTGCATGTCTCGATTGTATCAGGTCATTTTGAGCATGTTGAACTCAGTGGTAGAGCATCTGCTTGGCATGCAGAAGGTCCCAGATTCAATCCCCGGCATCTCCAATTAAAGGGACTAGGCAAGTAGGTGATGAGAAAGACCTCTGCCTGAGACCCTGGAGAGCCGCTGCTGGTCTGAGTAGACAATGATGACTTTGATGGACCAAGGGTCTAATTCAGTATAAGGCAGTTACATGTGTTCATGTGTACATGAAGCTGCCTTATACTCAGATGGATCCTGCGGAACATCTCCAGTGATGACAGATTTCTATCAGTGGAGAAGACCTCCTTCCCCTTCCTGCTGCATCCCACAATTCTGTTCCAGAGGAGGGGGCAGGGAGCTCCCAGAGGCTGCGTGAGGGGGCAGTTGGAGGTCTGCAATGGGAGGTGCCAGTCAGCAAAAATTGGCTCCCTTTTTATCAGGGATCCTGGATCTAAACCACTAAGCCAGATCATTGGTCTATCAAAGTTCGTACTGCATATTCTGACTTTCAGTGGCCCATTCTCTGGGGTCTATGGACAGAGGTTTTTCACATCACCTACTACCTGATACTTTTAACTGGAGATGATGGGAATTGAAGAAGAAGAGTTGGTTTTTATACCCTTATTTTCTCTACCTTTTTGAGGAGACTCAAACCGGCTTACAATCGCCTTCCCTTCCTCTCCTCACAACAGACACCTTGTGAGGTAGGTGGGGCTGAGAGAGTTCGGAGAGAATGGTGACTAGCCCAAGATCAACCAGCAGGCTTCATGTGTAGGAGTGGGGAATCAAACCCAGTTCTCCAGATTAGAGTCCACTGCCCCTAACCACTACACCATGCTGGGCATGCAAAGAAGATACTTCACCACTGAAGGTGGGACCTTGGGAATGCAAAGAAGATACTTCACCATTGAAGGTGGGACCTTGGGCATTGAAAGCAGATACTTCATCATTGAAGGTGGGACCTTGGGCATGCCAAGCAGATGCACTACCACTGAGCTGTGGCTCCTCCTCAAAATTGATGCCTTACACGAACAAGAGAAGGTTGTTCTTTGGATGCTTATAATTTAATTGGTGGCACATCAGTTTTGGAATGTATGAAGATGTATTTATTTTTCTCTTGATTTTCATACATGATATTTGACCATACCAGCTTTTATGCTTTATCCACCCAGTTCCCAAAACCCTTGGTATAGATTTTAGGAGGTTAAGAGAAGAACATAAGAAGAGCCTGTTGGATTAGACTACTTGGTCCATGTAGTCCAGAATCCTGTTTCACAAAGTGGTCAAAGCTGTTGCCCTGGAGGGCAAACAGGACCTAGAGGCTAAGGCCCTCCCCTGCTGCTGCTTCCCAGCTCTGGTTTGCCACGTCTGGATATTGGAAGCTCCCTTCACTCAACATGGATATTAGCCAATGATGGAACACACCTCCATTCATCTGTCTAACCCCCCCTTGCTTGCAAGACCCAGACAATGGTTGAGAAGACTACAATGGTTCCAGCCATTTTTTCTTTAGCAAATCTAATTGTTTGTTGATGGATCTCCATTTTAACAGCAACATTTTTATCAGATTTTGTTAATATGGCCTTGGAAAAGGACAACAGCTGTTTCAATCAAGGTGTGGAGAAACCAGAGGATAAACATGAACTTTTGCCTCGAACCAGAGATGTCATGACATTTCAGTAACTGCCTAGAATCATAGAGTTGGAAAGGACCACCAGGGTAATCTAGTCCAACCCCCTGCACAATGCAGGAAATTCACAACTACCTCCCCCCACACTGACAGTGACCACACCCTACGTGGCTCCACGCCCTACTTGGCGGACACTTCTATTCAATAATAAAAACCATTTATCTCATAGAGAGTAGCTTACTTTCCAGGAATCGTCAATATTATGTTGAACGTGACAACTTATTTTTCTTGGACAGTCACAGGAATATAATGAATTGGAGTATTGGTCCAGCTTAGCCAGTTTTATCTGTTCTGTCTGGGAGTAGCTCTAAACTGTCCTGGACAAAGTAGTTTCCTGCTACTTGTTTGAACAATTTCTTTAAAATTATATGCATCCCAGTTTTTGCAAATGAATTTGCTCAAAATGATGAAATCCTTGAGGTCTTATCAGTGGAAATGCCTGAGGGAACTGACTCTTTTTGCATATGCTGTACTACGAAGCACGTGTCCTCTGCACACAGTCACTGTCCTGTGTATTCAGACAGCCGCAAGCAGTTACAGAATGCAGCAGTTATGTGCAAGCATTAGTGGGAACCTGGATATACACAGCTACAGTGAACACATGAAGCTGCCTTATAGTGAATCAGACCCTTGGTCCATCAAAGCCAGTATTGTCTACTCAGACCGGCAGCGGCTCTCCAGGGTCTCAGACAGGGGTCTGTGGGACTCCTCTCAGAGGAGGGGCTGTGGCTCAGTGGTAGAGCATCTGCTTGGCAAGGAGAAGGTCCCAGGTTCAATCCCTGGCATCTCCAGTTAAAGGGACTAGGCAGGTAGGTGATGTGAAAGGCCTCCACCTGAGACCCCGGAGAGCCGCTGCTGGTCTGAGTAGACAATACTGTCTTTGATGGACCGAGGGTCCTATTCAGTATAAGGCAGCCACATGTGTGTTCATGTGTCTTTCACATCACCTACTTGCCTAGTCCCTTTAACTGGAGATGCTGGGGATTGAACCTGGGACCTTCTGCATGCCAAGCAGATGCTCTACCACTGAGCCACAGCCCCTCCACAGTGCAGTGATACTGTGCTTATGACAGATGGAAAGAGGGCTACTTCCATGTTGTGCTGTTCTGGCAAAGTTGCAAACCCATCAGATGCTGAACAAATGAGGTCTAGAGGTGATTGTGGCACAAAGCCAGCAGAAGGTAGTGGGTAGCCAGACAGCAGGTAATTAAGGCTGGGTCAGGCAGTCAGGACCCGGGACAGCTCCCATGTCCAATGGAAATAGCTTCAACAGAGCTCCTCTGCAGCAGAAGGACGTCTCTGGGATGTGACACGTGAACAGTTCTGTTGATCACAGTGCTTTCCCATGCAGCTATAGGAAGATGGGTCATGATCGGTCACATCTTATGGCCCCTGTATATTGGTTGGTTGCTTCAAATGGAATGTTTCAGAACGATATATTTACCGTTGCAAAGTTATTGTACAAAGCAAATGGAAATTGCCGAAGTCGCATGAACACTGGTGGGATCTCATCAAACAGTTAACTTCAGTACAGAGCACATACACCTAACTTTGGATACTATTGGAGTTCTGTCCAATAGTAATTACATATTTTTCTATCATTATCATCTGTTTCCAAGGCAATGCTGGTATTTGTTTTCATGAGGACTAGAAACATACGGTACTCAGGAAGTTCAGATACTCATGATTATCCCTTGTCAGTGTTGCAGCGGCTTAATTAAACGTCTGATTTAATTGCACGCCTGTGCACACCCACACACAGATGTGCATGCACAAAATGCCATTTTTAAAAACAACAACAACAGTGTGCTTGTTTTTAATTCCTGGCTGGTTTGTTTTGTATTGCCTCTATATTTCTGAGATTTTTGAAAATGTGTTAACGGGTCTGTTCATAATTTTAGAAAACAACTGTAACCCGCTGACTTCAATGGCCTAGCTGTGTTTTTTATTAAATCTGATGAGGTTAGCATCTATGGATGCATTCTGCAAATGCCATCTGTCACTCAGACTGTTGCCAGCTCATTCTGCGGCTGCATTTTTGTCAATTTCCCTGTTTTTCTTGACCAGCGCAATGACGATGGGAAGATCTATTCGTACAAATAATAAAAATACTAATACTGCAAATACTAGCCATTAAGGGTGTGCAAAAATTAATAGATGCTTTTAAAGGCAATTTTCGCGAAGGATTTCTCAGCTGCGATAATGGCCATTTTAAATTATGCAAATGATGGGAATGTGTTGTGTTTTTGACAGCGCGTTCCTAATGCATAACTAACTTTTTATGTATGTACAGTTCCTAGTAGACTTTGGGTGCCTTTACAAATAGTAACAATGAATTACACAATTAATGAAAGCAATAAATTATCTTGAACAAAATAAAATGCACCTCAGACTAGAACCAGGATCAAGCATCCATTCAGAATGGGTTCTTGGTTGTCTTTTTTCCTGCCAGAATTCCACTTTGGTAATTCTTGCTTCCCAAAACAGATACTATTCTTTATCTTCCCTTGAGTTTATCTGTCTGCAAGCCCCGAGCATGTATGTCTGGTGGCTATTACCATCTGCTGGTCACCATCACTGCTTGCCAGCATGGTGTAGTGCTTAAGAGTGGTGGTTTGGAGCAGTGGACTCTAATCTAGAGAACTGGGTTTGATTCCCCACTTCTCCACATGAGCAGTGGATGCTAATCTGATGAACTAGGTTGGTTTCCCCACTCCTACACATGAACCCAGCTGGGTGACCTCAGGCTAGTCACAGTTCTCTTAGAGCTCTCTCAGCCCCACCTACCTCACAAGGTATCTGTTGTGGGGAGAGGAAGGGAAGGTGATTGTAAGCTGCTTTGAGACTCCTTAAAGGCAGACAAAAGCAGAGTATAAAAACTTCTTCTTCTGCGGTAATAGCAGATTTCCAGCTAGTACCTGGAGGTTGGCAACTCTAGCTGTTGCCATGCCCTTAGGTTGGCACGAAGGCACAAAAGCAGCCATTGCCGTCATGCAGCCTTGCGGCCAGAGTGAAAAGAATCAATGACCGGCTTCCGGCGCTGCACACTGCCTGGTATGCACTGAGGCTGTGATCAATTATGCATGGCGTGCGCTGTCAGCAGTTTCACTGTAGACAAGGAGGCTACTATTGGTACATAATATTCAAGCACGCAAGTGCCTCTTTCAAGGATGATGCCATCTCTGATGAACAACGATTATGGATATGACAAAGCAAACTCTAGGCTGCAAAGGCCTATACCGGAATACAATCTTGTTTGTCTTGAGGGTGCCTCTGAGCTCCTGTTTATTTATGGACTATATCATTTATTAATTCATGCCATCGTATTCCCTATTACTATGTCTGGGTGTGAAATCTGGACATTGAGGAAAGCTGATAGGAAGAAAGTAGATTCTTTTGAAATGTGGTGTTGGAGGAGAGTGTTAAGAATACCCTGGACTGCAAAAAAAAAACAAAAAAAAAAAACAAATCAGTGGGCTATCAAATCAAGCCTGAACTGACCCTAGAAGCTAAAATGACTAAATTGAGGCTGTCATATTTTGGTCACGTTCTGAGAAGACAAGAGTCACTGGAAAAGACAATCATGATAGGAAAAGTTGAGGGCAGCAGGAAAAGAAGAAGACCCAACAAGAGATGGATTGACTCAATAAAGGAAGCCACAGCCCTCAGTTTGCAAGATCTGAGCAAGGCTGTCAAAGATAGGACATTTTGGAGGACACTGATTTATAGGGTCACCATGAGTTGGAAGCGAATTGACGGCACTTAACAGACACACACACACACATTTTATTTAGCTATTTATTTGCTTCATTTTTACCCAAACTTTCTCCCATAGTGCTTCCATCCTCCATTTTATCCTTACAGCAACCTGATGAGGTACGGGAGGCTGACAGTGCAATCCTAAGGACAGTTACTCCAGTCTAAGCCCATTCAGTTTAGTTGGCCTAGACTGGAGTAACTCTGCATAGGATTGCACTCTGAGCAGGTGTGGCTGGCCTAAGGGCATTTTAGGGTTGCCAGGCAGGAGATATTTGGGGTGGAGCCTGAGGAGGGCGGGTTTTGAGGAGGGAAGGGGCTTCAATGCCATAGAGTCCAACTGCCAAAGTGGCCATTTTCTCCAGAGGAATTGAACTCTATCGGCTGGAGATCAGTTGTAAAAGCAGGAGATCTCCAGCTAGCACCTGGAGGTTAATACAAATAACTCACTCTACTGTAAAAAGTATAGGCTTAAATAAAACAGTAGTAGGCTACTACTGTTTTATTTAAGCACCTGGAGGTTGGCAACCCTAGGTCATCTGGCAAGTTTACATGGCAGAGTAGGGATTTGAACCTGGGCCCCCCAAATCCTAGTCCGACACTCTAAGCACTATACCACAGTAGCCTATGCTTGTGTTTCAAATGGTCGAGCCAGAGATGGTGCAATTCTAGTTTCAGAAGAAGAAGAAGAGTTGGTTTTTATATGCCGACTTTCTCTGCCACTTAAGGAAGACTCAAGCCGGCTTACAATCACCTTCCCTTCCCCACAACAGACATTCTGTCAGGAAGGTGGGACTGAGAGATCTCTAAGAGAGCTGTGACTAGCCCAAGGTCACCCAGCTGGCTTTGTGTGTAGGAATGGGGAAACCAACCCGGTTCACCAGATTAGTACCCACCGCTCATGTGGAGGAGTGGGGAATCAAACATGGTTCTCCAGATTAGAGTCCACCACTCCAAACCACCGCTCTTAACCACTACACCATGCTGGATTTAGAAGAGTGTAACTCTGATTAGGATTGCACCGATAAGGTCGGTCTTTGAGACAAAACATGGCTACTTTTCTTTTTTAATGTGTCTCTGTCTCCTGATGACAGTGCTTAGATTTTTTCCCCCCATGTTACTTTATCATTTGGCACTTCACACGCCTGGGTAATTGAGATTTAAAAATGGAAACATTCCGAGATCTCGTCTCTGTGACAATACAGTGGGGCTGTGATAACTCAATAAAGTATTAACTCTATGCAAAATATAATTATCCTACTCAGTTTGGTTCTAATAACGAACCACACACTTAAAATAATGGTAGAAAACCAGCCTGTCTTTAAAAAAAGAGACAGAGTGTTTCTTGGAAAAGAAAAGAAAAAATAATCACGAAAATAATGGTTAAGGTCTAAGTAGCTGAACGGGGAGAGTCTATTTTTGGCACGCTGCTGAGAAAAAGCTTGAGAATGAATTGAGTCCTCTGTGTGCATATCTCTGTCTTAGAAATGCTCACGATTTGACATTTTGAACTTGTTTTATAGTCGGGGTGGATGCCTTCTCCTGTTTGCACAGGAGGCTGTTTAAGGGTAGGTGTGCTTGGAAAGGATGTTCTGCTACTATAAATCAGGAACAGCCTATTGGACTCACGATTTGGTTACCAAAGAGTATTTCGCTGCTGATTTGATCATGACATTTGCTACGCTAAGCGTGCCGAAGTCAGCCGGGGGAAAGCAAAACACTTGGTCTCAGAACCATGCAACTATCATTTGTTTTCTTTTTAGACGATGGGGGTTGCTTCCACTTGATCCGTGGGCCAACAACAAGTGGAGAAGAGCCCAAATAATGTTGCAGGCCTGAGGTCTATCAAGGAAGGCTTCCCAAAGGGTGGGCTATGTAGGGTTACCAACCTCCAGGCAAGGCCTGGAGTTCTCCTGGAATGGCTACTGATCTTCAGACTACAGAGGTCAGTTCCACTGGAGGAAATGGCAGTTTTGGAGGGTGGACTCTACGGCATCTCATCCCCACTGAGCTCCCTCTCCTCCCCAAACTCTGCTCTTCCCAACAACATCCCAAATCTCCAGGAATTTCCCAGGCTGGAGTCCCTCTTTGCCACCAGTGGGAGGTTATTGGGGCAGAGCTTGAGGAGGGCAGGGTTTGGGGTGGGGAGGGACTTCAATGCCATAGAGTCCATTTGCCAAAGCGGCCATTTTCTCCAGGTGAACTGATCTCTATCGACTGGAGATCACTTGTAATAGCAAAAGGTTGGCAACCCTGCTTCCTGACAATGGGGAAGTGGCTCTTCTGCCAGACGCTGAAAGAAGGATTCAAACTTTACTGAGTAGAGTGATAGGATACAGGCTGGGGTACATCCAATTGCAAATGTACCATTTAAATGGCATATAAAAATAGCACAACCCGTGATTGCAATGCACATGAATGTACAACCCAATAGCAAAAAGCTGGGAACTTAAACAAACAAATAAATAAATAAATATTGTCTCTGTAGTTTTTTTTAATGTTCTTGTTGTTTATTTATTTATTTATTTAATTCGATTTATACCCCACCCTCAATTCCCGGACAAAACCAGGTTTTTAAAATTTTGTAATCCTCCTTGATTCTCTGTGAGACAGGCGGCCTATAAATTAAGTCAATCAAAGAATCAACACAGCAAAAAATAAAAAAATAAAAAAAAATCCCTACCCATACCACTTTCAGTCCCAGGTGGTTGATTTCAACGCGTTTCCATACCTCAAGTTCATTGTACATAGAAAAGGCAAAGGAAAGGCTGGGCTAGAACCTTTCTTCTACATCTAGTTCTCCATGTGTAGGGATTTTTTGAGCCATGGAGGACCATTCTGTGATGTGAGGGACCCCCTCCATGTGTACGGGTACATCCTAGACACCCCAAGGGAAACTAGACCCTATTTTTAGGGACTGAAACTGAAAATGTACACAAAACTCAGATGCGGAGGAACCCTAACTAGATGCTGTCTGGCATCTCCTCATTTTGGCAGCATTATCATTCTATGGCTTGCTTCCCTTTCTTCATGCTGGGAGCACGTAGGTCTGAGTTTATAGAGATTTGCTGTCTTGGGATTGGCTGTACTGAATGGTACATAGAGTTGCCAACCTCCAGGTACTAGCTGGAGATCTCCGGCTATTACAACTGATCTCCAGCTGACAGAGATCAGTCCCCCTGGAGAAAATGGCTGCTTTGGCAATTGGACTCTATGGCTTTAAAGTCCCTCCCCTCCCCAAAAACCCCCTCCTCAGGCTCCACCCCAAAAACCTCCCACCGGTGGCAAAGAGGAACCTGGCAACCCTAACGGTACAAACCCATCCAGAGTTCTCTGGGTTGAGTCCACTGATAGGGTTGCCAGCCTCCAAGTGGTAGCTGGAGATCTCCCACTATTACAGTTGATCTCCAGAAGATGGTGATCAATTCACCTGGAGAAAACTTTGGAAGGTGGACTCTATGTTATTATAGGTTGTTGAAGTCCCTCCCCTTCCCAAACTCTGACCTCCTCAGGCTCCACCCCAAAAATCTCCAGGTGTTTCCCAAGCCAGAGCTGGCAGCCCTATCCACTGAAGTGAATTGACCTAGACTGGGGTCACTCAGCAGTGTGATTTGCAGTCCGTCATTGGTAGATACCAGTAGTTATTCCATATTTAAAGCCTGTGGCTCTCCCCGGAGCCACCTTTTCTGGGGGGGGGGGGGGCTTTAAGCATGCAAATGCAATGGAATGTCTCAGTGCCGTTCCACTTTAGAGGTGCTTACAGCTTTGAAGGGCATGCATAGAAAAGTCCCATTCCATGAAAGCCACGGATCTAGAAACCTGAACAGTGCCACTTATATACCGAATAGCACAGAAAACTATAATGACTGCTTTCAAGATCGGTTGCATTTGGGATTGAGCGAAACACACACTTAGCCAGGAGACCACAATCATAACACCCATTAGGGCCCATTGTGTCGTATGTTTTTGTAATGGAAAGCTGCGTTCTCCAGCAGCTGAAAAGAATGGCACATTTCTACAAGCTGGAGGAAAGCATGCGGCTCTATGAACCTCACATTGTTTGAGCAACACGATTCTGTAGTAAATCCACAGCGTCTCTGGGCAAGGGAATGCCTCCTTTCTTGCAATGTGATGCTTGTTGGTTTTGAGTTCTGTTTTTTAAACGTATGATTGGCTCGATCAAACCTACCCATGGGTGCAGTGGGAGGTATTGCTGTAAGGCCGTTGTCTTCAACCTTTCTGGACTCCCCTTGAACCACTAGGTGGCGCTATGGTGTCCGGTGTGCTACAAGCACATGATAGGAAGTCAGATGACACCCTAGTCATAAGGGTTGCCAGGTCCCTCTTTGCCATTTTGGGGGTGGAGCCTGAGGAAGGTGGGGTTTGGAGAGGGGAGGGACTTCAATGCCATAGAGTCCAATTGCCACACGAAGCTGCCTTATACTGAATCAGACCCTTGGTCCATCAAAGTCAGTATTGTCTACTCAGACCTGCAGTGGCTCTCCAGGGTCTCAGGCAGAGGTCTTTCCCATCACCTACTTTCCTAGTCCCTTTAACTGGAGATGCCGGGGATTGAACCAGGGTCCTTCTGCATGCCAAGCAGATGCCCTACCACTGAGCCATGGCCCCTACCCAAAGTGGCCATTTTCTCCAGGTTAACTGATCTCTATAGGCTTGAGATCAGTTGTGATAGCAGGAGATCTCCAGCTAGTACCTGGAGGTTGGCAACCCTACCAGTCAGGTGACAGGAAGTCACGTGGCATCATATATTATACTGTTTGTTTCTTTATTTCTCGTTTGTTGGCCCGACCACAACACGGCAGTTTGATTACATCTTCTACTGCAGACCCCCCCCCCTCTTTTTATATCTCTGGAACTGCGTAATCAGGTACAAGCTGATGACTGCATAGGGGCTATACAACCCACCCAAGGACGACAACCCATTGGTTGAGGGCCAGTCTCATAGGGCCTAACAGAGCTCCTCCTCCACCTTTCTATGAGCATAGGTCAGTGGGAGTGTGTGTAGGTGCCAAGCCAGGTATACTGGGAAAAGGCAGGCCTGTGTGCCAAGGCTTTATTCCTAGAGGGGACAGAGAGTCAAGGATTGGTGGTAGAGCATCTGCTGTGCATAAAGAAGTTCACAAGTTCGAGTCCTGGCATCTCCAGTTAAAAGGATCATGTAATAGGTGAGTGAATTATATCCAATTGAGACCTTGGAGAGCCGGTGACAACCAGAGTAGATGGTACTGACTCTAACTAGGGTTGCCAGCTCTGGGTTGGGAAATACCTGGTGATTTTGGGGGTGGAGTCTGAGGAGGGTGGAGTTTGGGGAGGGGAGGGACTTCAATGGGGTATAATGCCATAGATTTAGGGTTGACAGCTCCGGGTTGGGAAATAACTGGAGATTTTTTGGGGCTGAGCCTGAGGAGGGTGGGGTTTGGGGAGGGATTTCAATGCCATAGAGTCCAATTGCCAAAGTGGCCATTTTCTCCAGCTGACAGAGATCTCTGTTGCCTGGAGATCAGTTGTTATAGTGGGAGATGTCCAGCTACCACCAGGAGGCTGTCAACACTAACTCTGATAGACCAGCTGTCTGACTCAATATAAGGTAGCCTCTTGTGTTCATGTGGATGGGGATATGAGAGGTATATGCAGGCCTCTTGTTCCTAGTAATAGGTGAATTCTCTAAGTGTCCGTGAATGCAGGGTGGGCACTCAGCAAAGTTGCTCCCTATAGGAATCCCTCCACACACTGTATCCAGGGCTGAATCCAGCAGTTTGACAGGGTAGGGAAAATGAAAACAAGCAAGAAGGTATAAACAGATTAAATTCTTCTTCCTTTTTTTAATTAAATGACCTTTTTCATTAAGTCAATGAAGGACATTGTTCATCAGCTCGGTCATTTGTAATCTGGAGGAAGTCACAACCCCTAGTACAAAGCAGTTCACTGCAGGAGTAAAAAGAGCTTTGCTCTATAGTGTATGAAGACTGAAGAATCCCATTCATTAAGGTGCATTTCTTGCATCTGTTTCCGCAGAGGTGGTTTAAATCCCATCAAAACCAGTGGCCTTTAAGCCACTAAACAGTGCAAAGATGGTCCATTTTGGCAGTTTACTTGCAGTCTCTGATTAATCTGGAAGAACTCTTCCCAGCTTTTGATCAGAAAGTGACATGGTTCTTCTGTTGAAGCAAAGCAGGCAGAAGTTCCCAGCTTCTGAGAGAAGTATCAATATATAGCTAGGGTTGCCAGGAAATACCTGGAGATTTGTGGGGTGGAACCTGAGGAGGGCGGGGTTTGGAGAAGGGAGGGACTTCGATGCCATAGAGTCCAGTTGCCAAAGCGGCCATTTTCTCCAGGGGAACATGAGGATTTCTCTTTATCACGCATCCATGTGAACTGTCTGACACTCTGTACCTTAGTTGGGGTACCAGCAGGGTTGCTCACTCTTTTCTTTTGGTCAGCTGTACAGAATCCACTTTGCTTAATGAAGCTCACCCTGTCCGGCTTCCCCAGACTCCAGGGAAGCCTGGCGGGATGGATTTCTTTCAGATCCATGCTGCCAGTCTTCTCCAGACCCTGGGGAAGAAGAAGAAGAGTTGGTTTTTATATGTCGACTTCCTCTACCACTTAAGGGAGAATCAAACCGGCTTAAAATTCCCTTCCCCTCCCCACAACAGACACCCTGTGAGGTAGGTGAGGCTGAGAGAGCTGTGAGTAGCCCAAGGTCACCCAGCTGGCTTCATGAGAAGGAGTGGGGAAACAAATCCAGTTCACCAGATTAGCCTCCGCCGCTCATGTGGAGGAGTGGGGAATCAAACCTGGTTCTCCAGATTAGAGTCCACCACTCCAAACCACCGCTCTTAACCACTACACCACACTGGCCGGAAGCGTGGATCTAACAGAAATCCACACCTTGGATTTGAATCCATTTTTGGGTTTTTGTTTTTTGGTTTGGGTTTATTAACTTGAAAATGTTCAGAAAATCTGGGTTTTCCTGTTTTTTTGGAAATTTTCCAAAAAATAAACCCAAACCAAAAAAATACCAGTATTTTATTTTTTTTGTACAGCCTATTTATAAGATTGGCACCCCCCCCCCCAATTTCCTCCTCTGGAAAGCTGATGTGCCCTAAAGCACCATCAAAAGCATTGTGAAGGAAAGCCCTATTTCTTTCCCACATCTGTGCCTGTTTTTCGAGCTTCTAGCAGTTTACAAAGAGCAAATTCGGCTCCCCGTCCTCCTCTTCTCTCATGTGCTTTTCAGCTGGGAGGGGTGGGTGGATGGGTGGGCGGGGGAGAGCCAGAGGATGATCTTTACACTTAATATCATGTCTGGTTCGCTCCAACTGCTTCTAAATTTATTCCCCACTAATTGCTAGATATGCCACCGAGGAGAGGAAAGGTGAGAAGTAAAGGTCCTTGTGATGTGTGTGAACAGGGAATAGCCAGCGAGAAGAACAGGAGAGCAGATCAGCCGCCACCGCGGAACAGTTTTCCTTTTCATGGAATGTAGTCCGGAGGTAAACTTATTATTATCTGCAGTTCTTCCTGACAAAGGCAAAGATCTCGGAGTGCTAAAAAAAAGTCCTTTCTCGACTGACTGACCTGCCTGGTGCACTTCAGCTAATCAGCAAGAACGATTTTTATGCCGAAGCAATCGGAAATTATTATGTAAGGGTTTGTACTAGTATTTGGGTGGCACAAAGATGACTTGCTTTTTAAAAAGAAATGAATGAGAAGGCGGGGTAGGAAGGCATTGCCACAGAATAAATGGCTTTAAAGTAGTTCTGGGCTACCAATACCTAGGGAAGCCAGCCTCTAGTTGGGACCTGGAAATTTCTTGGAATTTCAATCTCATCTCCAGATCACAGAGAATCCCTTGGATAAAATGGATGCTTTGGAGGGTGGACTCTATGGCATTGTACCCCACTCAGGTCCCTGACCTCCGCAAGCTCCATCCCCAGACCTCCAGGAATTTCCCAACCTGGATCTGGCAACCCTGCCCCCTAATTCCCCAATCAGTGGCTGGTGAGACCTGGAAACCCTACTAATATCATATCTATGAGAATGGTAGAGAAGATCCAAAAAGACATGGCAAAGAAATAAAACTAACGGTGTATCAACACTGCTTAGAAAGTGTTGTTCTGTAAAGGAGCGGTGCTGATAGGTTACCTTTAGTAGAGTGGGCGGTTCCATAGTGTGGCCAACTCCCAAATCTCGTGGTTGTATCAGATGTTCATAGTGGCATGTAGGGTTGCAAGGTCCCTGTTCACCACTGGCGGGAGGTTTTTGGGGCGGAGCCTGAGGAGGGCGGGGTTTGGGGAAGGGAGGAAAGGAGAGGGACTTCAATGTCATAGAGTGCAATTGCCAAAGCAGCCATTTTCTCCAGGTGAACTGAAATCTATCGGCTAGAGATCAGTTGTAATAGCAGGAGATCTCCAGCTAGTACCCGGAGGCTGGCAACCCTAGTCACATGGGGTGGGGGGATAGGAATATGGCAAGCACAGCTCCTTCCCATGTTAGCTTTGCTTCAGTTCCCAGAAGATTGCTCCTGCGGGAAATAAACTGCATCGTGGCCTCCTCCCACGTGGTCTAAAACATTCACCACCACAGTGGCACATAGAGTGCATGTACCACAGCAGCTCCTATGCTGTTACAGTTATGTCACAAGTGTCCTTAGAAAATTACTGTAAATATTGATTGTTTGGTGTTGGGCAATATTCTCAAGGTTAGCTTGGCTGTCTCAGTTTGGAATGGCAACTTTGAGGTTCTCCAACATCCTCGCTTTATTAAAATAGAGGCTCAAATGACCATGGTCGGCCCTGGTTGTTATGCAGAGAAAGGCAATGGCAAACTACCTCTATTAGTGTCTTGCTTTGAAAACCCTACTGGGTTGCCATAAATTGGCTGTGACTTGACGGCACTTTACATACACACACAGCCAGCATGGTGTAGTGGTTAAGAGCAGTGGACTGAAATCTGGAGAACCAGGTTTGATTCCCCTCTCCTCCACATGAGCGGCGGACGCTAATCTGGTGAACTGGGTTTTTTCCTCCATTCCTACACATTAAGCCAGCTGGGTGACCTTTGGCTAGACACAGTTCTCTGTGAACCCTCTCAGCCCCACCTACACCTTGTGAGGAGAGGAAAGGAAGGAGAGTGTAAGCCGGCTTGATTCTCCTTGAGCGGTAGAGAAAGTTGGCCTATAAAAACCAACTCTTCTTCTTCGTTGTATGAACATACCACCATGCATCAAATTAAGGTGAGATGCAGAAATCAGGAATTATATCCAAAAAGGCAGCATGGAAATAGATGTCTCCAAGAATTCTTAGACTTGCCACATTGACACAGAATGTGAGAAAGCAGTAGCTACTGATTACACTAAGTTGGAGAAACTCCACACACTAGAAACAATGTCTTGTTCCTGATACCCCTAGCAAACATTTGACCAGCCCTATAGAAAATCGTCAAAGTCAATTTATCAGGTCCCAAAGCCTTGAAGGACTAATAAGCTACTGAGTGCCGTTCTTGGGTCGTGAAGTGTCAGGCATCATCAGTACCTCCAAATCTATCAATACAAAATATGTCATCCTTCCTTCTGAGATAACATCACTCACAGGAACTTCATTATCCTTACCCCACACCAGTGACAGTGTTGCCCTTCAGGAAGGCATCTATTTAAAACAGTGCATGCAAGGCAAGGCAATTGATCATGCTCAGATTCTCCTGAAGGGAGAACGGCAATTGACTCTCATCAAAGTAAGTAAAACTCGCACGTTCTACAGTTTCTCCAGAATGACATTGAAACAAGGGGATGGTATTTGCTCAAGGAAGATTAAAGCCACTGTAATCGTAGGCCCTGGAGTATGCATTTCTTGTCGGCAAATGATTGAATGTAATAATTGTCTTGCAGAATCTGACCAATGTCCATTTAGTTCAGCATGCTGTCCCCCAAAATGAAGGCCCACATTCCCCTGTAGTAGGGTGGCCAGGTCCCTCTTCGCCATTGGCAGGAGGTTTTTTTGGGGGGGAGACTGAGGAAGACGGGGTTTGGGGAGGGGAGAGACTTCAATGCCATAGAGTCCAATTGCCAAAGCGGCCATTTTGTCCAGGTGAACTGATCTCTTTTGGGTGGAGATCAGTTGTAATAGCAGGAGATCTCCAGCTAGTACCTGGAGGGTGTCAATCCTACCCTGTAGAATAGTGGAAATGTCTGTACATCAGTGTGTATGCCCACCAGTCTGGTAGTCAGTGGAATGCTAGAATGTTCTATACATGTAAATTTGTTCCATTCATCACCCACCAGAAATTAGGAAGCTTAGAAGAAGAAGCTAAGCTTCATTGGCCTGCTTGGGCCAGTTGCTCACCATTCCTTGATCAGCAACCAGCCACTCTACAAAGAGAGGAAGAGAAAGACATTGATGCCATTTCCACAAATTTGATTTCACATCTTAATAAAAAATATATATATTTTTTATTGGCTGCCTCAAGTTTTCTTCAGGACCAAGTAGGAAGTTTTTCAGTTTCTACTCAAATTGGCTGAGAGAGGGAAAAAAAACTTCTTGCCTGCTTCATGTTGTTTTTGTTAGCTGAGATTAATCAATTAGGCCTGATTCTGAAGGACTGAACTATGGTTGGCAGGTAGGGTTGCCAACCTCCAGGTGGGGCCTGGATTTCTTCCAGAATTACAACTGATCTCCTGCCTACAGAGATCAGTTCCCCGGGAGGAAATGGCAGCTTTGGAGGGTGGATTCGATGGTGTCAGATCTTTGCCAAGCCCCCTCCCATCCCCAGATCCCACCTTCACCAGTCTCCGCCTTCAAAGCACTAGGCATTTCCCAACCTGGAGTTGGCAGGATCACTAGGGTTTAGATCCCCCTGAGAATGGGGGAGGTACCCAAACTATTCATCTTGGCCAGCCTAACCCAAGGGACTGGGAAAGAAATTCCCCTGATCCTGGGCACTCTTAATTTTCCTTAAAATCCCACATCTCCTTTGTTAGAGGAGAAGTCACTTAAACCTTGCTTTAAATTTCACTTTAGGTGAGGTGTCAGTGACAATGCTACTACTCCTATTTTAGGGAAAACTCATGACTATCAGCTGTTATATTCCCCATTAATGCTTACTTGTCTTGGCTGGGTGGCTGTTGGCAACCATGGGTTAAGGGCATAGGTGGAAACTGAACCCTAAAGAAGAATTATTTTGAAAATGTATTCCTAAGTATATAGCAGAATGCTTTGTCATCAT
Organism: Euleptes europaea; assembly: GCF_029931775.1. Taxonomy (NCBI): domain Eukaryota; kingdom Metazoa; phylum Chordata; class Lepidosauria; order Squamata; family Sphaerodactylidae; genus Euleptes; species Euleptes europaea. The sequence goes on from NC_079326.1 coordinate 45,888,443, forward strand.
TACCGTGAGAAGAACGAGTGTTAAAGTGCTCTAATTATATTTATGTCTGCTAATACAAGAAAGAGTTACTGTGTTTAACCTAATTTTAAGATCTTAGGAAGTTATTATTCCCTTCTCGGTGAGCGCATATTTATTAAAATAATATTAAATTAATGCAACTTCATCTAAAGAAGGTGGCTTTTTTCTGACCTTTTTAATGTTGAAAGTTTAAAGCAAAGCAAGCACGTTATTTCATAAGGAAATAAAGCCGGCGCGTCCCTTCTTCTCCGCTCTTGCTAACCTTCATTCCCTGCTCTTTTGGCACTTAGCAAGTGTCTGCTGTAAGTACCTGCTATAAATGAAATTGTGAACTGCGCATTATCACTTTAGAGTCACAACTTTTGTTCTCAGATAGGATATTATTGTGGGTGCCCTCATCCACAATTAACAGGCCCTTCTACCAATGCGGTCGCATTAATGAAGTGTAATGCAGAAATATTTTTTTACTCTACCCCCTGTGAAATACTTAACAAGAGCAGCAATTCCATTCGAGCGTCATAACCCCCACACTCAATGAAATTAATATCTTTATAGGCTGAGTTGAGGGTTGCCAACCTCCAGGTACTAGCTGGAGATCTCCTGCTGTTACAACTGATCTCTGGCCGATAGAAATCAGTTCCCGCGGAGAAAATGGCCGCTTTGACAATTGGACTCCATGGCATTGAAGTCCCGCCCCTCACCAAACCCCATCCTCCTCAGGCTCCACCCCCAAAAGTCTCCTCTCAGTGGTGAAGAGGGACCTGACAACCCTAGCTGAGCCAGGGATTTGGGGCAACTTCAGCAAATATGGAGCCAATGAAAGCAGGAGATTAGAAGGGGGTTGCAAATTCAGGGGGTTGAAGTCCCTTCTGTAACAGTATTAGAAGGGAGGTCAGCCCTTTCCTGTCATTATTGGGCATCATCTACACTGAGAGTCCATCAACAGTCTGTGTGGGGACAGCCCGCTACGTGTGATCCTTTTGATATATATAACCGTCATTTTGTCTGGAAAAAATGGCAACAAGTGTACTTGGAGGCTTCACTTCATGCAATCACCTGCCCCCCAAAATCTGGTCTTTGTGTACCATGCTGTGCTTTTTCAGGCAAAATCTCCCATGCTAAGATGATCATATGTAGCACACTCTCCCCATGCATAGGGCTGCCAGGTCCCTCTTCGCCACTGGCAGGAGGTTTTTGGGGTGGAGCCTGAGGAGGGCAGAGTTTGGGGAGGGGAGGGACTTCAATGCCATAGAGTCCAATTGCCAAAACAGCCACTTTCTCCAGGTGAAATCTATCGGCTTGATATCAGTTGTAATAGTAGGAGATCTCCAGTGGCGAAGAGGGACCTGGCAACCCTACCCTGGTGGGAGAATTTAAGAGGAGACGACAAGGTATTTGGCATCTTGCCAATTCACTCCATTACTTCCAGAATGAAAGCAGAAGTAATGTCCTAGTGTTGAGGCAATGCTCTAGTATTCACCCTAAACTCTATGGTTCAGCCACAGAGCTTTGGGTGAATCCTAGAGCATCACTCTGGCACACTGATGTCACTTCAGGTTTTGCCAGATGTCACTTCCTGCTGCTCTCTCCCCTTACCTTGCAGGTTTGGCTGTTTTGTTAGCTGTGCTGGGTTTGCAGAGATAAGACAGGGTATAAATATTTTAAATAAATAAATGCTACAGGCTGTTCCTGCTCCCAATGATGCTCATGACATCTTGTCTAAAGGTTGGCCATCAATACATGGGTGTGTGCATGCGCGCATGTGCATGTATGTGTGTGTTTATGATCCAGAAGGTTTGTGGAGTGATTGGCAGTTCAGGTCTTACCTTATCTGTCTTGTACACTTTTATCCCACCCTTCTTCCCGGGAGCTCAGAGGGACACTTATGATTCTCCTCTCCTCCATTTTATAATCATTGGAGATGGGTCAGTAGTAGCTGGAGATCTCCTGCTATTACATCTGATATCCAGCCAATAGAGGTCAGTTCACCTGGAGAAAATGGCCGCTTTGGCAATTGGACTCTATGGCATTGAAGTCCCTCCCCTCCCCAAACCCCACCCTCCTCAGGCTCCGCCCCCCAAAACCTCCTACCAGTGGCAAAGAGGGACCTAGCAACCCTACTTAGGCTGAGAGAAAGAGAGACATCAAGCCCAGGCCTCCCATATCCTTGCCCAACCATACCGATTCTGTCTTAATGCCAATATTATCAGCTGTTTCTTGTGGGTTTTACGGTGGCGTTAACAGATAGAGTTGTCTGGTTTAATGTTTCCATGCCTGGCTGTCCCATCCTGAGAGGGCTGCGGTGTTTCATTGCCTTGCGAGTCACCTTGCGGGCCTTGCTATGGAGGGACAGGCCTGATGGGAACAAACCGAAGAGATAAAATAAGTGACGAAACGGCAGGGTGATTTTCCACTTTTCCATGTCACGAAGCTCTTTTGTGATATTCTGAAGGAAGGCCAAATTTGTGGGCAGAACTTAAAAGCACAGCTTGTTTCTTGAGACTCGCAGGCTCTTACGAAAAATAAAATAAAAATGAAGCGATTTCTTTTTCTGCTCCTTCTCGTGAGCAGACGGGTTTTTAGCAATGCCATGGTTACCTCCAGGGGGAAAAAAATACACTCCCGAGGAGCAAGACACATAAATGAGACCCTCTGGAACTTGCTACTTTGTAAGAACACGAAAGCCATATGCTCTCAATCATACTTATAATATCACCTCCGAGGTTTTGAAATAACATGTTTATTAGTTATAATTGCTTTGAAATGTTCATTCAGGTGAATTATCGGAGACGCTCGACGTGGTTTCCATGGAAAGTCTGTCACTATTGTATTGTCGGCATTAAACACGAGGCACGGTGATTAAAAGCTAAAAAATGTAAAAGGCCCTTCAGATACTTCTTTGTGTTCCGTTCCGTGTTCGGTACAATGAAGTTATCGGCAGAAAAGCTACTGGAATCTGTTGTATCTGCACAGGGGAGAAGTAAAATGAAAAGCAGAATAAGAAATCTTTCTCTTTCAATTTCCTAATTTTCTTTGTAAATAAAGGAGTGTACAGGGAAGAGGATAATAAATAAAGGGGAGATTTTTTTATCGCAAAAGGAATAGCAGAATAGTTGCAGTTTAAACTGTCATCCAAAATGGTACAAATAAAATAGTCCACTGTGTAGGGCCAGCGAGTAGGATCAGGGTGTGTGTGTGTGTGTGTGTGTGTGTGTTAGGGTTGCCAACCTGCAGGTACTAGCTGGAGATCTCCTGCTATTACAACTGATCTCCAGCCGACAGAGATTAGTTCACCTGGAGAAAATGGCTGCTTTGGCAATTGGACTCTATGGCATTGAAGTCCCTCCCCTCCCCAAACCCTCCCTTCTTCAGGCTTTGCCCCCAAAATATCCCGCCAGTAGCAACCTAGCAACCCTACTAGGGATGCCATCTCCAGATTACAGAGACCAATTCCCCCAGAGGAAACGGATGCTTTGGAGGGTGGACTCTATGGCAATATACCCCTCTGAGGACTCTACCCTTCCCAGGTTCCACCCCCAAATCTCCAAGAGTTTCTCAACCTGGATCTGTCAACCCTACCCTCCTATCACCCTCTGATGGCCAGAGGAAACCTAGCAACCCTAGTCAGGGCACTGGAACAATACTTAGGGTTTTAAATTGTTTAAATAGTTTTAAACAATATGTTCTTTTTTAAAGGTGTCCTGTTAAAAAGTGTTTCTGCCTGTAACATTAGACTGTGACGAAAATATGTACAGTATCACACCCTGACATTTTGTGGTTGGCTCCACCCCCTGTGGCGGGTATTTTGTGGTTACACCCCCACCCCACCCCAGTCAGAATTATAAAGGTTCCCACGGGCTTGAAAAGACTGAGGACTCCTGTTCCAGAGCTTTATGTATGCCCCAACCCAACATTGCTTTTAGGCTATGTAGGACTTTAAATATTAACATTGGAACAGTACAATGAGCCTGGATACACGCCGGCAAGAACGGCAGCTGGTGCGGCCCGTGTTTTCCATCCCTGCCTCTGTGCAGTAAAGGGGAAGTTATCTCGTAAGCCATTTTTTAATCTTTCTTCCCTGCAGTGCAGAATTGCTCCGTACATTTCTTTGATGCAGTCTAAGTGTTCTGGCTTACGGAGTGGGAGACGGGTGGGCAGGAATGCTTTCACAGCAGCGAGCGACCGTATTAATAGGACCAGATCCCCAGATTGCTTTTCATCCTCGGTTCTTTTTTTAAACCCATCCGAATCCCGTCAGCTCCCGCTTGTCAATCACTCTTCCCTCCCCTTCCTTTTCGGGTCCACCCTCTGCTGGTTGCCCTGCCTGGGTCGCTGCGTGCCATGTGGCTGTTTAATCATCTCTTTGGTAGAATGCATCATGTACAGATACGGCTGATGACAGCGGCTGAACAGGAATGTGTTTGCTCCGACGTTTGCCTTTGCCTATCCTTTGATGAATCGCAAGGCCCTGCGCGTCCCATCCTTGATGTCTCTTATCTCACCATATCGCTAAGGCTGCAGGGTTGGTCAGAAGGGGGTTGTAAATGGGCAGGCTGGGCGCTGTGCCAGTACAATGCCCCAGTCACTCTGATAAGAAACTAGCTTGAAAATGGCAGCCATCCAACAGCGAAGATGCATGTTTGTTTACCTACCTGCCTATCTAGAGCCTTTCATCTTGCCCTTCCTCCTGGGAGCTCCGTGTGGTGTACCTAGCTCTCCTTTCTCTGTTTTAGCTGCATAGCAACCTTGTAAGACAGGTGAGGCCGAGCTAGTGTGGTTGGCCCAAGGTCACCCAATGAGCTTCTTGGAAGCAGGCCCTATGAGAAGGGGGGGTCAGGAAGAATAAGAGTGCATGTTTTGGATTGAATCCCAGTGAACACTTCTGCTGACAGAATGTAGAGTGATTTTCACCAGTTTTCTCCCTTCCTGTAGTAGACCTCAGATGGTTGCTCATGTTCCTGGCGGGGGGAGTCCTCCTGTTCCCCCAGGAGTAGCATTTTAGGGCCTGCAGCAGGAGGGGGGTGAGAAAGTCAGTGGAATCCAAGCAACTATACCCTCTGATCATGTGCAAAAGCCCACTGAGCATTTCTGAATGTTTGAAAATGTGAGCACTTTCAGGCTTAGCATGGAATTGTTTGCCCACGCACCGCTAATGGAGATGTGAGATGTTTGAAAAAGAAAGATTTAGGGGTGTGCATATCAATATATTGAATGGGGGAAAAAAACCAGAACAATATATTTTTGGTATTTTTCGGGGGGGGGGGATAGCAGGGGGGAAAGGGAAAAAATAGCAGGGGCAAAAATAGCAAGGGGGAAAGGGGACGAAAAAGCAGATCCAAATAATGCCGTTTTTTTGGCAGTATTCGGGTCGCTCTGGCCCTGCTGCCATGCAGCTTGGAAAGGGGGGCGGGAGTGTTCCTTCCAACCCCCACTGTCTGAGCGTTCTGACTCCACGGAGCCTGCATGCAGGGGGGCTAGGAAGGCCCCCCCTTGCCGAATTTCCCCCAGTATTTTTCGGGTTTGGGTTTTTTGAAAATTTTCAGGTTTAATAAACCCGAACCTGAAAAATACCGGAAAACATTGGTGTGCACCCCTAGAAGCATTATCATCTGTCCGAAACTTCTGTTGGCAGTTCAGAAATATGAACGTAGATCTGAAGTTTTAGGTGTGTTATGTGTAGACCTGTGATACAATCTGCCCACCTTTACCACAACACTACTAACAATCAAATACACAAGGGCTGCTAAGGAGCATGGCAAATCTGAATTTTTGTCATATCCAAGATCAGCAGTACCCACAATTGTCAGTCTGGAGGCCAAACACCTATTGATCAAGCTGATGTTCTGAAGTACATAAAAGCTAAATGGGTTGAAAGATCCTGTTGTGTTTTCTAAAAAGCACTCAGTATAGACTTTCAATGGTCGAAGAAGCGTCTTCAAACCTGTTTAGAGCTTCTGTCGCACACACAGCTATTTGAGGGATGTGTGGACTAAAATAAATGGGTGGCTGGAGTGGTAATTTCGTGCGGTATTCTGAATTGCAGGGTTTCATGCAGGCCCTGGAAAGAAACTGCTCTTCGGAATATGTATTTAAAGATACCAAGTAGGTGGAGGAACCAGCTCCTATTAAAAATATGTATTAAAAATGTAAAGTGATGTATGGAAACTCTCTTTACTGTTGGCGCATGGCTCAGTTCTGCTGCTGAAGCTAAGCAGATCTGGCTCAGCAAATTAATGGAGGAGCCATATGCAAACTAGTCTGAGCTTTTTGGAGCAGGAGCAGGTCTGGTAATCTCATTAAAGTTTAGATTTGATCAAATTAAAGCATTTGAACATCATTTTTTTTTAAAAAAAAACCCACTGTTTTTGTGCCGATTAAATGTTAAACTTGCATAATCCAGCCTAGATGGCATTATTAATGGGACTAGATTTCCCTGCTGTTATTTGTCCACTACAGGTCAGATATACCAGTTGTTTTGTACACATAAGGGTGGTAGGGTTGCCAGGTCCGTCTTCGCCACTGGCCGGAGCTTTTTTTGGGGTGGAGCCTGAGGAGGGCAGGGTTTGGGGAAGGGAGGGATTTCAATGCCATAGAGTCCAATGGCGAAAGCAGCCATTTTCTCCAGGTGAACTGATCTCTTTCCTGGAGATCAGTTGTAATAGCAGGAGATCTCCAACTAGTATCTGGAGGTTGGCAACCCTAAAGGGTGGAGTTAGAGAAGTCAGTCTACCTTAGTAACCCTGCCATTTTAAATGTTTCAGATCTTGGTCTTGGCCTGGGATTCTGCTACCTCTCTTTGTAATTCATGTCCTAGAATGGACATTCACTTGGCCTAACTTACTTCTCAGGGTTGTTGTGAGGCTATACTGAAGGATCTATGTGCATAGCCCTGAACTCTTGAAGAAACCCCAGAAATCTGTAGGCAACAGGGATTGGTGTAGAGTTGCCAGGTCCCTTTTTGCCACCGATGGGAGGTTTTTGGGGTGGAGCCTGAGGAGGGTGGGGTTTGGTGAGGGGAGGAACTTTAATGCCATAGAGTTCAATTGCCAAAGCGGCCATTTTCTCCAGATAGGGTTGCCAACCAGATACTGGCTGGAGATCTCCTGCTATTACAACTGATTTCCACCCCAAAAAACCTCCTACCAGTGGTGAAGAGGGACTTGGCAACCCTGCCTCATGTGCATTTTGATGGGGGAAAGGACCTTTGTGTGCATGCAGTAGTCCCATGGGGATATATCTGTTGGGGGGCTGTAGAATTGAAAATTAAGTTTGCAGGTTTAGTGACAGGTTAGCTACCACAGTTTACCTCAGAATTAGTTCAGGTTTATTCTGAGCTATTTCTTCTCAGACATTGGGTTACCAGGCAACCAGTGGGAGGTTCAGGGGCAGGGACATGAAGGAGCATGACATTGTGTGTGCTGATGTGTCATTTCTAGGCTTTCCAGCTCCGGGTTGGGAAATACCCGAAGATTTTGGGGGTGGAGCCTGAGGAGGGCAGGGTTTGGAGAGGGGAGGGACTTCAATGCCATAGAGTCCAACTGCCAAAGCGGCCATTTTCTCCTTGGGAACTGATCTTGGTTGCCTGGAGATCAGTTGTAATAGCGGGAGATCTCCAGCCACCACCTGGAGCTTGGCAACCCTAGTCACTTCCGGGGAAAACCTGGAAGTGATGTACAGTAGCTCTAGGAATCACTAGAAATGCTGTGGGTTTTTTAAAAATTCACACCACTGCTCCAAGCGGTGGCGGGCAAAGATGGCTGCCAGTGGGAGGTGTCCCACCAAAGCAGGAGGCCTGGAAGCCCAGCTTGGAGGTCTCCTAGGCTCTTTCTGAAAATTTGGTGTGAGTTCTCATCTCTTTCTTAAGCAAGCTTGCCATCAGGGAAGTGATAGCAAACAATAGTTAGCCTGCTGTAAGTTAGTAGACAAGAACAGCAGCAAAAATGCAGAAACAGTATGAGTCCATACAAGGACTATTGAGCTGAAAGTAAGTTCAATTTTACAGTGACAAATAAATAAATCAAATGAAATGATTATTCAGCGTCTTGTGGTTCTTCCATTCAAGAGGTGTAGTTCTTTACAGAGGTCCAGGTTATCTCTCTTCCTCAGGGACCACTAAATACATAATTATAACCATATAATAAACAACAATAGAATAAAGCATCAGGGCATAAATCATATCAACTTTTGCTTATATACACAGTAGTATACAACATATACTCACATGCTGGCTGTTCGTAACTTGGTGGCAAGAAGGAGTGGACGGGTCAGCAATGGCTTTGTAGGCCTAATTCTTAAGGCCTTAACGTTGCCTGATGTCTTCTTCTCACACATTACAATACACAGGTTGAGTCCTGGGTCCCCCGTCCTGTGTCTGGTAGTGCAACAGTTACATATGACTTGTAAACAGGGTTGCCAACCTCCAAGTACTAAAAACACAAAACCAGCACTGATAGCTAACTGGTGATATATTAAATATTCTTACAACAGGCAATATCAAACAATATAAGACAAATTGTGCAAATTCTAGAAAAGTCCCGAATAAATATTCAATGTAATTTCCACAGTTCTGAACTGTAGCAGAGAACGAAGCATAGGATGTATGTTCAGACGCGCCAGGTGAGCAGCATCTACCCGAACTGGTGGTTCTGAAGAAAATGCCAGATCTCGTGCAACTGGAGAATCGGGTTAGACCACGGTATCCTCGTGATCAAGGCTGTGATCCTCGAGATGGGAACCCGGTGCAAATCCCATTTCGCAGAAGCTTTGTCTATCGGGAATTCATAAACGCAACGGATGAACGTCTAACCTCCAGTACTAACTAAAGATCTCCTGCTATTACAACTGATCTCCAGCTAGGGGAACTACACAGGTTGAAATATTGGCTTTGCAGGTAACCTACTGAGCAATTTCCAGTTTATACCAGGAAGTAAACAACCTCTTACTCTAAAAAACCATAGCCCTGAACATAAATCCCTTACACATCACAAGGCGAGTTTTTATTAAGCCCAGGAGTACTTGTCATATGAGTGATGTGTTTTTTTTTGGGGGGGGGAGGGCTAGGATGAATCACTTGTCTTTTGCTTCTATGAATTAAGCCATACTAGAAAAGCAAAGATGCTTCAGTCAGTGGCAAGACTTGTTCTGTTGGCTTCAGAGGCACTTGCGATGAGAACCTGTGCTTGTTGACTCAGAAGTAAACTTACTCCCAACTAAGGTTGCCAGGTCCCTCCTTGCCACCGGTGAGAGGTTTTTGGGGAGGAGCCCGAGGAGGGCGGGGTTTGGGGAGGGGAGGGACTTCAGTGCCATAGAGTCCAATGGCCAAAGCGGCCGTTTTCTTCAGGTGAACTGTTCTTTATTGGCTGGAGATCAGTTGTAATACCATGAGGTCTTCCTCCTCCTCCTTTTCTTCATTTGTAGAAAAAGCATTAACTTTGTGGATTAGCAGATGTTAGCAGATGTGAATTCTTGAGTTCAAATCTGGACATTTTTTTAATCAACTGATGTGAAACATGTGGTGACCACCACAAAGGCACACTTGAGCAATTGTGATGCCAGAACCGATTAATGGTGATGCGCCCTGACACCAACTAGCTGGTGTGACTAGATAACAGACAGACAGCCTTCTCCATATTCCTTATATTGATTCCCTCTTCCTGCTGTTGATTATTTTAGCTGACTTTATTATCAGTCTGGCCTTGAAGCCCTTTCATGTCACTGAATAATTCATTACACCAACAATGGTCATAGGGACTGTAAATATTTATGTGCTCCTGTCATTGGAACAAAAGCAGCCAAAGAGTAGGGGCATTCTCCGGTTCCCACAAGGGTTGCCAACCTCCAGGTACTAGCTGGGGATCTCCGGCTATTACAACTGATCTCCAGCCAACAGAGAACAGTTCCCCTGGAGAAAATGGCCACTTTGGCCATTGGACTCTGTGGCATTGAAATCCCTCCCCTCCCCAAACCCTGCCCTCCTCAGGCTCTGCCCCCAAAACCTCCCAACAGTGGCAAAGAGGGACCTGGCAACCCTAGTTCCCCCACAGAGTGAGGTTCCCATCCTGAAGACAGCTGAAGAGGGCAGTGGTGCCGAGCAAAATGGGCAAACTGCTCTGCTGCCCTACAAGCCTGAGGACCCCCAGGGTTGCCAGGTGTGTGCCTGAAAACCCTGGGGGACCTTTAGGGGTGGGGCATAGGGAAAAGGAAAGTGGCAATATGGCAACATAGTTTCCAGCTGTGTGTGTGTAAGTGCTGTCAGGTCGCTTCCGACTCATGGTGACCCTATTAATCAATGTCCTCCAAAACACCCTATCTTTAACAGCCTTGCTCAGGCCTTGCAAACCGAGGGCCGCGGCTTCCTTTATAGAGTCAATCCTTCTAGCTACTGTACATTTAAAATAGCCGGCTTTAAGTGGAAGACTTTTTTCCTCTCTCCCAGTGGAAACTGAAAACTCAGGAATCATCTGCATCATAAAGCAAATCTCTTTTATTTGCATAGCATGTAATGACTAAATCTAAAATCAATATTTTAATCTTTATGAAAATTCCAGAAGGCAATGCTAGCTCTGAATTATTTTCATAGTCAGTATATAAAATGCAAAATGAAATACCAACATTTAGGAGATTTCAGAGCATTCATGCATTTTTAATCTGGAATGTATTAATTTCCGTCTTATACAGCTAAGAAATATTCCCATTTAGAAGATAATATATCTCTTCGACCAGTAAGTAGCCTGTCGGGTGATCTTTAATGGGATGTCAGGTGATCTCATCTAATGAATGAGAAAAGAAACAGACAAACAGAACATAATTTAGGCATGATTGAATACTTCCCGTTTCATTAATTTTTTCCCAGTGATTTCCACTGTTGGTTTGTCGATTCATTTATTTTGAGAATGCATTTTAATAGTTTCTTTATAGCACTTATATGTATGTCATTCATACATCTATGTATATTATATTATATTATATTATATTATATTATATTATATTATATTATATTATATTATATTATATTATATTATATTATATTATTGAAATACTGGTGCATAAATAATATTGAAAATGTACACTTTATGGGAAAACCTTTGTGTAAGAAAACTGGAAATGGTATGAAAATAAAGAATCATGTCCTAGTCCAGAACTAAGGGGCCTGGTCCAGAACTAAGGAGAGCCAGCATGGTATAGTGGTGAAGAGTAGTGGTTTGGAGCAGTGGACTCTGATCTGGAGAACCGGGTTTGATTCCCCACTCCTCAACATGAGCAGCGGACACTAATCTGGTGAACTGGATTGGTTTCCCCACTCCTCTACATGAAGCCAGCTACACACAGCTCCCTTAGAGCTCTCTCAGCCCTGCCTACCTCACAGGGTGTCTGTTGTGGGGAGGGGAAGGGAAGGTGATTGTAAGCCGGTTTATTCTTCCTTAAGTGGTAGAGAAACTCAGCATATAAAAACAACTCTTCTTCTTCTTCTTCTTCTTCTTCCTTCCCCCCCACAAAGTGGAAGGCATGGCACAGCCCTCAATAAAAGACTGTGCCAATCCCAGTTTCTCCACAACACGAGCATTTTAATCCTACTCAGTAACAGCATCACTGACACTAATCATTCCCACTTGGTTTCTTTATTTAGATATGTATTTTGATCAGTGACTTTCACTCTTTTTTAGGTTGAGGAACCATTGTAATAGCATTATCATACCCTACAGAATCTAAACTCTACCTTCCTGATTTTTTTTAAAAAAAGAAGAAAACTGATAAAGAATTAATTTAATAATTGTGGGTAAAGTGCTATCAAGTCACAAAAGAGTTGTGGCGACCCCAGCATGGGGTTTTCAAGGCAAGTGAGAAGCAGAGGTGGTTTGCCATTGCCGCCCTCTGCAGAGTCTTCCTTGGTGGGCTCCCTTCCAAGTACTGAACCTGCTTAGCTTCTGAGAGCTGACGAGATCAGGCTATACTATGCTGCCTTCCCTCCAATTTAATAATTACAAAATTCAAGTGCAAAAGAGGGGGAAATGGAGAAGAATCCCCAGAGATTCACTCAAAACTCTATGGTTTAACAATGGTTGGTGCCAAGTTGAGAAGATTTCTCTCTTGCTCTAAACACTCCCGGTGGGTTTCCAGACAACGAACAGCCAACCAGGAACAGCATGAGTAGGGAGCAAAAATCAGCAAAAAATGCAGAAACTGATGACATACTGATGACATACAAACAATGTCAGAAATTAGTCCTCTCTTTTGCACAATGATATATATATAGGATTGCCAACCTCCAGGTGGTGGTTGGAGATCTCTCGCTATTACAACGGATCTCCAGGCAACAGAGATCAGTTCACCTGGAGAAAATGGCCACTTTGGAATGTAGACTCTATGGGATTATACCCCAATTAAGTAGCTCCCCTCCTCAATCCCCACCCTTCTCAGGCTCCACCCCCAAAATCTCCAGGTATTTCCCAACCCAGAGCTGGCAGCCCTAGATATATGCCATTCTGAATGGATTGTGTTGTGCTATCTTGTGGCCAAAAGGCAGACTAACTTGCTGAGTAAAGGAAGAGTGAGCATGCTCCTGAAAATCAGTTTTTCCCCAAGATGGATGCTAGGTTGAGACTTCTGTGGTGTCACTTTTCTCCCTATGTCGTTTAGCTATCGGGTGTTTGTATGTTATCTTATTTTGTTCTTTTTATTTACTTCCTTTTGAGAACATTGCTGGCTGCAAAACGAGTCAGAAATTGTCTAAATAAATGAAATATGTAGGGTTGCCAGCTACCTCTACTTCCTGGGTGATCTCCCATCCAAATACTAACCAGGGCCAGCCCTGCTGAGCTTCCCTGACAAGATCAGGCTGGTCTGGGCTATTCAGACTGCTAGGTCTTCAGATACCTGGATTCAAATCCCCCCCTCTGTCTGAAGCTCATTGGATAACAGGGCATTCCAGATGTGACAAGGTATTCTAGATGTGAGGCATCACCACTGAAAATGCCCTGACTCAAGAGTTTCCAACCTCCAGGTAGGACGTGGAGATCTCCTGGCATTACAACTGATCTCCAGACTACAGGGATCAGTTCTCGTGGAGAAAATGGCAGCTTCAGAGGGTGGACTCTATGGCATTATATCCTGCTGAGTTCCTTTCCCTCCCCAAACCCCACACTCCCCATGTTCCATCCTCAGATCTCCAGGTTTTCCCAACCCAGAGTTGTAGAGTTGCCAGGTCCCTCTTTGCCACCGGCGAGAGGTTTTTGGGGTGGAGCCTGAGGAGGGCAGGTTTTGGGAGGGGAGGGACTTCAATGCCATAGAGTCCAATTGCCGAAGCGGCCATTTTCTCCAGGGGAACTGATCTCTGTCTGCTGGAGATCAGTTGTGATAGTAGGAGATCTCCAGCTAGCACCTGGAGGTTGCCAACCCTAGAAATATGCCTAGTGATTTTTAACGCTTCTAATGTGGCCTTGGTAGGTGACGTTGGCAACGAGGAAGAAGAGCCCAGCTGGAAGCAGAGCCCAGCAAGTTCTTCATGCTGTGTACGCTGTTCATTGGGAACTGCATGGCTACCAATGGGGAAATTGCAAAGGAGTTCTATGCTGATCAGAAATCTGGGTCCACAATGCAGGGACACAGGCCATAGCCCATTGTTAACGATATCGAAGATGATAGTGTTAGATCTTGAAGTTAGGGTTGCCAAGTGCCCGGTGGCGGCGGGTAAAATCCTGCCAATCCACTGGGCTGCCTGCCGACCAGCTGAGGGCCGGCGGGCAACACGGGCACGCACACTGGCGCGATGCTGATGCTCTAGCAACCTCCGCAGAAACTGTATGGAAACCATAGAGTTTTGGCAGAGATTGCTAGAGCGTCCACGTCGCTTCTGGGTAAACCCGGAAGTGATGTAGGCGAATCGCGCGGGACGCGTGCATTGCACCAGGTGCACATGTGTGTCTCACACTGCAGCAACGCTCCTGAAAAGCTGCCACTGATGGAGCTACGGGACCTGGTAAGCCTACCTGTAGTTCTGTATGGATTCTGCTCTTATGGGCTCTGCTCTAAGAGATCAGTCCTCTGGTACAGCTCAGTGCAAGAAGCTGTGTTTTTCCTGTATCTGACCACTGGTGACCCTAGTATCTGTACTGAGGCTAAGATCCCAGAACACTGGAGCTGGAATGTCAAAAGTCAGGAAATAGCAGCAATTAGGCTATTTGGCAAGATGGCCAAGAGGGGAAAAAAAATATGTCTGGGAATTTTGTCTTGTGAGTCTGCCAGCTGCTTCTGGAGAAGGAGGAAAAAAATCATATTAGGATTATTTCTTTTTAGCATTCTGACTATCGGCGCTTTCACACATCCTAAAGAATGCACTTTCAATGCACTCTGCGGCTGGATTTTATTGTGTGAAACAGAAAATCTACTTGCAAACAATCGTTGAAGTGCATTGAAAGTGGATGCCATATAGTCCCTCCAAAACAACCCTTCAAAATAACCCTCCAAAACAACTATTTCCCCTGGAGGGACTGATCTCTGTTATCTGGAGATAAGTTGTCATTCTGGACGATCTCCAGACCCCACCTGGAAGTTGGCAGCGCTAAGACTAAATCCTGGGGTTCATATAACAGACATATCATTTTTTATGGCAAGGCCTTAATGGGCTGAGTGACTTAAGTACTTGGAAGACCTCAAGAACAAGCTGGTAAAGATCCAGAATTGGTTGTATAACAAATTAGCTAGAACATTCATTTTTGGATTCAGGATGACATTTTTTGGACAAGAAGTCCATGAGGTGGAAGAGAGCCACGGATAAAGGGTACAAAGAGTGTATCCCAGAGAGGGCCAGAGAGAGGTTCTATAGACTCTCCCTCATTTTCTCACTTTTTAGATAAACTAGGGTTGCCAACCTCCAGGTAGTAGCTGGAGATCTCCTGCTATTACAGCTGATCTCCAGCTGACAGAGATCAGTTCCCCTGGAGAAAATGGTCGCTTTGGCAATTGGACTCTATGGCATTGAAGTCCCTCCCCTCCCAAAACCCCGCCCTCCTCAGGCTCCGCCCCAAAGACATCCTGCGGGTTACGAAGAGGGACCTGGCATCCCTAAGACAAACCTTCCATTCTTCTGAAGAAATAAAGCTTGTTGGTGTCAGGTTTCTTCCCAACTTCGCCAGGCTCCAAAAAGACAAGAATTAATCATCTTGTTCTTCTTGAATTGTTGACATCATTGCTTTATGATTGTCTACTACACAGAGTTAAACGGGTTAGATCACTGTCTTTACTCTTGGGGGCCTCCTTTGCATTAGGGACTGGTTTAATTGGGGTCTTTTTGTGTATTAAAGAGCCAGGTTTTTCATGTATAAGTTTAGAATTTGGCCTCCAGTTGCTTTTCTTTCCTCACACAAGATTCAAAGATCTTCTTGGGGTACACACCTGGCCTGAGTAAAGAAAGGTACTAGTGCACATTCTAAAAATAGCAAAGAGCTTCTGGTTTTAGGGAGGGCATATGGTTACACAGAGCTTTGGTAGTGTCCAAAGAACCCATTGGCAAAATGTTTGAGGAACTGGTTGAAATCATGTATTTAATTTTATGTATTTATTTTATGTGCACAGTCCAGAAGACCATTTTTTATTCCCTATTTTCTTTGTTTCATATTATATTAAATATAAACACACACATTATAATGTTAAATTTTGGTTTTATGTAATTTTATGTATTCTATCCTGTATATTTTATTTATGCTGCCTTGAGCTCCATAAGGAAGAAAGGTGGCTAATACATTTTTTAGATAAAATTATTTATTTTATATTTATTTATGTATGCAAAAGGATACCTTAATTTTAACGAATACTTCTATTGAATTTTGGTAACAGGGTCTAGAAGTATACCCAACTGTTATTTCATATTGCAAATAAAATTACAAAAGAAATCTCAACTTTTGAATCAAATCCGAGTTGTTGTGAAGTTTGTAATATCCCGTTATGAATTGTCACACACTGTCACAATCCCTGTGGTGCCAGAGATTGTGCATCGCTTTACGCTTCACCTCTTCTCTTTCCCCAGCATGTTTTTGTAGCGGAACAGTGTCACTAATCAGAATTAGGATTGTATGGATACTTTGAGCCAGTGTGGTGTACTGGTTAAGAGCGATGGACTCTAATCTGGAGAACCGGGTTTGATTCCCTACTCCTCCACATGAGTGGCGGATGCTAATCTGGTGAACCGGGTTGGTTTCTCCACTCCTACACATGAAGCCAGCTGGGTGACCTTGGGCTAGTCACAGCTCTCTCAGCCTCACCTACCTGACAGGGTGTCTGTTGTGGGGAGGGGAAGGGAAAGTGATTGTAAGCCGTTTTTAGTCTCCTTAAAAGGTAGAAAAAATCATGGTATAAAAACCAACTCCTACTCCTACTCCTACTCCTACTCCTCTCCTCCTCCTCCTCCTCCTCCTCCTCCTCCTCCTCCTCCTCTTCTTCTTCTTCTTCTTCTTCTTCTTCTTCTTCTTCTTCTTCTTCTTCTTCTTCTTCTTGAAAGCCATATTGTGGGAATAGGCTAGTCTGTGGCATCCATGATAAGAACTTTTGGAGAAGATTCCTGGTAGAATCAAGTTTAAACCTGAAGAAACTTCTGGTAGTTTCGTAAGAAATGAATGTGGTGATTTTCATATTTACCAGGAACCTAGGGATACCCAAGAACTCATGGCTACCATGAATGGTTGTCAAACACCACAATAACAGAGAAAATCTTTCAGGAGTACAACAGCCTGTTTTTGTTGGGGGTAGGAAACATGACTGTGTCACATGTCTCTGCAAAATAGTGAGGGCTTCATTTGTCTGAAGAAAAAACATTCAGCCTCAAGATAAGTCACGGAGAACTGGGGAAGGAAGTTTGAAGGAAAGCAATCTCCCCCCCCCCCCTTAAACCACTGCAAAAGCCACAGATAATGGAAGTTATCATTAGTGGGTAAAACATAACTGTGGAAGTTAACACATAAGAACATAAGAAAAGTCATGCTGGATCAGACCAAGGTCCATCAGGTCCAGCAGTCTGTTCACACAGTGGCCAACCAGGTGCCTCTAGGAAGCCACAAACAAGACAACTGCAGCAGCACCATCCTGCATGTGTTCCACAGCATCTAATATAACAGGCATGCTCATCTGATCCTGGAGAAAATAGGGATGCATCATGACTAGTATCAGTTTTTACTAGTAGCCATGAATACCCCTCTCCTCCATGAACATGTCCAGACAGGGGCTTCTCTGTCCATAATTAGTAATGATAATCACATGATCTAGTTTAATCAGTTAAATGGTGATGAATAGATTTGAGCATATGTGATGTTATCCCTTAACTGTCTCTTTTACACAGTGTGGGAGTGATATCACATCTTCCCGCCCTACCGATTAGCAATGTCGGTTCTGCCACTGTCAAGATATAGATCCAGTCCCGTCATGACAGTGACTAAGTCCAGAATCTGGAATCCTTCCTTACATTAATGCATGCAAAATGTTTGCTTTTA
This sequence comes from Euleptes europaea, assembly GCF_029931775.1. Lineage (NCBI taxonomy): Eukaryota > Metazoa > Chordata > Lepidosauria > Squamata > Sphaerodactylidae > Euleptes > Euleptes europaea. The sequence continues at coordinate 45,905,938 of NC_079326.1, forward strand.
AATGTTTGTGTTTCTATAAGCTTCACACTATCTTGAATTTCGCCTGCTTTATGAAATGTGAAGATTTTGTTTTTGGGTGTTTTCTGTTTGTTTTATTACCAGTAGGCTTCGATGGAATGCAGCTGGCAAAGAAATGACCTTTGTATTACAAAATTGTCCCTGGCAAGAAACGATCGCATTTGGCAGAGGACAGTGTTTTTGTCTTATGAAACACTGAAGTTTTGCATTTTTCTTGAGTTGAAAATAAGGTTTATTTATGCCAGAGAGAGCGGGGGAGAGAGACATTGCACAGTGAACCAAACATTTTCGGCGTCTGGTTGGAGACTTTTTTTCAAGCAACTTTGGCTCGGTAAAAGAGGGCGGAAATTGTGGTATTAGGGAATGTAAGCATCTTGGACTCGATTAGTAATATTGTCTCTAATGAATCACGAATCTATTACTCATTGTTATCTTGTGACTTTTTACTGGATGTTTGTGTCTGCTGGGCATCATTAAATAAATGTGGAGATTATTGTATCAATAGTCACCCATTATTTTAGACTCAGTTCAAGATGGCTGTTTTGTTGGACAGAAGGGAACAGGAAATTCCAGGGACATGGACTGAATCAAACGAATGCCTGGACACCAAAGACATTTAAAGGGCTGATATGGACTGTGTTAATTTGGAGGAAATGATCTTATGTACTGTGTGAGTGCATCCAGGACATCACCTTTCCCCAGGTATATCAGATCATGTGTCAGCTGGCTTTGCTGTATGAATATTCTACCTGGTCTCCCAGGTACTACCTGTAGGGTTGCCAACCTCCAGGTGGTGGCTGGAGATCTCCCGTTTTATAACTGATCTCCAGGCGACAGAGATCAGTTCCCCTGGCGAAAATGGCTGCTTCGGCAATTGGACTTTGTGGCATTGAAGTCCCTCCCCTCTCCAAACCCCAGCCTCATCAGGCTCCATTCCCAAAATCTCTCGGTTTTTCCCAACCTGGAGCTGGCAATCCTAACTATCTATCTGCAAAAGCCTATAATAATAACAACAACAAAAAAATCTTGACTGGAGCCTAAAATGCCCGAAAGTAAGTTCCTGTTAGATTTCGGACAGCAGTTCTACAGATGAGGCAAGAGAACCTGAAAAGCTGCATCTCTCTGGTAGCTACTCGATTCACATCAGAAGGTGGGGTCATACAGAGTGGAACCTCTACTGTTTAGCTTAACAGTCAAGCAGATTTGTATGGGAGCCAGATGTATTTCACATACATTAGTCCAAGTCCATTAGAGGTTAATAAAGACCAAGAATCAGCATTTCCATTTGTAGTCCTGAGTGGAAGGTATTGCAGTACTACCAAGGTGTGTTTCCAGTAAATAGTCTGGCAGCTGTATTGAGAACCCATGAAACTTCTGCACAGTTTCCAAGGAAGCCCCCTGTAAACTGCACTGCAGTATGTTCTCCTGCTTTGGCCAACTTTTGCTTTTCAAGAAAAGGTGAAAAAAGAGGTTGGTGACATAAAACGTATGAAACTGGAGAGTCAGTCTGAAAACACAGATCTGTCAGCAGCCCCAGGCTACAAACTTGCACTTTTAGGGCAAGCACAATCCTAGCTAGATAGACTGATGACTAGTTGGTTACACGAGTGACCAACATCAGCTTGGGTTATCTGGATTAATCATAATTATCAATATTTATTTATTTATTTTAAACATTTCTTAACTTCTTTTCTACTTCACAGGAACTCAAGGCAGCTTAGAGTATAAACCAGGGGTGTTGAACTCATTAGTTAATAGGCCTGGATATGTAGGGCTGCCAACCTCCAGGTACTAGCTGGAGATCTCCTGCTATTACATCTGATCTCCAGCCAATAGAGATTAGTTCCCCTGGAGAAAATGGCCACTTTGGCAATTGGACTCTATAGCATTGAAACCTCCTGCCGGTGGCGAAGAGGGACCTGGCAATCCTATGAATATGACATAAATATCACTTGGTCAGGCTGGGCCAGGTGTACCATAACATTTAGTGCCACCATAACATTTAGTGCCAGGTACCGGAGATACAAACTTTACAGAAGACAAAGCCAATTAACGATGTTATTTTTTACTTTATTTTTTTACTTAAAATACAAACATCCTTAACACAATAACACTCTTACAGCTATTTTCTTTTATTTAACAGCCTTTTATCATTGACACCTCAGAGGGGTGGCTGCCTTGGCTGGCGAGCCTGCAGCGGGCTTGCCTGCCCAGATTGAGACAGGGAGGGGGTGGCTGCCTCGGCTGGCTCGCGGTCTGGATAAGAGCTCTCAAGGAGCTGGATGCAGCCCCCAGACCACATGTTTGACATCCCTGGTATAAATGGTAATAAAACACAATAAAATACATAAAACCACTAATGGTTTTAAATAATTTAAAATTGCTGGTAGACAGAACAGCTAAAATCAGTAGGGTTTCCAGATCCCTCTTCACCACCAGCGGGAGGTTTTTGGGGTGGAGCCTGAGGAGGGCAGGGTTTGGGGAGGGGAGGGACTTCAATGCCATAGAGTCCTATTGCCAAAGCAGCCATTTTCTCCAGGTGAACTGATCTCTATCGGCTGGAGATCAGTTGTAATAGCAGGAGATCTCCAGCTAGTACCTGGCAGTTGGCAACCCTAAAAATTAGTCAAACGCCACCCTGACCAACATCGTCTTCAGCTGCCTCTTAAAAACTGAAAAATCTGCACTTGTGAAAAAATTACACTTTGTCACAAGTGCAGACTTTGAGGTACCTTCATGGGGGGGGGTACTTTATTTTTTTTGCACGGAGGATTCACAGTCCCGAATATGCAGCAGCACAATAGATCTTTTCCTTTTGACTGGTGGTTATCATTTGGGGGGAGAAAAACCCCAAGGAAACAACTGAATAGTCTTCTCTGACACAGAGCAGGATTTGCTGCAGAAGTTCAGCAATTAAGTCAAACCAGATGCTTCGCTTCACAAATGAGTAGTAGCTTGGCAATAGCACAGTAAAGCTGTCTACTTGACTTTATAGAGCAGTCATTATGTGCCGCAGCAAAGTAACTTATTACTTTTGTTCAAGCGTCTGTAATCACCTTGCATAGAGAGGGAAGCATGCAAAATAACAAGGCAAAGCTGAGTCATGTTTCATGGCTACAAAACAAAAAAGAGAGGGAGAGGGAGAGATTGTTTGTTTGGGGGGGAAATACAGATTTCTCCCTTTCTGAGACGAGCGATAAATCAAGCGCCGTCTGTAGCTTTCGCTCACTGCCGCCTTTCAAACTGTATTCATAAAGCTGCCGCTGCAAAACATCTAAACCCACATGTGTTTTGGAACACCTCTGGGGACAGCTCTTGGGAACGCTTGGGTGTGTTCTGTGGCCTTGACCCAGGATTTTCTGGGAAGGGGCGGACTTTGCCTGATAGCGGCTAGCCCCGCTGAGATTGATGGAGCCCACATTCAGAGAGCTGACCTGGATTGGCAGTAAGCATGATGCGATTGCTCCGTGGGATGTATGCCTTTCCTCAAAGGACACTGGAGGATTGCCAGCTCAGCGTTGGTCAGTTGTGGCTAATCGCAACCTGATCGCTACATGGCTATCGATTGAGTAGGTCTACACAGGGCACACGCTGCTGCCGCATGCGTAACGATATGCAGGACTACGATGAATCAGTGCCTGGATAGAAACTTCCTAGGAAATCCTTTGCAGATTGTTGAAATAAGAGCATGGCACGATTGTAAATAACAATACAGCAATTTCCTAATTAGTTTTGGAAGTGCCTGTCATAAAGCCTGTCATTGGTCTTAATGCATTTATTGCCATTTCTTCCGGGGATATGATTGGTCTGGTGGAAAGCTGAAATGTAGGCTTGCCAATTTGAAAGGCTGAGGGAAATCAGTACGGTGGAAACCATTCTGATTGCAAATACTAAGTGAGAAGCTGGGTGAAGACATCATCGGATTGATCGACTCTTTAAAAAAATCATTGGTATTTCATCTTTCCAGCCATAAAATGGCCCCTCAGGCTGGGTTACAAAAAGCTAAAACAAAACAAAGATAATTAAAAAGATATATAACATAATAAACCCGAGGCTAATGATCAGCAAGCAACTCTTAATTCTTCTAGCTTCGTAACACCATCATAATTGCAAACCAACAACTAAAACCAGCATCAATCACAATCAATATCATTAAAAGCCCTATCCATTACCTCTTAATTCTTCTAGCTTCATAAAACCATCATAATTGCAAACCAACAATTAAAATCAGCATCAATCACAATCAATATCATTAAAAAACATAAAAGCTCTATCCATTATCTATCCATGGGGCATATGTAGTGGGACCTCTCTGCATGGAAGCTTTAGGGGGAGATTCTATTCCCCCTCTCCAACAGCAGGTTCAAGCTCCCTTGAAACCAGCAGGCTAGGAACCTCTTGAGTTGAAATGTCTGTCTCCTGCACTTCCAGTGTCAACCTCAAAAGCAGAGAAGATGGGGAGTCAGAGCCAAAGCCTGGACCAGCACAGGAGGGTATGCTTGTCAGCTCAGGGTCTCTCCCATCATACTCTAGTAACTGTTGATTGGAAAAGGCAACTCGTTAGATCTTGGGATGGTCAGGGACCTGGCTCTGGTTACAGAGAAGGGTGGGGCTCTCCGTTCCCTATGTCACCCCACAGTTGAGCCTCAGACTTTTTTGATTCAACAATCCTATCGACCAGCTTGTGCTTTAGACTGGATAGTAGATTATTGCTAACCTCCAGCTGTCTAAGCCCTGCCTGCTCTTGTGGAGATCTGCAGCTCCTGCCTTGACCATTGGATTCTGCCCTGCTGATTCTTGCCTGCTTGCCTGTGACCCTTGATGCCCACTACTAGCAAGGTACAGATGGGACATTCCTATAGTCACCTTTCCCCTCACTTTATCGGTGTCACTATGTTTAAGGCACAGAACTGAAATTGAGTAACCCACCGCCTCCTGACCCAATTTAGGCAGAGAATGACTCATTACAAAATGCTTACTCTGCTAGGTAAGGACTCTGGAAGACATGGGGTAGTAGGGAGGGTTGTGGGAAGGGAAAAGAAGAAGAGAAGTTGGTTTTTACACACCAATTTTCTCTACCTTTAAGGAGGCTCAAACCAGTTTACAATCGCCTTCCCTTCCTCTCCCCACAGCAGACATCTTGTGAGGTAGGTGGGGCTGAGAGAGTTCAGAGAGAACTGTGACTAGCTCAAGATTACCCAGCAGGCTTCATGTATAGGAGTGGGGAAACCAACCCCGTTCACCAGTTTAGAGTCCTCTGCTCACGTGGAGGAGTGGGGAATCAAACCTGGTTCTCCAGATTAGAGTCCACCACTCCTAACCACTACACCACACTGGCTCTGTGATTCCAGCTGCAGCAGAACTCACATAGGGTCGCTCTGGAAATCACCATAAACTCTATGGTAAAACCATAGTGTTTCCAGCAATTCCTGGAGCTACCCTATGTCACTTCCAGGATTTTCCAGAAGTGACTCAGAGCTCTGAGTGGCAGTGGACAACAGGAGCCCTACCCCTACCAGGGGCTTGGCAGCCCTATGGGATAGCCCTTGGGCCTTTGTGATATCATCAAACGAGTATACAGTGTTACAGAACCCCTGGTTTTTTAAAGTAAGCTTGACGAGATAGTAGCTACGGCTGTTTCAGACTCCGAAGAGAGCTGTAATCTTTGGATTCATCTCCAAATTTGGAGAGTAATTCAATCAGATGGGAATCTGGCTCTCTCTCCTTGCATCTGGGAGGTAAGGCCAGTAAGATAAAGATCGATATGACAGGCTTTTTTGGGTCTGTTCTGACATGGGGAAAAGCGGCTGTGCCGTCGTGGCTTTGGATGAAACGGCGCTTGATTGTACGTGGCACAAACAAGGGCAGGCGAGACAGATCATCTGGCTCCTGCCCACCATCAGCATAAGGACAGGAGCTATTCAGCACAGCTGGGTACGGCTGTGGGAAGCCAAATCTTGGAAATGGCCATTAGTAAAGTCTTGGCAGGCATTAAGAGCCTCCCGCGTCCCAGGCCTGGATAATGTCGTTATTTGACATTGGCAGGACCTTGGGCTGAGTTAGTTTTGTCTGTTTAAATTGCAGTCTGTGCTGGTTTCTAAGGGACTCTTGTTGTTGTTGTTCTGAGGAGATTGCCTGGGTGCTCCTCCAGAAGAGGTACGGTAGCCATTTGGAGAGATTTTATGTATGTGCAAATTGTAAGAACGAAGGGGGGGGGGAGGGAAACAAAGAATTGAGTTTATTAAAAAGTTATGTGGCTGTAGCCATGACAACAGTGGGGCGCAAGGACTATGGGATGCCGAGGAAGCGAAGGACATGGAAGCCATATTGCAAACATCTACCTCATGTCCAATTCTTTGGCGCAGCGTGACATTTGCTTGGAGAAAGAAATTAGTTTTTCGCCATTTCCCGAATTAACTTGTTTGACAGTATTTAGCTGAAGCCAGAGTTCCTCATGGCTAAGCCCCAGAACCTTCTTTCCGTGCCAAGCTCACTGAATATGAAAAACCACAGCCAACTCTGCCACTTCTGTGATTAGCTGGCACAACATCCAGGATGGAAAACATGACTTCCACTGCCTTTTGAGATTTGTTTTTACTGCATAAACAGAAAGGATCTCTTTGATGGCTTCCCATAAAGCCTAGATCACCCTAAAGATGCTACCACTAAAGCCAGTCTTAGGCTGCAGTCCCATCTCTAGGTACATGGAGGTCATTTCCACTGAATAGTGACTCGATGTGTTTTGTGAATATCGTCTTCTCTTGACCAACGTTCCCAGCTAATTTGCATCCAAAGTGACTATTCCAAGGCCATCTGGTCTATGTTGGCCTTTATCAAAGTCAATGGTTCAGCAATATTTTGATGGAGAGAACTGTAACTGTTGTGTTACCCTGACATATTGGTGGGCAGACGGGTTTTGAAACACTCCAGGAACATGCTGTCCAAACAGCTCATGGGTTAGACCGATAGCCCCACAGATTTAGATTGCCTCAGAGGGCAAATGGAAATAATACATAACATCTGAAAAACTTCTTTATATGCTTCCAACTTTTCTAGTGGTGACTAATATGAACAGCAGTTCAATGGATTGATGAGTGTGTGTTTATATGTGTGTGTGTGTGTGTGTAAAGTGCCATCAAGTTGTGGCCGACTTATGGCAACCCAATAGGATTTTCAAGGCAAGAGACTAACAGAGGCGGTTTGCCGTTGCCTTCCTGTGCGTTCCTGGAATTCCTTGGGGATTTCCCATCCAAGTTGTAGCCAGGACAAGCCCTACTAAGCTTCTGAGATCTGACGAGATCAGGCTACCCTGGGCCATCCAGTACAAAAATATAGATATAGATATAGATAGTATAATGTTACTCATTCTTATGCTTCTGCAATGCAAATTGGAGCCACCCACAGAAGAGGGAATGAGAGAGTTTCTGCACGCTTATGAAATCTTCAGTATGCTTAGTTTCCAAAATCTGATAAGATCAGGCTAGCCTGGGGCATCCAGGTGAAGGCCATTATTGATTACTCACATAAAGTATGTTGCATTTTATATTTAAGGGCAGCAGTGGTCCAACTAGTCTAACATCCTGTTGTACACAGTGGCCAATGGTCCAACTAGCCTAGCATCCTGTTGTACGCAGTGGCCAACGGTTCAACTAGTCTAACATCCTATTGTATGCAGTGGCCAACGGTCCAACCAGTTCAGCATCCTGTTGTATGCAGTGGCCCAGCAGATGCTCCCAGAGGGCCCACAAGCAGGATGTGGAGGCCCAGGATTCCCCTGGTTGTGGATGCCCAGTACGGGGTATTCAGAGGGTTCCTTTTCTCTGAACATGGGAGTGTCAAGACTTCAGTACCTAGTTGCATATCAGTAATAGTAAACTTCCTTCCAGACAGCGCAGCGAGTTAAAAGTTTTACTAAGAAAGTAAAACGAGTTCAGTAGGTCCATACAACCTTAAGGTTAGAATACAGATGGGGGAAATACAGGTCATCTTTATGTGTGTGTGTGTGTAAAGTGCCGTCAAGTCGCAGCCGACTTATGGCGACCACTTTTGGGGTTTCCATGGCAAGAGACTAACAGAGGTAGTTTGCCAGTGCCTTCCTCTGCACAGCAACCCTGGTATTCCTTGGTGGTCTCCCATCCAAATACTAACCAGGGCCGACCCTGCTTAGCTTCTGAGATCTGACGAGATCAGGCGCACCTGGGCCATCCAGGTCAGGGAACATACAATAGAATTGATTACACATAATGGTGGAACACAAAAGGATGAGATGCAGCAGATGGGAAAGGATACAAATTTACAATAAGAAAGTATTTGCCGGTGATTACCCATTACGAGACATACTGGTGAAATTGACTAGTAAATGACCGGGCGATCTCTCGGGCTCCCAGGCATAGTCCTGCGGCTCCAGCTAGCTCACAGCGGATGTCTATTGAAACACTAATGCCAAGCGAGAGAAAGAATGAGCATGGGGGGGGGAGAGAATGGAGCTTGCTTATCTGGGGCCCGAATGGAAGCCCTTGCTGACACTCCACCTCTCCAAAGACACCCCCCCGGGTTTCCCGGCTTGGCGGGGTAGTGCCGATGGAATTCCGCTACCAGGGTGGGAGCTTTCACATGCACTGCGGACACCCACTCATCGTGGCTGGAGTTCAGGTGTTTCCAATGCATGAGGTACTCCAGATGACCTCTCTGCACCCGAGAATCCAACACCCTGGAGATCTCAAAGTGCTGTTCCCCTTGTACCATAATTGGGGTCGCAGCTGCGGGTTCGGGGTGCCATTCAGGTGCCGGTACAAAGGGTTTTAACAGACTCACATGAAATACCGGGTGCACCCCCTGTAAGGTTTTCGGCAGTTCCAACTCCACGGTGACCTCATTGATAACCAGGGAGATTGGGAACGGCCCCACATATTTCTGATAAAGTTTCTTACATGGACGTAAAGACCTGATATTCTTGGTGGAGAGGTATACCTTCCCCCCAACCTTTAACTCCCATTGGGGCGCCCTGTGTTTGTCTGCCTGAGCCTTGTATCTCTCCTTCGCCTGCTCCAAACTTTTTACAAGCCAAGGCCAAGTGTTCCTCACTGTGTTAGCCCATACTGACACCTCTGGGGGGTCGCCACCCGGCGGGAGGGGTACGGCCCCCAAGGGTCCGAATTCCATTCCGTAGACAGCCTTGAAAGGGCTTACGCCAGTAGCAGAGTGTACCGAGTTATTATAGGCGTACTCCGCCAATGGTAGCAGGTCGACCCAATTGTCCGGTGGTAATTTACAAAACAGTGCATGTAACATTCTACCACCGAGTTAACCCTTTCGGTCTGCCCATCCCATTCAGCAATTTTTGCCTAACAGCCATTGACCATCCTATTTTCTGTGGATTAGTCCAAACCCTTTTAAATTCAAACGAGTGCCCCCCTCTACATCCTGTGGCAAATGAAATTGTTTCTGCAAACATGTGTCTCATATTTATTTATTTGATTATTTATTTATTTACATTCTTTATAGTCCGGCTTTCTTGCTGCGCATCAAGGCACATTACACCGAGTAAGTCAAACACGGTTGACAGGAGGAGGTATCCAATAGACAAAGCAATAAGGGTTGGATTGCAGAAATCTGAGAACAAGCAGAAATCCGAGAACAGAGCTGAAACAAAGCTGAAAGAAGGCTTAAGTGTTCACACAACCCGTTAAGCGATGCAGAAATTCCATCGTAGTATCATCCTTACAGCGTGTGACCCGGCAGGGATTTCCATTTTGAGTGATACGCTGGCCAAGAGGAGCAGCTTCCAGATTTTCTCATAGATGGCATTATCTTGTTTGCTTTCCAACTTTGCTGCCACCTGAAGTGTATCTGCCATAAGGAGAAAAATAATTAGATCTCTGTACTGTTTAGGTAGCTTGTATTTTTTTTTTAATCTAAACAGTTCAATAATGCCATCTGTGAGTCTGTGGGCGCCCAATATCCCTTAATTCTAAGTAGGTATTGAGAAACTCTTTCACCTTTGATTTTCAGTTGGATTTTACATGGATATAAGGTATGTCTTCTTTTGCCAAACATGAAAGCCTTTTCTTCAATAAATCAAGTGACCACAGAAGAAATTGCAGGGATTTCTCACCTTCTGAAGAGATCTCCATGTCAAGCATGAAGATGAAAGTGCACCTTTAGGAAGATTGTAGTGCTGCAAGTTGGAACACTTTCAAATAGTCTGATGTTCGACGGAGAACAAATCAGTCACAATATTTTTTGTTCAATCTCAGTCCACTCACTGAAGTGACATTAGAGAATCCGGAAGCCGAGGGTTTACGGCTCATTGTCCTGAAAGGCAAGTTCGTACTCTGCTGAAACCCTGGGGATTTAAGGGCCCCCTTTATGATGCGGCGCTTCCGGGACTAAACCCAGATGTGATGTAAGCACGTTGCGTGCAGCTGCACACACACACAACCGCCTGCCTTGCTCCTAAAAACCTCCTGCCGATGAAAAGGGAGGACCGGGTAACTCTATTCCAGAAGCTCCTATATATATGTGTGTTCATTTCCATTATATTTAACTGTACCAGAGGTGGAATTCAGGCCTGAGCAGGCCTGGCCTATCTAATTATTTTATAGAGTGAGCTTAGCGCCTCTAGAGTGGTGTAGTGGTTAAAAGCAATGGGTTTGGAGCAGTGGACTCTGATGTGGAGAACTGGGTTTGATTCCCCGCTCCTCCACATGACCAGTGGAGGCTAATCTGGTGAACCACATTTGTTTCCCCACTCCTCCACATGAAGCCAGCTGGGTGACCTTGGGCTAGTCACAGCTCTCTTAGAGCTCTCTCAGCCCACCTACCCCACAGGGTGCCTGTTTTGGGGAGGGGAAGGGAAGGTGATTGTAAGCTGGTTTGATTCTTCCTTAAGTGGTAGAGAAAGTCAGCATATAAAAACCAACTCCTCTTCTTCTTCTACCTAGCTATTAACTTGCAGTCTCATTTAAACATGTCTTCAGTTAACGTTAAATAATATGATTTATTAATTATTTTCTTCATTTATATCCTGCCTTTTCTCCCCAGCGGGGACTGAAAGCAGCTTACATTGTTCTCCTCACCTCTATTTAATCCTCACAAAAGCCATGTGGGTTAGGCTGAGAGTGTGGGACTGGTCCGATGTCATCCAACAAGCTTCCATGGCAGGGCAGGGATTCAAACCTGAATTTCCCAGATCCTAGTTGTATACTCTAACCACTGTACCACACTATGGTGTCCTTGAAGGCATTTTTTCTAACCCACTTCACTCAGGTCATCCAAAAACTCCCATTATTAAAAGAGATAGCATCAAAAATTATCCCTTGGGAATGTGTAGGTCTTGTGAATCTGTAGTAGGGTTGCCAGCGATAGGTTGGGAAATACCTGGAGATTTTGGGGGGTGGAGTCTGAGGAAGGCAGGGTTTGGAGAGGGGAGTGACTTCACTGCCATAGAGTCCAATTGCCAAAGCAGCCATTTTCTCCAGGGGAACTGATTTCCATCGCCTGGAGATCAGTTGTAACAGCAGGAGATCTCCAGCCACCACCTGGAGGTTTCAAAAGTAATACAGCATACTTGCTCAACTCTTATTAAAGCAAAAAATAAATGAATCTTTTCAGACCACAATCTTTGTCTGTTATTTGTCAATAAGTTCAAAGCACAACAGTGTTCACATTACACTTCCAATCATATATACTTATAGATGAAACAAAGCAAAACAAACCACAAGGAAAAACCTTTTTGTTTATTATGTTATTTTTCAATGAAACCACAACACAGCAGTGTTAAAGTCACACTTCCAATATCATATACATGTAAATCAAATCAACAAAATATAACCCAAATGTTCCAGTCTGTCCTTTATCAGTCTGTCCTGGAGGTTGGCAACCCTAATCTGTAACCTGTATATGACTGCCACCAAGCACCCAACTCCTAAGCGTGTTTACTTGGAAGGAAGTCTCATAGATTTTGGTCAGTTCTGAAAAAAGCATGTTTTGGATTGCTGGCAGAATCTCATAATCTAGTTTTGTGACACTCATATTAGTAATTTAATATGCTTCGAGTTATTACCTTACCTCTCAGAAATGTATTTGACAAACTGCCAGTACATTTGCTTATTATTAGGGTCAGTGCTAGCTTTATAAGGCCGTGTGGCTCCAAAGTAAATTGTCTGGCTCTGCCGAATGCAGGAGGGTAATCTTGTTAATGCAGGAAGTGCATCTGGTACAACCCTTTAGCACAGAGCCCCACATAGGTTGAACACGCATGTCCTGTGTTATTAAGTAACTAATACAATAAACAGTTTTGTTGGCTTGCTGCAGCCGGTTGCCAGTTTTGGTTCGGTTTTAAGATAACCTGTGGTTTTCTGAACACAGGGCAAGAGAAGGAGGAAGTGAAATGGATGGTGCCATGGCAAATTGCAGGCAGGAAGACACCCCCACCCCAAATTCTTTGCAAATAGTCAGCACAGCAAGCATGGAGGATGAGAGCCAGCGTGGTGCAGTGGTTAAGAGCTGTGGTTTGGAGCGGTGGACTCTAATCTGGAGAACTGGGTTTGATTCCCCACTCCTCCACGTGAGCAGTGGAGGTTAATCTGGAGAACCAGGTTTGTTTCCTGATTCCTCCACATGAAGCCAGCTGGGTGACCTTGGGCTAGTCACAGGTCTCTTAGAACTCTCTCAGTCTCACCTACCTCACAAGGTGTCTGTTGTGGGGAGGGGAAGGGGATTGTAAGCTGGTTTGATTCTTCCTTAAGCGGTAGAGAAAGTCAGCATATGAAAACCAACTTTTCTTCTTCTTGTTGTTGTTCTTGTTTTTGTTGTTCTTGTTCTTCTTTGTTTTTGTCTTCTTCGTCTTCTTCATCTTCTTCGTCTTCTTGGTCTTTTTCTCTTTTCTGTTCTAGATAGGCTTACCAAATGTGCTGTTAACTAGGACGAACCAGGAAGTTTCCTTTTTGGCGATCCAGCGTTCACGTGGCCATGGCTGTGCCATTATGTCACTTTGGGGTTTACCCCGGAAGTGCTGCATCCCGATGGGGATGCTCAAGCACTCCCCCCCCCACAAAAAAAATGCTATGGTTTCCATAGAGTATTGGGAGTGAGAGTCTTAGAGCATCCTGCACGATGCGGCGCTTCCAGGGTAAGCCCGAAAGTGACGTAATCGCGCCACCGTGGCTGCATGCACATGATTGCAGCCACCAGCCCTGCCCCCAAAAAACTCCTGCCCATGGGGAAGAGGGATCTGGCAACCCTAGTGCTAGTGAGGATTGCCAATCCCCAGGTGGGGCCTGGAGATCTCCTGGAATTACAACTGATCTCCAGAAGACAGAAACCAGCTCCCCTGGAGAAAAGGGCTTATTTGGAGGGTGAACTGTATGACTTTACAGTTCCTCCCCTCCCCAAACCCTGCCCTCCCCACACTCCACCTCCCTATATACAGGAATTCCCCAACCTGGAGTCGGCAAACTTTTTAAATTCAAAGGTGCTTGTTTGGAAGGACTTCTCTTGAACTGAAAAAGAAAAGGTTATTGGAAACAAACTAGGAATAAAATGTGCTGGGCTGGAGCCAATCCTCCACAAACAGAAGGATTTTTTGACTGCAGATTGGCCCGCTGCAACCCCTGTGCCCCAATAAACCTTCCACGGTGGGTCAGTGTGAGGGTCAACTCAGCAGGTGTTTGATTTACTTTGATTGCTCTTTCTTGCTGCAACTAGGGTTGATAACCTCCAGGTACTAGCTGGAGATCTGCGCTTCGGTAGAGGAAAATGTGTTCTTCGTGACACAGGAGGTAGAACTCTTGGGCAATAAATAGGGGTTGTCAACTTCCAGGTAATAGCTGGAGATCTCCTGCTATTACAACTTATCTCCAACCGATAGAGATCAGTTCCCCTGGAGAAAATGGCTGCTTTGGCAATTGGACTCTAGGGCATTGAAGTCCCTCCTGTCCCCAAATCCCGCCCTCCTCAGGCTCTGCCCCCCAAAACTCCCACTGGTGGGGAAGAGGGACTTTGCAACCCTAGCTGCAATCCCTCCCCCCATGCCTTATGGCTCATTGCTCAGGAGAATTCCAGTCCTCAGCTTACTCTCAGCACCAACAGCAGCTTTTTTCCATCTATGGGAGCCTGGATGCAACTCACTGTGTTTTTCTTGGATGCAACTTCCTGTCTTGTTTCCATAGTACTATTTCTGGATAAGGGAAGAGGGGTTGAGGATCTAGGGTTGCCAACTCTGAGTTGGGAAATCCTGAAGGTTTTAGGGGTGGATTGTAGGGTTTAGGGAGGGGAGGTATAATGCCATGGAGTTAGGGTTTCTAGGTCCCCCGTGGCCACAGGCGGGGGATCGGGGGTAGGGTTTTCCAGCTCCAGGTTGAGAAACTCCTGGAGATTTGGGGATGGTGCCTGAGGAGGACAGGGACCTCAGTAGGGTACAATGCCACAGAGTCCACCTTCCAGAGCATCCATTTTCTCCAGGGGAACTGATCTCTTTAGTCTGGAGAGGACCTGTAATTCTGAGGGACCCCCAAGTACCACCTGGTGGATGACATTCCTACATCGAGTCCACCCTCCAAAGCAGCCGTTTTCTCCAGAGGAACCGATCTCAGTTGTAATTCCATGAGATCAGTTGTAATTCCAGGAGACCTCCAGGATCCACCTGGGGATTGGCAATCCTAAATTGGGGGCACAGAGATATAACTTGGAGCTCAGGGCAAAATATGGTCTGGGTGTAGGGTTGCCAGGTCCCTCTTCACTATCAACGGGAGGTTTTTGGGGTGGAGCCTGAGGAGGGCAGGGTTTAGGGAGGGGAGAGACTTCAATGCCATAGAGTCCAGTTGCCAAAGCGGCTATTTTCTCTAGGTGCACTGATCTCTATCGGCTGGAGATCAGTTGTAATAGCAGGAGATCTCCAGCTAGTACCTGGAGGTTGGCAACCCTATCTGGGGCCCTCCTTCTGCACCCCTTCAGTATATTTAATTCTTTTATTATCAGTATATAATAACAGAATTAAATATATTGAGAATCAATATAATAAATGCAGTATATATGTTGATATGTTTAACGAGGCTAGCTTAATTAATAAGCATAGATGCTGGTTCAGTCAGTAGGCAAATCTACTTTAATTGAATGCCAAAGAATATAGTACGATTGTAGGAAAGTACGAATCATCATAGTATTTTTAGCCACTATTTAGGAGCATAGATGCATTGGAGCAATCTATGGAACTCTTTTCCTTCAAAACAAGTTGAAAGCTTTCTGCCATCCAGCCACATACATGATCCTTTTGCTCAGGTATCTGCTTACATTTATGTAACCATCTATCGCTAATCCACCATGGAAAAAGGATTTGCGTTCCTAAGAAACTGTGAGAATTGGGCCTATGTGGTGTAGTGGTTAAGAGCTGTGGTTTGGAG
The DNA here is from genome assembly GCF_029931775.1 of Euleptes europaea. Classification (NCBI taxonomy): domain Eukaryota; kingdom Metazoa; phylum Chordata; class Lepidosauria; order Squamata; family Sphaerodactylidae; genus Euleptes; species Euleptes europaea. The sequence continues at coordinate 45,921,357 of NC_079326.1, forward strand.
CGGTGGACTCTGATCTGGAGAACCAGGTTTGATTCCCCACTCCTCCACATGAGCGGTGGGTACTAATCTGGTGAACTGGGCTGGTTTCCTCACTCCTACACATGAAGCCAGCTGGCTGACCTTGGGCTGGTCACAGGTCTCTTATAGCTCTCTCAGCCCCATCTACCTCACAGGGTGTCATCTGTTGTGGGGAAGGGAAGGTGATTGTAAGTTGGCTTGATTCTTCCTTAAGTGATTGAGAAAGTCAGCATATAAAAACCAACTCTTCTTCTAATTTACCAGGTTTTTCTGTAGTGCTGAGGGGCCTCTTAAACTTAACATCATTTTGGTCCTCAGTGTGTGGGAATCTGGCCCTGGAACAAGCACAAAAATGTGGAAACTGAAATCTGGTTTATTTTGCCTCATTCATAAGAACATCATATAGAGAGTGTTTACTAATCCCATGTAAAAAGATTACATTTTTCTTCTTTTGTTTTATCTTTTTCTCATTAGCTGTTAGATAATTTTTTTGCTCACTAGAAGTTTTCCATTCTATAACTGATGGCTTTAATTATAAGTAAAGTTTAATTTTTTCCCCTCCAGCTTAAAGAAATGGTAGTTTTATTATAGTTGTTTTGCCCCACAAAAGCCTAATTTAGCCAGCACTTACCAAGGTATAAAGAGAAGATAGGAAGCGTCCTTCCAGGATTTGATTTAACGGGAGAGATTCCCACGGCTTGCTCCCGCATTCAGGGTAAATTGGAATAGGTGGCTGGGGAAATGAATGAATACGAATACTTGAAAAGAGGGGTCCCCCCCTCCCCACACACACACACTTTGCACACTTCTGCTTGTGGCAGTGTAAAAGATTCTTGTTTCTGTTGGGGTCCTGCAATGAGACAGGGGAGAGGGACTACTCATTGAGGTCTAGTGACTTGAGAAACAGGCCAGCCAGGGGCATCCCGTATTTGACAGAGGTGGTAATTATTATAAGCAGGCATGGTGTGGTGGTTAAGAGTGGTGGTTTGCAGCGGTGGACTCTAATCTGGAGAACCGGGTTTGATTCCCCGCTCCTCCACATGAGCGGCTGATGCTAATCTGGTGAACTGGGTTGGTTTCCCCACTCCTACACATGAAGCCACAGAACTGGGTGACCTTGGGCTAGTCACACTCTCTCAGCCTCACCTACCTCACAGTGTGTCTGTTGTGGGGAGGGAAAGGGAAGGTGATTGTAAGCCGCTTTATTTTTCCTTAAGTGGTAGAGAAAGTCGTTATATAAAAACCAACTCTTCTTCTCCTCCTCCTCCTCCTTCTTCCACACAAGTTTAGTGATTCAATGAGATGCTAAATAGGATGTCCTGAGGAACAGTATGGGTATTATAAAATGTAAGCTTCCTGTGCCTTAAACTGAGTTAGAGACATGGATTAGGTGCAGTCCTTTATACAGATGCATATTTGATGTAATCCGGCTCTATGTGCAGATTAAAACAATGCAAAGTGATTACTTTCTGAGGTTTTCTGTTCTTCTAGGGGGGTGAATTAAGACCCCTTTTGCTTCAAAAACTGGGGCATGAGATTGGGGTGATTTCAATGCCTTAATCGCTGTTTCTCTTTTCGAGAAATGCTTTAAAATAAAAGTGTAATTTTTTTTTTATTTTTTATAAAAGTGAATGTTTGACGGTTATCACAAAATACTAAAAAATCATATCAGGAAGGGTTGCCAAGTCTTGGTTGGGAAATTCCTGGAGATTTTGTAGTGGATCCTGGAGAGAGCAGGGTTTGGGGAAGGGAGGGTATAATGTCATAGGCCGTTTATGCTTGGTAATTAGCAGCATGTTCCAGGCGGAAGTGCCCCGCATATTTTTTTTTATTTCTTCACGCTGAACCATCATTCCAGAGACTTCACTGCCTCGCATTTCATAAGAGCCCCTTTAATGCGACCTTTTGTATTTGCTCCGCCCCCACATTGAAGCATTCACTGAAGGAAGCATGCAGAATCCCAACCGTGGCTTAGCTATGCAAACGACTAATGCTAATGGCTATGCAAATGAAGGAACGAAGGAGCAGGCAAGTGGGTAGTGGTGGAATTTGTTTGACTTTCTCCTCTTGCGAATAGTTATTTTAAAGGTCAGGTTTAAAAAAGGAGCTGGAGGATCTCTATCAGCTGGAGATCAGTTATAATAGCAGGAGATCTCCAGCTAATACCTGGAGGTTGGTAGCCCTATACTAGTTGGAGATTTCCTGCTATTAGAAATGATCTCCAGCTAGGGTTGCCAAGTCCCTCTTTGCCACCGGCAGGAGGCTTTGGGGGCAGAGCCTGAAGAGGGCAGGGTTTGGGGAGGGGAGGGACTTCAATGCCCTAGAATGTCCAATTGCCATAGCGGCCATTTTATCCAGGTGAACTGATCTTTAGCAGCTGGAGATCAGTCGTAATAGCAGGAGATCTCCAGCTAATACCTGGAGATTGGCAGCTCTATACTAGCTGGAGATTTCCTGCTATTAGAAACAATCTCCAGCTAGGGTTGCCAGGTCCCTCTTCACCACTGGCAGGAGATTTTTGGGGTGGAGCCTGAGGAGGGTGAGGTTTGGGGAGGGGAGGGACTTCAATGCCATAGAGTCCAATGGCCAAAGCGGCCATTTTCTCCAGATGAACTGATCTTTATCGGCAGGAGATCAGTTGTAATAGCAGGAGAACTCCAGGTAGTGCCCTACCTTGGCAACCCTATCTCCAGCCAATAGTGATCAGTTCACCCAGAGAAACCCCACTCTCCTCAGTCCCAGCCCCCCAAACCTCCCTATCAAACCTCCCTATAGGCAACCCTATCAGCAATGGAAGGAGGGAGTTCTGTTGGGCCTGTTTACATTCTGAACAGACCTTCTCATTGTCTCTGATAAGTGCAACTCTTGTCAGTCGATGACACCAGTAATGTAAAAGGATTTGCCATAGATAAAAGACAGGTGACAGATGGAACTGGGAAGGACCGGGCGTATAGCTAATGTTAGTCCATTAAGGACTCTCTTCATTCTTCCCAGGACACTTACTTTAATCCCTGCAAAATATCACTGCGAACCCGAAGAGATAAAGGCCAGTGCATTAACCAAAGGGGGAGGACAGGAAAGAAGCTCGGCTAACATTATATCAGTATAATTGACCTTAAAGTATTCACTTATCTGTCAGAGGCAACCAATTATTTTTTTTATCTTTGCAGAGCTAATTTTAATGGAATTCTTAATGAGGAAAGAAAAGTATAAAAATATGCTAATTTTGCATTCATTTTTAATTTACTTGAGGGGGAAAAGGGCATAAGCACAGGATAGAGGCTTTTTTCCCGCAATGTTATTATAAATCCAATTAAGTTAACAAACATAAATGTGGGGAAAGGAACTGAGAAGTCTCCACTGAAACTGATTTTGCACAACACGCCGTTTGGACCCGATGGGCGTTGTTGCTGTGGGGAGGGACTGCGATTCAGTTGCGTGGGCTCCTTATTTACGGTTGCTTGCAATCGATACAGGATATGAACATGTGTGCCAAGAAATGGGTGGTCCCCATTCGCCCAGTTCTCCGAAGGAGTCTATAATTCCCAGACATGAGAGCCACAAACGTGTCTCTGAGAGAAAGAGAATGCTTTCAATATCATGCTTTGGTTTGAGGTGGGTATAAGACTAGATTGAAAGGAAGCAGGAATACTGTGTTAGCATTGTATTGTACTTGGTGAGTCCCAGGTTCTCTGTCTATTGCTGGAAGAATGAGGAGGAGGAGGAGGAGGAGGAGGAGGAGGAGGAGGAAGAGGAATATGTGGATGTGAGACCACCAAGGAAGTTCAGGGTCACTACCCAAAGGCAGGCAATAACAAACCATCTCGGTCATCTCTTGCCTTGAAAACCTCATGAGGGGGTCGCCATAATTCAATTGCGACTTGACGGCAAAAAAAAAAGGAAAAGAAAAGAAAGAAGAAGAGTTGATTTTTATATGCTGACTTTCTCCACCACTTAAGGAAGAATCAAACTGCCTTACAATCACCTTCCCTTCTTCTCCCCACAACAGACACCCTGTGAGATAGGTGGGGCTGAGAGAGTGTAACTGGCCCAAGGTCACCCAGCTGGCTTCGTGTGTAGGAGACGGGAAACAAATCCAGTTCCCCAGATTAGCCTCTGCCACTCATGTGGAGGAGTGGGGAATCAAATCTGGTTCTCCACTGCTTCAAACCACTGCTCTTAACCACTGCATCACTCTGGCTCTCAAAGGGGTTTGAGAAGAAAGGGGTTTGGGATCCAGACGCTTCTGTGGGTGCTGCCCATGGAGCGCCATTTTTTTTTCTCCCACAGGAGCATGAAATGCCCTATGAAATCCAGTTCCTGAGGGTCCCCTCTACTCCAGGGAAAGGGTTGGGAGAAAATGGCGGCTTTGGCAATTGGACTCTATGACATTGAAGTCCTTCCCTTCCCCAAACCCCACCCTCCTCAGGCTCCACCCCCAACACTTCCTGCCAATAGTGAAGAGGGACCTGTCAACCCCAGTGGAAGTAACGTCGTTTCTGTTTACGCTGACTGGGAAAGGCTTCTTGCTGGGACGGTTTACTTCTTTGATGTTGCGTGCTTTTTTCTTTTTAATGGGATCCTTGTGGGATCTAAGCCGAAAGGCTAACTAATGATACTTTTGGTCACAGATTAAAGAATTGCAGGCTTATTTAATGGGGCAACTTGCGTATTTGACAAATTGTAAATTGCGTTTCAGAAATATTTTTTTCCCAAGGTATTGGGATGCTTGTGGCTGTACGAAATAGCGCTAATATGTAAGACTAGCTTACAAATTGTTAGCTGTTTTTTTAGGATTTGTGTTGCCTTACAAAATACAACATGTTAAAAGAAAAAACCTCCTGAGGGAGGAAATGAAAAAAGCTCTTACTCAAGAGTCAATACTCATCCATAACAAAGGAAGAGAAATGTGTGGTTTACTACTGATAAGAAATATGCAGCTCTACCTCTTTTTTATTTAAATAAATTGCCTTATGTGTTCGTGCACGTTCTCTGTAAATAATGTTTTAATTAAAATAAAAATAAAAATCTACAAGGCTCCAAGCACTTATCTGTGGATATCAAGGGGAAAAAAACTTATGTTTCTATTTACAAGGCAAAGTCTTGTAAGCAAAATTCATTTAACATGTCAGCGTAAGCATGAGAAAAAGAATGGTATGAACACGATCTGATAAACAATGTGATAAAAATGCCTACTATAAAGCCAACAATGAAGTGTGGTATATTTGTTAGAGTGTTAGAATAATACTTCAGATAATAATAATAATAGTAAGTGCTGTCAAGTCACAACCACATTGATGACAATCTGATGGGATTTTCAAGGCAAGAGAGGAACAGAGGTGGTTTCCTGTTGCCTGTCTCTGCATAGCAACTAGGGTTGCCAAATGCCCGGTGGTGGAGGGTAAAATCCCGCCAATCCAGCAGGCTGCCCGCTGACCAGCTGAGGGCCGGCGGGCAACGCGTGCACCCGTGCAATGCACCTACGTCACATTCAGGTTTACCCGGAAGTGACACGGACGCTCTAGCAGCCTCCACAGAAACTCTAAGGAAACCATAGAGTTTGGGCAGAGATTGTGAGAGCATCCGCACCGCTTCTGAGCAAACCCAAAAGTGACATAGGCACGTTACGTGGGATGTGCGAGCGCATTGCGCCAGGTGCATGTGCATGTCGTGCTTCGCAGCAACGCTCCTAGAAAGCTCTCACCAATGGAGCTACAGGTCCCGGTAAGCCTAATAGCAACTGAGGACTTCCTTGGTGATCTCCCATCCAAATACTAACCAGGGCCAGCCCCGCTGAGCTTCCCTGACAAGCTCAGGCTGGTCTGTGCTATTCAGACTGCTAGGTCTTCAGATACCTGGATTCAAATCCCCCCTCTGTCTGAAGCTGATTGGATAACAGGGCATTCCAGATATGACAGGGTATTCCAGATGTGAGGCACCACCACTGAAAATGCTCTGACTCAAGAGTTGCCAACCTCCAGGTAGGATGTGGAGATCTTCTAGCATTACAACTGATCTCCAGACTATAGGGATCAGTTCTCCTGGAGAAAATGGCGACTTCAGAGGGTGGACTCTATGGTGTTATATCCTGCTGAGTTCCCTTCCCTCCCCAAACCCCCACACTCCCCAGGTTCCATCCTCAGATCTCCTGGATTTCCCAACACAGAGTTGTAGGGTGGCCAGGTCCCTCTTCGCCAACAGCGGGAAGTTTTTGGGGCAGAGTTTGAGGAGGGCGGGGTTTGGGGAGGGGAAGGATTTCAATGGCTCAGAGTCCAGTTGCCAAAGTGGCCATTTTCTCCAGGTGAACTGATCTCTGTTGGCTGGAGATCAGTTGTAATAGCAGGGGAGCTCCAGCTAGCACCTGGAGGTTACAATAATGTTATACCTGGACCACAGTATAGGAAGTTAGTCAAGCTTATGCAGTCACTATGGCAAAGTTAAATGAATACACGTATATAAAGAGCCAACAACCAAATTCTTCCCGTGAGTGTAATATATTTTTTAAGAATTTTTCTTTGAATATTTTTTGGTTTTGTTACTGCACAAACACCATATATTCAGTATGTTTTTGTACACTCTTTCATGGAAACAACAATAATTAAAATCATATGTAACAAAAATAAATATAAATCAGGACTATATACAACCAAGACAGGGATCCGGTAAGTATGCCTGTTTCAGAGTCTATTTCCTCAGTTGGTGTATATAAATTGTCCATAAATCATAAATAATGTCAATAATATTGTCGAAGGCTTTCACGGTCAGAGTTCATTGGTTCTTGTAGGTTATCCGGGCTGTGTAACCGTGGTCTTGGAATTTTCTTTCCTGACGTTTCGCCAGCAGCTGTGGCAGGCATCTTCAGAGTAGAAGGACAGACTGTCCTTCTACTCTGAAGATGTCTGCCACAGCTGCTGGAGAAACGTCAGGAAAGAAAATTCCAAGACCACGGTTACACAGCCCGGATAACCTACAAGAACCAATGTCAATAATGATTGTTATAATCCTTCTTCTTTTTCTTTTGCAGGTTAATGTCCCGCATTGAAATACTGTTGCTCCTTGTTATTGCTTGGAGTTCCTCTCTTGGAGGTTTCCGTTTTTAAGTCTAACATAATTCATTAAAAATATTTTTATATTATTAACATGTTATTGGCTAATCAATACTACAACATGCATGAAGTTTACACACATTTAACTTACTCACCGACCACTTTTCACGTCTGAAATATCCTAGCGGGTGCTTCACAATCAATGTTACAATAGCATCAGGCTGGATATTATTCTAACACTCTAACATAACATGTTAATAATATAAAAATATTTTTAATGAATTATGTTAGACTTAAAAACGGAAACCTCCAAGAGAGGAACTCCAAGCAATAACAAGGAGCAACAGTATTTCAACGCGGGACATTAACCTGCAAAAAAAGAAGAAGAAGGATTATAACAATCATTATTGACATTATTTATGATTTATGGACAATTTATATACACCAACTGAGGAAATAGACTCTGAAACAGGCATACTTACCGGATCCCTGTCTTGGTAGTATATAGTCCTGATTTATATTTATTTTTGTTACATATGATTTTAATTATTGTTGTTTCCAAGAAACAGTGTACAAAAACATACTGAATATATGGTGTTTGTGCAGTAACAAAACCAAAAAATATTCAAAGAAAAATTCTTAAAAAATATATTACACTCACGGGAAGAATTTGGTTGTTGGCTCTTTATATATGTGTATTCATTTAACTTTGCCATAGTGACTGCATAAGCTTGACTAGCACCTGGAGGTTGGCAACCCTACAGAGGTGGCAGCCCTTGTTGTCCCTTGCCTCACCTCTGCCAACGGGCACAGATAGCAGGGTTTGAGAAGCAGATCTCAACTAGTGGGATGGACAGTACAGGAGGAGGAGTTGTTGGTAGTGGTGGTTTTTCAAGCAAGTCCTTCAAGGTGGTGGTTATTCATCACGTCATTTAATGACTTAAAGTGAAGAATCAGCACTTAGAATTTTGCACTGAAACCATCTATGTGACCAGTTGGACCCCTTTGTTAAGCTTAGCTACATAAACCAGAAAAAACCACAGAAGACACTATGATAATAGGATTGTACATATGTACCATATACACGTACACACACACAAACACACACACACACATTGTTGGGAGTGTGTAATGCATCTCTATAAATAAATGTACTGCTGTAATGCTGTGTGTATATAAGGCTATAAAAATATATCACCACGGATATAATGCAATCCAGGGCTTACATAAAAACCCCATATCCTGATTAAAAGAAAGGATGTGCATTCGTATTCAGAAATATTCAGAATTCACCGGATAATACCATCTTTGGATAGTTCGGAATGTATCTGAATCCAAATTTGATAATTCCGAATATCTGTAATAATTCCTAATATTCGGAATCCCATTTACTCCACAGAAAGCAAAAGGCTAGGCTGCTGCTTCCTCTAGGAAGAAAGTGAAATCTATTTCTCAGGCATCCTGGAGTGATTTCTTGAGAAATGAACTGTAAAATACCTCAGGCGCTCTGGCACCAAGGGTAGTGGGGGCCGAGAACTCGGTGTCCCCTGACTGGTGTTGCCATGGGTTTCCCAAGGGGGGTGGCTGGGGCGAGAGCAAAGCCTGTGAATGATGTCTGCCTGCACCAATGACACCTGGCAGCAGGCACACAGACACCGGAAGGTATTTTCCCATTGGCTCTTTCCAATTGAAAGGTGGGCATAGCTGCTTATCAATCCCCTGAGCACTTGCTGTCGGGGTAGGATCTGTCTGGTGCGAGTCTGCTAAAGAATGGAATAATATATAATGAAATAGTCAAAAAACGATCACAGAATACTACAATGGATAGCAATCTATATAGTGCCTAAGCATACATGTAGACAAACATTACAGTCCAGCCTCACACGGGGGTAAATAAGACAGAGAAATCCAACAAGACGTGAAGAATACTGATGGTCAGGGAAGTGTGGATGCTGATCCAAAATGGATCGAAAGGGTCCAAAAGAGATCAAAGAAGGAGACGGATACAAATTAGAAGTCCATTTCTGCCATAGGCTTCATCAGTCATTCGATCTCAAAAGATCTCTTCTGAGATCGAATGATTGAATACTGAATATTTATAGACTCTTCTTGTTGGATTTCTCTGTCATTTACCCCCATTTCTCTGTCTTATTTGTACAGTAATTGTCCTTTTATTTCTAATATTTTGGTTTATTTTCGTTTTTTGGATGATGCTTTCATGGTCCTAAATAATAAGCAACACTATGATGAATTAATAGTCTGGCTTAATTCAAAAAATCCACATATTCAGTGGACAGGACAGATGCACAAAAACAAAATTAATTTTTTGGACTTAACTGTGGCTGTTACCTCGGATTTAACTTTATCAGTGCAACCATTTAAAAAAATCACAGACAAAGGAGCACTCCTTCATTACAACTCTTTTCACCCAAAACATTTAAAGCAAAACCTACCCTATGGTCAATTCCTCAGGCTTCGTAGGAATGCTACAGAACAAGCTATTTACAATCAAGCAGCTGATGATTTGACCAAAGTACTTCTTTCTAGAGGTTATCCACATGAAGTGATTTCTCAAGCTAGAGCTAAAGTGGATAACATGGATCGTTCTACATTAATTAGTGACCAAAGAAGGCAAAGTGTGTTTCAAGGGATTACCTCATCTTTACAATTTTCTACCCATACCAGGGATATTCAAAATATCATATATAAGCATTGGCATCTAGTACAGGAAATTCCTGGCTGTACTATAAAGCCCAGATTTGGCTATAGAAAGACTTCCTCTTTAAGGGATCAATTAATTCATACAGATGCCTTACTTAAAAAATCTTCTACTATCCCATTGGGTCATTATAGATGTGGACAATGTAACATGTGCCCATTTTCTTTGCCAGTAAAAGAATTTACCAACCCTGTTACTAATTTTTGTTTTAAATTAAAACATTTCTCAAACTGTAATAGCAAAAATGTTATTTATTTATTGAGATGTCCATGTGGTCTACTTTATGTAGGAAAGACAACTAGACCCATTAAATTACGTGTGGGTGAACACAGGTCACGTATTCGCAATAACGTAGTAGAGGCCCCTTTAGTTTCACATTACAATGAAATGAGACATGCTGACACTGACATTCAGTTCTTTGTGATCTGGCAATATGCACCCAAACCTCACACAAAACAAAATATAGACAGACTTCTGTCTCAACAAGAAAATCGCTTTATTTTTATGTTTAACACAATGTCTCCTTATGGATTGAATACAGCCTATGATTATTCCTGTTTTTTGTAAAATGACCTGGTAGCTTTGAACATGTAATTGGCACAAGGCCTTCTCTTGTTTCTAAAATGTACTGTTTCTTTAATGCTAGTTGCACCTGTTGGCAATATAGCACATTTAAGCATTGCTATGAGTACTCATTGTTAAGAATGCTACAAGCCTTCCTCATGACAGATGTGATATTATTCACTGGCATTTGGTATGTATGTGTTAAGACTCCTCTGTATAATTATATTAGCAATATTAGTATTCTTAAGATTGTATAGCATATTCAAGTCTCGCATTTTTGTATTATTTTTCTTATATAGAGTCAAATATACTAGCTCAAGCCACCTTAAGCCCGATGGACAAAGCATCAGCGAAATAGGAAAATACCGGAATCCTATTTCGGGCTTAAAATATTCTAAGGAAATTCTCCTCAAAGTAAAGGGCAATTTAGCCCCAATTTTTGTTACAATTTACTTTAAAATCAAGTTTTGGCTCAAAATTCTTCGGCTACATACAGCCAATATCGATCTGCAACTACCTTTGCCTGTGGTACCTGTTTCATTTGCGGCTTGGCATGCCGCTAGTGCCGCCCCAGTGAACGGATCTCCAGCCTTCACCTGGAACTTGGCAACCGGGAGACCTCACCTGGCGAAAATTATTTTCACCACGGGACTTTGTTTGCTTCTGTTTCACTGTATAAGGTTTGATTTTTATGACTGAATTATAAAAAGTCTTATTGATGTTTCCAGTAGCCATCAGTGCTTGTTATTTTCCTTCAACTCTGTTATTATAGCACGAGGGACGATTTTTGAATTGTGTAATCTCCAGGTAATAGCAGAAGATTTCCTGCTATTACAACTGATCTCCAGCCAATAGGGATCAGTTCACCTGGAGAAAATGGCCGCTTTGGCAATCGGACTCTATGGCATTGAAGTCCCTCCTCTCCCAAACCCCTCCCTCCTCAGGCTCCACCCCCAAAATCTCCCGCCGATAGCAAAGAGGGACCTGGCAACCCTAACTGTAATGTTTGTTTACATGTATGCTTAGACACTATATAGATTGCTATACATTGTAGTATACTGCGTATGATTTCTGTCTATTTCATTATATATTGTTCCATTCTTTAGCCTGGTGTTGTTGTTTTCGTTCATATGGTGCGAGCCCGCAGCCGTTTTCTCTGTCTTTTTCTGAACGCCTCCATTGACATCACATTCTCTACATCTCATTGTATATTATTTACTTAATATAATTAGGGATAAGATTTAGTTTAATACATTATAAATTAACGGGAATTTTATATTAGGTTGAGGCCCCTTTGGGGTATAGCAGGCAGGGGAATACAATTTTGTTACGTATGGATAAATAGATTAAAATTAGTTAATAGGTTTCATCTCTGTGTGTGGTTTTCATTGGGAGAGTCTGTGTTCTGCCATAGCAGAATTAGAGCCAGAGTGATGCAGTGGTTAAGAACAGTGGTTTGGAGCGGTGGAGTCTGATCTGGAGAACCGGGTTTGATTCTCCACTCCACCATATGAGTGGTGGAGGCTAATCTGGTGAACTGGGTTTGTTTCCCGGCTCCTACACACGAAGCCAGCTGGGTGACCTTGGGCAAGTCACTCTCTCTCAGCCCCACCTACCTTACAGGGTGTCTGTTGTGGGGAGGGGAAGGGAAGCCGGTTTGATTCTGCCATAAGTGGTAGAGAAAGTTGGCATATAAAAACCAACTCCTCCTCCTACTCCTACTCCTTCTTCTGATGGAGATTCCTCCACATATCCATTCTGCACCAACCTGGGACACTTATTTATTTATATAGACAGTTATACCTTGCTTTTTCTCCCCATTCCAGACCCAAAGGGGCTTACAACATCATTCTTCCCTCCTCCATTTTATGCCCACAAGAACAATACTGTGCAGTAGGTTAGGACAAGAGACAGTGATTGGCCTAAGGTAGGGTTGTCAACCTCCAGGTGGTAGCTAGAGATTTCCTGCTATTACGACTGAGTTCAGTTCACCTGGAGAAAATGGGCTCTATGGAAGATTAACTCTGTGGCAATACACCCCATTGAAGTCCCTCCCATCCCCAAACCCCACCCTCCTTGGGCTCCACCCCCAAAATCTTGAGGTATTTCCCAACCTGGAGCACAAGGTCACCGCAGCAGAGTGAGGATTCAAACCCGGGTTTCCCAGATTCTTGACTGACACTCTAGCCAATACACTGCATTGGCTCTTGAAAAGAAGCCTACTCTGGATGTTCTGCTGTTGAAAAATGTCTGTCAGCACTTACATGCTCTCCAGCTGCATTGTGGGATTTTGCACTTCTGGTTTGTTGGAGATACTGTAAATGACAGAGATGTCCCAAATGGAAGAACAAAGTGTGCATATGAGAGCCAGTGTTGTGTTGTGGTTATGAGTGTTGGACTAGTATCTGGAAGTCCTAGGTTCAAATCCCTACTCGTGACGTGGAGGCTCATTGGGTGATAGGGTTGCCAGCTCCGAGTTAGGAAATTGCTGGAGGTTTGGGGGGTGGAGTCAAGGGAGGGTGGGGTTTGGGGATGGGAGGGACTTCAATGAGGTATAATGCCACAGAGTCCATCTTCCAAAGCAACCATTTTCTCCAGGTGAGCTGATCTCTGTCACCCGGAGATCAGTCGTCATCCCAGGAGATCTCCAAGTCCCACATGGAGGTTGGCAACCCTACCTCACAGGTTTGTTGTGAGCATAAAATGGAAGTGAGGAGAACAAGACAAGCTGCTTTGGGTCCCTGCTGGGGAGAAAGGCGTGGCACAAATAAAACAAACAAATAAATGTGTCCAGGGAATACATCTGTACAGATAACTGGGAGCTGGCGAGCCAACCTCCTTGGACAAAAAGCAGCTCGCAAGACTATTATTCAAGTTATAAATCCAGCACACAACAGATGCTCGAGTTTTACTAATACAGACTGAAAATCCATGTAATCCCTGCTTGACTTAATCGAACAGCCTCAGCCCTGCATGAAATAAATCACTGGTTCCTTGTCTGGAGGAAAATTATTTCAAATGACTCGATTGTCCCATCTGTCCCAGAAAGCCGTTGCATTTATACAAGGCCTTCAGGGCGGAACGAGTCACGGCTCACTTTGTAAAATAAGTGATCTATATATCTCGGAAATCTTGAGAATTTATAGCAAGGTGGGCTTTGCTTTGTGCTCATAATGTCTATATAACACTGGTAGTCTAGTGACTTCTTGTGGTTTTGGTGGCATCCCTAATTCATGGAATTTAAAGTCCCTGTAAAGTCCTTAGGTAAAGTGAAGGACATGTCCTTATTTATTACAACTATTTACTTATGTAAGTTTTTTTTCATTAAAACATTTCTATCCCTTTGTTGGGGCAGGCGGAGTGTCCTCCAAAGCAGCTCGCAGTGATATAAAACCCATAGATAGGATGTACTATATAGAATAAATCACGATGGGTAGCCTGTCTGTAGCAGTAGAAAAAAGCAAGAGTCCAGTAGCACCTTAAAGACTCACAAAATTTATGGCAGGGTGTGAGCTTTCGTGAGCCTCAGCTTACTTATTCAGATACCCTGAAAGCTTGTACCCTGCCAGAAATTTTATTAGTCTTTAAGGTGTACTGGACGCTTGCTTTTTTGTACTATATAGAATAAAACCACCAACAGTTGAATAGGTAAATGGCTAGCAACTCTGAGAACTAGCAAAGAGTCAGCCTTAAGTTAAGCTAAATCTAGAAGGTATAAATATGTTTTGGCAGCCCTCTGGAAAGCCACAATGTGTGTGTGTAAAGTGCCGTCAAGTTGCAGCTGACTTATGGCGATCCCTTATGGGGCTTTCAAGGCAAGAGACTAACAGAGGTGGTTTGTCATTGCCTTCCTCTGCATAGCAACCCTGATATTCCTTGGTGGTTTCCATCCAAATACTAACCAGGGCTGACCCTAGGGTTGCTAGGTCCCTCTTTGCCACTGGAGGGACGTTTTTGGGACAGAGCCTGAGGAGGGTGGGGTTTGGGGAGGGGAGGGACTTCAGTGTCATAGAGCCCAGAAGCCAAAGCAGCCATTTTCTCCAGGGGAACTGATCTCTATCGGCTGGAGATCAGTTGTAATAGCAGGAGATCACCAGCTAGTACCTGGAGGTTGGCAACTTTAACTGACCCTGCTTAGCTTCCGAGATCTGATGAGATTGGGCTGTACCATGCTGCCTTCCCTCCCGGAAAGCCACAATGTGTCTGTGTGTTAAGTGCCATCAAGTCGTTTCCGACTCATGGCGACCCTATGAATCAATATGAATCAAGGCGAAGAAGGCCTTGAAAATAGGGCACGATCCAGCGAGGGTCTAATGGGGGGAGGGGCTTGACTTGGGGGGCGGCGTTGAAGGCCCTGGGGCCGCTTGTAGCCCTCTGAGCAAGCCCAGAAGCATATATTGCGCTGCCTTTTCAAAGAATGGGAAGGTTAGCACCCTCCTCTGTCCCCATAACCCTTCCTGTTTGGTGCCTTTCCCCGGTGGATTTTCCTTAAGTAGATGGGTGGGCTGTGTGGGGAGGCTCTACCCAGTGCACGCGTATGGGAAAGGGTATTATGGGAAAGCCGTAATCGTAGGAGGGCCCGAATGGGAGGTTTATAGCCAGAGGTGGTCTCTCTGTGTGTGTGGCTAATAGGAGATCTGCAGCTAGGTAGGAGAGGCCTATGGGTGGGGGAAGTTATAGCTATATAGGGCAGAATAGTTAGATGGCACGGAGTTGCCATTATTATTGAATCTTTGGGAGGGGCTGTGGCTCTGTGGTAGAGCCTCTGCTTGGCATGCAGAAGGTCCCAGGTTCAATCCCCGGCATCTCCAGCTAAGGGGACCAGGCAAGGAGGCAATGTGAAGGGCCTCTGCCTGAGACCCCGGAGAGCCGCTGCCTGTCTGAGTAGACAATACTGACTTTGATGGACCGAGGGTCCAATTCAGTATAAGGCAGCTTCATGTGTTCATGTGTCCTCCAAAGTGTCCTATCTGTAACACAATGGAGCCACAATGGAGGGAGCCAAATGGGCTTCCTGGGTGAGAGATTCCTTCATTGGAGGGCCACCATTGAAAAGGCCCTGTGGCATGTTGCAACCTGCCCCCGTGGTGATTCTTATTTATAAATGTCTATATTACCTCATTATGGGCTACCCTTCTGTAGCATTTCTAAGGGCCCAACCCTACAATACTACGTGTAGCGGCTAGTGGCAGTGGATGCAGATGCGCTGTGTGGATCAAAAGATGCATCCGATGGGCCTGAATTAAGTTTGCCAACTCTGGGGTGGGAAATACCTAGAAATCTGGGGGTGGAGCATTGGGAGGGTGGGGTTTGGGGGGGGACCTCAGCAGGGATATGATGCCATAGAATCCATCCTCCAAGGCTGACATTTTCCTCAGGGGAACTGATCCCTGTAGCCTGGAGATCAGTTATAATTCCAGGAGATTTCAACGCCCCACCTGGAAACTGACAACTGTAGCCTGAATTAGCCTTGCCGTGTGGAGGGAATGCACACCCCAAAGCATATCATGGAGGGTACATGCAACGGTGAGTTCTTCTGCCTTAATTTTGGATAAGGTTGCCAGCCTCCAGGTACTAACTGGAGGTCTCCTGCTATTACAACCGATCTCCAGCTGACAGAGATCAGTTCCCCTGGAGAAAGTGGCGGCTTTGGCAATGGGACTCTATGGTATTGAAGTCCTTCCCCTCGCCAAACCCCGCCCTCCTCAGGCTCCACCCCAAAAACCTGCTGCCGGTGGCAAAGAGGGACCTGGCAACCCTATCTTTGGATTGGTGTGGCATCATTTCTGGGTTTTATCAGGAAGTGACATAACACTGTGACATGACGCCGACAGCAATCTTTTGATTTATTTTTCTCCGGCTGAGGGGCGATGATGGACAGCAGGTGTTGTTGGCGGGAGGTCTCCTGCTGTGGCAGGAGACCTGGAAACCCTGTTAATTCAGGGTTAGCTCTGGCCTGAAAACATATTCTTTCTTTTTTTTTACTTTATTGTGCAACATTCAGAAATTAAAACGTATCATGGAAACTGAAGATATTAAGTCGTGTTCTAAATAGACGTCCATCCCCACATCTCTGGTGGGGGAAATGGCTCTTCCTAGCTGTTTGAAGGCATCATTTAATGTTTTCCTCTCATCAGTGGATGTCTGTTCAGGTTGTCTAGCAGCCCACATGGGTGGGATTATTTGTTCAGGTTGCTTCCTGCTAACTGGCTTGATTAACTCAGGAAGCCAGATGTGCATTTTTCGGCGGCTTTTGTATTACCTACCAATTTTATCTGGCATTTCATTATCAAAATGTCTCGTACTTTTCCCCACAGGTGGGGGAAAGATTATTTTTTGCATGCGTGCGTTTGACAGACAACCTTATGACAACTCAGGATAATACAAGCTGAGGCAAAAATGTTGTTTATATTCTGATCCAGAACATTCGGAGGTATTTAATCCCCAGCTATGTGGAGAGAAAGGACACTGCTGTGAGCAGGCCTGTTGCCTGGTTTCCAAGGCCCCTCAGCAAGCACTTTGAACTGGCCTCATTCTTACGCCGACTGTGCAATTCTAAGCAGAGTTACAACTTTATATACCAACTAAAGTCAATAGGTTTAGGAGGACATAACTCTACTTCAGATTGCTCTGGAAGAAGAAGGAGGAGGAGGAGAACGTGACTTTTTAGTAGTAACCATGGATAGTCCTAATCTCCATGAACATGTCCACTCCCCTCTTAAAGCTTTCCAAGTTGGTGACCATCACCACATCCTGGGGCAGAGAGTTCCACAATTTAACTATGGAAGAAGAAGAAGAAGAAGAAGAAGAAGAAGAAGAAGAAGAAGAAGAAGAAGAAGAAGAAGAAGAAGAAGAAGAAGAGGAGGAGGAGGAGGAGGAGGAGGAGGAGGAGTTTTTAATATGCTGACTTTCTCTACCACTTAAGGCTTACCTTCCCTTCCCCTCCCCACAACAGACACCTTGTGAGGTAGGTAGGGCTGAGAGAGCTCTAAGAGAGCTGTGACTAGCCCAAGGTCACCCAGCTGGCTTCATGTATAGGAGTGGGGAAACCAACCAGCTTCACCAGATTAGAGTCCGCTGCTCGTGTGTAGGAGTGGCGAATCAAACACGGTTCTCCAGATTAGAGTCCACTGCTCCAAGACCCACTAAATTTGCCAAAAACCCAGCTAGAACTCCACAGGCCTAGCTTAAATGGAGCCATTAGAACCAGCTCTAACAAGAAGGTCTTAAACATTTCCAGA
Source organism: Euleptes europaea (assembly GCF_029931775.1). NCBI lineage: Eukaryota > Metazoa > Chordata > Lepidosauria > Squamata > Sphaerodactylidae > Euleptes > Euleptes europaea. The sequence continues at coordinate 45,938,945 of NC_079326.1, forward strand.
AGAAAGTACATTTTGGACAGGCCTCTAACCTATTTACCGTTGCATGGCAGCCCCCACCACAAAAGCATTTATTTAGCTCCCCCCGCTAGGGTTGCCAGCTCTGGGTTGGGAAGTTCCTGGAGATATTGGGGGTGGAGCCTGGGGAGGATGGAGTTTGGGGAGGGGAGGGGACTAAGAGGGGTATAATGCCATAGAGTCCACCTTCCAAGGCAGCCATTTTCCCCAGGGGAACTCTGTTGTCTGGAGATCAGATGTAATTCTGGGAGGTCTCCAGCCACTAGGGTTGCCAGGTCCCTCTTTGCCACTAGTGGGAGGTTTTTAGGGTCGAGCCTGAGGAGGGCAGGGTTTGGGGAGGGACTTCAATGACATAGAGACCAATTGCCAAAGCTGCCATTTTCTTCAGGTGATAGAGATCAGTTCCCCTGGAGAAAATGGCCATTTTGGCAATTGGACTCTATGGTATTGAAGTCCCTCCCCTCTCCAAATCCCGCTCATGTGGAAGAGTGAGGAATCAAACCCTGTTCTCCAGATTAGAGTCCACCACTCCTAACCACTGCACCACATGGGCAAAGACAGAGGTTTATGGATTTAAACATAATACTGTGTTCAAGTTTCTGATATTAAAAAAACATCGACCCAAATGTACACATGGTTTCCTAGGGTTATCAAAGTTTGTGTTGATCAGGGGAATCACAGATTTTCCATATGTTGCTTTGAAGCCCCTCTGGGAATATGGCTGCCACATCTAGATTGGAAGGCTGGCTCTAGCCCCTGCCCTTAAACAATTTCACACTGCCATGACACCTACAACATAACCTGAGGGGCAGCTGCATATTCAGACTATTTGTGCAATCTTCCCTGTCTCAAAAAAGGGGGAGACAATTTCACAAATTATCTGTGCACGGGATTGCTGTAAACTCAGTGGGGGTATATGAACATTCCCACCTCCCCATCTATGTAGATGTACATACGAACCAGATGTACATACAAACCAGGTTTCCCTAGCCATAGTTACTGTTGAACAGGGGATTTATTGGAACCTGTTCGCAATTGGGGAAATCTTTGGTCTTGGTGCACACTACCTCTGCACATACAAGGTTCTTCGTCTAAAGGTTTCAGCAAAAGTTGGTCATTGAGTCGAATAGTCCTGTAGTGACTCTTTATGTATACATTAGTGTTTTCTGCTCATTTTATGCGGTAAAATATACTTTTTATTATTTTGTCTACTGACTCATCCAGTCTTCCCGTATATACCAGTTATTACCAGTGTCAGATTGAGATGTTGTGTTTTATGATTTGATTATATCTGATCTAAAAAGGCAACTCTAGTGCAAAACATAGATGGTCCATGCTGCGCTGGAATATAAAAAAACCCATTCAAGAGTTGTTATTCTTGGGGGTGAGTGTTAAAAGACATTTCATGAATGTAAGTCTTTCACATTTTTGACATTGCAGCAAATTGATTAATTTAGTCACTAAAAGGGGAGGGGAATAAAGTGCTAAAAGTTCATTGCGAAATGTATCCTTCTAAAGAAGGAATGGGTTTGGAAATATATAAACACTGAGATTGGAAATATATATAGTGAGATTACTGTTGCAAACAATGTCGCAATAAACGAGAACAAAGCAAAGCTAACTCATGAACCTGAAATGGATCATAGTATATTGTTTTGATTTCTGCTCGACATAAAGAACTCATCTTTAAAAAAAAAAAAAAAATAAGGCCACAGTTTGCCTTTTGCTGAACCATTCAACATATTTGAAAGAAGAAAAGGAGCCAACACGCACATAAATGTTTATTTTACGTAGTGTATTGTAAGTCCATCCCTCCTTACCTCTTCTTGCCCCTGCCTCCCACCAGTACATTTCCTAAATGGCTTTGGTCCAACATATCCGAGAAATTACCTCTTCCCCCGTCTCCCATTATGATCTCTGAGAATCACTAAAGATGTTTTCTTAATGATGCCATCTGTGCATCATGTTCAGGAAGCAAAGACACCAACAGTGTCATCTGATGCAGAGTTATTGAAGTCAGTGGGCTTACACTGGAGTAATTTCTCATAAGAGTGCACTGTGGAAGAGGCTTTCTTGGTGGTTGCCCCCAAGTATGGAACTCCCTCCTACTTATGGAAGCTTATTTATTACATCATGAAACTCTGGGGCAGCCCCAGCCTTCTTGGTGGAACAGTCTACCAAGTAGGAATACTCCTGATAAGGAACCCATTTCCACAAAAGAGTACAGCACTGTGCAAGCTGATGTCAGGTAAAGGGTCCAAGCCAAGATACATCAATCTTGCTGTCACTAAACAGATCTAGGTTAGATGAGACATCTGGGAACCTTGCATATTTATTTTACTTTATTTATTTATTGCATTTTTATCCTGCCCTCATTCCCGGCAAGCCGGGCTCAGAGCGGGTCACGACATAATCATAAAACACTGATTGAAACGTACATTAAAACCCGTGCTTCGCGTTACAATAAAGCAAGATGGTATTTCATTCCAGTTGCAGCCACCAGACAGGCCTGGTCAGCAGTGGACCCCCAGACCAGTTTGGGGGAGGATGGGGAGGCCAGCAAATGATGAAAGTGGAAAGACTTGCCGCTGTCCCCAAGTGTAGGCCGGGCGAGACAGTTCTGTTTTGCAGGCCCTGAGGAACTCATTTAGGTCCCACAGGGCCCTGATGTTACTCAGTAAGTAGGTTTGCCAGATCCCTCTTTGCCACGGGCAGGAGGTTTTGAAGGCAGAGCTTGAGGAGGGTGAGGTTTGGGGAGGGGAGCCCATGAAGCCTGGGGATGTAAACTAGCCTTGTGAAGGCAGGAGGGTTTGTTGCTACCCATGGGGAGTATGTATATTTGGAGTGTTTAAGACAAGAAACCATTACCAACTGGAGAAATTAAGGTGTCAGAAGAGGGACTGAAGAAGAACCAGAAACAGCCGTCTTCCTCTTCTGCCTGACATCTGTGGAAAGAGACACATGGATTATTAATCCTATTATATGATTTGATTAGAACATATAGTCAACATTGAGATATATTATATAATATGCTATTTTGACTGGAATTATACCTACCTGTGTGAAACCAGAATTGGTGGTGTATATAGTTTTTCACTGGTTGGTGTATATTAATAATATATGTATATGTATGTTAGTTGAGAAACTGAGTATATATTTGATGAATAAATATTGTTTCTGTGTTGATTTGGATGTAACTATACACAGAAGTGTCTATATTTTTGCTAATTATCTGGAGGTTGGCAACCCTATGAACTGATCTCTATCGGCTGGAGATCAGTTGTAATAGCAGGAAATCTTCTGCTATTACCTGGAGGTTGGTAACCCTACAGGAGACTGAAACCACATTGTAGGAATCAGGCTCTGTGAGTTGAGGCGCAGCGGGAGGAAGAGAAGTGCTCAGTTTGAGGCGCGGGACCGATCCTTTGTCGAGTCGACCCGTTGCGTCTCTCGCACTGTTATCTCTATCTGGCTCCCCGTTTCCGGCCGTCCTCTTCAAAGCACTAGACAGCAAGCCCTTGTGCCGTACACAAATCAGATTCTGCCGTGGCAGAGTCCGCGTGGAATAAATATCGCTTCTGAGAGCCACTGGTTTTCGAAGGCCTATGAGATGTGACAGGGTCCTGTTTAGCTGATAAATTGCAGTGTAGCAGGAAGGATTCTACAATGAGTATTGATTTCTTTTGTGCATAGAACTCATTTTGCCAGCTTGTGAATTGCCTTCACAAGCTGACAATCCATTAAGGATCACTTTGTATGTCTCTCCCTTCATTATTGCTTCTTTTACTGCTTTCTGCTTTACTGCCTTTTAAAATACACTGTCAAGGCAAATGAAAATAGGTAAGAGGGGAAAACTCTAATAGTGGCAAAACAATTTGGTTGCTGGTAAGTGGCTTTATTGAAACGACGACAACAAAAATTTTTACTGGGCAACTACTGGCAAAATTGATATTCTGTATTTATTTATTTTTTAGTTGAGGAGTCTATGGCCATTTTTTGCATGGTCAATTTTGATGCTCGCTCAAAGCTCTTGAAAATGCAACTTTAAAAATGCCTATTCACGGTCCCGACACAAAAGGAGAAATTCCACCCCCCACACTCGCCTGCTTCTTTGTTCCTGTTTGCATAGCCATTAGCATGTGCATAACTAATGCGCCTCTGTTGTTTTGCATAGTTCCTTGAGGGGGATGCTTTGCGGCAAACACCAAAGGTCACATTAAATGGGTTCTTTACTAATGTGACGCAGGTCTGTGCCGGCTTCGCAGTCACTTCCGGAATTACGGCTCAGCGTGCAAAATTAAAAAAAATATATATATACAGGGCAATTCAGCCTGAAATGCGCTGCTAACTACCATGCAAAAATGGCCTATGGTATTTTTTTAAAAAATGGCAGAGGTGTTCTCTTATAAGAATTTAAAATCAGAACAGCTGTTTTATTTTGGTTGTTTCTGACAGTTCTGGTCCCCCCCCCCCTATTTGCCAGATTAATACAGCCTATAAAGACAGAGCTAACCCTATGCTCAGCTTTTCCCAATTGTCTTCCTGTATTTCAGCAGGAGCTTGAACTGCTGTAACAGAGCTGGGAGTACTAGGATGGCCCCTAGAATGTGAAGTTTTTCATGGTTGCTTCATGTTTATGTTAGCAGTGACATAATTTGGACAGATGGTGGGTTGGATCTAGTCGTCTTTCTCATTCAATCTCACTCAATCCCCTTTCTCGCTGCAGCCTCTGTCCCATGTGGCTTGTCAGTACAGGTCCTGCAGTCTCAAACATGGGTAGTTAAAGATGACCCTTTTGCACTAGTGGAAAACCTGGTTGGATCAAATCCATAATCCAGGAAACACGTGCACTTAAAAAAACATACCCTACTTTTTATGCTAATAGGGAACAAAAACAGCTTTTCACATCATTCACCCCTGCTCTACTCTAGCCTAAGGACAATAATTTTTTGAGGTAGGTTAGTCTGAAAGATTGTTATGGGCCCAGGGTCACGCAGCAACCTTCCCAGTCGTCCCGGGTCCTAGTCGGAGGCCCCTTTCAAACTGCCCTTATAATCTGTTTGAACAACCGGTTGCTAACTGATTTTTGTATCATTTTAGACACAACAATTTTGGCTCTCGGCTGCTAACGGATTTTTTTTTTAACCTTTTCAGACAAAGCCGCTTGTGTCCCATTGGCATCCTGGCACTCAGTCATTTTGTATGAAAACTGCTTTCTCCTGTTTACAGTGCTTCCTTGTGCCTCTGAATCACTGCGGTGTGTTGTTTAAAATGTGTGGGGTGCTTCCAAAAGGACCACTTCTCCCCCCCCCCCCCGGTTTTTTTTTTTTGCAGCGTGTTCTTTTTAAGCTTCTTAAAAACATTCTAAGTTTATGCTATAGTGCTACAGCACCACAGCAATCCAATGCATCTGAATACTGATGATATAGCAATTCAGTGCTATATCACCAGCATTCAGATGCATTGGATTACTGTGGTGCTATTGCGCTATAGCACTAATCTTAGAACATTTTTTTAAAGGGAGAAAAAGAACAAGCTGTGAAAAAAGACCGGGGGGGGGGGAGAGAGTGGCACTGTTTAAAATGACCAGAGTGCTTCAGAGCACTTTAGAGATGGATCATAGATGGATTGAAATTAGTTGTGTGAAACACCTTTCCCTGTGTCGCTTTACTCAGAATTGGGCCAACAATGGATAACATATGGTTTAGAATGGTAATCTGAAAGGGGCTTAACATTCTAACCACTACTCCATGCCATCTCTCAATTTGTTACCCTTCAGCATGGTGGTTGTCTGAGACTGTTGTACTTTGGTCACATTATGGGAAGACAAGAGTCACTGGAAAAGACAACCATGCTAAGAAAAGCTGAAGGCAGCAGGAAAAGAGGAAAACCCAACAAGGGACGGATCGACTCTATAAAGGAAGCCACGGCCCTCAATCTGCAAGATGTGAGCAGGGTTGTAACAATAGGACATTTTGGAGGACATGGATTCATAGGGTCACCATGAATTAGAAGCGACTTGATGACACATAACACGCACACAGCATGGTGGTTAATGCAGTCTTTCTCCATTTCTTTATTGCTTCTGCAATTCCCATTTAGAAGGAATTTGTTGGCCTCCAGAATTATTCTGTTTACAGGTTTGGGCTGTAAAAGGGAAACTCCACCGGAGTGGATTGGCAGCAGAATAGATCTTTACTGACAAGATGCGAAATCTACATCTACTTCTGAAGTGTACTTTTTACAAATAGTTTTATTATTTTATAGCCCAGTAAAGTTCCCATGGAAGACTAGAAAGTGATTCCCCCTCTCCAATTGATTTATGTTTTTTGATATTTTGGGCCTCATGAAGATTAGGTGTGCCACCTGGTATTAATCTTGACTTTCAGGTGTGTCTGATCAGATAGATTAGATTCCCCAATCCTTAACACATAGAAATCAGAGGCAGGTTCTGTTGATGACACAGCAGTTTTTGTACTTCAAACAGTCCTTGAAATCTGACTCGGCATTTTGGGCCTGAAATTCAAATACTACCATTAAAAGGCAAAGACTCGGTATTTTTAATTCAGCCCTAGATGTCCAAACTTGAAGACTGAAGAAGAGTTGGTTTTTATATACTGACTATTCTACCTTTTAAGGAGACTCAAACCGTCTTACAATCGCCTTCCCTTCCTCTCCCCAGAGCAGACACCTTGTGAAGTAGGTAGGGCTAAGAGAGCTTGAAGAGAACTGTGCCTAGCCCAAGGTCACCCAGCTGGCTTCATGTATAGGAGTGGGGAAACCAACCCAGTTCACCAGATTAGAGTCTGCTGCTCATGTGAAGGAGGGGGAATCAAACCCAGTCCTCCAGATTAGAGTCCACCACTGCCCCTGACCACTACACCACACTGAACTTCATGATGCAACCTCAAAGTCTACTGCTGTGGATTTTCAAGACAGAATGTGGACTGGTTTGTTTCATTACTTTCCTCATACAGAATATTTGACCCAGGCATGGACAGGGATATTAAGGGACAAGATTTTTGTCCTACGGATGACCTCATATTTAGGAGGGGTGAGGGTCAGTTCACATTGCCAGATTTATTATGTGGTGCCAAGAGGGAACACATGAGATGTCACAGGAGAAGGAGAAATCCCACTCCTCCACTGGCCTATGTCGTCCCCCCCCCCAACAAGGTTTGGCTCCATGTTTTTTCCATCCCTCCTTCTCTCCTCTGACTCCATTTTCCTTCTGCCTCTCACCTCCTCTGGGCATCATTTTGGATTGTTACAGCAACCCAATGTACTACACAAACCAGCATGGTGGAGCCGGCGTAGTTAGGGTTGCCAACCTCCAGGTAGTAGCTGGAGATATCCTGCTATTACAACTGATCTCCAGCTGATAGATATCAGTTCCCCTGGGGAAAATGGTCGCTTTGGCAATTGGACTCAATGGCATTGAAGTCCTCCCTTCTCCAAACCCCGCCCTCCTCAGGCTCTGCCCCCAAAATCTCCAGGTATTTTCCAACCCAGAGCTGGCAAACCTAGCTTTACAGAAGATGAAAGTTACCATTTCCCAAGTATGTTATGCTTAAAGCTAGTTGCAAGAGAAGATGCATGCAGGTTGGCCGGACAGTTACATAAAATCACTGCCAGTTGCGACCTGACTGTATTTGGTAAGCACTAAAAAATTTTTTTTAAAGTTTGCAGGCATTATGATTTGCTGACTTATCTGCCATACATCGTCGAAATATAGGTCAGATAATTTTAGGAAACTAAAGAATCGTTGTTACAGTTTCCACACTTTTATTGAATCTTCTAGGAAGAGATGTATAAATAAACTTCCTCCCCCATTGTTTTTTTTCCTTTTCTTTTTTTTTAAAGTATTGTCCCTGTGTCTTGTGTCTTTGCCCGTTTTCACTGTGCCTCACTTCGTTTGGGGCTTTTAGGGCATTTTCAGTTGATACAAAAACAGCCATCGCTTTTAACTATAATAGTTTGTTGGTTTGATTCAGAAAACACAACTGTCGTTCCATGCTGAGTGGAAGAAACCCATGCCAGAAACTGGGATTTTAATATTGAAATGATGTATCCATGAAATCTGGTAACATCCCTGAACATATGAAGCTTCCTTATGCTGAGTCAGACCCTTGGTCTACCAAGGGGAATGTTGTCTATTCTGACTGGCAGGGGCTCTCCAGGGCCTCAGGCCGAAGTTTTCCCACATCACCTGATACTTGATTCTTTTAACTGAAGATGCTGAGTACTGAACCTGGGATTTTCTGCATTCAAAGTTGGATGTCTTCCACTGAAGGGAGAGACGACTGAATTCCAGGCATTAGTGCTGTGAAGGATGCAAGAATCCAGGAAGTTGTTCTGGCTTAGGAGCCAGTTGATTGACAGCTAAGAAATTCTGGGAGTGGCCAATGAAATTGTGACATTCAGAACACCAGGGAGAGAGAGATCATTTATGAATGGGAGTTTTACCTGAGGATCGTTGCTGGCTGGACCCACACTTTCCTGTTGGGAATCTATGCACCAGCAGACTCCAAGCTCAAATCAAGAAGCATTGGAGTCCCTGCCCCTTGAAACGCTGCTTTGTAATTGGCTGTAGTGCCTACTGTGAGAGAAAAGTCCCCCCCCCGTGGAAACCCAAGTGCCATGAAAAAAAGCATTTTAATAAACAGCGCTCTCTAAAAGAAATGGAGTGGGGGGAGAAACCCAATCATGAAGGCCCGTCCGCTGGTCGCCAGCCGCTGCCACGGCAGCGTTGGGCCAGGCCACCGACGGAGCCTTCCGCCAGCATCCGGACGCCAGCAAAGGCCGCGACGGCATCCCGGGAGGCATTTTAGGGGCATCACAGCGCCCCGGGAGGCGTTCCTGGGGCGTCACAGCATCGGCCTGGGGGCAGGGCCACCATTAGGCAGCCTCCTAAGCTGTTATGGCTCGGGAACAGCCCTTTTTTGTTGAGATGCGCCACCTTTTAAGTGGCGTATCTCCCGTTCAACCCTATGCGGGTTGCATGGATTTTTGGTGCTGGGTGGAGATTTGGCCGGGGCCTCTGCACTGCCTCCTAAGCCCGGCGCAGGCATTCCCCTCAGGAATGCACGGTTAGTGGTTTAATTTTACAAAGGTTTTTTGGGGGGGAAATGATTTTGTATTGCTTTATTTTGTGACCCGCCTTCAGCAGATCTCTGGAAAGCCAAATATAAATGCGTGAAATAGATGTTATACCAGTTGTAGTTGTAGTTTCCAGAGAACACCTTTAACAGCTAATAGAAATCGCAGAGAGAGGTATCCTTAATGTCAGTGTCTTTTCACATCTGTTGATTTTCCCAAAATGAAAACGTAAAGATTTAAGGGCTTTGTTTAGATTGTCATTATGATTTTCTTGTGTGCAAAGCCTTCCATGGAAGAAATGGCATGCAAGCAGTCTGCCCTTTTACTCCCTGGGTGAATAGCATGCACATCATATTTGGCTCAGTGGTAAGCAGCAGTTAGCCACGAGTTCCAAGCCCTTGTATGCTTCATGTACACATGCTAAAGAAGTATGTGTTGCTGACTGGTACATATGACAATTGGTACATTGTTTTTATCGCTTTTCCAACATGAACACTTGCAGAAAATTCATAATGCTTGACACATTCTTTAAGCTTCAGTGCAAATAGTGTGTAGATGTATCAGATCTTCTTGCTACAGCATATGGAGTTTAAACATCTAACAGCTTCTGGCCCTGATGAACGGAACTTAAAATATACACATATGAAGAGCTTTATCATAAAAGGTTTTTTTAATTTTAATTTATTATATTGTGTATAGCCTTTCTGAGGAGATTATGCCGTCAATAAAACAACAAATCTGTACAGCGTTCCCACAACACAGGCGTTTGTCACTCAAAGCAGATGTCAACCCATAAAGTTGCAGATATTGCCGTGTTTCTCTCTCTATGTGGAATGCAGAACTGTTTACACGGATTTAATTGGTGGTGGGTTTAAGCGACAGCTGCTCAAAGTTGACTTGCTCCTCAGAGGCAAGGTGACTCGTTTTATTCAGCAGTTTCTCCAGACCAAATGATTTAATGATACTTAAGTGTCTTTTTTAGGCTTCACACAATGCATAGTTAAATTGTGGAACTCCCTGCTCCAGGATGTGGTGATGGCTGCCAACTTGGAAGGCTTTAAAAGGGGACTGGACATGTTCATGGAGGAGAGGGGTATTCATGGCTACTAGTTAAAATGGATACTAGTCATGATGCATACCTATTCTCTCCAGGATCAGAGTACGCCGAATATATTAGGTGCTGTGAAACACAGGCAGGATGGTGCTGCTGCAGTTGTCTTCTTTGTGGGCTTCCTGGAGGCACCTGGTTGGGTTGGCCACCGTGTGAACAGACTGCTGGACTTGATGGGCCTTGGTCTGATCTAGCAGGGCCTTTCTTATGTTCTTATGTTCTTATGACTTCATGGACCATGATCTGATCCGGCATGGCCTTTCTTGTGTTCTTATGACTGTATTAAATACTAGTCATGTGGCAGTTCTTGAGCAGAAATACATGTTTTACCATGAGCTGAAGCAAGTCTTTGAAAAATCATTGGACAACTGACAAACAACCTGTTTCCTGATTTGTTTCTGTAAATCAAGAATGATCCATCAAGCCAATTATGAGACAAAGAGGTTTCAAATTGTGAACGGAGCATCAGGTTCCTTGTAAAACTTCCATTCCATTGACTATACAGCCTAGTGTTGCCAACCTCCAGATGGGACATGGAGATCTCCTAGAATTATAAATGTTCTCCAGATTACAGTGATCAGTTCCCCTGGAGGAAATGGCTGCTGTGGAAGGTGGATTCTATGGCTTTATACTTGGCCGAGATTCCTCCCATCCCTAAACCCCACCCTTCCCAGGATCCACCCCCAAATCTTCAGGAATTTCTCAGCCCAGAGCTGGGAACCCTAATTACAGCCAGACCTTTACAGTAGAATGGCTACAACTAGATGATACACTCGTCACTCCTAGCTGGTTATGTGGTTGCCACAAATGTTGTGGTTATCTTTTCCTGCTCTGGAAGACTTATCCCATAAGTCATTGCAAGCTTCCTAAAGGAGATTAGTACTTTGAGAGGAGAACCATAGACAGCTGAATAGTTCCCATTCTTTCGGAGGGTTTAGGAATCAGAACTCTATTGCCAGCTGATCCTGAAAACCTCCTTCACCAGGAGTAAGATGCTAGTCCTGTAGCACCTTAAAAACCAGCAAGACGTCCAGGGTATAAGCTTTTGAGAGTCAACACTCCCTTCATCAGAGCTTTGATTCACCAACAGTGCATTCCTAGGGAGATTTACTCCAGTCTAAGCCCATTGAAATGAATAGGCTTAGACAGGAGTAACTCTTCTTAGGAATGCACTGTAAAGCTTATACCCTAGAAATCTTGTTGGTCTCTAAGGTGCTCTTGGACTCCAATCTTGCTTTTCTAGTGCAGACCAAGATGTCTACCCACCTGAAACTTCCCTAGGGGTATAATGCAAATGTTCTAATTGCCACAGGATGAAAAATGGAATTTTTGAGGTGGGTTCTTTAATCTGCTTGCATTTCATATTTCCTTTGATCCCCAAGCAAAGCTAGTTGTGACCTGGGTTCTATGGAGCTGTGGATAACGTGTCTAAACAGCCCTCTGTGACTGTTTTGCTCAACAGTATTCAGATAACGCCTCTCACATCAGTACCAGCTTGGTACAGTGACAGGGTCAGATGATACCAGAGGGCTGACTTGTCCAGCTGTTTGGTTTCCCCCCCCCCCCAATTAATTCATTCTGATGACATGGACAGGGTCCTTGGAGGCTCGAGGCCTACCACATGCTTGTCTGACCCTTTTCCTTCCTGGCTACTAAAATCTTCTGGAGAGGAGGAGGAGCTGGTTGACTGGGACTGAGAGGTGGTTAATGCCTGCTTGAGAGCAGGGTGGTTGCCCCTCCCCTTGAAACAAGCTGGACCCAGGTAGATTTCTTTAGTAGTACCCTGGACTCTATCAGTTCACCAGGAGAAAACAACAGCTTTGGCAATTGGACTCTATGGCACTGAAGTCCCTCCCCTCCCCAAACCCCGCCCTTTTCAGGCTCTGCCCCCAAAACCTCCCGTTGATGGGTAAGAGGGACCTAGCAATCCTTCAGGTACTAGTAAATACCTTTCTCTGACTAAGACTCAGGAGAACCACCAGATAGATCAATGGTAAAAGATGATAGGTTTGTACACATCTGTGTACATGCTTCAGTTTATTAGCCCACCCCCCCCCCTTCAAACCTGCTTCCAGGCAGCAGTTCAGGGTTTCTATAACCTCCCTGGAATCAGCTGGAAGTGAAAGACAGAGTTGAGTGTCATCTGCAAATTGATGATAATCCATACCTGTAGGATTGCTAGCTCTGGGTTGGAAAATACCTGGAGATTTTGGAGGTGGAGTCTGAGGAGGGTGGGGTTTGGAGAGGGGATGAACTTTAAATCCATAGACTCCAATTGCCAAAGTGGCCATTTTCTGCAGGGGAACTGATTTCTATTGCCTGAAGATCAATTGTAATAGTGGGAGATCTCCAGCCCGAAGTACCTGCAACTTCAGATACTATAACTAGAGATACCAGGGATTGAAACTAGGACCTCTTGTGAACACATGAACACATGAAGCTGCCTCATACTGAATCAGACCCTTGGTCCATCAAAGCCAGTATTGCCTACTCAGACTGGCAGCGGCTCTCCAGGGTCTCAGGCTGAGATCTTCCACATCACCTACTTGCCTTGTCCCTTTAACTGGAGATGCCGGGAACTGAACCTGGGCCCTTCTCCATGCCAAGCAGATGCTCTACCACTGAGCCACAGCCCCTCCCATAGAATCATACAGTTGGAAGGGACCACCAGGGCCATCAAGTCCAACCCCCTGCACAATGCAGGAATTTCACAACTACCTCCCCCCCCACACACCCCTAGTGACCAGAAGATGGCCAAGATGCCCTCCCTCTCATCACCTGCCTAGGGTCACAGAATCAGCATTGCTGACAGATGGCCATCTAACCTCTTCTTAAAAATTTCCAGGGAAGGAGAGCTTACCACCTCCCGAGGAAGCTTGTTCCACTGAGGAACCGCTCTAACTGTTAGAAAATTCTTCCTAATGTCTAGACGGAAACTCTTTTGATTTAATTTCAACCCGTTAGTTCTGGTCCGACTTTCTTGAGCAACAGAAAACAACTTGGCACCCTCCTCTATATGACAGCTCTTCAAGTACTTGAACATGGTTATCATATCCCCTCTCAGTCTTCTCCTCTTCAGGCTAAACATACCCAGCTCCTTCAACCTTTCCTCATAGGACTTGGACTCCAGACCCCTCACCATCTTTGTTGCCCTCCTCTGGACACGCTTCAGCTTGTCTACATCTTTCTTAAATTGTGGTGCCCAAAACTGAACACAGTACTCTAGCTGAGGTCTAACCAGAGCGGAGTAAAGCGATACCATCACTTTGCGTGATCTGGACACTATACTTCTGTTGATGCAGCCCAAGACTGCATTTGCCTTTTTAGTTACCACATCACACTGCTGACTCATGTTCAGTGTTTGGTCTACTAAGACCCCATGATCCTTTTCACACACACTACTGCTCAAACAAGTCTCCCCCATCCTATAATTATGCATTTGATTTTTCCTACCTAAATGCACAACTTTATATTTGTCTTTGTTGAAGTGCATTTTATTAGTTCTAGCCCACTTCTCCAGCCTTTCAAGATCATCCTGCATCTTGGCTCTGTCTTCTACCATATTTGCTACCCCTCCCAATTTAGTATCATCGGCAAATTTAATAAGCATCCCCTCTATTCCTCCATCCAAATCATTTATAAAGATGTTGAACAACACAGGGCCCAGCACAGATCCCTGAGGAACTCCACTAGTCACTTCTCTCCAAGTGGATGAGGAACCATTAACTAGCACTCTGGGTACGATCTGTCAACCAGTTGCAGATCCACCTAACAATAATAGGATCTAACCTGCATTTTCCCAGTTTGTCAACTATAATACTATGTGGAACCTTATCAAAAGCCTCACTGAAATCTAGATAAACTATGTCTACAGCATTCCTCTGATCCAGCAAGGTAGTAACTTTCTCAAAAAAGGAAATAAGATTAGTCTGACATGACTTATTCTTGAGAAACCTGTGCTGGCTCTTAGTGATCAGATCCATCCTTTCTAAATGCTCAAGGACGGACTGTTTGATGATTTGTTTGAACACTTTTCCTGGTATAGAAGTCAAGTCGATGGGTCGGTAGTTACCTGGATCCTCCTTTTTCCCCTTCTTGAAGTTGGAGACAACATTTGCTCGCCTCCAATCTTCTGGCACCTCACCTGTTTGCCAAGACTTTTCAAAAATAATGGACAGAGGTTCTGAAATTACCTCTGCAAGTTCTTTGAGTACCCTTGGGTGCAATTCATCTGGCCCAGAGGATTTTGTTTCATTTAAAGAAACCAGGTGTTTGTGCACTACCCCAATGCCAATTCTAGGCTGCAAATCCCTTCCCTCATCACATGTTCTGTTTACGCCATGTTGAGCACCACTTCCCTCACGAGAAAAGACTAAGGAAAAGTAGGAATTGAGGAGTTCTGCCCTCTCCTAAGAATGTTCTTAGTCAGCGATTGGTGAGTCTTCCCAGGACACCATTTTGCAAAGGTAGTTGAACAAAAGCAGTGGCATTTTTGTTTCTCTCCTTTTGTGTAAGATTTCTTGAAGAAGAAGGGGGGGATGAAAAAGAACATATAGTTACTGTGCATTCCTGCCATGTCTAAGTTCAGTGATATCTTTATTGAACCATCATCTGTTGTGACGAAGCATACACATTCTTCCTTGAATAACACACAGTTCTTCTAACAGCTTCTTCGTCTTTTCTTCATCTCCAAAGTAACAGTGGATTCCAAATGTCTACGCAGCTCAGTCCCAGCTTTCTTGCCAGAAAAAACAACAACAATAATGGCCTCCGCAAAATAAGCTAAGCCGTCTGTATCTATTACCTAATAAACTGGAAATGGATAAACAGCTACACCCGTTTTGGCTGGAGACACCTGTTCAACACTGGAGTAATGGGGAATGCTGCAAAACACCCCTATTTATCTGGCAAGTGCAAACCCACAAAATGGTGCAGGTGTTCCATTATCAAATAGTTGCTCTGCATCTCCAGTGGAAGCAAATGCCATTGGTTTTGATCTGCTTCGCCATTTAGAGGTTGACTGAATCGTAATGGTTTCCAATGGGAGAGGACTAATCGCAACTGACCTAATGATGAGAGCAAGCTCTCAGGAGCCATAGCCCATGGGTTCACACTAGGTCTCGCAGAAGCAGAAAGTAAAGGAATGCTGCCTGCATTATCATACTGAGAGATTCCGATGCCAAAAGCTACAGCGCAGGGGGATGCAGGTGGCACCTGGCATCACATCCCTGCTGATGGGCCATGCAGCAGGGGAAGCCAGGTACCATGTGCGGGCTGCCGTGGCAGGCGTCAGAATCAACAGTGATTAGGGATGTCTGTTGACCGGAAATGGATGGGTCAGGCCTGCAATAGCAGCTTGATTTGTTAAAATAATTGCCAAACAGAGCTTCTCTCCACATGGAAAGGGACACTCCCACCTGGTAATGGCTGCAAAATTAACTGCAATTCATGGCACAGAGACCAGCTGAAAAGCACCTACAATAATAGAACAGAATGCAGGTGTGCTATCCTTACCTTCTACTGTTCTTTGGAGTTGCCCAAACAGAAGAAGAAGAAGAAGAAGAAGAAGAAGAAGAAGAAGAAGAAGAAGAAGAAGAAGAAGAAGAAGAAATGGTTTTTATATGCCAACTTTCTCTGCCACTGGCTTATAATCCCTTTCCTTTCCCCTCCCCACAACAGACACTCTGGTAGGTGAGGCTGAAAGAGCTCTAACAGAGTTGTGACTAGCCCAAGGTGGCTTTGTGTGTAGGAGTGGGGAAACCAACCCGGTTCTCCAGATTAGCATCCGCCGCTCATGTGGAGGAGCAGGGAATCAAACCCTGTTCTCCAGATTAGAGTCCACCGCTCCACACCACCGCTCTTAACCACTACACCATACTGGCTTTGAAAGACTTCCCTTTGGCAGCACAGGAATGGGTAGGGTTGCCAGATATCAGGTAATGGCAGACAATTGCCCACCAATTGTCTGGTCAGAGGGGGGAAGCAGGCCAGCTGAAGGGGGAATGATTAATGTCACCTCCATGTTTACCTTGGAAGCGACGGGGACACTCTAACACATTCCTCCAAAAACTCTTTGGAAACCATAGAGTTTTGGGAGGAACATGCGGCATCCCCGTCACTTCCGGGGTAAACCCGGAAGTGACATTATTGCACCAATTCCCCCCCCCCAGCCTCACCACAATGAAGCTCCAACCAGTGGCAACCCTAGGAATGGGATAACCTCAAAGATCCTATGGAGGAAAATAGAAGAAAAGAAGTGGGGGACCGGCAAGGACTTGGGGGGGGGCATCACATTCCCCTGCATAGCATCTCCCATATCCTCTCCTTTCCCTGCTTTCTTCTCGCCTTCACACGCACCCACAAATCCACCTAAGGGTCTGATTCAGTATAAGGCAGCTTCATGCGTTCATGTGTGTTCATGAGCCTTAGGACACCTGCAAAATCCTTTAGGGGAGGGGCTGTGGCTCAGTGGTAGAGCCTCTGCTTGGCATGCAGAAAGTCCCAGGTTCAATCCCCAGCATCTCCAGTTAAAGGGACAAGGCTTGTAGGTGATGTGAAAGTCTCTGCCTGAGACCCTGGAGAGCTGCTGCCAGTCTGAGTAGACAATACTGGCTTTGATGGACCAAGGGTCTGATTCAGTACAAGGCAGCTTCATGTGTTCATGTGTCCCCCACTTTTCAGCGTCAGTTTGACCTGCCTTTCCATGAAGCATTTAAATATCCCAGCAGCCCTGTGGAATTAAGCCATTGAAATGGTCTCCCCTTGCTTCTGCTGTAACCTTCGTAATGTGTAGATCAGTTAGGAACGTACTGGTGGCCTCTGTGAATCTGGATTTTGATTAATCTCCTTGAAGGGTTCGTTTCCCAGTGGCCAGCAATGAGGGGATGGGAGAAAAACTGGTATGTTCTGCAAACATTTGAAACATCTGTTTTATTGATGAACGTTGTCGAATGTGGCAAACGCTTTTGGCCAGGATCCCAAGAGCCCCACGCGCACTTCTGCATATGCATGAAACATTGCACATTTCCAGCCTCGCCTCCTCCTGCCCTGCATTGTGCGCAGATCCAATCTCAGGCGAGGCTTTGGGGGGTGCGAGGGACCATAGAAGGAAGTGGGCCGGCGTCGACAAAGCCGAGGGCACGGAGAAAACACCCGCTACTGCCTTTTGGATCCGAGCCATTGATTTCATTTACAATAACGTTACTAAGTACAGGATTTAATATTAAGTACAATGTGATGTTATTAAGTACAGGACTTTTCCCTCCCTCTCCTTCTGCCTGTCAATCAAGGCTTTTAGTATCATGCAGATTTTTTCACAGCGAGACGGAATGTGAAAGAAGATAAACTTTAATGCACTCAGCATTTTAGCCAGTTATCCCAAGGAGTGCTGACCAGGAAAAACTTCATTTATTGTATTCTGCTTCTGATGGATTTCACTGAGCATTTTGAAAAATGTCAGAGAGTATTACTGTAATTCTCTATTCTCCGACAAGATATTAAAAACCATAAAGTCATCTTCCTGGGCAAAGAATAGCTGTGATAACCTGCACTCTTCCTCTCGTCAGCAATCCTTAGGATAAAACAGTGGTTTAATTAACACGCCGGAAAGCTAATTGATTACTTTTGCGAAGTTATTTAACAGTGTCCGATTCAGAAAGCAATTTCCTTGCCAACAGGGAAATACAAATGTGGAGATGCCAGAGACACATCATGTACTGAAATGATCGCACAGATGAAAGAAAGGAAGGAAGAACAAGAGAGACTCTCTGCTGGAAGAAATTGTATCATTCAAGTGGCGGAGGATAAAAACTGAGCATTGCAGAGCCTGGTTCTAAACTTTGCAAATCATTATAAAGTAACCCTGTGAAGCTACAAGGCATCTTCCCAAAATAATTGTGAAGGTATCAAGGTGTAATTAGAAATAACTCATGCACATGTACTATTTCATATGAAGCGGCCTTACACTGAGTCTGAAGGACCAATGGTCCATCTACACTTTGCAGGGTTTATTCCAGGGGTCTCTAACACAAACTTGTGTACTACCAGGACAGGAGCTTCCCAACTGCAGCTTGTGTATCCCTTAGAAGACTTGGAAAAGATTGTGGAAAGACCTGTTCTAGTCTTAAAAAAAACAAAACCTTTTTATTTAATACAATTTGCCTCTGTGATGCTTAGCTGATATCTTCATTTATGGTTTTCTTCCTAGTCTGTGTTGTGTTTCTAGGACAGAATAAAACTTGATAACAGGCCAGGAGTAGGGGAGGGGAGTAGATCAGGATATCTTTCATTATTCAGAAGCAGCTTCTGTTAAAGAAAAGGTTGATGATCTCAGGTCTACTCTCTCAGGGTCTCAAGAAGATCTAGAGCTTCCTAGGGCTTCCTAGAGGCACCTGGTTGGCCACCGTGTGAACAGACTGCTGGACTTAATGGGCCTTGGTCTGATCCAGCAGGGCTTTTCATATGTTCTTATGTAAAGGCCAACCTTCGGCACTTTAACTGGAGATGCCCGAGACTGAATCTTGGCCCTCTGTCTTTTCACTGAGCTGCTGCCCACTCTCCATCTCAATCATATAGCTGCATACACTGATAGTGCTTCATCCTTCAGAGTTACCATTAATGTGTACAGTGTTTGGTTTCTACAATGGTAGTGGGACGTTTAGCATAGTATACATAAAGACCATTGAATGGTGGTAGAAAGTGCCATCAGGTGGGACCTGGAGATCTCCTGGAATTACAACTGATCTCCACATGACAGAGATATGTCCCCCTGGAGAAAATGACTGCTTTGGAGGATGGACAGATATAATGGTATTATATCTGTCTGAGGCCCCTCCCCTTCCCCAACCCTGCTCTCTCTAGACTCCAGAGTTTGGGGGGAATGCTAGAGGGTTGCTCACAATGCGATGATGTCATTTCTGGGTCATGGCAAAAGTGATGTCAACTTGTCCCCAACAACATCACCATGCCACCAGTGATGCCCCCCTGGGTAAGTCTCCCACCAAGCTGGCAACTCTTGAGTGTTTGTACAGATAGAAGGATCAATGCCCGCAGAGAGTTACTTTCTCAGCCTTTCCACTGCAGCCCAAAATGCTGTCGCTGGAACAGTATTCCAGGGGGCATTTGGGGTTGCTGCAGGAGGGGGTGAGGCAAGAAAGTCATGCTCCATTGACATAAATCCTTCCATCTGTGGATATGCTTCAGTGAATCTATTCCTTGGTCTAGAACTCACTTTTCTGACACTGGTTTGTATGTACAGATACATAAGAAAAACCATGCTGGATCAGATCAAGGCCCATCAGTTCCAGCAGTCTGTTTACACAGTGGCCAACCAGGTGCCTCTAGGAAGCCCACAAACAAGACAACTACAGCAGCACCATCCTGCCTGTGTTTCACGGCATCTAATATAATAGGCATGCTCCTCGGGTCCTGGAGAGAATAGGTATGCATCATGACTAGAATCCATTTTGACTAGTAGCCATGGATAGTCCTAACCTCCATGAACATGTCCACTCCCCTCTTAAAACTTTCCAAGTTGGTCACCATCACATCCTGGGGCAGAGAGTTCCACAATTTAACAATGTGTTGTGAAGAAGAGGAAGAGTTGGTTTTTATATGCCGACTTTCTCTACCACTTGAGGAAGAATCAAACCACCTCACAATCACCTTCCCTCCCCCCCTACAATAGACACCCTGTAAAGTAGGTGAGGCTGAGAGAGCTGGAAAAGAGCTGTGACTAGCCCAAGGTCACCCAGCTAGCTTCATGTGTAGGAGTGGGGAAACCAACCCGGTTCACCAGATTAGCATCTGCCGCTCATGTGGAGGTGTGGGGAATCAAACCCAGTTCTCCAGATTAGAGTCCATCGCTCCAAACCACTTCTCTTAACCACTACACCACACTCTTAACCACTACACCACTTCATTTTGTCTGTTTTGAATCTTTCACCCCTCAGCTTCAGCAGATGACCCCACATTCTAGTGTTATGAGAGAGGGAGAAACTTTTTCCACACCATGCATAATTTTATAGACCTCTATCATGTCTCCTCTTAACCGCCTTCTTTCCAAGCTAAATAGCCCTAAGTGTTTCGCCACAGCCAGACATTTTCATCAAGCTATCCACTACCACCTCAAGATCCCTTTCTTGGTCTGTCGCTGCCAGCACAGATCCCACCAGTGTATACGTGAAGTTGGAATTTTTGCCCCAATTTCCATCACTTTACACTTGTTCACATTGAATCTCATCTGCCATTTTAATGCCCATTCCTCCAGTTTAGAGAGATCCTTTTTTATATGTTGGAGTGGGAGGCTTAAAACATATGATTCCTCCCCCTGAAGTGGTTCAGCTTTGCAACAGATCCAGCACAAAGTAATTTTAAAAATGGTTTTATTCCCTTGTTTTCCTCTTTGGGCACAGAACAAAACACTAGGACAGTGATGGCGAACCTTTTAGAGACCGAGTGCCCAAACTGCAACCAAAAACCCACTTATTTATCGCCGAGTGCCAATGCAGCAATTTAACCTGAATACCACCCCCAGAGGGGGCCCAGAGGGAGAGGCTAGGGTTGCCAAGTTCCTCTTCGCCATGAGTGGGAGGTTTTTGGGGTGGCGCCTGAGGAGGGCGGGGTTTGGGGAAGGACTTCAGTGCCATAGAGTCCAATTGCCAAAGTGGCAATTTTTTCCAGGGGAACTGATCTCTATTGGTTGGAGATCACCTGTAATAGCAGATCTCCAGCTAGTACCTGGAGATTGGCAACTAGTTCCTTAGTGTTTTCTCTCTACATATCAAGACAAATGGAAAGGTGTTTGGAGGATAGCTTGTGGGCACTTCAAAGGTGGAATAGGACTGCACGCCCCTCCGCCCGGACAGACCCAGAGGGCGCCGGAGAAGCTGCTGGAGGGAAAGAAGGAAGGAAGGAAGGAAAGAAGGGAAGGGAGGGGGAAAGGGAAGGAAGGGAGGGAGAGAAAGAAAGAAAAAGAGAGAGAAAGGGAGAAAGAAATGGAGCAAGGGAGAGAAAGAAAAGGACAGAGGAAGACAGAAAAAGAAAGAGGCCATTTATGCATGGGAGGTTTTGCCTTGGATTTGCCACTCAGTGAGGCGCGGTGACAGGCTTGTGAGAGGCGAGCAGGGTGGGGCAGAGGGCGCCTCCTTCGCACCCACCAACCAGCCATGCCCCTCCACCCGCACAGGCCCAGAGGGCGCCGGAGAAGCCGCCGGCCATGCTGAGTGTGGGCGCTCGGCTTCTGTTCCCCGCTCTCCCATTCGCCTGGCTGGCCGCGCATGCTCCAGCGGCGGCAATGGCGGCAGCTTCTGTGGGAGAGTCCGGGGCCACCGCCAATGATGTCGAAGGTTCCCCACCCCTGGGCTACAGCCTCCCCCATCCGGGGTGGGGCAGAGCCGGAAAGGCCAGCGGCTTGGAGGAACTGCGCGTGCCGGCAGAAAGGGCTACGCGTGCCGGAAGTGGCACTCGTGCCATAGGTTCGCCAACACGGCACTAGGAAATATTGAGGATGTGTTTCTGGATGGATTCCATAGACTGTGTTTAAGTTGGTTTCCTGCTTTTGGACATATGCACTGTACAAGTGGTTGGGGAACACAAACAGGTAGAGCTGATTGATTTCTGAAAGCAACGTTGCAATTAATTCTTCTCGCTCACCCCAGACAAAACTTGAACGGTGTTATTTATGGAAGGGCTGTCTTATAAATGAGGGTGATGAATTTTGGCTCTGCACCTGATTTCCTGGTTAATTTCTGATTCATTTTCTGTTTTTTTCCCTTTAACCTAGCCCTTTCCTGTAAAATGGTTATTATGCCATAATTACCAAGTAAATGCGCTGCTCATTATTCTACGTGAAAACAATAATTTCAGGCTTGTTAACTGCCTTTTAAAACAATTGTATTCCTTATCATGGAATGTACCAACAGGATGTAGAATATGCTACTGGATGCCAGATCACGTCTACACGTTAATAAACGTACCCGTCTGAACTCTACACCTCTGATGTACGAGTCCAAATGTTCAAAGAAAATACATCAAGCATCGCCATGTACTTAAGTAAGTGACAGGATTAGCGAAAGAATCAAACATGCTGGAGAGACTTTTATAAATCTTCTCCTTTTCCCCTATGAGATTTCTTCCAATCATTTCTACCAGCAGCTATGTCTTAACATTTAACATTCACAGAAGCTGACAAGCTTAGCAAATTCTTTTTGGCGCCGAGTACTCATCTGCCATGAAGATCAGCTTGCAAATTTCTTTTATGTAACTGGCTCCATATTCTGATGCCTACATTTAAGGGGGAATGCGTCGGAAAAGCCAGAGGAGAAAGCTGACCAATTTTCCCGCTTGACAGTTCTTGTAGTGATTATAAACCAGTGGCGTATACAAGTGAACGCCTGTCTTCTGTTACTTCTGTGCTGTGTTCTCAACGGCCAAAAGGCAGGACTTGTTCACTCAAAGAGCAGTTTACTTGTGGGAGGGGCTGTGTGCTCAATGGAAGAGCCTCTGCTTTGCATGCAGAAGGTCCCAGGTTCAATCCCAGGCCTCTCCAGTTAAAAGGACCAGGCAGTAGGTGACGGGAAAGACCGGAGAGCCTCTGCCATCCTGAGTAGACAATATGGACCTTGATGGACTGAGGATCTGATACAGCATAAGGCAGCTTCAGTTGTAAGTTCTAAGTCACTGCCTGCAAGGATGGCCACTAGTTTGGTTAACTGTTAAAGTGGATGAGACAAATTCAGGGAAGATCAGTGCCCCGCTGGATGTTAGCCATGTTGATTGAATGAAACCTCCATGTTCAGAGACAGAAGCTTCCTGAATATCAGTGTCGGGGACAACATGAGGAAGATTTTACCTCCACACTGTGCTTGTAGGCCTTCTGGGGGCATCTCGTCAGCTGCTGTATGAAACAGGATGTTGGAGAGCCAGTGTGGTATAGTGGTTAATAGCAGTGGTTTGGAGCGGTGGACTCTAATCTGAAGGACTGGGTTTGATTCCCCACTCCTCCACATGAGCGGCAGGTGCTAATCTGGTGAACTGGGCTGATTTCCCCACTCCCACACACATGAAGCCAGCTAGGTGACCTTGGGCTAGTCACAACTCTTTTAGAGCTCTCTCAGCCCCACCTACCTCACAAGGTGTCTGTTGTGGAGAAGGAGAGTGTAAGCCAGTTTGATTCTTCCTAAAGTGGTGGAGAAAGTCGACATATGAAAACGAACTCTTCTTCTTCTTCTTCCCATTACTTCCTTCATCCTAAGAAGCCTTGTACCAACAGATGTGGCTGTCTCTCTGGCACAACAGCCATCTTTGTCAGCAGAAGGCCTCTTAGGTGAAAGGAGGATTTCAGACTTTGCTGAACAGCGTGAATGGGTATAAGGGGTAGCATCTTGCTGGAGTTGCCAGCTCCAGGTTGGGAAATACCTGGAGATTTTGGGGGTAGAGCCTTAGGAGGGCAGGGTTTGGGGAGGGGAGGGACGTCAATGAGGTATAATGCCACAGAGTCCACCTACCCAGGAGGCCATTTTCTCCAGGTGAACTGAGTTCTGTCACCTGGAGATCAGTTGTAATAGCGGAAGTTCTCCAGCTACCACCTGGAGGTTGGCAACTTTAAATCTCACCCATAAGGTTTGGGATATGGATGGAGTGATAAATGGGAGGTATGGTAGCACTCCGTAACTACCTTTAGAAATGTGATCTCAGAACAATGTAGCCATGCTGATCAAAATGATCATTCATCTGGTACTTTTAAAGTGCTGAAAACATTTTATCTATATTATCATAGACATGGTCTACACATACAGTGGAATGTGTTGATTAAATTCTTGAGACAATACAGTGGGCTATACCACTTTGGACTGTAGGTGGGGAAGGTCATATTTTTGATGTTCCCTAAACTCCTTGCAGATTAAAAAATATATCAGCGTATGGAGTGTGTATGACAATTCTACTTAAGTTCTTGTGTGCTGTGTTAGTTTTACTTTCAAGGGAATTATTAATTATTGGAAAATGTAAACACACATCTGCAGTCTGAGTTTAGTACAATTTATTCTACCATCTTCATTCTACTGAAGGTGTAGACTTTAGTAATATTATAAGTACCGTATAATGTAGGCCAGTAAGTATTACTAGCCACACATTGGTTGAGCCCGAGAAAAACAGGCTATGAAGCGAGTAATTGACACAGCCAAGACCTGGGGATTTCACCATGTGGCTCAGTGGTAGAGCATCTGCTTTGCATGCAGAAGGTCCCAAGTTTAATCCTCAGCATCTCCACTTAAAGGGATTAGGTAGTAGGTGCTAGATGCAAGTCCAGTAGCACCTTAGAGACCTACAGGATTTTCAGGGTATACGTTTTTGAGAGTCAAAGCTCCTTCGTCAGATACCTTCCCTTCATCAGATACCTTCATCAGATAGTAGGTGGTGAGTGACCTGTAGCTTAGATCCTGGAAAGTTGCTGCAGGCCAGAATAGTCAATATGCTCCATGTTAGACTGATGGTCTGACCATGCTTTATGGGTTTCTGCTTTCTAGTTTGGTTTCACTTTGCTACCCAAAGTCTCAGCACATACCTGAGAGTCACGAGTGGACTCCATCAGAAGTCATCATGTCAGCCACCAGTTAGATAACTGTGTGTGTGTTAAGTGCTGTCAAGTCGCTTCCATCTCATGGTGACCCTATGAATCAATGTCCCCCCAAACGTCCGAACCTTAACAGCCTTGCTCAGATCTTGCAAACTGAGGGCTGTGGCTTCCTTTATAGAGTCAATCCATCGCATGTTGGGTCTTCCTCTTTTCCTGCTGCCTTCAATTTTTCCTAGCATGATTGTCTTTTCCTGTGACTCTTGTCTTCTCATAATGTGATCAAAGGACGACAGCTTCAATTTAGTCTTTTTACCTTCTAGGGTCCGTTCATAACTGTGCCCTGCATATTTTCCATTCACTATGAAAGCATAGCACGGGCGTTGTTGTGGAAGCATGTGCTCATTGTTTTCCATGTTCAGCAGGATGTTAACCCCGGTGCACGTCCATCTGCACTTCCCTTGTGTCTTGCATGCAAAAAAATACATTCACTGGTGTGTCAAATAACACATAAGCACCGTAATGCTTCGAGAAAACAGATATAATAACTGTTGTTTATCCAGTCAGGCATTCACAGCCCGTCATTCTCCAGAAATGTGTTCCCCAAAACACCCTGGCGAAAAATACCCTGAAATTTTCAATATTTGTATTTGTTCAACTATTTCCCCACCACCACCACCAAATGCAACTTCAAATGACTTGGGTTACTGCCATTTGCTCACTTTGTCATATTCCATTTCTTTTCTCTGCCTTCCTATTGCAGGAAAAGGTCCAATTCCTCTTCCCCCTCCCACCTCTGCTACCAGCTGAGAAGGATAATTTTCTAAAGGCAGCGTGTAGCTGTTGGCAGGCCTCTTAGCAGACATTGTGTACTTGTTCAGGGGTTATTTGCTTCTCCAGCTGCTACGGGTTTGTGACGCTGATGGC
The DNA here is from genome assembly GCF_029931775.1 of Euleptes europaea. Classification (NCBI taxonomy): domain Eukaryota; kingdom Metazoa; phylum Chordata; class Lepidosauria; order Squamata; family Sphaerodactylidae; genus Euleptes; species Euleptes europaea. The sequence continues at coordinate 45,964,669 of NC_079326.1, forward strand.
ATAAACCAGTGGTTAACCCTCTCGTTCTCTTCAGCGCTTAATCCTGGACAAAGAGTTTTTTTTTATCTTTTAACGACAGATTAAATCAGGCTTTGATAGTTAATGCCAGAATGATAGGATTTCCAATTAAGAGTGACATGTGGACGGGTGATTTGTACACCATCTTCAAGCCGTGAGGAGATCAGTAATGTTGGATATGCTTCCCAAAAAAGAACAAAAAACCCCAAACTATCAGTCATCCCCTACAAAGGACAGGGACAGGGTGTATTGTTGGTTCTCACATGCAGGGCTGGTGAAAGATCCATTTGGTGATTCTAAGCCAGGACCCAGAAGATGCAGAGCAATAGGGAGGCCCCAAAAACTTGGCCAGTTCCTTGCAGGACCGTAGAGTATATAGGGTTGCCAATCTCCAGGTAATAGCAGAAGATCTCCTGCTAATACAACTGATCTCCAGCCAACAGAGATCAGATCAACTGGAGAAAATGGCCTCTTTGGCAATGGGACTCTATGGCATTGAAGTCCCACGTGGGAGCAGACTGGACTTATCAATGTTGACCTGCAATGCCCAGCTACAGGGGAGTACTGGGCATATTCTACCACATAAAGAAACAGGTAGGCCCAATAGGTACGGTTGCCAGGTCCCTCTTTGCCATTGGTGGGAGATTTTGGGGGCGGAGCCTGAGGAGGGAGGGGTTTGGGAGGGGTGACATTCTCTGCAATGCACAGGTTTCCTGAGTGAGGAGTCAGCACCAGGGTACAGCTGTGGCACTTGCCAGCTCTATGTTCTGCTATCCATTCATTAGCTGCATGGTACTGATAAGGCCATATCCCATCAACGACATTCCTTGGTGGGAGCTGGCTTCCAGTGGTGGAAAGCTCTTGTGGAAGATTCCTTGTACTGGAGGACCATGCTGGCTCCAGCAGAATGGACTGGCAGGATCCATGTTTTCTCCTAGAACGTGGCACTAGGTGAAACTTAGTGGAAGGAGATTGGATGATCATGTGCAGTCTGGCTTGTGGACCTATCAAGGTAGTTATCCCTTACCTCCTGATAGGGGTGCATTTGAAGTTTCATCACACCTGCATACCTCCTTCTCAGTGTATTTGTCCTTTCACTTTGTAGTGCCTTTTTCCTTTTCAAAGGATCATGCAGAGGACCCATGTTGATTTTGACTCTCTAGGAGCCATCTGCCAAGTACGGCCATCATGTAACCGCAGTTTATTGAAACGGAGCTTGCTAAAAACCTGTGTACAAACCTCACTGACCCTGATAAATGTCCCATAACAGTTGTTCCCAATGGATTGTGACCATATTTTTCCAGAGGAACATATTTTCTAATAGCTTTCATATTTAAAAAAAGGCTTCAGCTTTACCCTACAGAATATGACCCTTTTGCTACATCACAGAACCTTTGTTTAGAGGGAAGAATCCATGAGAAATTGCATTGGGCAATTTCATGTATCACAGAACAATTGGGAGGAGCCATTTTTTCTGATGGGGGGCAATCCCCCAGTTTGAAAATAACCTCTAACCTGGATTCATTACCCTGTATGGATGGAGCTGTGGAATCTTTTAGGATGAAGGAGGAAGATTATCCATGGAGTGATCCTCTGAGCATCAATGTGACAGAGAGCACGAGAGCATGCTCCGAGAGATTTCTCAGCTGTCAGTTTTTGCATGCAAACTCAACTTATCCTGCTTTCCTCTTAATTCCCCACTCTGCCGAAAACCTCTGTACGGCGAGAGTACATTTGTATAAGTAAAACTAGATTAGCATAATTATTAATCATACATCTTTTGTCCACTTATTTCCTCTCTTGGAGGAAATTACCCACTACTTGAGTTCAAGTTCAGTAAATGCTGTTCTCCACAACAACCCATTAATCTCCCAAGTTTCAAAAGGGCCCTTACGGCCTTTTTGTATTTCTATCATCTTCTCTAGCTGTTTGGACTGCAGATACATCTCCAAGCAATTGCTCATTTGCCGAAGGATTCACGTGGAGGCCTGTGGGAGGTGTTTTGCAACACGGAGATTTGTTGAGCAGTTATGGTTCCCTTTTTAATGAAGGCCGTGTATTTCAGGGGCCATTACAATGAAGACATTCCCCCACATACACACACACATGCAACACGAGCACACAAGCACACGAAGCTGCCTTATACTGAATCAGACCCTTGTCCATCAAAGTCAGTATTGTCCACTCAGACTGCCAGCGGCTCTCCAGGGTCTCAGGCTGAGGTCTTTCACATCACCTACTTGCCTAGTCCCTTTAACTGGAGATGCCGAGGATTGAACCTGGGACCTTCTGCATGCCAAGCAGATGCTCTACAACTGAGCCACAGTCTCTCCTTATCAAGAGGATACCCAGCCTGCTCCTGGCTCCCACCATGAGGTTGCCACAATCAGTGGTGTCCACTGTTCATGCTGGGAGCCTTGCTAAAGGAGACAGACTCCCAGAGTCATTGTTGTCCAATCCTCCTCTCTGAAGGACTGCATTAACCTTCCTGCTAAATATTCCTTCTAGGACATATTTTACACTCTTCACTCACAACTAGCCCTAGAAGGGGGCATTCTTGTCTAAGGAACCATCCACCACTTTCTAAGACCTTGGGAGCTGTGGAAAGGATGTCTCTGAAACAATGGACTGTTGCTGCAGCCATAGGGTTGCCAACCTCCAGGTACTAGCTGGAGAGCTCTTGCTATTACAACTGATCTCCAGCTGATAGAGATCAGTCCCCCTGGAGAAAATGTCAGCTTTGGTAATTGGACTCTATGGCATTTTCTCCAGGGGAACTGATCTCTATCGGCAGGAGATCAGTTGTAATAGTGGGAGTTCTCCTGCTATTACCTGGAGGTTGGCAACGCTAGTGGAAGGATGGATAAAATACGTATTAGATCACACACATACTGTATTATTTTGAATGAATGGTGACCATATAGCTGTACAATAATTGGCATCAAATTAAAGTAGAACCTTAAACATCCTTATTAGACAACAAGTCCCGCAGCGCTCGTCACAAGTTTAAGACTGCTTTGTTAGCCCAATAGGATGTGTGTGCATTTCATCTAATCCTTTTTTCTTGTGCTGTGTGACCCAAACGATGACTTCCTTGTACCTTAACTGACCTCATTTCACGTTCCTGCTGTTTTGCATCATTTCTCTTGTAAGGATCTATGACATCGGACCCTGCGGCCTAATATAAAGCTGTGAGGGCGCTTGTTATGAATCCCCGCTACTAAAAATTCTAATAGCTAGACTGCAGACTCTTCAGCAGTTTTTTTAAAAATGTGATAACAAGCTGCTGTGATTGAAATGGTTGCTTTCGATTGGGTCAAGGCACCAACGAGTGTGGTCCCGGGACCACAAAACGCAGCATACAAACAAGGATAAAAGAACATGAAAGATACTGCAGACTTGGCCAACCTGAGAAATCAGCAGTGGCTGAACATGGACTGACACAAACAGGACACAGGGTCTTATTCCAAGAGACTGAAAGACTGGACAATTCTACCAACTATTTTGTCAGATTGCACAGAGAAGCCATTGAAATTCATAAACATCAGCACAACTTTAACAGAAAAGAGGAGAGTTTAAGAATGAATAAGGCTTGGCTTCCTGCCCTGAAAAACCTCCAGACAAAGACAACATTCAACAATAGCCATACAGATTAGTTTTGGATTACACACATTAACAGATCACTTCAGGATACAATAGTTCCATATTAACATACCATACCCTCATTAGCACATTATCTTGATACTCACAGGACAATACTTTTGCAGGACAATACTCAGCTCAAACCCAACCCCTTTCTGACTATATATTACTCTTCCTACACCCTTGACACTGAGAGACACTGTCCTTCAGTGTTACTACTCTGAAGATGCCTGCCACAGTTGCTGGCGAAACGTCAGGAAAGAAAATTCCAAGACCACGGTTACACAGCCCGGATAACCTACAAGAACCAACAAATAGAGATTGTTCATAACTACTACTTCTCCAAATGCCATTTGTCTTTTATGGCAAAAAAGCCCAACAAGCTGTAACAGAGGTAAGGATGCCAGCCTCCAGGTGGGACCACCTGGGGATCCCCTGGAATGGCAGCTCATCTCCAGACTACAGAGATCAGTTCCCCTGGAGAAAAGGGGTGCTTTGAAGGGTGGACTCTATGGCATTATACCCCACCGAGGTCATCCTCCCCAGGCTCCTTCCCCAAATCTCCAAGAGTTTCCCAACCTGGATAGGGGACCTGACAACCCTATGACAAAAAGTTCCCTTTATCTCAACAGCCCCACCTTTGTTTTGTGGTTCATCTTTTGTACTCTATGGCATTGAAGTCATGACTCTATGGCATTGAAGGCAATTGGACTCTATGGCGTTGAAGTCCCTCCCCTCCCCAAACCCTGCCCTCCTCAGGCTCTGCTCCAAAAACCTCCCACCGGTAGAGAAGAGGGACTGGCAACCCTGCACACAGGTCATAGATTTCTTTTTGTTTATATTTTAATTCATTTATATCCTGCTTTTCCCCCCAATGTAGACCCAAAATAGTTTACATCATTATGTTCCCTTTTATGTTCATAACAACCCTATGAGGTAAGTCAGTCTGAGAGTCTATGACTGGCCCAGGGACACCCAGCAAACTTTCATAGAAGAGTGGGGATTTGAACCTGGGTCCCTCAGGCCCTAGTCTGTCATTTAAACCACTACACCTCACTGGCTCTTCAAGGTCTCACGTTTCTCTGGAAGTTGGGGTACATAAGGTAGCATAACATGTGCACTACACTGTTATTAATGGACCGAGCGCTGGAACAAAGTTCTGCCAGCGGACCCCCTTAGTAACAAGTTTTAAGATGGTGTTGATTAAGAGAAGCCATTTTTCACCAATAAGTACCCATGCCCAGTAAGTACCCACTAAGTACCCATTTCCCTTTTTCATTGTAATCTTAGTGGCAAAACCATCTTACGCAACTAGGGTAACCAGCTCCGGGTTGGGAAATACCTGGAGAATTTTGGGGCAAAGCCTGAGGAGGGCAGGGTTTGGAGAGGGGAGGGACTTCAATGCCAATTGCCAAAGCGGCCATTTTTCTCCAGGTGAACTGATCTCTATTGGCTGGAAATCAGTTGTAATAGTGGGAGGTCTCAGCTACCACCTGGAGGTCGGCAATCCTATATGCAGCCCATCAACAGCAAGAGCCCTTCTGTGGGAGGCTACTAAGATGGTTTCGCCAGCCATTTTGGGATGTAGTTAATAGTAAAACTGTAGTCACAATGGAGACACAGCCATACAAGAAGTGGCCTATATACAACCATGCAGTTTCAAAGACTTAATGACATTTCTGTCTTTGGGGAGTGGGGGGAGCAGTGATTTCCACCCATTATCCCCTTCTTACTTTGGCTCCCTGGTTGTTCCCAAGAGTATGCTGATCTCAAGAACAAAATTTCAGGGGACTCAGTGGGCTACATTAGAAGTGGAAACATGAAGTCCCGCTTTATCAGGTTCATTCCATGAGCAGATCTCCAGCTGTCAAAGAGATGGATGTGCTTATTTACCAGTAACCTTATTTTGCTGGAGGGATCTGCATATAGAAGCCATATTTAGCATGAGGCATGAAGTAGGTATTTTATCATTTCTTTTAAGTTTCATACATGAGCAAGAAAATGATTTTCTTTGGGAAATTTCCTATTTTCATTGTATATTTTATGCCCTTTTAATGCCATGCTGAGATTATATACCCTGTTGTTGCATTTATATATTACATGCCATTTCTACACCTTTGATATCCTTTGAGAGCCAGGATGGCGTAGTGGTTAAGAGTGGTGGTTTGGAGCGGTGGACTCTAATCTGGAGAACCGGGTTTGATTCCCCACTCCTACCCATGATCGGCGGATGCTAATCTGATGAACTGGGTTGGTTTCCCCACTCCTACACATGAAGCCAGCTGGATGACCTTGGGCTAGTCACAGCACTTTTAGAGCTCTCTCAGCCCCACCTACCTCACAGGGTGTCTGTTGTGGGGAGGGGAAGGAAAGGTGATTGTAAGCAGGTTTGATTCTTCCTTAAGTGTTAGAGAAAGTTGGCATATAAAAACCAACTCTTCTTCTTCTTCTATTGATACTTTAATGTTAACGGAATTATTTGTATCAAATTTTGTTAAAATGGTTGAGAAAAAGGACAACAGTTTTGTACCCAGTGTGGAGAAACTATTAAACACACACACAACACCCCCTTGAACTCTTTCTTACCTCAAACCAGATTTGTTGTGAAGTTTGGTAGTGTAATCTATGCATGTAGCTGATGTGGATGCATGGTTCCTTCCCCAACATAATGGTCATTTAGGGAGCAATCCTAAGCAGGTCTAATTGGAAGTTATTCAGTGTGATTTACTCCCAGGGAAGTGTCTTTATTATCATTATCTTATATGTATATAATATGTGTATGTATATACAGAGAGAGAGAGAAAGAAAGAGAGAGAGAGAGATTGGGATGAGCAGCCAAGATCACCAGTTGATACATACAACTAGTTGCTTGTCACTACAGCCAGATTGGGAGCCATTATCTATACAACCCTAGTGGTGCTGTTGTTTGAAGAACGTCCTGTCTGATTCTATGTGATCTCATTGTGAAAATGCATTTGTGGGAAGACATACTTTGATCACTTCATATGGGCTGGTTTCCACAGCAGCAGGTTGCAAGCTCAAGTTTTAATGGACAAGCAGCACAGTTTTTATAAACTGTACGGCTTCCAGAAGTGGCTTTGTAGTAAATTGGGCTCTGTAGGCTCCTTATTTTACCTGGAATATTAAGTATCAGACCTGTCAACGTGTCAAGCTAACAGATCCCACTGAGGAAACTTCCTCCCTTTACCAGCCTGTTACCCTAAGTAGACAGTCTCCACTTAAATTGGGGGAATTGACTGGGGAGGCAGAGCCAGAGGGGGTAACTGGGATCAATAACCTATGTATACCAGGCTAGTCCTGGGTGAAAACTCTTAAATGAGCAGGCGGTTGTACAATTAAAATATATTTTTATTAAAGAACAAAGAATTGTAAAACACGAAACCTACTTTAACCAATGAATATGCACACTCAAGGCATACAAGAGACAACTAAGAGAAAAAAGAGGACTTTGGATAGGGTTTCAGGGATGGGTAATAATTACTAGTCTTGAAGACACATCCAGGGTAAACAAAAACAAATGAAAAGAACTTGTCCTCACTCTCAAGTGTCCTTTTTCCAGTATGGCTCCTCAGGCTCTCCATTTATGATGATGATGATGAAGAAGAAGAAGAAGAAGAAGTGTTGGTTTTTATATGGCAACTTTCTCTGCCACTTAAGGGAGACTCACACCGGCTTACCATCACCTTCCCTTCCCCCTCCCCACAACAGACACCCAGTGAGGTAGGTGGGGCTGAGAGAGCTCTTAATAGAACTGTGACTAGCCTGAGGTCACCCAGCTGGCTTCATGTGTAGGAGTTGGGAAAAAAATCCAGTTCACCAGATCTGAGCCCACTGCTCCAAGCCACCGCTCTTAACCACTACACCACGCTGGCTCCTAACTTACCGTAACTGGGGATAGAGGAAGTAAGGCTAGGGCTACTAGGTCTCCCACTCTGAAAGGAGACCCGCATCTTGGCAGCCTTGGTTCTCTGCTGCCACTCAGGGCAGTGGGGGAAAGTGGGAAATCACCATCTCTCCAATTATGCAGTATCACTTCCGCTGTGAACCTGGAAGTTCCAGGTTGACAGTGGAAGTGATGTTGCTCCTTTGGATCACTGGCAATTTACCTGTCCTCCCCCCCCCCCATTTTGTGGTGTTGGAGGAGAGTGCTACGGATACCGTGGACGGCCTAAAAAATCAAATCAGTGGGTTATAGATCAAATCAAGCCTGAAGTGACTCTAGAAGCTAAAATGACTCAACTGAGGCTATCGTATTTTGGTCACATTATGAGAAGGCAAGAGTCACTAGAAAAAACAGTCATGCTAGGAAAAATTGAGGGCAGCAGGAAAAGAGGAAGACCCAACAAGAGATGAATTGACTTAATAAAGGAAGCCACAACCCTCAATTTGCAAGATCTGAGCAAGGCTGTCAAAGATAGGACATTTTGGAGGACATTGATTCATAGGATCGCAATGAGTCAGAAGCGACTTGACGGCACTTAACACAACACACACCCCATTATCTCCTTCCAGTTGCCAGCTCTGGGATGGCAACCCTAACCCTAATTTGAGACCAAATGCTTGATACATGCTTTGGTTGTCTCAAGAGCATTTCACAAATGTGGGCACTGATGGGGGAGTCTTCTGTGGAATTCTAGCACCATAATGTTCTGGGTTAAGGGATATTCACAGTGTTTTGTGGAACTGTGATGTTTGAGAATATGTGATGACTTAACCACTGCTCTTGTGCTGGCGTTCCCTGTTCTGCTACCATGCCTGTTGCCTCTTTGCCTTTTCTGAGTGCCAGCATCTGTAAGTGAATTGCAGCCAGCCCCAGAGCTGCTGGGGGGAGGGCTGGAAGCTGCCCAGATCCCTGCATGGCAGTCCAGACTTTGTGTGGAGGCCCCTGACAGGTTGCGGCTCAGTGCCGACTCCGGATAAAGATATACATGTATTCTTGGAGTATGGAGAAGCACCCCTTCTCGTACAATGAAATGGACAGATTCTATTCTCCATCCTTTGAGCATCTGGGTTCTTCATAAGCGACTCATGTCTCCCTTTTAAAAATTCAAGTTGAGTAGATAAATGTGATTTAACACTGAGAAAGAGAGAGAGAGTAACTGTTTTACTGCCAAGCGATAATGTATTGCTGCAAAACGGAGAGTTAGGGATTTTATCTAGTGCTTGGCAATTAGTAGCGGCAGTACTTTACAGATACCAAGTCAGCACTTCATTTTTATTCGAGCAACTTCTGACTCCCTCTGCCTCCCCCTCTCCCTCCCTGCTCATTCTGCAGCCAGCTTCTGACTGCCCTCAGGACTAGCAGCATGTGTTTGAGTTTGCTGCGTGCTTGCCGGGGATCCCTGGGGAGCTTCCTCGCAGATGCAGGCCTGCCGTTATGTACCCACACGAATCTGCTCTGTCCTCGCTGTGTGCAAAAGATGACAGAACAACCCAGCAGAAATAATTCATGACCGTGCACCAGAAAACCGAAAGGCATTACTCCAACTCCCGGACGCTGGAAGCGCATGGCTTCTGACAGCTGACTCTGGTTTTGCCTGGCACTCCTCAGGATTTATCAGCGAGGGCTTATCTCCTCTCTAAATCAGGCAATAAGTCTTGAAAATTTACAACCGCAGAACCGAGTGCCTGGAAAAGCTGGCACGGGGAGTCTGTCAGTTTTATTGCGATTCCCCGAAGTGTACTTAATTATGCACCAAAGAATCAGCTAAACAATTAGATCTGTTTTGACCAATTAAAAGCACATTAAATGCTAATGAGTATTATTTTTGTAATGAGAGATGCTAGTTTGCCTTCAGACATTCTCCAAGCACTGCCAGCTATTCTGAACATCCTAAGATCTGAGCAGGGTGGAATTCGAAGATCCTGGGTGTCCATTTGACCATCTTCCCCTCTTTAGCCACTGTTCTACATGGCATGGAGGAGTATTCTAGCATGGGGGCCCCACCTTTTGGGATACTGTGAGCACCTTTGGAATTGTGAGGCAGGGTGTTGGGCACAATGACAAAATGGCTGCCACAGGAGGTGAACCCACATGGAAGCCCAAATGCAGAGGAGGAGGAGGAGGAGGAGAAGAAGAAGAAGAAGAAGAAGAGTTGGCTTTTATATGCCGACTTTCTCTACCACTTAAGGGAGACTCTTATTTTGAGCGTTCTTGTGCTGCCCGCATCATGGAGTGGTAGCTTGCTTTTGTAAGTCATGCACCAGTGTAATGAATAAAACCACTAACTGAAGCATGCTCTCAATCGGGCAGGCGCAAAAGCATCACATATGCTTAGAAATGCATTTGCCCACGAGGACTCAATGGTTTACTTAATCAAAATATACCATTTAGGGTTGTCAACTCTGGGTTGGGAAATTCCTGGAGATTTGGGGGAGGATCCTGGGGAGGGGAGGGTTTGCCGAGGGGAGGGACCTCAGATGAGTGTAATGCTACAGAGCCCATCCCCCAAAGCAGCCAGGATAATTAATTAATCTCTGTCGACTGGAGATCAGTTGTAGTTCCAGGAGATCTCCTGGTCCCATCTGGAGGTTGTCCACCTTGGTACCAGCAGACCGTTTGTCACAGTGAGCTGAGATTTCATTTCACTGCCATTTGAACCATTTGATAAAAGGGTTAATGGACAGGAGTGACCATAATTGCATTCTGTTCTGGTGGTGGTTGTGGGAAGCGACGTCAAGTCACAGCCGACTTATGGTGACCCTGCGGGGTTTTCAAGGCAAGAGATGAACAGAGGTGGCTGGCAAAAAGAAAAAGAAAGAAAAGAAAAGAAAAAAAATTAAGCTAAATAATCATATAATAATTCTGTTCATTTATTTGAAATATTTTATGCTACCTAGAATCATAGAATCATAGAGTTGGAAGAGACCACCAGGGTCATCTAGTCCAACCCCCCCACACACACACAATGCAGGAAATTCCAAACTATCTTCCCCCCACACCCCCAGTGACCCCTAATCCATGCCCAGAAGATGGCCAAGGTGCCCTCCCTCTCATCTGCCTAAGGTCATAGAATCAGCATTGCTGACAGATGGGCATCTAGCCTCTGCTTAAAAACCTCCAGGGAAGGAGCACTTACCACATCCTGAGGAAGCCTGTTCCACTGAGGAACTGCTCTAACATAGAAAATTCTTCTTAATGTCTAGACAGAAACTCTTTAAATTTAATTTCAACCCGTTGGTTCTGGTCTGACCTTCTGAAGCAACAGAAAACAACTCGGCACCATCCTCTATATGACAGCCCTTCAAGTTCTTGAAGATGGTTTAGAGACCTCTTTAGAGATTGGATCAAGGCAACTCACAGATTAAACTAGGTGTTACCCTACAAATATTATCTTTGTGTGAAAGCAGATATGATCCAAAGAATAAGAGAATCCTTGATGGGTCATTATTCTATGCCCTTATCAAACCTGGTACCAATATACCTTCAGCCCACCAGTTGACATGGATTTGGTTGGAGAGCATGTTCTGTTCTTTCTTAGCAGTTAAACCCAGTAATCTTAAACCCACATGCATTACTGACAAAATCACTCAAATTGGAACAGAACCTGTAACAAGGAATGAGAGCAAGGATGATATTCCCCAACATGAGCTGTTTAATGATGTCCACATATTAACTATCTGGGTACATCATTCAACCACTTGACCTTTCATGAGACAAGTAGATTTGTTTTTTACAGTCCTATCAATTCTTACTATCATGATGTCAGATGGTGTTTTTTCATGTACTTCTCGCTTTCCTAACACCTACCTAGTCCTAGACTTTGAGTAATGCACTCTTGACAAATCACATCCATCTCTAGCCGGTGGACTTACGGCAGTTTTACCAAATGTAAGTATTTCTGTCCCCCACTGTGGGGCTTTTACAACGGATCTCCAGCCAATAGATATCGGTTCACCTGGAGAAAATGGCCACTTTGGCAATTGGACTCTATGGCATTGAAGTCCCTCCCCTCCCCAAACCCCGCCCTCCTCAGGCTCCATCCCAAAAACCTCCCGCTGGTAGCAGAGAGGCACCTGGCAACCCTAATTGACAGGAACCCTAATTTACAGAGCCTGAGGAGGGCGGAGTTTGGGGAGGGGAGGGACTGCAATGCCCTAGAGTCGAATGGCCAAAGCGGCCATTTTCTCCAGGTGAACTGATCTCTAATGGCTGGAGATCAGTTGTAATAGTGGGAGATCTCTAGCTAGTACCTTGAAGTTAAACCAAAATTCACACAGAAAACAAATATTCCAAGCAATTTCAATATAATTCCAATATTACCATCATAATGCAAAAGTCATATCAAAGCACAGGTCATAAATTACAAAGTCACATGTATTGTTCACAAGTAGGTGCATACAAACAGGTAAGTGGGAACCTCTGAAATGGACTGAATATACTAGCCTGGTTAGGCAGAAGGATCAGTCTTCTACCCATGGGGAGTTTAAACTTGTGCTTATAAGACAAAAAAAGAAATACATACCAAGTGAAAAGATTAAGGTTGAGGAACTGATGAAGAACGAAACGGCCATCTTCCTCACCTGCCTGACTTCTGATGAATATATTATTGCTAAAGCAGAAGAAAAAATATTGTTAGAAGAATTATTATATACATGGTGATGTGTTGACTTACCTATATTTATAACCAGGACTATACACTTACCTGTTTGTATGCACCTACTTGTGAACAATACATGTAACTTTGTAATTTATGACCTGTGCTTTGATATGACTTTTGCATTATGATGGTAATATTGGAATTATATTGAAATTGCTTGGAATATTTGTTTTCTGTGTGAATTTTGGTTTAACTATTATATACACAGAAGTGTCTATTTTTGTACCAGTACCTGGAAGTTGGCAACCCTACTAAAATTGCTCCTCTCTTCTCTTTCGCATGTTCAGCATATCTGTTTCTGGTTACACGTTGCACTCGGCCTCTCATTTCACCTACCGAATGTTCTTGTTTTGGTGTCGTTTAACTTGCTGTCCTAATTTACTGGAAACACATTGTTTTGAAAGCTCAAATGGCTTGCATATAAAACGAGCCCCTCTTTCTTCTCCCACCCCCACTTTCTTTGCCTCTTAACATATCTTGAATCTCCTCGCATTTCTATTCAGCTTTCTTTAAAAAGAAGAGTAAGAAAGCCAAGATAAGAAAGCTTTAGTTGATAAGTGAATGGGGAAAAAAGAAATAATTATATGAATACTGCATTGAGGTTTGCTCAGAATGATGGAATCCGTAATTGCATTTTAGTTTACTCTTGTGTAAAGGTCAAGAACAAATGGTTTATGAGCAACAACACTGGAGAGCCAGTGCGGTATAGTGGTTAAGAGCAGTGGACTCCGATCTGGAGAACCGGGTTTGATTCCCCACTTCTCCACATGAGCGGCTGAGGCTGATCTGGTGAACTGGGTTTGTTTCTCCACTCCTATACATGAACCCAGCTGGGTGACCTTGGGCCAGTAACAGCTCTCTCAGCCTCACCTACCTCAACAGGGATTCCAACTCTTCTTCATCATCCCTGCTTGGCTGGCACCTGCCTCTGAAATGATTAAGTGCGCCATTCGAAATTTTAAGATGTGGAAATTTTAACCAGAAACATATGTTTTAATGTCTGCAATATGTGAGCTGCCCCAAGCTGTTGTTGCTGGGGAGGGGTGGGATATAAATCAAATAAATACATAAATAAATATGCAGTTGATGCAAAAAAGAGGTAAAAAATCTATGCAGATTTCATAGGAAACTTTTGGCACAAGCTAACACCTGTACATGTCATGAAAATAAATGTGTGTGTGTGTGTAAGCATTGTATGAAGAAATACTTCCTTTTATCTGTTTTGAATCACCCTCCAACTTCAGCAGATGACTCCATGTTCTAGTTAAAGAGAGAACATTTTGGAGGACATTGATTCATAGGGTCGCCATGAGTCCAAAGCAACTTGACGGCATTTAACACACACACACGTACCCCCTTGCCCAGCTAGTCAGGAATTTCAGGCTAGGTTGTCATCAATATGCAGATGACACCCAGCCACATCTGCTGATGGACAGCTGGCCAGATGCTGTCCCAGGAGATCTGGCCAGGTTCTTGGAAGCTGTAGTGGAATGGCTGAAGTAGAGCCGCCTGAAACTGAACCCATCGAATATGGAGGTCATGTGGCTGGGCCGGGGTAGCTCAGATTGGGGGATCCAACTTTGGGGAGGGAAGGGACTTCAATGCCATAGAGTCCAATTGCCAAAGCGGCCATTTTCTCCAGGGGAACTGATCTCCAGCAGCTGGAGATCAGTTGTAATAGCAGGAGATCTCCAGCTAGTACCGGGAGGCTGGCAACCCTATCTGCTCCAAACAAGATATTGATACAATCACATCAGCCCTCCATTTAGTGCTGTGATGCGTGTTCAGGCAAACATTAAAAACTTGTTGTTTTCAAAAAAGTTGCCAACATATCTGTAGACAGCAGTTCCATGGCTAGAGTAGGGTAGGGAGAAATCCTTATAAATCTTCTGCCTCTGCTGGCAATTAGACCGTTACTGTACTCCAGTATAAGCGAAGAGAATGAATTTTCAAAGTGTGGAGTTTCTCACTCAGCTCCACAGCTTCCCGGAATTGCTCCCACTTACAAGGAGCAATTAACTTTCTCTGCAGAGTCTGCAAAAAACCGATCTCGTAAGCTGACATTGTCTATGCCAGCTGGTCAACCCAGATCGAAATGATTATATAATAGCTTGAGCGTTTGAAGTATCTAATATGTCAGCTAGCAGGGTATGTGCACTGACTTAAAATTATAGGCACATCATATCAGTAATTGGGGAGAGACTGGTCCATGTGATAAACCTATAATATTAAACTGAGACAGGGCCCACTTGTATGGATTAGAAGTGAAAGACATGCTTCCCATTTCAACTCTTTTTATCTTTTTTCTCAACCATTTCCATGCTCTGCTGTTCAGTGCTTGCTTTCTAAGTCTATTTCTATTGTGAGTGCATACTGTTTATGATACACAGTTTATATGGTATTTTTACATTCAATGTACATATAATATAGATTGATATATCAAATAGGACATTGGCAGGCCTGTGGCGATAATGAAAGTTGCAAAGACAGCCAGCGTGCTGTAGTGGTTAAGAGCGACGGACTCTAACCTGAAGAACCGGGTTTGATTCCCCGCTCCTCCACATGAGCAGCGGATTTTAATCTGGTGAACGGGGTTGGTTTCCCCACTCCTACACATGAAGCCAGATGGGTGATCTTGGGCTACTCACAGTTCTCTTAGAGCTCTCTCAGCCTCACCTACCTCACAGGGTGTCTGTTGTGGGGTGGGGAAGGGAAGGAATGTAAGACGCTTTGATTCTCTTTAAAAGGTAGAGAAAATCGGCATATAAAAACTGATTCTTCTTCTTCATATAAAAAAATCTACATAGAAAAAACTCTTCTATAAAAAACTCTTCTTCAAAGCTGACCTACTTGGTGGATTTCCATGGTACTCAGAAAAAGATGACTTTGGCTTCAATCCTAAGAACACTTTCCTGGGATAGGGTTACTAACCTCCAGGTACTAGCTGGAGATCTCTTGCTATTACAACTGATCTCCAGCCGATAGAGATCAGTTCACCTGGAGAAAATGGCTGCTTTGGCAATTGGACACTATGGCATTGAAGTCCCTCCCCTCCCTAAACCCTGCCCTCCTCAGGCTCTGCCCCAAAAATCTCCCACTGGTGGCAAAGAGGGACCTGGCAGCCCTATCCTGGGAGTAAATTCCACTGGAGAAAAGGAGAGTTATTTCTGTTTAGACCTGTTGCTCTCTATGAAGATTAAGCCAAGGGAAAAAATCCCTTCAAAATCTCCCCAGTGAGGACTGAAAATGATGCAGGTGGGATAGAAGTTTGAGATCAGCTTAAAGAAAAAAAAGAGGCAGGCAAAATCTGCAAAAGCCCCTTTGAGTTTATAGGATTCTTGGAGGAGATTTGGGGTGGTATGATAGGATTTCTCAATTCACACCTGTGATTCCTTGTAGGCCCCTCCTTATTTAACAGATAATGCTCTTTTATGGGATTCAAATAATGTTCGAAAGTACATAAATTTTGTGGAGGGGAAATCAGGAAAGTGCAAAAAATAAAGAATCAGTGGTTTGATGGACAGGAGCGAGGAGTGCAAATGAAACATTCACCCCCAGATTGAAATAGGAGGTATGAGAAATTTGAAAATCATCCCCAATTAAGAATACACTGTTTTTACTTGTTGGAGGCTCTTCCACGAATACTTTAATTTCTCCATTAGGAAAAGAAACCTGGTACCTTATCTTATTCTGTCCATCAATTTGACGGTTGTTATAGTATTTTGTACCCTGACCTTTATAACACAGCTCTGCCAAATGTACAGCAAAAATGTAAATTGATAGTGTTGCTGCTACATAAAGATGCTATCAAGCATTAAATGCGAAAGCGTTCAACAAGAACACAGCCAGGTTGCTTGAATGTGTTAGAATGATAACAGATTCTTCTCCCTGAATATGAATGTGAAAGATGCATAAAAAATTTAGAGCCAGAATTCTTCTTTTTTTATCAGGTATCTATAAATCTATGGACAAAGAAAAAACCGTAGTGCTTGGAAAGTATAGTAGTCAAGGGATAGTTTCTTTTAAGAACTGCCTTCATTCCTTCAATAAAAAACAGCTGAAATTGTTTTTTTTTAATGTGGGAAGGAAGAATAATAGGTGTATTTTCTTGAATAATTGCCCTATTGCTAGGATTGCCAGTCCCCTCTTCACAACCGGTAGGAGGTTTTTGGGGCGGAGCCTGAGGAAGGTGGGGTTTGGGAAGGGTAGGGACTTCAATGCCATAGAGTCCAATTGCCAAAGTGGCCATTTTCTCCAGGTGAACTGATCTCTATCGGCTGGTGATCAGTTGTAATAGCAGGAGATCTCCAGCTAGTACCTGGAGTTTATATAACCAAGAAAAAACTGGGGGGAATGAGAAAGTACTAAAATTATCAGCTAGACATCACTATAGTTAGATAGTACCTCCTAAAATAAAATATTACAACACTGAGATAGATTATAAACATATAATCTTTTAAAGAAGTTCAACATAAGTCGGTTATAACTCACCATGAGATATTCATCAAAATATTTCAACACAACTAATGTACAGAAATATACATAGTGGATGTAACATACAAAATCTGCTTATATAACAGTATATAAAATAATCTTACAAGTATATATTCAACAGGTGGTACAATTCAATAGAAATACAAATTGTTGGTTTAACAGGTAGTGTTCACCAGGTAGTGTTCCAACAGGTCATGCTAGCAGGTCTATTGGTATACATTTAGAATTAACCAATGTTATAGTCCAATTGGAGCAAATTATTGGTTCAACAGGTAATATTCATCAGGTAGTGTTCCAACAGGTAGTGTTGAGATAGGTTCCCGGGTGTAAGCTTGTTTCGTATTAATACTTCTTCAGTTATATTTCTCTATATTTAACAGAAAATATTATATAGAAATAAGTTCTTAATTTAAATTCTTAATTTAAATTAAAGTACCTCCCCTAAGGCCCTGACCTGGATGGCCCAGGCTAGCCTGATCTGTCAGATCTCAGAAGCTAAGCAGGGTCAGCCCTGGTTAGTATTTGGATGGGAGATCACCAAGGAATACCAGGGTTGCTGTGAGGAAGGCACTGGCAAACCACCTCTGTTAATCTCTTGCCATGAAAACCCCAAAAGGGGTCACCATAAGTCGGCTGCGACTTGAAGGCACTTTATGCACACACACACCTCCCCTAAGAGACAACCTGAAGGTTGGCAACCCTACCCATTGCTAATAAATAAAAGAAGTGCTGTTGCTGACTGTATGTGACTATTCCAATAAAGACAACTAAATAATGTGCAATATCTTTAAATAAAGCTAGCAGCACCCCAAATTCTGTTGCCTCTGTAAAGTAAGGAATTAGGATTGATTACGAAATAGCAACAACATGTTTGCCACCACATTCTATTAAAAACTGTTCCCTCAGAAGAATCTTGATTAGGAACGTTACTGAATTTCGAAGAAACACTGTTTGGACCGGAAAACCCCAGTTGGTAACATAGTTCCTCCCCATCTGGGTATCAAACTAAAATAGTCTTTTTAAACGATTATCGTAACAAAATTTAACAGAAATATGACCCTTCAAACAGTTTCCTGTTTTTGCACTGATTGTGCACTGATAGTACACACATGTTGTAGAAGAAGAAGAAGAAGAAGAAGAAGAAGAAGAAGAAGAAGAAGAAGAAGAAGAAGAAGAGCTGGTTTTTATATGCTGACTTTCTCTACCACTTAAGGCAGAATCAAATCGGCTTACAATCACCTTCCCTTCCCCTCTCCACAACAGACACCCTGTGAGGTAGGTGGGGCTGAGAGAGTGTGACTAGCCCAAGGTCACCCAGCTGGCTTCATGTGTAGGAGTGGGGAAACAAATCCAGTTCACCAGATTAGCCTCCACCGCTCATGTGGAAGAGATCCAGTCCTCCAGATAAGACCCCATTGCTCCAAACCACTGTCTAAACATCATGTATCATGTCTAAACAGCATCCAAGGTAATCAAAATGTCATCAAAGCGACAAAGACAGTGGCAACAGGGGTGACGAAAATAAGCAAAATACAAATGTTCAGCAATAGAACATATCAATATGAAAATGAACGGTAAAAGGTGTATTTGTCGTCGTCGTCGTCGTCTTCTTCTTCTTCTTCTTCTTCGACAAAGGTTTCCCAGTGCCACAATTCATCCAGACCAGAGTGGCCTGCGGATTAGAACTACATCATTATCTTCGTGACTGAGGTAATAGAAAGCCAACCTAGTATTCCCTTTCCTGCCGATGATCTAATGTAGTAAGCCAACTCTGCCCTGTGAAATTGCATTTCATATATTTCCTACTAGATCTGTATTATGCCAGCTGCTTGCCTCACAGTAATAGGCTCTTGAGGTAGATGATTGGTTTAATAACCTAGCCGGGTAACCACTGTTTTGAATGGTTGTGCACAGCAATTGAAGCCCAAACCGCCTTGAAAGAAATCACTATTTATAGTGAACACAATAAATGGGTCCCGGCGATTGCCTTGAGAGCCAGAGGAGAACCATAAATTTTTGTTTAGAATTTGTTTCGAAGGGGTGAAAATACAGACCATTCATTTAAAAAGTATGAATGGCTTGAGAAATCATCTATACATGTTGTTTTCAAAAATTACACTGACCTACGAAGGATGGAGCCATTTCAAGTATGAGATAAATATATATACATCAATAACAACAGAAAGTTTTCATTGAGTAGACATCACACACACCCTCCAGGTGGGGCGTGGAGATCTTTCAGAATTACAAATGATGTCCAGACTACAGAGATCGGTTTCCCCACAGAAAATGGCTGCTCTTGGAGACTGGATTATATGGAAGTATATCCCTTCTGAACTCCCTCCCCTTCCCAAAACCTCCCCTCCCCATTCTCTATTAGAGAATGGATGCCAGTCCCCAGGTGAGACCTGGGAATCTCCTGGAATTACACCTCATCTCCAGACTACAGAGATCAGCTCCACTGAAGAAAATGGATACTTTGGAGGGTGGGAGCTATGGGATTGTGCCCCACTGAGGTCCCTGTTCTCCCCTGGCTCCATCCCCAAATCTCCACGAGTTTTCCAACCTGGAGCTGGCAACCTTAACCTCCCCATCCCCTGCCAGTGGCCAAGGGGGGGACCCGGCAACTCTAGACTCTACCCTTAAATCTCCAGGAATTTCCCAACCCACGGTTGGCAACCCTAATTTGGTTGGAGCTACCAGATGTAGTTAAATCTTACTATTCTAATAGGTCCCTCTTTGCTACCAGCTAGAGGATTTGGGGCAGCGCCTGAGGAGGGCGGGGTTTGGGAAGGGGAGGGACTTAAGTGCCATAGGGTCCAATTGCCAAAGCGGCCATTTTGTCCAGGTGAACTGATCTCTGTCAGCTGGAGATCAGTTGTAACAGCAGGAGATCTCCAGCTAGGACCGGGCGGTTGGCAACCCTACTATTCTAATCGGTCCCTTCGCTCAAGAATGTGGGCAGCCTAACCTGCCCAAGCATTTGGGTCAAGGAGGAGGCAGCCAGAAAGGACTTTACGGGAAGCAAGATGGAGGAAGCATTCCCGTCTCCAAAAATGTAACTATGTTTGGGCCTAGATGAGGCTATAACACAGCCCACCCGGCTGTTGTTCCTGTCAGCCGGCTGGAACATTTTTTTGCCACACTTGATTGTGCCAGAACGCTTTAATGAGCAGATTACTAGTTTTTATTCTTTTGCTTTCTCCACAGCCAAACAGTTAATTTCTTCAAGCTATGATAATCCTCCCTCCTTTCCTCTTATGCAAATTGTGGCAATTTCCTTCCTCAGCTGTGATTATAAAACCGGTTTTCGGGATGGTCAGGCAGAGACAGGCTGGGGGTTTGTTGGTTTTTTCCCAACACTCGCCGTTCTGCTTTCTCCTTGGAAATGCATTCACAGCTTTTAGAGTTTTGTTATTTTGTTAGAAGAGAGAGAGTCAGCTTGGAACGCGAGAATCACATAGTGTGGGAGGAGTGGCTCCAAACCAAGCCCTGGCGGTCCGCGGCGAGAATTATGGGATATTACCAAACTGAGTTGCCTGTTTCAGTTAGGGTTGCCCGGTCCCTCTTTGCCATCGGCCGGAGATTTTGGGGGCGGAGCCTGAGGAGGGCGGAGTTTGGGGAGGGACTTCAATGCGAGTCCAATTGCCAAAGCGTCCATTTTCTCCGGGGGAACTGATCTCTATCGGCTGGAGATCGGTTGTAATAGCAGGAGATCTCCAGCTAGTACCTGGAGGTTGACAACCCTAGTTTCGGAGCAGCAGATCTACTGTAGATACTCATGGGAGTTATACCAGCAGGTATTTTAGTAACAAGGTGCAAGTGATGCCTCCCAAGTTCTGTTCATTTTCCTGTTAGGTATACTGGGAATCAAATCAAGATCAAATCAAGCCTGAACTGACCATAGAAGTTTAAATGACTAAACTGAGGCTATCGTATTTTGGTCACGTCATGAGACGACAAGAGTCACTGGAAAAGACAGTCATGCTAGGAAAAGTTGAGGGCAGCAGGAAAAGAGGAAGACTAAAAAAGAGATGGATTGACTCAATAAAGGAAGCCACAGCCTTCAATTTGCAAGATCTGAGCAAGGCTGTCAAAGACAGGACATTCTGGAGGACTTTCATTCATAGGGTCGCCATGAGTCGGGAAGCGACTTGACGGCACTTAACACACACACACACACATACTGGGAATTGGTTCTCCTTATTTTCTACTGTTGTATCAGTACATTGCACAATATTATGCACAGTTTTGTTTCTCATCAGGTGATTTTTGTTTCATTCTGTGTTTTTGAACTCAAATAGAATGGTGGACGAAGTCAAACCTTTCTAGATATAGCTCTGCACATGGACATCTGGGGTTTGTTTATTCTTTATATGCATGTATGCGAGTGAGCAAGCAAACAAGAATAATGGACAGTAGCTCTGAGATGCTGCCAATGGGGCTAAATTGCCTTGTCATGAAAATGTGAAACTTATAAAAGAACTGGATACGAGAAAGCCATTACAATAATGATCTTATTGGCTGGCAGCCAGCTGCTGGCCCACTCAATGGAAAACTGAGAGTCCCAGACGCCCGGATGCCAATGTCTCTTAATGCGATGAAGCAAATTTTTCAAAGGACGTATGAACACATGAAGCCTTATACTGAATCAGACCTTTGGTCATCAAAGTCAGTATTGAGCTGCTCAGACTGGCAGCGGCTCTCCAGAGTCTAAGGTGGAGGCCTTTCCCATTACCTGCAAACTGTTCCTTTTAACTGGAGATGCCAGGAACTGGACTTGGGACCTTCTGCATGCCAAGCAGATGCTCCAGCAGTGGAGATCTCCTGCTATTACAACTGATCTCCAGCCGATAGAGATCAGTTCACCTGGAGAAAATGGCTGCTTTGGCAATTGGACTATATGGCATTGAAGACCCACCCCTGTCCAAACCCCACCCTCCTCAGGCTCCACCCCAAAAACCTCCTGCCAGTTGCAAGGAGGGACCTGGCAACACTAGCAGTGAGCCACAGTTCCTTCCCACCCTCTCATGGAGGAACCATGGTGTTACATTATGTTGGAAGAGTTGCAATGTCTAGCATGCAAAGGGAACTGAGAAGATGACCCAGCAGGGGGCGGGCAAGTTGTCAGCTAGTTAGGGCTGTAAGGTTAGAGACCTTTCCACCCTTTTTTCACACCTCTTGTCTGTCCTTAGACTGATATTCTTAGGGGACAATTTCCTCCTTCTTCTCGGAAGTCATTCTTCCCTCTCTCTCCCTCCTTAGCTAGATAGACAGCTAGAGGCTCTGTGTCTCTCAGCTTTCCTATCCTAAAATGTAGTTCCTTCAATAAAGGCAACTTTATCTTTAATCAGTGAGACTGACCCTTCACTGCGTACTTAGCACACTCTGCCAACACATTAATCCATGACTCAACTGTTCAGCAAGAACAACACCAATGTGTGCTCTGACAGGTGTGCTGTTCTGTAACTGTGTTACTTAGCATTGCTGAGTCGTTGACTGATCAGTGGCAACCAGCAGGAACCATTCGTGGTGAGGTGCAATGCTGCATGATGATGCACAATATCATTTCTGGTTTGTACCCAGAATTGATGTCATGACTCTCTAGGAAGTTGCTCATCTCTATGTTTTTTTTTAACCATAGATATGTGTGATTCCTAGAGCACCATTGTACAATTCCTAGAGCACCATGATCCATGCACAAACCGGATATGGGATTGCCTCTTGCTCCCTAATGGACGGCTGCAGCTGGAGGGAGAATCTGCCGACTTTGCAGGCCTCCCTTGTGTGTGCCACCCACTTAAGCAAAAGGGTGGAGGTGCATTGATTCTCTCTCTCTCTCTCTCTCTCTCTCTCTGTCTCTCGCCAGGTCTCTCTTTGCCATCGGCGGGAGGTTTTTGGGGCAGAGCCTGAGGAGGGCGCGGTTTGAGGAGGAGAGGGACTTCAATGCCCTAGAGTCCAATTGCTAAAGCAGCCATTTTCTCCAGGGGAACTGATCTCAATCTGCTGGAAATCAGTTGTAATAGCGGGAGATCGCCAGCTAGTACCTGGAGGTTGGCAACCCTAGCCATGCAGCATTGCACCCCACCCCGTCTTCATCTCCAGGAAGTGCAAGACAGACAAGGCCATCACCACTTTGGTTTCCCCCCCTGTTGGGTTGGATGGATAAGGGAGGAGCAAATCGGCAGCCACGGAAAAACACAAAGGGAACATGCACATGCAAACATTTGTGATACAATTTAGAACATTTTTTGAGTGTTGGGCTGCATTTTGCAATCAAATATTGTCCAGCAGAGGATATATATAGAGAGAATATGTATATATCTATATCTAATCTGTATATATCTATACTTATATACGTAGAGATATCTATATATGTAATTAATTAATTAATTTATTATAATATATATGATGTATTGTATATTATATATTATAATTATTATAAATATATATTATATATTATCAATACGACAGATAGATAGATAGATAGATAGATAGATAGATAGATAGATAGAGAGAGAGAGAGAGAGAGAGAGAGAGAGAGAGAGAGAGAGAGAGAGAGAGTTAGCTTGATGTAGAAAGCTCCACAGAAGCAAGCATTCCCTGATCAAATCATATGAACTTGCTTTTTTAAAATGTTCACAGGGCTAATGTTTGTCTTGGAGCTTATTTCTGAAAATCTTCCTGGCTCGGCGCTGACTGATAACACTTCATTTGGTGTCTTATTAGAGTTGTGTTGACATTTCTGCTTGCGGGACGAGCTCTCCCCTCCTCCTCTGTCACAGTCTCGGCATTATAAAATGCAGCATTAACCTTTCTATCAGGCTAAGGTGTGACACAGAAGATATATTTTACAAGAGAATGTATTATTCATTAAATAAATAGTAGTACGGTATGGAAGAATTGCCTGAGTGCTAAAACTTAATCAAGGAAATTACAATTAGCGAGGGATTCATATATTGCGAGACACAATTACATTTCCATTAAATACTTCTCTTTTTTTGGTCCTTTTCTAGAGCAACTTAATGGCGTCACGCTCCCTGTTATTGTCAGAGCTGATCCAGAAGGATCTGTTCATATCTTCACTTTCCAAAGGCCTTGGAGTAAGCTGTCAGCATGACCCATTTAGTCAGAACCCACAGGGGTCAGGAAAAGTGGTTATTCAAAACAGTTATATATTTTGGTTTTTAATATGCTACTGGACTCCAATCTTGCTCTTCCACTGCCAAACAGCATGGCTCCCCACTTGACGTTATATATGATGTTTCTAAGGTCTTTTGTGCATGGCTGTTTCACTCGCCGTCATCCCTCTGATGATTTCGGGTCTTTGTGTTTTGCAGTTTAGAATAAGACAAGGCATGGACTGGCTCCATGCTGTTTTATGTCACTCTCCTCTCTGAGAGGTCTCATATTGCAATGGCAGGGAGGAAAGAGATCAAGACAGCACTGACTGTCATCAGCTCTCGTTGCATAAACATCAGCCAATCGACTTGGACAATTAGTGAGACATTAGCTTAACAAAAGATCCTCCCTAGCATCTGTAGCCCTATGAATGGAAGGCAGAATTTATTTTTGCATAATGAATCAGAATGAAAGCTGTGTCCAAATTGTTTCTCTCACACTGACTCAGACTGAAGGTGGGACGTGTGGCGCCACAGCGACAGACTTTCCCTATCTCTCTAGTTTGCAAGAGGTGATAACTTTAAAAGGAACGTGAACTTTTGGAGTGACAATAAGGGAGGTGTCTATGCCTGTGGGCAGTAGGGTTGCCAACCTCCAGGTGGTGGCTGGAGATCTCCTGCTGTGGCAACTGATCTGCAGGCGACAGCGATCAGTTCTCCTGGAGAAAATGGTTGCTTTGGCAATTGTAACCGTGTACAAGTGAATAACACCACCAAAGTGCAACTAATATAAACAATACAAACATATAAGGACACTTTCAACAACTGCACTCTCTCCAAACCATGCATAATTTTATAGACCTCTACCATGTCTCCCCTTAGCCACCTTCTTTCCAAGCTAAACATCCCTAAGCGTCTTAACCGCTCCTCATAGGACAGTTGCTCTAGTCCCCCAATCATTTTGGTTGCTCTTTTCTGCACCTTCTCAAGCTCTGTAATAACCTTTTTTAGGTGTGGTGACCAGAACTGTACACAGTATTCCAAGTGTCATCTCACCATAGATTTGTACAAGGGCAGTATGATATCAGCAGTTTTATTCTCTATTCCTCGTCTAACTATGGCCAGCATGGAATTTGCCTTTTTTACAACAGGATGGGATGGTTTTTATTTTACAACACCAAATAATACAACGGTCTTGTTTCAATTTTTTTTTTTTACGTACGAGTTTTAATATTCTTTATGGTATTATTATGTAGTTGTGTAAGGGTCCTGGTCATATGAACCATCTTTCTTAAGACAGTAGAAAAGAGCAAGAGTCCAGTAGCACCTTAAAAAACAAACAAAATTTCTAGCAAGGTATGAGCTTTGTGAGTCACAGCTCACTTCTTCAGATACAGCTAGACTGTAGAGCTTTTCTGGGTCAGGCTGGCCTGGCATAGATAGTATTTTTCCTATTCATAAGCAACAGAACTAGTACCCTTTCGATGTGGAAAATAAGTGGACATTATTTCCTAATATCTAGCCCATCAACAAATTAATACATATCCACAATATCAGCCCCCCGCAAGCAAAGTGTCAAAGAAATGGCCTTTTCATTTTTCATGTTATTGGACTACAGAAATTTGAGAGATTGCCTTTGTGTGTACAGTGGTCTTCATTGCAATGAGTTATTTCAGAAGACTAATAGAAAATATGGGTTAGATACACTGAAAGATTAAAATGCAACTCCCGATTCCCATGTACTGATGCTTAAAAATAAGTTGAATATAGTGGGGGAGTCCTCGGTAATAATATTTACTTTTTCCTACGCTTTGTCTACCTCCCTCCTCCCCAATAATCAGATTAACTTTTATTGTACAGGGAATTGGGTTTTGATCCACTTTTGCTCATTAATCAACAGTTCTGCTTTTGCTTGATTAATAATACATATTTTTAAATCCCCAAATACATATTTATGATATAGCTCAGTAATTCATGTTTTTCATCGGTGTGTATGTGTGATACATACACAGCCTTACTTTCAAGATTCTGGTGATCTGTTGTAGGTAGGGTTTTGCTAATGCGGCCATTTTCTCCGGGCAAACTGATCTCTATCGGCTGGAGATCAGCTGTAATAGCAGGAGATTTCCAGCTAGTACCTGGAGGTTGGCTGCCCTATTCAGAAGGCTCAGTAAAAGAAGTGGAAGAATAGAGGTGGGAACGTCATTCCACAAGGTTCACTCTGACCATGGTACTTTGGATTTAGGAATGCCATAAGAAATCACCAAACTGAGGAGCCTCAAGGAAAGGGGACATTGGATACTTGTCTGTGAGATGAAGAGCAGCTTCCCATTTGTCAGAAATGGCAGGTTGCATTACAGTTCACTAAGCATATCAGCAGCATGCCCAGCTGGAAAACAGAGAGGAAGTTAATCATATTGCCTGCGGTGATGTTTTCCACACCTAAAGGGCTATGACGGGATTAATTGTAATCATGAAATAACAAGTTTGGAGTGGCCTGCAGTTTGTAGCCTTCTTACTAACCCCCCACCCCAATAGGTAGCGATCACAATAGTGTCAGATTTGGGTTGCCAGCTCGGGGTTGGGAAATATCTGGAGATTTGGGGGGCGGAGCCTGAGGAGGGCGGGGTTTGGGGAAGGGCGGGACTTCAATGCCATGGAGTCCAATTGGCAAAGCGGCCATTTTCTCCAGGGGAACTGATCTCTATCGGCTGGAGATCAGTTGTAATAGCGGGAGATCTCCAGCCACCACCTGGAGGAAGCCGACTGTGCTATAAAAATGTGGATGAAGCCCCCTGGAGGCAAAAACATGTTATAACAAAACGGAAGGCGTTCCTATTTTCCTTTCTGGCTGTGAAGACTCCTTGACAAGCCATTAAGCCAACTTATTCATTTTTAGCCGGTCAGGCAAGAAGAAAATATTTGTGTTGGACACACTATTTATGAACTTTGATTTAATTGCAACAATGCCATGTGCAAGAAAGAAGAAATAATATTTTTTGTGCAGTTGTTGAAAGTGTCCTTATATGTTTGTATTGTTTATATTAGTTGCACTTTGGTGGTGTTATTCACCTGTACACGGTTAGCATTGAAAATTGTAATGTTCATTAGCTATATATAGAATTTGCATTGAAATGTATGAGCTCCTTGCTGTTTTTTTTCCCTACGAACCACCTGGAGGAAGCTTGCTTGCTCTCTGCTCTGCTTATATATTTCCAAATAAAAAAGACACCAGAAGTCGCAAGCACTCTTTCATCCAGAGGAAACTAACTCCTCCAGCACTCCCCTCCTCCCCTCCGAACCTGTTACACAGCTGTCACAGCTGTATTTAAGCAAGATGAATGATAGAAGTCTTTTAGCTGGAGTGTGAAAGTTCAAGTCGCAGGACGATGATCGCAGCGTTGCCGTTTTGGGGCAGCAGCCGTGCAGCGGCGTGTTCTCCAACGGCGGAAAATGATGAAACGGTTCAGAACCCGTATCTCGCTGAAGGGAAAATGCCATCAGCAGCCCCTAGCTTTGTGCTTCTACAGGCCAGGGCCTAAATCACCGGCAAAAATGGAAATCCACTCCCTGCCTGCGAAGTCTGCCAAGAAGACAGATGGCAATGTTGAATTAGCCTCTGTTGTGCCTGGCGTCGAGGCTTTGCGAGGGAAAGAGAGGCGCTGTGATGCAGCAGAAGAAACGCCAACCCGGCGCATCCATTTTATATAGTCCCAACGTGCCGTGAGAGAAAACCGAGCTCAGGTTTTTCACAGAGTCTTAAAAGTAATGCACATGAGCACGTGTAAGAGACTTTCTCTTTAAACAACAACAAAACCTTCAATTTACAATCCAGGAGAAAAATCTTGTTAATGTGTGTTAAAGAACACAAAGCACAAACTGCCAAGCAAGCAACATGTAGAGGCTGCCTGGTTATTTTAACATAGGGTTGTCAACCTCCAGGTGCTAGCTGGAGATCTCCTGCTATTGCAACTGATCTTCAGCCGATAGAGATCGTTTCACCTGGAGAAAATGGCCACTTTGGCCATTGGACTGTATGGCATTGAAGTCCCTCCCCTCCCTAAACCCTACCTCCTCAGGCTCCACCCCAAAAATCTCCCACTGGTGGCGAAGAGGGACCTGGCAACCCTATTTCAACATGAGTTCTTTATCGGCAGCACATGAAGGAAGAGTCAGGTAATAAGAGATTAAATACACACATGTATTGAAAAATGAATCAAGGTGCAAATAATGTTCACAAGAGAATATTTTAAGGGTGCTATTTACCTGGTTCTGGTGGGTAACCTCCTGCTGACTCGATTTGTCCCCCAGCCTACCTACCTTCCTTCCTTCCAAAATTTCTTTCCTCTTGGTTTAAGGCAGCTTACAATAATAAACACTCCCAATTAAAACCAAAGATAAAATAATAAGTAGGGTTGTGAGGTCCCTCTTTGCCACTGGTGTGAAGTTTTTTGGGGTGGAGCCTGAGGAGGGCGGGGTTTGGGGAGGGGAGGGACTTCAATGCCATAGAGTCCAATTGCCAAAGCGGCCGTTTTCTCCAGGTGAACTGATCATTGGCTGGAGATCAGTTGTAATAGCAGATCTCCAGATGCCACCTGGTGGTTGGCAACTCTAGGGACACTTGACTGAAACTCAAGCATCACTTTTGGAACAGAAAGTGACATCACCACATGCTAGGAATTTTCAAGGTTGAGGGGAGACCCGATAGCCACGTTTAAATATTTGAAGGGATGTCATGTTGATGAGGGAACTAGCTTGTTCTCTGTTGCTCCAGAGGCTAGGACATGGAGTAATGGATTTAAACTAATAGAAAAGCGATTCCACCTAAACATTAGGAAGAACTTTCTGACGGTGAGGGCTATTCGACGGTGGAATGTGCTGCCTCGGAGGGTGGTGGAGTCCCTGTCTTTGGAGGTTTTTAAGCAAAGGCTAGATGGCCATCTGTCAGGAGTGCTTTGGTTGTGGGATCCTGCATGATCGGGGGGAGGGTTGGGGTCACTGGGAATGTGGGGGGAGGTAGTTGTTAATTTCCTGCATTGTGCAGGGGGTTGGACTAGATGACCCTGGTGGTCCCTTCCAACTCTATGATTCTATGATTCTAGGTCTGGCAAAAACCACAGAGACTTAAAAGTTCCTAGAGTGTTGTGACATCACTTCCTCTTCCTGGCAGTCTCCACCACCCCACAATCATGCTGTTGGGAATTGCCAATTAGGCAACCTTAGACTATACCATGGCTCAAATTCAGGGACTTCTCCACTCAGTGCTTCAGAAATCATGGTATATTTTCTATTCTCAGTGCTAGTCAGTAAATTGGCTCCTCTTTTAAAGATTTCAGATAGGCCAGGCTTCAGTAGCTCCCCTAAAGAGCTTGTCTTTTGATTTGACCGAAGTAGACATCTTCCTCTGCTAATCTGACCTGCTTTGAACCTTAGCCCAACACTATCTCTATGCTTCATGCCCATCACGAAGGGGTTTGTATTCACATGGACAGAACCTACCTTAAGATATTTGTCTTGTAATGAGTATGATGATGGTTTTTAAAAAAAGGTGAATTATAGATACCAGTTTAACTGGCTTTCAACATCCAACCTCATAGCACTGCTATTTAGCAAGGATTATTTTAAGTAACTCAGCAAAGATGCTTGTATAAAGATGATGAAGGGAAGGTTCCTCTTCCATTAGTTCTGTTGCTTCTTGCCAAGGGCTCCAGGCAAAAGAACAAGAAGAAAACTGCTTCCTCCCCTCCTCTGCCCTCCCTGCAAAAGTCCTTTTTTAAGAATGCATATGCCAAGAAACATTTTTGCCTCAGGATCTTGCTGGATGTTTTATATTTTCCCATGATTATGGAAATGGGTGACATTTTTCACTCCCATAGGTGTTTCATGGAGGGCAATTTTAAAAACATCCTCGCTCTGATTTCTAACCCTAATCTGCATAATGTCCTTCCTGACCGTATTTCTCCATGAGAGGAAGATTGATTTTGGTAAGGTTTGAGATCTGGGATATTTGATCATCCACAGATTTGGTTTGTAGCCTGCGTGCTGCCATCACCAAGATCCAATGTTTGGTAATCTGTTCTCTTGCATTCAAACAGTTCACATATGTTTTGATTGTTAGGGTTGCTAGCTCTGGGTTGGGAAATACCTGGAGATTCTGGGGGCGGAGTCTGAGGAGGGCGGGTTTGGAGAGGGGAGGGACTTCAATGCCATAGAGTTCAATTACCAAAGCAGCCATTTTCTCCAGGTGACCTGATCTCTATTGGCTGGAGATCAGCTGTAATAGCAAGAGATCTCCAGCCACCACCAGGAGGTTGGCAACCCTACAGATCATGCCAATGGCACATGCGAGTTTTTATAGTGCTTTCCCATGGCTTCCCCCTGTCTGCCTCCTCCTCCTTCCCTTTCTGTTGTTCACCACATTTTCCTTATGACTTTGTGTTCATTAATGGCAAAGGGAACTGAACTGCCTGAATCTGGAAGAATTCATGCATGCCTTGTCTCATGGGAACTGTAATTATTGGGGTGGAAGACACCTAGCATCCCGCATTATGATGAAGAACACCTCGGATGGGTTCCAACACACAAGTTACAAATATAGTTTATTTACCAAGGCATGGTCATGGCCCATGACCTTGTAGTATACAAAGCAACTTACGTAAGGAAGATTGTAGAGCTTGTTTTGTAGACAATGGCTAAGGTGAATGTGGCAAAATATGGAAGCACATGGCCAATCAACAAGGCAACTGGATTGAGGTTTGAACAAAACAGTGAGGCCATCTGATGTGGGTGTTCACTTGCATATAAAGGTCATGGCTCAGCCATCTGCTTTGCATGCAGAAGATCCCAGGTTCAATCCTCAACATCTACAGCTAAAAGGACTGGGTAATAGGTGATGTGAAGGAGCTCTACTTGAGAGCCTGGAGAGTTTCTGCCAGTCATAGAAGGCAGTGCCAACTATGATAGACCAATGGTCTTGTCTTGTTCATAGAGTTGCCAGCTCTGGGTTTGGGAAATACCTGGAGATTTTGGGGGTGGAGCCTGAGGAGGGCGGGGTTTGGGGAGGGGCAGGACTTCAATGCCATAGAGTCCAATGGCCAAAGCCACTGTTTTCTCCAGGTGAACTGATTTCTATTGGCTGGAGATCAGTTGTAATAGCAGGAGATCTCCAGCCGATAGAAATCCCATAAAACAGGGGTGGGGAACCTTTTTTCTGCCAAGGGCCATTTGGATATTTATAACATCATTTGCGGGCCATACAAAATTATCAACTTAAAAATTAGCCAACTAAGCCCCAAGCAGGCAGCGGCCCCAGATGACCCCCCTGCCACTTCTGCCCCCAGTCCTCTTGTATTACAGAGGGAATACGTTTCTCAATGGCCCGGGTGGGAAAGGGTTAACACAGTTTCTTGGGCGGTCCTAGCAGCTCCATAGCTAATGACTCTTCTGCAAGGGGGGAAAGGGTTCCTTTTTTCCCAAACCAACCCACATCTGTCTTAAATAGAGGCTATTCCTGTCCGCGGGAGAGGGCGGATCACCAGTCTTAGATCCTTCTGAGCTAGAGATCTGCCAGGACCCATAAAGGGCCAGACCAAATGATTTCGCGGGCCTTAAACGCCCCCCCCCCCGGCCTGACGTTCCCCACCCCTGCCGGTGGCAAAGAGGGACCTAGCAACCCTAACCATGCTTAAAAGTACCATAGGCCTAAGTCTGAACCCCAAACTTCTCTACCAGTACAAATTCCATTTCCTTTGAAAGAAACTGAAAGCGAACTGCATAAGCTTGCCACAGCATAAGCTTGCCAAACTGTGTTGTTTGCCGCAATGTTGTCATGGGTGCATTAAGGAGCGGCACTTGGCTAAAGAATCTATAATAGTCAGGCCCGTCACTTCAGTTTAAATCAAGATGTAAGGCAATACATCACATGGCTGCTATATTATGCATGCTACTCCGTTTCTTTCGCCATTGTTCCACTGATACCTCTTTGGCAAATGGCTTTTATATTCAGAATTGTAAAAGGGAGAAATTCATACACAGGGGTAGAGGGGAGCTGGGGCTTCTTCGGCAGAGTCCTTTTGTACGGGCTTGTGAAATTCTTTTCAAAATGTGTCGGAGATTTTTAATCAAGACAAGCTTTTGCCAAAGGTGCTTCAGAATGGGTTCTTCATGGGTTGTTAGGCAGAACAGGAAAGCATCTGATGGCTTTAAAATGATGTATGCCTGATTGAGATTCGCAGTCGTGACTCTGGGTAAAGTTAGACAGGATTGCTAATATGAGCAAAACTTTGTGCAGTGTAGTTCTAGGGTCTCATCAGGACAGTTATGAAGAACAAGGATATGAATGCAAAATATCCCTTGCAAAATATCCCACATGCAAAATATCCCTTGGAATACAATACTGGATGATCACATTGAGACTGGATTATCACAGTTTATTATCTGGGTTTTGCCAGTGTCTACCAAGTTGAGTATTTCACATGTGCATTTGAATTCCTGATTGCCAAGACTTATTGTTAGGGTTGCCAGGTCCCTCTTCATCACTGGTGGGAGGTTTTTGGGGCAGAGCCTGAGGAGGGCGGGGTTTGGGGAGGGACTTCAATGTCATAGATGGAGGGATTGCCAAGGGAGGGGTGGTTATTCTGCTTCCTAATTTAAATCTCTCTCTCTCTCTCTCTCTCACACACACACACACACATACACACACACACACACACACACACACAGAGAGAGAGAGAGAGAGAGAGAGAGAGAGAGAGAGAGAGATCTGCTATTTTCCCATGGGAGAAATGGATACGCCAGAGACAATTGCATACTAATTTAAATTGGGGACATGGCAGGATGGAAATTATTAAATCTCCCCTCCCCAAGTGCTCCAGCTCTAGTTCAACCCCCCCCCCCCAAGACTTCATATTGTAATAAAAACTCTTTTTGTGTCTGGCGGAAGAAGCTGAAAAGTCAAGATTCCTCAACGTTTATAATCTAAAATTATAGACCTTGTTTTGATCCTATGGAGCCAAGAGTAACAGAAAATAGTCTATTTGTACATACAGTAGTCTCCGTTAACTTTTATTAAATTCACATTGATTGAATTACATAGGGTTTCTTCTCATTTGCCATGTATATGGAGTACAGTTTTGACATGGAGTGCAATAATATATGTATGCCCCCTCTGTTTTGAACAGTAGCAGCAGCAGTGTACTTACTTAAATCCCCACGTTAATTTGTGTGTCTCTTCCAAGAGCAGTATTGCAGGGAACGGAGGGTATTAAGGCATATAGCATCATCCTTATTAAAATGACAGATGACCAGAAAATTAAATCTTCGTGTCCCACAGGAGGTTCTCAAACGTTATATGAAAACATCTGTGACGGATCGGTTTTGTTTCCTTTGAAGTGACAGTGCCCAGGTGTTGTTTGATACCAGTCCTCTTTACGCATGTAGAAGCTCAGCCCTTACTTTAACAAGATACTCATGATCCAAATACAGTCAGAGGGCAGAACTAGACAATTCAGGGAATGTACAGCTGCCATCAAAACCCTCTTTACTCAGTAATACTTACAAATGCTAGGGTTGCCAGCTCTGGGTTGGGAAATACCTGGAGATTTTGGGGGTGGAGTCTGAGGTGGGTGGGGTTGGGAGATGGGCAGGACTTCAATGCCGTAGAGTCCAATTGCCAAAGTGGCCATTTTCTCCAGGGGAACTGATTTCTATCACCTGGAGATCAGTTGTAATAGTGGGAGATCTCCAGCCACCACCTGGAGGTTGGCAACCCTAACAAATGCCCAGAAAATCTGAGCAGGTGATGTGATGTTATTGAATTATGGTTGCCAATTCTGGGTTGGAATGTTCCTGGAGATTTGGGGGTGGAGCATGGGGAGGGGAGGGTTTGGGGAGGGGAGGGGAGATACCTCAGCAGGGATGTGATGCCATAGAGTGTACCCCCCCAACCAGCCCTTTTCTCCAGGGGAGCGGATTTCTGTTGTTTGGAAATCAGTTGTAATTCCAGGAGATCTCCAGCCCCCCCCCCTGGAAGTTGGCAACTGTCAGTTGAATGGAAGTTTTGGCACCCAATGGAGCAGAACATAAATTAGGTGGAAGAACCTTCAACTTGATGATACTGTGTTACAGGGGAAGTGGGTGGAGGAAAAGCAGAGTAGCTGCTTTCATCTAGTTCTACCCACAGTGCCACGCTTGTAAGTTTAATTTGTTGTTGGTTGTTTTTTTTATATGCCAACTTTCTCTACCACTTAAGGAAGAATCAAATGGGCTTATAATCACCTTCCCTTCCCCTCCCCACAACAGACACCCTGTGAGGTAGTTGGGACTGAAAGAGTGTGACTAGCCCAAGGTGACCCAGCTGGCTTCATGTGTAGGAGAGGGGAAACAAACCCAGTTCACCCGATTAGCCTCCGCCACTCATGTGGAGGAGCGGGGAATCAGACCCGGTTCTCCAGATCAGAGTCCACCGCTCCAAACCACCGCTCTTAGCCACTACACCACTATGCCACACTGAGCATGTGCTTCACTTTTGCACTGGGAAAAAATGGAATTTAAAAGTGCTTAATATTTATCCAATGGATCCTGACCTAAAGTACTCATTGGGTGAAAAACAGAAGCCCAAGATTAGGAAGGATCAAAACCTTTCACCCCACATGGTCAGGGTCCTCCGTGCATTTAATCAAAGTATCATCAGAAACCTATCAGGACTATGATCTGTATCATGGCAACTGTGCTTGCCAATCTACTGCCATGAGAGCTATGCTGGCAGTTGGTTAAGCACGTCAAGCTGGTCGTGACAAATGGGAGAGGCAGACTAATGAAGAAGGCACGACAAGTCTCCTCGTCGATAAGCAGGTCCCAAATGAGCTTTCATTCAACCCAAATGTGGCATTAGCCGGGTGATAGGATGAGGGCTGTAGTCAGAAATGGAAGTGAGTGAGACCGAGTGAAAAAGCTGGCTGAATCCAACCCAGTATCCACAATTTTCTATGCAACGCCATCACCACATCTTTAAGCCTGGGGTGAACTTGAAGATGTCAAGAATGCAGAATCATACTCCATCTGAGGCCCTTGGTCCACAGACCAGGGTTTCAATAGGTATCACTTGACGCTCCAACCAATCCACCGGTTTCCACAGTCTGCTGTTCATGATTTAGCGCCACTATTGCTTTGTAGAAAAAGATTACATTTGGAGAAGTCAAGTAACTGGAATTCCACAGAACTCGCAGCGATATAACATCGACGATAAAAAAAAAACCTCCATCTATAAAAGGGCGAAAACGCATGGTCGCTTTAGCCTCCTTTATTCCCTGTTTCAGCCAGGATTCAACCAGGATCGAACACACGCGTTTCACCAAATGTGCATTTGATCCTGGCTGAATCCTGGCTGAAACATGGAATAAAGGAGGCTAAAGCGACCATGCGTTTTCGCCCAAAATCTCCTGAAAATAAACCTTGCCGTGGTGTTATCATCTCCCCAAGGTAAATGGCTACAAACCATCTCCAAGCCCTGATCCCCGCCCCCAGTAGTTATGACAACTACTCGTGCGTGCAGGCCCTTTGCAATTAAAGCCAAAAGCTGGTGAGTTTTACTTCACGTCCATCACTCTTTAATGAAAAACGAAGTCCTGTGTACAATGGCTCTGAAGCAATTAAGAGATTCTTATCAGAAATTCTCATCAGCTAAAGAAGGCTTTTGGACTAAAACAAAGCATTGATGTAAGAGCCTGGTTTCTTCGGCGCTTCTTAAATCCGCTGCCTGTGTGAACAATCACTGAAATTATCCTGTTGTCCTCACAGAATCATAGAGTTGGAAGGGACCACCAGGGTCATCAACCCCCTGCACATTGCAGGAAATTCACAACTACCTCCTCCCCAACACCCCCAGTGACCCCTACTCCATGCCCAGAAGATGACCAAGATGTCCTCCCTCTCATCATCTGCTCAAGGTCATAGAGTCAGCGTTGCTGACAGATGGCCATCTAACCTCTTCTTAAAAAGAGCCAGGGAAGGAGAGCTCACCACATCCCAAGGAAACCTGTTCCACTGAGGAACCACTCTAAGTGTTAGAAAATTCTTCCTAATGTCTAGAGGGAAACTCTTTTGATTTAATTTCAACCCGTTGGTTCTGGTTTGACCTTCTGGGGCAACAGAAAACAACTCGGCACCCTCCTCTATATGACAGCCCTTCAAGTACTTGAAGATGGTTATCATATCACCTCACAGTCTTCTCCGTATAGATTGGAACGTATATCTCTTTCTCAGATCCTGTAAACTATACAACATTGTGGGAGGGAAGGGAGGACAGATCTCATCAGATCTCGGAAAAGTCTGTCCTTGGAAGGGAGACCAACAAGGGAGACTCTGCAGAGGAAGACAATGGCAAATCACCTTTGCCTCTCACTTGCCTTGCTGGGATCACCATAAGTCAGATATGACTTGACGGCACTTTACACACACACACATACTGTATTGCTGGATCATATCTTTTCAGCAACTATGATCCTGAGTCTTCTTCTATACTCATATTAGCTACCCTTTCTTATAGGGTCTCAAGGTGGGTTACACATAGTGAGTCCATACAGCCAACAAAACGTAGGGCTGCCAACCTCCAGGTAGTAGCTGGAGATCTCTTGCTATTACAGCTGACCTCCAGCCAATAGAGATCAGTTCAACTGGAGAAAATTGGCACTTTGGAGAGTGGATTCTGGCAATGTAACCTGCTGAGGTCCCTCCCCTCCTTAAACCTCACCAGGTTCCACCCCCAAAATTGCCAGATATTTCCTAACCCAGAGCTGGCAACCTTACTAAGGACGTTTTCTTGGGAGCAAGCCCCATTAAGTAGACTTGAGAAAGATTCTGAATAGACCTGCTTCAGATGGCACTGTTAATTTCTTAAATGATTTGTGGTTTGCTTCTGGCCCAAGGAACATTTCATCTGCATCATTTTGGGCTCCTCGGTGTGTGTTTTATGCTGTTGTTATGCCCTGTCTTGTTTCAATGGTGTCAGCTTGTTTTGGGGATGTCTTGTTTTAATGGCTTCATTTTCAGCAACTACGTTTTAATGGTTTTGTTTCATTGCTTTAGTTAACAGTTGCCTAGAGCATGTCTCTGGAGAGGCAGCATATAAACGTTCTAAATCAATCAATCAATGTTACACCCTCTTCCTTTATTCTAATGGTTTATAGAGCATTTCTATAATGATTTCAGAACCGGGGCATGCAGAGTTCATTCTTGGCATACCTTTCTGCTCTTTCCTTTTATCCTCTGCTCTTTCCTCAAGGGAGAGTTCCTGGCTCAGTAGAGCCTCTGCTTGGCACGCAGAAGGTCCCAGATTCAATTCCTAGCATCTCCAGTTAAAAGGATCCGGTAATAGGTGATGTGAAAGACCTCTTGCCGAACCCTTGGACAGCCGCTTCTGGTCTCAGTAGACAATACTGACCTTGATGGACCAGGGATCTAATTCACTGTAAGGCAGCTTCATGTGTATTCATGTGAGGGTTACCAGGTCCCTCTTCCCCACCGGCGAGAGGTTTTTGGGGTGGAGCCTAAGGAGGGTGGGGCTTGGGGAGGGGAGGGGCTTCAATGCCATAGAGTCCAATTGCCAAAGCGTCCATTTTCTCCAGGGGAACTGATCTTTATCGACTGGAGATCGGCTGTAATAGCCGGAGATCTCCAGCTAGTACCTGGGAGGTTGGCAACCCTAATTCATATGTATCCACCATGTCATTCCCTTCCTAATCTTCCTAATAGGGTACATATAACCATATGTGTTAAAATACTTATCCAGGGCCCATTTAAAAGGAAGGGATTTTTATTTTTATCTTACCTCTTTAAAAAAAACACACAACTTTGATTCCCAATTAGGATTTTTTTTCTTCAAAAGAATATGCCCCAAACAGGCACTACAATACTTTTTCTTTTAAAAAGTAGGCCTATGCAGCCTAGGGATGGCGTTGTGTAGTGGTTAGAATGTAGGACTAGGAGCTGAGATGACTGGCTGGAACTCTGACCATCAGCTCGAACTCACCAGCTTCTGCCATGGAAATTGCCAAAGCCACCCGCTGTAACCAAATGGGTCTATCAGCAGTGAATTGATGCCCACTGTATGCACAGATATCATATCAATTATACAGAAATAAAATATACAGATTTGTTACTCGTGTAATATTTCCCAGCTTGGCCTGTAGAGGTTGCTCACATCTGGCTCTCCCTTTCCTTTGGTTCCTAATGTTGGTATCTGTGAACGCTAAGTTCTCCTTGGAGAAGTCAACAGTTCAGAGCAGATGCCCTACTGCGCCAGGATTTTCTCCTCCCTGCCACAAGTCAAGCTAAAGTGTTCTGAACATTCCTCGTGTAGCACAGCTTCTTCTCTTACTGGCTGGCTGGAATTCTAACTGTCAGCCCGACCTCATCAGCTTCTGCCGTGGAAATTGCCAATCAACTTGAAAGAAAACCAACCCAGCAGGAGTCTCGACAAAAAAAGAGTCTTGAAGTTCTTCCACTCTAGCCAGTAGAGTCAGGTGACAGTTCGAGACAGCAGCTTCCAAATTTTCGTTCGCTAACCTTGCAGTCGAAAAAAAGAAAACCGCCAAATATTGGGCCACGCTGATTTTCTTTATTCCTTTCCAAAGACAAATGGGATCTGGCTCGAGGAGCTGATGTGAACAGAGGAAGTTTCTAATCGCTGCGGCATTCTCTTTTTGCACGAAGGGTTAAGCGAAAAGTGTGTTGAAATGTTCTTGAGTGGATTGACATTCTTCAGCTGAGATTGTCGCTCGTTTCACAGCAAGGCTAATTTTAAAATTTTATGTTCCACCCTGTACATAAAGGAAAGCATCCTAGTGGGATAATAACTCTTTAGCAATCAATTGATTGCATATAGTTGCTGTTTTTCCAGGTACAAGCCTCTTTAAGTAGATTGCAAAATAAGGAAATAATAGCCCTCATACATACAGATTATGTGAGTTTTCACGACAACACTGATGTTGGGACAGCTTGATCCTTTCTTTGGATTAGTAAAAGTTCGAATCGGGTAAATAAAATAGCCCCCAAAGGACAATTAGTCAAAATGGCTTCCTCGTAAGCTATATAGTCGTCATAGCTCACCGCTGCCTCCATCTTATATAGCATTAGCAGAAAGTAATAAGAACAGACTCATCTGTTCCTGCAGCCCCTTCCAACTTCCAGAAAGATCATTCCCAGGATCACAGAACCCATGTATAGGAATCCCTGGTGGAGGCAGGGAATCCCTACCCCTAGATCCTGTTGCCCGCTGCCACTCCAAGCTGCAAAAAAATAAAAAATAAAACTGCAGCTTCAGGTTCTTCCTGGAAGTTGTAGCTCTAGGCTAGCTCTAGGAATCACTGGAAACTCTACAGTTTTGCCATAGAGTTTCCAGCAATTCCTAGAGCTACCCTTTGTCACTACTGGGGGAGGTGTAGGAATAATCAGAAACTATGGTAAAACCATAGTTTCTCAGAATTCCTAGAGCTACCCTTTATCACTTTGGGCTTTTTACCAGAAGTGACCTAGCGCCACACACAACACTGCAGCCCTCACCCCATGGCCCACTGAGAACCCTCCCGCCAGTTGCCACGCACTTGCTGGAATAGCTATGGGGAGAATGGAATGAGGAAGGACAGGGGGGTGAAATTGTTTCTTTCCCCCCCTATGGATAGCTTTACTAAGTAAAGTGGTCAATGTCTCTCTAGTAGGGTTGCCAGGTCCCTCTTCGCCACCGGCAGGAGGTTTTTAGGGTGGAGACTGAGGAGGGTGGGGTTTGGGGAGGGGGAGGGACTTCAATGCCATAGAGTCCAATTGCTAAAGTGGCCATTTTCTCCAGGTGAACTGAACTCTATCGGATGGAGATCAGTTGTAATAGCAGGAGATCTCCAGCTAGTACCTGGAGGTTGGAAACCCTACTCTCTAGCCCACTAACCTGCACAGTTCTTCCTCTGAGCAGATTTCATGACCCCAGGAATAGTCTTTTTGGAGGTAGAAAAGTGCTGCAGGAACGGCATTGAATGCAGAAAATCGCCTGTGCATAGATAATCAAATAGCTGGGCTAAAACCTGCCTGTACACCTAAAATGGTGCAACTGGAAGCACTGGGATGAGATCCATGAGGGATGTTTGTTTGTTTGTTTGTTACATTTTTATATCACATCCTCTCCTGCATGGTCTCGGAGCGGTTTACAATAAAACATTCAATAAAATACATCTAAACATTTTAAAAAGCACCGGCTAATAAAAATGCAATTACAATTTTTTAAAAAATGAAACATCCTAAGTATAAATAACCAAATTCCCAAAAAGAAATCCAGTCAATCAGAGAAACTGGTTGGGAAGGCTTATGTTCTAGAGGGACCGAATCAACTCATCCTTAGTGGAGAAACTCTGCCTTTATCAGGGCAGGTTAAGAGCTTGGGGGTGCTTTTCTGCAATGAGGAAGGTCAGGGGAGGCCTGACACCAGACTCCCCCCAGTGGTGGATCTACTATGAAACTAATGAAGCTTCAGGGCCCCTAATCCCGGAGGGGTCCTGAAGCAACTTTTTTTTTTAAATGAGTGAATTTTTCAAACAAATCAGTGGAGGTTTTTTTTAAGTGTTTGTTATTAAAATAAAGCTATTTTAGTGATAGAATCATAAGCCAATAGGTTGAAGTACTTAATATTGACCTTAGAATTTGCTCTAATACCCATTTCATATGGCCTCAAAATGTCCCTGTATTTGGTCAAATTTCAAAGTTTTCTCAGGGGCTTGCAGAGCTCGAACCCCCAGGTGTATGGGGCTGCTGAGATCACCAGAATCTATTCATAGCCTACATTTTGGCAGCTGGATCCTCGAATCCTTTGTTGGTGCACGGCTTAATAGTTCTATAGCTCAGCCCTTAGGCTAGAGCCAATTGGAACCATAAAAAGTCAACTGAATTCTCAATTCCGGCTGCACTTGTCTCGCTTGTGCATTTTAACACCAAAAATCAGATTTTTGCCTTATCCTAACGAGCCCCCTCTGATGACCTTCTACCTCTCTATTAGAGAATGAACGAATACATGTGTTATAGAACAACCCCACTGAAGAAGATAATAGCTGTTACCTAGACCTCGTTGCTGGTTGCGAAGGGGCCCCCATAACAGTTCACTCTTCAGAGTCCCAAAAATGTAGGTCTGCCACAGACTTCCCCCTTGATTAATAAGGTGTCTACTGCACCATTAAGGAAATGACCCATCCAACATTTATGGATTCTGTGGTCCATTTCATTGGGGACTGCAAGGGAACCAAAAAGTGGGAGGGGAGAGGAGTTTAACCTGGAAATGGTGAGGGGGGGGGTTGAAGACCAATCCATTCTAAGAATCAACCTCTATAAAAGCATAAAAAGGGTAATGCATATAAGTGCCTTTTCAGTCTATTAACAAGACAGCATTTAAGAAGCAAAGGATTATTAGCAACGGGTTTCTTATTGTCATCTCACGGTCCCTTCTGCGGAACGACACTCTTAAATTCTGAATGGAAATTGATGAAGGGAGGGTTGTTTATGCCACAGAATAGATTTCTGCCGAGTTATTTACATATCATAGCAAGGAGAGTAAGGATTGTTTAAAGAGGGAGAGAACGGACCATAAAGTGTATGCAATGAAATGTTCTCCTACTCTGGGAGCAGGGTCCTGATAAGAGCCACAGGAAGGTTTTTTACTGTCAAGAAAGCTTCTGAAACAAATGCCGCATTCCAGCTCTCCCTCCTCAATTTTGCTTCACCTGCTCCTCCTTTAATAAGTGCCCACTGCTCCTTGTACAGAGTGAACGTTTCTTTCTTGTAATGCAGTACACTGTTACGAGAGCTAGTTCAAGCTATCATAATGTGCCGCTCGGTCTGCTCCCATGTAATATGCGACAGGATTCTCTGCTGAACTTTTGTGCTTCGGCTCCTTCATGTTAATTATCAGACTTTTAAAGTCGTTGTTAGGGAGAAAAGATTAGTCATCTTCTCTGCAAATGTCAAGATATAGTAGGCAATTTGTATTCTGGGAGTGTCACTTACGTGGACTAGTTTTCCCTCCATTTGCCCACAGTATAGTCCGTGGCGGTTTTGTACACTGAAAAAAATTGACTGTTTCCCATTCATTTTCAAGTGGTGACGATCTGCCACCAGTGAACTCAATTGCTGATCTCAAGAGTTGTCAGACATAATGGAAGAGCAGAAGGAAGTCATGATTGGCCAACGTGAGACCTAGCTGGAGTCTCTGTCTTCCCATCTGAGCTGTAGTGGATTGCAAATCTTTTGGAAGCGATGCTGTTCTCCTGTTCACGTTGACTGGTGTTAGATCTGTCCTCTTTTCCAGATCCCCATTTCCTACCATTTCTGTGCTATGCACAAAAGTAGAACTCTTTTTGATGGAGAGTAACTGTTAGTCCTGATGGCCAACTATTTATTTGTTTATTCCATTTTTATCCCACGGTTCCTCCAAGGTTCCCCACTTTGGTGTTTTGTCCTCACAGCAACCTTGTGAAGTAGGTTATGCTCTGAGAGAGAAAGATTGCCCCCAGGTTCACCCAGTAAGATGCATGGCAAATCTGGATTTGAACTCAGGTCGCCTTGTTTCTAGTCCAACATTCTAACTGTTACACCACCCAGGACAAAAATTGTAAGCTACATGGGAGACACAGGGTGAGAGCTTGCAACATTTACTTTTCTTGCATGTAGCGATGGAAAAGTGGATTTGGACCTCAGTGCTGTAACAGAATGGTGGACTCTCCTTTCCCCCCTGCCATTTTCCCATTAGAAATCATTCCCCCCCAAGCAGTTTTTCCCCCAAAAAGAAAAAAGGCATATAAATACATTGTACCAGCATTTCTTTCTCTCTGTGGAATAGGCAAACCAATCTGGTGAGCTCTAGAAATAGATAAGGTTGCCAGGTAGCGTTGCCAGGTCCCTCTTTGCTACTGGCGGGAGGTTTTTGGGGCAGAGCCCGAGGAGGGTGGGGTTTGGGGATGGGAGGGACTTCAGTGCCATACGGTCCAATTGCCAAAGCAGCTATTTTCTCCAGGTGAACCAATTTCTCCAGGTGAACCAATGTCTATTGGCTGGAGATCAGTTGTAATAGCAGGAGATCTGCTATTACCTGGAGGTTAATCAAGAATGTTGCAGTCACTATGGCTCAAGAATTCTTAAAGAAATATAAACCAATAACACAAAAGGGATTATTACCTGGAGGTTGGCAACCCTATTGCCAGGTCTGTGTTGGGAAATTTCTGGAGATTTTTTTTTTTTTTGGGTAGGGGAGCTTGGGGAGCACAGGGTTTGGGGAGGGGAGGGACATCAGCAGGATGTAATGCCATTGGGTTCACCTTACAAAGCAGCCATTTTCTGCAGGGAAACTGGTCTCTTTAGTCTTGCAATCAGTTGTAATCGCCAGCCACCACCGGGAGATTGGCAGTCCTAGGAACAGCGCTCCCTATTATTTTTCTCTTTTTTCTTTAAAAAAAAAAGTTTTTGGAAAAGGGAATCTGATTTGGAACTGCATTGTGTGGGGAGGGGGGAGGAAATGTTAACCCCCCCCCCCCCCAGTGACATTAATCTGACCTGCTGAGTAAAAGTTAAGCCCTTCTTTCCCTGATATGGTGGCTTGGGAAATTCCTGGAGATTTGAGGGTGAAGCCTGGGGAAGACAGAGTTTGGGAAAGGGAGGGAGCTCAGCAGGGATGTGATGCCCTAGAGTGCCCCCTCTGCAAAGCCATTTCCTCCAGGGGAGATTATCAATTATCATCTGAAGATCAGTTGTAATTCCAGGAGCATTCCAGGCCACACTTGGAGGTTGGCAACTGTAGTCTCCACACTGCAGCCATGATACATTTTCCCTTCTCACAGCTGCTTTTCCATTAAAAATAATTATCAGGAGATCCCATCCCATAACATGTGCTTCAATGTTGTGAAAGTGACCAGGTCCCTCTTTGCCACCGGCGGGTGATTTTAGGGGCATAACCTGAAGATACTGAAGTTTGGGGAGGGGAGGGACTTCAATGCCACAGAGTCCAATTGCCAAAGTGGCCATTTTCTCCAGGTGAACTGATCTCTGTCTGCAGGAGATCAGTTGTAATAGCAGGAGATCTCCAGCTACTTCCTGGAGGTTGGCAACCCTAGTGACAGGGAAGACAGCTTTTTGTGTGTGTGTGAGGGAAATTTGTACCTCTTTCTCATGAATTTTCAGAAGTAAGTG
Organism: Euleptes europaea; assembly: GCF_029931775.1. NCBI lineage: Eukaryota > Metazoa > Chordata > Lepidosauria > Squamata > Sphaerodactylidae > Euleptes > Euleptes europaea. Next base: position 46,008,776 of record NC_079326.1, read on the forward strand.
GTCTGACTTACGTTCCTCTCTGTGCCTAGAAACCTTATGAGCAACTTCACAGTAGCAGAAGAAAATAATTGTGAACAGGCCAAGAAGGCCTAGTTGGGATGGATTGTACAAAAGGCGACCCACCCAAAAAAGGTTCTTTTAATAAATGAGCAGGGGAGAAAAATCTCAGCAAGCACCACTCTTCGCCAACCTAAAGGCAGTGGAGAATCCATTCCTGTTGTACTGTTTTCAAAGAATCTTATCTTATAACGCAATCTTACATTACAACTTTGATAGCTAGATCATCTGCCTGGATCAAAATATTTTGCAAAAAATGAATGAGTGAGTCACCATCTGATATTACATATGGATACACTGAAGAATAAAGGCATAATTAATGCTGTTAACTTAGACTTGGGAAGGAGAGCAGGCTCAGAATGTGACTAATACCGTAATAGTGATGGTCTCCCACCCTACACTGTCCCAAGGATGTTTTTACAATGTCCTCTTCTTTATTTGCTTCCACTGTCAGAACAAAGGCCACTATGCTTTTTCAAATAACCTGAGGAAAGCTGATTCTTTTCAAAGGGTCTGGTATTTTGAAATTTCTCATAGGACATGAGATGCCTTTTACTGAAATGTTAAATCTGGCTGCCCCTTTTATAAATAGAAACAAAAAATGTTAGTTCACTACAGTTTGCCAGTCGCAGGCCAGCATGATGAATAATTGCCAACTTCCAGGTGGTAGCTGGAGATCTTCTGGGATCACAACTGAATGCCAGGCGACAGAGAGCATTGTCCCTGGAGATAGGGTTGCCAACCTCCAGGTAGTAGCTGGAGATCTCCTGCTATTACAACTGATCTCCAGCCAATAGAGATCAGTTCACCTGGAGAAAATGGCTGTTCTTGCAATTGGATTCTATGGCATTGAAGTCCCTCCCTTCCCCAAACCCCGCCCTCCTCAGGCTCCACTCCAAAAATCTCCAGGCATTTCCCAACCCAGAACTGACAACCCTAACTCAAGAAAATGGCTGCTTTGGAAGATGGACTCTATGGCATTATACTCCGGCTATTACAACTGATCAGCCAATAGCGAACAGTTCACCAGGATAAAATGGGCGTTCTGGCTATTGGACTCTATGGCATTGAAGACCCTCCCATCTCCAAACCGCACCCTCCTCAGGCTCCACCCCCAAAATATCCAGGTATTTCCCAGCCTGGAGGTGGCAACCCTAATGATGAAGAATAAGAACAACAAAAAAGATTATAAAGATATATTTGTCACCCTCCAGGTGGAGTCTGGAGATCTTCCAGAATTACAACTGATCAGAGAACATCTGCAACAGATTGCTAAAGCTTTTCAATTGTAGATCAAAACTTACAGCAAATATTTAAATTAGGAATGCAATTGTACTGACTGTGTGTGGGTTCCTAATAGGGTTGCCAACCTCCAGGTGGTGGCAGGAAATCTCCTGCTAATACATCTGATCTCCAGCCAATACTGATCTCCAGTTCACCTGGAGAAAATGGCTCCTTTGGCTATTGGGCTCTATGGCATTGAAGTCCCTCCTCTCCCTAAACCCCAACCTCCTCAGGCTCCACCCAAAAACCTCCCGCCGGTGGCAAAGAGGGACCTGGCAACCCTAGCTCCTGCATACATTCACTGTGGTGAACTGATGGTAAGGAATCTTTTTTAATATGGAATGCACCATTGATGAATACTGTAATGTGCCACAACAGAAGGCCTAAGGCAGCCCTTTTAAAAGCCAATGCATGCTCTTTTCAATGGAGCTTTTCCATTGGATTTACAGACATGGGACATTTAAAAAGCATTCTTAGACTCACTAGTGAAAATGTCCTTTAAATGCTGCAGATAGGTTATAAAAAGGTACAGGAGGAAAAGTCTGAGAAATACCAGAGGAACATATTTTTGCAGAGGCACTTAGCACTAAATTCTGGTAAGTCTGGATCCCTTTGATTGCCTATTTGCATATGTCAATTACTGCCATTGAAATGAATATATGCATATGTAAATAAGGCTTTGCTCTCTAAACCCTGTTTTTATTATGGAATTTCAGATCTCTGTTCAAATACAGGGCCGAAAACTCCATGTGGTGATAATACTGTAAGCTGATCCTGGAACACACACACACACACACACACACACACACACTTTATTAGCTGCTATGATAATAAGAAAAGGAACTGCGAGAGTGAGGATGGACAATTCGTGTTGTGCCCTTGCTGGTTTGATTTGAATCTTTCCATTTCAATTTTGCTTCTCTCTTTTGAGAAACAACGTCACGAGTCTTTATTTTCATGCCATTTCTTCGAACCCATTTCCCACCCCCCTGGAAAAGTGGGTATCTTTTCCAGTGTTATTAAAGTGTATTTTTCATTAAAAAGCTAAAGGCCCTGTGCAAGCATGTTGTTGTTTATTTGCGGCCCTTGGCCAGATAAAACAAGATACATGCAAGCATGTTGTTGTTTGCCCTGGAGAAAGTTATGAGGTTTCCAGAGTACTGAGGAATCACCAGCAAAAATCCGTGTCTGAGTCTCAGCTCTTGAAAACACTGCTTATTGTGAGAAAAATGTCACCTCCCCCGCCGAGTACCCCTCTCTCTCGCTTTGGCTTATGCATGGAAATGGGAACAATTTGACCTGGGAAGATCTCGGGGAAATCGAAGAATCGCATTACAACAGGTTCAGGAAGACCCGGACTTTGCATGGGCTGGATGCGAGGTCATGAACACATGAAGCTGCCTTATACTGAATCAGACCCTTGGTCCATCGAAGTTAGTATTGTCTACTCAGACGGGCAGCGGCTCTCCAGGGTCTCGGCAGAGGACTTTCACATCACCTACAAGCCTTGTCCCTTTAACTGGAGATGCCGGGGATTGAACCTGGGACCTTCTGCATGCCAAACAGATGCTCTACCACTGAGCCACGGCCGTCCCCCATCTTTAAGGGATGAAAAACTCATGTATAACCCCAATGAAAATCTGAGTCAGACCGGCAGAGAAAATAAGTCAAAGTGCCCATGCATAAAAAAAACCATTACCTGCCTCCTTGTAGTTGTGAATTTCCTTCATTGTGCAGGTGGTTGGACTTGATGACCCTGGTGGTCCCTTCCAACTCTATGATTCTATAATTCCTAGCAGCTACAGAGTGAAATTCTGAACATTTTTAGAACCTCCCTTCCTGCCCCTCCTCTCTTTGAATGTCTCCTTGAGCAAAATGGAATTGAATGGAAACTGATTCCAAATTCCTTAAAAAGAGGGAAATAAATGGATTGTTCGATTCCAGGGAGAAATTGGGTAAAAAGGAATTTTCTCTTGCCGACCAGATTTTGGACACAAGTGGGCATGGTTGGAGTGTGTGTTCATTCATGTTTGCTCATCGTGCCTACGGAGGGACCTATTCAGTCAGCCTAATAAGAAACAGAATGTCAATCTGTTTCCTTCTTGCTATCAATTCTTCTTTAGTCCACCCACAGTTGCCTTTCAAAAAAGGAACCGTAACTGACCGTCTGACAATTTCTCCATCTTTCCATGCTCAATAGTACCTCTCCCCTGTCCCCTCCATGAACTGCCTTTTAGCGTTTCTATAGCCATTGTTCGGTAGCCTCGATTACATTCGTCTATGATAGTTTAATTCCTGCCATCATCATACTGTGCTACAACTATGACTCACGTCTCTTCATTTTGCTGTATTATTATACACAACACAAGGCAATCGAATCATGAGCCACTCTAAAAATGACAGGCGCTTGAGAGAGGCCTTTCACTGCATTAAAAAGAATACAAATAGAAGAACTTGGAGTACTATACCGTTGGCATTAACTAAAAGAAGGAGAAATTCCCGGGTGATTTGGCCCAATCAGTTTAAATATGATGTGTCTCTCTCTGTCTCTCTCAAAAAAGCCAACAATTATTGTGATCAAAATAATGAAAACACGATTGATGTAAAGTGCATTTAGCACATGTAACTCCAGCCGCATATGGTAGCTTGCACGGTGTTCGGAGAATACAATATATTCCAGGTGGGTGTATAAAAGATGAATATCTCAAACCCTTTCTTTATTGCAGTTTCATTTTTTATACATTTTAAGGAAATCATTAACTTTATGCAGGTTGCAAAGTGAGAGAGAGGGGGGGTATGAGATGCTATGAATTTGGATTCAGCTTTACAAATCATTACGAGTGGTGGTGGTATGTTGTGTTAAAATGAGAAAGGATCTAGTGAAGGTTAGAACAGACATTAGAATAATAGAATCATAGAGTTGGAATGGGTCACCAGGGTCATCTAGTCCAACCCCCTGCACAATACAGGAAATTCCAAACTACCTCTTCCCCCACACCCCCAGTGACCCATACTCCATGCCCAGAAGATGGCCAAGATGCCCTCCCTCTCATGATCTGCCTAAGGTAATAGAATCAGCATTGCTGACAGATGGCCATCCAGCCTCTTCTTAAAAACCTCCAGGAAGGAGCACTTACCACCTCCCGAAGAAGCTTGTTCCACCGAGGAACTGCTCTAACTGTTAGAAAATTTTTGCTAATGTCTAGACGGAAACTCTTTTGATTTAATTTCAATCCATTGGTTCTGGTCCGACCTTCTGGGGCAAGATAAATCAACTCGGCACCCTCATCTATATGACAGCCCTTCAAGTACTTGATGATGGTTATCATATCTTCTCTCAGTCTTCTCCTCTTCAAGCTAAACATACCCAGCTTGTTCAACCTTTCCTCATAGGACTTGGTCTCCAGACCCCTCACCATCTTTGTTGCCCTCCTCTGGACACATTCCAGCTTGTCTACATCTTTCTTAAATTGCTGTGCCCAAAACTGAACACAGTACTCTAGGTGAGGTCTAACCAGAGCAGAGTAAAGTGATACCATCACTTCGCATGATCTGGACTTCATTTGCCTTTTTAGCTACCGCATCTTGGGCTGTATCAACAGAAGAATAGTTTGGAGTAATAGTATACTCCAGAAGTATTAGTTTGGATCCTCCAGGAAAGGAGGACATAAAGGATTCCCTTACCTCCTCCCTTCTTCTGCAGCCCATTAGATTCCACTCCTGTGGCTTTTGGTTGCAGTGAGTTCATGTGCTGTATGCCCCACTCAGTAAATGCAACACTAATCAATTACTTGTATGTGAGGATGACACAACACAGATGAAACCTGAGCTTTGACATCACTTCAAATAAAATGCTTTTCTGCCTGAGAAGGCAGTTCATACTAGGCCAAATTACATGTGATGTTGGGTCTGTGGCGTTTTTAACACGTTTAAATAGTGTCTGTGAGGGTGTAGGGGTGGGATTTAACCATCCCGTAACATAATTTCCCCCTGACCTGGATAGCCCCAGACTAGCTTGATCTCATCAGGTCTCAGAAGCTAAGTAGGGTCGGCCCTGGTTAGTATTTGGATGGGCAACCTCCAAGAAATACCAAGGTCGTGACACAAGGGTTGCCAGGTCCCTCTTCACCTTTGGTGGGGGGGGGGGTTGGAGTGGAGCCTGAGGAGGGCAAGGTTTGGCGAGGGGCTTCAATGCCATAGAATCCAATTGCCAAAGTGGCCATTTTCTCCAGGTGAACTGATCTCTATTGGCTGGAGATCAGTTGTAATACCAGAGATCTCCAGCCACCGCCTGGAGGTTGGCAACCCTACGTGACACGGAGGTAGGCAATGACAAACCATCTCTGAATGTATCTTGCCTTGAAAACACTATGGGGTTGACATAAGTCAGCTGTGACTCAACAGCGCAAAACAAACAAAACACAGGCACATAATTTCCCAGTCTTCACCTACTCCCCTTTCCCTTGATCTGCTATTTGGTGTGCAGGTTATGTGTCTCCCCCACCCCACAACCGAGAAAATGGAACTCCTGAAAGGGATTTAGATTAGGAAAAGAGCATGACAGGAAGACTGAATCCTCCACTGCATTCCTCTAGTCCACCCCTGCCCCCGGCTGCTTAATAAACCTATACAATTATATTCATAGATTTGCAGAGGTTACATCTATTTTGTACCACATCTAGCTGCTACAGCAAAGACACTGTGTGGTAACACATAATGTGCACAAGTATGTGGATCAGACTTTTCAGCCAGCAGATTTCAGGTTGGCTTAAAAACCTCCCCTCTTCCTAAACCAGCATTCATTGGCAAGTGTGAATTCTTCCCTTTAATTGGTTAGTTCGCACTAATCTTCTGGCTTTAAGGTTCTGAAACTGCCCCAAGTGATTATTTTTTTTGGGAGGGCATTCAATAATATGACCCCCTGTTGCATTTTCCCATGCAGCTTGCCTGACATGCGCGACTGCCACCATCTGGATGCGAACCGACCTAGGCAAATGCTTGTGATGCTCTCTCCCTCTAGTGGCTAATTTCCTTCAGCTCTTGTAATTCAAGTGATAGTCATCTGTGGTTGCGAAGCAAAGTGCTCATAAAACCTCCCTCCCTCCGTTTGTGCTTTTGTTGGTCCTATGACGCCTGTGTGTGTCATTACAATAAAAGTTGCTCTTTGTAGCTTTGTAAGGATGGCGGGGGGGGGATGATACTACAACTAGACAATTGTGGTAATAATGGGTCATTACCTTCTTCATATATTAAAGCTAGGGTTAATAGGTCCCTCTTTGCAACCCACATGAGGTTTTCAGGGTGAAGCCTGAGGAGGGCGGGGTTTGGGGAGGGGAGAGACTTCAATACCATAGAGTCCAATTGCCAAAGGGGTCATTTCCTCCAGGTGAACTGATCTCTATCGCCTGGAGATCAGTTGTAATAGCAGGGGATCTCCAGCCACCACCTGGAGGTTGGCAACCCTAATTAAAGCCCTTCTCAAGTTGTCACCTGTCTAGCTTCATCTGGTGGAGGCACCCGATGCAAGGTGACCAGAGCGTAGGTTCATATGGGAAAAGGCGGTTCTCCCCAGAGTTGTTTGCTGGTGGTTTCCCAGGGTCTCAGATAGAGCTGTTTCATACCACCTCATGCTGGGGATTGAACTTTGGACCTTCTGCTTGCAGAACGGATGCTCTCCCACTGAGCCATGACCCTAATCCTAGCTGTGACCTTACCCCTACCACAAGTACGGATGAGCCCAGATCTCCCCAGTCTTAGTACACCCCACTGGTTCTCTTCCTCTGCTTACTGCTGCAGAGATTCAATGGAAAAATTTCTTTGTGTCATTGAGATAGAAATGGTTAGAAGCTGCAAAGCTCAGGAGCTTCATTGAATAAATTTTTTAATGCCGAACTGGAAATGTTGGGAAGAGGTGCATGCTGCCCGGTAAAGGTGGCACCTGGCCCACATGAGCTGCATTCAGCCTGGGGAAGGTGACATCCAGCCCAGGTAGGGTTGCCAGGTCCCTCTTCATCACTGGTGGGAGGTTTTTGGAGTGGAACTTGAGGAAGGTGGGGTTTAGGGAGGGGTGGGACTTCAATGCCATAGAGTCCAATTGCCAAAGTGGCCATTTTCTCCAGGTGAGCTGATGTCAATCAGTTGATCTCCAGCTAGTACCTGGAGGTTGGCAACCCTGATTGGGCTCTGTGCAGGGTGGGGGATGGGGTGGGGTGGTAAAGAGTCCTTTTAGGAAAGGGCAGCAGTTGGGAATTCTACCTAACGTGGACATGATGTTCTTGGTGAGGTGACACCCTGATGGAACACAAAGGAAGATGCTCTTCCTAAGGCACTGAGGCCTAACTTGTTATAGATTAAGATCAGTTCACCTGAAGAAAAATGGCTGCTTTGGCAATTGGAGTCTATGGCATTGAAGTGCCTCCCCACCCCAAGCCCGCCCTCCTTAGGCTTCGCCCCAAAATTCGCCAGGTATTTCCTAAGCTGGATCTGGCAACCCTATGTCACCGTAATGTAGGTTTGCCACCTCCAGGTTAGGAAATACCTGGAAATCTCGGGGCTTGAGGAGGGGAGGGACTTTGACGGGAGGGACTTTGATGAGGTACAATGCCATAAAATCCGCTTTCCAAAGAAGCCATTTTCTCCAGGTGAACTGAGCTCTATTGCCTGGAGATCAGTTGTAATAGCAGGAGATCTCCAGCTACCCCCTGGAGGCTGGCAACCATACTGTAACCTAGAACCTTATTTGTAACGTACTGAAGTGACTTCCTTGTCGGATTGTGTCACATGCTTCTTCTGGTAACCTCCAGATATATTTTCTCCCATCGTGCTCTGAATCTGGGAGTATACTCCATGCCACTTCTGCATCAAGAAACAGCTGTCCTGCCATGAATCCAAATGTTGGGGGGACATTTCTTGCTGATTCCTCTTCTTTATTTGATATAAAGTGACATGACTTCACTTGCAGTTAATTGAAAAGCTATATTTCATGAGAGAATGACCTCAGAGTGCGGCGATAGCTGCTCTTTCCATGGAAAAGGGATCCATCTTCGCCAAATGCAACAGTGGCCTTTACCTCATGCGAGTTAGATTTGCTTCAGACATGAGCAGGATACATAAACAGGAAGCAATTTGAGGTCATTATTTAAACATTCACATTTGCAACGCTCAAAGGGATTAGCTCTTCAGGATGGCATTGCAATTAAGGCATTTAACAGGGCACACAAATGTGAGGCCTTTTTTGAGATACCCGCTCTTGCATGACGCTTCTTTCAAAAGCATGAATTCGTAACACATTAATCAGTTTCCCCAAGCAGAAAGACACTTCGGTCTTTTATGCACGGCTGTTTCCCTCGCGGTCACCCCTCTGACAACTTTGGGTCTTTGTTTTGACTATGCATGCCGTTTCCGACCATCAGACATGGCCTCCTTGTCCCCTACATTTCCCGGTGTTTTCCCCATGTTTTAGGCTTCCCAGGGCCCGCAGCTCCATCGGCGGGAGCTTTTCTTCAGCAAGCGAGCGCCCACGTGACAGGTGCAGCGCGCACGTGCGCCTGGCACAACGTGCACACGTGTGCCACGCCTACGTCACTTCCGGGATTGCCTGGAAGCAACGTGGACGCTCTGTCAGTCTCTGCAGAAACTCTTTGGTTTCCATAGAGTTTCAGCGCAGGTTGCTAGAGCGTCAGCGTCACTTCCGGGTAAAACTGGAAGTGATGCGGGCGCGTCGCGCAGGTGCGCGTGCATGCCTTGCCCATTGGCTCTCAGGTGGTTGGCGGGCAGCCCAGTGGATTGGCGGGATTTTACCCACCACCACTGGGTGCTTGGCAACCCTACCATGTTTTCAAATTCGAAATAAAACAGGTCCCCCCTGAAATACAGGCAAAATGTGGGGAAATACAGGGGGAGAATGAGCCGACCTCTGATGGTTGGAAACGGCGTGCATAATCAAAAAAATATCCAATGTCGTCAGAGGGGTGACTGCGAGGGAAACAGCCATGCATAAAAGACCAAATGTCGTTTCCTCACTTGTATGTACTTCACACGTAAAAACAAAACCTAAGGAAGAGTATGGGTGTAAAACCACAGCTGTTAGTTGATTTTTTTTATTTAATCCCTATTTCTACCTCTCAGTTAAAAAAAAAAATCCAATTGAAAATTAACAGAGCAATCCTGAACAGAATTCTACCTTTCTAGGACAGCTGGAGGAAATGGGCTTAGCTTTTGTACATCTGCTGCACGGTTAGAGACTTGCAATTCGAGTCCTATATATATATTTTTAGCAGCTTTGGAATTGTATTTGTACAGTCACTGAGCAAAACACACATCAATATGTATGTGGGTATTATATTCTTTGTTCGAGTGAATGTTATAGCCGTGCACAAATTGTCGGCTGCTTCATATAAACTTTTCCTCTGGTGAAGGTGGGAGGGGAGGAGCCGTTTTGTCTACCCAAAAAGTTAAGCAGTAGCAAAAGCAGATTCTTTAACAGCAAATGAAAATTGATTGTGGTACATATGTCATTTAACTCTTGGGATTAGGTGACGTTTCATGGAAACAGGCAGGATGCAAATCACGAGGGTTGCCAGCTTTAGGTTGGGAAATACCTGGAGATTTTGGGAGTGGAGCCTGAGGAGGGTGGAGTTTGGGAAGGAGAGAGACTTCAATGAGGTGTAATGACATAGAGTCCACCTTCCAAAGTGGCCATTTTCTCCAGGTGAACTGAGCTCTGTCACCTAGAAATCCGTTGTAATAGCGGAGATCTCCAGCTACCCTGCAAATCACACATACAAATCCAAATTGTAGCCTCAGTTTGTCTTGGGGCTGTGCAGGAAAAGGAAAGCAGGTTTAACCTCTACTCAGTTTTGGCTATTCAAATGCAGTTTTCCAGCTCTGCTGCTAGCATTTTAAATGAAAGGCAGAGTGGGGAACCAGTTTCATATAGTGAAACTGTGTGGAGGTGGGGGCAGTTGCCCATAAAGACCACCAGGAAAAGTCCTGGGGTAGCTGATGGCCTGGGAGGGGGCCACCTCCACCTACCAGGACCACTTGGAGAAGGGGTGATCCTCATTCCACTCAGGGCTGCCCTCACAGCCACCACTAGGGATGCCAGCTCAGGGTTGGGAAATACCTGGAGATTTAGGGGGTGAAGGCTGGGGAGGGTGGGATTCAGGCAGAGGAGGGAACTTAGTAGGGAATAATGCCATAGAGTCCACCCTCCAAAGCAGCCATTTTCTCCAGGGGAACTAATCTTGGTCATCTTGAGATCAATAGTAATAGCAGGAGATCTCCATGGAGGTTCGCAACCCTAGCCACCACTGAAACAAGCCAGTGCCCCTTGGCTAGGGTTGCCAGGTCTCCCCTAGGCCCCGGCAGGAGGTTTTTGGGGTGGAGCTGAGGCAAGGATTGTGTGCGCGTGGCTGCGCCGACGTGATCACATCACTTCCGGTTTATGCCTGGAAGCGCCACATTGCAACAGGTCTTTTACCACTCCAACTCCCAGTTTGAGTGCTAAAAGGCCCATTGCGATGCGGTGCTTCCGGGTGTAAACTGGAAGTGATGCGACCGCGTCGGTGCAACTGTGCATGCACACGATCTCTGCTTGTGACCTGGCAACCCTATCCTTGGCTCGTGCAAGGGGTGTGTGAGCTGAGCAGCCACTATGTTGAGAGAGCTGGCAGGCCTTGTTGCATGCAGGGATAACAAGCAGCCAATACAGCTAGCTGGCTCCCTGGGCTGCCCAGGCAAGCAGTTGCCTTGATGAGTAAGTCAGCTGCCCTGACTGCATTGGTGATAAGACACCATGGTGAGTGTGTCATTGGCCCGCACTACACAAGCCAGCAGCTGTAGTGGTGAGTGAGTTGTCTGCCCAAGTGGCCCACAAGTAGTTGCAGTGAGCAAGCCTGTTTTTGCTCCTTTTCTTCTTCCATTGGGGGCAGGACAGGAGGTGGGGCCCTTTCCAAGCCTTTGCCTCCCAATCCACCCCTAGTGGATGCTGAAGAGTTAAACACCCTCTTACTCTCAGGACTGCTGCGCAGTCCCGCGAGTAATTGAGGCTGCCTGAGCCTGTGTGTGTGTGTGTGTGTGTGTGTTATGTGCAGTCAAGTCGCTTCCGACTCATGGCGACCGTATGAATCAATGTCCTCCAAAACATCCTAGCTTTAATAGTCTTGCTCAGGTCTTGCTAATTGAGGGCCGTGGCTTCCTTTACTGAGTCAATCCATCTCTTGTTGGGTCTTCCTCTTTTCCTGCTGCCTTCAACTTTTCCTAGCATGATTGTCTTTTCCAGTGACTCTTGTCTTTTCATAATGTGGCCAAAGTACGACAGCCTCTGTTTAGTCATTTTAGCTTCTAGGGTCAGTTCAGGCTTGATAACTGTGCCCTGCATATTTTCCATTCATTGCAAAATCATAGCACGGGCTTTGTTGTGGAAGCATGTGCTCATTGTTTTCCATGTTCAACGAGGTGTTAACCCTGGTGCACGTCCTTCTGCACTTTTCCTAGCATGATTGTCTTTTCCAGTGACTCTTGTCTTTTCATAATGTGGCCAAAGTACAATAGCCTCAGTTTATTTTAGCTTCTAGGGTCACTTCAGGCTTGATTTGATCTATAACCCACTGATTTTTTTTTTTTTGGCAGTCCACAGTATCCATAACACTCTCCCCCAACACCACATTTCAAAAGAATTTACTTTCTTCCTATCAGGCCTGAGCCTACAATCTGCATTATGTAGACATACCAAGAAATGTGATCTTTGTCTCATTTGCTGCTTCCTTTCATTTGTTTGAGATAGATAAGCTTTTATTGATGAGTGCACATTAATAAAACCTTTATTGATGAGTGTTGTGGTGACCAGAACTGTACACAGTATTCCAAGTGTGGTCTCACCATAGATTTGTACAAGGGCAGTATGATAGCAGCAGTTTTCTTCTCAGTTCCTTGTCTAATTATGGCCAGCATGGAATTTGCCTTTTTTACAGAGGGACCTGGCAACCCTATTGATCAGGGACTGGAAGTCACCCACATTTGTAAACAGCACATTCTTTCCATATAGTAAACTGAAGATTACAGCATTCTGGCTCCCGTGTACATAATGCCCATATTGCTGCAATAACCATTTGTGGTCATCATGACCTGCAATCTGTTATGTTTTAAAGGGAACCATGCGCACCCAACTGGAAGCCTTGATCCTGGCTACAAATCTAATCTTTCAGCCGCTCTAATTCTTAAACTATGCTACTCAGAGGAGCGATCTCATTGATTTTTGGCAGTAAGCTGTTTGCAGAATTGGGCTTGATACGTATGAAACCTTTCACAGACACTGATCGATGCTGTAGTCTTAATTACTATGTCTTGCTATTGAACTGAAATATGTTGTTCTAAATGGAGCGCAATTATTTCGAAGTGCTGTAGCTGGATTACTTATTCAGATGAAATGCAGCCTTTCCTGCCGATCTGAGCCTCAGACATACCTCGGAGGGTGGTAATGTAGGGTATGGTGGGAAGATGCAGTCATAGGGTTGCCAACCTCCAGGTACTAGCTGGAGAACTCCTGCTATTGCAACAGATCTCCAGTCGATAGAGATCAGTTCACCTGGAGAAAATTGTCTCTTTGGCCGTTGGACTCTATAACATTGAAGTCCCTCCCCTCCCCAAACCCCAGCCTCCTCAGGCTCTGCCCCAAAAAGTCCCGCTGGTAGTAAAGAGGGACCTTGTAACCCTATGCAGCCATCTTGATGAAGTGCAGCAGGCATAGATCTGGTCAATGCTGGCTTGGATAGGTGACCTGCTGGAAGGAAAGGGTTAAAGTTTCCCTGTCTCCCCTTGATACTCCGCTCCTTGATAAAGTGATCTCAAAGGCTGCATTGGCAAAAGTGGTGTGAGAAAAAAATCCTTTAAAACAAACCTGGGAAAAAACATAATGCAGTGGCTCTTATCCTTTAATCTACTACGGTGAAGCTCTCCCTATTCCAGCTCCGTCTGCCAGCCCTTGGCCGCCTTGGTCCCTGGTCAATCCCTTAATTTGGATTTGTTTAGCTTTCTACAAAGTAGATCTCAAAATGCCATAGAATCCTCTGCACATGAAGTTGCGTAAAATCAATGCTGTTATTAACAGAACTGTACACATTTAGACACCATAAATATTTGCGTCAACAGAATGCGTTCCGTGGTTCATCTATCCCCAGCATTTCAAATGAAAAGGGGAGAAAAACAGAGTGCTTATAAAGGAGTAGAAAAACAAGAAATGTTTCTAATCATATTACGATTCCTCTGGCGTAACAATGGAATGCGAGAAAAATAAAATTGCAGGACACAAACCTCAGGTGTCAACTTGTCAACATGTTACATTTAAAGTAGTTATTAAAATCATTATGCCATCAAGTTGTGAAGTTTAGATACTCCAAAGATAGCAACCTGGTTTAATTGCTCACCATTTTTCAGAGAGGGGGAGGCAGAGGAGGAGGAGGGGGAGGGAGGGAGGAAAGGAGGAAAGGAAAGGAAAGGAAAGAAAAGGAAGGAAATGGAAGAGGGGAACAAAAACCTATATGTTTGCAAGTTGCTCTTAAAGGTCTTTCTCCCCACCACGCATCAAAATGCAATGTGCTCATGCAAACCCCCCCCCCCAAAAAAAGCTCTAGCTCTCCACAAGTATGGGAGAATAAATTAAGTATAATTTGCACAATCAAATCATAGGCTTTGAATATTGAATATCTGACTGTCGATATAGCTGCTTACGAGTTTGTCCATTTTAGAAAGCAAATATAAACGCTACAAGCAGACGGGGATTGCTGAGCTCTTCCTGCCACAGAAATGAAGTGCGTGTTGACATGGCTCGGCAGTTCCAATCAGGATATTAATGTTGTTTTCATCTTGGGAAATTAAGGTACATGAATATGAACGACTCGAGTATATTCTAAAGAGTGGGGAGAGCGAAGTGCCAAGCTCCAGTCCCCAAATTCTCTTCCTACAAGCTCCATGTAAGACCAGAAATTGGTCTATAGAGACTTCGTCTCATGACCATGTTCTGATCTCACTCGGCTTCCAGAAATATAGCAGGGAAGAGTTTATATGTTGCAAGACTAATATGCTTTCCACACCTGCTCCTTTTGTTCCAGCTAGCCATATTTAATCCCAGAGCCATATCTAAGGTCCCACAATAATACAGGCCTTTAAATAAGAATAATCACCCCAGCTAGGGTTGCCAGGTCCCTTTGCGCCACCGGCAGGAGGTATTTGGGGCGGAGCCTGAGGAGGGCGGGGTTTGGGGAGGGGAGGGACTTCAATGCCAAAGAGTCCAATTGCCAACGCGGCCATTTTCTCCAGATGAACTGATCTCTGTCGCCTGGAGATCAGTTGTAATAGCAGGAGATCTCCAGCTAGCACCTGGAGGTTGGCAATCCTATGCGGCAGCTCCATGCCGCAGTTCAAGGGGGCGTTCCCGAGGCAAATGGGGTTAGCTCTGCCCCTGGGACACCCCGGAAATGCCTCCCCCATGCCGATGTGGGCATTCTCTTCTGGGATTTAGTTCCAGGAGTGGCTGTGCTGGCAGCGGGGGCCAGCGGAGCTCTGTGGCTCCCAGACGCTGGCAGGTTTGCCCCGGCACCGGCGTAGGTGCTGCACTTATGCCGACGCAGGATCACACCAGCTCCTAAGGAGATTCGCCCCTTCCCCTTCAGGATTGCAATTCCCAGGCGAATTGATCTCTGTAGTCTGGAGATCACTTATATCCATCAGGAGAATGTTAGCCCCACTTGGAGGTTGGCAACCCTTCTTGGTAGGCTTGTATCTGTAGCTATAGAGTACAAAAAAAAAAATAGTGATCACCACAAATGCTCTTAAATATCTGTTTCACTTTTTGTTGTTGAGTCATTTCAGGATCCTAGAGCCTTTGGATCTTGCCTAGGGTTGCCAGGTCCCTCTTCTCAACTGGTGGGAGCTTTGGGGGGCGGAGCCTGAAGAGGGCGGGGTTTGGGGAGGGGAGGGAATTCAATGCCATAGAGTTCAATTGCCAAAGCGGCCATTTTTCTCCAGGTGATCTGATCTCTATCGGCTGGATATCAGTTGAATTAGCAGGAGATCTCCTGCTACTACCTGGCAGTTGGCAACCCTAATCTTGCCCCTCCACTTATATCTCATCCACCTTTACTGATGTTTCTGGTTATCTTTGTATTCTGAATGGCTTTGGGGACAGAAGGGTTGGCAGACTGAACTGATTCTTCAGTACTGCTTTATGTCAGGAGGAAAATTTAAAACTCTAGACTACCACGCGAGCTGTCCTTAACCTAATTAATTCTACCAATAATTCTTCCTTTCTCAAATGTAAAAATAAAGCAATCTTGCAGGCAGGGTTCATCTGAGTTTACAGCCACAGTTTTGAATCCTCTTGAAAGGTTAGGCGGATGGATGCCTGTCCGTGGAGTGCAAGGTTTTGACCTCCCCTCTTCCACTGCTGTACAAAATGCCCCTGAAATCCTGTCTCTTGGGGCGATTTCAGGAAGAGCATAAGGGGGAGAGTCAGAGGTCTAAGCAGTAGGAGAGAATCAGCAAAAAGCCCCCTCCCCATTCCATCTGTGAAACTCCTCTGAGGGATTCAAGCTGTTGCCAGAAACATCTGCATTCCCCCCCCCTTGAACATGCATCCTGAAAAAGACTTGCATGTAAAAATATTTAAATAAATCCTCCCATATCATGTTTTGATGCTCATGCTGTCAGGTAGCGCTTGGTTCTGCCTCTCTTCCTGACTTTGGAATTGTTTCTTTTGCAAAAGAAACTGCCATGATGGTTAACACTGTGTTTGCTGTGTGAGAATCAGAGCTCCTTGCTTTTACTTAAATATGAAAGATGCTTGGACTACTGTAACATGCTCTACGTTGGGCTGACCTTGAAGACAATCTGGAAACAGTAGCTGGTCCAGAATGTGGCAGCCCAGTTACTGTCAGGGGAACATAAATTGCTTCATTGGTTGCCATTTTGTTTCCAAGTTTAATTCAAGATGCTGGTGATGACCTTTAAAGCCCTTCCGGGCTGGGACCCACCTATCTGAAGGACCGTCTCATCCCACATGTTTCCGTGTTAGGGTTACCATCCTCTAGGTACTAGCTGGAGATCTCCTGCTATTACAACTGATCTCCTGCCAACGGAGATCACTTCACCTGGAGAAAATGGCCGCTTTGGCAATTGGACTCTATGGCATTGAAGTTCCTTTCCTCCCCAACCCCGCCTTCCTCAGGTTCCACTCCAAAAACCTCCCGCCGGTGGTGAAGGGGGACCTGGCAACCCTATTCCGTGTTCCAGATGTGGTCTTCGGGCAGCCACCCATGAACTCTTCAGGGTGGTCTGCCTGGTGCTGACCAGAACCCAGGCCTTTTCCATCACAGCCCCACACGGCGGAATGGGCTTTCTGAAGAGGGGAGGGGAGCCCCCTTTGTTTTTGATAGGGTATGAATGTCTGTTATTCAGGTATTTGTTGTTGCTGTTTTTAATGTGGATTTATTCCAGGTTCAGCGCAAAATGAGGGACGCCAGCAGAAGGCCCCGTCACTGTCCCGGGGCAGCTCTGCCACAGCAGCGCCCGGAGACCGGCGTCTGGGCCTCTCCACCAGCATTGGGGCCACTAACACTGGCGTATGTAGCCCTGACGCCAGCGCAGGGGGCCCTAACGCCGGGGCAGCACCTTCCTGGCCTCCTAAGGGCTTTCGCCCTTAAAGCTCCGGAATGGGCTGTAAGTTTTGTAAAAGTAGGCATCTGCTGAGTTGCTGGGAAGGAAACGATTGCCAGATAGTACGTTTAACTGAGTGGGACTTTGGATCTGACGTGAAGTCACACCAGAGTGGAAGTCGCACTAAGACAGATGCGAAAGACTTCATGGGATTTTTTCTCTCTCTCTGTTTCACAAGTCAGGAAAAGAAATTATTTTGATGTGGTAACATTCGGCAATTTTTACACAGCTGACATGCTTGAGGTTCTTTTATGGGAGTGCCAGAACTTTTTTTAAAAAAAGAAAAGAACCTTGACAAAGAAGTGACAGACGTCCTACGCATGTTTCTCCTGATGTGAAAATCCTCCGAACCGCCTCCAATATTTGTGGTAGTCTTCTCTTAAACACATCACAGAATGTGGTGGAAAATGTTTAGTGAGGATATGTTATTTGTGAGTCCATATCCAGAAAACAGTAGAAATCACAATCATATCACCATACAATTTGACATTGCTCATTGCAATGCGGCACTTCCAGGTGTAAACCGGAAGTGATGCGATGGCGTCGGCGCGGCCCCGTGCGCGCGATCCCTGCCTCAGCTCTGCCCCAAGAACCTCCTGCTGAAGGAGAGGGGAAACCTGGCAACCTTAATATGTAGATGGTAAAAGAAATTCTTTTTTCTGTTTGTCAACATTTTATTTGGAAAAAAAATTAGGTCAGATTAAGGTTGCCAGGTCCCTCTTCGCCACGGGCGGGAGGTTTTGGGGGCGGAGCCTGAGGAGGGCGGGGTTTGGGGAGGGGAGGGGCTTCAATGCCATAGAGCCCAATTGCCAAAGCAGCCCTTTTCTCCAGGGGAACGGATCTCTAACGGCTGGAGATCAGTTGTAATAGTAGGAGATCTGCTACTACCTGGAGGTTAGAGATAATAGGCAGCACCACGGCTCACTTAATAATATGAACAAGAATAATATTAGTACAATTTTGAAGATTGATTTAAAATAAATTATATTCAAATGCAAAAAAACAATATCATACACTTATGTAATACACAGAAAAAAACAACTCAATCAAGAACCATTGAGCAGAGTCCAAACAAGGACCATTGAGCAGAGTCCAAACATAAACAGGTTATTTTCACCAAAAAGATGAGCGCAAAAGTTTTTCCAACATAAAATAAGTCCCAAAACTTAGAAGTCAGTCATGGAAAATCCAGGAAATATTGAAGAACAAAACGCCACATCCGGAGTTTGTGTACGTTTCGCAGGTATGCTTCATCAGTTGTATATTTTGAAAGCACTTTTCCTTAAATATAGGAATCTCAACGTTGTAACCGGGTACAAAGACCTCTGCAAAAAATATTATCATCAGGAAAACAGTATTTACATAAGGAGCTCAACATAATTTCTGCGACAAGGAACAGGGATAAGTTCTGACTCACCAATATTTTGACCAGCGACCCACACGGGTATCAAACTTCTCTCTGGAGGCTGGTAACACAAAGATTCAACTTCCTCATTTTTACACATGTTCTGACCTAATCAGCTGAAACCAATCACACATTTACAAAAAGCTGGAAAGATCGAACTCATTGTTCAATCCTAAAGGGGAGAGTATCTTAAAGAGATAAATGTATTTTAGTTCTTTCTGATGTAATATTTTCATAATATTCTCCTGGTGGAAACGTTTTGCTCGATACTGCCATAATGCAAAAAAGCGAATATCGTTTTCAGAGTGGCCAAATTTAAGAAAATGTTCCGTGAGCGGGGCTTCCATTACCTTGGAGCGGATCCTCGTTCGGTGCTCATTAATGCGAATTTTTAATTGGCGTGTCGTGGAACCCACGTATAATTTTGAACACGGACAAGTGCATAAGTCATTAATTAACCCACCAGGACGCCCGATTATTTCGGCCATTGGCAGCATTTTGGAACCAATTTCTAGGTTCATTGACCATTTTTTGCAACCCTTCACCAAAGAAACCAGTTCCTACATTAAAGACACACGGGACTTCATTAATAAAATAGAACATAAGGAGATCCCAACGGGAGCGATTTTTGCGACCTTTGATGTCACGTCTTTATATACGCACATACCTTTAGAGCAGGCTCGTAATATCATTGAAAAGCTTCTTGATAGTAGAATAGATCAGAGTATTCCAACACATTTTTTGCTTAGTTTAATTGATATCATTTTTGAAAATAATTTTTTTAGGTATCATGACCAATTTTATCTCCAGATACAGGGGGTAGCTATGGGCGCCGCTTGCGCCCCTTCAGTGGCCAATATTTATATGAATTTTTTTGAAAAAGAATTTTTATTCAAGGATATCATTTTTCATAACCACGTTTCACATTATTTCAGATTCATTGATGATTTATTTTGTATTATAGATTCTACAGAAGCTTACAATACTTTACTGGCTAACCTTAATAGGATGGACCCCAGTTTGAAATTTACGGGGCATTGTGACGCACAGGCGATCGCGTTTCTAGATTTGACGGTCTTTAGGACCAGCACGGACATCATATCAGTTAAGCCTTTCAGGAAGCCCACTGATGTTGGAGCAGGTCTCCATTTCACGTCGTGTCATCCGCTGCATTTGCGGCGTAATTTGCCCTATAGCCAATTCCTGAGGCTGAAAAGGAATGCGACCAATTCGCATGATTTTTTGACAGCAGCACAGGATCTATCTGCTAATTTCAAAATGAGGGGTTATGATGAAACCATTATATCCATGGCTATGTGTAAAGTACATCAACAAAAAAGAGATTCATTACTCCACCCACCTGTTAAGGTGGATAAGCGATCTACTGGCATTTTTGCATCTTTACAATTTACTCACCTTACACATGAAATCCAACGGATCATTCGCCGCCATTGGCACATCTTGGATGGTATTCCGGGCTGTACGGAGTTGCCAACTTTTGGCTTAAGGAAAACTAAGTCTTTACGGAACCATCTAGTGAGAACAGACAGACTAGCGGACAAATCAAGAGTTAACATTAAGGGCCATTTTAGATGTGGCGCATGCGCGTTGTGTCCCTTAAGCCTACCCATCAAGGAAATAAGTTCTTCACAACACAACTTTAAGTTTACCCTTCAAAATTTTACGAATTGTTTATCAAAAAATGTGGTCTACGCGGTCCTTTGTCCGTGTTCAAAATTATACGTGGGTTCCACGACACGCCAATTAAAAATTCGCATTAATGAGCACCGAACGAGGATCCGCTCCAAGGTAATGGAAGCCCCGCTCACGGAACATTTTCTTAAATTTGGCCACTCTGAAAACGATATTCGCTTTTTTGCATTATGGCAGTATCGAGCAAAACGTTTCCACCAGGAGAATATTATGAAAATATTACATCAGAAAGAACTAAAATACATTTATCTCTTTAAGACACTCTCCCCTTTAGGATTGAACAATGAGTTCGATCTTTCCAGCTTTTTGTAAATGTGTGATTGGTTTCAGCTGATTAGGTCAGAACATGTGTAAAAATGAGGAAGTTGAATCTTTGTGTTACCAGCCTCCAGAGAGAAGTTTGATACCCGTGTGGGTCGCTGGTCAAAATATTGGTGAGTCAGAACTTATCCCTGTTCCTTGTCGCAGAAATTATGTTGAGCTCCTTATGTAAATACTGTTTTCCTGATGATAATATTTTTTGCAGAGGTCTTTGTACCCGGTTACAACGTTGAGATTCCTATATTTAAGGAAAAGTGCTTTCAAAATATACAACTGATGAAGCATACCTGCGAAACGTACACAAACTCCGGATGTGGCGTTTTGTTCTTCAATATTTCCTGGATTTTCCATGACTGACTTCTAAGTTTTGGGACTTATTTTATGTTGGAAAAACTTTTGCGCTCATCTTTTTGGTGAAAATAACCTGTTTATGTTTGGACTCTGCTCAATGGTCCTTGTTTGGACTCTGCTCAATGGTTCTTGATTGAGTTGTTTTTTTCTGTGTATTACATAAGTGTATGATATTGTTTTTTTGCATTTGAATATAATTTATTTTAAATCAATCTTCAAAATTGTACTAATATTATTCTTGTTCATATTATTAAGTGAGCCGTGGTGCTGCCTATTATCTCTAACTAACGTTATTCAGCACACGTATCAATTACTTAGTTTAACTACCTGGAGGTTGGCAACCCTAGGTCAGATTGTTATAACCTCTTGTGTTAACAGGAGGCTCCTTGTGCCAGAGGAAAATGATGCTATTGGTGGAACAGAAACACAGGATCCAACCCAATAAATTTATGAGTTCAGAAAAAACTCTAAATACTACTTGGCCTCCCTCAAGAGTCAGTATTATGCCCATGTGAGAAAAATCCATACAGTGAGATAACTTCGCAACAGTTCTCAGGCATTTTCAATCATAAACAGTTTTAGTTCAAAATAAGCTCCAGGCTTGTCTCCAACTAACTGTTGTTCAGACTGCAAACCAGGCTTCCCCTCTTTACTCACATTTTGCCAAATCATTTTGGATTTTATACATTTCATGTTCTAGGTTTTGCGTGAAATTGCAGTTTTTCTTCTAAAAATCATGGAAATCTTTATCGGTTATCTTTTCTGCGTGCATGTCAGAATACTTGCAGTGATTTTGCTTCCCATCTGGACATACAAAGGGGGAAAAAAACTCTTTAATTTTTAACAAGTAATTTTTTAAAAAAAAATGGGAAGCCAGGATCTAAACTTGCACTACGTAGGGCTGGCCCTCGAGACTGATCCGGAGGCTCCAGCTGGTACAGAATGCCACGGTGAGGCTTCTCCTGGGGTCCTCACCATGAGACCATATAACACCACTGCACTGGCTCCATCTGGACTATTGGATCAGGTTTGAGGTGCTGGTTTTGACCTTTAAAGCCTTACATGGTCTGGGACCATCATACCTTCGGGACCACCTCTCTTGATGTGCCCCCCTGAGAGCTCTATGCTCTACCAATAACAAACTACTGGTGGTCAGAAAAGTGTGCAGCTGTCCTCGATGAGGGCCAAGGCTTTTTCAGCCCCGGTGGAATAGTCTCCCTTGCAGGGTTGCCAACCTCCAGGTAATAGCTGGCGATCTCCTGCTACTACAACTGATCTCCAGCCAATAGAGATCAGTTCCCCTGGTAAAAAAATGGCCACTTTGGCAATTGAACTCTATGGCATTGAAGTCCCTCCCCTCTCCAAACCCCACCCTCCTTAGGCTCTGCCCCCAAAATCTCCCACTGGTGGCGAAGAGGGAGCTGGCATCCCTACTTCCTTGAGACATCAGGGCCCTGTGGAACCTTACGGAGTTCTGCAGGGGCTGCAAAACAGAACTATTTTGCCAGGTTTATTTATAACTGGGGGCAGCCATGAGTTGTCCTTCATCGCTGGCCTCCCCATCTCTTCCCCCCACTTCCACTTCTGTTATGTGTCGGGGGTGAATCTCCTTGTCCTGTCCCATAGTGACTACTACCGTTTCTGAATGCCATCTTGTCTTTAGTTGTTATGATTGCTATGTTTTAATCTTGATGTGTGTTTTTTTATAAAATTTTATTAATTTTTATAAAACATAAAAAACAAACAAATACAATGAAATTAACATAAAAAATGCAAAAAGAAAAAAACAAAATACAGAAGGGTATCTATATATCTTAATTATTACATTCATGATTGCTTGATTATAAAATTCAAAAAAGATACCCCTTCCCCCTCCACCCACCTAAAAAAGTGACCCTTCACCCGACTTCCGAAGAAGTGTCTAAACAGTATTTATTATACTTAATAACACAAAAATATAATATTACTAAAACTAGTTTCTATAACTCGTTAATTAATACTGTAAAATCCATTTTTGCGAAGTTATCCCAATATGAGGCGGCCTTAGACCATGTTTTTTTTTTTTATTCTTCCATATCTTTTCCATGTAGGAATTCCGTTAATTTGGCCATTCTCATATACATCCATAATTACTCTCTCCAGTCAATGATTGACGGTTTATTCGCTTGCTTCCAAACTTTAGTAATCTTGATGTTTGACAGTTTTATGTCGTTTGAGAGGTTGTAACCTGCCCTGAGCCCAATCTGACTGGGAGTGAGCACTGGCTATAAATGTGAAAAAACAAATAAAATAAAATCAACGGTGATATTCAAAAACGTGGACATTCATAGACATAGAACCGATCTCTTCAGTAGCACCCATTTACCAAAACTCCACTCTAGGCCTTGAAAGGATTCCTGTCCAATACCCGATAACTGGACTGATTACCTGTTTGAAATTTATCATGCGGACAGAGGCCATTCCAAAGAAGAGATAGAAAAGCAGATCCATTATTAAAGTCTTGCTGAGCGTGTTCATTATTGTCAGCAGCGAGGCGGTCGGCTGCCTTTCCATTGAGGGATGACCTTAAGGCAAAAATCTGCAGAGAAGTGATAAATGACGGGTCAGCGAAGGTAACCATTTGGACACATTGATAGTCCATGAAGAGACTAAGTGAACTTACTAATGTGACAGTCTTTCTGAGATTTACCCACAAACTCTGTCCGTGTGCGTTGCCCATCCGGAGAGTATGGAATCAGCTGAGCCTAGAAAGCAGATGCTGAATGGAGTCGCCTTGTTTTTTTAGCAGCTTGTTTTAACAGCTGTGTTTTGGTTTTTGGAGGTTGTGCACTAATGGTTTTACTTCTGTTTTACTGCTGCACATTGTTGGATATTGCGATATTGATGCCAGGGGCAGACTGAGAGGGCAGAATGGCTCTGGAAAACATAGGGTTGCCAGGTCCTTCTTTGATACCGGCAGGAGGTTTTTGGGTTGGAGCCTGAGGAGGGTGGGGTTTGGGAAGGGGAGGGATGCCGTAGAGTCCAATTGCCAAAGCGGCCATTTTCTCTTGGTGAACTGATCTCTATCGGCTGGAGATCAGTTGTAAAAGCAGGAGATCTCCAGCTACTACCAGGAGGTTGGAAACACTAGGAAAACAGTCTGCTTCCCTAAACAGAGTGAGGGGGAGGAAGGCGAGAAGGAGAAAACTCTCTGGGTAACCTTGAGACAGTCACTCTCTCTCTCTCTCTCGGTTTAACCTGCCTCACAGGATTGTTATTATGAGGATAAAATGGAGGAAGGAAGAACAATGTGGTAACCTAACTTAAATCTCCATTGGTGGCAGTAGCAGGATATTTAAATAAATATCCAAATACATATCGGCAAGGCCAAGTGACAGAATGCAGCAGGTCATGGGTGGAGCCAAGTTGGAATCCAGCAGTCTGTAGGTCAGGTTTGATGGGTTTTGGGGGGGAACTAAAAAGGTTTTGTTGCAGAGCTCTGAAATATACTTGCTTTATAGTCATCAGTACTAGTTACCGCCAGAATATAATAGGTATGCCTACAACATAATGGAAGGTTGGAAACCCCTCATCTCCAGACTACAGAGATCAGTTTCCTCGAAAAAATAGAAGCTTTGGGTAGTAGATGCTATAGTATTGTACCTCACTGAGGTCCCCAGACTCCATCCTCAAGTCTCCAGGAGCTTCCACACCTGGATCTGGCAACACTACCCCCCATCCCCTACTGGTGGCCAGGTAAGATTGCCAACCTCCAGGTGGTGGCTGAAGACCTCCTGCTATTACAACTGATCTCCAGCCAATAGAGATCAGTTCACCTGGAGAAAATGGCCATTTTGGCAATTGGACTCTATGGCATTGAAGTCCCTCCCCTCCCCTCTCCAAACCCCACACTCCTCAGGCTCTGCCCCCAAAATCTCCAGGTATTTCCCAACCCCGAGCTGGCAATCCTATGGCCAGGACCTGGCAAGCCTAGGTATATCGCATCCTACAATTTTGTAGCAGTTTCGTGGGAACTGATTTTTAGCTTCAAACAGCTACTTAATTGCACCTTAAAATAATGCACATCTCTTTTCCCTACTACCTTTCTGTCTGTAATTTCAGAGTAGCGCTGACACTTCTTCAGAGCATGTGGTTTTATCGTACTGCATAGGAATCATTCTGACATTTTTCCTGCCATAAATGTTTGTGTGGGGGTCATTGTTATGGTGCCATAAACAAATTGATTACAACCAGAAATGAAATTGCCGGGGGAGAAAGGAGTTTATTTATTGGAAAATGCAGAATGTGCCTGTTTGCAAATATTTAACCAATTTGGGAGAGAAAATGTTGCGGGAAAGCTTGCAGAAAAGTAAATGAATTTCTATTTAAATGTGCCGTTCTCATTACCTTTACAATTGAACATGAAAGGTCACCAATGAAAGATTCAAATTTGGTAAATTTTGTACTATGAGGTACCATTTAAGGAAAAAAAACACAAGAGTGTAACCCATAATGAAGTGTGGCAACAACTATCTCTTTGAATACTTAAGTACACTTCTCTGCAGTATTGTGAAAAGCCAAGGATGATGTTTCGGCCATACTTATGCGATGTAGGTGGGCAGCTGGATCCAGACATCTGCTCACACAAAGATCTTGGCTTTTTGCACAAGAATTCCTTCCCTGTTTTTCCCTTCCCTTGGCAGCACTGTCCAACTCCAGGATATGTGCTAAGTAATAGTCACATGAGTCACTGTCCAACGCCATGGGACCTGTGCTAAGTAATAGTCACATGAGTCACTGGTCTGCAGCGAGAAGGGGGAAGGGTTGAAGGAGGTAGCTCTACCATTGGGCTAGGAGGACAATCCCATCCTCTTTCTTTTTCTCACTTCGTCCCACTGACTAGGGTTGACAGCTCCAGGTGGTAGCTGGAGATCTCCCACTATTACAACTGATCTCTGGGTGACTGGGGTCAGTTCCCCTGGAGAAAACCCTGCCCTTCTATCTCCAGGCGATAGAGATCAGTTCCCCTCTGATGCTGCTTTGGCAATTTGGCTCGATGGTATTTAAGTCCCTTCCTCTCCCCAAACCCCACCCTCTTCATGCTACACCCCCAAAATCTCCAGGTATTTCCCAACCTAGAGCTGGCAACCCTAGGTTGGTGGTATGCCTCCCTTGCTGTAATTTGTAATGTTGGTTACTGTAGTACTACTAGAATTGCCATCAACTTTTATCTAAAGCAGCATTGCTAGGTTTTTTTTTCTTTCTTGGTGCATGAACAAGTTTTATTCAATGAGGCAGGAAAGGCCATGCTCGAAGAGGTGAGGAGACAGAACGCTTTGCCTCAAGAGCGCTGGAACCAGATGGGAAACGACAAGCGTCCGCTCAGTACTTCCCTGCTCTTTACTTGACCTTGTTCTTTGGGCACAGGTTGTTGGTGTGGCCACACTTCTTCTCGCGGCTGTTCAAAGCCCAGGGGTGCAGGGAGGTGTACCATTTGCGACAAATCATCTCGTCACAGTTGTACTTTTGGCAAGTTGGCAAAGAGAAAGCGTGATGATTCCTCCACGGAGGCACGGTACCAAATGAAGGGTAGATCTTCCTGGATGTTGTAGTTGGACAGTGTGTACTAGGGTTGCCAGGTCCCTCTTTGCTACAGGTGGGAGGTTTTTGGGATGGAGCCTAAGGAGGGCAGGGTTTGGGAGGGGAGGGACTTCAATACCATAGAGACCAATTGCCAAGGTGGCCATTTTCTCCAGGTGAACTGATCTCTGTTGCCTGGAGATCTGTTGTAATAGCAGGAGATCTCCAGCTACTACCTGGTTTTGTAATATTTCCACTTTGCGTGGATCTAATTGTTATTTATATATTATCCTGAGCCTTATACTAGTATTTTTGTTGATTTACTGTACAGTACTGGTGATTTTTTTGAGTACCTGGAGGTTGGCAACCCTGTTGTGTACCCATCTTCCAGCTGCTTCCCTGCAAAGATCAGATGTTGCTGGTTGGGTGGGGGGATACCTTCTTATCCTGAATTTTTTGCTTTTACATTCTCAACCGTGTCACTGGGTTGCACCTCAAGGGTGATCATTTTCCCAGTCAGGGTTTTCACAAAAATCTGCATGGTGGCAGCCTAGGGTTGCCAGGTGGGCAGTTTCGGCAAGCAATTGCCCAACAATCCACCCAGCTGCACACGGCGGTCCCAGCCCAGCCCCCTAAAACCTTCCGCTGATCAAGGGGGTGGGACCTGGCAACCCTATGGCAGCTGAGTATCACCCACCACACACTCATGGCTAGGTAAATTTGGAGGTCTCTGCCCAGTGGAAAGTTTTCCAGGGGATTTCACAGAATGCAAAAAAAGACTCTACTAAATATAGCTCAGGGGAGAAGGAGCTCTAATACGTTCCTGCTTGCTTTCCACCTTTGGCATGGCCTGCCTGAATTAGAAGTCATAGTATGCAACCCCCTGTACTGGTTGAGTTTTGTATATGCACAGACTAATTCCCCTTATATTAAAAAAAATGGAGAGGGGGAACCTAAGTATGTATAGAAGCAAGATTCAGTAGGACAGCAGAAGATGTCAGCATTGATTTTCTGTCTGACCTTTGGTTCTGGCTGCTGTTTGCAAGAAGATTTAGTTTGTAACAAATTAAAGACACCACAGGACAAAATGCTGAGTCAGAGGGCTACCACAAAATGTTCACAGCGAGCATGTTTTCCATATCTCTAATGATGTAAAACCCAACAGGAACATGATCAGTAGGAAGTCAAGAAAATATTATTTTAATTAAAAAGCCACCCATGAAAACTGTGATAATTTAAGATGGATTTAAATTGATTCTTTAAAAAAAACACAAATGCTTTGTGTGCAACTGTTTGAAAAACATGTTGAGTAAAGCTATGTTTAGACAAATAAATAAGTACAGTAACTGTCAGGGCTTAACGTCAGTATTCATCTCTGGTATGTGCGGAAATTTGTCTTATGCCACTTGGTGGTTGGGTCAGTTATGGGAACCGACAACCCATGAGCCAAACTCAATCCAGTTTGCTCATGTGTCACTTGGTTATTAGAGACTTTTGTACCATTTTTCAACCTCATTCTTACAAAAAGAGAGCAGAGTGGTAACGTTTGGGTAGGGTTGCCAGCTCTGGGTTGGGAAATACCTGGGTTGGGAAATACCTAGCTGGGGGTGATTATTCTTGGATTTAGCAACCCTTCCCCCCCCATCCCCTGCTGGTGACCAGAGGGGACCTGGCAATCTTACACCTAGGGATGCCAGGTCCCTCTTCACCACTGGTGGGCGGTTACTGGGGTGGAGCCTGAGGAGGCCAAGGTTTGGGGAGGGGAGAGACTTCAATGCCATCGAGTCCAATTGCCAAAGCAGCCATTTTTCTCCAGGTGAACTGATCTCTATTGGCTGGGGATCAGTTGTAATAGCAGGAGATCTCCAGCTAGTACCTGGAGGTTGGCAACCCTACTTACGCTCCTCCCCAAACTCCTCCCTTCCCAGGCTCCTCCCCTCAAATCTCCAGGTTTTCCTAACCCTGAGCTGGCAACCCTACCCCCTGCATTTCCAGGGGAGTGAACCTCTAAACGAACCATTTGCACGGGTTCATCTCCAGCAACGTTATTGATTAAGTCATTAACAAATCTGCTCAGAATCTGCAACAGCTCCAACATTTTTATATCAGAGCTCGCTATTGAGTTACTGCCAGCGTTTCTTTAGGAAGCAATTTGGCTGTCTCTAGCTGTGAACAACAACAAAAAAGCTTTGGTCAGCATGGAGCGTTTGGACGGACAAATGGCTGTAAATGTTACACTTGATAGCCAGTCCTGAGCAAAGTTACTTATCACAGGCAAATGTACAATCCTTATAAACCTCAGAACAGATTGGTTTTTTAAAAAAAACAAAAAAAAACAAGGTATTTTCAGAAATAAAAATTGTTTGTTCAGTAGAGTTATACACCTGAGAAAAGGGAAGCACATTTTTATGGTCACAATGTAGTCTTGGTGCAAAATATCAGTCTGTGCTTGCAGTTTTTACAGAGAACCTCACAAAATTAATGGAGTAGAAGCCATAGGGGATTAATTCTAGCTACCACTGACTGATTCCACATGAGGGGATTTCCCCCTGGTGGTCATGTTGCCTGAGCCATCAGGGGTCCATTTGCACTTGCAACAGAGATTCCACAGTGCACAAGGTAATCTAGTTTTCACCATTATTAGCCATGGTTTCCTTTTCACACCAGAGAAGAATTGCATCCCCTCTAGGGCTGCCAACCTCCAGGTACTGGCTGGAGACCTCCCACTATTACAACTGATCTCCAGCCAATGGAGATCGGTTCACCTGGAGAAAATGGCCGCTTTGGCAATTGGACTCTATGGCATTGAAGTCCCTCCCCTCCCCAAACCCTGCCCTCCTCAAGTGTCCACTTCAGTTCTGCATCTTCCTTTGACTGATCTATATTTTCTAGTACTGTTTTTGTCCGAATCAATAAAGCAGCATTTATACATATACATAGATTCACAAATGACACACACTAGATATAAATGCTGTATAAACTGTGTATAAAAGCTGTAACACCAATAAATCTGCAAAACTAACCATGAAAAGTGGAGAACCGAAACCAGGGACAAAAATATAAAGGGATGTATAAAGAAACACAGCTGGGATCATTCACTCATCTGAGGCTGACAAACGATATCTAGCATCCAAAAGACCAAATGGAAATTGCCTGAAGTCACAGCTGGTACTGGAGACTCCTAAAATAGGCTTTCTTGCTATCTCATGAGCTATACATTTTGGAGAGATGATAATTTGCAAGTGACCTCCAGGACACCATGGGGAATAGCAATTGGGTGGGGGACAAACAAAGAGGAGATTCTCTGTTGTGACCCCGGAAGCACTATTTTGTGCCTAAGGACACAAAAATATGTGCCTCAGGGACTCGACGGTGCCTGTTCAGTGTGCAGTGGCTGGGGAGGGGCTGTGGCTCAGTGGTAGAGCATCAGCTTGGCATGCAGAAGGTCCCAGGTTCAATCCCCAGCATCTCCAGTTAAAGGGACTAGGCAAGTCGGTGATGTGAAAGACCTCTGCCTGAGACCCTGGAGAGCCGCTGCCAGTCTGGGTAGACAATACTGACTTTGACAGACCAAGGGTCTGATTCAGTATAAGGCAGCTTCATATATGTTCATATATGAACTCAAAATTCATCCACGGACTCATTTCTCACAGAATAACACTGCGCTTCGGTAGAAGAAAATGTATTCTTCATGACACGGGAGGTAGAACTCTTGGGCAATAAATACAACTGATCTCCAGCCGATAGAGATCAGATCACCTGGAGAAAATGGCCACCTTGGCAATTGGACTCTATGGCATTGAAGTCCCTCCCCTCCCCAAACCCTGCCTTCCTCAGGCTCTGCCCCCAAAAACCTCCTGCCAGTGGTGAAGAGGGACCTGACAACCCTAGCAATACATTAAAATATGCTTCTGAAAGTGTGTTCAGGGTGAAACGTCGAAAGAAAGAAAGAAAGAAAGAAAGAAAGAAAGAAAGAAAGAAAGAAAGAAAGAAAGAAAGAAAGAAAGAAAGAAAGAAAGAAAGAAAGAAAGACACAGGAAAGTGACAAGAAAGAAAGAAAGAAAGAAAGAAAGAAAGAAAGAAAGAAAGAAAGAAAGAAAGAAAGAAAGAAAGAAAGAAAGAAAGAAAGAAAGAAAGAAAGACACAGGAAAGTGACTGTACAAATTTAAGGCTTGCCCAATTGGGAGTTATCTTTTCCGTGACTTGATCTTTAAGTGCTTATGGCATATAACTTCATAATACATAAAGTAAGACTGGTTGTGAGACTCCCTCGAGCTATAAAAGGACAGAAGAAAGATGGTAAATTTCCATGAAAAGGTTTAATGGACTGGAAAACCATTGTAAAATGGAAACCAGGGCAGGGATGGGAGAGTTCAGAGAAACATGTGTAAAGAAAACTCTCCAAGCCTTCTGCTTGGATTTCACCCAGCATCTGTTTTGAATACATATAATTTTAAATTCTAAGGTGCTTTGTTCATAATAGATATTTACTTTCATTCAGGATACATTCACGGAACACCTCAACAGGCCAAATGTGGAAGATGCACTCTTTGCAGCCACTGATTTGTATTTAATTTTTAAAGAAAAGTTGAAAAGATATTTATTTGAAAAGAAATCAGTTTTGTAGATTGTAATGAAGCACAGGGGAAATGAAAAAATAAAGAAATGACTTAAGTATATGTAATAAAATTTGACAGGCTTTTACGGGATTGCCATTTTTATTTCAATGGTAGAAAATACTAATTAAAGTGAAAACAGACAAGGAAAGAAAGTGGTTGCTTTCTAAAGCAAAATAAAACCCAATGGGCACAGTCTAGCTTTCGTGATCTTATAAATGGTTTATAAAGGGGAATTAGACTGACAGAGATCTTTTATGCATGGCTGTTTCCCTTGCCGTCACCCCTCTGACAACTTTGGGTTTTTGTTTAGATAGTGGTTCCCAAAGTGGGCAGTACCACCCCCTGGGGGGCGGTGGGATTTCCTAGGAGGGCACTATGAGGCAAGGGGGCAGCAGGGGGCGCTAGAGGTGAGCCCCTTCAACTGTGTTGTTCACTAATGTACAATAGAGCAAGATATGGCACCATGCTGGCAAATTTGGTGGAAACTAGAATTTTTTTTCCAGACTTTGCAGAGCTGGTACCACTGGATCAAGTTCATCAGCTTTGTTGAATAAATGTCAACTAAAAAGGTTTAATTTGATTTTGAATAGATGTGCAATTAATTGTTACTGTTTTGAAATTTTATTGTTATTATCTTCTTTAGTGAGTCATGCAAGCCCCTATTTTGAATAATGCTTTTAATAGGAAAGGGTAGGGGGCTCTGGGGTTGAGTTTGTGGAACCAAGGGGACGGTGGCCTGAAAAGTTTGGAAACCACTGGTTTAGATGATGCATGTCATTTCAAACCATCAGAGGTCACCTCTCCCTCACCCTGCGTTTTCCCTGCGTTTTGCCCATGTTTTGAGGGACCCGTGTTAACTCAAATTTGAAAATGTGGGCAAAACACAGGGAAAGGCAGGGGGAGAGTGAGGCGACCGCTGACGGTCAGGAACGGGATGCATAATCCAAAGACGCGAACTTGTCAGAGGGATGACAGCAAGTGAAACAGCCATGCATAAAAGTCCAGAGGCTCCTAGCCTCGATAACATTTCAGCCCCGGGGTGTTAATCCTTCAAGACGGTGTGAGACGGGATGGACCGCTGGCCTGATCCAGCAAGGCTCTTCTTATGCTCTTAATGATAATGCTATTGATTTCAATAGGAGAGAAATATGCAATTTTAAGCAAAACAAAATGGTAGAGTGTTCAGCCGTGGCATGCAGCCAGTATGACAACACAGACATTTAAAAGACTCAATTGATTTGTGAACTCTCCTCCCAATGGACGTTTGAACAGAAATACTCCCCTCCTGGTTCTTGAAACAAGGGCCAACTCCATACAGGACCCAGGCAGGTAATTCAAAGGGTACCACATTTGACAGTAACTCTGTGCAAGTTAGGGTTGCCAACCTCTAGGTGGTGGCTGGAGATATCCTGCTATTACCACTGATCTCCATGTTCCCCTGGAGAAAGAAGAAGAAGAGTTGGTTTTTATATGATGATTTTCTCAACCTTTTAAGGAGAATCAAACCGGCTTACAATCTCCTTCCCTTCCTCTCCCCACAACAGACACCTTGTGAGATAGGTGAGGCTAAGAGAGCTCTAAGAGGACTGTGACTAGCCCAAGGTCACCCAGCTGGCTTCATGTGGAGGAGTGGGGAAACCAACCAGTTCACCAGATTAGAGCCCGCCGCTCTTAACCACTACACCACACTGGCTACTTTGGGAGGTGGACTCTATGGCGTAAAGCCCCATTGAAGTCCCTCCCATCCCCAAACCCCGTCCACCCACAAAACCTCCAGGTCTTTCCCAACCCAGAGCTGGCAACCAGGCAGTCTAATTTTGCCCCTGAAAGGACCTCCATTTGTACAAGCTGGGAGTGCAACCGAATGTGATTTTGTGGTGCTTTCCCGGAGCATGTCCTCCCTTCACGTTCTGAGGCCCCATCTTCAGTGTCCTGCCCTATGCTGTTCAGGGCAGCGATACTGCTCGAGCCGCCCAACTGGGATAGATGAATGTGGTGAGGGGCTGTGGCTCAGTGGTAGAGCATCTGCTTGGCATGCAGAAAGTCCCAGGTTCAATCCCCGGCATCTCCAGTTAAAGGGACTAGGCAAGTAGGTGATGTGAAAGACCTCAGCTTGAGACCCTGGAGAGCTGCTGCCAGTCTGAGTAGACAATACTGACTTTAGCTGTTACCGCACTAGGTATTCCCAGCGATGTATTAAGAGTTTAAAAATGTTATAAAAAATACTGTTCACACTTTCTATGTATCCCCACCGATGTATTAAGAATCTGAAACTGTTATAAAAAATACTGTTCGCACTTTGTTTGGCCCCTTTAGCTGTGAAGACGTCTTCCAACCATTTTTTTAGCCGTGGCATCCAAAAAACCCTTTTAAAGCGATGTTTTTTACAACATTTCCAAACTCTTGATACATCGCTGGGAATACCTAGTGCGGTAACAGCCTTTGATGGACCAAGGGTCTGATTCAGTAGAAGGCAGCTTCATGTGTTCATGTGATCCCACCTCTTAACATTTGCAAGGTGGAGAGAGAAGAACGGAGCCTCCCCAGGCCCCATCCCGCTGCTGAGTACTCCGGGCAAGATTAATAGTGGGGGAGTAATGGGGCAGCTGACACACAACTCACTTCGAAGCCTTCCCTCTGTTAACACTCGCAGCCTTCAGACCGAGAAGCTGGTGTCCTGAGACACTAATGACCCGCAGGTTCAAAGCAGGCTATGCATGCCCATTAACTACTGTGTGCTCGAGTGCTCTGATAGACCTCCCTGATTGCTCTTTGATAGATAGTCCTGGTTACGGCCAGCAGACAGCCCTGGTTGGTTTGTGAGAGATGGCTTTGGAGAGACAAATCTCCTGTATCCCCGTGGAACTCCCAGAGATTCATGCCTACGTTCCTGTTACCGTCACCTTGCATGCTGCAGTTGAGAAAGGGAATATTTTATAGCGGTTGCTTACGGTGTTTCTGTCTTCATTCTGCATGCGGAGGAAGTTCCGCACATTGTGCAGGATTCTGGGGGATTTCCTAGGGCAAACTCTCGGGGTTGCATGTGGTGCTGTTTTTTTTTTTTTTTTAATACGTTTTATTTTATTTCATTTTTTAGAAGAATGAAAGAGTAAACATAAAAAGGGGTGGGGGACGGGGGAATAACAAGAATGCATCAAAAAACCTATATCTGCTGTTCAATTATATTTAAAAAATATATATATCTGCACTGAGTGTGAATATACATTATATCCCAATTTAGTCTCTGACCCTCAGGTGGTCAGTGGGCAGAGGGGTCAATTGCCGGGGGTTTGCCCGCCACCAGCGGGCGCCTGGCAACCCTAGGTGGTGAGAAAGCTCTCCTTGGTCATTTATGCATGGGTACTTTCACTCATGTTCGCCTTCGGTCCATCTGGGTTGTTCTTTGGAGTTTTGCATGAGTTTTCCGCCATGAGTGACGACCTCGCTTCCAGCCCTCGCAGTGTCCGAGTCTTCCTATTCCTCTGTTAACCCAACTCTTCAGTCTTCGTTGAGCAAAGCCCAGGTGAAATCCCCGTGCATAAGGCAAAGTGCGGGGCACGCAAGCTTAGTTTCGATCACAGCCAATTATGAAGCAGCATGTCCAGAGTCGGGGATATAAATGCTTCCTGCTTCCTGGGAGCTGGTTTTTTAAACCTGAGCCTTGGATTTCTCCCCCCCCCCTTTTCAGATTGCTCCAGGTTTTGCTTTGTTTTTCTTAAAATGCTTTTTTATGTGGCAATTGGCTTGGGGGGATTTTCTCTCACAGTAAGCACTACAAGTAAGCCAATTACAAAGCAGCATTTAAAGGGGTGGAGATTTGATATGAGCTTGGAGACTGCTAGTGCAGAGATTCCCAACAGGAAAGTGTGGGTCCAGCCAGCAACAAACCTCAGGTAAAACTCCCATGCATAAATGACCTTTCTCTACCACTTAAGGAAGAATCAAACCGGCTTACAATCACCTTCCCTTCCCCTCCCCACAGCAGACACCCTGTGAGGTGGGTGGGGCTGAGAGAATGTGACTAGCCCAAGATTTACCAGCTGGCTTCATGTGGAGGATAGGGGAAACAAATCCAGTTCACCAGATTAGCCTCCACTGCTCATGTGGAGGAGTGGGGAATCAAACCCGGTTCTCCAGATCAGACTCTACCGCTCCAAACCAACACTCTTAACCTCTACACCATGCTGGCTCTAAGGGAATATCTTGACATTGTAAGTTCCATCACAACAGTTCTCTGCGTCTTTCCAAGGCAATATAAATCCTCTTGGTCTGCAAAGAACGACCTTGATTTATTTGGACACATGTTGAATTCCCACTTCAGGGAAGGAGCCAACCATTAAGGTCTCATACTCTGACTCAGAGGACTGGGCTGCTCGATTCTAGCCTTCTGTGAATTGAGCATACTTCACAAACAATGACATATTTTGCAGCGGCCTTATTCCATTCCAGATAAGGGAGAGGAAAGGACTGCCTGCGAGAGCTCACCAATATCGGGTTTTTGTGCTTGTGTGCCTGTACGAGATAAAGTTCATCTTTTGATTTAGTTCCTCAGTTCTGAAGTACCGGGAGAACATCATAAATACTAAATAATAACCACATCTCCATGCATAACAGCTTGCCTAACATTTAAAAACTTAATCAAGCGATTTTACGAGACTTTCTTTCCCCCCCAAGGCAATTTTGCAGTCACAAACACTTCGGCTTATTTCAAACACACAGAAGACTGGCGGCAAGCAGCTATTCCATCACTAGCTTGGCAGAAATCTAGCTGAGTCTTAAAATTATTGGACAGGATTTTGCGCTGAAATAATGCCGAGCAGCAGAGAGGGCTGCTGGGAGCCACGATGAATATTCCCACAAAGATTCTGTCTGGGCTCCCTTCTCATACCACCCAGGCCCGACCCAAATATAATATGATCAAGGCTCCTAGAATGTTGTCCCTAGTATATTCTCTCTCATAGGGTTGCCAACCTCCAGGTACTAGCTGGAGATCTCCTGCCATTACAACTGATCTCCAGCCGACAGAGATTGGTTCCCCTGGAGAAAATGGCCGCTTTGGAAATTGGACTCTATGCCATTGAAGTCCCTCCCCTCTTAAAACTCCTCCCTCCTCAGGTTCCGCAGCAAGAACCTCCCGCTAGTGGCGAAGAGGGACTTGGCAACCCTACTCTCTCAGCAGCCCTAAGTATAACCCCTTCAGCCCCACAAGGACAAAAGCAGCCAGCATTCATTTTAGAGAGGTGTAGAACTCCCTTGATGTAGCTATCCTGATCTTGTCAGATTTTGGCTGCCAAGCAGGGCCAGCCCTGGTTGCTGCTCAGATGGAGACCACCAAAGATGTCCAGGGTTGCTACGCAGAGGGCGGCAACGGCAAACCAACTCTATTCACTCTATTCATCTCTCACTTTGAAAACCCTATGGGGTCACCTTGGTCGGCTGTGACTTGACCACACTTTTCACCATATCAAAAGTTTTTACTTACCCCGAAAGTTCTTCGGGAAGTTCTTCTGAATTTCACTTCAGAGTGAATCTGATGACAGAAACACAGAATGTCCTGAGAACCTTTTTAGTCCAATGGAAATCTTCCCTCAAAATACCTTAAACGTTTTGCCTGATGAGGAGTACCCAAATTTGTTTGTTGGGGGGGGGGCATTGGGCAATGTTTCAATGACAAATGTAATTCATATTGGAAAGGGCTCTCTGCGGGAAAAGGGGATGAAAACAAGGGCAAATAGAGTTTTTTTTAAAAAAAAATAGACATTGTTTTAATAGTGCATATTCCATCCGCAGCTGAGATGGTGATTTATGCCAGTGGATTGATGGTAAGATTGCCAGCTCTAGGTTGGAAAATACCTGGAGATATTTGGGGCAGAGCCAGAGGAGGGTGGGGTTTGGGAGGGGAGGGACTTCAAGCAATAGAGTCCACTTGCCAAAGCGACCATTTTCTCTTGGTGAACTGATCTCTATGGGTTGTAATAGCGGGAGATCTCCAGCTAATACCTGGAGGTTGAGCTGAGAGAAAGTATAGTAAGGGCTCTATAAATGACATACAAACTCTTATTCTATAAGCCAGTGAATTTAGTGACAAAAGTGAAAAAATTACATACAATCTAATAAAGGAAACTTATGAAAATAACTATGAGTACATGTGAAACCTTGTAACACAGGGCTTAAGGGAGAAATGTATAAGTAGGGTTGCCAACCTCCAGGTACTAGCTGGAGATCTCCAGCCGATAGAGATCAATTCAACCGGAGAAAATGGCTGCTTTGGCAATTGGATTGCCAAAATCTCGCCCTCCTCAGACTCCACCCCAAAAACCTCCCGCCAGTAGCTAAGAGGGCCCTGGGAACCCTATGGATAAGGGAGGAAATAGTAATGGGGAAGGAGCCAGCAATGTACCAAATTCTCTAGAAAGCAGTTCAAGGAATGTTACAGGAAACAGTGGCCATTTATGCATGGGAGGTTTTGCATTGGATTTGCCGCTCTCTAGATGCGCATTTTCCCCATCTGAATTCTCAGAACTCTGCATGGGGGCTTATTGTTGAGCTTTGAGAATTTGGATGGGGAAAATGTGCATCTAAAGAGTGGCAAGTCCAAGGCAGAACCTCCCATGCATAAATGGCCAGTGACTTACTACTGGAGAACAAATGACCCTAGAACTCGGAGTAATGCTCCCATTGGAAAGCTAACAGCCACTTTATCTAATCAGTCCTGTAGTGAGGATTGGCCTATTAGTCCATCACCCCTCCATTACAAGAAACAAAAAGCTATTGTGATTGTGATTTCCACTAAGCCGTTTAAATCCGATAGGGGGAATTAAACCAGGACACTGATTTTCATTTCAATGTGCAGTTTTCTGTGACCCAGGACAATTGCCCATTATTTTGCTGTAGTTTATGGTTCTGTAGAAAACCTGGCAAGTGTTTGGCATCATTCGGATACTGTGAGCCTACAGGATTCTTCCTTAGCGATTGAGATCCATGATAGCTGTTTTATTTGTGGTGGGCATCTGGCACCTTTGAGGACAGATATACCAAATTTGTTTTTGGGGATATGTTTCTGAGATCTCTTCTCTGAAAGGGGTCCCTAAGAATTTTATATATGACCAACTTCAAGAATCAGTAACTAATGATCTTGGGGACTTCAGGCAGTGTTCTGATGTCCTCAACAGTAAGCCCTCTTAGTTGGAAATGGCAGTTTTAGAAGGGGGCTGTGCATTTCAAAAAAACTGTGTTACTAATTTCAGATCTGGATTTTGGGGAGGGGCCGGAGGGCACTGTTTTTGTTATTCTGAATTTTTTTGGGAGTGTTGGCTTGGGATTTTTCCAGGGTTTTTTTCCAGGACCTCAAAATTCTGGACCATCATTTTTATCATTTCCCCCATCCCCCCGCCCCAAGGCAGGATGAGTAAGGTGGGAGAAAGGGATAGGAAGGAAGCCATCCCTAGACTTACCTGGCTGGCTTCTCCCTTCCACTAGCAGCAGAGGTAGCAGGACCTGTCCGACACCCCAAAAAATTATGGGCAGGTAGGCTCCTGGACTTCTGCCAGGCTTGGCTGTCACAATGCACATTTCCTTTCCCCATCACCAAGGGTCTTTTTTTTAATCAGCAATTGAATACTGTTATGTCGATATTGTAGCATTGGCATATTTGCATCAAGTTCTCTGAATTCTCAGGGGTTTTTTTGTTTTTGTTTTTTAAAAACCAGTCTTTCTCCCCTTTTGTTGCAGAGAGATGCATTTCCACTTATATCTACACAAGGAAAGGGGGTAGTAGGGTTGCCAGGTCCCTCTTCGCCACCGGTGGGAGGTTTTTGGGATGGAGATTGGCAACAATAGGGGGGGCAGGGACTTAAGTTTTTTTTAAAAAAATAAAAGTTGGGATTCAGGGAATCTGATGCCCATATTGCCATACTGTTTTATTGATATAACCCTATTCAGTTGCTGATTTTTTTTTTTAAATTAAAAGGCCCCTGTGGTGGGGGAAAGAAATGGCCACCGTGAACACCAAACCTCATGGGAGTCTAAGATAGGGTTGCCAGGTATCTATCATTCTCCGGCGGGAGGCTTTCTTTTTTAAGCACCTCGCAAAGGGCCTTTAACTCTTAGTTTGAGTGGTAAAGCGACCCTTTACCACTCAAACTAAGAGGTAAAGGCCCCTCGTGAGGCGGACCTTCCGGTTCTAAACCGGAAGTGCCGTTCACGGTATGCACATTTACCCGCCGACCCTCAGGTGGTCGGCGGGCAGAAGGGGCAGTTGCCAGGGGTTTGCCCGCCACCAGCGGGCACCTGGCAACCCTAGTCTAGGAGCCCGTTAGCCTATCTACCATTTTCTGGCTGTGCAGTCAGGCTCTGCCTGTCCTGCTGCTGAGGAGAAGCCTCGAGTCAGGGCATGGTAATTTTAGGGCCAGTTTGGTGTTTCCCCCCCCCTTTTTTTTTTTAATTTGAAGGGCTGTGGGTAGAGGACCAAGTCTACCAGATCATCAGCTTTGGAAACCAACAGCTCTTTCCTGCGTCAGCTTCCTCTCTTCCCCTCCCTGAAACCCCCAAACACTCCCAAAATTCTGGGAGATAAATTTTCGTTACTGCTGGAATTTCAGGGATGTTTTCGGTCATTTCGGGTATCCCTGCCTTGAAAAAGCTAATTTCAGGTATAATTTTGGCTTGGATATACTCAAATCCCTTATTGTTAGCATTGTTCTTCCTGTCCTGTTAGAATTAATGTACAAAAAAAATCCACAGGTAATTTGATGATTTAATTAGGACATTAAAGTGCATTGCTCATTGATGGGATCAGGCCTTATAAATAATTCCATGTATTATGACAATCAATTTGAGCATTTTATTACATTATTCAGATCCGTACATTGGAAAGAAAATTGATTTCTCCTTCAGGCAGCACAATTGGACTTGGGGGAGCAGCGTGGCTCAGTGGTAGAGCCTCTGCTTGGCATGCAGAAGGTCCCAGGTTCAATCCCCGGCATCTCCAGTTAAAGGGACTGGGCAAGTAGGTGATGTGAAAGACCTCTGCCTGAGATCCTGGAGAGCTGCTGCCGGTCTGAGTAGACAATACTGATTTTGATGGACCAAGGGTCTGATTCAGTATAAGGCAGCTTCATGTGTTCACGTGTGTCCCCAGTTCAAAAATGTTTCCAAATCCATGAGGTTCATGTGTAGTTTTATGTGGTGTTATGTCACTTCTGGTAAAACACTGTATGTGACAAATACCTCTAGGAATCGCTGGAAACTCTATGGTTTTACCATAGAGTTTCTGGCAATCCCTAGAGCTACCTATGTTTCTTCCTTCTTTTTTTACTGGAAATGACATGATGCCCGCAGCCAGCACCACAGCCTCCCCTTAGCCCTCCCTCCGGTCGCCAGGCATTTACACTGCCTGGCAACCCTACCTAAAATGGATGGCAATCTTTCCTTTGACTTAACTGAATGTAACTTCAGTGCAAAGCTAGGCTCTGGAGATGTTTTGTAAGTTCTGAAATAAATAATTATACAATTGTGGCCACAATCCTCCTCTCACATATTTATTTCCCCCATATTCAAATAGTAAATTGTTTATTACCGTTCATTGAAACAGCCCCGTAACCAAATTAAATGACTCTTTTAATCTCCATATGTGTTTTGCATAAATGCATTTATTCGCTAAAGGTTTTGACCCACTGATTCCCCCAAACACAGAAATTAGCATACCCTTCAGCAAGATAAATATTAGGTTTATTTATTTTTTTCCCTGTGAGATTTAAAAATATATATGTTCCTTTCGCCTTATATCTTTTTTAGAAAGCCCCCGAGGTAGACATCGATTTTAGCGCAAATTGCAATGTGCAAAATATTGTGCCTCTTTGCTGATAAGGCAAATATGCGTAGGCACTTACTCACAGCAGCGTAAATGTAAATTTGATGAAATTCCAAAGTTAAAAAAAATCCCAATTTGTGGTATCGAAGTAATAACTCCGAACTCTTTTCCCTTTCTTCTCCGCAGGATTATGCAGAAAAGGAGAATACGATAGCCAAAGCTCTGGAAGACCTCAAAGCGAACTTCTATTGCGAACTGTGTGACAAGCAGTACTACAAGCATCAAGAGTTCGACAATCACATTAACTCCTATGACCATGCTCATAAACAGGTAAGCACTCCCTCTGACTATTCATAGCAACCGATGGGACGTAACTCAATGGCCAAGTGGGTAGGTAAGGCGTGACTGCTGGTTTTCCTTCTGGAACTTGAATGAAAAATAGTGAAACGGTTGGGACTGTAGCATCCTTTGACCTCTTCAAAGAAAAATGCTTCCCTCAAAAATGCATTTTGGTGCAAGCAACCCATGAAAACTCGCTCCCTTTTGGGGTCAGCCCTAAGGAAACTATTTTAGGTGGTGAACGGTACAATCCTAGGCAGAGCTACGCCCATCGAAACTAGGGTTGCCAACCTCCAGGTACTAGCTGGAGATCTGCTATTTCAACAGATCTCCTCCCAATACAGATCAGTTCCCCTGGAGAAAATGGCCGCTTTGGCAATTGGACTCTATGGCATTGAAGTCCCTCCCTTCCCCAAACCCCGCCCTCCTCAGCCTCCGCCCCAGAAACCTCCTGCTGGTGACGAAGAGGGACCTGGCCAGCCCTAGGTGCACAGGAAGCTCAGTGGGATACAATACCATAGAGTCCACCCTCCAAAGCATCAATTTTTTTTCAGGGGAACTGATCTCTGTAGTCTGGAGATGAGCTGTAATTCTGGCGGGGGGTCCCCAGGCATGACCTGGAGGCTGGCATCCCTGTCCCTAGCACTAAAAAAAACCCCTCCTAATCATGGTGAACATAGAAGAAGAGTACACCAGGAAGAAAAATAACCCTTCTGTCGGGAAATATAGACCATTAATTGTCAATCCATACTGAGAAAATCTCACAGCAATTCATTGTCCAAAGACCCTTTCAGTTTTCTGTAGTAGCCTAGATCAGATTAAGGCATCGGAGTCATGGAGCACTTTTCAGGAGAGAAATTAGTCACGGAGCACTAATTTTCACCTATCATCTATACACTAAACTGAATGACAGTAGTATTTTTCTTTCCAATCTCTTCACGGAACACTAAAAAATGTGAGCACAATTCGGGAACTGCTGGATTAAGGTATTCACTTGTAGGCCTCACAGCCTGTCAGTCAATTGTTGGTAATCAGAGAGATATTCAAGGAGGCTCATCTGAATTAATTCTATGAGGAAAATAATTTTGAAACAAAACATCCATTTAGGGTTAACACTCTTGACGATTATTCACAGTGGGTCGCCGTGTTAGTCTGTCTGCAGTAGTACTCTTCGTACTCTTGACGATTGTAACTCATGTGTCAGGAAAAACTTCCCTCGGCACAGTGATGACTCAAGATGATGCATCTAATAGGGTTGCCAGGTCCCTCTTCACTACTAGTGGGAGGTTTTTGGGGTGGAGCCTGAGGAGGGCCGGGTTTGGGGAGGGGAGGAACTTCAATGCTGTAGAGTCCAACTGCCAAAGTGGCCATTTTCTCCAGGTGAAATGATCTCTGGAGATCATTGGCTGGAGATCAGTTTTTAATATCGGGAGATCTCCAGCTAGTACCTGGAGGCTGGCCACCCTACTCATCTAATGATAAGAACAATTCAGAACTGGGAGAGTTCAGCATACTTGTGTGTGAGAACTGATGTGATATAGTGATTAG
Organism: Euleptes europaea; assembly: GCF_029931775.1. Classification (NCBI taxonomy): domain Eukaryota; kingdom Metazoa; phylum Chordata; class Lepidosauria; order Squamata; family Sphaerodactylidae; genus Euleptes; species Euleptes europaea. The sequence continues at coordinate 46,051,494 of NC_079326.1, forward strand.
AGCGCTCAACTAGGATCTGGGAGACCTTGGTTCAAAATTCACTCTGCCAAGAAGTTTGCCCGAATCACCTGGGCACAGTTAATCATTCTCAGTAGGGTGGCCAGCCTCCCGGTGGTGGCTAGAGATCTCTTGCTATTACAACTGATCTCCAGGCAACAGAGATCAGTTCACCTAGAGCAAATGGCCGCTTTGGAAGGTGGACTCTATGGCATTATACCCCGTTGAAATCCCTCCCCCTAAACCCTGCCCTCCTCAGGCTCCATCCCCAAAATCTCCAGGTATTTCCCAACCCATAGCTGGCAACCCTAATTCTCAGCCTAATCTACCTCACAAAGTTATTGTGAGGGTAAAATGAAGAAAGGAAGACCGTGAATGTGGCTCTGAGCTGTTTGGGTGAAGAGCAGAATAAAAATGTTCCAGATACTAAGAGGTGCTGATCCATTAATAGACACGTAGTCCTTACACTTGTATGCCAACCATCTTATGCCTTGGCATTTTAAAATAATGAGGAAAAGTAATTGCAGCACATGGCTCCTCTTGTGAGAGGCAGAAATGAGATAAAGGAGATATTAGAGTTCACGGTTCAGATCAAATAAGAGCTGCTGCTCATCTCTTTCAATCGGCGTTGCAGTTAATTTTCGGAATGTAATTGGCACCTTCTCCTGAAATGTGGAGTTACCTTCTGGATGGATTCTGACGTTTCTGAGAAATGATGTGTACAGCCTCCGTACCCGTGACTGGAACACCAGATTTTTGGAGAGGCACACTTGTGTGTGCGCATACAAAGCAGGTGTGTTGCCCTTGTTCACACAAAAAGGGCCACTGTGCCCATTGGCAAGGTGACACGTAGCGCACGGGCTCCTGTTACACAGGACTAGAGGGTAGCGTTGCCAACCTCCAAGTGGTGGCTGGAGATCTCCCACTGTTACATCTGATCTCCAGGTGACAGAGATCAGTTCCCCTGGAGAAAATGGCCGCTTGGGCAATTGGACTCCATGGCACCAAAGTCCCTCCCGTCTCCAAACCCCGCCCTCCTCAGGCTCCACCACTAAAATCTCCAGGTATTTCCCAACCTGGAGCTGACAACACTACTGGAGGGACAAAAGCAAACTTACTCTGATAAGGGATTTGGTTAATTTTTGGAGATGCAGTAAGTAAAAAATCTTTCCATATGGAGGAGCATTTAGAAGACCACAGGGTTGTCAGCACTAGGTTGGGAAATACCTGGAGATTTGGGGGATGGTGCCTGGGAAGGGTGGTGTAAGGGGAAGGGAGGACCATCATAAGGGTACAATGCCATAGTGTCCACCCTCCAAAGCAGTCATTTTCTCCAGGGAAGCTGACCTCTGTAGATTGGACATTAGCTGTAATTCCAGGAGCTCTCCAGTCACCACATTATTGAGGTATTCCAGGCTGGCACACAAGGCTATGTTTGGCTTGAAATATCAAAAGTTATGGAACTTTAATTGACCTCAAGGTGACTTCCCTAAATAAAATAATTCTGAACTGTTTTCTTTTCCTGCTGATATTACAATGTTTAGAGAGACGGGCGAGCGATATTTTATTCCACGCATGTTGTTTGAAATGCTAGGTGTTCGGCACCTTGGCAAAATTAGGACACTTCTCCAGCTGCTTCGACATAAATTGTCATGGGAATCTGCTGCTGAGACAGTTTGGAAGTGCTGGTTTTTCACATTTGTTTTTTTGCTGTGTCTCAACAGGACAGCAGGCTCCTTGTGTTTAACTTTTTTTTTTTGACCCCTCAGCAGCTACCTGTCAGCGTCCTTGTCAGACGCATTCAGTGATATGTTGCTAAATGATCCTTTATCATCAGTCAGTCAGGTTGAGATGTGCTCAATACCTGTTTGGTTGAGGAATGTACTTTGTTTTGCATTTCTTCTAACTTTAGATCATGACATATCACTACTGGTATCTTGTGTAGAGGGGAGAGTGGGATTTTCCCCCTGGTCTCTTCCCCAGATGGGCACGCAGCCCAATATTGACACAAAGCCTAAATGTGCATACAAACTTGTGAACTCCATCAGTGCAATCCAGAATTCCCCAGGGCCTTTGTTTCATAAAACATTTTAAAAAATAGGGAAAGTATTTTGAGGCTAGCTAATCTAAATAAAAAAGTCTCCTGGCTGTTCCATGTTTTCAGGTGTGAATTCTGTGTGCAATCCTAAACAGAGGCGCACCCTTTTAAACCAATTGACATAAATGGATTTAGAAGGGGATAACCCTTCTTAGGATTGTATTGTGATGTTGCTATTGAGAGACATGGATTCTTTGAATATGGTAGCTTTGAACTAGTAAAAGAGCAAAATTCTAGGGATCTTGGTCAACCTGGGGATGCATGGAGCTATGCAAGTCTTCTGATCTGTTTTCGTATGATGTTTGGGTTGAGTCCGGGTGGTATGAAGAGTGCCATGAAGGTATCTATGGTGGGGGATTTCTGATGGTTCTTGCCAGCTCTGTAGGCTATAAAATGTGAGGTAATAATACTGGCTTATTCTATAGAGTTTTTGTAAGGAGTACTGAAACCAAAATGGGAGGGGCAGCCATATTTCTTTAGTGATGTCCCTGCTCCATCAACCAGAATGTGGGATTGTGGTCTTACTTTGTTGTAAGGTCTAGGGTTGCCAGGTCCCTCTTCACCACAGGCAGGAGGTTTTTGAGGCAGAACCTGAGGAGGGTGGGCTTTGGGAGGGGAGGGACTTCAATGCCATAGAGTCCAATTGCCAAAGCGGCCATTTTCTCCAGGTGAACTGATCTCTATTTGGGTCGGGACTGGGTGGCAACCATGGTAAGGTTCCTATGAGAACAGCTCTTGCCCCGGTTTACCTCAGCGTGAAAATCACTGCGGCCACTTTTCTTTCACTGAGGCAGACTGGGAAGGAAATAGTCCATGACAGTGAGGTATAGGAGATGAGCAGGACCCTCTCTCTCTTCAGTCATGTGCCCCTTTTAGTGTAAAAATACAATCTGCCTCCCACTTTCTATGTGAACAAAACAAAAATATGAACGGCAAACATGGCCACCTCCCCCTCATAGCTACTTTGACCCCAAGAGAATCCATTGGAGTGCTTTGAACACTTTAGGAAAATACTAAGCATTAGATCAGTTAACAAAGCAGAATGCATGTTCTTTTGCTCTCTTCATGCTGTCAGGCAACTAACATGACACCATTTGGGAACTCCTGAAGACGCAAATGGTTGCAATTTGCTACAGCTCAGTCCTGTTTTTCTCTTGCTGCGCAAGCTCATGAAGAAAAGTAAATGGGGCTACTGGCTTTGTAGAAACTATAGAGATGTTGCTTACCCTATAGGTTTTTCATATCTTTTCCCATCAGCTTTTCTTCTCAGTCTCTGCTGATTCACTGTAACGACTGCCCCGGGCTCAAACAGGCCCTGCAAATCCCCAACACAATCTCTTTGGTGGTGAGTTAGGGTTGCCAACATCCAGGTAGTAGCTGGAGATCTCCTGCTATTACAACTGATCTCCAGCTGATAGATATGTATTATATCTATTTGTCTTCCCAGTTTCTGTATTTTTTGTATTTTTTGTATTTTATATATATATTTAATTTTTGTATCTAACATTATGTATTAAAATAAAACTATAAGAAAAAGAAAGAACTTGATAGCCCAGTCCTCAAGCAACCAGTGTGGCGTAGTGGTGAAGAGTGGCAGACTCTAATCTGGAGAACCCGATTTGATTCCCCACTCCTCCACATGACTCCTGCTGGGTGACCTTGGCTAGTCACAGTTTGGGCTAGTTTCAGACCTTGGTCTACTCTCAGAACTCTCTCAGCCTAGGGCTGTTGGGAAAAAAATCATGAAAATTCGGGTTCAGGTTTAATTGGCCTCCCCCCAGAAAACCCGAATGTCTAATTCCCTTATACTGGTAAAGGTGGGAATTCGGCTTTATTTGGGATTTGGGATTCCCGAATAATTCGGCCATTTAAACCCATTCATGGCTTTTTACGGCTCTGGGGGGACATTTTTGCAGGTAGGGACCCCAATTTTTCAGGTAGCAGGAAAGGACTCTCCTTGCAAGAACCCCCAAGTTTGGTGAAGATTGGGTCAGGGGGTCCGAAGTTATGGGGTCTGGAAGGGGTCAACCCCTTCCTCCTTTGGAATGAATGGAAACAGATTTCATATCCACAACATGATGCCAGTAGTGATAGAGGACAATCCTAAACAGAGTTATAGCCTTCAAAGCCCAAGACCTAGGAGGGTATAACACTGTTTAGGATGGCACTGTCAATCTCTGATATCCCAAGAGAAGAATAATTAAACTACGGCCATTTATGCATGGGAGGTTTTGCTTGGATTTGCCACTCTTTAGATGTACATTTTCCCCACCCAAATTCTCAGAACTCAACAATAAGCCCCCATGCAGAGTTTTGAGAATTTGGATGGGGAAAATGTGCATCTAGAGAGTGGCAAATCCAATGCAAAACCTCCCATGCATAAATGGCCTTCAACTTCGGTATGAAACCCCTTTCCTACCCTCAAGAGGCAAAACATCTGATTAAAAAGAGACAACAAACTACTGCTTTCATAAAATATCCATCTCCACATATAAAGTTGTACAGCTGTTTTCCCCACCCGCTGACTATTCCAGAGAGGCTATTCTTGAACTTTCATTAGACATTTTCTCCTGATTCAAGAAAGATTTACAGTTATTGGTTCCTGTATTGATGTCTTTAAGTTAAACCTCTCCACCCCTCTGCTGTATTAAAACCCCTGATATATTTATCTCGTGCTATCATATCCTCTGTCAAGATGATTTACAAAGACTGCTTAAAAACATGCTGTGGTTTAGGATTCATCACTTCTCGTGAGTGTGGCCCAGAAAGCTGAAGAGACCCATTTCTGATCTACATTCTGATCGGATCTATGATCTGTTCCACGTGGATGTTGCCTTTGATTTATGCAGGGGTGGAAATTCCATTTCTGATTTTAGTGTCGTTTATGAAATCCGATCAGTATTTTTTTTTTTTTTTTACACAAACTATGTTCAAACTCTTATCCTCCTGGGAAGACCTTCAGGTCATACCTGCTTCTTGGGAGGGCCTGTATTTTGAACAAAAGAAGCTGCCTTATACTGAATCAGACCCTTGGACCATCAAAGTCAGTATTGTCTACTCAGACCGGCAGCGGCTCTCCAGGGTCTCAGGCAGAGGTCTTTCACATCACCTACTTGCCTAGTCCCTTTAACTAGAGATGTCGGGGATTGAACCTGGGATCTTCTGCATGCCAAGTAGAAGCTCTGCCACTGAGCCATGGCCCCTCAGTAGTTAAAAGCTGGTAAGAGTTAGAAGCGAGCCATGCCCTGAGGGACTTGCAGTGCCATCCTGAGCAGAATTACTCCTTTCTTAGCTCATTGGCTTCAATGGATTGAGAAGGGTGTAACTCTGTTTAGGATGGTACAATTGAGTTCCAATCCCAACTGAGGAAATCCCAGTGTATCGGTTCATCTTGATTTAGCATTCATGATTATTTATGAATTTATTATGATTAAATGCTACATACTAAACTCTGCCCAGAAATGTGCTGTTACCTACTGGAATAATTTGGGGGAGTGCAGGAGAAGGGTCTCCAGACTGTGTTTTGTTCCAAGACAGTCCTGATGTTAAGTATTCAGTATGGTGTAGTGGTTAAGAGTGGTGGTTTGGAGTGGTGGACCCTGGAGAATCGGGTTTGATTCCCCACTCCTCCACATGAGCGGCAGACACTTATCTGGTGAACCGGGTCGGTTTCCCCACTCATACACATGACACCAGCTGGGTGACCTTGGGCTAGTCTCCGCTATCTCAGAGCTCTCTCAGCCCCACCTGCTTCACAGGGAGTCTGTTGTGGGGTAGGGAAGGGAAGGTGATTGTAAGATGGTTTGATTCTTCCTAAGTGGTAGAGAAAGTCGGCATATAAAAACCAATTCTTCTTCTTCTTCTTCTGTTGGGTAATATATTCTGTGGGAGGAAAGGTGGCATGGTATAGCCTGATCTTGTCAAATCTTGGAATAAGCAGGCTCAGTACTTGGAAGAGAGACCACCAAGGAAGACTCTGCAGAGGAAGACAATGGCAAACCACATCTTCTTCTCACTTGCCATGAAAACACCTTGCTGGGGTCACCATAAGTTGGCTGTGACTTCATGGCACTTTATACACACATAATATATTCTGTAAACTGAGGGAAGGCAAATCCTTGTGCAACCTGTTTTGCTGGAGGAAACTAGTTTGCTACTTTTTAAGCTAAGAAAGGTAGTAAAGATGCTCACCTTTGAGCATGCCCCACAAACGCAAAATATTTCTCTGAGATGTATTCCTCAGTGTGTCAGCCTCTATGGCTATAAGTGACATCCAGTTTGGTTTCTGCTCTCTTGCATGGGAGACGACCCTGCATTATGCCTATGGAGGAAGGTGGGAATTGCATGCTATCACTTGATTTGCAGCTAGCAGAGAAATATTCTCAGTTCTTTGTTTCCTTAGGGGCATGCTATCTTGACTTTTTAGAAAGACTGTTGGCTGTATATTGCTGGGGATTAAAATGAAAGTCATTGGTTTCAACTTGATATCCGTGTAGCCCTCTTTCTTTTACTGAAATATTATTTCTTAAAATAGTAAGTTTGCATTCAATTGGATCCAACAATTTCCTTCCACTAACTGAGCCCTCCAGTAGAGCAAAAGGTCTCATTTAGTGGAGTGGATTTGATGATTCCAGCCTATACCTTTTTGCCTTTATTTCAAGCCAACATCAATGTTTTAAGCTAAAAGTTAAAGGCAAGGATAGCTAATGGAGCCAATGTCGAAGTGAGGCTGCGGAGCAGACAGTCGTGTTGGGTGATGAGTGCATCAGTAGATATCAGGCTTTCTATCTTGAAGCAACTTTTTGTTGACTGCTAAGATACATGTACCACTGTATCTGCTATGAACCCCCACGGGTTGTAAAGGATTTGTGAGTGTTCTGTGATAAGGATGTTCCTAAAATGGGTAATTCCTTGGCTTTCAATGAAGTGATAGTACAAACTGAGAATGCTCACTTTCAGTACGAGATGATCTCCATGGCTCCTGGCTTCTTCTTAAGGGGGAAGTGATAGAGCATCTGCTTCTCATTCAGAAGGTCCCAAGTTCAGCTTCCAGCATCTCCGCTTGAAAGGATCAGTTAGTAGGTGACGCGAAAGACCTCTGCCCGAGATCCTGGAGAGCCATTGCAAGTAGACAATACTGACACTGATAGACTAACGTTCTCACTTATAAGGCAGCTTCATGTGTTCTCTGCCATGGATTATAACAATCTTCCTGCAGTGGTAGCAGTGGTACTTGTCTTGGTCTCTTTCTCTCCTTGGAGCCTAGAATGATATTACATCTGGTTTTCCCAGGACACCTTATCATGTCAAGGGGGGGAGAATACTGATAAAGTTGCAAAAGCCACCAGATAGGTGTTCATAGGGGAAAGGATCACCAGTCACCAGTGTTAGGGGCTCACAGAGCAGGAGGTTGGGGGTGGCTCCTGCAGGGGTAAAAATTAGACCTCTGGGGAGAAATGTTGTTTTGCCAAGCCTTTCCTGTTTTTGTTTATTATGATTGCCAAACTCAATACTAATCAAATCTGGAGGCCATTGGTAGTTATCACTGTCAGTTCAAGCTTGGTACTGACCAAACCTGTTAGGATAGCAGTGCAGTCCTAAGAAATCTAAGCCCATTCACTTGAATAATTCTATTTAGGATTACACTGCTGATCACCTTAGTGCACCCTAGAACACACACCCAGCCCATTTGGAGCTGTTATGTCTTGAGTTAGTCATGGACCAGCTGGTCTCAAAGCGAATGTGGATGTTCTCATCGAGGAATCTGCAATCAACTTCTCGTATTCTTTGGAGCACAGTTTGAAACCACATCCTAGTGTCCAGCTTGAAGCCAGCATGATGTAGTGGTTAAGAGCAGTGGTTTGGAGCGGTGGACTCTGATCTGGAGAACTGGGTTTGATTCCCCACTCCACCACATGAGTGGTGGGCGCTAATCTGGTGAACTGGGTTGGTTTCCCTACTCCTACACATGAAGCCAGCTGGGTGACCTTGGGCTAGTTACACTTTCTCAGCCCCACCTACCTCACAGGGTGTCTGTTATGGGGAGGGGAAGGGAAGGTGATTGTAAGCCGGTTTGAGTCTTCCTTTAGTGGTAGAGAAAGTTGGCATATAAAAACCAACTCTTCTTCTTCTTCTTCTTCTTCTTCTTCTTCTTCTTCTTCAACACACAGCTGTTTCTTATGATTTTAAAACTGCATCGTGTTCATTATCTCCTGTAACTGTAACAATACAAGCCGCTGTCATTTTGAGCCAGTTTTTATACCGTACATGGACAATGCAAATCACAAGAGAGAGGAATCAAACTATCACAATAGGATGCTGTTACCTTTTCTTCCGCACTATTTTAAACCTGCTGTCATTCCCGTTCCCTTGAGTAAGGTGAGATTGTCCAAACAACAGGGCAGCAACAGACCATGAAGAAGGTGAAAAAAGGAAAGCCCACTTACGCCTCTTCTGAAATCTGAAATGTGACTTGAACACTAAGTCCAAAAGGAAATTCCTAGTGAGGGGGTTTATTACCAATATGATGGTCTGAAGGATACTCATGTGAAATTGGCTGCACTTCTAGATAGTAATAAATGAAATTAAAGCCTGAAGAATGGGTCTTGAGAGACTGGGGGATGCAGCTCATAGAAAAGTCTCTAATGTTCTTTAAGGTGTAATATTCCCAGGTGATTAAAAAGTGCAGTTTTACCGATGAAAAAACAACAACAAGCGCAAGGCAAGGTCAAAAGTTCTCATTTTTTCCTCAAAGTTCTAGTTTCTCATTGTCACATGATGGGAAAATGCAGGGTAAACAGCCATTACTGGTTGGTGCTTTGGTCAATAAACAAAAAAAAGGGGGGGAGAATCCCAAACTTAAAAAAGCGAAAGCTGGGTACCCAGGATTGGGTGGAGAAGGTAAAACGATATAATAAAAATATTTTTATTTTAAGGCACTTAAATCAGGGTTAAAACATTAAAAATGATAAAACAAGGCACAATGGCAACTCATAAGGTTGATAGACTTAAACCACTCACCATACGCATTTCGGCCTTCATCAGTGGTCAAATAAAAACCCATATAATGCACACACAAGTAATATACAAATGTATTACCATATATAAATAACTTTATACAAGCCCAGGCATGTGTATAGGCTGTATAACAAATTTCAAATTAGAAATCCCTCTAGGTAGAATACCTGTAAATTGTTCTACACTGGACTGCATTAGTCTCTCATACAGAGTTTGCATGCTAGTATCAACCTGGTAAAGTACATGTTAGTGCATGCTAGTATCCACCTGGAGACAGAGAAATTCTAACTCAAGAAATTCTAACTCATGAAGAAGGTAGACCCCCCCACCCCAAAGCTGATATGAAAACACCACTATCAACAATAATCTAGATTAGTACTAAGTGCGCCCAGTACAAAACCAGAAGATTTTTGATTATTCGTTAAAAAATTAAATAGAATTTTCTTTGCAGTTTTCTGTTATCCCAACACAAATTAAAGGCTAAATACTGAGAACATAACACAAGCAAAAAATTAAATGAGACCCAAGATGATAATAACTAGGTAAATTTGGTCACATTATAAGACAAGAGTCACTGGAAAAGACAATCATGCTAGGAAAAGTTGAAGGCAGCAGGAAAAGAGGAAGACCCAACCAGAGATGGATTAACTCAATAAAAAAAGTCACAACCCTAAATCTGCAAGATTTGAGCAAGGCTATTAAGGATAGGACATTTTGGAGGACTTTCATGCATAGAGTCACCATGAGCCAGAAGCGACTTGACAGCACTTAACACACACACACAAATTGGGAGTGCGCTTTAAAACATCTAGGTAGGCTGGACCCCCTAAGCACAGTGTCAGTACCACCTCTGGCTGGAGATCTCAGTCTATGGACTCTTGTCCTCCAAGTAGACATCCTGCTTTAGATCATCATGGTCTTTACTAATTTCAGGACACAGCTGCTGAACAGAGCAGAATTTGTGACAACTCTGTTTGTTGAAACTTTGACTTGGCAAGTGGAATTGCTATGGGGAGGGGGGCTCATTGATTTTACTTCACCTGTGAAATTTAGGTTCTGGTGCATGCCAAAGAGTTTGTGCTTTTGTGAAGAGATAGTTATCATCTGTGACCCTGCTTCAAAGTTGGGAGATCAATACTTCAAATACAACAGAATCCTGAAGCTGTGCTATCTGAAATGAGAGACATCCATTATGTTACCTGGAACTGAGACATGCAGAAATCGGGGACATCCATTATGTTGCATGTGACTACAGGAAAGGATATCCTGTCTGTGAAGGACTCCATTGTGCCGCATTTACTTTTTCAGCAAGAACACTTTATGGCAGACAAGCTGAAATCAGCACAAGTAATAGATTATATAAACACAGAGCGATGTTACATATAGATCTGTTCTGAACTGGTTACTGCATCCCTGGGGGTTCTGACATGGGCCTAAAAACAAATTTATCACTAAACACATATAAGCAATGGTAGAATGCACACTTTATGGTACATTGTCCTGGACCCTTTCAGATAGGGTTGCCGTCCTTCAGTTAGGGCCTGGAGATCTCCCAGAATTACAGCTAATCTCTTGACTACAAGGATCAGTTTCCCTGGAGGAAATGGCTGCTTTGGAGGGTGGAATCTATGGAATTATAACCAGTTGATGTTCCTCCCCAAATCATGGTATTCCCAGGCTCCACTTTCAAAATTTCAGAAATCCGGAGTTGGCAACCCTACTTCCTGAACATTTGTGTAAACTAATCTAAGTACATTCTTGTATTTCCCAACCTGGAACTGGCAACTCTAGTCAAACAAGGCATAGAGGCTAAGGCCTTCCCCAATGATGCTTCCTGTAGACCTGTAGTTCCCTTACTGCAGCCTGAAGTAGTACCATTTAGGAATAATATATTTACAACAAGTCCATGCTGGGCCGCATGCAGAATAACGAATCCAAAAGATTAAAACACACAACAACCTATAAACATATGAAACTGGGATACTTGGCTAATGACAATCTGAACCACCACCACCAAAAATATCCTCCTTCACCAGGTACCAAGCTGTCCTACTTTACCAAAAATCTATTTACCCAAAATCCTAAATCTCCTTCCTCAAGAAAAATACAACTTTGGGATAGTAATAGTGAGCGCCGAACGATGATACCTTTGCAGGAGAGAACACCAGGCACCAAGCTGTCATACCTTACTGTAATGTATTCAGTTGGTGCAAGGACTTTGCTGAACTATTGAACTGCTGAACTCATCTGTGCTGAACAGTGTTGACCTTGAGGCTGTGCTCCAGGCTCCGTCGTCTGTTTTTCCTATTGGACTGTGGACTTTGGCCATCCAACCACAGACTTGGGGGTGTGGCTCTGGGTGGTTGGGAATTGTATATAAGTTGGGGTGTTTTGCAGTTAGCCCAGTTCTCTCTCCACTGTTAGTTCAATAAAGGGTTGATGTTGGAAGAGTCTCCGGCTTGCGTATAACCTATGCATACATAATAGTTACCAAAAATCTATTTACCCCAAACCCTAAACCTCCTTCCTCAAGAAAAATACATATTTGGGACAGTAGTAGTAAGCTCCAAATTATGATTCCTTTGCAGGAGAGAACTTTGAACCTTCCCTTTAAACGGTGGCCTTTACCAGAGCCGGTATCCAGTCCTGCAACCTCTTTTCACATCAATAATGGAAGCTGACATAACTTCCTGCCTCTATTATCTTCCTTTTGCTTCTGCTTCAGTGTCGAGCCATCCACTGGTTCTCTCAGCCTCAATTAGATCTGACCGGGCCTCCTAGGCACCTCCGCATTACAAATAATGAATAATAAATAATAATATTAATTCCAGCTCATGAATGATTAATGCGGCTACATCGAAATGCCCGGCGTCCTTGCAGCGGCCGGGCAGATTCGGCTTTGTGCTTATGCTGCCAAACAGCAGCCTCGGAACGTGGTCCTGCAAACCTAATCCGTCTTTGTCCACTACTGAAATCCCACTGACATATGGTACAGTGAAATGAAGGGAATGGTCTTAAATATAATTTCTTTTTTTCCTGATTTCTGTTTAAAATAGCTATTAACTATTAAGTGGGTTTCTTGTCTCCCCCTCCCCAGTCTGGTGTTGCCTGCAAATGGTGCAAACATCTAGGTCATGGCCTGTTAGACCCTAATTACATCCTAGTTAACTGAGTGGCTTGCATTTAGAAAGTCAGACGAACTGTAATTAGTTATGGTTTCATGTTATGTCTGAACGGAGCATCGATGCCGCTTCTGGAGTTAAGCAGGATTCCTGCAGTGATGTTAAATATATTTGAATGAAGACAGCTTCTAATTATTTTTGGAGAAGGCTCCAGTTTGCTCTAAATGCGCCAATTTAAGAGAAGGGTCTGTGCAAATCAATTGCAATTACTTTCAATTAGATAAGATTCAGAGTCTGAAGTTCACATGCCACAGGGATGCTGTTAGAGGGGCCACTTAACTTCTCTTGAAGTGAAGATTCAAGGCAAATATAAAGGCTTATATATGCAAAAGAGAGAGACAGAGAGAAAGCAGAATAATTTTGAGAGACTCTAAAAGGTTTGATAATGCTAGCAATCTTTGGTCATTTATGCACGGGTACTTTCACTCACATTTGCCCCTGATCTGTCTCGGTTGTTCCTAGGAGTTATGCATGAGTTTTCTGTCCATTAGAGATGACCTCGCTGCCAGCCCTCACAAATCCTGGGACTTCTTGTTCCTCTGTTAACCCGATTCTTCCCTCTTCCCTGAGCTCAGCCTGGGTGAAATCCACATGTGTAAGGCAAAGTGAGGGACATACAACCTTGGTTTCTCTCACAGCCAATTAAAAAGCAGCATGTAAAGAGGCAGAGATTCAAATGCTTCCTAGGAGCTCTTTCTGAGCAGAAGAAAGGCTTTTTAAAACTGAGGCTTGGATTCTCCCCCCCACCCTTTCCAGATTGCTTTGTTTTTTTGGTTTTTGTTCTTAAAATGCTTTTTTATGCAGCAATTGGATTCGGGGTGGGGGAAAGTTCTCTCACAGTAATCTCTATAAAGTAAGCCAATTACAAAGCAGCATTTTAAGGTGTGGGGACTTGATTTGAGCTTGGAGACTGCTGGTGCATAAATTGCCAACAGGAAAGTGTGGGTCCGGCCAGCAACGAACCTCAGGTAAAACCCCCACGCGTAAATGGCCTTTGTGAGGATTTTTATGCGTATCTTTGGGGCCACTGTGCAGGGCTTGGGCACCAGTGCAGCCTCCTGCCGGTGTTCTCCCGGCGCAGTTCCCCAGTCGAGCGTCCTGGGGGCACATTCCTGGGGCGGAGTTGCCTGTAGACATCATCATAACTGCTTTTGGGCTGGGGACGCCCCCTTTGCCCTTATGGCAAAGCGGTTCCATGGGGGGCTCTCAAATAAGGGCAGTGGCTGTATGGGGCTCTCAAGTAAGGGCAGCTTTCTGGCTTCGGCTGGGGGGGGGTTGATCCTGCTTTAGAGATGGCACGGTGGTTCCACTTCCAGCCACCGCCTAACAACACCCCCCCCCTTCAGGAATGGGCTATTAGAGATCAACAAGATTTTCGGAGTATATAAGCTTTTGAGAGTCAAAGCCCCCTTCCTCGAATACAAGTTGAAATGGAGATCTATGAATTCTTATGTCCCAGTTGAATGGTGGGAAGGGTGTTGCAAAGAAGTAACTCAAGATGCAAAGGTACAGTGTGCATTGTAATCAGCTTGATGAGAGCAGAGTGGAAATGCTGGGGAGGGGGCTAATTCAACTAACCTCCACTTGATAGAGATAAATCCACCTGGAGAAAATGGCCACTTTGGCAATTGGACTGTATGGCACTGACATCCCTCCCCTCCCCAAACCCTGCCCTCCTCAGGCTCAGGCTCTGCCCCAAAAACCTCCTGCCAGTGGCAAAGAGGGACCTGGCTACAGTATTGTGTGTCTGTCTCGAGAACCTCTAGGATTAAGATGTGTAATAATTACACCACATTTTTGTTAAGACTTTAGCGAAAACACCCCAATGGTGGCCTGAGCATAAGGTAGAGATGAAGCCGACAAATATATTTGGGCTTTTGGCAGTGAGAAGAGAACCACCGCTGCTTCTTTGGCAATGCGGAGGAGGCTGAATAGATTTTGAAGTCAGCAATTGGAATCAATTTTATATTGCGTGCCTGCGTTTTGTCGGAGAAACAGTGGAAATATAAAATAATGGTTGTCTGCGTGAAAAGGCAGCCCTGATGATCTCTGCAAAGAAAAACTGTGCGGAGCACTGCTGAGAAACCCATTTTACCCCCCTATTCTAAGTGCTATCAGTGACAATAAAATTGCTTGAAATATGAAATAATGGCAGCATGTCGCTTAATGTGATAGGAGAGTACAAGAGGTTTTGGCCTTTAGTAAGCTTTAATGGGGCGCTTTGGAAAGTAACTATACGACAAGTGACATGTCTATTTATTAAACACAATTGCCCCCCAAACAAATTCTCTGCATTTTTCTCCTCAAGAGAATGCATTATGAGTTCGCTTAATTGCTTAACCGTTTCTCTTGTCCTGACTCTTTGACAGCCCTTGGCAGCTTTTAAGAATTGGGCACTTTGGAGCACTTGCCCCTCTGCTCAGGGCGTGACCGTTCCTTTCCTTCGAGGCGCTGTGTACTGTTCACTTTAAAAGACACAGGGCTGGAGTGCCATCCACAGGAAACGCACAAGGCGAAAAATTCACGCCATGGTATCGAGGGAGGCAGGCACACCATCCAAGAGAAGACCTTCAGTTCTGGAGGCCTCACTTCAAAAAGGATGTGGACAGAATCGAGCGGGTGCAGAGGAGAGCGATGAGGATGATCGGGGGCCTGGAGACCAAGCCCTACGAGGAAAGGCTGAGGGAGTCGGGAAGGTTTTGTCTGGAGAAGAGGAGGAGGAAGGAGGGGGATTGCTCCCATTAAGTGTTTGAAGGGCTGTCACTTAGAGGAGGGCTGGACACACAATAATGGGTTTAAATTGTGGGCGGAGAGGTACCAACTGAATATTGGGGGGGGGAATTACAGTAAGAGTTGTTCGATAGTGGAATCAGCTACCTAGGGAGCTGTTGAGCTCCCCCTCACTGGCAGTCCTTAAGCAGAGGCTGGACAAGCACTTGTCAGGGATGCTCTAGGCTGATCCTGCATTAAGCGGGGGGTTGGACTAGATGGCCTGTATGGCCCCTTCCAACTCAGTGATTCTATTATTCTACTTTCATTTTCAGAACCTGCCTATTTGGGACTCTATCTATTTGGGAACTATCCAATGTTTGAAATGAACATCAGGGCTCAACCCCCTACCCCACCCCACACACACACAAGAGGTCCAAAATTCATTTTGAGCCACCTTAACACCACCTGGGGCCATGCCAAGTATCAAAGGAAAGCGAATCAAACTGCTTGCCCACTAAGGTGCCCAGAATTATCAGGGCCCCCAGAATTTTGACCCCGTCATCTTCCCCTCTCAGCAGTCTTGCTGAGAGATATCATAAAGAAAACACCGAGAAAGAGTGGTTGCAGATGAGCAGCGGATTTCCTAGCATCAGGTAAGGGTTTGCAGCAAAACACCCTCTTCCTGAGTTAACATCCTTCTTAAGGATGAATTTTCTCAGGTAACAAAGTTAGTGGCCAAGTTTTGTAGAATACCATTTAATGATAGGAAATCTAAATAGAAAGGAAAAGTTGTAGAGTGGATTGCTTGTTTAATTTTATATTGCTGGCCAGTTTTTAAAGAGAGTAATATTTTGTATTGTGTTTTAACCAAAAGGAATTGTTTTATACTGCCGGTTTGGGTAAGGCAATGTACCTGCGAACATTTTATGTTTGGTCTAAGGAGCGTAAAATTGAATAAAAATAAAAGCCACCCTCTGCCTGAGAGATTTCGCAAAACGTCTTTGAAAAAGCATTTCCGATTCCTTCACAGATCCTCAGAATATTAGCAATATCCGCTCTTGCCTTTAAATCCTGCTTAAAAAAAATACAGGGTGACGTTCGACGTAACAAAGTCTGCTAATCTTAATGCAACATTTTGTTCCCCTTAAAATTTCTTGGAATTTTGCCCAGGTGTCACAAAACGTTGCTTTATGTGAAATTTGGTGGCAGGTTCTGAAGCAAGCTCCCATTTCTACACTCTCCTGAGATTTTTAAAAGCACACACGCCACAGTTCTGTGCAGCTGTTGAACAGCTGTGTGAGTATTCCTCTGAGCATCATTGATGATGCCGGAAAGATGCAAGCATGTCGCTCACTGGGAAAAAGTTGCATGAACCTTTCAATCCTTCTGTTTGTGTCAAAGGCTGCATTCAGATGTCCCAAACCAACCACTGTTTCTTCTTTAGTTCAACAAGCACCCAATCCTTGGGCGTGCACACTCCCTTTCTCCACCTTCCATGCTCACAGGTGTGACTGGAGACTTCTTGATGTCATTACAAATGCTACATATATGGGGTCTCTAGGGTTACCAGGTCCCTCTTCACCACCGGCAGGAAATTTTTGGGGTGGAGCCTGAGGAGGGTGGGGTTTGGGGAGGGGAGGGACTTCAATGCCCTAGAGTCCAAATGCCAAAGCAGCCATCTCTATCGGCTGGAGATCAGTTGTAATAGCAGGAGATCTCCAGCTAGTAACTGGTGGTTGGCAACCCTAGGGGTCTCAGAAAAGAGCAAAATCTGAATGATGTCTGAATTTGGGACTTGTTTCTTTCCCAGTAATTGGGATTCTCATTCTTCAATCGTGACTTCATCTGAGAGGGGAGAGAAAGGACGGAGCACAGAAACCTGAGGATTAGAGGCTCCTTTACTTTACAAACTTATTTGTTCATGATGTCTGACTAGACCCTAACTCTGTCTGAGCAAATGTCCTCGTGATTTGAAGAGTGTCCTCGCATTCTTCCTTCGTGCTGTGGGAACTGGCCTTCTCACGATGAGTTGGGTCCTGCGTAGGAAGCACCAAGTTTCGGCAAAGGAATTTGGACTAATGAAATTAGACTGCCTGGCAATGCTACTCCTGTGCCGCACCGCTGAGCTTGCTTAGATTTCACCAGCTGAGCATGCTTGGGGGGGGGGAAAGAGAGAGAGAGAGAGGGTGAGAGAGACAGTGACCTCCTGTTAACTCTTTACTCTGAAAGAAGTGCTGATCCTTCGGAAGGAGGCAGCACTTCAGTTCCTGCCCTGTGAGCCGCTACCAAAGCAATGTGTCACTGTGTTGCTGCAGCTGCCATTTTTGAGACATAAAACCAAGCCCCGGATGGCTTGTGATAATTAAACTCCCATTACACTTTCCTTAAGAGCAGAGGTGTCAACCCGCATGCAGGAGCCAGATTCCAAATCAGGTAATTAAACACCCTCTCTATTAATTCCCCCCCTGTGGTGCAAACTGATTACAGTGTCCTCTTTTGCTTCCCTTTCCGAAACTGCGCGGTGTCAGATCGGTATGTGCTATCAAGCAATTACACTTTTTTCCCCCTGTGGTAATGGCTACCTTTCAACGGGAACCGCGTGCTTGGCGTAAGCGATTGTTCAGAACACCTGAGAGGGTGTTCTGCCATTACAGCTGATGTGTATAAACTCCTTTGACACTTGGGTGTAAAAAGCATCGTTGAAGACCTTGAATTAAGTAGTGTGGTGACAAAAAAAGCCCCAGATGTTGTTGCGGTGTTGACTCATCAAAATGGAAAACAGTTACCTCATTCAGATGGCCAAATGCCATTACTGGTACTGGAATATCACTGGTGGTAGTATTTTGTGTTTACTCACTGTATATACGGGAGGGAAGGCGGCGTGGTATAGCCCGATCTCGTCAGATCTTGGAAGCTAAGCATGGGTGGTACTTGGATGGAGACCACCAAGGAAGGAAGAGAAAGGCAATGGCAGACCACCTCTGCTTCTCAGTCGCCTTGAAAGCCCCTTGCTGGGGTTGGCATAAGTCATGGGGTTGCCATAAAAACATGCACACACAAAACAAATTCAGTAAAATTAAGGTTCGGGCTTATTGGACCTGATTTTTTTTCCAGGAAATCCAAAATAAGCCGAATAAACCATACCAGTAAATGGGTATTCCGGCTTTTTAAAGGTTTTTCGAAAAAATGTGGGTCCACTTTAGCCTATGGATTATAACACTAATGGAATACTCTTAGAGTAGAAAAATTGGGCTTGATTCTCTCAAGAAGAGCTTGCCAATAAAAATTTTCACACACAAAAAGAAAAGAAAAGGTAACAGTAACACTTTCAGAAGTTACAGTCCATACATACCAGGAAGTCCTCAGCCATGCAAAGATCCTCCCGATAAACGGGTTGCAACATGTGGATTTTTACCTTTGACCCTCATGGAGCAGAAACCTTTTTTAAAAAATAGGGTTTCACATGGCATGTGCAGAGGCTGTACACACATGCAAAATTCATACATTGCAGCTTTCAGAAAAGATGGTGACCATGTGCATTGAGAGGATTACGGGTAGCTCATGCTTCCAGTATTTGCGGTTAGCAGGCTCTCAGTATGCAAGATCATAATGTCTGAAAAGGTCTACCCATAGTTGTCCTTGCTTGGTTACTTTTCAGAGCTTGCAATTGAGAAAGGAAGAAATGGTGGTGTAGTGGTTAAGAGAGGTTGAGTCGAATCTGGAGAACCAGGTTTGATTCCCCATTCCTACACATGAGCGGCAGACGCTAATCTAGTGAATCAGGTTGGTTTCCCCAGTCCTACACATAAAACCAGTGGGTGACCTTGGGCTACTCACAGTTCTCTTAGGGCTCTCTCAGCCTCACCTACCTCACTAGGTGTCTGTTGTGGGGAGAGGAAGGGAAGGAGATTGTAAAGGTAGAGAAAGTTGGCATATAAAAACCAACTCTTCTCCTCCTCCTCCTGTTACTGGAATGGAGAAGTTTCGATAATACCGAGAAAACAGGTTTTTAATGACTATTAGATGTTTCCTTATCCTATGTAGACTAAAGTCTGCCTCCTTTACTTGAAAGCTATTTAACAGCAAGGGAAAGTGGGTGGTCATGGTAAGCATCTGAGAATGCCTTAAGGGGACCATGAATCACATAGCCCCTTGTGGAGACAATGTTCCCTAAATGGGATATTAGGTTCATTCTGCTGATTGTGGCTGCCGCTCCACTTACTCCTTGCTTCTCAAAGATCAGGTGCAGCTCCCAAGCAGCTTCCCAAACAGCTGTTCTGTAGGATGAAGAAGAAGAAGAAGAGTTGGCTTTTAGATGCCGACTTTCGCTACCTTTTCAAGGAGAGTCAAACTAGCTTACAGTTGCCTTCCCTTCTCCTCCCCACAACAGACACTTCATGAGGTATGTGGGTAGGGTTGCCAACCTCCAGATGGCAGCTGGCGATTTCCCGCTATTACAACTGATCTCCAGGTGGCAGAGATCGTTTCCCTTGGAGAAAATGGCTGCTTTGGCCATTGGACTCTATGGCATTGAAGTCCCTCCCTTCTCCAAACCGTGCCCTCCTCAGGCTCCACCCCCAAAATCTCCCAACCTGGAGCTGGCAACCCTATAGGTGGGGCTGAGGGAGTTCAGGGAGAACTGTGACTAGCCCAAGGTCACCCAACTGGCTTTGTGTGTAGGAGTGGGGAAACCAACCAGGCTCACCGGATTAGTGTCTGCCGCTCATGTGGAGGAGTGGGGAATCAAACCCAGTTCTCCAGATTCGAGTCTACTGCTCCTAACCACTACACCATGCTGGTTAGGGAGAGAACGCTTTTCACTATTTGATTGGGAGGTGTTAGGGGTTACTCTCCCTGTGGAGTACTCAAACTCTCTGGATTTTTTGAACACTCCACAGGAATGTTCACTTTTCCCCCCAAGGTGAACATGATGCCTTTGAACATTACTATTTATTAAAGTGTCTAGCAGTGGTTCTCCAAGGTCTCAGGTAGGTCCTTTCACATCACCTGCTACCTTATTCTTTTAGCTGGAGATGCTGGGGATTGAACCTGAGACCTTCTGCACGCAAAGCAGATGCCCTACTACTGAGTCATGACTCCATCCCACATATTCATAACTAAGTCCTGTAATCCTATGCTTTCTACAATATTCCTATTTTCTATTAACTATTGATTGATGAGGCTATTGATGAACACATGAACACATGAAGCTGCCTTACACTGAATCAGACCCTTGGTCCATCAAGGTCAGTATTGTCTACTCAGACCGGCAGCTGCTCTCCAGGGTCTCAGGCGGAGGTCTTTCACATCACCTACCTGCCTAGTGACTTTAACTGGAGATGCCAGGGATTGAACCTGGGACCTTCTGCATGCCAAGCAGATGCTCTACCACTGAGCCACAACCCCTCCCCATGATCTCAACCATGGCATGGTAGCAGGGCTCATTTAAAACGGATTGTTTATTTAGTGCGTTTGTGTTAGCATTTGAAGCTACAGCTGCCACCCAAAACGTCCGCTGGAAAAAAAAAATCCAGGGAAAGAGATGTTTCATGAGAAACAGCTGAAGAATTGGTAGAGGTCATGTAAGACAATCAAACTGTTTTAGGGAAGCTCTGCACAGTGCACACCATCTGATTGTCACCAGATGTTCACTAGGACAGAATAGAATTGGAACCTCAGCACATAAAATCATGGGGGAATTTCAAAAGAGGTCAAAACCTTTTGAATCAACTAGCAATCTTTCTGAGGGGGATTTCCTCCCTTCTCTAGCCCTCTGCACTACATTCTGTTACATTCACATGAATTGGGAACCTGCCAAGCCACATATATTTAGAATCATAGAGTTGGAAGGGACCACCAGGGTCGTCTAGTCCAACCCCTGCACAATACAGGAAATTCACAACTACCTCCCCCACACACCCCATGACCCCTATTCCATGCCCAGAAGATAGCCAAGGTGCCCTCCCTCTCATGATCTGTCCAAGGTCATAGAATCAGCATTGCTGACAGATGGCCTTTGCTTAAAAACCTCCAGGGAAGGAGAGCTTACCACCTCCCGAGGAGTACATGGATCCCTGTCTCATGTGAATTGGGCAGTGCATGTGTTTCCCATGTACATATAGCTTTCATTCATGTAATTCAGAACCCTGGAAAACCAAGGTTCTGATTTCTGTGCATGGAAGCTGAACGTGTATGGGAAAATGTAAGCATCACCCAACTCAGACGAGACAGAAACCACAAGTGCCAAGTGCATCACAAGGACCTATGGATTCCCAACATGCTTGGCTGGTGGGATCCCAGTTCATGTGAATGGAATGGAGCATAATGTGTGCAGGGGGCTTCTCTGTTGGAGCAAATGAGTCCATTCATGTTAAACGGGAAGAAAGAAAACCACATATGTCTCATGAGAGCCAGCATGGTTTAGTGGTTAAGAGAGGTGGTTTGGAGCGGTGGGTTCTGATCTGGAGAACCAGGTTTGATTCCCCACTCTTCCACATGAGTGGCGGACACTAATCTGGTGAACTGGATTTGTTTCCCCACTCCTCCACACGAAGCCAGCTGGGTGACCTTGGGCTAGTCACAGCTCTCTCAGCCTCACCTACCTCACAGGGTGTCTGTTGTGGAGAGGGGAAGGGAAGGTGATAGTAAGTGGGTTTGATTCCGCCTTAAGTGGTAGAGAAAGTCAGCATATAAAAACCAACTCTTCTTCTTTGGGTCACCTAATACTTGAGCCATTCCGAGAGCAGTAGAAAATATGCATTTTAAAAAATTGAGTTTCTTAAACGAGCGCTAATCTGTCTCTGAAGTGGAATGGACAGGATGTCATACCTAAATATACCCAGGCAAACAGTAGGGGACCACACTTGTCCTTAAACTGCAAGCCATCATCTTTGGTGGTACAAATATAGAGATCTTCCCATGATGAAATGTTCTCCTTACTTCCGTTCATTCTTTTATGAATAGGAAAGGTCAACTTCCAGAAAAGAAGGCAACACAGCTTTTCTTCCCATGGGGGATTCACACGTATCTAAGAAAAGATCCTCTTGGAGATTCAAACTTCTCCCATTTTTAATCAGTATGGGTCACCTTAAAGAGCAACCTCAGTGGCTCTAAATTCTCAATCTTAAACTGCGTTATGGTTGCTAGGTCCGTCTTCGCAACCAGCAGGATATTTTTAGGGTAGAGCCTGAGTAGGGCAGGGTTTGGGGAGGGGAGGGACTTCAATGCCATAGTCCAATTGCCAAAGCAGCCATTTTCTCCAGGTAAACTGATCTCTATCGGCTGGAGATCAGTTGTAATAGCAGGCGATCTCCAGCTAGTGCCTGGAGGTTGGCAACCCTAAGCCACGTACAGGCCTAGATCTTCAGAAGAGAGAAAGAGCAGGCATAAAGGCTATTCCCAGATGACATAAATCAGGACCACGATTAGCCCAGTGGATTTTCTCCACAATTCAAGTTCAGAAAGGAAGATGGATTTTTAATGACCATATTTAACACAGCAGTCACAAGGTTTCTTTGGTCAAGAAAAAAAAATACTGCACCATATACCAGATTAGAATTCTCCAAAACAGAAGTCCACAGCAACACCGGGGAAGAATAAATCTTCGTTGAGTATTACATGTGGAAATCAGTAAACCCTTCCAGACCAATATACTGTCCAGCAATAATGTTTTCACTGTGCCTTAATAAGAAACCTTATTCAGGGCGCTAAAGGAATAAAACATCTCTGGCTTCATTATGGGCCTCCCCCTGCAGACACAATTTTTGACAGAGCTGTATATTTTGCCAGAAGGGTTGCCCACCCGAAGAGCTCCAAATGAGGAGTGCATTGCAAGAAAACATGCCTTGCATGTGTCAGAACATTACCAGTCCTTCATTAGCATATCGTGCCCTTGTAACATCTCGTATTAAAGTTGTGTTGCGTAGTGCTGGTGACTTTCTTCGTTCCCCATGAGTATCCCTAAATACTTAGGGGTTTACAAATAGAATGGATATTGTGAACTTGAAAAGCTCTTTGTGTCCATAAATTAGACATGATTCAAGCAGAATTAAACATTTTGAAATCCAGCGGTTTTTCCCTGGGAGAGATTTACACCGCAGTCCTGTGCAGAGTTACTCCAGTCTAAGCCCACTGATTTAATTGGGGTTAGAGGGGAGTAACTCTACACAGGATTGCACTATTAAGTTTCTAATTAACTCTTCCACTGAAGTCAATGAGACTTAACAGTGTTTGGCAGGATCCTGTCCATAATTAGACGTGGAAGAAATCAAGCCTTGGCATATACAAGTAGGGTTGCCAGGTCCCTCTTCACCACCGGCGGGAGGTTTTTGGAGTGGAGCCTGAGGGGGGAGGGCTTTGGGGAGGGGATGGATTTCAATGCTGTAGACTCCAATGGCCAAAGCGGCCATTTTCTCCAGGTGAACTGATCTCTATTGGCTGGAGATCAGTTGTAATAGCAGGAGATCTCCAACTAGTACCTGGAGGTTAAGTAACCCAATAGGAAAAAAACACACCCAAATGCTATATTGAGAATAGCTCAAACAAAATAACAGCACGTGGCTCAATATTCTTGTCAAACACAACGTATATTGTATAAGAATAACAACATCCAAACATGTAATGCAACCTATCTATCTAATACTATGCGTGCAAACACAAAAATCAGTGCTGTACAAAAACAATCACAATATATACATATATACAAATGTAAGTCACCATCAAATGAGCTACTGTGCAAGTCCAACAATATTTTTCATATAGAGAAGAAACAGCTTCTTGCAAAATCGGCTTAATAAATATCCTGTCCTTGGACTTGGCTTGGCACAGCGCTTGCAGCGGATCTTTTCTGTCTTGTTTACTTAATAGTGACTCATGAAAACTCAAGTCCCTTAAACGGGTAACGAGTCTCTGGTGGGGACCACAATTCATTATCATATGTTCAGAACCGGATACAAGAGATGCAGATCCTAGGTATTCTTTGCGTTACACCTTCAGGCTTCTTCAGTCTAAAAAATACGAAGCAGCATATATACATTTTGCAAATACATAATTTTTTTAGAATTTTTAGAAAATTTAGAACCATTTTATAAAAACCAATGGTTAACCTCCATGGGGAAAGCTAACAAATTAATTCCCATGAAGTAAGAATGGTAAACGTACCTCTAGCAAGTTGTCTGTTTGCCCTGAATTGTTTTTGGAGTGTATACTAAAGGAACAAACCTTTCGTTGTAAATACATTTCAGTCCCTCCTCTCTAAATGCAGCACAGCTGTTTTAGAAGTTAGTTCGGTTTCCTTAAAGGGGAAATGCTCCTACCGTTTATTACAATGACCGGATCATTAATATAATTAAATTAAGATTCAAGTGAACCTTATTCTACTAATATTAACTGTAAACTTAAGCTACAAATGCTATAAGACTCTCAGCATAGGATCCTAAATAGACCAGTTATCTATCCCAGAAAGCAAGAAAAGTCCATTTCCGTACAGAGACCTCGGGCGCAAGGGTCTGAAAAAGAAATATGAATCTGGATTCATATTGATAAAGTATTTTCTGTGCAACTCTATGGTCAAAACAATGGGGACGAAACTGCCACAAGACAAAAAAACAGAATATCAGAGTCTCTATGACCCTTTTCTTTATAATGTCGTACCAAGGGGGCATCTAATATGCCTGCCCCAATCCATGATCTATGTTCCAAGATTCTTGTTCGCACATTAGGAATTGTGCTTCCAATGTAAAAAAAAGTTTGCACGGGCAAAGAATACAATAAACAACAAAAGAAGATGCACACTTTGAGAATTGGCGCAATTCAAATTTGAAGTTGGAATTAATTGCGCTCACGTTCTTTACTAAAAAAAACAAAGAGAACAAATGGAGCATGCTCCACAACGAAAACAACCGACAGCTGTAGGTGCTGGACGTGGAGCTAAAGTGTCAGATCTTATGACATGATCCCTAATGGATCATGTTCTCCGAAGTCCACATCTAGGTAAGTTTTGACAACCAGGAATAGTATTTAAAATATGCCAATTTTTCCTGGTTGGGTCAGCCATCTTAGCTTATGAGCTTGGTGATTATTGGCTTGATGAGGCATCTGAAATGGCCACTGTTGGATATGGAGTGCGATGTGAGACTGACCTTTGGTCTGATCCTGCACAGATAGGACTGCCAGATACCAAGTAATGCTGGGCAATTGCCTGCCAATTAAGGGATTAAAGTCACTTCCCGGTTCACCTCGGAAGTGACAGGGACATTCTAGCACATTCCTCCAAAAACCCTATGGAAACCATAGAGTTTTTGGAGGAATGTGCTAGAGCGTCCCCATCATTTCTGGGTTTAACCCGGAAATGACATGATTGTGCCGATAACCCCCCCCTCCCAGCCCCGTTGGCAAAGGGAGAGCTGACAACTCTATGCACAGGCATTCTTTCTAGCAGTTTCATTCCTTGGTTCATGGTTGGGGAAACAGCCAGCAACCAATCAGCAATCTTTGCCAACTGTAGGCAAACCCTGAAAGTCATTTTGGCGAGTTAAGTATTGCTTGCGCCTGATGGTAATCATCTCTGGTTCTCCCCTGTGCTCAGAATAAGCTCTCGCGTATTTGCTCTCGGACAAGATTTGAAACAGGCCAACCCGATACAGAAATGGAATTGAAATGTCAAGTGAAATTTAAAGTAAAGAGAGAAAAATGACTACAACTTGTCTTTAATTTTCCTGGTTGGGGAAAGCTCTTGAAGGTGTTACTGGAAATTTATCTTCATAATTAGAAAGCTTGTTCTCTTTCCTATCGGTGAGTGTTTTGCCGTCGACTCCGGCGAAGACAGAACAGAGCTCCCCCCACACCCCGAATCGTTAAAAATAATTATCTTCCAACTTCAAGGCATGCATCCACTTTGCAGATGCACACATGGTCTCAGCTTTATGAGCTTTTGATTATGCATTTAAATTAATTTGAAAGGCAGGGAGCTCACGCCGCTTTCTGCAGTGTTTCCTGTGCCCCCTCCCCGTGCCTAATATTTATGAGGTACTCCTCAGCTTTTTGCTGAAGCTAATGAAAATATCATCTAAAGCTGTGCAATTTGGGCCAGACTGTTTTTATACACATGACTACTTTATCCGCTTTCACAGTGAAATATTCAGTATGCTCTCCTCAGCAATTTTGTTCGCTTAAAAAGCTGGGACGCCATGGCCATTTTCTCAACTTTAGATAAACATTTAGATGCAAAAAACTGCTGTGTTTCTTCTTTCTAATAGGGCTGGGAGCCTGGGAGTTTTTAAAAGGGCAGTTTTTTGACTGGCTGGACCAGGGGCTTAAGATGGGGCTGTCAGCCTCCAGGTACTAGCTGGAGATCTCCTGCTATTACAACTGATCCGCAGCCAATAGAGATCAGTTCACCTAGAGAAAATGGCCACTTTGGCAACTGGACTCTATGGCATTGAAGTCCCTCCCCTCTCCAAACCCTGCCCTCATCAGGCTCCACCCCCAAACCTCCCGCCCATGGCGAAGAGGGACCTGGCAACCCTAGCTTAAGATCAGTGGAGGATGGGACTAATGCCGGCAATATGGCTGCTAGATGCAACCTCCAGGTTCAGATACAAAATGCCTCTGGCTATCATGCTGCTGAAGGCCGTTTCGAGATTGGGAGGTTGGCCCTGGTGGTAGGCTTCCCTTTGGCACCTGTCTTGAGACAGCAAGATAGACTTCCTCTGAATGTGGAGGTTCCACTTAAGTATTCTGCTTTAATAGTTTGTGATAACCTCTTTCCCCTTCTGTAAATGTATTGAAATGTATTAAGACAGCAGGGGGAGAATGTCTGCCTGGATACAAGCTAAGTTCTGTGTGTGCTAAGTTAGTAGCGTAAATGTCATGGAGAAGTCAGAGTGAACAATAACAATACTGGAAAACGGGATGGAACCGCTGAAGCTCTTAGGCTCCAGACAATGTTAAACAACCAGATAAGCACCGAATGTTTACGTGCCCCCTTCAGAGCACGGTTTTGGATAAATGTCTTCTCCCCAGTAGAATCGGGGCTCAGTGTTTTACTTGCTAGAGTCACTGGGCCGCAGCTGCAAATAAACTGTTTTCTTGATAACGGTTTTGGGTCTCTTTTCCTCCCCCTCGAACCCAGGTTTCCCGCTACGGTCTAGACAGTGTTGGATACAGAATACTGTATTAGATGGACCACAGGTCTGATCCAGCATGGCTACTCTTACATTCTTCTGGTCCTAGGAGGGGTTCCCAACCTTTTTGAGTGTGTAGGCACCTTTGGAGTTCACATACAAAGTGGTGGGCGCAACCGCAAAATGGCTGCCAAAAGAGCATCTGTATGAGGGAAGTACTTTCATTCGAACAAGGTATTGGGGGAGCCAGTGTGGTGAAGGGGTTAAACTGCTGGACTAGGAAAGTGGAAGCATGGGTCTGAATTCTAGCCACTCTTGCTCAGCCTAGCCGACCTCACAAGGTTATTGTTGTGATGATAAAATGGAGGAGGGGAGAACAACGTTGTAAGCTTTTGGGGGCATCAACCAACAAGCAAATAAATCCCTGTCCCATCATGAAGCAAACCTTGAGCTAGTCAGTCACTCTCCGTCTGACCTACATCAGAGCTCTGTTGTGGGGCCACAAAGGCTGAGAGAACTTGTGTGCCCCTGAACACTTTTGTCTTTAGCATCTCCCCACTCATCAAAACATGTAGCAGTGTTCTTTTTTAAAAAACTGATATGAATTAAATAGTTTATTGGCAGGTATTACTGCACAATACACTGCACAAGCAAACTGCAGGCTGAATCGGATGCATGGGTACAAAACCATCAGTAAGATGCAGTTCTTGTGGTATCTCAGCCGCTGCTTATTTTACCTTGGTTGGCAAAGTTAAATATCCCAGTCACCCCAGCAATTTATGGGCTCTGTCAGCTGCATCCCCAGATTCTCCTAATCACAGTCACACAAAATAAGATCAACCACCCAGCAACCCATGCATCATCCCATAATATCATATAGGGTCAAAAATCATGGAGGTCCGCTCATCGTGGGGGGGGTCTTCTGCTCAGCCCCAGCACGTAGCACTGTTCTCGATATTTTGCTAGGTCGGTACATAAGAATAATGACTATCAAACGCGCAATTAATATGTCAAATTTATCTGGTAGCACATTCCGTTGTACTGTCGTCAAATGCTATTCATGTTCTGGCATCATATCCATTATTACCATATTTGTGTATGACATTAAGTAACATTTCAATATGCAATTTGAGCTGATTAGCTTTAAAAAATTGAGTTATGTTAATCAGCCCAACTAATGTGCAGCATATGAATCTATGATTCCCACTAATTGCAGCAGGCATACATTGGAGCTACGCACGAATAGCACCGAAGAAATTGCTCCTTGTGATCTGTGGGCTTACAATAACCCATTAGTTAGATTAACCTGCTCCAATTTGGATCATCATTTAAAGGAAGCAATCAGAGAGACACTGCGAAAGAATCCATTAGCAGAAGACGCTAAACTTACCTAGAAAATAGTTCTGTTATACTGAGTCGGTAGTTCACGGCCCAAGCTAGGTGCAACATGGGAGTATCGTGATTGGACCTTTCCACACGTAATTTCTAGGAGGTATGGATCAGGGCCATGGGGCGGGAGCAGAGATGGTAACCTCTTCCCTGCCCCTTGCTCCAGTTCCTTGTTCAAAAATGCTCCCTCCCTCACTGCCTTAAGCCCCAGTAAGGAAACAAAGCAAGTATCCAATATGAGTTCCTATCTCCCTTCCCCCCACCGGGGCGTAAAGAAGAAGAGTTGGTTTTTATATGCCAACTTTCTCTACCACTTAAGGCAGAATCAAACTGGCTTACAATCACCTTCCCTTCCCCACAACAGACACCCTGTGTGATAGGTGGGGCTGAGAGAGCTCTAAGAGAGCTGTGACTAGCCCAAGGTCACCCAGCTGGCTTCATGTGGAGGAGTGGGATGCACTTTTCTAAAGAGAATGAGACTATGAACTGCATATAGTATTAACTATCTCAGCTCATTCCTGAGCCTGGGGCCCAAATGGGCTTAGGAGGGGACCAGTCCCCTACGCTGGCATTTGTGCCACTTGTGCTGTGCAAACTGGCATGGACACCGGCATAGTTCCACTTGCAGCAGCCCCCCAGGACTGGCGGGGAAGCACAGCCCATGGACGCCGGCTCGGCATCCTGCAAGTGCTCGCGCCAGCATCCTGGGAGGAGTTCCTGGGGGCGGGGGGTGCCAGTAGGCTGCCTCCTAACCCCTTCCGCCCAGGAACACCCCCTTCTGAAACAGCGGTGCTGCACCAGGTTTTTCCAGGTGCAGCATCGCTGTTTTCTATGGGGCTTCCCCCCCCCCATTTTTTAATTTTTACTTTTAAATGTGGGGTTTAAGACTTGCGGCAACTGGGAAACCTCTTTGGAGGCAACGCTGTGCGCCTCGGCCATGCCATCCCCAGCCACTGCAAGGCTCAGGAATGAGCTGTCTGTTTGCTGTATATATGATCCTGTATTGTTTTCTGCTTACGTAATACTATTTTCCAGATCATGTCTAATGCTTTCTGCTTTGTTCCAGATTTTTGTAATCCTAGTCCTATTACATTGCTTATTAGATGTCTCATCCTGTTGATTACATTGACTTATCTGTGTGTAAGTCCGCCTTGAGTGTCAGTGAGAAAGGTGGACTATCAATAAAATAAGTCAATAAATCAATAAAATAGCCAGATTTGGTTGGGTAAACTGCGTGTGTGTGGGGAGGAGAGCTCCCGGTGGCTGGTTTCTATGGCCGAGTGGCAACACGGGAATCTCGAACTCCAAAGCAGGTTGTGGCTGGCAAGCCCCATTGAGCACACTGGGACTTACTGCTGAATGAATATGCATCCCATTGGATTACACCATCTGTGTTTATCTGTGGAGATGCTGGAGTGGGAGGAGACCAGGGCACTGAATGTTCATTCTGCACTTCGTAATCAGAGTCTACATTACCCTCTACAAGGAATAGGGGAGCTCCCGAAGACCATTAAGTCCAGAGTAAAAAATTACCAAACAGCATAACTGGCGCACTTATTGCAAAAAAAGAAAAGAAAAGAGTAACATTTATGAGGGAAACTTCAGCGCAAAGAAACAGAACATGGCAAGGAAACCAAAACTCACAGGTGCAATTTGCACAAAAGAGATCAAGAAAGGGTTTTTGAGTTGGAAATGTGGAGCTGTGAGATTCAATACTGTCCACCGTCCAAAATGACTTCAGTGTAATAACTGTGCTCTCTAGAATAAGTTCTTCCTGCTCCATTCTTGCCAGAAGCTTTATGGCCGTTAGCTTTTCCCAATTCTATAATGTTTGGCATTCTCGTCACACATTATTTCCATGTGCAGGCAAGGGGGTGAGATTGTGCATGCAGTATTCTCTCCTGACCTATGTATTGATTCTGAAGAACTAAACATAGTTTGAACCAATTCCTTATCATGCAGAAAGACCCCTATCATCTACACACACCTACATAGAATCCATTCACTCAATGCATGGAGGTCAGAAATGGGGAGTGGGTATATGAAAAACCCTTTCTGCATCTCACCATGTGTTATCTACTCAGACTGGCTGTGGCTGTCCAGCGTATCAGGCAGAAGTCTTTTACACCATCTGCTACTTTCTTTTTTTAACTAGAGATACTGGGGATTGAACCTGGGACCTTCTGCAGAAGCTCTACCCCTGAGCCACAGCCCTTCCCCAATTTGTTTCACTGGCTGACAATTTGGGGCAGGGAGCCCTGACCTGAATGGCCCAGGCTAGCCTGACCTCACCAGATCTCAGAAGCTAAGCAGGGGCAGCCCTGGTTAGTACTTGGATGGGAGACCACCAAGGAAGTCCAGGGTTGCTACACAGAGGCAGGCAATGGCCAAGTACCTCTGATCATCTCTTGTCTTGAAAAACCCATGAGGGGTCACCATAAGTTGGCTGCGACTTGTCGGGACTTTACACACACAGTGAGGCATTCCAGATGAAGCTTAATAAAATGTGTGGACTTCACAATGAGCCACTATGAACTCGGTCTCTAACAACGCCGTCTCAAGCAGAGTTACATCCGTCTAAGCTGGTTGAGGTCAGTGGGCTTAGAAAGATCGAACTCTGCTTAGGATGACCCCGTGAAGCTGCTAACTCTGGGCTGGGTTTGTGCTTATTTTAGGATGTTCCTGCTAGACTGGAATGATTCATGTGCATCACTAAAGACAAGTTATCCCCAGCACCAGCAGTCAACAAAAAACACGAGTGCAATATGATTACAAAATTGAGAGGAAAAGAGCAGATTTTTTTAATGTTTGGGAAAGACAGGGAAAAACTCCCTTTCCAAAGGGGTGATTTCTTTTAAGGCAGCTGTCTTAAGCAGCTTAAAGGGTTATTACAACTTTATAAATCTCAGGGAGGTGTGTTTGTGAGGAGAGGGCAGGATATTCAGGGCACTTTCACACAGCCCAAACAATGCACTTTCAATCCACTTTCAATGCACTTTGAAGGTGGATTTTACTGTGTGAACTGGCAAAATCCACTTGCAAACGATCATTAAGGTGCAGTGAAAGTGGATTGAAAGTGCATTATTTGGGCTGTGTGAAAATATCCTGAGTCAGTGTAAGACCGGAGAAAAACTTGAAGTCTTTGAATAGTTTCTTACAGTCTTTTTGCATCTCTAACAGTGTACAGTTCTTTGCAGTTACTCTAGTCCATTGAAATCAACTGGTTATCTGCTTCATGAGAAATACACCGGGTTTTTTTTTTTAAGGATTATGTTACTTTTAATAGTTTTGGACTGTATTGCAAGGAAAGAAACAGTAATAGGTTTGGCTAACTATTTAAAGAAGGGTAACTGAGGGCAAAGGGTTGGAAGTAGGGTTGCCAACCACCAGGTACTAGCTGGAGGTCTCCTGCTATTACAACTGATCTCCAGCCGATCAAGATCAGTTCACCTGGAGAAAATGGCCGCTTTGGCAACTGGACTCTATGGCATTGAAATCCCTCCCCTCCCCAAACCCCCCCTCCTCAGGCTCCCCCCCCCAAAAAAAAAATCTCCAGCAGGTGGCGACGAGGGATCTGGCAATCCTAGTTGGAAGCCCTGAGTCAAACTTCCTAAGATACATTGCAGGAAACCTTTTAGGGCTGAGAGAGAAAAAATGGGGTGGTTTCTGCAAACATTTTTTGCCAGCATCAAAAGGTACTTTCTCTTTTGCCTGTTTGGCAAGGATGGCTGAGAAAACTGGAGTGTCACCTTCTCCTCTGAGTTTTGCTTTTCCTCAGTGAAAACAGCATGCAAACAAATCTAATCAGCCACACAGTACTGCGATGTAGGGTTGCCAACCTTCAGGAACTAGCTGCAGATCTCCTGCTATTACAACTGATCTCCAGCCGATAAGAAATCAGTTCACCTGGAGAAAATGGCCGCTTTGGACATTGGACTCTATGGCATTGAAGTCCTTGCCCTCCCCAAACCCCACCCTTCTCAGGCTCCGCCCCAAAAGCCTCCCACCGGTGGCAAAGAGGGACCTGGCAACCCTACTGCGATGGCATCACACTCACCTGATGATTCCTGATAGGCTAGACTTACCCCACCCCAAAGAGCAGCCCAGGAAGTGTTACCTCTCTCTAAACTAGTGTTGTTTGCCATCACTGATGTCAACATGCAACCACATCAGATTGCTTGCATAGCATCGTGACATCATTATGTGCGATCCCTGATTGGCAATGACAGCAGGTAGAGAAACATTGGCAGTTCTGCTGATTAGTTCTGCCGCAAAGGTGGGCTGGAGTGTATTCTACTACTTTAGGCTGGTTCATCAGCTGTGACCGAGCTGGAAAGAAAAGCAGAACTGGCCACAGTAGTGCATGCTTTGGTAACATCCAGATGGACGACTGCCTTTGAACAATACCCAGAAATCCCAGCCTGTGCGAAACACAGCTGCAAAAGGTATTGACCAGAATCCAGTGCAGAAATCAGATTTCACAGTAGAGGTATACAAAACAAACAAACAAAAATCGGTAATTTTCGGGTTTGGGTTGGTCCTGATTTTTTTTCAAGAAACCTAAAATAAGCCAAATAACCATACCGGTAAATATGGGCATTTGGCTTATTTTGGGGTTTCCCCAAAAAAATATTGGCCCTGGGGGGTCATTTTTCAAGGTAGAGCCCCCAAATTCACAACATAGCTTGAAGGGACTCTCCTTGCACGACCCCCAAAGATTGGGTCAGGGGGTCCGATTTTATGGGGTTCGGAAGGGGTCGCCCCCCTCCTCCATAGAGAAATATTGCAAAGTTTTGCCAACTGCATTGGTTGCTGATATGTTTCTGGACCCGATTCAAGATGTTGACATTGACCTTTAGAGCCGAAGTGACTTAGGACTAGGGGACCGAAGGACTTCCTCCACCAATATGAGCCTGACCGTGGACTAGGACCAGCAGCCGCTGCCCTTTCCCAAGTGCCCATGCTAACTGATGCACTGTTGTGTTGTTTGAAACGATCTATTACACATAATTGCTAAGAGGTGGGAAGCATGTGGAGATTTACACAAATAAGAAGAGTTGGCTTTTATGCCCCAACTTCCCCTACCTTTAAGGAGTCCCAAACTGGCTTACAATCACCTTCCCTTCCGCTCCCCACAACAAACACCTTGTGAGGTAGGTTGGGCTGAGAGAGTTCAGAGAGAACTGTGACTAGCCCAAGGTCACCCAGCAGGCTTCATGTGTAGGAGTGGGGAAACCTACCCTGTTCTCCACATGAACACATGAAACTGCCTTATACTAAATCAGACCCTTGGTCCAACTAAGTCAGTATTGTCTACTCAGACTGCTCTCCAGGGTCTCAGGCAGGGGTCTTTCACATCACCTAGTTGCCTAGTCCATTTCACTGGAGATGCTGGGGATTGAACTTGGGACCTTCTGCCTGCCAAGCAGATGCTCTACCACTGAGCCATGGCCCCTCCAGATTAGAGTTTGCCGCTCTTAACCTCTATACCACACTGGAAATGAGATGGGTAGGTATGGGCAATAGTAGGAAGGTCAGGGAAATTTGGGGACAGCACCCGGTGAAGGCGGAGTTTGGAAAGGGGTGGGAGCTGAAGTTGCCATTTTCTCCATGGGAACTGCTCCCTGTAATCTGGAGTTGAGGTGTAATTATGGGAGAACGCCAGGCCCCACCGGGAGGTTGGCAACCCTGGACTGTTCATCCAACTATAGCTCCCAGACTTTGGAACTCCCTGCTGTAGGGAACTCATCTTGCCTTTTGTTTCTGCCATTCCAGAGACCTAACAAAGCTGTTTCATTTCTGAGGGCAATTTGTGGTAGATGAACGCAATCCTTTTTCTTCTCTTCTACACCTTTTTTTAGTTAGGCTGAATTGATTTTCTGAAATGGCTGTGATTGATCTTTTTCCTTTGTTGATTCTCCCTGATTTTTTTTTACGGCTGATTGCAGGTTTGATTGCTTCTATTAGTACATTGTTAGTTGGTTTTTTTCCTGGTTGACCGCCACTGTGCTGCTGCTGTTTTTGCTGTTGTTACAGTTGTCATATTTCGTATTGGTCTGTCACACTGATTCATTTGGAAGACACCTTGAGTGCTATTCTTAGGAGAAAGGCAGGGGTATAAAGCTTTAAATAATAAAACTCACTCTCCTGTTATGCCAGCAGATTTCTCAGTTGGGTGGGGGTGTCATCTAGGCATCGATTGAAAGTGGTTATCTCTTCTTCCTATAGCTCCTTGAATGCAAGGGAGGAGATTTATCCATGGAAACCAGATTCCATGGGGTTACCTTCCTGTTACTTACTATTAGTTAGATATTTATACCCCACTTCCCCGCCAATGGAGACCCAAAACAGCTGACAATGTCTTTTACTCTTCCCGTTTTAATCTTTAATGTGTTATAGAAGAAGAAGAAGAAGAGTTGGTTTTTATATGCCGACTTTCTCTACCACTTAAGGGAGATTCAATCCGGCTTACAATCACTTTCCCCTCCCCACAACAGACATCCTGTGAGGTAGGTGAGGCTGAGAGAATGTGACTTGCCCAAGGTCACCCAGCTGGCTTCATGAGAGGAATGGGGAAACAAATCCAGTTCACCAGATTATCCTCTGCCGCTCATGTAAAGGAGTGGGGAATCAAACCCAGTTCTCCACCCTGAGCCCTGCTTTGGCAGGGGGAAATATAAATTATTATTATTATTATTATTATTATTATTATTATTATTATTATTATTATTATTATTATTATTATTATTATTATTCCATTTTATCTTCACAACATCTCAGACAAGCCGGTTAAGCTGAGAAAGAGTGACTGGGCCAAAGTCACCCAGCAAGCTTCTAGATAGGGTTGCCATCCCCCTACTGGGGGTGGAGGATTCCCCATTCCAAGCCCCCTCTCCTGGTGCCATTCAGCTGGCTGGCAGGGAAACCTATTAGCTACAAAGGGAGACCAGTGTTGTTGAGTTGACATCACTTCTGAAAGTGATGTCTTACATTACATTGGCGATGATTGCAGGGATGCTCTGGTATTTGGGGATGCTCTGGAATATGGTATTTACAGAAATTCTTTCATAAAAATGGCTTTGATGGTGCTTGTGGAAGTGACATCAACACGTCGATGCCAGCCTCTCATTGCAGCTGGTGAGTTCCCCCCACTCCCTACCCATCCCACTGGTTGCCAGGGCGTACCTGGCAACCCTACTTTCAGGGCAGAGTGGGCTATCCATATCTCAACTAATAGGGTTGCCAGCTCCAGGTTGGGAAATTACTGGAGATTTTAGGATGGTGTCTGGGGGGCAGGCCTTGTTACCTTAAATAGGCAGTCTCTACTTTTGCTGGGGGAATTAGCTAAGAAGACAAGCAGCAAGAGGGGGTAACTGGGATCTAAAACCTGTGTAAACCAGGATAGTCCCGGGAGAAACTATTCAATGAGCAAGCAGTTGCATGATTAAAATTGGTTTTATTAAATGATAAAATAATAAGGAATATACTTTCAAGCAATGGACATACACACACAAATTGTACAAGAGCTAAAAGAAAAGGGGTGGAAGTTGGACAGGGTTTCAGAGGGGGGTGATACTTACCAGTCTTGAAGGGATATCCAGGGAAAGCAGCGCTGAAGAAGGAAACGGCCAGTGTTTCCAGGAGCGAAGGAAAGAGCCCACATGCAAGTGAGGGTATATGCATGGATCCAAGACACACACACACAATGAATGGGCAAAGGACCAATATTTATACCCCAAAATGGGTCCTGAGGCAGTATGAGGTAAGCTGGCAGGAAAGCCAGAGACAAAGAATTGATTGCTTTTCCGGGGTCTCAACAAAAAGTTAGGAGAGGCGTGATATGTTGACAGGATCCAAGAGAATGCCTGGGCTATTCTCCTGAACACTGATTGATTGCCCAGATGGGTGCAGATAGGATAATTAATGGTCTGCTTGGAAAGCTGATTCAGTCACCTTAAGGTGATACAATGGAGATTAGCTGGCCCCATTGTGCAGCCAGGCACCCCTTCAACCAGGGAGAAAGCACAGCTGCCCAAGGCAGACACAGAAGATGGATCCCAAAACTCTCGGAGAGGCATCCATTTTGTGTGGAGCAGTGTCTTGCTCTTATGCCAGTCTTTGGCCCCCATGCCTTTTTGGCACCCCTTAGCGGGAGGAGGGATCCAGCTGCTTACAGCCTCAGCCGGATATAATGCCATGAAGTCCCCCTCCGCAGCAGCCATTTTCTCTGAGGGGACAGATCTCTGTTGTCTGGAGTTCAGTTGTAATTCCAGGAGATTTCCACGTCCCATCTGGATGTTGGCAACCCGGTCAACTAATGTTGACAAGCCCTGAAACAACTTCCAGATAGAAGCCTTCAGACTGGGTAGCTTTTGCCCAGGATGTTCTTATCTAGTTGTTGCTTTGCCAGACTGCTATTCTGCCCAGCCAAGTCCGTACCAAAAATACATACAGCAAATTATTAATCCTTAAACTGCAGCCTCAAGCAAATGTACTTGGCTGGGTGATGGTGGGGCTGAGGAACAGCAGTGCCGATCCATGACACTGGGAAATGTTGGAGCAACCACACTCTTTCCAACTGCTAAACTAGCCAGTGATGGAGGCTAATAGTCCAAAACATTGTGATCCAAAATATATAGCCAGCCATACTGAGTGCTGCCCATGGCTTTGAAGCCACACCATAGCGGTCTCTTTGTGCAGCTCCAGTCTTCAATGAGCCAAATTCAAATGATTCCAAATTTCCTTACACACAGGGGTGGCTTAATAGCAACTCATTAACTGCCTAGGACCTGCAAGGTCCCAGACCTTATATCCTTGATCGTAGTGAAAAGTGACTCTATCATTCACTAACAGTTAGATCAATAACCACAACATACATTTCAACATACTTTAATTCTGTTATGTGTTCAAAAGGTTTTGATAGTCCTGGATGATTAACTGCCCATTCCTGAGAAATGGGCCAAAAGAGGATAGGAGGCGGGGTGACCTCGCCGGCAGCGTAAGGGCGTGTAATCGCGTGATTACATGCACTTATGCTGGTGGCGAGGCCAGTCCTGGCGGTGGCAGAGCGGGACTGCACCTCCCCCCTCCGCCGGCGCGGCCTCTCCATGGAACAGGCCACAGTGTAGAGAGGCCACGCTGGGGCAGGGGGGCATTCCGGGGGCGTCCCAGGGGGAGGAGCCGCCGGTTAGGTGGCTTCCTATCCCGTTTTGGCCCTGGCCGCCGCCGCCGGGAACAGCATTGCTGCACCTGCTTTTGAGCAGGTGCAGCCTCACTGTTCCCTAACAAAAAGCCGCTGTGCCTCTTCCCCACCGTCTCCATACACCGTCAGCTTAGGAATGGGCTGTATCTGTCACAAAATGTTCTGCAAAAATGAGAGGAAGTAAAGGAAGATGCCTCCAAAATGAGCAAATGCTCCAGTTTCTCTGTAGTGTAAGGTTGTTCTAATTGTCCCTCCTTCAACTTAAGGTGGCCTGCTTGGCATCTACTAAAGCCCATTCCTTTCCAATGGTGGCTCCCACTTGTGGAACAGATTCTTGAGGCGTTGAAGGGGGCACCATCTTTGAAACATTTTAGAAGGCAAGGCCATTTTGGTTGTGAGGGGATTGAAGCCGCAGCCATTCTCTTTGGGAGGAGTGTTAAAGGGATTTTGTTGTATTTTGTATGTTTTTAATCTAGGAATTGTAAGCTGCCATGAGCTACATGAGACAGAGCAGGATATAAATATGTTAATTAAAAAAGAGTCATCAAATGTTGTGGACCCAGCTCCCAGCGTGGTGTAGTGGTTAAGAGCGGTGATTTGGAACCGTGGACTCTGATCTGGAGAACTGGGTTTGATTCCCCACTCCTCCACATGAGCAGTGGATGCTAATCTGGTGAACCAGGTTGGTTTCCTCACTCCTCCACATGAAACCAGCTGGGTGACCCTGGGCTAGTCACAGTTCTCTCAGAGCCCTCTCAGAGCTCTCTCAGAGCTCTCTCATCCATTTGTGGATGTCAGGAGTCAATACTAGTGAATGTGGAACCCCCCCCACACACACACACACACATACATGCATGTCCAAAAATGCTAGGGTTCTTTATTTAACCTGTTACACATTGGCTGGAAGGATATAATTTAATATCTTTAGAGATGGACGAGATCTTTAATCCTAAAATATCTTCCCTTCTCCTTGAACAATTCATAATCACCATCTCAAAGTGCACTCAGGGATCATCCTTGCATAATTTGTGGAACAAAGGAATGCCACAGAAGAAATGGACTCTTATGAAAAAAAAGGTCCTCAAAAATCTGGCTCCTGCTCTGGAATGCAGTGATCAAAATCCCAGAGTCTTGACCAAAAAAGCATAACCTTATACAGTTTTAGCCTGTAACAGACTTTTCAAAGTTATTGCCATCTTCGCCTGGGGAATACATGTGCTAGAGGTCATGACTTCTTGAACTTTCAAGTCATTCTTTGCACCCAGCAAGGATTCCTCAAAAAAGCCAGTGCACGCTACTGAAGTGACAAGCAATCTCCATCAGCCCACAAGTATAATATTTCATTCTTGTCTTCTTCAGTACATTTTTCTAAGGTTTACGAGAGCATATGAGCAGGCAGATGGCACAGAGCAAGTGTCACCCGAAACGAGAGAGGGAGAGCACCGAAATACTAAAGGATAAATAAATTAGGTTCGCACAAGTGTGCGCCGCAAACGTTACGGTATAAGGAAAGAGAAAGAGAAGGAAAGACTACTGAGCAGCATTATGCTTGCTTGATGCTATTAGAGACCAGGGGCTTAAAACGCACAGACTTGGCCGAAAGATGCCTCTGCATACCAGATGCTGTGGACATACAACAGGAGAGCTTGCCAACTTCCCAGGGGTGTCCTGATGGGCACTGTTGGAAACGGAATGCCTGATTAAGTGGACCTCTGTCTGCAGGACTCGTATGTTCTTGTTTATTGCAGCCAGTAAAGATACTATACCAAATACTCTAATATATTGCTAAGACTCTAGAGCAGTGGTTCCCAGAGTTGGCAGTGCCACCCCCTTGGGGGCAGTGGGATTACCTGGGTGGGCACTAAGAGGCAAGGGGCCACGGGGGGGGGGCAGAGGTGGGCCCCTTCAACTGTGTTGTTCGCTAATTTACAATAGATCAAGCTATGGCACCATGCTGGCAAATTTGGTGGAAACTATCAGAATTTTTTCCCCCAGACTTTGAAGAGCTGGTACCACTGGATCAAGTTCATCAGCTTTGTTTAATACATTTCATCTAAAAAGTTTTAATTTGATTTTGAATAGATGTGCAATTAATTGTTATTGTTTTGAAATGTTATTGGTATTGTTTTTAGTATGTCATGCAAACCCCTATTTTGAATAATGCTTTTTAAAGGATAGGGGGCTCTGGAGTTGAGTTTGTGGAACCAAGGGGGTGGTGGACCGAAAACTTTGGGAACCACTGCTCTAGCGGAAAATGCTGAATATTCCAAAACGGTGATGAGCTGTAAAGTAGAGGCACCTGGCAGGAGCATGGTGTAGTGGTTAAGAGCAGTGGTTTGGAGCGGTAGACTCTAATCTGGAGAACCAAGTTTGATTCCCCACTCCTCCACATGAGCGGCGGAGGCTAATCTGGTGAACTGGATTTGTTTCCCCTCTCCTACATATGAAGCCAGCTGGGTGACCTTGGGTAAGTACCAGCTCTGTTAGAACTCTCTCAGCCTCCTCCTCTTCCTCTTCCTCTTCCTCTTCCTCTTCTTCTTGTAAATGGGATCATGATATTAGCCAGAACACCAATTCTGAAGTCTGCAGATGCTGTAGACTGGGAGTAGACAATAGAACTGAGCTTCACTGGGGTATCTTCATGGATGATGAAACAGAATTTTGGTCAAAGCCGGCTATGGTCTGGTCCAACAAAGATGGCTTAACGGTACCGATCCATCTGACCTTGTTGTGCTAGACAATGCATAGCTTTGATATTATCTCACCTTCTGAGTCATGAGAAGAAGGCTGATGTTTGAGTTATCTCATCTGTTGTTATCCAGGATAGAAGTGTCACATCATGATGACCTTCTGATACCCAAGGAGGAGGCTGTCTAATGACTATGACTATCAGAAATTGGAGCAAACAACAAACAAACTGTGTACCTAACTAAAGAGAACTCAGACACACAAAAAAGGGGGACCAATGGTATAATTTTAGCAACACCTTAGCTTCTGTGTACTCTCATATTTCATAATTAAATAATCAAAACATGCCAACTTTGATCTCATATATTATTCAATAGTCTTGACTGAACAGTTCTTCTAGCAGTGAGGTTTAGTTGATACAACTAAGATAACTGAATGTTTTTTTGCAATGGGTCAATTTCTGGTGGTTATTATGCACCCGTCGGCCCTGGTTAGTATTTGGATGGGAGACCACAAAGGAAGTCCAGGGTCGTTATGCAGAGGAAGGCAATGGCAAACCACCTCTGCTAGTCACTTGCCTTGAAAACCCTACTGGGGTTGCTATAAGTCAGCTGTGTCTTGATGGCACTTTACACACACATACATTATGCACCCACTCAGAAGTGTTACAAGTCACATGAACTCACATGAAGCTGCCTTATACCAAATCAGACCCTTGGTCCATCAAAGTCAGTATTGTCTACTCAGACCAGCAGCGGCTCTCCAGGGTCTCAGGCAGAGGTCTTTCCCATCACCTGCTCGCCTAGTCCCTTTAACTGGAGATCCCGGGGATTGAACCTGGGACCTTCTGCATGTCAAGCAGATGCTCTACCACTGAGCCACAGCCCCTTCCCAAGTCTTCTTATCATCTTAAAGAATGTGCCATCATATTTGGGATTGGTTCATGCAAACCACCTGCACCCTTTTGCTAATTGTATCCATACTATTTTTCTACTATCCATTCAATTGAAATACCTCAAATATTACCCCCACCTCTGCTGGTTATATACCGAATAAAGGTTGTCTGTCTGTCTACTACCCCCACCTAAGCAGGAGCCCCCAAATTCAGCTCAAAAATGCTACTTTAAGTGAAATTTCATGGCAACTGTAATTCAGAATAACCATAAGGTGAAGAAAATAACAACATCAACTATGGGGAAGGCTACTCTAGACCTGGTTCTGCCAAATAACAAATTAATGGTTGAAATTATTGTTCTAATGAAGCTAAGAACAGAGAATAACAAAATGAAGACAATTACCTTTAAGAAAGTTGGAATCCAGATAACTGGAAAATAAAATGGGAAAAATGGGAAATAAAATGTGGTAAATTATTCTAGTTGTTTGCTTTGCTTTGTGGCTGTTTTTATTTAAATTATATATTTGTATTTGGGTTCGCATAGGGGTATAAAACAGTAAAAATACTCAAATATTTATCATGTTCTGGTCTTTCTGTTGTGCTAAATAAGAGAAGGCTATACCAGTATTTTAGATCCAAATGTAGGGTTGCCAACCACCAGGTACTAGCTGGAGATCTCCTGCTATTACAACTGATAATAGTTCACCTGGAGAAAATAGCCACTTTGGCAATTGGACTCTATGGCATTGAAGTCCCTCCCCTACCCAAACCCTGCCCTCCTCAAGCTCCGCCCCAAAAACCTCCTGCCGGTGACAAAGGGGGACCTGGCAACCCTATCCAAATATGATTTTTTTTTTGTCATGGGACTACTACTATGAACCATTACAACATATTGACCACTGATAGTTGTGTAGCCAATACCCCCCATGACAGGAATCCTTCCTCATACAAATAATTCACTTCAATGAGAATCGTTCTGAATCCTGAAATGGTTGCTGAATGAGCAATACCCTCCAATATGTTTGTGGATGGTTCTCTGTCCTTTATTTTGACTACTGCATCTTACTACAGAAAACACATAAGCAATCAATGAAAATACAACCAAGCTCCTTTGCAAATTGAACAAAATAACACTGTTGCAACAGTAACGCTATGGTGAATTCAGATGTTCTTTTCAGCTTGTACTACACGTACCATAATCAATTGCTTCCACAAGAACAGAATATAATAGGCTCTTAATGGGTTATTTTGGAGTGTTCTCATAGAGTCCCATTTGCATTAAATATTTCTCTTTCTTCCTTGCTTCCAATTATTTTTAATAGAGACTCAAGGAGCTAAAGCAGAGAGAGTTTGCGCGAAATGTCGCCTCCAAATCGAGAAAAGATGAAAGGAAACAGGAGAAGGCTCTTCAACGATTGCACAAGTTAGCCGAACTCCGGAAAGAAGCTGCATGGTGAGTGGGGCATTATGGGAAGGTAAACAGAGCTGGAAAGGGGAGGAGCTATCTCGGGCCCCGTGAAAAATGACAATTAAGATCTCAAGTCAGCAAAAAGTGAATGCATGTCCATGGCCCTCTCTGAGCTGTATGTGCCAATTAGATTTGGCCCTCCACAAAGAACTAAACGGTTAACATGACTTGCATTGGAGTTCAATGACAAGTATTTTAGGTAAAAATATATATCCTATATATATTTGATAAAGGCAAGCCTAGCGGAGGAGCCCATTAGGGAACCAGGTCAGGCATTTGAAGCTTGGCAAAACTTCATTGATGAGGAAAGCACAAACCATGCTTCCATTAGTTAACTCAGTGGTGCCATGCTATTCTCATGGAGAGCCAGAGTGGTGTAGTGGTTAAGAGCGGTGGTTTGGAGCGGTGGACTCTGATCTGGAGAGCCGCGTTTGATTCCCCATGAGTGACAGACACTAAATGGTGAAGCGGGTTGGTTTCCCCACTCCTTCACATGAAGCCAGCTGGGTGACCTTGGATTAGTCACAGCTCTCTCAGCCTCCCTCGCCCACCTCACAGGGTGTCTGTTGTGGGGAGGGGAAAGGAAGGTGATTGTAAGCCAGTTTGATTCTGCCGTAAGTGGTAGAGAAAGTAGGCATATAAAAACCAACTCTTCTTCATCATCTCCAGCTCCTCTTCTAAAGCATAGGTCCTGTGGCCATTCTGGCTGTAATCTATGATTACAATGCAAGCTCAAATGCTTGGAAATGAACGAACGGAGTTCCTTTAGCTGCAGTGCGGCTAAATCCATTGAAAT
Source organism: Euleptes europaea (assembly GCF_029931775.1). Classification (NCBI taxonomy): domain Eukaryota; kingdom Metazoa; phylum Chordata; class Lepidosauria; order Squamata; family Sphaerodactylidae; genus Euleptes; species Euleptes europaea. Next base: position 46,095,060 of record NC_079326.1, read on the forward strand.
CCCAGAACTCTGATTCAGCTTGTTGCAGACGGGGCGCACATGGTTATTTCCCCTCCTACTCCTCAGGCCTTTGTAACCTTTAAATAACTCACAGCTAGAGGTTGGTATCCAACTCCCCACGCTGTGCTAATGATCATATTATACCTAATGGTATATTTATTAATGGTGTGCTGCAGAGAGGGTGAAGGACAATGGATCAGCCTATGTGTAAACATATCTGAAATTGCAAGCTGGACCCCTGGGGTATTGTATACATTTAGAGACTGCTATAAATGTTTTAGAAATACAGCTAAAGAACAATGCACGCTACATCAGAAAAAACACAAACCTGTCTGGGAGAGGGTTGCTGTGCTGAGGGTAACTCTTTCAAAGACCCTGGGGGGTTCCATACTTATCCTCCCTCAACAACTTGCATATCAAGGAAGAAGTGTTTAAAAGTCATTACAAAATTGCTTTAAACCCAACATGCATCCTGAGAATTTTCTTTAAAACATAGGGTAGTGAGCTGCAAACTGTGCAATGCTAAGCCGAGGGGGGGTTGGGTTTTTTTGTGTGTGTTTTGTCGTCATGTAGGGTTGCCAGGTGGGTGGTGTTGGCGGGCAATTGCCAACCCACCCATCTGATCTGGGGGTCGTGGCTGTGTGCGCATATGGGCGCGCGCACACAATGGCGGCACTTCTGGTTTTACTTGCAGAAGCACCGCATCACTGGGGCTGCTTTTGCACTCAAACCGGGGGCGAAGAGGGACCTGGCAACCCTACCTCCACATGAGCAGTGGACTCTAATCTGGTGAACCGGGTCGGTTTCCCCACTCCTTCACATGAAGCCTGCTGGGTGACCTTGGGCCAGTCACAGTGCTCTCAGAACTCTTTCAGCCCCACCTACCTCACTGGGTGTCTGTTGTGGGGAGGGGAAGGAAAGGCAATTGTAAGCCACTTTGAGACTCCTTAAAAGGTAGAGAAAAAGTGGGGTATAAAAACCACCTTCTTTATATTATAGAAGTGTGCTTGTGTGTATACAGAATCTTTGGAATCATTTCAGGTTGTCTGCCTTCCTCTGAAAAAAAAAAGTCCTTTTCCCAAGCAAAAGCCAACTTGTTTTTAGGGTTGCCAACCTCCAGGTACTAGCTGGAGATCACCTGCTATTACAAATGACCTCCAGCCAATAGAGATCAGTTCACCTGGAGAAAATGGCCGCTTTGGCAATTGGACTCTATGGCATTGAAGTCCCTTACCTCCCCAAACCCTGCCCTCCTCAGGCTCCGCCCAAAAACTCTCCCACCGGTGGCAAAAAGGGACTTGGCAAAACCATCTTTGAGCCACAAGGCCAGTTTTCACAAAAGGGCTTCCTTACCCCCACCACTACTCAGATATCTCTTCCTGAAAAATGCAGGCATAGTTCACCAAGCTGAACCAAGCTGAAGGCTGAAGGGAGTCTGCCAGAGTTCAATCTGGAAATCTTTTGAGGCCTAGCAAGCTGGTATCTGTCACGGTGTGCTGCCCTGAGCCACTTGGGGGATGGGCAGGACAAAACATGGTAGAAGGATCTCTTCTAAGGTATCGGAGAGCTGCAGTCAGTCACAAATGCAGAATTCCACCTAAAGTGAAATGTGAGGCAAACTTGGAGTCCTTCTCCAAAGACTCCTTCTGAAGAACCTTCAAGTGAAGCAAAAATAATGTTGATTAATTGCAATGATTACACTTCAGAATCACTTTGGTAGGGAAATTGCCACTCTTTGCTTCCTGCTGTTCTTTCACTCTTTGAAATAAAATGCAACGAAACATATTGCTCCTCATACAACAAAATGCAATCCAACTCTTTTGACCAAGATACAATTTATACCAGCATTGTCCCCCAAATATTCTCATGCATGATACATTTCCAGTGTTGGGCTGCCAACCTCCAGTTGGTGGATGGATAGGACAAAAAGAGTCTAATACCCATGTATATAATACCATATTTCTTCTTCAAAAAATATTGACATAACCACAATAAGACATCAATACTAACTGCTTATCCTAAAGACTCAGTGCTAGTACTGGGCGTAGAAGGAACCTATGCCACAGCAATTAGCATGTTGGTTTCTGTACTCCCCAGTTCCTCCATTACATAGATTCAAGGGTAACAAAGAGAAGTCCCAAAGAAGAAAGGGGGCAGCAAATGGCTTATACCAGGGGTGTCAAACTCATTAGTTACAAGGGCCAGATATGACCTAAATGTCACTTGGTTGGGCCAGGCCATGTAGGGTTGCCAGGTCCCTCTTTGCCACTGGCAGGAGGTTTTGGTGTGGAGCTGAAGGAGGGCAGGGTTTGGGGAAGGGAGGCAATTTAATGCCATAGAGTCCAACTGCCAAAGAGGCCATTTTCTCCAGGTGAACTGATCTCAATCGGCTGGAGATCAGTTGTAGTAGCAGGAAATATCCAGCTAGTACCTGGAGGTTGGCAACCCTAAGGCCATGCCTCACCAGCCCAGACTGGGACTGTGGCAGGTGGCCGACTCAGCAGGTGAGACAGCAAAGAGTTCACCAGCCCAGATGGAGAATAGGGGGTTGCTTCCTCAGCTGGTTCAAGGGCAAGAAAAGAGCTCTCAAGGGGCCAGGTCAGCCCAAGGGCCATATGTTTGACACCCTGGCCTTATGAGCTTTCATCAGAAGCCTTTCTATCTATGATAGCAACTAAGGATTCTTAGCAACCCCTTTGTAGCAAGTAGCACTCAGCTGAGCTCAAGGAAAGTCTTGCAAGAAGTGTTTCAGTGTAATTCCAAGAACACTCTCCTGGGATTAAGCCCTGTTGATTTGAGCATAAGGTTGCCAACCTCCAGTTGTGGCCTGACGATCTCCTAGAGTTACAACCGATCTCCAGATAGCAGAGATCAGGGCCCCTGGAGAAAATGGCTGCTTTGGAGGGTGGACTCTGTGGCAATCTACAGAGCTGAGGTCCATCCCCTCCCGTAACCCCACCCACTCCAGCTCCACCCCAAAGTCTCCAGGAATTTCCTAATGCAAAGTGGGCAACCCTATTTGAGCATCTTCTAGGAAGTGCCACCGTATGTATGTTCGTTGCCAATAAAATATTAGGGCTGTGATGTGGAAAAGATACATTGTTGCATTGGTAGCTATATATGTCGCATACCTCTGAACTACCTTCAAATTACATTGATAGAAAAATGTGCTTTGTTTTGTTTTAGTGCACCAGGGAGCGGCCCTATGTTCAGATCCACCACAGTAACAGTCCGAGACCACTGTAATGAAATCCTTGTCGACTCTGCTAAAAAAGAACAAGAATTTGACTTCGCGTATTTGCACAAGTCAAAAGCTCCTGGAGATGTTACCTCTGTTGCTGCATCCACACCCGAAGCTGCAAAAAACAGTAAGCAAGATGCTAACAAACTTGGGGATCAAATGCTGGGACTCCATGGACAGAAGGTGGGGTTCTCTTTTGCTTTTCCCAAGAAAGCATCAGTCAAGCTTGAATCCTCAGCAGCTGCCTTTTATGACTACAATGACGAAACATCGGCTGAGCATGGGCTTAGCAGAAGAAGTCGATTTGTTCCTGGGCTTTCGGTTTCATCAGCTGAAGAAAGCATTCTGAATGCTGAGGAAAATCCTAACTCTGTTGCTCCACTAATGGAAAAACACAATGAGAAAACAGAACCCACTCCGCTGCAGGACTCCAAGGAACCATCTGTCGAGGAGAACGCAGTGCAAGAGGCCACTGAATTACGGTCCCCTATTTCTCATTCAAAAGAACCTGAGCCTAGCAGTCTGGAAAGCTTTTGCGTTAATGTGGATTCAACGGCCTTGCCTGATGAAACGTCCAGAGATGCCCTGGGGAGCCAAGCTCTCCCTGCTGAAAACAATAGTGACGAGCACATAGGAAATAAATGCACAGGTCTCCCCGTCAATGAAGCTTGTTTTTCGCAGCAGGAGACGCAGGAAGGAAATGATCAGAACATTAGCAGCGATTCACTCGCTGCTGAAGATGAAATTAAAAAATCCTTGTCTGATGGACCGATTCCAGGATATCCTGAAGAGGAAACGATAGCTCTGCCTTGTAAACAAGATTCACATAAAAGATCTTGCGAGCCATTTGTTCCTGTGCTTAACAAACATGGATCCACCATTCTTCAGTGGCCATCTGAAATGTTAATTTACACCAGCACAGAGCCATCTATTTCATATAGCTGCAATCCTTTATGTTTTGACTTCAGATCATCAAGAGCCAGCGAAAGCCTAGAGAAAAATAAACCTCAGACAAATATGCCTAATTCTCCTCATAAGACTGATTCCAGCCAGGGCTCAGTTAGAGATTATATGCATAAATCTCATTTGGTACATGCTGATAGTGTCACTGACACTAATGCACATCCATGTAACCATGCGACACCAATTCCGATGGATGTTTCCTCAGCTGGAGGTTGGAATTCTGGGAAAAGCCAGGATGAATTGTCCTTAGATGCCTTTTGCGAGACTGAAGAGAAAGAAAAACACCACAGTCTCCCAAAAGAGCTGCAGGAGGACTCATCTACTGATGAACAACAAAGCAAAAAGTGGATCAAAAGGACACATGAAAAGTGTTCTCATAAAACTCGGAAGAGGAAAAGGAGGAGAAAGCTATGCTATCACCACCATCAGGCCACTACCAAGGTGGATACTGGTATTTCTCCAGCACCTGAAGAACAAAATAATTGTCTTGATGCTAAGAAACATCAGCATCTTCCTGGTCCTATGGAACAAGGTATGGGTGAAACTGGACTGGAGGAAACAGTTGCTGAAATGTCAGAACAGTCACATGAATCTCCTGGGACTGAGAATAGTGATAACTGTGAAACCATATCTATGTCTTCGCAGGACCACGGTAACCAAAGTCCACACCCAGCTTGGAATGCAAAAGATAACAGGGACTATTGTATTAACTCTAAAAATCTGTGCAGAAGGAGCAAGCCAGTTTCTCACAGACAATCAAATAAACCAGGATTGAATTCTGAAAGATGCAGCTCAGTGTGTTCTAGATCCCTTTGTAGCTGGAGTAGCAAAAGATCCAGCAGTAGCCCATATCACAAACATTTAGGCCATTATCCCGATGAGAAATGCACAAATCACACACAGCCCATAAAGAGAGCCTATAATTCTCTCACAGACGAGCCGGATTTTTTTCGCCAGAAACGAAGGCATCATACGCACTCTTTTTCATCTGATGAAAGTTCAAATGCACAGACCTGGCTATCAGAAGAAAATGTTCCGCACACATACAGTTGTAGAGCATCTTGCAAGCAGAAACGGAAACGAAGGCGAAAGAGAACAAGAACTCATCATCCATTTATAGAGAGGCTGCCAAGAAAGAATATCAGTGTACAGCCTCCAAAAGGAGTCTCCCTGTTCAACAACACTTCTAACATATCAACTGAAGATACCACAGAAAAAAAAAATTTGCCTTTCAGGACTGATTATGCAAACAGTACGGAAGAAACAATACAGCCAATAGAATGCCAACCAGCACCACAGCCTGAGCAATTGCTTCCGCTAGAAAACAGCCAAGGCTCAAACTGTTCTGTTACAAGGAGCACTCAATATCTGGAAGAATCCACATGTTCTACTTCTCCCGTTATCAAACAGAGTGCCCTGGCAGCAACAAACTCCACGAACGTGCTGGAAGAGGCAGAGAAACATGAAAATGTGAGTGTTCCTGGCAGTCAACCTCCTCAAAAAGTGCCCAGCATCGAAAGAAGTCTGGACCAACCTTCCCCTAAGTCATATCTGTGCCACTACGAAGTGGCAGAGACCATACCACCAGAAAAACGTCACCCGTCAGCCAATGAGTGGCTGCTGTATAATCCAGGTATATTTAATTCCCCGCCTCCTTTGCCCTTTAAAGAAGCACATATAAACAGTCATGCTTTCTTGGCCAATGAGCAGATCCTCACCCCGTTCGCCTTACCTGAACATGCATTGCTCTTGCCCCCCGAAAACCACGACAAATTCAAAGACCTTCAATGTGAGGCCTACCACCAGATCTTCCAGCAAAACATATTAGCTAATAAGATGAAGCTGAGCTTCCCTCCGGCTGCGTTCCCACCTTCGAATCCTCCTCTGCAGCCCTTGCCCTTGCAGCAGCCCCTGTGTTCTACCTCTGTCACCACAATCCATCACACTGTTTTGCAACAGCATGCGGCAGCGGCAGCTGCCGCCGCCGCCAGTACATTTAAGGTCCTTCAGCCTCATCAGCAGTTCCTTTCCCAAGTCCCCACTCTTTCACGAGCGCCTTTACCTCACTTGTCAGTTGGGCCAAGACTTTGTCCCGCAGGCCACACAACCATCATTGGTCCACCCCAGCTGCCGTTCATTCCAGCTTCCGTCCTCCACCCCAATCACTTGGCTTTCCCCCCGTTACCCCATGCACTGTTTCCGTCGCTCCTGTCACCGCACCCGGCAGTCATTCCTTTGCAGCCCCTCTTCTGAGCTTCATGCTTACCAGATACAATGGGAAAGTGTGTGTTCAGTGGAATAGATACATACATGACCAGCACCATTCATTGGATACTTTGACAAATCAATGAACTACGATTAAGGGGTTACAAGAGCCTTCCTATCTGGGAGATATTTGCTATCAGTGCAAACAATGCAAACATTTATATGTAAAGTGCAAATTCATATTACAATTAAAGCACTGAACTGGTACTAATACAACAGATATATATAGATATATATATATATAGATATGTATGTATGTATGAAGATCATGTCCTAAAATATATAAACATGTATATAAAATATATTTATAGTACTGTACGTTATGTTATAAAGTATGCTCCTGGGTTGTTGTTGTTTTTTAAATTCTACTTGTGTACTTGCACCTAAGTCATGTTTAGATAAAACTGATGCACTATGTTTTGTATGACATTCCCTTATCACCATAAATCTAGTGAGAAACTCTCTTGCAATAAATTTCTTTTTGTTACGAATTTAACGATATTAAAACAAATATATCTCTATATCGTTTGCCGTTAGCCTCCCATACCTTCGTTTTGTACCATTTAAATCTTAAGTTCTTCTCCACTTGGGTCATCGACTTTCCCAGCCTTCTGTGATGTATCACCTAGGCACAGAAGCTAAAACCTTCAGGGAATTCATCGTACTGAGAAGAGGGCAAAGGGTAATAGATCTGATTGTCTTAGCAACCCAACAAATCTTGCCCGTTTGCAGCGTGTGTCCAAACTGCTGACTCTAGAAACAAGAAAGTGAGAAACAAAAACCTGCCTCCTCTTTGGTGTACGGCTGTGGAAAAACGCGCTCGAAAAGCTCAGTTGTAGTTAAGGAGGATGTCGAATTTTGCAACCCTGTGAATTCCAACTCGAAACGACCCCGTTTGGCTTTCGCTTCTCCTGAATGCAAATTGAACCCACAAGTTTTATGCCTCTTTCTGTTTCATGTTAAACTTATGCAATTGTTAAGGGTTTTTTTTTGGGGGGGGGAGGTTTCGATGACCTGTAGTTGGTGTAAAAGTGACATTAAAAAGGCGTAAAAGGTTAAGATTACCAGCTCTGAAAATGAGCTAAATGAAAAAAGTTGCAACGACAACATTTTAAAGCAAAAAGGAATGGTAAAGGGCATGTTTGTGCATCCTTGGTTGTGCAGACTCAGATCAAGCAACCTGACACCTGGTCTTTCACGTATAGCCAATGGAATAACCTGCCACTATCCAGTGAACTGCTACTGCTCATCCTAGTGCCAGAATCGGCAGCACCACCAACTGTTTACTGCTTTCTACCCACTAATGCACTGACCTTGTCAGATCTGAGTAGCAAAGCAGGGTCAGCCCTGGTTAGTACTTGGTTGGGATACCAGTATGGAAGTCAAGGATTGCTACACAGAGGCAGGCAGTAGCCAACCACCTCTGATGACTCTTGCCTTGAATACACTACAAGGTCGCCACATGTGGGCTGCAACTTAGAATCATGGAAATATAGAGTTGAAAGGGACTTCCAGAGTCATCTAGTCCAACCCCCTGCACAATGCAGGAAATTTACAACTACCACCCACACTCTCAGTGACCCATGCTTCATGCCCAGAACATGGCAACCAAAACCCTTCCAGGATCCCTGGCCAATTTGGCCTGGAAGAAAATTGCTTCCTGACCCCAAAAGTGGTGATCGGCATTACCCTGGGTGTGTAAGAAAGAGCCACGAGAGCCAAGCACTGACTCATCCCTTCCTGCCCTACCTCTCATGATCTGTCTAAATTCACAGACTTAGCCTTGCTGTCAGATGGCCATCTAGCCTCTGCTTTAAAGCCTCCAAAGAAGGAGAGCCCAACACCTTATGGGGAAGCCTGTTCCACTGAGGAACCACTCTAACTATCAGGAAGTTCTTCCTAATGTTTAGCCGAAAACTCTTTTGATTGAATTTCAACCCATTGGTTCTGGTCTGACCTTCTGGGGCAACAGAAAATAATTCTGTACCATCCTCTATATGACAGCCCTTCAAGTACTTGAAGGTGATTATCATATCACCTTTCAGTCATCTCCTCTCCAGTCTAAAAATACCCAGCTCCTTCAGCCTTTCCTTATAGGACATGGTCTCCAGACCCCTCACCATCTTCCTTGTCCTCCTCTGGACATCTTGATGGCACTTTCCACCACCAACCACTGATAAACTGCATGCATACAGCAGCAAAGAGTGGAAATTGAAGATATGCCCACCAAGGTACATATACAATAGTTTTTTATGCATGGCTGTTTCACTCACCATCACCCATCCGACTTGGGTCTTTGTTTCAGAAGTCGCCTCACTCTGCCCCTGCATTTCCCTACATTTTCCCCACGTTTTCAGGGACCTGTTTTATCTCAAATTTGAAAACATGGGCAAAATGTGGGGAAATGCAGGGGCAGAGCGAGGTAACCTCTGACGGTTGGAAAAGGCATGCATAATCCAAACAAAGACCCAAAGTTGAGTGAAACAGCCATGCATAAAAGTCTAATGTCTGAGGAAGGGGATTTGCATGTCGCTTATCTAAAGTGGATTATGGGTGTACATGATTCTTAGGTTCATACCTGCAAGTTTTTCACTTGATCACTGTAATATTGACTGATATTTTACACGTGTGAATTAGTCATTATACGTATAATGGAACAAACAGAACTTTCATATAATCCCAAATGCAGTGCTTTCACATGTACCGTTGACACCATCAAGTGATGTAGACCCAGGTAGGCTCCATCCTTACACATTCTCATAGTCAACAAAGTGAATGTCAGCACCTGGCAGATCCAGATATCATCCTAGAGGCCACCACTGCAGATGGCACTTAATGTAAGCAACATAAAGATTTTTTCCTTAAGGGAATTTCCTTTCCTTTCTCCCTTAGAAACTCCTTGATTCATAAATCTTTAGCAGCATGATTCTGAATCTATTGTTTAAGGCAGGGGTGTCAAACATAAGGCCCACAGGCTGGATCTGGTCCCTTGAGAGCTCTTATCCAGCCCATGAACCAGCTGAGGAAGCCACACCCCCAACTCTAAATCTGGGCTGGCGAGGTATGGCCCAGCCGACCAAGTGACATTTATGACATATCCGGCGTTCTTAACAATGAGTTCGACACCGTTGGTTTAAGGGATATAAGGACTGACAAAAAAATTGCCACTGCCCATATAACCTTAGGATCGCTGTCACTTAATAAATAGGGTATTAGCTCAGACATGGAGTTACTAGTCCGATCTGTTAGAAGAAGAATAATATATCTTGATCTTAAATCCTCATAAAAACAACACTCCAGGAGCATGTGTGCTAGAGAATCAATAGAACCAGAAGGACACGGGAAGTTCCTTTCAGAATATGGTAGGTTCATGTGTTTACCTTGCATAACCATAGAAGGGTTAGCTTTCAATCTAGCAAGGAAAAAAAACTCTTAAGAAACAAGGAGCTGTCAAGAAATAGGGATAAGCAGGCAAGGGAATTTTAAGTGAACAGGACAAAGATCACATTCTGCTTTGACACTTGGGGGATGATGTGAAGAAACACTTGATGGATGTCTGGCAAACTTTTCAGTGTACCTTTTTTTTTTTTTTACTTTCAGGTTGGCAACAGCCAAGTGCTACCTAATTTCCAGTACTGGCGACAAAGCTAAAAACTGTCTATGCTAAATATCTGAGAATATGCCAATAAAGGTTGATTGCTTGATTGACAAAGCTAAAATGTGATATGGAGGAGACCAAGGGGAGCAGGCAGAGGGAAGTCTTTGATCTGGGTTGTGGGTTGGGCCTGTGGGGGAATGCTGCCAACTTGGAAGGCTTTAAGAGGGGAATGGACATGTTCATGGAGGAGAGAGCTATCCATGGCTATTAGTCAAGAGGGATACTAGTCATGATGCATACCTATTCTCTCCAGGATCAGAGGAGCATGTCTATTATATTAAGTGCTGTGGAACCCAGGCAGGAGAATGCTGCTGCAGTTGTCTTGTTTGTGGGCTTCCTAGAGGTACCTGGTTGGCCACTGTGTGAACAGACTGCTGGACTTTATGGGCCTTGCTCCGATACATCATGGCTTTTCTTATGTTCTTCTTTTTAATTTAAAAACAAATGTTTATTTTCTTTGTTTTTCTCTCTTTTTACAGTCTTTTAAATCCAGCTGACTGAAATTACCAGTTTTTGAAATATAATATGACCCCTTGGCGTAGACACTGACTGTTCTGAAGTCTTATTTTTCTAAACCCCAGGAATCCGGTCTTACACGATGAATTCAAAGTCTTTTCATTCTGATCCCCAATGCCAACATTTAGAACAGTTTAGTCAGAAATGTAAAACTTTTTTAAAAAATGTTGCTATTTCTTTCAACCACCTGGGTCCATAGATTTAATTAATCTTCAGACGGCAACGATCAACCTAAATTAGGTTATAGATTTTCTTAAATGGGTTCCCATTCCCAAAACAGCTATAGAAAAAATGATTGAAAAGTTAATATGCCCCCCCAAATGAGAAATGCACTTTCCCCTCCCCCCTCCTCTCATCCTGACCTTGGGAAAGGAGAGTTCTGACCAGACTGCATCCTGGAGGAATATAATTTCTCAGGCCATATGAACCATAAAATAATGTTCTAAATAGGATTTTCATTAACACTGAAAATTCATATTCTCTTGCAAGACAGCTTGTCAATAAGCAGTTAAATAGTCACAAACTGTAACAGCCCCTTCAGGGAAGGTACAGAGAAACCCCTGCTCGTAATCAAAAATAAAGAAAGTCTGATGGGAACCTGAAAGATGAACAAATATGGTTATTTCTGCAACAGCGCAATCCTGTGCAGACTTACTCCAGTCCAAGCCCATTAAAATGAATGGGCTTAGACTGGAGTGATTCTCCTTAGGATTGCACTGTAACATGCCCCATCCTAATGTCGTATTCAGCTGACTCGTGACCCATCAAGTCAGTACCAGGGTCGAGTGGGCTATGTTCACCTGGTACATCACAAGTTGTTAGGGTTGCCAGCTCCGAGTTGGGAAATACCTGGAGATTTTTGGGGCAGAGCCTGAAGAAGGCAGGGTTTGTGGACTTCAGTGCCATAGAGTCCAATTGCCAAAGCGGCCATTTTCTCCAGGGAAATTGATCTCTGTAGCCTGAAGATCAGTCATAATAGCGGGAGATCTCCGGCCACTACCCGTAGGTTGCCAACCCTACAAGTAGCCTAGGGTGACCACAACATGAAGCTGTTCAGGGGATTATTTTATTTTACTCACAAACACACACACACACACACACACACACACACGGGGAGGGGATAGAATAAACATAGGGCGAGGTAACACTTGGGTGCTTCCCATATGGTGATATTTCCTTCAATGGCCACAACTTGTGAGGTGTATTGCAGAATAAATCCCACTTTCCACCACTGTTTGTCACTAAAAAGCTAAGGGGGTGTATCGGAGATAGTCAGGTGGCATCTCAGAGACACTGAGTTAGCTGGCCAAAGTGTGGGTGAACAACTGCTCAGTGGCTAACGTAATGCAGTACAGATAAATATAATGGTATCCTGTGCTGGTGCCAGGTTCTGCTAGCCACTCCATTGCTGCCCACCTGTACGTTGTGCTTCTGCCACTGCTTCCAGAACCCTTCTGGTAAAGGCACCACATGGCCATTCCCTTCTTTCAGCTCTCAACGGTGGGAGCTCACTCCAGTGAAGACAGTTTAAAACGTTCACCAATAATAATGGAAATAGTTTCCCAATCACTGCAAGTCATATTTGTGGATGGATCTGACCACGGGAGGGGGTATGGGTAGGCTTGCCAACCTCCAGGTACTAGCTAGAGATCTCCTGCTATTACAACTGATCTCCAGCCGATAGAGATCAGTTCCCTGGAGAAAATGGCTGCTTTGGCGATTGGACTCTACGGCATCTAAGCCCCTCCCCAAACCCCACCCTCCTCAGGCTCTGCCCCCAAAACCTCCCGCTGGTGGCAAAGAGGGATCTGCCAACCCTAGGTATGGGTACAACTGAAGACATTCAAGTTGTATCACATAGAGGCAATTTTTGACATGTGACCAGCCAAAGATAAAAGACCATCATGATAGTTGACAAGTAGAATTGTTATGGAGAGTGGCATTTCTTTTTCCAAAATCCACTTTTTTTTAGATGCAGCCATTGATTCCTTTCATTATCTTTCTCTCTTTCCAAAGAAAAAAAATCTTTTTTTCTTTTTTCATTGTAGGTTTCTGTTACACTTCTATGCACCCTTTTGCAACATCAGCCCTTTTTGAAGTGACACACCATACAGGGGTGCTCTAGCAAGAGGGTAGGACAGTTTGTGGGGAGGGTCTGCTTCTGAGCGTCAGCAGAGTGAAATTCGGAAGTTTTGTAGCCCTTCCCTTCCTGCTCCCTCCTCCTTTGAATTTCTCGTTTGGTCAGTCAATTCGAACTAGACTCAAAATTTCTAAAAAGAGGAAGAGAAATGGATTGTTGGGTTTCAGGGAGAAGCTGGGTAAAGAGAAATTAAGAGAATTCCTCTTAAGAGAGAATTGTTCTTAAGATAATTGCTCTTAACCATGCTAATGTGGAGTGCTTTAAGATCTTCACAGCTGAACTCACAGATGTGCATAGCAAGCCATTCATCTACTGGTTCCACCAGGAATATGACACGTCCTGAAGCGAAGTACCTTAGAAAGACAGATTCCTGTCCTGGGCACCCTCCTGCTGTGTGCTATTTCCCCTCCCAACTGGAGCAGAAACACCCAGTGATGAGCCAGGGAAGAAATAGGTGAAGAGGGACAAGATCTGATGTTCCATTCCCTGGTTGTCTTGTCAGTTCATTTGTAAAGGTAGGACTTGGCGTGCCTGGTGAACACACTCCGAGCCCTCTTTTCGTATTTGCCAAGTGTTCATGAAATGCACATCGACGCACTATGCGAGGACTCCTTCACTTCCAGAGTACAGGTATTGAACCACAGAAACCATATTGGGAAGAATGCCAGGATTTCAGAGGAAACGTGTGTTGGCATGTCATGTTTTTACAGGAAGATCTCAAGAGACACACATCTTGTGATTACTTGGTCTAAGATATGTGCCCCTCGCATGAGACCTGTTAAGACGATAGATCCATGGTGTAGGAGCATATGAGAGAGGTAGGCCAATGTCCATATACAACTGTGGGGGCTCAATCCTTTTCCTTTGTAGATACAGTTGTATCTATGTAGGCTCCATGCACATATTCAACTTAACATGCAAAGGTTGGGTGGTGAGGCTTGGCACGTGATTTGGACTATTGATCCATTGAAGAGTTTCATATGGATAGTTTCAAGTGGGTGGCCACACTGGTCTGCACAAGAAAATCCTGATTCAAGTCCAGTAGATTCAAGTCGAAGTTCTTAGAGACCAACATGATTTCCAGAGTACAAGCTTTTGAGAGTCCAAGCTCCCTTTGTCAGATATATTTGACCTCTCGAAAGCTTCTACCCTGGAAATCTTGTTGGTTTTTCAGATGCTACTGGACTCAAATCTTTCTGTGTACCGAAGGTTGGGTGAAAAGAAAATATATATAAGTCTTTGTATAAATACTGAAAGTATAATTTATTAGAAGCGCTATATAAAAGTTAAAATTATTTAAAAACATTAAAATAGCACAATGGCATTTCCTGAGGATGATATCTGTAACCACACACCAAACGCGTTTCGGCCAATGGGGCCTTCATCAGTGGTTAATTAAAACCCTTTGTTAAACCTGCACACATTTACAGAAATACATTAATGGATACAAATACAAATACAAACAGTTCAAACCCAACCAGGCATGTGTATATGTTGTAAATTCTATACCCAGTTACTCAAACATCTGGTATAATAGGTTCTTGTTGTAATACTGGTTAGTATAAGTCTCTCAAATACTATGTGTGCAGGTATCAACCTAGTAAAAGTCTGTGTTTGCCCAAACGGATGCTGAATATAAAACGATTCCCCCTAAAAATAGACTTTATATTAATATGTGTTTTAATTATTGTACATAACTGTATCTGGTATGCACATATAAGATGGCACCCTCTTTTTCTTGATGGCACAAGACAGTCTTCCGTTCATGTAATAAGGAATATGATCTAAACCAAGTCAATACTTTGAGAGAGATTCCTAAACCCAATAGTTCAGGGGTGTCAAACTCATTTGTTACGAGGGCTGGATATGACATAAATGTCACTTGGTCGGGCCACACTATGCCTCACCTGCCCAGCTCGGGTCTGTGTGGGTGGCTTCCTCGGCTGGCTTGTGGGCTGGATACGAGCTCTCAAGGGGCTGGATCTGGCCTGCGGGCCATATGTTTGATACTCCTGCAATCGTTCTTTAAAAGATAAAAAGTGCTCCTATAAGCAATCAACAGTCCAAGTTGTTTGCCTCTTTCATAAGTAAATATTTTAGCATCTCCTAAAAGTGCCTTAAAAGTTCAAGTGTTGCACTCCACCTTTGTGTTGTTTTTCGTAGCATTATCCCAGCATACCAACTGGAGCAATGTCGGTTTAACTGACACTTTTCTTCAGTATAGTTTTACGAGCATGTCGTTTGACAAGATGGGTTCTTCTGCTTTGACAGAGAAACGCTGGCTAAGCTCTGGTTCTGCCCATTGCCTTTTATACTTGTGAAACCTCCTAAGGAACCAATGAGCAATGATCTGAGAAAAAGGTGCTGTCCTAGTTAGCTACTGGTACCCATTGTTTCTAAACTCCAATCTGTAAGCGAGCATTGAGACCAGTGTTTTGCCAGCTCTTGAGACCCGAGTCACCATTTTTACACAGTTTAAATTCGGCAGCATATTTATTTATTTGTCGGGTTGCCAAACTCCAGGTACTGGCTGGAGATCTCCTGCTATTACAACTGATCTCCAGCTGACAAAGATCAGTTCTCATGGAGGAAATGGCTGCTTTGGCAATTGGACTCTATCTATGGCATTGAAGTTCTTCCCCTCCCCAAACCCCACCTTACTCAGACTCCACCCCCAAAACCTCCCACCGGTAGTGAAGAGAGACCTGGCAACCCTATTTATTTGTTTGTTTTATGCAACGTGTACCCCACCCCTTTCCCAACCCAAGCTGGGCTCAAGGTGGTTTCCAGCTATGTATATCATACAATGTAAGTTAAAATACAAATTTAAAACAACATACAGACTTAGAAGGCTGCCTGGTTTATACCTAATGTGATAAAGTTATTTCCTAGAGGTGAGGATGACTCACAGCAGTTTCAGTTGATCCTCCCCTTCCCCGGATTAATGGGTGGCCACCAGAACTGGACTGCTGCAAAAGCAGTAGTGTTGCTAACTCTGGCCTGGGAAATTCCTGGAGATTTGGGGGCGGTAATTTGGTGAGCAATTTCACCTAGAATCGATGGTATATCATAGAAGCAGTCATTTTATCAAGGGGAACTGATCGCTGTAGTCTAGCATCAGTTGCAATTCCAGGAGAACATAAGAACATAAGAAAAGCCATGCTAGATCAGACCAAGGCCCATCAAGTCCAGCAGCCTGCTCATGCATTGGCCAACCATGTGCCTCTAGAAAGCCCACAAGATGACTGCAGCAGCATCCTGCCTGTGTTCCACAGCACCTAATATAATAGGCATGCTCCTCTGGTACTTGAGAGAATAGGTATGTATCATGAGTCTGACTAGTATTCATTTTGACTAGTAGCCATGTCCACTCCCCTCTTAAAGCCTTCCAAGTTGGCATCTCATGGTGTCCTTCTCCTGCCCTTGGGATAATGCCCATATATTGGCCGAGAGAAGGAAACTCAATGTCAAAAGTACTTCCCTGCTCTGACAAACATTCATAGAATCATAGCATTGGAAGGGAGTACTAGTATCATCTAGTCCAACCCTCTGCACAATGTTGGAAATTCACAACTACCTTCCCCACACACACATCCCCAGTGACCCCTGCTTCATGCCCAGAAGATGGGTGGGGGGAACCCTCCAGGATCCCTGGCCTGGTGGAAAATTGCTTCCGACCCCAAAGTGGCAATCAGCATTACCCATGGCATGTAAGAAAGGGCCACGAGAGCCAAAAACTGACAAAACCCTTCCTGCCCTCCCTCTCATGATCTGCCTAAGCTCACAGAATCAGCATTGCTGACAGATGGCCATCTAGCCTCTGTTTAAAAACCTCCAAAGAAGGAGAGCTTGCCATCTCCCGAGGACACCTGTTCCACTGAGGAACCACTCTGTCAGGAAGTTCCTCCTGATGTTTAGCCGAAAACTGTTTTGATTGAATTTCAACCCGTTGGTTCTGGTCTGTCCTTCTGGGGCAACAGAAAACAACTCTGCACCATCCTCTATATGACAGCCCTTCAAGTACTTGATTGGGGTTGATACATACAACATGGTACCTTTATTGTTCAGTGCATACTGCTGGCTGTTTCTCACTAGTGTGGCCTGGCCCCTGGTTTGGGGATTTCTGGCTTAGATCACATATGAATGGCATCATTGTCATCTGCAGTTCTGTAAATTGTCTCAAGTACCTGTACTTAAGGATGCACACACTGTACGCTCCCCAATTGTACAGTTTTATTGTTCTTTTAACTCTTTTCTATCAAATTGAGAGATAATTTTTATAAAGCAGATGAGAAGAAGTGACATATAAAATACCATTAATTGTACATTAATGTGACTTGCTATACTGAATGTATATAAACATTTTGTAAAGAATTTTGGTCTTATGTATACAGCAACTAGAGGCTTACATTCCCCCCCCCCCCTTGATATATTTTTTTTGCCCTTACTTTCTAAAGATTTAATGCTCTAACTTTGTTTTGTCAGTTACCGACACCTTTAGAGTTTCTTAGGATTTATATTTGCAAATAAGAACTAGGGATTTTTTTTTGTACTTTCAGTTGTAAAAAAATAAACGTATCTGCTGTAAGAACTATATGACTTCTTGTTCGCATATTTATATTCTGAGAGTACAGATTTATTGTTTACCTGGTGTTTAAATTATAGATCATCATTGTAACCCAATGGAGGGGAACTATGACCCCCCAACAGGGCTGTTCCATTGTATGCTGAAGAAATTTCCTACGTGCCAGCACAACTCATTAGTTGTATAGCCACCAATGGGGATTCCAGGATTTTTCTTTCTTCTATGTTTTGGAACTTTCTGAATTCACTTGAGATAACACTAACTAGAAACCTACTGAGACCATCCTTGCCTGGAACACCATGAACATCTGAAGTTGAAGTTCAACTATTCAGTATTCTTGTGTCTGTCTTCTTTTGCCTGGCTCTCAAGAAGAGGCCTTTCCAAGTATTTGATCTTGCTCATGCAAAACATGCATTTTCTACTCGACTATGGCTTCTCCTAACACATGAGCCATGGCTACACTTAATATACATCTTATGCCTTGCTGACCACTAGCGTTGGGAGTGGGGACATGGGCGTGTGTATGCAAAATGTCACCAATGCCACTATGTTATGGAACTTCTGGCAATTCCTAGAGATGCCCTATGTCACGTCTGGGTTTTCCCAGAAGGGACATAGAAATGTCAATGATGTCACTATTTTTCTCCCACTGCCTTTCAGAAAGGAGAAGAAGAAGAGTTGGTTTTTATATGCTGACTTTCTCTACCACTTAAGGAAGAATAAAAGCAGCTTTCAATCACCTTCCCCTCCCCACCACAGGCATCTTGTGAGGTAGGTGGGGCTAAGAGTGTTCGGAGAGAACTGTAACCTGCCCAAGGACACCCAGCTGGCTTCACGCGGAGGTGTGGGGAAACCAACTCGGCTCAGCAGATTAGCATCTGCCACTCATGTGGAGGAGTGGGGAATCAAACCGGGTTCTCCAGATTAGAGTCCACCGCTCCAAACCTTCGTTCTTAACCATTACGCCATGATGGGAACAGAAGGCTGACAGCAGGAGACTACCCACTATAGAATTCACATGTTATGATGGCAAATGGCATCACTAAGGACCAGGGGTTCATGTAATATTTCTTCTTTGATGAGCAGCATTCACTGTCAGGGTACTTATTTTGTGCAGACTGGTTCACCCGGGCATGTTTTTCTCTGAAACATAATGGTACATATCAATGAACCACTAGAGGATCAAAGTGATAAAGAAACTCTCATGGCTCTCCCCTCCAATGCGGTTCTTTTCAGTGGTGTCACTTCACGCCTTACATTGTGACTCGTTAAGTGATGTACATACAGTTATATATTAAAATATTTATATCCCACCTTCCACGCTTCCTAGTGGCTCCAACCAATTTTCATTTTAAAAATGCACTGAGGAAAGGTTTTTATACCCTGCTTTTTATCTACCTTTAAGGAGTTTCAAAGTGGCTTACAATTGCCTTGCCTTCTCCTCCCCACAACAGCCACCCTGTGAGGGAGAATCATAGAAGCATAGAGTTGGAAGGGACCACCAGGGTCATCTAGTACAACCCCCTGCACAATGCAGGAAATTCACAACTACCTCTCCCCCCACACCCCCATGCGACCCCTACTCCATGCCCAGAAATTGCCAAGCTGCCCTCCCTATCATGATCTGCCAAAGTCATAGAATCAGCATTGCTGACAGATTGCCTACTAGCCTCTGCTTAGAAACCTCCAGGGAAGGAGAGCTTACCACCTCCCGAGGAAGCCTGTTCCACTGAGGAACCACTCCACTGAGGGAGGTGAGGCTGAAAGAGTTCTGAGAGAGCTGTAACTAGCCCAGGGTCACTCAGCAGCTTCATGTAGAGGAGTGGGGAAACCAACCCGGTTCACCAGATTAGAGTCGGCTGCTCCTGTGGAGGAATGAGGAATCAAACCCAGTTTTCCAGATTAGAGTCTTAACCACTACACCATGCTGGCTCTGAAAAAACAAACTCCATGAAAAATTCTCATCAAATATGAACGAACGTCTCCAGCTCACTTTCCTGCCATGAAGTGTCACAGGACTTCATCCTCCCTCAAAAGGTCTTTTGAACTGGATGCTTTTCATTACCTCCTATACCGAGTGAGTGTAGAAACCAACTTTCCTTCTTCAGGGAGGCCATTCCAAGGGACCAGTCCAATAGGAGAGAATGAACACCCTCGAGCTATAGCTGTTTTAATGGCATTAAGAGAGGACCCAGCCAAGAGAGGACTCTTTGAGATTATGGATTTACACCCAGGTTCCAAGTTGTCATTGTGAATCAAATTAAGAGCAAAACCAACATAAACTGTAATCTCACATATGGTCAGCAGAAATGCTCATCATCACGGTGGATTTATTTATCAATTTAGATATTTACACTTTACTTTTCTTCCTAGTGGCTTCCAGCCTCCCCTTCTTTATTTTATCCTCACAGCAACAGCCTTGTGAGGAAGATTAGGCTGAGCGTGTGTGACTGACCCAAGGTCACCCAGAGAGCTTCTACTACGGTAGTCACAGTCTCCTGGGTCCTAAGCCAACTTTCTAACCACTACACCACACTGGCTCCACATTGCTGCAGTTATAGGAATTGCAGACAGATCTACTTTTAGTCAATTCACAAGAACCTTCTGAATTTCAACTAGGCTCCAGTGAATATCATAAGAGGGTTTTTTTTATTATTATTATTCATGCCTTTTTCTCCATTACATTTTCCCATCACTAAAGGTGTTTTCCCTTAACATGTCCTCCAATCTACCCTTGTCAAAAGCAGATAGGATAATGACAGGCAAATTGTATACAGTTTGTGGGGAACAAAGACTTTTCTCTCTCTCTGGAGGAATGATTCAATAGAACTATATTTCAGTGTACAAAATAAGCATTTCAGATTCGCAGTCATTGTAGGAAACTATACCAAGGTTCCGTCTTTTGTGCAAATTGTTTTCCCCCCACCTCCACCCACAGAAAAGTCTTTTAATCTAGCAACATGACTTTATATCTATCTCTAGGGCACGTTGCAAAGGTTTTTATTTTGAAAAGTAGGCCTAAGCGCCGTTGCAATTGCCTGACATCTATTTATAAACATTGCGGCCATTTTCAAATCTGTATTGGATGATAAAACATAACGGTCTCTGCAGGCTGAGAACGACAGGGACATTTCAGTGATGGTTTCACCCTAGCTGAACCTTTTTCTGCCTCTCTGAGATGTCAATGTGCTTTGAGGGATGTCCTTCAGCTTCCAGGAAAAGATTCAACCCAAGAAAGAAGAACACAAAGCACATTAATTTGATCAGAACATATAGCAAAACCAGAAAATCTCAACCACCATAACAGAAATGGACACAGGGTATGGTTGCAAACCAGATGTTGCAGTAATTTAGCAACATGAACCACATCTGGGTCCACCCAATGGCTGGATGGGAGACATCCTGAGAACTCTATATTTGCCACCTGATGATCCTGATGGAAAGATGGAGGAACATCTGTGTAAGAAATAAACGCATGATTCTCAAATTACTGGTCCACCACCCAGCCCTGACTCAAAGCTTTCTCCCTACAGACAAAGCAATCTAAAGGGTCTTGAAAGATTTTCTTGAATGTCTGTTGGCTTTCCCCAAGAGGACAGCCTTCTTGTTACTTTAGTGCCCTAATTAACTTAGTTTATGGAGAAACATATCTGCTGTCACATATATGCATATTTACATAATATGAGACACACACACACACACACACACACACATATATATATATATATTCTTATATACAGATCCAGAATCACTTTGCATTATGAGTAACATGTATACTTTGGTCAAGATACATTCATTGCTGAGGAGCCTGGGTCAGAGTGACCTGCAACTGTTTGCAGGCAGCTGACTAGGTGAGATCATTCCCTCTTAGTACAGGCAGGTTCCTTAATTAAGCCTGGAGCTTTGATTTAAGACAAGAAGTGTCATCTTGGAATGTAAAGTTGTGCCTCCTCATTAACCATTAGGGAACGCCTTGAAGAGCATTTTCTATTGGATATGCAAATAATTGCTTATACGTCCAAAAGGTTTATTGGACAGTTCAGTCTTACGTGTGTATTATGCTTCTGTAACCACCCATTATCAAAGTCTATATCCATGCTTGCAATCCTTTGATGTGTGTGGAAATTGCTCTGCGCTTTAGGCAATTTTCACCAGCTTTTTGTATATTGGCCAATAAAACAAACTGCTTTGAACCTTCAACTTCCAACTGTTTTATTGTGATTGAATATTAATACAATAAGGCAGGAGACATAACATTACCCGAACTAGGTAGTCTCCACTTTTATTAGGGGGAATTAGCTATGGAGACAGAACGAGAGGCGAGTAACTGGGATTTTTAAAACCTATGTATACCAGAATAATCCTGGGGAAAACTCTTAAGTAAGCAGGCCATTGTAAAATAAAAAGTTTTTTTTTTTTAATATTGAAAACAGTAATAGTAAAGAGTATACTTTCAGGCAGTAGGCAAACACACACAAATCATACAAGATCTAAGTAAGTAAGTCTGGAAAATTGGATGGATAGTATTAGGGATGGGCGATATTTACCATTTCAGAGGCAAAGATGTCCAGGGAAAGCAGCACTGAGGAGGGAAACGGCCAGTGTTTCAAGAGCAATTAAAAAAAAGGAAGAAAAGAAAGGAGCCCACATGGAAGTGGGGGTGTATGCTCAGATACAAGACACACACGTACACTATGAATGGCCAAAGGACTAGTATTTATACCCCAAACTGAGTCCTGAGGTGGTATGAGGTAGCTCGCTGTGGAATCCCAACACAGACAAAGAACGGATTGCTTTTCCAGGGTCCGAACAAAAGACAAGAGAGGTTTGATAAGTTGTCGGGATGCAGGATACTGCCTGGGCTATTCTCCTGAATACTGATTGATTGCCCAGGATGGGTGCAGCTGAGATAATTAATGGTCGGCTCGGAGCGCTTATTAAATCCCCTTGTGAGGCAATGGAGATTAGCTAGCCCATTGTCCAGTCAGGAACACCTTGGGCCATGGGAAAATGAACAGCTATCAACCACCTTCCTGCCTGTATTATGCACACAAAATGGCTCCCAAACTCCTCTGAGAGGTCTCTATTTTGGGTGGAGAAGTGTCTTGCTCTTTGCCAGCCTTTGGCCTTGTGCCTTCATGGCACCCTTTAGCAGGAAAGGTCCGGCTGCCGACATTGTCATACTCACAATGCTACTGGAGTCCATCTTTCAGTCTCTGATATTAGGTTAATCTTGACTAGCATTTGGGAATGGGAGGGCAGGGAAGAGTCACAGTGCAAGGCTGTAGCTTTCCTTGCCAAGAGGAGTAGAGCTTCCAGGTTCTAAACAAGCACAACCAGGCTGATTTTCAAATGATCAGGGAAACATTTATTAATTTAATTTAATGCATTTAAAATATTTCTATCCTCTCGTCTTCATGGACTCAAGACAGCTGTCACCATGCTTTGAGTTGTGGATATGAAAAGGGTGCAGCGTATTCCATTATTTATGTATTTTATCTACTTCATACATTTTTATCCTGCCTTGCCAAGGGCTGAATAGAAGGACAGAAATACATAATCAACAGCTTATGACATACCAATCCTTCAGACAGAGATACACACTTGAGAGACCTACAACAAACATTTTTGAAACTTCAGTATCCTGCTGATATGGTGAGAAAGATGACTGAGAAGGCCAGAATGATACCCACGCACAACTTACTACAAGATAAGCCCAGAGAGAATGACAACAGAACACCTCTGGTTGTCACTTATAGCTCCCAACTAAAACCAGTCCAACGTATTATTAAGGACAAATGCTGGATTGTGACACTTTCCTCGCTGAAGCACTGGGGGGGGGGGGCGTCCCTTTCTTGCTTAAAGACAGCCGGCTAACCTAAAACAACTTCTCACCCATGATGATAAACTACTTAACAGGAACATGGACTCTGGCACCAAGGCCTGCAACAAACCAAGGTGCCAACTTTGCCCTCATATAGATTCTAGGAACATCATCTCTGGACCCACCAATGTCAGCCATACTATCTCAGGTTCATACTCCTGCTCATCTTCTAATGTGATTTATGCCATCACATGCCAGCAATGCCCTTCCACAATCTACATTGGACAAACAGGTCAGTCTCTTAGACAAAGATTAAATGGACATAAGTCTGACATCAGAAACCACAATATTCAAAAACCAGTGGGAGAACATTTCAACCTTCCAGGACATTCTGTTGCAGATTTAAGAGTAGCAGTTCTCTTACAAAGGAATTTCAAAGGGAGATTGGAAAGAGAAACTGCTGAATTACAGTTGATATTCAAACTAAAGACAATGCATTTACCTGGGCTGAATAAAGACCTTGCATTCATGGCCCATTACCACTGCTGATTTCTCCACACCCATCTCTCCCCTGGACATCACAGACTCTTCTGCATATCACACCTAATCCCATCACACCTGCTATTCACATTTACATATTGTTAACATTTACATACTAATACTTGCCTGAATTCACTCTCCTCTACTTAAAGACAGATGGATTCACATTCTAGCTTGTATCTGAAGAATTGAGCTGTGGCTCACGAAAGCTCATACCCTGCCAGAAAATATTTTTGTTAGTCTTTAAGGTGCTACTGGACTCTTGCTCTTTTCTACTAGCTTATGACATGTACGTTATATACGTGCCACTAAACTGTAGAGGCAAGGGAGATGCAAATACCGCAGCAAGAAAACACACAACAGCACTTTGGAAACAACGAAGGATGGATGGGGGCACCTTGTTTTGGACCCCCATAGAATTGGACTCCTTGACCCAATCTTCTTCAAACTTGGGGGGTCCTTCTGTGGACAGGCACCAGCATCTGTGGAACAATTTTGGTGCAGGCTTAAAAAACAGCTCCTCCTAGCCCCTCAGAAAGGTTCCCCATAGGCTATAATTGAGCCAAATAAGATCAAATTCCAGAATAAAACCTGAATCCGAATACCATACCAGTATTTGGATCCTGAAAAATTGGGAATACTGATATTTTTCAGCTCCAATATACCTCAATGTGAAAACAATGTGTGTGTTTTTTTAATGGACACCCCTATTTCATAAGCCACGCTGGGCCCTGTTAGGGAGAAAAGCAGGGTTCTAAGTTGCTTAAATCAGATAAACAGGAGAGAATAGCTAAATTGTTAGGTCCACAGGGTGAAAAGTTTGCTTGAGAATCTGAACCCACACTCAGACCAGATAATGCTGAGCCAGATGGACCAATAATCTGACTTGGTATGAAATAGGTTTATATATATTCACACATAGTTGAAACTGGAGCAGTTGCTGTAAATAAGGAGTGTTTGATTGATCCATGTTCTTCTGAATCATGTTTAGACTCTGAGTCACAAATAGCCACTTTTCAAAAGACCGTAATAACATGAGAACAAGCAGGGTGTCGAGGCCAAGAACCAGCTCTGGAGTTGCCTCCTAACACTAGGGTTGAGATGTTGACAGTCTCTGAATGTTGAGGTCCCCTTGAGTCACCATAGTTATTAGCCATTAATGGAACCCTCCTCCATGAACCTGTCTACTTTTAAAGCCTTCTATGCTCACGCCCGTCACTGTGTCCACGGACAGTGAACCCCACAGTTGAATCACTCACTGGGTAATTTTGTCCATCCTCAGTCTATTGCCCATGAACATCATTCAGAGCTCAAGTTCTAGTATTATGGGAGTGAGAGAGGGAGTATCGCTATTTTCTCTACCCATGCATAATTTTATAAAACTCTATCTTATCTTGATATTGAAAAGCCCCAACCATGGTTGACAACCTCCTGGTATGACCTGGAGATCTCACAGAATTATGACTGATCTCTAGACCTCAGAGGTCAGTTCCCTTGGAGAAAATGGCTGAACTCAATGGCATTATACCCCTCTGGGATCATTCCCCTCCCCAAACCCCACCCTCCCAGGCTCCAGCCCCAAATTTCTTGGGATTACTCAACCCAGAGTTGGCCAACCATAGCTCCAACTCCTTAATCATCTTGGTTGCCAGTCTTTTCTAGAGGCACTACCATCCACAAAGGGCTTACATACTTACTCATTTTAAATAATGTAATAGCGTATAAATCTTGGGGACCAGAGCTCAGTCCAAAATGATGTCCTTGGAGTTCTGCAGAGTAGGTAGATGGGATCTTCACTCCCAGATCCTGGGACAAAGTTACAATCCAAGAAATCAATAGATGCTGCAGGCCCAAAACCAATTTGTGCTGCTGACATCCCAGAAAACACATTCTTCTATGGCCACTGATGTGTCTTCAATCAACTTGTCCAACCAGCCTGCACACACAGGTTTGATCATTCTAGCTCACCATTTCTCGTATCAATTACTCTCATTAGGAGTCTTCCACCATGCGCACACCTTTTTCAAAACCTGCTGTCACCAAGAAAGTAAGATTTCCTACCATAATGCAGTGTGAGAGTCATGCTACTAGAAGAAGTGCTTGAAAATCTCAAGTCCCAAACAGATTCATGACCTGTTCAGTTTTCAGAACTTGACACTTTCTATTGGAATATTTTATTTTTGCAGCGAGTAAAAGCTGCCTTGATTGAGACCTGTCCATCCAGCCTACCTCTGAAGCCCCCCAAAAAATATGACTTCAGGTCTGAATGTTTTAAAATTCCCTTGCTGAGGTGCCACGCCATGATAATGCCTGCGTCAATATAAGTCTTTCCCATCATTTTTCATTATCATGCGGAGTTACGGAGCTCAAGATGGATGATGGATTTGATTTGACACATCATAAGTAGGTGCGCCAGCCACACAACCTGAAAACAGCTTCCTCAGAAACTTCAACCCTGATAGAGTTTTTCTCCTTGTAATTTATCCTTAAGAAGAGAGTTTAAAAAGAGATCTTCTAAGCTAGTCATTCTCAACTTATCCGAGTGCTAGGATTGATACCTTCAATTCACGTGCCTTAAATTTCAGCCCGGGATCACCAAGGATGATCCGTGGGATGTATAGTTCAATGCCCAGTCTCCAGAACCTATTTTTGGTGCCAAAATCCAACCTTAAAACAGATCAAGTAATATTAAAGAGTCCTGAACAGGGACGTGAGCACCGAGGAGCCACAAATAGTCACGTACCTGTGGGATAAAGAGATGTACCAGGCCAGTGGAAGCGATGCTCCGGCAGCCTGAAGTATCGGCCCCTCCTGTTTTAACAAATTAAACACAGCAAGAGAAGCCCAACAACATTACCTCGCTTACCACTTGGCCTATGGCTGAATGTGATAAAAGATCTTCTATTTTTAGGATACCCTCCTACGCACACTTAGCAGGAAGTCCATCCCCCTTGCCCAGAAACTGGTCGTGCCTTTTACAATCATTCGCTCCCCTTTAATAATAATTTGTGTCAGCAGAACAGCCTGAAAACAGTTTTCTCCGAAAACGAGAATCTAGACATAGGGCTTTGTTTTTTAAGAAAAGCTTCTTGTGGTTTATCTTGAGAAAGAGATTCTAACAAGAGATCTTCAAAGCTAGTCCTTCTCCGGCTCTCTGAGTGCAGGGTCTGGTACCTTAAAATTAGGAGCCTTACATTTGAGCCAGGGATTGCCGGGGCTTATCACTTGGAGGTGTTCATCAATGCCTGGGCTCCAGAACCTATTTTTCGGTGCTGAAACTCAGCCTTAAAATATGTCAAGTAATATTAAAGAGTCCTGAACAGGGACGTGAGCACCGAGGAGCCACAAATAGTCACGTACCTGTGGGATAAAGAGATGTACCAGGCCAGTGGAAGCGATGCTCCGGCAGCCTGAAGTATCGGCCCCTCCTGTTTTAACAAATTAAACACAGCAAGAGAAGCCCAACAACATTACCTCGCTTACCACTTGGCCTATGGCTGAATGTGATAAAAGATCTTCTATTTTTAGGATACCCTCCTACGCACACTTAGCAGGAAGTCCATCCCCCTTGCCCAGAAACTGGTCGTGCCTTTTACAATCATTCGCTCCCCTTTAATAATAATTTGTGTCAGCAGAACAGCCTGAAAACAGTTTTCTCCGAAAACGAGAATCTAGACATAGGGCTTTGTTTTTTAAGAAAAGCTTCTTGTGGTTTATCTTGAGAAAGAGATTCTAACAAGAGATCTTCAAAGCTAGTCCTTCTCCGGCTCTCTGAGTGCAGGGTCTGGTACCTTAAAATTAGGAGCCTTACATTTGAGCCAGGGATTGCCGGGGCTTATCACTTGGAGGTGTTCATCAATGCCTGGGCTCCAGAACCTATTTTTCGGTGCTGAAACTCAGCCTTAAAATATGTCAAGTAATATTAAAGAGTCCTGAGCTGGTATATGGGAGCCACAGTCAGTCACATATCTGTGGGATGAAGGGCAGCCAGCCATCAAACATAAAGCATCGGAACCCGGAGGGTTTGCTCCTTGTATTCTTTGGTTCCTTCAATCCCAATGTCCTGACCTGCATATTGTAAGCTCCTAAGGGTCCCTAAATGCTGAATCTCCCCCCCCCAAAGCAAGATTAAATGTGCTACCTCTATGAGAACTGTTGGGCAGGTTTGCAGGGGTCCTTTCCCTGCGAGGCTTGAAGATTGTAAATCCTTGTAGGCATACAGATCTGGGCCATTCACTGTTATTATCACATGAAAACACGAAGTTGCCTTATACTGAATCTGACCCTCGGTCCATCAAAGTCAATATTGTCTACTCAGATCGGCAGCAGCTCTCCAGGGTCTCAGGCAAAGGTCTTTCACATCACCTACTTGCCTAGTCCCTTTAACTGGTGATGCTGGGGATTGAACCTGGGACCCTCTGCATGCCAAGCAGATGCTCTAGCACTGAGCCATGGCTCCCTAAACTTGTATTTTTTTCTTTAAAAGCAATATTAAATGGCTTTATTCAAAGACTGCTTTCCTGTGTGTCTTGGAGCATTAGAGAAACCTGGTCTTAAGGTGGGAAAGGCAAGGTAGTGGGTGCAAAGTGTAATCTCTTTTTCGTCTAGATCCGAGGGGAGATTTCCCTATGTCAGAGCTGCCTCCTGGAGCCAGAATTGTACTGATGCAGCCACTCAAATCCAGCCCTTTAGATGCCCAGAAGCAACAATCCATGGTGTGTGCTTGCTAAATAACTTCCATTATTTAAGAGACTTTATTAGCTATGAAGGAAGACACATACTTTTTTCCCCCCACTTATACGTGCAGACCATTTGGAGATGGGATTCATTTCTGTGTATGGTTTTTCATTTTCATGTTTTAAATGTGATTGTTTTTCATTCTAATTTTTTGTAAGCCACTGTCCGTGCATTCCTGAGCTGTGCCGGCGGCCAGGACAAAAGGCCTTTGGAGGCCAGCAAAGGCCTGCGCCAGCGCAAGGGCTTACAGCACCGGCATCCGGGCAGTGTACACCAGCGTTTGTGGCCATAGAGTCCAATTGCCAGAGCAGCCATTTTCTCCAGGCAAACTGATCTCCATCGGCAGGAGATCAGTTGTAATAGCAGGAGATCTCCAGCTAGTACCTGGAGGTTGGTGTAAGAAAGACTCACAAGAAACTGTAAGGTTGGCTGGCAATAAAGAGCATCAGTAGGCTTAGCGTGCACGAAGCAAAATAGAACACAATTCAGGTAAATATCTGAATAAACACAATATATTCAAACAACGCTCCTAAGGAGCCAATATCGCTAAGCAAGGAGGATTCAAAATTACAATATTACAATAAGTACAAAAGGTGAACAAGCGTCAAAAACAGCTGACAGCCAACAAAAGCTCAACACAGTTGTTAAGGAGCGGAATTTCTCACTCCAAAACACAAACGGCTTGGTTTGTCGCAGATTGCTTGGTGGTATCAGGCATAGGTGATCAAGGAAACACCTTCCCGGATATTCACGGCGCTTTTGCCAAGTGAAAAGTGGCTTCTTCAGCCAAACAAGCTTGAATTTTCAATATATAATCAACAATAGCTAATATGCTCCCCGGACGGGCTGCTTCTCTCATGGAGTCTTTCGGTAAAGGGATGGGAAATCACCAGGGTTATACATGAAGTACTCCTACATTAAATGCATATCCCAGAACATTTGACCAGCTCTTCGAGCTCTGAACATATGATCAGCGCCGTAACCTCCAAAACATCAGGCTTCTTCCTACATTACACTATATATCTAGTACAGTTCTCTCTGTCTCTACTTCCAAGGAGCTCACAGTGGGGTGCCTTGTCCCCATTTTATCCTTACAGTGACTCTGGAAAGTAGGTTAGGTTGGCTGTAAATGACTGGCTCAAGATCAGCCAATGTGCTTAATGGCAGTGTGAGGATCTCAACCTGGATCACAGTGCTTCTCCCCCCTCATGTGGAATGCAGCATAGAACAGCCAAGAATAATTTCTTCCTGTGGCACCAGCACTGGAGACCTGAATAAATCAAACCAAGGGCAGAAGCCACCAAAGTGACTCCTTGATGCTTTTTGTTCTTTTCTATCTATTGAAAATAAGGACACACACTGGAAAGAAATCTGGTCAGACCCTAGACCTCACACAAAGGAAATAAGAGAAGAAGAAGAAGAAGAAGAAGAAGAAGAAGAAGAAGAAGAAGAAGAAGAAGAAGAAGAAGAAGAAGAAGAAGAAGAAGAAGAAGAATTTGTTTTTATATGGCGACTTTCTCTGCCACTTAAGGGAGAATAAAACTGGCTTACAATCTCCTTCCCTTCCTCTCTCCACAACAGACACCTGATGAGGGTAGGTGGGGCTGAGAGAGTGTGATTCAGATCTACCTAGGTCATACAACAAGAGCCAGCTTGGTGTAGTGGTTAAGAGCAGTGGTTTGGAGTGGTGGAGTGTGAACATTCTTCAATGCTCCATTGCTTGAAAAAAATACAAATGTGTAGTGATGTCACTGAAGTGTGTAATTACCTGGCTGGTGCTAATTTGAACTTTTCTAGATCATATTGCTTGGTAGGGTTATGAACTAAGCAGTATTTAGCCCGCTTAGTTTGTTAGCCGAATTGCTCTTTAATATGGGGAAATTAGCTTAAGCAATCGGTAACTATGTATTTATAAAGCGGGATGCACTCAACTATACCAGAATCCGTTTAATGAGACCCTGAATAAAGACATAGACAATGGATTCCGAATTAAAAGTGTTTATGTCGTTTTTCAATCAAATCAGTGTTGCATACACACATACAAAGAAATCTAAGAAAATCAAAGAGAGGAGTACAAGCACAGATGCCAACGTGGCAGGGATCGTTGGTGGGGTAATATTTACCTTCTAGATGAGGTGTTGTCCAAGTTCACGTAGACTAAGACAGAGTGGAAAAATGAGCAAGATGGGACAAGGGGTTCCCGTGGACTTGACCAGCAAGGTGGGAGGGAGCGTGGTCAGGCTGCGCAAAACCCAAACCAACAGAGTGACAGTGAAGGTGCCAGGAAAGATCTAAGGTGACATAATGGGCTAGGGGCACCCCAGTTATACTGTTTCTCTGGGGGAGGGGAGAAGGGATTTACCCCTCCTAGGTTCCCAGGTGACAAAAGGTGACAAAAGGATTAATCTGTGGCTACCGGGGTGGGGTAGTGATAATTTGGAAATCTATTCTGATTCCAATGGCTTTTGCAACCCGGGAGAAACCGGGAGATAATGTTCTGGAACAATGGGTGCGTTTTCTGCAAACATCCAGGGAGCCATGCTGCATAACAGGAAGAACGACTCATCTGATATCAGGATCGCTGCTGATTGCCCATTAAGCTGCTGATGTTGCAATGGGAGAGGGGGGTGTTGGCACTGACTATGTGACTGTCTGCTTTCCACGACATGGCTGCGGCTGGAACAGGCTTTGCACAGGAACATGGAGTCACACAGGTTCTATGGAGGTTTCCCTTGCTTCTGTTTCCAAGCTGCTGGCTGTTTCCAAGGAGCAGCGATTTCCGTTTTAAATGGCACGCACAGCGACCACCCAGTAGCATTTGGAGCGGGCACTCGGCTGGAGCAGTAGTCGAGTGCCTGCATAGCGGTTGCCAGGTCCAGTCCAGGAGTTTAGGTGGCCCGCATGCTTACAAGTTCTTCTCTAGCTTGGATGCTGAACCATCTTATGCTGAACAAGGAACCCTGAGGCATATGCTGAACAAGGAACCCTGAGGCATATGGCTTACCGAGGGCCTCCAGTGACATCTCCCTGTTATTATTGTGTTTGCTGATGTGGAAAGGAAAGGGTTGAAAGGGAGTGTGTGGGAGCTCATAAGGGGTTAAACTAGGGTTGCTGACATGTCCCTTCTATCCACCAGTGGAGGGTGGGGGTAGGGTTGGCAGATCCAGGTTGGGAAACTCCTGGAGATTTGGGGATGGAGCCTGGGGAGAACAGGGACCTCAGTGGGGTAAATTAGGGTTGCCAGCTCTGGGTT
The DNA here is from genome assembly GCF_029931775.1 of Euleptes europaea. Classification (NCBI taxonomy): domain Eukaryota; kingdom Metazoa; phylum Chordata; class Lepidosauria; order Squamata; family Sphaerodactylidae; genus Euleptes; species Euleptes europaea. The sequence goes on from NC_079326.1 coordinate 46,126,782, forward strand.
GGGAAATACCTGGAGATTTTGGGGGTGGAGTCTGAGGAGGAGAAGAAGAAGATTGGTTTTTATATGCTGACTTTATCACTTAAGGGAGAAAACCGGCTTACAATCACCGGCTTACAATCACCTTCCCTTCCCCTTCCCACAACAGACACTCTGTGAGGTAGGTGAGGCTGAGAGAGCTCTAAGAGAGCTATGACTAGCTCAAGATCATCCAGCTGACCTTATGTGTAGGAGTGGGGAAACTAACCCGTTTCATTAGATTAGTGTCCGCCACTCATGTGGAGGAGCAGGGTATCAAAACCAGTTCACCAGACTAGAGCTCACGTGGAGGAGTGGGGAATCAAACCCGGTTCTCCAGAGTCCTCTGCTCCAAACCACTGCCCTTAACCACTATACCATGCAGGCTGGAGGGTGGGGTTTGGAGAGAGGAGGGACTTCAATGTCGTAGAGTCCAACTGTCAAAGTGGCCATTTCCTCCAGGGGAACTGATCTCTGCTGCCTGGATATCAGTTGTAATGGTGGGAGATCTCCAGCCACCATCTGGAGGTTGTCAACCCTACTAATGGCAAAAAACAGAAACAAAAGAATGGAGGATTGTGTTTGAGCTCACATCCTTTAGCTCTGGTGGAGGAATAAAATCTTCAAATAAAATCAATTGAACAATGGGATTTTATAGCTGTGCTATACAATTATTTTACCACCAGTATTATTCCACAAATCACACAAAAAACCCTATTGAAATGGCTGCTGTTCCACATTAGCTTGAAAAATCACAGAACATTAAGACAACTGTAAAAATAGATCTGGCTATAATTTTTATTTTAAATAGGCACAGGCACCAGTATTATGAAATAATTATAGACCTTTGGTTAATACCTCTTTGGTCTGAAATTGTGAATAACTGAAGTGCATGTGAGGGGTATAGCTTAATTCATACAATTATGAGCCTTAGGTGCTCATGCTATAGAACTAGTCCTCCAGGGCTTTAGTGATGCGTATTTCCTGAGCTGTGGTATAATCACACAGGAAACAAAATCTCAAGATTGACAGAAGGAAGGCTAAATGAGCTAGGCACCCACTAGTCTAGTAGATATTGTACATACTGGATGTTTGGGCGAAAACGCAGGGTTGCTTTAGCCTCCTTTATTCCCTGTTTCAGCCAGGATTCAGCCAGGATTGAACACATGCGTTTCACCGAACGTGCGTTCGATCCTGGCTAAATCCTGGCTGAAATAGGGAATACCGTAAAGGAGGCTAAAGCGACCATGCGTTTTCGCCCTTTGATTTCTATGGTGTTTTTTTTTTTTTAATTTCTTGAGTACTGAATTTGCTCATCCGCTAAGAACATAAGGATAGGATTGCCAACCTCCAGGTACTAGCTGGAGATCTCCTGCTATTACAACTGATCTCAAGTCGATGGAGATCAGTTCACCTGGAAAAAATGGCATTGAAGTCCCGCCCCAAACCACGCCCTCCTCAGTCTCTGCCCCAAAAACCTCCCGCCAGTGGCAAAGAGGGACCTGGCAACCCTAGCTGCCAACCTCCCAAAGCCACCTGGAGATCTCCCGCTATTACAATTGATCTCCAGACGAACAAGATCACTTTCCCTGGAGAAAATGGCTGCTTTGGAAGGTGGACTCTATGGCATTATACCCTGCTGAGGTTAGGGTTGCCAACCTCCAGGTAAAGCTGGAGATCTCCTGCTATTACAACTGGTCAACAATCGATAGAGATCAGCTTACCTGGAGAAAATGCCAGCTTTGTCAATTGGACTCTATGGCATTGAAGTACCTCCTCTCCCCAAATCCCACCCTCATCAAGCTCTGCCCTCAAAACCTCCCGCCAATGGCGAAGAGGGACATGGCAACACTAGCTGAGGCCCCTCCCCTCCCTAAACCCTGCCCTCCTCAGTCTCCACCCCCAAAATCTCCTGGTATTTCCCCGCCTGGAGATGGCAACCCTATGTTACAGGGTATCTAGAAACCAGCTTGGAGGGCTTTAAGAGGGGAGTGGACATATTCATGGAGGAGAGGGTTATTCATGGCTACTAGTCAAAATGGATACTAGTCATGATGCATACCTATTCTCTCCAGGATCAGAGGAGCATGCCGAATATATTAGGTGCTGTGGAACACTTTACACACACACATTCTGTTATAATGGCAGATCTGCTTGAAATCTGACTTCAACATCTAGAATTCCAGGTTGTGTTCTCCTGGTCCCACTAGATGGCCTTATTGATTTCCATTGATATTCAGGCAATTCTGCCTACGGCCATAAAAACCCCAAACTGCCTTGCAGCCTCGTGCTATGTTTCAATGTACTCCGTTCATACATGGTGTTCCGCTACTTTCATCGGCACTGTCTTTTAAGTCAGGGTTTTCCAATCAGAAAACCAGCTTTTATAGAGACATAAAATTAACAAGAACTTGCAGAAGGTACGAGGATAGATTATACAATCAACTAACTCAACAGAATAAGAAATTAAGGGCAAGGCTAAATGCAACTAGCTTCAGTTATGGGAGGATCATTTTCAGCTTGACCATGGAACCAAGAGGAGGTGGATTCACCCTTGTTCAAGGCCTTGGAACAGAAGATAGACAGCCATCAATGCTTTTGGAAATATTCGAGTTTTGGATTTCCTGCCCTGAACAGAGGATTGGACTAGATGGTCGGTAAGGCCTCTTCCAGATCTAGGACTCCATCCTAAGAAGACTTTCCTGGGAGGTAAGCCCCATTGAGTAGATTCTGAGTAGAGCTGCTTAGGACTGCTTTGTGACACTTAGGGTTGCCAACCTCCAGGTACTAGCTGGAGATCTGCTATTACAACTGATCTCTAGCCAATAGAAATCAGTTCACCTGGAAAAAATGGCTGCTTAGGCAATTGGATTCTATGGCATTGAAGTCCCTCCCCAAACTCTGCCTTCCCCAGGCTCTGCCCCGAAAACCTCCTGCCGGTGGCAAAAAGGGACCTGGCAACACTAGTGGCACTGCAATCCTGTCTGTCTCAGATGGATGCTTTTTAATTTATTCACGTATAAACAGAGATAAAGAAACAATATGATCAAGTCCGATCAAAATGTGTAAGGACAGGTTTGATCGCATTGTTATTTATTATTCCAAAGCATAGCAAAGTATGACGATCTTTCTAGGAAAGTTCCCAACTGCACAATCCTCCCATATTTGAGCATAAGTTAATTTCATTATTATTGCCTTGTTCCATACGCAGAAAAAAAAATTCTGATACTGAAGGTGAGGTGCTTTCCCTCCAAAAGAAACATTACTATCAATTCATCTGCAGTGAAACTAATTACCCATGTTATATTTGTTTTCCCCTTGTATTAACAGTACAAAACAACAACTCCAAAGCAATTAAATAGCATGATAAAGTGAAATGTTCCATGAATCGGCTTGAACCATGCTGAAAGTTGGGATGCTTCTAAAATTCTTGTTCCGATTTCTCCCCAGATTTTGGACATTTGAATTATTTGGTCTTGTCTGAAGTGGAGCCTTAGGATTGTTCCACTTTTCATTTCTCACTGTGCTGTCATGTCAAGTTCTGGGACGGGGAAAATAAGACTATGGTCTCTATAAGTTCTGATAAACCTGAATTAAATATATTATAGAGTTACACTTATGCCTTAGAGATCCTTCACCCTGCAGACCGACCTTTCTTACTATTTCTTATCTCCTGTAAAAGACAGTCAGTCTGCATTACTTGTCCTTGTTTGGTATGCATTCCCTTTGCCCTACATCTTGTCCTCCTTTGTTACAAAGCTCCTGTGTGCTGAAATATGTCTTACTTAAAGTTACGCATAATAGTATTCACATAATGCAGTTAAGAGAAAACTGCACAGATAAGCAAGCTCCAGGATGCAAACTAGAGGGATACTTGACCAGTGGGGAAATACTTGACACTGATTGGCTGCTGTAATCTGCTGTAACTTGATGAGGCTGTATGCATGAATTCTATTGGTTGTATGGAAATGTACTCGATAATGTAAAATTGTCAATATGCGTTTTGTTCAAACAAAGAATGGGGTCAGCATCTTGAACTTTTTTAGGAATAGATACTTCCCTTGATCATGATTGATAAATCAAGGACAGGGTTTCTGCTTAGTTATTAGTAGTGATTTGGACCCCTTCTTTCTACCAAGCTAAAATTTGTAATTTTCCCATCATCGGTTTGATAATTTATTTTTTCATTTTGAAAATTTGTGTGCTACCTGTCCAGACCTGTTTGAGCATACAATAAAAACATGAACATATACACTAAAAGTAAACCATAACAAAAAATACCAATAAAACAATCCCAGTCAATAATAATAAAAAATCAATCAAAGAAAAGAAAACCAAGGCATAAGAGTATATCCAATAAAGCAATTTAAAATTATATTGAGAAGAAAAAGAAGAAGAGTTTGTTTTTATATGTTGATTTTCTCTACCTTTTAAGGAGAATCAAACTGGCTTACAATCTCCTTCCCTTCCTCTCCCCACAACAGACACCTTGTGAGGTAGGTGGGGCTGAGAGAGTTCAGAGAGAATTGTGACTAGCCCAAAGTTACCCAGCTGGTTTCATGTGTAGGAGTGGGGAAACCAACTTGATTCACCAGTTTAGAGTCCGCCGCTCATGTGGAGGACTGGGGAATCAAACCCGGTTCTCCAGATTAGAGTCCACTGCTCCTAACCACTACACCACTACGGGCTCTCAGAGCAGACCAGCTCCAAAACATGGATGGATCCCCTTAGTTAAAGCCTGGATAAAGAGAATTGTTTTGGCCTGGCATTTAAGGAAAGGAGAGTAGGCACCAGGCAAGCCTCAAGGTGAAGGGCATTCCAAAAGGGATGTATTACCACCCAAAAAACCATGTCTCTGGTCTCTACCAGCCTTATCTCTGCAGAGAGGAGCATAGAGAGCAGGGCTTGAGAAGCGTATCTCAACTGGCAGGCCAGCCAGTGCGGGAGAAGGTGGTTCTCCAAGCCCTCTCTGTCCATCCATTTCTGAGCACATTTGAAAGTGGCGTTTACCTAGAAGTCACTAAATGGATTGAGGCCAGAGTACTCAAAAGAGTGCCTCCTCCTATATTGTCCAGTCTGCCAGTTGAGATACTCTTCTCAATCTTGGACAGTACTGAAACATTGGGTGGGAAGGATGTGACTCTTGCCTGTCCTCCCTAAAAGTACAAGATGGAAATTGGCTGATCCACCATCAATTTGGTCACAGCATAATGCCTCCCAAGTACATCTTGGCCCACCCAAAGGGTTTTGCTTTCTTTCTCTGGGTTAGTCTTCTTACAGCTATCTCTATTATCTCTTATTCTTCTGTTTTTGGTATCAAAATGATTTTATTTTCCAGATAATTGCTTAATATGGTTTTGCAGTAGCTCCAAGAGGCATAGGTCGAAGACCACATTATGTGTTAATCGGAGATTTAATTTAGGTGTTTTTAGACATGGGGAAATGGAATTAAATGAGAATGTCATTGGTTCAGCAAAGCAAAGAAGGAGGGAGAGAACCACCTGGCTTCATCCGAGAAAATGGAAACACACCATTCCGTCTATTGTGTACTGCCTTACTCGAAAGAGTGGTTATTTTGTTTGAAATTCAGAATGACAGCTCAGAGAGGAATATTCCCAGCAGCAATTCTGCCCGCACATGAAACTTTCTCTTTTTTTAAAAAAGATGAAGGCATTGTCCAGAAAAGGCTATGCCATTTAAACAAAGACACTCTAGAGACTTTGCGAGCATGAAAAAGAAAGATCAACTTGTTTACATGTCCTGCAGTACAACATATTTTGCCCCTAATCCAAAGATCCTATGAAGTCCATATTTGCAACTTTTGGCTTTGACTTGCTGAAAGGAAGGCCAGAAGGGGTTTCTATTGAGTTACCTCCTCACTCCCCACCATTTCAATTAGGGCTGTCAATTCGGTTCGGTCCGAACTGAAAATCAACCGAATTTCCCCTGATTCGTTGCTTTTCTGTTCGGACGGATCCGAACTCAAAACTGGCGGGCAACCGGGGGGGGGGGTGAATTCAGCGAGTTCGGGAGTTCGCGAATAAATTCGGCCAATTCGGCCGTCAGTAAGCAGCATAACCGTCAGTAAGCAGCATTCTCCTCCCCCGGCCAATCGGTGGGCAAGCTGGGTCTTCTTCTGGCCAATCAGTCAGGATTGAGTACTGGAGGAATCAGCTGGTGTGCGGCCCGGCCAGGGAGAGAGAGAGAGAGAGCGAAATCCTCGTGTGTGTGTGTGGGGTGCTTGTGCACATTCGCTCCTTTCTGTGGCTGCAGGGGGCGCATTTTTTGGGGTGCACACACAAAACTTTCACTGGAACTTCAGATGAAGCTTCTTAAGGTACCCCCCAAGTTTTGTAAACTTTGGGTCAGGGGGTCCCGAGATATGGGCTCCCCCCCTTTTTCTTTCCATGGCTGCAGGGGGGCGCATTTTTGGGGGTACAAATCCCAAACTTTGAGCGGAGTTTCAGACCAGTGTTCTTAAGATACCCCCCAAGTTTTGTAAACATTGGGTCAGGGGGTCTCGAGATATGGGCTCTCCCCCTTTTCCCTCCCCCCTTTTCCATTTATGTGGCTGCAGGGGGCGCTTTTTTGGGGATATAGCCCCCAAACCTTTAGCATAGCTTCAGTGAATTATTCTTAAGATACTACCCAAGTTTTGTAAAGATGGGTTCAGTGGGGGCAGAAATATCGCCTCCCCCCTTTTCTCTTTCCATGGCTGCAGGGGGCGCATTTTTGGGGGTGCAGACACAAAACTTTCACTGGAACTTTAGATTAAGCTTCTTAAGGAACCCCCCAAGTTTTGTGAACATTGGGTCAGGGGGTCCCGAGATATGGGCTTTCCCCTTTCCCCTTTCCCCTATTGGGATGAATGGGGCAGCCGATCCGATCCTGTGTGCATCTCTCCAGAGCAAAACGTTCCGTGCCTAATTGGAATCATCTTGGATTACAGCCCGTCCTGATGGAACAGAAGACAGCCACAGTAAGACCCCTTTGGGGGCTTTAATCTATAATTTTTCTCCTGTGTATGTGTGTGTGTGTGGGGGAAAGCAGAGTCTGTGTGTGTGGGGAGGGAGCAGTTTCTGTGGGTGGGGGGGAAGCCAAAGGGGGCTTTCGTCGGTTCTGCCTGGGGTGTGTGTTCCCCCTCGAGTCTCTCGCTCCCTGGTTTGAGGGGGGAGGTTTCAGTTGTGTGTTGCAAAGGTGTTGTTTAACAAGGTTGTGTTTGCAGTTGTTTTGCTAATTTCTCCGCTGTTGTCGGGCTGGGAGCTTTGTGCGTGGGCGGCAAGCTCTGCTGAGAGATGCACAACATTAAGGGTGGGGGGGACCCCTTTCAGGGCCCATATCTCAGCCCCCCCCAACCCAATCTTTACAAAACTTGGGGAGTCTTTCAATAAACGTCCTTTGAAGCTCTGCCAAAAGTTTGGGACCTCTAAGCCCAAAAATGCCCCCCCCAGAGCCGCAGAAAGGCGCGGTTGTGTTTTTAATGGCTTTATTCGGCCGAATTTGTTTCCGAACTTTGAATTCCTGCCGAATTGAACGGATCCGAAGTGGGGGAGTTCGGACTTCGGCACGTACCGAACCCACAAGGGCCAAATTCGGCCGAATCCGAACTGTACCGAATTTTTTTTTTTTTTGACAGCCCTAATTTTAATTCTACTTTAGCATACTTAAGAGGACTCAACACATTCATCCCTTTAATCTCCACAAACTCAACCCAAAGGCTACAGAAGGCCAGGGCAACTTACATAAAAATACGTTTCCAAAATGTGGAGTACTCTTGCTGGATTCAGATTTTCTTCATTGTACTCTATGCTGATGTTCATCATATTCATCCCATAAAAGCAAGAAATAGCAACTTTGGTATCTTTGAATCCTGTCCACTATGCATTCATTCTAATAACTGTAATAAAAAGTGAACTATTGTTGCAAAGTTGAACCACAGTTTAACCAATCCAAAGAGCAAGCCTCTTTGACATAAACCGCCTCAATATCACGTCTGGCTGGGTAATTGGAAGGAAGTAACATCACCATGTTGTGGGATGCTCTAGGAATTCCCTAAAACTACAATTTCAGGGAATTGTAGGGTGTCCCACAATATGGTGACATCACGGAGCCAGAAGTGATGTCACAACATTGCAGGACACCATTTCACACACACCCTCTTTCCCCTCTCACACCCTGTCGAGTGGTGCTGGGGAACCGCAGCTGGGTTGTTACCCAGTGAAGTGGAACGAAAGCTAAATATTGGCTTGGCCAAGTACCACACTGTGGTCACTTAAAATGATTCACATGGTTGCTTTTTAATTTATGCATTTATAAACAGAGATAACCCAGACTAGTGCCATGTGCCACAAACACAATACATAGGTTTGCCAGCTCCAGGTTGGGAAATACCTGGGTGGAGCCTGAGGAGGGCAGGGTTTGGGGAGACTTCAATGGGGTATAATGCCACAGAGTCCACCTTCCAAAGTGGCCATTTTCTCCAGATGAACTGATCTCTGTCACCTGGAGATCACTTGTAATCCTGCCACTACCTGGAGATCTACTTAAACTAGCATTGCCAGGTCCCTTTTTACCACCAGTGGGAAGTTTTTGGGGCAGAGCCTGAGGAGGGTGGGGTTTGGGGAGGGGAGGGACTTCAATGTCATACAGTCCAATTGCCAAAGCGGCCATTTCCTCCAGGTGAACTGATCTCTGTCGGCTGGAGATCAGTTGTAATAGTAGGAGACCTCCAGCTAGTACCTGGAGGTTGGCAACCCTAACTTAAACCATACAGCGCTGGAAAAACAACACAGTCAAATCTGTCCGAACATTTGACCCTCCATCCAGTGCTGGATGCTGAAACAAAATAAGATATCCCTGGTACCCAGTTTTTCATACTCTAACCTGAGAATGTTATCCACGAACGAACAAACGCTCTCTGATTCCCTCCCCCCCTGCGATGCATTCCACAGAAGGTAAGAAGCTTAATGTGAAAATAATCCAATACAGTACTGTATCTCGGAGACTTAATGACAAGCGTGAAATTGTTTTATCTTTTGTGTTTTCGGTGCTCCGTGCTGATAGAGCGAAGTGTACAGACCATCTGCTGCCAAGTTAGCTCCTGGGAAACTTGTCAAATTGACTGCTCTCAAAAACAACAGAGACCCAGGCAGGGGAAAAAAAATGTGCATCTCTAATTACATGTTTTACCCAGGATCTCGTTGGAATCTGGGAAGTGATAATTTAGAAATAAATAGCTGTGGTGGACATTTTGGAATTTGTAATTAACAAATGACACTATTAACACTCACGTGTTTTTTTTCTAGGTGAGTGAGATTCTGCTCCCATGGGCCCTTTGTTCCATATGCCCGCGGTCCTTCCGGTTACATACATAACAAATTGATGTATTCATTTTGATTACATAAATAAAGTGCAAGGGTATATCATTCCGGAAAGAAAAGAACTGCAATTCCCCACTTCCCATTTCCCTCACCCGAGCATTCTCGGGCAAGTGAAGTAAAAAATTACCGCATTATCACAGCCTGTAATTGCTTCCAATTTTCGCTCCATTTAAATATGTGGCATCGGGCTTCCATTTTCCCAAACAAGCGAGTCAACAGTAGAATCATTAGAACGGGTAACAAAGCATAATTAAAATGTTTTCCTCTGGATTTTTCGGGTCGCAGCTATATTGTAAAAGGCACTCAGTGACGCTGTATGGATTTTTTGCCTCAAAAACTTCATTAACCCAGAGATTTGGCTTGATTAGTGAGTTAAGGCATTTTTCTCTCTTGCTCCTTCTGTTCGAACCCAAGGCCGCCCAATGAAATTGACTGGCGATAAGAAAGAAACCCCCAAAGTACTTTTTCTTGTGCAAATAACACAAGACAATTATTTCTGAAGACCTGCTGACGACCACTAGATGGCTTTTTAAAAGGTTTGGACCTCATAGATGATAGATCTATCAATGGCTGTGATAGATTAATGAAACCTCCATATCCAGGAATAATATTTCTGCAGGCAATCTTGAAGATCCAGCACGGCGCTGTGAACAGAATGTTGGACTTGGACTGGGAATGCCTGGTTTTAAATCCCCACTCAACTGTGAAGCACGCTAGATGACCTTTGGCCAGCTGCGTTTTCTTTCAATGCCCTTTGCAACTGGAGTTTATTGTATGAAACAGCAAAATCCCCTTTCAAACAATCGCTAAAGTGCATTGATGAATTGGACTCCATTAAACATTAGACAATATGTTAAAAATAAAAATTAATAAAAATTAAATGATAGCCTTATAGTTGTGGGTGGGCCCCCTTTGTCTCCTGACAACCAATATTTTTAGACACCGTCCGCCACTGAAAGCACCCTCTGTCTCTCTTTTCTAAACCTTATTGGGGCCTCGATTCAAGAGCATATACAGTCAGTTCTTCACCCACTTCACTGGCTCCAGCTGGAATACTGGATCAGGTTCAAGTAGGGTTGCCAGCTCCAGGTTGGGAAATACCTGGAGATTTTTGGGGCGGAGCCTGAGGAGGGTGGGGTTTGGGGAGGGGGGACTTCAATGCCATAGAGTCCAATTGCCAAAGCGGCCATTTTCTCCAGGTGAACTGATCTCTATCGGTTGGAGATCAGTTTTAATAGCGGGAGATCTCCAGCTACTACCTGGAGGTTACTAGAAGAAAACAACAAACCTATGCTGATCTAGTTAGACTAAAGAGAACAACAGCACGTTGGCTCTATCTTGAAAAACTTCTAACTGAAGTATAAACTGACTACAATCAATCCGCAGGTATTAAAAATCATACCCCAGGGGTATGTTGTTGGTGATCCCCAGCCCTAGGAGCATGCAGCTGTCCTCGACAAGGGCTTAATTTTTTGGCCCTGGCTCTGGCCTGGTGGAATGCCCTTCCTAGTAACATCAGGGCTCTGTAGGACCTGAAAGAGTTCCGCAGGGCCTGCAAAACAGTGTTATTCCACCAGGCCTACAATTGAGGGCAGCCATTGCCTGCCTCCGCATCACACTACCTGGAGGTCTCCCATCCAAATACTAGCTAGGGTCAGTGCTCAGAGTGTGTGACTTGCCCAGGGTCAACCAGCAAACTTCCATAGTGTGAGTGGGGATTTGAACATAGGTTTCCCAGGTTCTAGTCCAAGACCTTAACCACTACACAACACTGGCTCTCTACTTATGGCCTAACCAGTCCAAAGACCAGGTCTAGTTATCCCATCCTTCCTGTGACATTATGAAACAGGCGAAAAAGAGATCCCTAAAGGCCAAATGTTCCTTGTGTAGTAGTGTCATGGTTAAGAGTGGTGGTTTGGATCAGTAAACTCGAATCTAGAGAACCAGATTTGATTCCCCACTCATCCACATGAGTGGTGGAGGCTAATCTGGTGAACTGGATTTATTTCCCCACTCCTACACACGAAACCAGCTGGGTGACCTTGGGCTAGTCACGCTCTCTCAACCTCACCTACCTCACAGGGTGTCTGTTGTGGGGAGGGGAAGGGAAGGTGATTGTAAGCTGGTTAGATTCTTCCTTAAGTGGTAGAGAAAGTCAGCATATAAAAACCAACTATTCTTCTCCTCCTCGGTATAAGAAGTAGCACTGCATTGATGCAAGGAATCCAGAGCTGCTCCAAGGCTCATTTTGACTTGACAAAATGGCGCAATTTCTAACCATTTTCCATTTTTCCATGCTGAGATCATAGTTTTGGAGAACAACATGGCGGCAACCGTCTCCACCATACTCCAAAAAGGAAACGGAAACTATAAGGCAACTGTGGTACATTCCTCCCACTCAACCCCCAGCTTTTATTAGCATTTCAAGGTGAGAGAACAGTGAATAATGAAATCCTGTGTGTTCCTGCCACTTCATCTGTGAATAAGATAACACTCTTATCACACTAGAAGCTGGCTGGTTAAATTATATTACAGCCCAGTTCACTGAAAGGGAGGGAAAAACACCTCCCAATGTTATCAGAGTTCCTTTTCTTAACACAGAAAATACTGAGCGGTCCACCCATTATGTGTTTTACATCAGAAAAAGATTGCATAGCGTTTTGGTGAAAGGCAGAATTTCAAATATATTAAGGGAAAGTTGGTCTTCTAGGATGAAAAGAGGCTTGTACACTCTTAGTATGAATGATGTTTGGAGACCAAAAGGACGAGCAATGCCATCCTTAAGCTGAATCACACCCTTCTAAATCCATGGAAATGGACTTAGAAGGATTTAATTGTGCTCAGGATGGTACTGTGAAAGTATCAGCTCTTTGTGCTATTTTGCATTTGAAAGACACAACAATAAAAAGTATCAAGAGAGCTAATAGATGGGTCCCATTCATTAGCATCACCACAGTAACAATATACCAAACATCAGATGGCTTTGAGAACGCTCACTTTGGCTGACTTCACACACCATTGGATATCGCGCTGTTATCATCACTTACTGCCTGGATATTCCTATGCGGACATAGCAAGCAATCAGATGGTGAATGAATAGGATAGCACAACAGCAGGGTGATGTTGAACGCTGGGTGGGTCCAGCTTTTGATGACTGATGAGTGCGTCTTTGGATGCATCTTCCCGCAGCTCTGGTATGCCCAAGATAGGGATGCTCGGATGCTTGCCTGTTCGGCTCACGTTCTGCTCACTGGCTGCAAGCCGAAGGTCAACTTTTTTGTCATGCAGTTCAGCTGTTTGCGGGTTTGGTGGGTTGCTTCCTGCATATCCAGACAGTATAGTACAGTGCAATCATCAGCATTTCGTGAACATACTGTATGATGCGTCAGTCAAGAGGTCTACAACAGTGCCTGATTCTCACCATTTCAAAACCCTCGAAACTCTCCTTCCTACAGCTTTTCACTGACAGGATTTCAGCCATTCTGAATGAAAGGCCCACTCTGATCTCTGGTGGGATGCAATAAAAAGGACACACTTTCCATTCAACTAGGAGACGCACATTCCATTCAACTTCCATTTGTCCCTTTTCTGGCTTGTATACCAAAGCTATGCAACATTAGGGCTTGTGTCCAGTAATTGCTGTCACTCTGGAACATGCTACCTCCCAGTAGAGAGCAGACCCTAGTATCAGCACTGAGAGTGCCTTATCCAACTCTATGCCCTGTTGCAACCATTCAATGAAGCACAGAATCACATGGGAGGGGTTGCTCGCCTAAAAGATGGACTGATAGGGTTGCCAACCTCCAGGTACTAATTAACGACGTCTTAACGAGCCGTCCATACGTATTTGGAGGGTACATTCCCTTAACTTCCAATTGACTTTATAAGCACACGGAAGAAATTGACTCTTGAGAAAATTCTCCATGAAATGGGAATTTACCAGAAGCCCATTGCGTATATCATCCTTGTTCCATTGCTTTCCGTATAATCATTATGTATGGAATTTTATGAATGTGAGTGTTCACGCCATCTGTAACACTTTAACACTTTGTGTCTCTCTAACTCCTGTATTTACATGACTTTTGTCCTTTTTTCAACTGTGGTTGTTATTCTGAGGCTTGTCCTCGCAATATATATTTTTCAATAACAGTCACTGTCATGATAATTTATTGCCTTCAATTAGGTTTTTTTGTAGTGCTGTTCTTTTAATTTCTATTTCCTGTATAAGCACGCATAGCCTTCTTTGATTACCAACCTCCAGGTATTAGCTGGAGATTACAACTGATCTCCAGCTGATAGAGATCAGTTCACCTGGAGAAAATGGCCGCTTCGGCAATTGGACTCTATGGCATTGAAGTCCCTCCCCTCCCCAAACCCCATCCTCCTCAGGCTCCACCCCAAAAACCTCCAGTCAGTGATGGCAACCCCTAAAGACTGTGGTAGGCTGTCAATGCAATACTCAGCATGTATAAGACATAAATCCTGCCGCACTCAATGAGTCTTACTCCTTAATAGGTGTCCTTTGAAATGCAGCCTGTCCACGTGGAGTTAGAAGGGTGTAACTCTACCTACATTTGCACCGTGTATCATTAGACTTAGATGGAGTCTAATCTTAAAGGGCTGTTATTAGCATAGACTTTTGGAGAGGGAGTGGAAGAGAAAAATTGTCTATGCACATCCAATATTTTGTTTAAGCAAAAAGGAATTGTCCCATAGGTCCTTTCTGATAAAGCTTCTAAAGAGTTTAGGACAAGAATTTTTTTCCCATACGTCAGCTTTTTTACAATGTCTTATCTCTTCAGAATGCGGGTTATAAAATCTGCGAGTCAGTGGCAAGATTAAATGAAGGCAGGGACTTCATTTGACCGTGGCCTTCAAGCTTATGATTATGTGAAGTTGTGCAAGGCTATGAAGATGATCTTCAGCTAAACTGGAACTATAATTGTATCCCCAATTGTCAAGGGAGGGGGAGGGAGATTCAGAAAATTAAACTGACCAAAAGGACCATTGAGAATAAAGGTAAAAGTGCACAGAGATTTCCACCTCCCACCACAAAACTTTTCAAGGTGAAGGTGACGGGAAATTTGCTTACCCTTTTCACAAACCTGTTGCTGCCTGTTCACAGCTATTTCTTCCTCTAATCTGCTCCTCAGGTACCATTAAAAAAAAATGAATGAGAATTTCTTTGACCAGTCTTCCTAGCCAATCAACGAACACATAAACAGCATGATGACACTACTCTGTTACCTAGCCAATCAGCTTGTTCCTGTACTAATGTTACAAAACCAGATAAGAAAAGGGTATTTCTTGACAATGTGATGCAGCCAGATTTGGCTATGTGATGACCTCACAACGAGGATGTAAGAACATAAGAAAAGTCATTATGGATCAGACCAAGGTCCATCAAGTCCAGCAGTCTGTTCACACAGTGGCCGACCAGGTGCCTCCACAAAGCATTATCCTGCCTGTGTTCCACAGCACCTAATATAATAGGCATGTTCCTCTGATCCTGGAGAGAATAGGTATGCATCATGACCAGTATTTATTTTGACTGGTAGCTATAGATAGCCCTCTCCTCCATGAACATGTCCACTCCCCTCTTAACGCCTTCCAAGTTGGCAGCCATCACCACATCCTATGGCAGGAAGTTCCACAATTTAACTATGTGTTGTGTGAAGAAATACTTCCTTTTATCTGTTTTGAATCAGAGGATGACTATTATATTAGGTGCTGTGGAACACCGGCTGAACAATGCTGATGCAGTCTTGTTTGTGGGCTTCCTAGAGGCACCTGGTTGGCCACTATGTGCACAGACTGCTGGACTTGATGGACCTTGGTCTGATCCAGCATGGCCTTTCTTGTGTTCTTATGTTCTTTTCTCTTTTATAAGCTTTGGCCGATATTCCTCCAGCCACTCCACTCCAGACCAAATGGGGATTAGCGCTGTCATAGAGGAGGGACTTCCCAGTCGAAGATGTGCCATTTGCAAACGATCCATCTCCACTCATTTTGCTAGGCACTCAAGCAGAACTGGCACCGAACCCAGTGAGCAGGCAGCGTGCCATCCTAACAGATGGGGACGAGCACAGGCATCCAGGAGACCATGTCTGAGCATCGTGTAGGTTTGTCAGAGGGCAGGATTCCAAGCCAGGAGAGCTGGAACCACGGGCAGTGTTGAGCTCCTGGATCTAATTGAAGAGGCCAAACAATTCCTTTTTTAAAAAATGTGTGAGTGCAGGAAGGGAAGAGGAGGGTGGCTCGATTCCTGCAGATAGAAACTGAGCAGCGGCCATCAGTGCATTCAAATAAAACCCATATTTGACATTCGCATACCATCGGTACAATGCGCTAATAGCCTAATTATAGCTCATAATCTGCGTTTGTTCCTTCACTTTGGGATTAGCACGATCCTGGTGGGGTTTCTACGACTGTTTCGTTCTCCATGCAGAACGGTAAGAACCAGACGCCGGCAGAAGCATCCTCAGTCTGCTGAAGATAACAGCACTGAAGCAGGGAATTCTCAAAAAGAAAGAAAGCTTCAAGTGTGCAATTCTCCATGCACACAGGCATCGAGTCCCTCGAAAAGGAGATAGTGTCAAATTAAAAAATAATGAGTACAAGAATCAAGTCTACTGAGATCTTGCCTCCTAGTGGGGGCCAGTAAAGATCAATGTTCCAGAGAAAAACAGGATGGCTGAGACGTTTGCTACCCTATAAGGTCTCGTGGACCTGCCTTGCAGGACTGGAAAGAAGTCTCTGTGTGTTTACCATTTGCCTACAAAAATCAAAACACATTAAGGGACATAAGTCGACGTCGCTTGAATGCTTTTAAAATGTCACATTCAATTTTCCGAACTCTATTGTAAGACCTCCCCAGAAAGGAAAGAAATTTTTTTTCAGGAGGAAGTTTATTAAGCTATATTGATTTATTCACAGAGTCAACGGTGGCAGCAATACTATGAAACACCCTGATCCAGGGAGGCTCGCCCATGGATAGGGTTGCCAATCTCCAGGTAGTCACAGGAGATCTCTTGCTATTACAACTGATCTCCAGCCGATAGAGATCAGTTCAACTGGAGAAAATGGATGCTTTGGCAATTGGACTCTATGATATTGGAGTCCCTCCGCTCCCCAAACCCCACCCTCCTCAGGCTCCACCCCAAAAACCTCCCACCAGTGGCAAAGAGGGACCTGGCAACTCTATCCATGGACCAAAAGAGGCCCTGAATGGGCAAAAGGAGGCTGGTACCCCTCTTCAGCCATACTAAAATCCCATGGCATCCTCGAGCTACTCCAATCTAATAATGAAGTCACTTCACTGCGGTCTCAGATTCCACTGAAAAAGAATGGTCTTGCCACAGTGAACATTAATAACATCTGGGCTACGTTACTGTAATGCACAGAGCTGCCACTGAGATGCCTTCAAAACCTGTGGCCATCCTATTCACATTGATGTACTGCAGTGAACACATCTTAAGGGGAGACATGATAGGGAGAGGGGAGACATGATAGAGGTCTATAACATTATGCATGGTTTGGAGAGAGTGGACAGGGAGAAGTTTTTCTCCCTCTCCCATAATACTAGAACACGGGGTCATCTGCTAAAGCAGGAGAGTGAGAGATTCAAAACAGATAAAAGAAAGTATTTCTTCACACAACACATAGTTAAATTGTGGAACTCCCTGCCCCAGGATGTGGTGATGGCTGCCAGCTTGGAGGGCTTTAAGAGGGGAGTGGACATATTCATGGAGGAGAGCGGTATTCATGGTTATTAGTTAGAATGGATACTGGTCATGCTGCATACCTATTCTCTCTAGTATCAGAGGAGCATGCTGCAGGATGGTGCTGCAGTCGTCTTGTTTGTAGCTTCCTAGAGGCACCTGGTTGGCCACTGTGTGAACAGACTGCTGGACTTGATGGGTCTTGGTCTGATCCAGCAGGGCCTTTCTTATGTTCTTAAGGACATAAGATGAGAAGTCCTTCCGGATCAGACCTGTAGTCCACCTAGCCCAGCATTCTGTCTCACACGTTGCCAAACCGTTCCTGTGGAGAGCCAACAATGGGGCATAGAGGCCTTCTCCTGATGTTGCCTCCTGGCACTGTTATTCAGAGGTTTACTGCCTCTGAATGTGGGTTCCCTTTAGCCACCAAGGATAGTAGCCACTGATAGACCTATCCTCCATGGATCTGACTAATACCCTTTTAAAGCCATCCATGCCTGCGGCCATCACTACATCCTCTGGCAGCAAATCCCACATTTTAATCGCTCTTTGTGTGAAGAGAAGTATTTTCTTTGGTCCGTCCTGAATCTACTGCCCATCAGCTTCACTGGATGCCTTCGAGTTTTTTTTTTTTTTAATCTTTTGATCGTCTTGCCTCCTCTAATTAATATACCTCGTGCAAATGAAAACCTAAAGAGACAGCCATACGCTTGCAAGGCATTCAGAACAGGCCTGCTGCACAGCCTTGGGTAAGCTTCTTAGACTTACTTGAATGCCCGTGCATTGTTGGGAGTGAGGGGACAGGCTTTGTGTCTCCGCACCAGATCTATGCAACCGTAGAACTTGTCCTGTTTCTCCTCACCGAACGACTTTACGGATAACGACATTAGCAATTGTGAAGGGCTCGGATTCTCTGGTGAAGAGCCCAGATAAATGCCTGGGGTAGATCACTCAGCTGTTAAGACTGGAGTGGTAGAGAATGAGGTTTCCAATAAACCGAGGAGTACAAAAGCCCGAAATGTGTTTGCTGCTCTTCAGAATTGCGGAGTCAGAGTTTAAGAGTGGCGCTTGCTAAACAGCATTGTGATGAAGCGCTCTTCCTCTCATTCACCGCTGGGCTAATTCAAGGGAAAGAGGTTGGTCCTTTTCCTTGGCAAACAAATAAGAGATGGCAACTCAGTTGGCTCTAATTTTAGTCCTGTGTGCAGGAAGCGTTCATACGCTGTTCAGTCAGTGTGCGAGTTAATGTGCTCTAGAAGCATTAGAAGCTTGGCAGTAATAAATTGGCTGGCTGGCTCAAGTCAATAATTGAAATTCAGCGGCTCTCATTGCCAAAAACCCACCCAAAACCTATACCCTAAATTATAGCCCCTCATTTCAATTATATATTTTCTGTGCTGAAAGTATATACCTTTTAAAGTTTTCGGTACACAAAGGACTAGTTTTAAAGGAGTGGGCATTTGTTCTTGTGTTACAGAAGCACACACCCTTGTGCTCTTGTCTACTGTAGAAATAGCAGCAACAACAACAAAAAAGGAGCTCCCTTCCAAATCCGCCTGTTGTGTGCCAAAAATCTTATCATTTCAGGGATCTTATTTTTCAGCAAAGAAAGGGCTAGATTTTTTACAGTGTGTGTCACTTTGCCATTCTTTTTACACTGCAACACATAGGTACATTTTCCCCTGGATCCCCGAATCTCACAGTAGTGGAGTATTGAAAACTCATCCCCCCCCTTAAAAAAAACATTGTAAGTCTCCTATCCCAAAAATCTTGATCTCTAAGATGCTACTGGACTTCAATCTAGCTGTTCTGCTGCAGATCAACATGGCTACCCTCCAAGAACAGAGAAAGTCCGCACTGATGGGTCCTCCCTTTTTGTCCATGCTGTGGACGCTGGGGAGAAAGAGAGGGAGAGGGCGGGTAACAACTTCTAAGAATACATAAAACCCATAGAACAATAATGAAACACCAACAAACACTAATAAAACATCATCATTATAAAGCATAAACAAGGTGGCCTTAAAGAACCCAGAAGCCACCATGTAACTGGATTTTGGCAGGTCACCCCCCACAGATGTCAAGAGTCGGGGGGGGGAGGATGGGGAGGCCAACAAAGATGGATAAACTTGTGGCTGCCCTCAATTATAGGCCTGGCGGAAAAAGTTCCGTATTCTTCTTCTTGTTGTTCTCCTCCTCCTCCTCCTCCTCCTCCTCAGTTTTTGACAATGAACAGTTCAAGTCTGTTCATCAGGTTACTTTTCAAGTATTCAAACAGTACAGTACAATACCGAGCAGTTGCCGGAGTTTTATGCGCACACGTTTGCAAAGAGCCTAATGGCAGTCCTATTTTTCTCCTCCTTCCCAGGCTGTTGTTGCTGCACACCACTTTGCAATCAATGGTCTCGATAAATAGGAAGTAAATAAATCAGCCATAAGTAAACATTCCATTTAAAAAAAAATTGCTTACCATTTGATGTTTATTTAAGTCAATATTATAGCGGTTATTTCGTGCATGTGCATTTCACATAGATTTATGGGAGTAAGGATGTCAGGTCCCTCTTCACCACTGGAGGGAGGTTTTTGGGGCGGAACCTGAGGAGGGCAGGGTTTGGGGAAGGACGGGACTTCAATGCCATAGAGTCCAATTGGCAAAGCGGGCATTTTCTCCAGGGGAACTGACCTCTATCGGCTGCAGATCCATTGTAATAACAGAAGATCTCCAGCTAGTAGGCAACCCTATATGGGAGGCATAGTATGCCCACTCACATCGTTTAATGATTCAGGGAAGTTTCTCCCTCCTGTCATTTTGCGACCTGACCTGACCTTCCATGAACCTGGTTGGCCGCTGTGTGAACAGACTGCTGGCCTCGATGGACCTTGGTCTGGGCCAGCAGGGCCTTCCTTATGTTCTTATGTAACCTGGGTTGAATCAATCTCACCTACTACACAGATGCCAAAGCCCCTGCAAGTCAAGGACATGAAACTCCGCCACCGCAAAGAATCAAACCTCTACCACCACAGCTACATAGCTGCTTGACCCCCATTCAAAGCAATCAACGGCTAGGCAAGCCTGTTGGATATTAGGCTCACAGGTGATTGTGGCTGTCGGACCAGGTGCGTTTGGCTATCCAACGTGCTCACCTCGAAATCCGCAACAGCTCTATTTGCAATCAAATTTCAAAGTGAAAGAACTCTCGACTCTCGCGAGTTAATATCTTGGTGGAATTTGAGGGACTTCTCCCCACACACACAAAAAAAGGAACGTCAATGGAGAGGATTTCTCTTAATACCATTTTGATTGCATCATGCCCGAAGAGAGGATTGCTTTATATCACTGGGTGGAATCGGCACATGTTCCTGATATTTACTCGTGTGGAGTGGATGGATAATTAACACCCTTTCTTATCAAGACCCCTCGATGTTATCCTTGATGTTCCCAGCAAGAGGCGCCCGGTTGTTTTCTTTTCCTTTCCCAGGGATCCCCGTTTGCATATTAACAGGGTTTCTTTCCCCCCCACAGCCATTCCATTCCAAGAGAAAAATGCCGACAGTGGTAATATGATAGCGGAGTAAATGTCACCAGCTTAAAGGGGCTGGGAGGATATATATTTGCCACCTGTAGAAATGGTGCTTTATTGCTGTGCAACCTCAAATTTATGAATGTTGCTCTAGTATTTCAGAGACGCCTGTCAGGTAACATCAGACATTCATCAGTGTTAGGAGTCGAGCTCCTGCAATATTGGCACCCGGTCCATTTACTGTATCTCTTTCTCCTGTGTCAGAGTAACCGCGCTCTTGCAATAATGCCCTGTCAAACTGCGCAGGTGAAAACCACCTCGGAATATTATTTATTGGCCTGCGGATGGAGATTACACGGACACTTTATTACCTGTTAATTTACCACCTGCTGGCTGAAGGATGGCAAAAGTCGAGTATTTGTTTTATTGGAATTCATTATGCCGTTAACCTTTCACTCTGCCAGGCCACATGGAAGAGCTTCTCTGGTTAAATCACTCCCATTATAATGCTCTCCAAATGAAAACAGTGATTCATACCATCCTCCCGAAAACTGCAGTGTCAAGTAAATTATTTCTTAATGCCCCAAAGGATGTATACTGGTGCATAAATAAATGGGTGGAATGTGAGGGCCAACATAACAGTGGGCAAAATCCATTTTTAAAAAAAATAAATCTGTGATTTACCTTGCTTTCTATTTTTACTTTTTGCATATGATCGTAACAAAAATACTTGGCCATTATTATATATTATACTAGTCCATCTGTCTGTCCATCCATCCGTCTGTTCGTTTACCCACCCACCCATATATTTCATTCATATGGAATAAGAAGGGAGGTTACCTTTTCTGTTTTGCTGAAAAGTAGCATGGTGTAGTGGTTAAGAGCAGTGGTTTGGAGCAGTGGACTCTGACCTGGGGAACTGGGTTTGATTCCCCACTACACCACAAGAGTGGCAGAGGCTAATCTGGTGAACTGGATTTGTTTCCCCGCTCCTACACATGAAACCAGCTGGGTGACCTTGGGCTAGTCACAGCTCTCT
Source organism: Euleptes europaea (assembly GCF_029931775.1). Taxonomy (NCBI): domain Eukaryota; kingdom Metazoa; phylum Chordata; class Lepidosauria; order Squamata; family Sphaerodactylidae; genus Euleptes; species Euleptes europaea. The sequence continues at coordinate 46,148,455 of NC_079326.1, forward strand.
CAGCCCCATCTACCTCATAGGGTTTTGTTGTTGGGAGGGGAAGGGAAGGTGCTTGTAAGCTGGTTTGATTCTTCCTTGAGTGGTAGAGAAAGTCGGCATATAAAAACCAACTCTTCTTCTAATGTGAGCGCACTTTAAAGAAAAGTAGCCTGTGCTTGCATTGGATGGTGATATTATTGGTCACTTTCTGACACCTTCATGTCACAGTGTCCTCCAATCTACTCTGCTTCTGAAACTGATCTGGAAAGGGTAGCAGGATAACTCCCTGATCCAGAACATATTCAAAATCCATTGATTGACTTGGATCCACTAGTTATTTGGATGGAAGGAAAGCAGAGCAAGTCTCTCTTAACTCCTCCTTGTGCTGCAGTCCAAGATGCCCCCCAAGGCTTTTCCTGGGGGATAAGAGAACCCCAGGATCAGCATGAGGGTGCTGTCAGATGTTTGCTGATGAAACTCTCCCCTCCAATTGTGAAAATTCTCCAGTGGATCAAAGCCACTGTCTTTAGTTATTCTTGCGGGCCGGAGGCACTGAGTTTGACATGCCAAAAATTTGAGCTATGGTGCAAATCCTATATTTTGTGATCTTTGTACACGTTTCTGATTTGTATGGCTTAATCCATACATTTATCCCTGTGCCTATTACTACCTTTCTACCTGCTGTATACTAATGCAAAGTAATGTACCACGTGTGTTCCAAGTGGAGGCCTGTTCATGGGGGAGTCTGCTTTTGTGTAATCACTTAACTCCAGCTTTATTTTTAAAAGGCAGTGGAAGGCGTGAGGGTTGCAGGATTGGATGAATATCACTCGTTCAGTACTTCGTCCACAGTTTTGCACTGTGAAGATTCTATTTCCTATCGATCCAGTTATCCCATGCAAATTAACATACGTGGATATGCACATCATTCACATACATCTTTTGTACAAATTTCATACATATTTGATCTGTGTTGAAATGTGTGCTATTATAGAACTTCCACAATGACTTGGATCTATCACAGTGCTTCAGTGGATAGAAGGATTTCTACCTATGGACACATGACTTGCTCCCTTCCCCCTTCTGCTGAAAATACAAATCCCCCTCCCAAATCCCCCTCCCCATTGCAGTGGAAATGTTGGGCTTCCTTGGATAGAATGAGACAAGTCACATTCCATGAGTAGAAATCCTTTTGTCTGTGGAAATGCTCTGCATGCAATTGTAAGACATGGGTAATTCCATTTAGAATGGCATGTTTCAGGGAGAACTGAACACATAGAATCAGAGTTGGAAGGGACCACCAGGGTCATCAAGTCCAACCCCCTGCACAATGCAGGAAATCCACAACTACCTCCCCACCCCACACCCCTAGTGACCAGAAGATGGCCAAGATTCCCTCCCCCTCATCATCTGCCAAGGTCACAGAATCAGCAATGCTGACAGATGGCTATCTAACCTCTTCTCAAAAACCTCCAGGGAAGGAGAGCTTACCACCTCCTGAGGAAGCCTGTTTCACTGAGGAACCACTCTAACTGTTAGAAAATTCTTCCTAATGTCTAGACGGAAACTCTTGATTTAATTTCAACCCGTTGGTTCTGGTCTGACCTTCTTGGGCAACAGAAAACAACTCAGCACCATCTTCTATATGACAGCCCCTCAAGTATTTGAACATGGTTATCATATCCCCTCTCAGTCTTCTCTTCAGGCTAAACATACCCAGCTCCTTCAACCTTTCCTCATAGGACTTGGTCTCCAGACCCCTCACCATCTTTGTTGCCCTCCTCTGGACATGTTCCAGCTTGTCTACATCTTTCTTAAATTGTGGTGCCCAAAACTGAACACAATACTCTAGGTGAACATGAACACATGAAGCTGCCTAATTCCGAATCAAACCCTTGGTACTATCTACTCAGACCCGCAGCGGCTCTCCAGGGTCTCAGGTAGAGGTCTTTCACATCACCTACTTGCCTGGTCCCTTTCACCAGAGATTCCAGGGATTGAACCTGGGACCTTCTGCGTGCCAAGCAGATGCTCTACCACTGAGCCACAGCCCCTCCACTAATTTCTATCATGCTGGGCCTTCAGCTCTTGGACGTGTCATTCAAAAAACATACGGACTGAGATTAGAATGGTCCCTATACTGGCATTGATTGATAAAGGCTCAATCGTGCACAGTTCCCTTTGCTCTAGCAGCTGGTTGCCTTAATTAACAGTTTCCAAAAACATTCACTTTCCCCTTTCATGTCATGCGTCCCATATGCATTTCTCATATTTATTTTCTGAGAGTTTATGTATTAAGATTTTTATTTTGAGGTAGGACTGTTTTGAATTAGAGCAGTAAACAAATTTTGCAAAAACAAAAATCGACCCCCTATTTTCCACCAGGTTTTGGTTTTTATTTCTATTTTTTGTCAATAGTCCTTTTCTCACCAGGATCAGAGGAGCATGCCTTTTATATTAGGTGCTTTGGAACACAGTCAGGACAATGCTACTGCAGTTATCTTGCTTGTGGGCTTCCTAGAGGCACCTGATTGGCCACTGTGTGAACAGACTGCTGGACTTGATGGACCTTGGTCTGATCCAGCAGGGCCTTTCTTATGATCTTATGTTATTTTCAGACATTATACTCACATATCCGTGGGAGGAGGAGAAAAGAAGAAGAAGGGGAGTTGTTTTTCTCTACCTTTTAAGGAGAATCAAACCGGCTTACAATCTCCTTCCCTTCCTCTCTCCACAACCTCCCTTGTGAGGTAGGTGAGGCTGAGAGAACTCTAAGACAACTGTGAAAACCCCTAAGGTCACCCAGCTAGCTTCAGGTGTAGGAGTGGGGAAACCAACCTGGTTCACCAGATTAGAGTCCGCCGCTCATGTGGAGGAGTGGGGAATCAAATCTGGTTCTCTAGACCAGCGTCCAACACTCCAAACCACCACTCTTAACCACTACACCTTGCTGGCTCTCTTGCCAATGCTTTGCTCCCATTTGAAAAGCCTTACCGCCTTTGGATATGCCACTCACCAACCTTTTCTGTCAGCTGTTGAATTTTCAATAATTTAATGTTAGACTAATTACTGGGCAAAGGGTGAATTTAATAAGAGCTGTTTTAGTTTCTTCCATAAGCAATACTTAATAATAGATGAAAATGTGTAATGGAAGGACTAATGTGAAAGATACTGAATTGTGTTGATGGAAGTTATTACTAAACATAAAAAATCAGCTTCTTAAATTTGCAAAATTATACATTTTAGAAAAGTGTTTTCTGAAGTATGAAATTGATGAATTGAAACGTCTTCCATGGCAAAATTCTGAATCAGTTATTGATTCTTTGATTCTTGGAGGACCTGACTGCAAATAACCCAATGCAATTTACAGAATTTGTCTTTTGCACATGAACTTATTGACTTTAGGTAGTGATCAGTGTGCCTGATTCATACAAGGGAATAATATATATTCTAATTGCTTTGTAGAACAAAGTTACAGATGAGCAGAATTTCACTTTTTAAAAAAAATATGCAATTTATTTCACTTCTTATTTCTGGTTTAACTAGAAGAATTTCTGAAATTAATTTCAGAACTAGCGATTATGCACTTCTGGCCCAACAGTCAGTTCATCTTTTCCCTTCTACAATAAACACATGAAAGGCTTGGACCTCCATTACCTATTACCATCTTATGAACAGTTTTAATGAAGAAAAACCTCACCCTCCGAAATCTAAGTGAGTACTAAGAATACTTTTGATCTTACCGGGAATAGAAAGACGACCAGGCTGGTGGAAAAAACTGGGAACTCCCCAAGCTCCCCCACCTTCATACAAGATCATTTTTGTAAAGATAGAATATCAGATAAAGCGGCATGGACTCTATCAATTCGATCTGTGGGTAGACTAAACAAACTGCGCTTTGGATGGACAGCACGAACACCAATCAGACATTGTGACGTTTGAGGGGAATGGAGGAATAAAACCCTCCCTCTCCTTGGTTACTTTACCTTTCCGGTCCTCCTGCTACGTCTTTTAAATTTTGGGGCCGGAAAACCTCTAGGAATATCATCGTATTGCAGCAATCTAGTTGACAACGGGGAGATGGGAAGTATTGAAACACACAGGATCGGATTTGACGTCCCCTGGTGTACCAAATAAAAGGATTGTCATCGAAAACTACAAAATGGTGAAGACGGACGGTCCGTGGCTGTACTGTTTCCGGCTAACTTCCTACTTCCGGTTTTATGCCGATCTAGAGTGTCCGTAACAACTTGTTGGTATTTCAAAACTTTAAAAGTCATTTTCTACTTCATTATTGAAGATTTTTGAAAAATGTTTCAGCGATTATGTTTAGCATGAACTGTTATTCTACCCACATCCTGGAAACCTGGTTTTTTAAGAGCTGCCGAAATCGCTAAAAGAGTAACAAGAAACATCAAAATATCTCCAACTTGGAACCCTTGCAAGTAATTATGGAAAAAAATAATTCAAGATTTGTTTGTTCAACAAAATGAGATATCTGCAAGACAGCATAAACCGCTGTTAAAACAACAGGAGCAGATATTAAAACAGATGGAACGGATGATGAATATGATGAACACCTTTACCCAGTCAACTACTCAAAAAATGAACAAGGAAGACCTCACAGACCGGGTGCCTCTGGATGACAAGACACATGAAGAACAGAACTCTGTAGAGGAACTGGGAAACCTCAGCAAGCAACGTGTAATAATCCAGCTGTCAACAGGAGATTTCAATATGGGTGGCTTTGATCTCTGTCTCTTTAACCTGCATGATGAACTTTTCAATGTTTGCTTGGAAGACTTAAGGAGCAGGACAATTGGAATTGACAGGATTCTCTTTTTTGAAGTTGGGATGGAACAGACTACAATGTGGATTTACTATGAAGACCATCTGTTTGCAGAAGGGATTTTACTAATAGACTCCAGAGATGATCTTCGATGTTCATTGCTAATGGAGAAAAGAAAGAGATGCTGGAAATTCCGGGCAAAGGGACTAATTTAAAAGAGTTTGGTCTTTCTTGCTGATACGATAAAAAGGAACTGGTTAAAAGGACGGTCTTACGGAAACATAACACTATATATGATTATGATTTATTGAAATTAATATGTTTGAAATGAAAGCAAGGGTGAAATGGAAACTTAACAAAGCAATTAATTCTTAATTGAAGGAGGGAGGTGTAGGGGAAGTTAATACTCTTTTTTTAATTTTCTTTGATAATGGTTCCTATTTGTTTTTATTTTTTATTGAGTATCTTAATTGTTACTAATAGGACCATTTTGAGAATAATTTTTGATTTAATCCCTTACTTATACTTTTTATTAATTTTATGCTAAGCATTGATTTAATGTTAGATAGGATAAGAGTATGTTAATTAAAAAAGCAAAGGGATTGATCTCGTTAGCAAACATTTTTACAATTTATTTTTAGAAGGAAGAGGGTGAGGGGGAAGTCAATTTATGGTTAATTTAGAAATGTTAAGTGTTTTTTTTAGTATTGTCAGTATTGGATATTATTCTATATGTTAACATGCCAAATTAAGAAAATAAAAAATTATTAGGAATACAATGAACACATGAAGCTGCCTTATACTGAATCAGACCCTTGGTCCATCAAAGTCAGCATTGTCTACTCAGACTGGCAGCGGCTCTCCAGGGTCTCAGACAGAGGTCTTTCCCATCACCTACTTGCCTAGTCCCTTTAACTGGAGATGCCAGGGATTGAACCTGGGGCCTTCTGCATGCCAAGCAGATGCTCTACCACTGAGCCATGGCCCCTCCCCTTTTACATTATTGATGATTGCCTGCACATAGACAAAACACTGCCAAAAAGTGATCGGGGCCTCATATATGATGATTGCATCAAGGTCCTTTTTTGTGTAGCGGTTTCTGACATGCACACCAATGCCTGTACATTGAGAATCCCTACAAAAAGAATCCTGATGCAATCAGACATGCAATCAAATCCAGATTAGTTGTTCAGTGTCTGTTCATTGTCCTTATGTGCATTGCAATGTAGAGGAGGAGAAAAGATACACTGGAACAGCAAGAACTGAAAGCTGAAGCACACCCCACAGGTAGGGTTGCCAGGTCCCTCTTTGCCACCGGTGGGATATTTTGGGGGGCGGAGCCTGAGGAGGGCAGGGTTTGGAGCGGGGAGGGACTTCAATGCCATAGAGTCCACCTTCCAAAGTGGCCATTTCTTCCAGGGGAAATGATCTATCTTGCCTGGAGATCAGTTGTAATAGCGGGAGCTCTCCAGCTACCACCTGGAGGTTGGCAACCCTAGTTAGGGCTTTGCCAACCCCTAGGATCAGGATTATGTCCATGACCCACCCAACCAGAACAATGCAAAGCAGGCATGAAGTGGCTGCTCTTGCAAGGCAATTTGAGAAGCAACTCCCAAAACTCCTACTTGGCTTTGGAGCACCTTGCGAATCCCACGTTATCCTAAAGAATGGGGGAGGGCAGGCTGTTTCTCAGGCAAACTGTCAGATGACAGTGGGTGGATTGGCTAATACACAGCTTCCCCCACTCCTACTCCAATTGGTTCAGCCACACAAAGCAGATGGTCATGGCACCCCCTCCCCCCACTGGGCTCTTGAATCTAGAGATACTCAAGCACCCACTGGTTGGGGTCACGTCTTGCTCGCCAGTCATGACCAGGGAAACCATTCTGAGTGTGCTATTCAGGTGACCAAACAAATGCAGACCTGTCCTGCTTTGCACGATAACACTGGTTTCTTGCACATGCTGAAAAGCATCGTGTCGATGGCCAACCTCCCTCTGAACTGCTTGCTGTAGTCACTGGGGTTTTCTGAAAAATGAAATTTGCCATTATTGTAGCATTTTTATCTTTCTACCATTATGCAATATTCCCGATGGCATGATTAATAGCCCTCATCCACTGAAACTGAAAATCAAACAATGTGGAGGCACACTTCAACTATATAATTAAACAGAAGGAAAGGCACTATTTGATAACGGATTGCACTACTTTTTTCTCAGAAGCCACCCTATCCCTGCCATCTGCCGGCCACTGCCTCCACTTTTAGGAAGCAAAAGTTAACAAAGCATTCAAATTGAATTGAGAATTACCATTTAATGTCTCTTTGTGTTTCTGGTGCCTGCTCACGGTAAAGAGGTTAAGAGCGGTGGACTCTAATCTGGAGAACCAGATTGGATTCCCCACTCCTCCACATGAAGCTTGCTGGGTGACCTTGGGCCACTCACAGTCCTCTCCAAACTCTCTCAGTCCCGCCTATCTCACAATGTGCCTGTTGTGGGGTGGGGTGCGGGGGGGGGGAAGAGAAGGCGATTGTAAGCCACTTTGAGACTCCTTATGGTAGAGAAAAGCGGGATATAAAAACCACAGCTTCTTCTCATTAGCATCACGAAGCTGCTTCTCGCTCTGATGACTGATGTTGACAGAAGTATACCTCTATATTAAAAAAAATGAGTAGATTAATGCTTGTTAATCATGCCAGCAAGATTATTTCCTAATGAAAGTAAGAGTGTAAAGCTGTAATAGTAAGAATGAGGGGTATTTTGTTTCCTTTTTCTGCTGTCATAGCAGCCATTCCAAAAGTTAGAAAAAATTACTACACCAGAACTGTTGGAACTGAAGTTGCATGGACCTAGCTCTGGAGAAATCGGGGCTACTGCGCAGGCTTAAAGCTGCTCGCCATGACCTTCAATGGCGACCAGTGAGGTTATCCGATCAGGGACCAAGCAAGGTAAGTTCACTCTCTGATCCCACTTGTGTCAAAGGTTGATGCCCTATGGGCATCCCAATTTCTTAAAGGGGATGACAGCAAAAATGGCTGTTCTCCCATGCCATATTTGGGAGGGAGTCATTGTTCCTAAAGCATAGATTATTTTTCAAACAAGCTGCTGCAGCGTTGATTTCTAGTATGTAATCTTCTGTTTCCTGATGTTCCTCACTGTTAAGAAAAAGTAATCACTATCCCTTATTCCCCTGTAAGAGCCAGCATGGTATAGTGGTTAAGAGCGGTGGTTTGGAGTGGTGGACTCTAATCTGGAGAACCAGGTTTGATTCCCCACTCCTCCACATGAGCGGCAGACACTAATCTGGTGAACCGGCTTGGTTTCCCCACTCTTACACATAAGGCCAGCTGGGTGACCTTGAGCTAGTCACAGCTCTCTCAGCCCCACTTACCTCTGTTGTGGGGAGGGGAAGGGGAAGTGATTGTAAGCCAGTTTGATTCTCCTTTAAGTGGTAGAGAAAGTTGGCATATAAAAAACCAACTCTTCTTCTTCTCCTTCTCCTATATTAAGTCAATCCCATGGATTTTGATGGGAGCAAGCTGAATGACACTTGCTTAAACCTTCCATGGATATTAAAGGGACTTTTGTAGCAACTTTAAGAGAAATTCTCTTCATTCCTCTCTACCCAATTTCTCCCTGAAATCCAACAATTTCTTTTTTTTACAGACAAAATGAGAATACGAGGAATCAATGGCTGTATCTTTAAAAAGTGAATTTCGGAAAATGAAATTCCCCTCCCCATAACAATGCTAGACTTTTGCTTAGCTTTGGACTGATAGAGTAATTAAATTGACAAAAATTGTGGCTCAGTAGTCAAGCACTTGCATTGTATAGGAAGAAACCCAGGTTCAATCCTTGGCAGCTCCAGTCAAAAATGATCTTCATGAGGAGGTGCTGGAATAGGGTTGCCAGCTATGGGTTGGGAAATACCAGGAGATTTGGGGGGTAGAGCCTGAGGAGGGCAAGGTTTGCAGAGGAGAGGGACTTCAGTGGGTCATAATGCCAAAGTGGCCATTTCCTCCAGGGGAACTGATCTCTGTCGCCTGGAGATCAGTTGTAATAGCGAGATCTCTCCAGCCACCACCTGACAGTATTTTTGCTACTTTAGATGTCGTATCTTTGTATACGAATATACCCCTCAATGAAGCACGCAATATTATCCAAGATCTTTTAGACTCTAGAAATGATCCCTCACCGCCTACCCAATTTTTGCTGCAACTTTTGGACATATTATTTGAGCATAATTACTTTAGGTATAAAGATCAATTTTATTTACAAGTTAATGGAGTTAGTATGGGCACAGCTTGTGCTCCTTCAATAGCCAATATTTTTATGATTTACTTTGAAAAAAAGTTCATATTCCAAAACAATCCCTTTTCAGATGACATTCTTATTTATAAACGTTTTGTTGATGATTTGTTCTTTAATTTCAAGTCAGTGACTGCCTACAAACAGTTTTTAGAATGGATTAATACTCTTCATACTCACCTTACTTTTACTGGTACGTTCAGTAAGACTTCCATTCCATTTCTGGATTTGGAAGTGTTTGTTACTGCTGGGTCAACTCTGGTAGTAAAACCCTATACCAAACCCTTAACTAAGCATGCAGGACTTGATATTTCTTCTTTTCATCCACCACACCTAATTAATAACCTTCCTTATAGTCATTTTTTAAGAATAAAGCGGAATTCAACTCTTTCAACAGACTATCACTATACAACTGCTTCTTTAAACAATGCATTGTCAGCCAAAGGATATCCACCCCACGTCTTACAGTCAGCCAAAACCAGAGCAGATCTGAAAGACAGACAGGAACTTTTAAGATCAAAACCACCTACATCTTCTACTAACATTACTTGGTCCTTACAACATAGCTCCAACATTATCTGATCAATAACATAATTAAAAGACATTGGCACCTAGTAGAAACCTTACCTGGCTGTAAAAATCCACCTCTATGCGGATTACGCCGCCCACGATCCATGCGTGACTTCCTGGTCCACACTGACATTTCTCCCCAGCCTTCTTTTTCCACTTCTTTACTTTTGCCGCCAGCAATAGGACATTATCGTTGCGGTACGTGCTCAGTGTGTAATTTATGCCTTACAGTCAAAGAGCTCACATCTACTACCACTGGTTTCCGTTTTTTTCTAAAAAATTTCTTTAATTGTGCTTCAAAAAATGTCGTTTATTGCGTGGAATGTAAATGTGGTTTAAAATACATTGGCAGCACCATACGTCCCGTGAGGACCAGGATCTCTGAACATTCTTCTAGAATTCGCTCCAGAAATTTTGAAGCCCCGCTCACGGCCCATTTTTTGGAAAAAGGACATGGAGATAGGGATTTCTCCTTTTGTGTTTTATGGCAATTCCGTGGTCGACCCTATGACTCGCAAAATATCCAAAAAACATTGCACCAAATGGAGACTAAACTTATTTTCCTTATGGGAACATTGTCTCCCAATGGTCTAAACAATGAATTAGATTATTCCTGTTTTTTAGGATAGCATCACTTTAAGAACCCTTTTTTTCTGAATTTTTTCTGAGCCTGTCTGCTACAGCTGCGATCATTTAAGAGCCAAATCCTTTTACTTTTAAATACCATCCTTATCTTTCCTTGACTATTCCGTCCTTTTGGAGACCTGGATACAAATCTTTGCGGTCCCTATGAGACAACACCTACTAAGGCGCTTATACATATATTTATTATTGGTAAGAATATTTATGCTTGCATAGTCTTTTTATTATTGATTAAATAATGTTTTAATGTTTATTATAAATTTGATTTATTAGTTGAATACATGCATTTTTGATACACAGATACAGGTTACCGAAGAAGCCATATGCGAAACGTGGTCCCGATGTAGACAACACGTCTGACATCTTTTTCCTGTGGCTTTGTTCCAATAACTGCAACCTAAAAAGAATTTGAAAGATTCAAAAAATTCTAATATCAAATGATACCTTAATTGGTTGATTACTTGAACTTACCTGTTGAATCAGGATCTTTGGCATCCTCTTGATAAGTCATATTTATTGGATTGTTATTGTAAATTTTGTATCTGTTTGTACTCCCTTTGTATATGCTGTATATATTTATTCACTTTGCACTTTATAAAATTCACTTATTTGCTTTATAGTGTTATAGTGCTGTTTTGGGTTGCTCCAACCACCTGGAGTTTGGCAACCCTAGTTAGGAAAGCGCCTTCTCTTCCTGAAACCCTGGAGAGCCGCCATTCAGAGCAGACTGTGCTGAGCTAGACAGACCAACGGAGCAATTCGATGTCAGTCGTACAAAGTTGCCTTACGTCACTCGTCAGAGGAACACGTTTCAGCGTTAAGCAGGATAAAGAAAGGAATGCTAAGGGGGAAAAAACAGGCTGACTGAGCCTGGGAAGCTCTTGAAGATTAGTCACTGAACTTCTTGTTTCACAGGGAAAAAATTCAAGGAGGCATTAAAACAGACAAGTGCATTAACAATTTTAAAATAAGCTTTTTTATTATTTAATATATTTTCACCTAAATTCTAAGTATAGCCCAAAAAAAGGAGAAGAAGAAGAAGAAGCAGAGAACACAGCAGCGCCGCATTAATTTTTCAAGCCTTAATGTGCTAGACAGGGAATAAGTTATTACATCTGTTGCCCTCTGGGAGGAAAGAATGAAAAGCGCAGAAATGATTCTCCCCCGTTAGAGCCGAATAACTGAATAACAGCTGATTTATGCAGTCGGAAGCACAAAAGAAAAGCTTACAGCAGCTTTCCGTGTCATCATTAGGAGGGAACACTGCACTCTACAACCCGTGCGGCAAGATTAGGAGACATGGTGGGGCCTATTTGTTCTTCTCATGAGGGCCTTTTACAATTAGAAGAGAATACCAAAATGAGCCGCTCAGGCATGGTTGATGATCATCTCCGTGGATGGCGTTCCTTTTTCCTAGCACAATCGCCGCCCGCCTGCCTTTCGTTGGGATGTTTGTCGGCAAAGGGAAAAGACAATTGCCCGGCAAGATCCCGGAACAATATGGCAGTTTCAGTCGAAGCGCTTCGGGGAAAGTTCCCACACTGTGTTCTGTTCTTGAGCCGTGAAATACCAGATTCTTGGATCCATTCCTGGAGGGAAGGAAAACATCCCATGATGTTCTTCCTTCTTCTTCTTTTCTTTTTTAAAGGCAGACGCATCTGCTAGTTTCTTGAGTGAGTTTGGTAGGCCAGAAATCTGAGCCAGGAGTGTCTTTTCAGAAAGGCTGCTTCATCTGATCAGTGGAGTCTCTGCCAACTGAAGCTATGCAACAACCTAGGATAATGAGCCAGTAAAGTTACCCCTTTTGGGCTGGAAAGGAACATTTGGATAGCATAGGATGAGGAAAGGCAGATTATAATATTCTTCCTGTCTGTTCACAACCATTATAATATATCACAGGCTGTCTAATCTATTGGCCATGCTTTTAAAATTTCATTTATATTCTGCATTTTGTCCATCATGAAATGCACGACAGCATATGTAAGGTTCCAAGAAGCCTCCCATCAAGGCACAGTCAACGACCAGATCTAGAACTGCTTAACTTCAACATGGTTGCTGCATAATACATCCAACTAGGGTTGCCAGGTCCCTCTTCATCACTGGCGGGATGTTTTTGGAGTGGAGCCAGGGGAAGGCAGAGTTTGGGGAGAGGAGGGACTTCAATGACAGAGTCCAATTGCCAAAGCTGCCATTTTCTCTAGGTGAACTGATCTCTATTGGCTGGAGATCAATTGTAATAGCAGGAGATCTCCAGCTAGTACCTGGAGGTTGACAACCCTAGGAAGCAATGATATGGCATTGGCACGATGCTGATTCCCCCTGCCCCATTTTTCTCTCACTGCTCCTCTGAGTTTCAGTGGGAGTGGTGAGGCCCAGGGTGGGAGGTCTCCTGCCAATGCAGCTACACTATCTTCAATCCCTCCTCAAACCAAAGAGTTGGAGGAAATCCGGCTCTTGTTTTTTGGATTGGGCAACATATGTTTTGGGAAAGAACCGGACACCAGGAAATACAATGGCGGGAGTTATGGCACCCACAGACATGTAGATCACTGAACTAGGGACACGGCAAATTTCATGTCAAATGTGTTTGGAAGGCTACGTCACCTTGTTTGACTTGGGCATTAAGATGCGAGCTGATCACTGCGTCTGTTTGGCTTTCCACCAATGTCTCGAATGCCTGCCGAACAGCTTTGCTTCCCTTTTTTCAAAACTGCACATGCACTAAAAGTGGGTTGAACTGTACTGTACTCGCATGAAGGACTATGCTGGAGCAACCTGCTAAACAGCTGCAAACAGGTCAACAAACAGTGCATCAAAAAAAAAGTCTCCCTGTCAAACAGAGTGCAAGCTGCATTGACAGGTCTTGGAGCATGTCTAACCCACCTACAGCAGAAGATCTAGTTTAATCAAGGAATGGGGGATCGCTCTGTTGTCCACCACAGGGCAAACAAGGTAGGAAAGCTCATTTTCATGCTAGGACACTGCTGGAAGGCAAGATATAGACAGGGACACATGGACTGTGGCAGGGACAGTAGGTGAAAGAAAGATCCTGCTTGGAGACTGTGCTGGTAACCATGCTCTACTCATCATTAGGGTTGCCAGCTCTGGGTTGGTAAAGACCTGGAGATTTGGGGGCTGGAGCCTGAGGAGTGTGGGGTTTGGAGAAGGGAGGGACTTCAATGCTATAGGGTCCAATTGCCAAAGCAGCCATTTACTCCAGGGGAACTGATCTCTGTCGCCTGGAGATCAGTTGTAATAACGGGAGATCTTCAGGCCCCACCTGGAGACTAGCAACCTTACTCATCATGAGGATATACAGGAGACAGGTGAATCGACCACCTCTAATGGAATGCCATTCCTCTAAATCTTCCTCTGTTTTTTTAGTACAGAAAAGAAGGGAGACAAGATGAGGGCGGAGATTGGCAGAATAGTGGGATTCCATTGTTTGTGTGACATGGTGGTTCAGCCTGATGTCACTGAGTGTCAACACATAAATAACATGGGTCAGAACATCAAATGGCTTGTGGTGATTAACATGACAGCATGGCTGGCTTGAATAGCATGACCAGCAGGCATAATGTTGCAATTATGTATGTGGTGTTGGAAGAGAGTGTTACGGATACCGTGGACTGCCAAAAAAACAAATTGGTGGGTTATAGATCAAATCAAGCCTGAACTGACCCCAGAAGCTAAAATGACTGAACTGAGGCTATCGTACTTTGGTGACATTATGAGTAGACAAGAGTCACTGGAAAAGACAGTCATGCTAGGAAAAGGCAGAAGGAAAAGAAGAAGACCCAACAAGAGATGGATTGACTCTATAAAGGAAACCCCGGCCCTCAGTCTGCAAGACCTGAGCAAAGCTGTTAAGGATAAGATGTTTTGGGGGACACTGATTCATAGGGCTGCCATGAGTCGGAAGCGACTTGACCGCACTTAACACACATAATTGCATCATTATGCCTGCTGGCCGTGATATTCAAAATGCAGATCAAACGAACATTTCAGGTTGAATAAAAAATTCTGAAAACAGAGATTTAGTTTTGGCAATGGTAAAATGAATATGAACATGAGAGAGTATTTTTTTTGGCTCGGTTTTACACTAAAGACTATTGCCTTGAGCTTTCTGCACATTCGTTAGTCCCAAATGCAGATGATGTGTTATGTAGAATTGGAAGACATTTTAAACCAGATGCCCATTCTAGCCATTCTAGGCATTGGTTGTAAGAAAGGACGCAATCGTTTCCATCCATGGATACTGGCTTCTCTGCGCACATTCATATCTGGACTGCCAGTATGATATTGTGGTAAGAATGCTGGAGTAGGAGATCTGGGTTCAGGCCCCGATCTCAAATCAAGTCTCCACCCCTTTAAATGCTTCTTTGTAATTGACTTACTTATAGTGCTTACTGTAAGAGAACCCCCCCAAACCCAATTGCCACATAAAAAAGCATTTTAAGAACAACATAAAAAATGGAGCAACCTGAAAGGAAGGGGTGGGGAGAAATCCAAGCCTGAAAAGATTTTCTTCTGCTCAGAAAGAGCTCTGAGGAAGCCGGAAGCATTTCAATCCCCGCCTCTGGACATGCTGCTTTGTAATTGGCTGTGAGAGAAACCAAGCTTGCATGCCCACACTTTGCCTTACACACAGGGATTTCACCCGGGCTTTGCTCAGGGAAAATGGAAGAGTCAGGTTAACAGAGGAATGGGAAGACCCGGACATTGCCAGGCCTGGCAGCGGGATCATCTCTAATGGATAGAAAACTCATGCATAACTCCAAGAAACAACTGAGACAGACCAGGGGCAAACGTGAGTGACAGTACCCATGCATAAATGACCCCTAACTCCATTTCCAAATCTCCAGGAGTTTCCTAACCTGTATATGGCAACCCTACATGAAAGTTACTGGGTGGCCATGGGGCAGTCACCTGTTCTCCACCTCACCTACCTCGAAGGAATGATCTGAGAATAAAACGGAGATGGGAGAGACATGTCCATCTCTCGGAGCTCCTTGGATAAACATGTACTAGACAGATAGATATCGCTCTTAAGCCAAACACTTAAAAACAACAACCAGACTTTAAAACATTCTTCTCACTTAAGCATTCAGAAACCAGCTAGTCCAGAGTAGTAAAATGATTGTAGTATTGCTCACAGAACAGGAATGGATGGGTTTTCCGCTCTGCAAATAGCTGTGGTTTAGCTGTAACATCATCCCTGGAAAAAAAACAAAAAAACAGAAGTTTGGGACTGACAGCCATTTGGATTTTAGGCTGAGAAATCTTGTCAACACCCACACTTGATGAACAAACATGGTCTCTTGGCTGCTTGCAATTATAGCCATCTGTCTGAATGGCAGAATTCCTGACTCGTAAGTTGGTTGGAGCATTGCACTCGGGATGCCCATGTGCCAACTAGCAAGAGTTCTGCAGCACCAAAGTGAATTTGCCCAACCAATATGGCATTTTCTATAGGAAGCTCCTCAGTTTGGTGAGACGGTACTGGCACTCGGAATCAGATGAGGACATCTGCTGAGACTAATGTACCAAAATAAAACATCCAAAGTACAACAGCCTCAGTTTAGTCATTTTAGCTTCAAGGGTCAGTTCAGGCTTGATTTAATCTAGAACCCCCTGATTTGTTTCTTTGGCAGTCCATCGTATCCGTATTACTCTCCTCCAACACCACATTTCAAAAGAATCTACTTTCTTCCATATCAACTTTCTTCATTGTCCAGCTTTCACACCCATACTTATCAATAGGTAATATGATGGCATGAATTACTTGATCTTGGTTGCCAGCAACACTTCCTTACACTTAAGACTCTTTTCTAGAAGCTGTCATACTTTGGTCATATCATGAGAAGACAAAAGTCACTGGAAAAGACAACCATTCTAGGAAAAGTTGAAAGCAGCAGGAAAAGAGAAAGATCCAACGTGAGATTGATTGACTCAATAAAGGAAGCCACGGCCCTCAGTTTGCAAGATCGGAGCGAGGCTGTTAAGGACAGGACTTTTTGGAGGACATTGATTCATATGGTCGCCATGAGTTGGAAGCGACTGGACGGCACTTAAGATACACACAAATGGTGGAAATGAGAGACATCAGCTACTGGGGGCTTTTGTAATTGCCAGTGGAGATTTACATTTCAATTGCTCAAATATTGCACGAAGATCCATGAGCAGGAGCCATCAGAGTCAAATCACTTATTCCCAAAGGCTATTTTTTTTAAAAAAATCTTCACATTGGTTACTCTTCTAGCCATTTGGCAACATCTCATTAAGGGTAGTCCCATTTTATCTGACTGGCCTCTGAATACATGGGGCACTGAGCCATTCCAGGCATTTACCTTTCATGTCATGCTCAGGCAGGAGTGTAGCATGCAGGCAGTAACCAGGCCGGAGACTTGGTCTCTGGTTTCAATAGCAATGGGAGTACTGCGTCGGCCAGATGCAGGCTTTTCTCTTCCCGTGGACCGGGCTAGATTAGCAGGTAAAGGGGTAGAGGCATTTACCAGCCCAACCTCCTTGTTTATCAGATCAGACGTCAGCTTGCACGCCGGGGTTTACTGAGATAGCTTCAGTTGCTTGGCGCTTCTGTTCACTTCTCTCAGTTAGTGGCCTTCAACATGTGTTGAACCCACAAGAACTCAGGCAATCTGCCTGGCCTTTTATCAGCCTAGCAGTTCCAGCTACTTCCACTCGTCCCTGATTAGGCTTAATTATCTTCTTTCTCTCTCTCATGGCCCACCGGCATTTTGCCTTCTTTCCCTTAATTGAAGCCGGGCCCTGATTCTCTGCTTTTCAGCCGGCTTGGGAGAACTTGCAGGTGAGGAGTCCTGCTCTTCTTGCTGTTCTGTTTGCTGCCAGAATGAGCAGCCCTCATCCCGTCATGGGTCTTGGTGGCTCTGATGCCTGTTCCTGCTGTTCCAGTGTGGTCCTTGGAGGAATGGGCCCAGGTTCCCACTCCTCCTCTTCCTCAGAGGAGGAGGGCAGCTCAGGTTGGCCTACGACATTTCAACTGAATTCACCCAGTAGCATCAGAGTAGAAGGCTAAAAGAAGCAAGGCTACTCATGCTGTGCAGTGGGTATCTCCAGGGGGTATCTCCAGGGAAGGTGAATGGTCACCAAACAAAACCTATATCTCTTAATATGGCCCAATGACTACCAGAGCTTCCCTCCACCCTAACAATCGTTCTGGTGGACCAAGTGCAGCCAAGTCACAGTTGACTTACTACAACTCTGTAGGGTTTTCAACGCAAGAGACAAACAGAGGTGGTTTGCCATTGCCTGCCTTTGTGTAGTAACACTGGTGTTCCTTGGTGATCTCCCATCTGAGTACTAAACTGAGCCAACCTTGCTTAGCTTCTGAGATTGGATGAGATCAGGCTATCCTGGGCTATTCAGGTGAGGACAGCCATAGTAGAAGGTACTTCAAAGAGATAGTACTCTGACTTGGAAATTCACACAGTAATACAGTTGAGTGGGATAATACCCACCTACTTGGGGTCCCTCTACCTTCTCCTCTTGGGGAACAAACTGTCATGAGTTATGGGTTGCATGGTTCATGATTGTTCATTGGTCCTGATTCAGAGCCTCATTTTCTTCTTGAAAAAAAGTCTTTAGCAGACTTTTCTTCCAACTGTACCTGACAGGTTGGGGGGGGGGGGGCATCACACCTACTGAGAAGGTCCTAGCCTAGGGTTTGAGCAGTTGCTAGCAGAAAAGTCTGTGTCATAAAAGCACCCTTTCTCTGATATAATTTGATGTTTTGTGTATGTGGGATCTTGTTAAAATTGGATGCCTGTATGATGTCAGTAAATAAACCTGAAAACTGCAGCTGTTTCAAGACCAAGCATTCAGCACACTCTAATGGCTTTTTCCATATGGTTACTCACAAACTTTAATATATATATAATCAGAGTCTTCAGTGGTGTGCCATGAAAGTATTTAATGGTCAGTCACTTCATAGTGAGGACTTTATAATCTCTCAACATCAGCCTAAAAGCATTCTGTTGTGCGTTCTCTGGCACAAAACAAAGCAATCTTTGAACAGTTGCAGCGGGCAGAATGATAAATGGCCTCTTTTCATTGGTGTCAGCAGCATTATGAGCAAGTAAGTGTGTTAAATAAAACTGACACTACCAGATTCTATATCCAAAGTTGCAACCTGATCACACTTAACTCAGGAGTTGGCCTTAATGACCACTGTGGGCTAGGGAGCCAGCATGGTGTAGTGGTTAAGAGCAGTGGTTAGGAGCGGTGGAATCTGATCTGGAGAACCAGGTTGGATTCCCCACTCCTCCACATGAAGCCAGCTGGGTGACCTTGGGCTAGTCACAGCTCTCTTAGAGCTCTCTCAGCCCCACCTACCTCACAGGGTGTCTGTTGTGGGGAGGGGAGGGGAAGGAAAAGGTGCTTGTAAGCTGGTTTGATTCTTCCTTAAGTGGTAGAGAAAGTTGGCATATAAAAACCAACTCTTCTTCTTCAACATACATAGGCTCTGGCTATAATTTAAATCTGAACAGTAGAATCTCAAAAAGGCCATTCCTATTTAGAAGGAAAATCTTTCATCTGCCTTTTACTAAACAGTGGAACCAGCTCTAGGCTTTCCCTTCCAATATGTTCTGTGTCATTGGGCATTCCCAGGTGGACAGATTATCAGAGTTCTTTCACTGTACCTTTAAAATTCATCTGATCAATTCAATTACTTAGATCTTTCCATGGAGTCCTTTCCACATGTCAACCAAAAGTACCTTTTTGTTCCGGCACTGTGAAATAATCTTTGTGCAATGCACAGAAACATGGCAGGAGACAGGTCTGAATTATATGGCTATCTATTAACCCCTGCCCTTCTGAAAAAGGCATTTGTTTTTTAATAAAATACCAATTACCCCTTGGGGAAGTCAAAAATTGCAGGTAGCCACTTTAGTCCCTAGCTAAATTCCAAAACCAGCAGTCATGCCATACATTTTATTAGGGCCAACCAAAATATCACTAAACAGCCAACTGTGCCCAGAGTTCTTAACTGAGGCTAGATATTCAGCCCCAAAAATAAAGGTGGGGAAAACGATGTTTGATGGCCTGGTGGGGAAGCCTCTAGTCTGCAGTAAAGAAGAACAGAAAAAATGAAGGTCTCCTTCTGCATTGTCCAGTTTGCCACTTAAGACCCTCTTCCCAAGCCCTACTCCATGCTCCCACCTGCAGAGGTGAGGTACATGGTGTGTGTGTGTGTAATAGGGTTGTGCAAAAAAAAAAAATTCAGTAAATTTCGGGTTCAGGTTTATTGGACCTGATTTTTTTCAGTAAACCTGGAATAAGCCAAATACCCATACCAGTAAAGGGGTATTTCGGCTTTATTTCCGGGTTTACCGAAAAAAATTGGGTCCATTATAGCAGGGGTGGGGAATGTCAGGCCTGGGGGCTGTTTTAAGGCCAGCGAAATCATTTGGTCTGGCCCTTTGTGGGTCCTGGCAGATCTCTAGCTCAGAAGGATCTAAGACTGGTGATCGGCCCCTCCCGCGGACAGGACTAGCCTCTATTCAAGGCGGATGTGAGTTTATTTTGCTGAGGAAAGGACCCTTTTTTCCCTCTTGCAGAAGAGTCGTTAGCTATGAAGCTGCTAGGACCCCCCAAGAAACTGTGTTAACCCTTTCCCACCCAGGCCACGGAGAAACGTATTCCCTCTGTACTACAAGAGGGCTGGGGGTGGAAGTGGTGACAATGGAGGGGTTAAAGGGGGCAGGGCCAGAATGCGTGTGGGGGGTGAGGTTTTAGCCAGTCTGCCCTCATGTCACCCCTGCAGGTGGAGGTAGCAGGAGCCGGCTGTAGAATCCGGCCCCGACCATGCAGAGCAGGAGCAACTCTGGCATGTGGCAGGATGGCTACGCCCGACTGGTGCAACAGACCATCCTGTGTCACCAGGTGGGCGAGTGCACCACTGGTTTGGATGCCTGCCTGCTTGTTTGGGGGGGGGGGTCATCTGGCTGTCTACTTGGGGCTTGGTTGGCTAATTTTTAAGTTGATAATTTTGTATGGCCCGCAAATGATGCTATAAATATCCAAATGGCCCTTGGCAGAAAAAAGGTTCCCTACCCCTGCATTACAGTCTACGGGGATTTTTTTCGAAGCTTCTGTGGGGGCATTTTTGGAGGTAGAGTTCCCAAATGCCCAGGGTAGCTGGTCAAGGGACTCTGCTTGCATGAACCCCGAAGTTTGGTGAAGATTGGGTCAGGGGGTCATTGTACATTCAGTGATCAGCAAGCTGATAGCTGCTTTGTCACACATCATTTATATATTTGTATGGTGAGCTCTTGTATGGCAGATTCTACATTATACTGAAGAAGTTGGATGACAAAAAGGCACATGTTTCTAGAAGACTATCTATACAGACTATCTTTACATGATAGAGATCACCTTGTGAAGCGGCAAGTGTGACCAAAGACGGATTGGGACCCAAGACGGATTGAGATGGATCCCTTGATTTGTTTGGACTTTAAATTGTTTCAGCAGGTTGTGCATTATAGGAGCATCGTTATTTTCTTTGTTGTATGTGTAAAATACTGATAGAAAATGCAGACTTTATAACCGTATTTTTCTGTGTATAAGACAAGGGTTTTTTTGTAAAAAAAAATTGCCCCCAAATTGGGGGTCGTCTTATTCAAAGAAGTGAGCAGGGAAAGAGGCTGGTCGCCCTGGCTGGCCAGCATTCAAACCGGTCGCTGCAGGCCTGCCCATCACCTGGCCGGCTGGAGTCGGGTGTTCAAACCAGTCGCTGCAGCCCCACCATCAGCTGTCGGGCAGGGTGGGCGGCGACCAGTTTAAACACCAGATGCCGGCCGGCCAGGGCGACGCCCCCATATATAAGACAACCCCTTTTTTTCAAAGTTCAAAAAAAATAGGGGTTGTCTTATACATGGGGGGCGTCTTATACACGGAAAAATACGCTATATTTGGGCTTCCTATGCTGATTTTTGCGATTGTGTCAATTTAGCATAGGGGTGTCCTTTTCATATTATATTATTGTTGTAGAGCATTGTGTAATTTCTTCTTCCGGACTGATAACCAGATATTATAGCATTGGAAAGCCAATCTGCAACATAGCAGAGATTTATGGCAGTCTCAGAAAAAGCTGAGAGGGTCAGTGGACACTGTTTGCAATGCTCCAGTTCATGGGAGCAACATCAAGGCACAGGGTGGCCTGTGCTATAATGCGCAATAGAATTACACAGTGTTATAACTTGACTCAGCAGTTAAAACACTTAGGGCTGTTTTATGTTATGCATGGTTTGGAGAGAGTGGACAGGGAGAAGCTTTTCTCCCTCTCTCACAGTACTAGAATGCAGGGTCATCTGCTGAAGTTGGAGGGGGGGAGATTCAAAACAGATAAAAGGAAGTATTTTTTCACACAACGCATAGTGAAATTGTGGAACTCCCTGCCCCAGGATGTGGTGATGGCTGCCAACTTGGAAGGCTTTAATAGGGGAGTGGAGATGTTCATGGAGGGCTATCCATGGCTACTAGTAAAAAATGGATACTAGTCATGATGCATACCTATTTTCTCCGGGATCAGAGGAGCATGCTGAATATATTAGGTGCTGTGGAACACAGGTGGGGCAATGCTGCTGCAGTCGTCTTGTCTGTGGGCTTCCTAGAGGCGCCTGGTTGGCCACCATGTGAACAGTCTGCTGGACTTGATGGGCCTTGGTCTGATCCAGCAGGGCCTTTCTTATGTTCTTATGTATGACTTGGCTGGGGGCAAAGTTCTTAAAGAGCTTGGCCATCGCTGGGTGTGCAGAGCAGGATTACAACGGCATCCCATTCTAACACTTTCAGCCTCCTATATTTGTCAGGTCCTCCAGGCGACATCGTGCTAACTTGGGGTGTGTGTGTGGGGGGGAATCATGCTGCGGCATGTTCAGAAAAAGGGAAATAGCTGTTTCCTCTCCCACGTAATCCTGTACCACAGGAGAAAATAACATTGCTCCAAAGCTGAACCGAATTAGGAGCCAAAGGCAAAGCAGGACTGCTTCCTGCCTATTCACACTGGCGCACAGTCTGTTTCCCAAGGCGCCAAAGGGTTAAGCCGTCCCCCAGCGTCTTTGTATTGATAAAAGCTTCGGATCTCATTTGTCAAGCTCAGTCCAGGAGGAAAGGCTCTCTGGTGTGCTGACCAGCAATTTCAGGCCTTGGCGTGACTGGGAGGGAGCTATCGTTTTACATTAATGAAAAGTTACAGCTGCACCAGCCCAACTTGGAACTCTGGGATTTACGAGGCATGCAGTTTTCACATTCAACTGCTCCCAGCCTTTTATCTTGATTCCATTTCAGGGGCTACTGGATCCCAGAAGCTCTCCATAGGACACGTCCCATCCTGTGTTGCTTCAATCTCCACTTTACCTGGAAGGCAATCTGTTCTTTAGGATGGCGGCATGAAAGGGAAGCTAAAAGATGCAGATGGCAATAATAGAATCATAGAGTTGGAAGGGGCCATACAGCCCATCTAGTCTAACCCCCTGCTCAATCCAGGATCAGCCTAGAGCATCCCTGACGAGTGTTTGTCCAGCCTCTGCTTAAAGACGGCCAGTGAGGGGGAGCTCACCACTTCCCTAGGTAGCTGATTCCACTGTTGAACAACTCTTACTGTAAAAATGTTTTTCTTAATATCCTGCTGGTACTTCTCCGCCTGCAATTTAAACCCATTATTGCGAGTCCTATCCTCTGCTGCCAACAGGAACAGCTCCCTGCCCTCCTCTAAGTGACAGCCCTTCAAATATTTAAATAGAGCAATCATGTCTCCCATCAACCTCCTCTTCTCCAGACTGAATATTCCCAAGTCCCTCAGCCCTTCCTCATAGGGCTTGGTCTCCTGGCCCCTGATCATCCTCGCCGCTCTCCTCCGCACCTGCTCCATTCTGTCCACGTCCTTTTTGAAATGGGGCCTCCAGAACTGCACACAATTTTCCAAGTGTGGCCTAACCAATGCTGTGTACAGTGGAACTATGACATCTTGCGATTTGGATGTTCTGCCTCTGTTCATGCACCCCAAGATTGCATTAGTTGTTTTTTTTGTCGCTGCCTCACACTGTCTGCTCATATTTAACTTACTGTCCACTTGTACCCAAAGATCATGGAAACTGTGTATACTTGCTAGAGAATTGTAAGAACTGAATTTGGGAAGGGGGGAATAAAGAACATAGGCTTGGATGTCAAGCTGAAATCCACACTGCTATGCTGGCCTCCCTATCTTCCCCCACCGGTATGTTATACTGACTTTCCATCTGGCATTGTGGGGACTCTGGCTGCTCCAAGGTCTTATAGTGGCTCTGTATTCCAAAATAAGCGCACCATGTTGACTTTATTTTTTGATGTGTTATGGGGCTGGAAATAATTGATTTTAATTGAGGTTTTTAATTGATGTTGATTTCATTGTACTTGTTTTTTGGAATCTTATTGTGAGCCGTCCTGAGCCCGGCTTAGGTTGGGGGAAGGCTGGGTATAAAACAAATTGAATTAAAAAATAATAAAATAATTTGTATCTGTGGAGTCAATATGGATTTGTATCCGCCAAGTGCAACTTCCTCACCTCCTCCCTTCTGCTTCAGCCCCAAATGCCCCCCAAAAAACTGCCCCCACGGACAAGGCACCCCCTGAAACCACACAAGTGGGATTCAGAGGTCTGACACAGGAAGGAGAAATCTGGGGAACCCCCCACAGTCAGTTGGCAGAAATTCTCCAGGTTGGGAAATTCCTGGAGATTTGGCGGTGGAACCTGAAAAGTGTGAGGTTTGGGGAGGGGAGGGATCTTAGTGAAGAAGAAGAGTTGATTCGTATAGTCTGCTTTTCTCTACCTTTAAGGAGTCTGAAACTGGCTTACAATCACCTTCTTCTCCCCACAACAGACACTTTATGAGGTAGGTGAGGCTGAGAGAGTTCGGACAGAACTGCGACTAGCCCAAGGTCATCCACCTGGCTTCATGTGTAGCAAAGGGGAAACCAACCCGATTCACCAGATTAGGGTCCACCACTCTTGACCGCTACTCCACAATGACTCTTGGTGAGGGGAGGGATCTTAGTGGGTTATAATGCAATAGAGTTCACCTTCCAAAGCTGCCATTTTCTCTAGGGGAACTGGTCTCTGTACTTTGGAGATCAGTTGTAACCCTAGGTCCAACCCATTTTGGATTGAGTTGTTAGGCCGCTTAACTCCAGCAGCAGTCAATAGGTGGTAATCTGAGCAATTATGTACAGAGTCTTCACATATCTGTGCCTTCCTGTCAATACAGATAAAACATTTATTTAGGCATTGCCAGGGATGATTCAATTTCTGCAAATAAGGTGTTTGAAAATTGAATGTATCACACCCACAATCCTCATCCCTCTCCAGTCAAGCACATCACAGGATCGTATCAATGACTTGTTTGCAATGCAACGTGAGCAGTGTTGCGAGTAACTCTGCATGTTCATTGTGACGGCAGTCAGTGCGGCAGCCAGCCAGGAGCCCCTGCTCACAATCTCCTGGCTTGCTTGTATTACAGATGCTCGAAGGTCACAATGGGAAATCATATGTCACTGTGGGGTGGGGAGTATTTGGGGTTTTGTGGTATATTTTAAATTTGAGTTTGTAAGCTGCCTCATCTATGGGGAAAGGCAGGATATAAGTATTTTAATCAAAATGCATTTATAATTAACTACATTGCAAAGAGTCCGAGTTCTCCATCCCTATTCATATCCGATGGAGCGTTGACTCTCAAAAGCTTATACCCCGAAAATCTTGTTGGGCTCTAGGGTGCTAATTGGACTCAAATCTAACTGTTCTACATTTCAAAGGCATGTGCAGTTTGTTTGTCTTTGTCTCTACAATTAGTGCCATTTCTTGTGCAGTGGCATTGTATTAGTGCACACTTACCTGATCAGACAACAGTTCCCAGATGGCAGTGCGAGAATGCAGAATGTATCTTGATCCCATTTGGAAGACGACATTTGCTTAAATATGCAGAGACATCGGGAACATGTACAGGCAGGCTAACTGGGCAAGGATGGGAAACTAAAGAGGGAAGCCACATGGCTTCTCTCCCCAATTCCAGGAATCTAGAGACAATTCAGAAAAACACGACATTTGTCATATGATATTTTTTTCTGGCTAAACTACTATACTAAAATGACTAAGCTGAGGCTGTCGTACTTTGGTCACATTATGAGAAGACCAGACAATCATGCTAGGAAAAGTTGAACGCAGCAGGAAAAGAGGAAGACCCAACAAGAGATAGATTGACTCTATAAAGGAAACCACGGCCCTCAGTTTGCAAGATCTGAGCAAAGCTGTTAAGGATAGGACATTTTGGAGGTAGGGTTGCCAACCTCCAGGTACTCCAGCCAATAGAGATCAGTTCACCTGGAGAAAATGGCTGCTTTGGCTATTGGACTCTATGGCATTGAAGCCCCTCCTCTCCCCAAACCCCACCCTCCTCAGGCTCTGCCCCCCAAATATCCCACCGGTGGCAAAGAGGACCTGGCAACCCTATTTGGAGGACACTGGTTCATAAGGTCGCCATGAGTCAGAAGTGACTTGACAGCACTTACGACACACACACACATTTTTCTGGTAGGGGGGATTGGTTGGATCAGGAGGGGAACAGCTGTGGGAAAGGCAGAGCAAGCATTTGCATAAACAAAATTCTTGCAGTACTTTAAGTACCGGTATCTGAATGGCTGTCACTTAGAGGAGGGCAGGGAGCTGTTACTGTTGGATGCAAAGGACAGGATTCACAATAATGGGTATACATTATCGGTGGAAATGTACTGGCTGGACATTAAAAAAATTTTTTAGAGTAAGAGTAGTTCAGTAGTGGAATCGGCTGCCTGGGGAGGTGGTGAGGTCCCCTTCATTGGAAGGTGTACTGCATGGCATTATTCCCCATTGAAGTCCTCCCCTTCCCAAACCCCACCTTCCTCGTGTTCTGCCACAAAATGTCCAAGTATTTCCTAACCCAGAACTGGAAACCCTACCAATGAGGAGATGTTTGGAGGGGAGGCAGCTAGGGTTGCCAGGTCCCTCTTCGCCACCGGCGGGAGGGAGCCTGAGGAGGGCAGGGGTTGGGGAGGGGAGGGACTTCAATGCCATAGAGTCCAGTTGCCAAAGCAGCCATTTTCTCCAGGTGAACTGATCTGTATCGGCTGGAGATCAGTTGTAATAGCAGGAGATCTCCAGCTAGTACCTGTAGGTTGGCAACTCTAGAGCCAGCAAATAAAGGTGAGGGGTACATACAGAAATTCATTAGGAGTGTTCATGGCTTGAGCATTTACCACAGTAGTTGCTGGGCTGGCAATAAGCCTTTGTGGATGTGTCAGGGAGAAATTCATTAGGCATGCATGAAGTAAGTGTTTCGGAAAGCTGCGCCTGTTGAATTTCTGCCTGGACAAATCCCGCAGGCCTGAGACTAACCTGGGACCTCCAGCTGCTGATGCACAATTTACATTCTAGTTAAAAAAGTTTTATCTGGACAAAATAAAACCTTCCTTCATTTGGAGACTAAAAGTGAGACAAAAGGTCATGACCATCTAGAATAATTTGCTTAAAAAAAACTCTGTTCCTTTAAAAAAAAGCACATTGAAGAATGGTACCTTTGTAATTCTTGTGCGAAAATTCACTGAACACCTTTCTCGAGGGCAAAAAGATTAAAAAGTCTATGAGGTAAGATGAATAAAATAACAAAATCATGGGAACTAATGTGTTGATTTTAACCTGCATTAATTTGGTCAGGGCAGATCCAATATACCTCACCTGGAAACTAATTACCAAATATCCTCATCTGAATTGATTTCCCCTGTAATGTTACATACAATAAATGATGGGGAACTTCAGCGGGTGACTTACACTGGCACATAATTAATTAGCCAGTGACCTGGGAAATAAACGTGCGCTGTATCGATTCAGTGTGAAAAAGTTAACAATCAAATGACAACGATTTGAATAATAAACTAGGCATCATATTAGAGAAGCAAGCATATTGACCATGTTCCCCAGCATTTATATGCACACAATCCATGTGCAGTTTTGTGCATAAGCTGATTTTACCACAGCTTGATAAAAGGAAGATCGTTGTTGCGGTTGTTGTTATACAAAACAACTACAATAGCATAAGGTGGATCCTACCCTTATTTTACCACTCCACTAAGTCAAGTTTATTTATTTATTTGGTAAAATATTTATATCTCACCTTTCCATTTGGCGCAAGTTTGAAGTCTGCCTCCAAGTGAAGGAGCCTGCCCCCAACTTAAGGCGACCCGAATTATAACAATAATAATGACTAGAAAAGCCAGAGGCAGGAGTAGAGTTGCCAACCTACAGGTATTAGCTGGAGATCTCCTGCTATTACAACTGATCTCCAGCCGATAGAGATCAGTTCACCTGGAGAAAATGGCTGCTTTGGCAATTGGACTATGGCATTGAAGGCCCTCCCCTCCCCAAACCCCGCCCTCATCAGGCTCCGTCCCAAAAATCTCCGGCCGGTGATGAAGAGGGACCTGGCAACCCTAGGCAGGAGCCCTTGAGCATGAGTTGAAGGGTAGGAGCCCAAGGGCTCTTTGTCCTCAGCTCATGGTGAACAGTTTGAGGTCTACGATAGCCAGACCAGTGAATTAGGACCTGCTTATGAAGTGCTTGGGGTTATGTCTTGTTTATTTAAAATTATATGGTTTAAACTGGTTGGTTTGGAAATTGCTGTAAGATGCTTCAGATCCCTTTGTGGAGAAATGCCCTAATAAATAAATGAACCAAATGATCCAGCCCCATCTTTGCTTAGGCATAGTGTGTGGAGGCCTCTGAACATGAAAACAGGGCCCTGGGCCTGGCTCTTTCCCACACCCAACCCCATCTGATTTTGAAAAGACAAATAAGCATCATAGCCTTAGCAGATGCTCCATGTTTGTGCCAGATGCCCTGGGTTATGGTGTGGCAGACTCTCCATAATTGATGAGGCAGACCCCCACCCTCAGAGAAAAGTTTTTAAAGTGGCCATTGAGCTGATGGTGTGATGCCACTTCTGGGAGGGAGAAACCAGAAACGGCTTATTTCGGGTTTACCAAAAAAAACCGGGGCCAAAAAAAATTGGGACACTAGCAAACCACCTCTGATAGTCTCTTGCCATGAAAACCCCAAAAGGTTTTCACATACACACTGAGAACTAGACCAGTGAGAAGTCACAGAGGTCACAGCCAGATCCTTCTGATCTCAAATTAGGAGTTCTGCCTCCTGGAGATTCATTGAGACAGTTCAGGTATGTATCTGCCCACTGGGAGCAGCTGCTTGTATAGCAGTCTCCTGGAGGATGACCAGTTTCCATCACTGATTGCCCCTGAAAGAGAAGTGCCCCCTTTGGCATTGGGAGATAGTACTGAAGGAACTGTTCAGGTGCACAGCTGAGGAACAGGAGCACCTTATCTAGGTGCAAGCAATGACATTCCTCACCCGTGTGGGGCACTGCTAGCTGTTCAGCACCCATGGAGATGCAACCTGTTGGGATAGCTCCTCTGGTGTCTCCGCAGCTGTTCCCAGTGATAAAGGCTTCCTATGCCTGCTTCTGATGAGAATACCCTATATCAGTTTCCCTGCTTCAGCTATGCTTTGCCGTGAAAATGGGCATTCCTTCAGCAAACTGTGGTATAAGATAATCTTTTGATGCAAACGTTTGCTGTTGGCAAAGCAGCTCTCGGGTGTCTCCCCCCCCCCCCCATTATTAGTGTTTGGGCAATCCCACAATGGCTCCAGACTTGGCACAGCTGACAGCCACTTTATTAGCACACATTTCTTTTCCCAGGGAAATGGGGGATAATCAAGTAGGAGGCAAAACGAGAGCGCAAGTGGTTCTTGAATGGTGCGTTCCACGGTAACATGTTTATCTGGCCCCTCTCTTCTGATGAGAGGAGCAGTTATGTTCGTTGGGGAATTTTACGCAAGTCCCGCACGAGGAGCAAAAGAGGCATGCTCCGCACAGTAGGAAACATCCTTGATAATTGACAATAGTACGATAAAGTTTCCCTTATCAAATTTGACCCTACTCCACCATACAATGACAAGCAAACATGCCCTAATGTGGAAGGCCCTGAAGATGTAGAGGGATACCCCAGTGATCATAAGCAACGTGGTGTCGGGACCAAACCTTGCAGAGAAAGGGTTAGATCCAACCAGCTTTTCCATTAAAGAAAAAGAGAGGACAGAGTCCTCTTTGACCACCTAAAAGGCTGTGTTGGACATCATAGAATCTGCATGGATAAACCCGCATGGGATGGGGTCTGGAATAAAGAGAAGAACACGGAAAGACTGCATGAAAAATGTTGGCAGGCTCCAGCATATATGGTGGAACAGTAAAGTTTTCTCTTCCCCCACAGACTTTTTTCGGAGAATTGTTCCATTTTATCACCTGTTCATCTTGTAATTATTTCAAGCCCAGAGTTAATTAGCTGAAAATGCAATTAGCTCGTCGCTTTTACATTTGAACATCTGTGTTCTCGGTCATGTCCAAAGTACAGGTGTGAGATCCGTATTTGTGAATAATCCCCACCAAAATCCTTTTCACATCCTTTCTGCCACCACCCCGGCTGTTAACAGCACTTGATGATGATCAGCCAGAAGACCCTGTTGAAGGGATTAGATGGGAACTCGATACTACCTGAGGGGCTCGCGGTAACCCATTTGGTGGAGCGGGAGAGAGTTCGTGTTTAGGATAATGTTCGGGGGCTAAGCACATGTTGTTCTCTACCTTCCTCTTTCACTATGAAAATTAAGTATGGCAACTGCATCCAAGCAAAGGAAGTGTGAGTGGCAAACAGCTGGATTGAAAAGTCTCTTGAGGGCCAATTTCTTTTTTCCCCATTTAATTAACGGGGGGAAAATTGGAGAAAGTGTTTCTGAAGCAAGCGTGTTTTGAAGAAACAGCATCTTGAAAAAGACTTCCTTTTACAGAGGTGAAAAGCTATTGTGATTCTGTCTCTGTGGTAACAAGGCTGGGGTGGGGGGAGTTCAGATAATGGTTCAGAACAGAAGACAATCCTTTTTGAAGCATCCAAGACACGCATGGGTAAGTTTATGGCTAGAATATCCCACACAGTGCCAGAACCTCCGGGCTAGACCCGGAAGGAACAGTATCAGTGCGCACAAATCACTCTCCCCAGCCCCGCTCCAAAGAAACTCTTGTCCAAGGTAAGAGGGGACCTGGCAACCCTATTAAAGACAAACTTTTATTTCAATATAAGCTTTTGTGAGTCAGAGCTCACTTCCTCTGATGTATCTGAGGAAGTGAGGGGTGACTCATTAAAACAAATGTTAGTCTCTAAGGTGCCACTGGGCTTTTGTTTTAACCTGATGTGCAGCCAACTTTAGGCTATTACATACAATCCTTATAAGGAGTAATCTTTATCAGGTAATAAATGACATCCATTGTATGTACAAGCACAGTACAAATGATGTACTAGTTTTGACAACGGTGGAACGAAATGGCTCATAGTAGCGATAAATGAAACAATAAGAAATTAAAAGGAGCATACTTGGCTGTCCCCACCAGTACTCCTGCTCCTTGTGCCCATCTCCCAACACTTCCTTTATCCATAACGTTTCCTCAAAGCTCTTAGTCCAGGGGTGTCGAAATCAATTGTTATGAGGGCCAGATATGACATAAATGTCACGTGGTCGGGCCAGGCCATGCCTCGCCAGCCCAGATCAAGAGTGTGTTTGTGCATGGGGGGTGGCTGCCTTGGCTGGCTCATGGCCTGGATAGGAGCTCTCAAGAGAGCCAGTGTGGTGTAGAGGTTAAGAGCAGTGGTTTGGAGCAGTGGCCCCTGATCTGCAGAGCCGGGTTTGGTTCCCTTCTTCTCTACATGAGCGGTGGAGGCTAATCTGGTGAACTGGATTTGTTTCCCCACCTCCTACACACGAAGCCAGCTGGGTGACCCTGGGCAAGTTACAGCTCTGTTAGAGCTCTCTCAGCCCCACCTACCTCACAGGGTGTCTGTTGTGGGGAGGGGAAGGGAAGGTGATTGTAAGCTGGTTTGAGTCTCCCTTAAGTGGTAGAGAAAGTCGGCATATAAAAACCAACTATATTATTATTATTATTATTATTATTATTATTATTATTATTATTATTATTATTATTATTATTATTGCCAGATCCGGCCTGCGGGCCTTATGTTTGACACCCCTGCCTTAATCCTTTCACACAGCCTGCCATTTCCTCAGTGTCACACTATATATAATGTTTGCCTGGGGTTTTGTGAACCCATAGCTTTTTTTTCTAATTAATTGACCCTTCATTTAGTTCCTGCTGGTAAGTTAACTCTTTTTAACCTTCTTCCCCGTAAACAGATCTTTCATGGATAATGAAGAGTTTGGCTTGTGGGTTTTAAAACTGCCGTAAAGTTATGGAACAGATTGAAGGATTCCCTTCTTTTAGAGGGAAAATTGATTACAACTTCATTTAATCAGCCTGTTAAATGGTAAAACCACACATTTCTAACAGCCAGCACTTCGGTATGTCAGCATGAAAATGACAGCAAGAAACAAATTACTCCAGCCAATCTTTTCAAGAAACAAAACGACACGACTCTGGTCTCCCTCCTTAATGCTGATATCATTAGAGTAACCTTCATTTATGTCGTTTTCTCATCAAGAACATTGTAAATAAAGGGCAATCTGTTAGATTAGAACTGGCAGCAATGTCGAACTTTCATCTGATTCCCTGAGTTATTTACATCGTGAGTCACACAAAGGAAGAGTTCACCCAATGACTCGATCTACTGAAACACATACTCTAAAACAGCTCGATTTGAGTCCAGTAGCACCTAGAGACCAACAAGATTTTCAGGATATAAGCTTTAGAGAGTCAAACCTCTCTTTGTCAGATAGCTGATGAAGAGAGCTTTGATAGTTTATGCATGGGTACTTTCACTCACGTTCGCCCCTGTCTGTCTCGGTTGTTCCTTGGAGTTATGCATGAGCTTTCTGTCCATTAGAGATGACCTCGCTGCCAGCCCTCACAAATCCAAGGACTTCCTATCCCTCTGTTAACCTGACTCTTTCCTCCCCCATGAGCTTAAAAAGGTAAAGGTCCCCTGTGCAAGCACCGGGTCATTGTTGACCCATGGGGTGATGTCACATCCCGACATTTTCTAGGCAGACTTTGTTTATGGGGTGGTTTGCCAGTGCCTTCCCCAGTCATCTTCCCTTTACCCCCAGCAAGCTGGGTACTCATTTTACCAACCTCGGAAGGATGGAAGGCTGAGTCAACCTTGAGCCGGCTACCTGAAACCAACTTCCGTTGGGATCGAACTCAGATCCTGAGCAAAGATTTGGACTGCAGTATTGCAGTTTACCACTCTGCGCCACGGAGCTCTCTCCCCTGAGCTTAGCCCAGGTGAAATCCCTATGCATAAGGCAAAGCACGGGACACACAACTTTGCTTTCTCTCATAGCCAATTACAAAACAGCGTGTAAAGAGGTGGGGATTCAAATGCTTCCTGCTTCCTCAGAGCTCTTTCTGAGCAGAAGACAGGCAATTTAAAACCGAGACTTGGATTTCTTCCCCACCTCTTTCAGATTGCTTCTTTTTGTTCTTAAAATGTTTTTTTATTTAGCAATTGGGTTTTGTGTGGGGGGGGAATTTTCTCTCACAGTAAGCCCTAAAAAGTAAGCCAATTGCAAAGCAGCATTTAAAGGGGCAGAGACTTGATTTGAGCTTGAAGACTGCATAGATTCCCATAGGAAAGTGTGGGTCCAGCTAGCAAGAACCTCAAGTAAAACTCCCATGCATAAACAACCTTTGACTCTCGAAAACTCATATCCCCAAAATCTTGTTGGTCTCAAAGTTTCTACTGGACTCGAATCTAGTTGTTCTACTGCAGACCAACACAGCTACCCTCTGAACTTACTCTAAAAAATGCCCTCAGAAAATCTGCTACCCTAGTTTAGAACTTGCCACGTCAAGGAGAAAAAGTGCGACTGCATTTTAGTGACAAACGATTTCCATACGGCCTTTCAGTACTCAATTGTTTTGTATTCTCCCATTTATCTTCACTGCAACCTGAGTTGCCACCAAAATTGCAAGTTAAACTGAAAATGTCAAGGGGCCCCAGCTGCATGTAAATTTCATAACGGCATGCCATCCTCATGTGAACTGAAATCTGGTGTAGCCACAAACAGTATCCTAATTTTGCTCTGATAACCAAAGTGTGAATCATGGCATCTTAAAGCTGCTGTTGGAAAGTGACTGTAAACCTGTCTCTGTTTCAGTACTCTTGGCTTTTGATGGCTTCATGTAAATGCAACAGGGATATCTTTGAACTGTTACTACTGGAAGGCTTGTGGGAAAGAACGGCGATAATTTTTTGACATCTATTCTAACCTTCCTTTCTTTTCGCACGGCTTACCTCGCTTACATGGTTGTTTGCTGCTTAGAGTGATCAGCTGACTGCCCAAAGGCCTTGCCTGGCATGGATCAAACCCTCCATAAGGAAGGCACCCAAGTTTCCCCACATTGCTCTCTGTTCGGGGTTGCCAACCTCCAGGTGGTTATACATGTTTTTGGTTATACATGTTTTGTACTATTTGTTGTTCACATAAGAAAAAAGTGTATAGAAAATATATATATTGAATATAAGGTGTTTGTGAAGTAACAAAACCAGAAAGTATTCAAAAATAATACCATACACTTGGAAAAAGAATTTTTGTTGTTGGCTTTTAGTCTATGTAAGAAAATAATTTTTAGCCATAGTGACTACCTAAACTTGACTAACCTCCAGGTGGAGGCTGGAGATCTCCCACTGTTATAACTGATCAGGTGACAGAGATCAGTTACTCTAGAGAAAATGGCCACTTTGGTAATTGGACTCTCTGGCAATGAAGTCCCTCCCTTCTCCAAACCCCTCCCTCCTCAGAGTCCACTTCCAAAATGTCCTTGGGTTAGAACCTTAGTTTAGAAGATAATCAGGTTCGGTACTTGGATAGGGGACCACTAAGGAAGATCTAGCACATTAGGTCTGATGCTGTTCTTTGAATAAAATGTCTAGAAAATAGAAACTAGGGCCCTTTTTCGATAAGTAGGGTTGCCAACCTCCAGGTGGTACAGAAAAATGCTACTGACTATACATCATAACAATAGTGAATTCAGGGTAACAATTCGCTACAAAGACTTCAACCAGTCTTTGGGCAGGGATGAGGAAAGACAAAGGGATAAAATAGATCCCTTTCTGCTAGGGTTGCCAGGTCCCCCATGGTCACGGGGGGTGGGGATGGGGGTAGGGTGGCCAGATCCAAATAGCTGGACATCTCCCACTATTACAACTGATCTCCAGCCGATGGAGATCAATTCACCTGGAGAAAACGGCGGATTTAGCAATTGGACTCTATGGCATTGAAGTCCCTCCTCTCCCCAAGCCCTGCCCTCCTCAGGCTCCACAATCCTAGGCGCTGAAGCAATACCGCACACACAAAAATGGCTGCAAAGAACACTAACAAAAGATAAAAAATGATGTGTCCCCCCTCAAAGGCACAATGTTTGCACTGAAAATGTTCACATGTGAGTATTTGGTGCATTGGTAGAGACCAATGACATAAAAGCTGGAGAGTGTTTTAATTGCAAGGATTCTGTTTATCTGTCCTTGATTTACTTCCCAGAGTAGTCCAGAATTGGACATAACTCTCCCCACCCCGCATCATCTTTTATGGCCATTTCTCACAGAACAGTGACATTTTCCAACACAGCCTGCTTGCACTATATAGTTGACTTTCTCCAAGTACCAGGAAGCCAAAGATAAAAATCTTTCCTATTTCCCCTTCAACGCCGTATCGCAAATGCTTGTTCCAGGACAAATGATAAACCGCAGTGGGGATTTATGGTGTGACAGCAACAATAACAGCTTTGGGGGGAATAATGACTTCCCATCAGGAACCCCAGACATCTCAAGACCCAGTCTTTGCCTTGAAACTTTGTTTTAAAAAAAGATTCAGAAGAGGTACCACTCGGAACAACAGAAATACCTTGTTGGAAGCCATTTGAGTCCTGTGTAGTGTCTTAAATCTGGGGCTTCAATTATAAAGACACCGTGAAGGGAGACAATGAAAAATCAATAAAATGGCGGCGGCATTACATAACCAGTCCATTAAAAAAAAAAAAAAATGTGCGCACGGGTTATTTCCCTGGAACACTATGAAACAAAACAGCAAGCGCAGCAATTTCAGTTTTGCTTATTTTTTTATATAAAAAACCCCCCTTCCCCTCCTGTCCCAAAACACAGAGATTGTAACCAGCCTCCCTCCTTCTTGCTATAGGCCGACGCACCAAATTGGGTCTGTTGTAAACCAGACAGGCATTTGCACACGTACATTCAAAGCGCCATATTCCAGATAATTGTTGCTTAGCTCTCCTTTTCCTCTTGAAATGGAGAATGTCAGGTCTCATTATAGAACATGAGGAGAATCGCATAATTCAATTGGCAGTCTGTGGAATGGTAATGTATCTGCTCTCTTCCTCAAAGCATTGCTGTTTATTCTGAGGCAAGGAATCATTCCTGAAACGTCTTGCGTTATGGGGGGAACATATACTCTATTGACATTGGCATGGATCCATCCATGCAATTCCTCTGATTAAATTGCATTTCTGCCAGTTCTCCCCTCCCGCTGCAGACCCCCACTTTCCCCACTATACTGTAACTGGGGGTCTCCTGAACCCCGGAAACAATTTTTCCGAGGGCTCAGTGAGCCGCAGCAGGAACAAGAAATGGAAAGATTTGACTTCATGTTCAAATGGGATGCCCTTGAATTCGCTTTAGCATCGTTAAGAGACAAATCTCTTCATTCCTCTTTCCTCTTTTCCTCCTGGAATTCCAACAATCCATTTCCTGCCCTCTTTAGAGGGATTTGGAATCTGTTTCCAATCGATTCCCTTTTGATCCAAAGAGAAATTTGAAGAGAGGAGGGGCGGGGAAAGGGGCTGCAAAAGTTTAGAATTTCGCTCTGAGGATGCTCAGAGGCAGCCAAAGTCTTCCCAGACCTTCCTATCCTCCTGCTAGAGCATTTCGATTGTGATGCAAAGCATCCAACAGGGGCTGAAGGGCAAGGGCTGAACTTACAAAAGAGAAACCGAAGAGAAATTTAAGAGAAATTTCTGTTTTGGAAGAGAAATAAGAGGAATCAGTCTGAAAAAAGAAGAAGTATTTTCTGGAAAACACAATTCCAGTCCTCAAAACAATGCTAATTCACTTACATTCATCAAACCAGCTCACTGAACAACTGGTTCCCTGCTGGTGACCAGCAGACAGGACATGAACTGAACCAGTAGTTGATTGAGCATGGCTACTCCCAAGGCTAGGGTTACCAGGTCCCTCTTCACTACTAGTGGGAGGTTTTTGGGGCGGAGCCTGAGAGGGCGGGGTTTGAATTGCAAGTTGAATTGCAAGTCATCATTATTATTATATAGATAAAAGGATTTTCTGTACATACACAGTGTGCCTTCAGTGCTTTACTTTGTTTGTTTAACTACCTGGAGGTTGGCAACCTTACCCAAGGCAAGGTCAAATTTCTGCCTCTCTGCTGGCATTTTGGTGCTAGGGTCAGGCAATGCTTTTTAGGAGCCACTTTGCTGATAAATACATTTCTGCCTACTGCTGTTTTTGATTGTGATGTTGGCAGCCATTCTTCCCCGTCGGCAGCTTTATTGTTTTTATGTTACGCTTTATTTTTATTTGGATTTTAATTGGTATTGATTGCTATTGTTTACTGTCATTGATTGTTGCTGCCACCTCGGGTTTTTTTTATAAAATTGCAAGGTGGAATAGCAATATTTTCATTGATAAAACAAGCAAATCGCCTATGAAACTGAAAGTAGCTCAGGCAAAGGAAATGTAGTCAAGGATCTCCATAGCTCACTATAGTTTTCACGCCTGTCTTGCTCAAGTTCCATTCTTGAAAGGAAAATAATTTGATTTCAATAATGTGGGGGGAGTATCCAGTTTAGCTGTCTTCAGATTCCCGAACAAAAGTTACATATATTTAGTATTCATTAAGAGTGTACAGAGTTTACCAATTTATTTTGCAGATATTGCCAAACACTGAATATACAGTATACATATCTCCAAAAGAGGACTTGCAATTGATAGCCGATCCTACATTATTTTTCCAGTTCCTTGTTATGCACTATTCCACATTATTTTTTAAAAAATAAATCCAACATAAAAATAACCCTATTGGATTAGATTTACAGTTCATTTAATCCAGTATTTTGTTTCCCACAGTGGCCAGTAAGATACTTCCTGGAAGAATACAAGCATGGAATAAGAATGAATGAAATAGCTTCCCCTGTTGTGTCTGTCCAGCAACCAGCATTCACTGCCATCTATATATCTAATTCCAAAGTGTGCCCCCTGCCTGCGGATACTTAAATTTGCAGATAGGGGTCACATTCACCTTCAACAAGCTTTTTCTGCAAACTTAAGGGAACCCCTAGGTCTGCAGAAAAAACTGAAACTTTTAAAAAGTGTGTGTGTGGGGGGGGGAGTTAAATCCCCCAGATGTAAAAAAAAGCATCGTCAGCATATGTGGAGATGACACTCTTCAGCTGCCACGGCAGACCGCTGAGCAAGAGAGCAGAACTGGGGGAAAGGAGAAGGCCCTACACACGTGCCTGGAGCAGCACTGGGTCAGCCAGCAAGAGATGGTGGGGTGGGGGGGAGAGACCTGGAGCTATGAGGGGGGAGATGGGATTCCCCCCCATGTGAGTTTCATGGGCCCCCATTTGTAATGCTTCTGAATGTGGAGTAGGGTTGCCAGTTTCAAGTGGGGAAATTCCTGGGGATTTGAGGATGGAGCCTGGGGAGAGCAGGGTTTGGAAAGGGGAGGGATCTCAGCAGGGTATGATGCCATAGAGGCCATCCTCGAAAGCAGCCCTTTTCTCCAGGGGGGCTGATCTCTGAAATCTGAAGATCAATTGTATTCTGGCAGAACTCCATGACCCCCTGCAGGATGTCAACCCTAATTTGAAGATTCTACATGGATACCATGGCTAATCACCCTTAATAGATAGGGCTGCCAGGTCCCTCTTCGCTACCTGTGGGAGGTTTTTGGGGTGGAGCCTGAGGAGAGTGGGGTTTGGGGAGGGGAGGAACTTCGATGCCATAGAGTCCAATTGCCAAAGTGGCCATTTTCTCCAGGTGAACTGATCTCTATCGGCTGGATAGAGTCCCAATGTGTTGTAATAGCAGGAGATCTCCAGCTAGTACCTAGAGGTTGGCAACCCTATTGATAGACTCTTTTCCCATTAATGTGTCTAATCACCTTTTTAAAGTCATCTAAACGAGTGACCCTTAGAGCCCATAGCCTTCAGTTACTCTTTAACCAAGTTTTATGACATTTGCCATTGTTCTATTTACATTTTGCCAAAGGTTACAAGGGTAGCCTACCCCCCAAGGTGCTCCAACAGTGTTCCTAGTAATAAGCAGACCACTCACTTTTGAAATCTAGTTACGGGCATTAAGGAGTAAACATTTTAAATTTTCCTTCACTCGGCTTCCATTCCCAATGTGTTGCAGCAACCTTCCTATCCACTGAACAGGGAAGCAGAAAACTTGTTAGGGAGCTAATTCTTGTTTTTATTTAAATTATTTCAACCCAGTTTTCTCCCTCTATGGAACCCAAAGCAGCTTACAGAGAATTAAAACAATAGATCACAACAGGTCAACAGCTTAAAATATTTGTATAAACAATAGCGCCAATTAAAAAATCCTGAATAAATTCCTGATCCACTAACCATCCCCAAAACTGCTGAAGAAGAAGAAGAGTTGGTTCTTATACCCTGCTTTTCTCTACCTTTAAGGAGTCTCAAAGCAGTTTATAATCATCTCCCCTTCTTCTCCCCACAACAGACACCTTGTGAGGTAGGTGGGGCTAAGAGAGTTTGGAGAGAACTGTGACTAGCCCAAGGTCACCCTGCAGCCTTCATGTGGAGGAGCGGGGAAACCAATCCAGTTCACCAGATTACAGTCCACCAATCATGTGTAGGAATGGGGAATCGAACCTGGTTCTCCAGATTAGAGTCCACCACTCTAAACCACTACACCACGCTGGCTCTCTTGTTTGCAGTTGACCAATAGTTTCCCTCTCGAATTCAGGGAGGCTATTCCATAATATTAGGGTCTACCACTGAGAAAGCTCAAGTGCACCTACCTGCACTAAAGGAATGGTCAAGAGAAGCTTCTGGGGATGACTGAAGCTGCCATACAGACTCATGTCAGCTGAGATGGCCCTCTAGGTATGCGAGTCTCAGGCAGCTGAGGGCTTCAAAAACATCTAGAACTGAACTCAAAAACAACTTGGCAACCCGTGCAAAGATTTCTTGATGGAAATGATGTGCATCTATCTCCCTGCTTTCCCTCATCCTCCAGGGCCCCAGGAGGAGGAGGAGGGGGGGCAGGCTTGGTGGCAGCAGCGCGAGCAGGGCGTGCTGCGCCAAGTGCCCCCCTCGGAGCCTCCAGCACGCCGCCTGCGCAGGCAGCCTGCCCGGCGGCACTGGGGCGGGGGGAAGCAGGTGCGAGGCGGGGAAAGGGAAGCACCGACGGCTGGCCACTAACCACATCCGCACCGGCTCGGGCCCCGCGATACTGGGCTGAGGTCTCAGGCAGAGGTCTTTCGCATCACCTACCTGCCTAGTCCCTTTAACTGGAGATGCCAGGGATTGAACCTGGGACCTTCTGCATGTCAAGCAGAGGCTCTATCACTGAGCCACGGCCCCTCCCCATGCTCTATCAGGGGGTCACAGCCTGTCTCCCAAACTTGCTTCAAACTCAGCATTTTCTCCCCAGAATTATATTAACATTACTTGTTATTACATCTAATTAATTGCTTAAAATCATTAAAATATTAATCTGCTTACTGAGCATAAACTGTAAGGCAGGGTTCAAAGATCTGAATTGCAGTTCTCCAAACTTGGTGTGTTCATGCAATGGTTTTAGTCCAACTGTCAGAAGGTATGGTTATTTCTACTATTATAAATATGTATTCATTAATGAAGTAATGTAAAAATTTAAGCTGCCAAATGCACCAGTCTCCCCATTTTTAAACCCTCAAACCAATCATATTCATAACTGGGATGTTTGGGGGGAAATCACCGTACTGGGAAAACAGAAATCTGAATTTTTGTAAGTAACTTTCAATCAAGAACATTCGCTAATGAAGCCATCCCCTCCCCAGTTCATTGGACTGACAGTTCAAATTAACAATATATTTATATTTAAAATGTATGAGTGACACCATTCCCTTTGGAGAGGCATTTCAGTTACATTTAGCTTTGCACGGATACAGTTGCAAATAAACTCCACTTGTTAACTCCGCCATATGACAAACACAGCTGGAATAACTAAAAATAGTATCCCATGGAGAATACTCATTTAAATATAAACCCAATCCTTCCCTTGTGTGATAATGGTGCCTCTATTGGTGTTCTCTGCTAAAGGTATTAAATAGCTAGAAATTGTACTTTTTTAAAAAAAAATGGAGTATTTCCAGCAGAGCCTCAAGTGCATACATTATTATTCATACATGTGGGGTAAAAATCCCAAAGCAAACTCTCCTTTGGCTGCATCATAGTGGTTTGGTATTTTTGAAATGTAGCAGTCATTGAATGATATACCCAGGAGGAACTTAAAGATCAAATAACTGAACTCCTTGACAGGGCCAGAAGCAGGAATAGAAGGATAAGCAGGTACCTTTCAGATCACAATATGCAAATATACACATGTGTGTGTGTGTA
This sequence comes from Euleptes europaea, assembly GCF_029931775.1. Taxonomy (NCBI): domain Eukaryota; kingdom Metazoa; phylum Chordata; class Lepidosauria; order Squamata; family Sphaerodactylidae; genus Euleptes; species Euleptes europaea. Next base: position 46,189,529 of record NC_079326.1, read on the forward strand.
TGTGCTGGCAAAAGTATATGCAATAGTAATGACTACTGGGGCATTATGCAACTTTAAGGCTGATGACGAAGAAATTGAAATTGTTCAAGGTTTTCTATTCCTTGGCTCCATTGCTGTGATATGCTGACAGCCCTAGGCTACCCTGCTACATCAGGCAAGGTGTTCAGGACTGGAGCTACTGTGCAAGGATGGAACACTGCTGTACAGCCAGAGACAAAAGGGGCCTCCCGGCATCCATCCTGCGCCATGCTACATAAGCCAACTGGGCAAAGTCCAGTTTACCAAGTTGTTTACCAAGTTTTCCCTTGGGAGAACATCTGGTGTTCCTTGGAACACAAAGGGACAAAAGACAGGCCTCTTCGGCATATCTTTAGCTCTCTTGCAGGAGATAAGACACACCTTGCTAAATCTCCTGAGGAACAGAACTCCATTCAGAGAATCAGGATGGGCACAAACAATCTCATCAAGTTGCCAGCCAAGCCAAGCCCTCTGACTCACCTATAAATATATATAATCATCTTACTCCAAACCATGGTTGATTTCAGGGAAACCTTGGAAATGTATATTCTTTTTAAACCAATGACTGCTTATACAAGAAAAGTTACACACACACCCCGAAAAGGGTGTGATGGTGGTGGGTCTGCACCCACATAAAGCTTAATATGACTTACGCTTGCCAGGGTTCAAAAAGAAGGCAGAGAGACTCCTGACATGATCTGAGTTGCTTTAATGAGTGAAATTTCCAAGGTTTCCCTGAAATCCATCATTTGGAGTAGGAGGATCATTCCTGATTTGAAGAAGAGTCTCGTAAGAGACAGAAATAGAGGATGTGGGAGGCCGGGTTACTAAACAAGCATATTTCAAAATGTGCGAGTGGCATTGAAAAGGAATCCTATCTGTGTTTGGCATGGGGGAATGAGATGCTTTGCTCAGATGTAGATTCTCCAGCATCTGAAGGAGGCCCCTGATAAACACTGTAGGGATCATTCAGCAAAGTTTTTTTTTTAATTCTCTTTCTGGAGTCGTTTTGGGAATCATTCCAGGAATGCGAAAGACATCATGCTGGTGGTTCCTAGCCTTTAATCTAGCATTACCCCCTAAGTACATAACATCACCATAGAATGTTCACCAGTTTATATTCATATGCTGCCTTTCCCACCAACCATGGCTGCCAACTCCGAGGTGGGAAATTCCTGTAGAGTTTAGAGGTGGAATCTGGGGAGGGTGAGGTGCTGGGAGGGGAAGGACCTCAGCTTTGTATAATGCCATGGAGTCCATGCTCCAAAGCAGCCATTTTCTTCAGAGGCACTGATTTCTGTCATCTGGTGATCAGTTGTAATGTTGTGAGATCTCCAGTCTCCACCTGGTGGCTGGCAACCCTGCCTTGAATCAAGCACCTAATCCCATTAAGTCTCAAACGTGGAAGGCTGAGCAGCACGTGGCAAATGGGGGAGGCGGAGATCGCTTATAAAGCCTCTACAGCCTTTTTAATAATAGTCAAGGCCTTCACCAGGGCACACTTAGATATTTTGCCGCTCGCAATCTTGGAAGGCCGTTTCAATGGGATCCCATATAGGAAAAGCGTATGCTCCTGTGATCAAATGTCTATTGAGGATCTATCCCACATCACATTCCAATGTCCAAGATAAGAGGATGAGCATAACCGATTTTTGCAGACCATATTATCCCATTTCCCAGGAAGGTCAGATCAGGAGAAATTAGTCATATTATTGAAAGACAGAGACAAAGACATTACTTCTCAAATGGCAAGATTTGCTGCTGCCATCATGAAGCACAAAAAGATGATGGGGCATGCTGACCATAATATCTCTGACCCATTATTGCTCAACTCTGGGTCATTTGTCATCTTTTATTTGTCTCTGGATTGCATGGTCGTTCCTTCCTATTAAATTTTTATGAAGAATTTGTATTTGCATTTTAATATTTTATGGGAAATGTTTAATTTTTTTAACCTACTTTAAATTATGTTACTTTTTAATGTTATTGATTTTGTTTTGGCAGAATTTCCACCTTGTTCTGTATTGTTGCTATGTTTTTTTTTTGTTTTTTGTTTTTGCTAAGGCAATAAAGACTTGATGATGATGATGATGTTGATAGTCCATGCCACATTTGAATTCAAGAAGGGGACATGTCAATAAGACCCTGGCCCTTAATGGCCAGAAATTCATTTGTATAGAGGAGTACTGTATTAATCAAGTGCTAGTGAGTAAATAAAACATGAAAATCAAGACACATACTAGAGACTGCTGGACAGACACGGAATTCTCTCTTGCTGGATCTTAAGGTGCTGTACTTGACTTCCATTTTTAATAAATTAAAACTGTATATGGTATTTGAACACAATTTGCTTCAGGCGAAGGGTTTCTAGACTGAAAAGGATCCAGGAGACAGAGACAGATTTGTTTCCTTCTTCAGCAAGCGATAATGTATTTGGAACAGATGTTTCTTTTTTCCCTCAGATATCTAAATTTCCTTTCCAACTGAAGTAGTTTGTAACAGGGCAATATGTGGGTCTCTCAAGACAGGAAGATTTAAAATGTCAGTGATATTCCTATTCAAAACCCATTTACTCTGAAAGATGTTTTGAACAGAGAGAAATGGGTTTTGATTCCGTCGCAAAGATGCAATCTCAGATACGAAGGCTAAACTACCAATGGTAGAGTTTCTCATGCTTGTGGCTGAAGCTCATACAGGAGATGTTGGTAGTGGGATAGTGCTGTTAAGAGAAATTCTCTTAATTCCTCTTTACCCAATTTCTCCCTGAAATTGGAAAACCTGTGTCTTTCACTCTTTTTTAGGGATATGAAGCCAATTTCTAATCAATTCCATTTTGAGCCAAGAGAAATTTGAAGAGAGGAGGGGCAGGAAGGGAGGTGCTGCAAAATGCCAGAATTGCACTTTGTAGATGCTCAGAGGCAGGCAATTTCTTCCCGAACCTTCCTGTCTCCCACAGGAGCACCATCAAACAACTACAAGGGATGAGGTTACAAAAGGGGATCCTTGTTTTAAAGAAAACAGCATGATCCATTCTGCAGATAACAGTGTCCTTTCAGGGTGATTTCCCCGCCATTAGTTCCTGATGCCACTGAACAGAGACCCAGATGAGAAACAATATGAATCTATATAGTTTTCAAAGTCTGTAATAACTGTGGGTAAGTATCTTATCAGTGGGCTCAGATGAGGGCAGTGTGTCCCTTTGGAACAAGGTATGTCACATTGGCACACGCAAGGCACATCCTGGCAATGAAAGAAGCTCCTCCACCGGCGTGGTGCATGGTGCACCAACGGTAGGCTTGCCAACTTCCAGGTACTAGCTGGCGATCTCCTGCTATTACATCTCATCTCCAGTCGACAGAAATCAGTTCCCCTGGAGAAAATGGCCGCTTTGGCAATTGGACTCTATGGCATTGACGTCCCTCCCCTCCCCAAACCCCACCCTTATTACAGTTATTCCAGACTTTGTAAACTATATAGATTTATATTGTTTCTCATTAGGGTTTCTGTTCAGTGCCATCAGGAACTAATGGGAAAAAATTATCCTGAAAGGACACTGTTATCTGAGGAATGGATCATGCTGCTTTTCTGTAAAACAAGGAGCCCCCCTCCCCCCGTAACTGCTACTACCTAGAGGTTGACAGCCCTAACTGGGGACATTCCAACATCATATCAAGTAGTGTGTCAACTCTCTTCAGATCACATGGACAAAGTCTATCTGAATAAGGTAAGTTATCGTATCTTCCATTTATCACCGCCGAAGGAGCGGCGGTCAAACGAGCGAGCATAAAAGCTATGCAGTAACAAGGGACTGTATTGCATCTAGATCAAAGGAAGTAATACTACCACTGTATTCTGCATTGGTCAGACCTTACTTGGAATACTGTGTCCAGTTTTGGGCTCCACAATTTAAGAAGGATGTTGACAAGTTGGAGCGGGTCCAGAGGAGGGCGACCAGAATGGTCAAAGGTCTGGAATCCATGCCCTATGAGGAGAGACTTAAGGAGCTGGGTTTGTTTAGTCTGGAGACGAGAAGGTTAAGGGGTGACATGATAGCCATGTTTAAATATTTGAAGGGATGCCATGTTAATGAGGGAACTAGCTTGTTCTCTGTTGCTCCAGAGACTAGGACACGGAGTAATGGATTTAAACTAAGAGAAAAATGATATCACCTAAACGTTAGGAAGAACTTTCTGACGGTGAGGGTGGTTCGACGGTGGAATGCGCTACCTCAGGGGGGGGGAGTCCCCGTCTTTGGAGGTCTTTAAGCAGAGGCTGGATGGGCATCTGTCGGGAGTGCTTTCATTGTGGGATTCTGCATGGCAGGGGGTTGGACTGGATGGCCCTTGTGGTCTCTTCCAACCTTGTGAACTTGTGGACTGTTAGGTTGCTAAAATAAGCCGGGGTTCGCAGAGATGGAACTGCCTGCTTTCGTCTGCTTCTTTACAGAATGTTGCTAATTCTACATGATCTGGAGTTGCCAGTTTCCACTAGCATAAACATAGTCCCTGGCAGTGTTATGAGCAACCTGCCCCAATGCTTCCCACATTATTTGTTTGCTCAGAAATCAATCTGTTTCTCTTTGCTGTAGGCGGAGCAAGATTGCTTACATGTTGAGAAATGAATGCAACTTCCTAAAATGCAGTCGGAACCGCCTGGGCGAAGGTGAGCTTTTCTCCCAACGCCCATCTTGGAAAGCTGTGCCAAGTTTCCCCAGCCGATTACCCCCATAAATGGACTTCCTTAGGGATAAAGGCAAACTTATCTGTATCTTTTCGGCATGTCTGATCAAGATGAAGATGCATCCGTATGAATGAAACTGTGATTATTTTTGAGTCCAGGCGCATGAACTGTAAATGAGATTAGACAGCTTGTAAGATTGCCCATTTTCATTAGTTTTCATCAGAGGGAGAATGGAGGCGAGGCCGTACCGTTCTCTCCCCTCATTATCAACTTTCCCATAAAGATGATATACATTTTAATGGCTTTTAATGTGTTGCTTTCCAACACATCCCCGTGCTATATGACTTTGACCTTTCAAGATAATGCAGGAGATCTTTATTGATTTGTTATTGTTAGCTAATTGTGTTTTCAGAAACAAAGGCACTGGGAAGAGACCATTACAAAGAATAACTCCCTGTGTTTTGACAGCGTTCCACGGGGAAGATATATGAAGCCAACACGCGTGCTGGCAGTAGATAGAGATCTCATTATACTGTCTTGGCAATGTCTCATTCCTTGACAAAGAGCCCACAAAATCCTATCAGAACATTTTCAGAGTTGTCTCCCCAAAAACAGATAAAAACCTCTAGCTCAGGGAGCCCCCAACTTGTTGAATCTGTGAGCACTTTGGAACTTTGGGTGAAAACGCATGGTCGCTTTATCCTCCTTGAATCCCTGTTTTAGCCAGCATCGAACACACATTAGGCGAAACGCATGGGTTCGATCCTGGATGAATCCTGGCTGAAACAGGGATTAAAGGAGGATCAAGCGACCATGCGTTTTCGCCCTTTGAGAACAAGTAATGGGCACCATGACAAACAGGAGCCATGGTGGAGGAGTGGAACCAATCACAAAACATTGGGCGATTCCATAAAATGTTAGACGGTTCCATGCTAACCATCCTCCTATGACATATACAAATGGGTTTCCCTGCCAGACACAAAGCATTTGGGGCTCCTTTGAATCACCTCCTACTAGCACATGCTCTTTACTTTGAGGAATAAATACAGCGTGGTGTAGTGGTTAAGAGCGGTGGTTTGGAGCGGTGGACTCTGATCTGGAGAACCAGGTTTGATTCCCTACTCCTCCACATGAGCGACGGAGGCTAATCTGGTGAACTGGATTGGTTTCCCCACTCCTACACATGAAGCCAGCTGGGTGACCTTGGGCAAGTCACACACTCTCGGCCCCACCTACCTCATAGGCTGTCTGTTGAGGGAAGGGGAAGGGAAGGTGATTGTAAGCTTCCTTAAGTTGTAGAGAAGGTCGGCATATAAAAACCAACTCCAACTCCTCCTCCTCCTCCTTCTTTTTCGCAAAAGAATATGCAAACCTGAAAACATATTGGTGGGCACCATGTTGGGGATCCCTGCTCTAGCTATATACTCATGAATATTGATTGGCCCCTGGGAGGGGCCATGGCTCAGTGGTAGAGCATCTGATTGGCATGCAGAAGGTCCCAGGTTCAATCCCCAGCATCTCCAGTTAAAGGAACTAGGCAAGTAGGTTATGTGAAAGACCTCCGCCTAATACCCTGGAGAGCCGCTGCCAGTCTGAGTAGACAATACTGACTTTGATGGACCGAGGGTCTGATTCAGTATAGGGCAGCTTCATGTGTTCATGTGTTAATAATATAGTTTTAAAAGGCTCTTTGCTTTGGGGAATAGATGCTTTAGAAAAGAAGCAAAGGGGATCCTGGAAACATATTGGTGGGCACCATGCTGGGGATCATTGTTCTAGCTATATAAAATTAATACTGATTGGTTCTTCATAATAAATTTTCAAAAGTTATCCATGATTCAGGAATTCTGGGTATTAGACAATAAAACCATTGATATATGTGATTTTCATTCCCTGAAGCATCCAGTAAAGCTGATGGATTCAAGAAGGACAAAAGGAAATACTTCTTTACGCAGAATGATTAAAATGTAGAATTTGCTGCCAGAGGATGTAGTGATGGCCACAGGCATAGACAGCTATAAAAGGGTATTAGACAGCAAAACCATTGATATATGTGATTTTCATTCCCTGAAGCATGAACCGAGTCAAATTGAGATGACGAGACCTATTCTAAACCTATTGGGGAAACTAAAAACCAATAAGTCTCTGTGTCCTAATGGCACACACGCAACAGTTCTTAGGGAACTCAAATGTGAGATTGTTGATTTACTAACACTTACATGTCACCTTTCACTAGATTCAGCCGTTATACCAGAAGATTGGAGAGTAGTAAATGTTACACCAATTTTTAACAGGGGTCCAGAGGAGAACCAGGAGCCTCATGGCACAGAGTGATAAACTGCAGTACTGCAGTCCAAGCTCTGCTCATTACCTGAGTTCGATCCCAACGGAAGTCAGTTTCAGGTAGCTAGCTCAAGGTTGACTCGGTCTTCCATCCTTCCGAGGTCAGTAAAATGAGTACCCAGTTTGCTGGGGGTAAAGTGTAGATGACTGGGGAAGGCACTGGCAAACCACCCCGTAAACACAGTCTGCCTAGTAAGCATCAGGATGTGATGTCACCCCATGGGTCAGGAATGACCCGGTGCTGGCACGGGACCTTTACCTTTAGAGGAGAACCAGGAAATTACAGGCCAATCAGCCGAACGTCTGTACCAGGCAAATTAGTAGAAACTGTAATCAATGGTAGAATTATTAGGCATACAGAGGTACAAAGTAAAATCAGCGGGGCTTCAGCAAAGAGAAGTTCTGCCTCACCAACCTTTCAGAGTTTTTTGAGAAAGTGAACAAGCAGGTAGATAATACACTTGGACTTTCAAAAGGCTGTTCACAAGATACCTCATCAAAGTAATCTTAGTGTTTGTTGGATAAGAGGATGGTTCTCTTATGGATTAAAAATTGGTTAAATGACAGGAAGCAAAGAGTAGGAATAAATGGACAGTTCTCACAATGGAGAGAAGTAAGCGGTGGGGTCCCACAGGGATCTGCATTGGGGCCAGGACTATTTAATTTGTTCATTAATGATCTGGAACTAGGGTGAGTGGTGTAGTGGCCCAGTTTGCAGATGACACAAAATGATTCAGGATGGCGCAAACCAAGGATGACTGTGAAGAGCTCCAGGAGGATCTCCACAAATTGGGTGAGTGGGCGACCATGTGGCAAATGAAGTTCAATGTTGGTAAATGTAAGGTGATACACGCTGGAATAAAACAACAACAACAACCCAGTTTCACGTGTAGGCTAATGGGATCTGAGCTTGCTGAGACTGAGAGGGGGAAAGATCTTGGGGTTGTAGTAGATAGTTGAATGAAAATATCAATCCAGTGTGCTGCCATGGTGAAAAAGGAAACTCTATTATGGGGATTATTAGGAAAGGAATTGAAAATAAAACAGGCAATACCATCATGCCCCTTTTTAGATCTATGGTGCGGACTCATTTGGAATATTGTGTGCAATTGGGTCGACTGTATCTTAAAAAGGAAGTCGTGGAGCTGGAAAAAAGTACTAGAACTCGAGGGCATCCAGTAAAGCTGATGGACAGTAGATTCAAAGAGGATAAAAGGAAATACTTCTTTACACAGAGAGTGATTAAAATGTGGAATTTGCTGCCAGAGGATGCGGTGATGGCCCCAGACATAGACAGCTTTAAAAGGAGATTAGACAGATCTCTGGAGAATAAGTCTATCAGTGGCTACTAGCTAGGGATGCCAGCCTCCAGGTGGGACCTGGGGATACTTGGAATTCTAGCTCATCTCCAGACTACAGAGATCAGTTCCATTGGAGAAAATGGATGCTTTGGAGGGTAGATTCTGTGGCACTGTGCCCCACTGAGGTCCCTGTCCTCCCCAGGCTCCATCTCAAGATCTCCAGAAGTTGTATCTGGCAACCCTACCCTTCATCTCTTGCCAGTGGCCGGGGGGATCTGGCAACCCTACTATTAGACATGGTAACTAAGGGAACCTCCATGTTCAGAGGCAGTAAACTTCTGAATACCAGTGCCAGGAGGCAACATCAGGGGAAGGCCATGGCCTCTATGCCCTGTTGTTGGGCCTCCAGAGGAACTAGTTGGCTACTGTGTGAGACAGGATGCTGGACTAGATGGATCACTGGTCTGATCCAGCAGGACTCTTCTTATGTGCTTATGTTCTTAAAATCCTCTCCTCAAGCCCTGCTTTCTGTGCTCCTTGCCTGCAGAGATAAGGTAGGGGGCAACCAGCGACAAGACATTTTTGGTGGCCCCAAATTGCATTTTCTGGACCTCACCTGAGTGGCATAGATGAAATGGTTAAGAAACAAATACAGAGGAAAGAAAGTCTACAAGCCTACGGGGTAGATAGGGTTGCCATGTCTCTCTTCCCCACTGGTGGGAGGTTTTTGGGGCGGAGCCTGAGGAGGGCAGGGTTTGGGGAGGGACTTCAATGCCATAGAGTCCAATTGGCAAAGCGGCCATTTTCTCCAGGTGAACTGATCTCTATCGGCTGGAGATCAGTTGTAATAGCAGGAGATCTCCAGCTAGTACCTGGAGGTTGGCAACCCTAGGGGTAGAAGCAGAAGCAACGGGTTTAAATTACAGCTGCACTGATTTAGATGAAACAATAATGCAAATGACTTTGCCGCAACCATTGGACAATGTTATCACAGAAAGCTGGAACAACGTCGGTCACCGGCAGGGTTTGTAAAGGTGGGAAACTGGAAAGACTCCATCATTCTCAGAGGCAACGGGGGTGAATAGATTGTTTCAAAGGCCTCTTCCATTTCTGCTTCTATAGTTGCTCGAGAGTCAAACACTTTAACTCCCTAGGAAGAGTTTGCAGCAATTAGCAGTGACGCTGCCCAGCCTGGCTTTGAAAACCTCTCCGTTAAACCACTTTTGAAAATCCACAGAGTCGTTTCAACCTGAAGGACGGTGGGTATTACAGTAGGGGGAGAAAAGACACAATAAATCCCTAGGTCTGACAGCTATAAAAAAAATAAATCTACTGAGGTGGGGAAGACTATGGAAATGATACTTTTATTCCTTAAAAGGGCCAGGGCTGAGAGTGAGATTAAGTTTCCAAATGTAATGGATTATTAAACTGACAAAGCGTCTATGATCCCGCAGGCAAGAGTCTGGAAGGTCCCACTTAAATCAGACTAATGGGGTAAAAATTTCCACACTCTGCACTATGTTGAATTTCACATTGTGCTGAAATTAACTGCCAAAGGGAATAACTTTACAAAGGAAAACAAAACAAAAAAAGGATTCTTACACTCCGTGCAAAAGCAGTAACGGCAGAACTATGCTCAGACAGTAAGCTGAAAAACGCAATCTATTTCCATTTTATTCATGCAGACGACTCACAGATACCTCATGTGCTTTGCCTATGCACAGGCCAAAGGAACGATCCCACTAATGGACATCTGCGCATGGCAAAGCAGTAGGTTGCCAGGTCCTCTCTGGCCACTGACAGGTTGTGTGTGGAGGGATGGGGGTTAGGGTTGCCTGTTCCAGGTTGGGGAACTTCAACTTCTCGCTCTATGATTCACCTGAAATGGTAGAGTTTTGAATGAATCTTAAGAGTGTCCAGCGACGCAGTGACATCACTTCCAGTTACAGGGCTGAAAATGACACTGTGATGTTTCAAGTGAATCCTAGAGCATCTGGCAACACAATGACTTCACTTCCAGTTCACATGGATGGAAATGATGTCTTGTTTGTGGGCTTCCTAGAGGCACCTGGTTGGCCACTGTGTGAACAGACTGCTGGACTTGATGGGCCTTGGTTTGATCCAGCAGGGCCTTTCTTATGTTCTTATGATGTCATGATGTTGGCCATTTTCTCCAGGTGAACTGATCTTTATCAGCTGGAGATCAGTTGTAATAGCTGGAGATCTCCAGCTACTACCTTGAGATTGGCAACCCTAACAGGGATACATAGAACATCTAATGGGTGCCACAGTGCCAAGGACGTGGTGATGCATGCAGAAATTGCCCACACTTCGTGAAACCCACAGCCTCTAAAAGCAAGCTGTATCATGTCTTATGTTAATTAACAGCCCATTCCCGGAAAAAATACTAAAGTGCTTTTTAGGGAAAAAAACCATGGAACCTCCAAAAGAGTTCTACAGGGCTGCGCCATGATTTTGCATCCGTAACTGAAGCCTGCAAAATGGCACGTTCCCTGCCCAAAAGGGCTTAGGAAGCTGCCTAAAGGCAGCTCTGCCCCCAGGAATGCCCCCCTGGATGCCTGCGCTGGGAGATACGCCGGGAAAACGCCAGCAGGAGGCAGTGTTGGCACCTGAAAGCTGCACTGCCTCCGGCATCCAGGGGGCCCAGCCTAAGTCACCCTACGCTGGCATCTGTGCCAGTTTCTATGGCACACATGGCATGGACACCAGCGTAGGGATCATACCGGTTCCTGTGCGGTTTCGGGCCCTCCTTCAGGAAAGGGCTGCCCATCTATTAGATCAGGCCACATCCATGTTGACTTCAGAGATTCAGGACAAACCAGAAGATGATTTGACATGCCACTTAATTGGGGGGGGGGTTCTGTTACCAGCTTCCTTCCTTTGGATTTTTAATACCACACCACTTTATTCAAACAAAACTATTTGTCAGTCATAATCCATATTTAATAGCATTATGAAATATTAATTCTGCCGTACATGGCTGCTGTCATCAATTGGAGCATCCAAACACATTCATTTCTGTTTTTCCCCTGCTTTTACATCCCATCGCCATAAAAAATGTGCAGCTCTTCTAAAAGAGGAGGGGAAATAACAACATAAAGGTAATTTGAACAAAAAAAGAAGAAAATGTTGGACGAAACACCAGAAGCGTTTAAGCTTGAAGTTGCCAACTAATTTTTCACAGAACCTTTTTTTAATTAGTAGATAATGAACCACATTATAATAATTATATCATTAATCCTTACAGACCTCTCCCCAAGTGAAGGTCATCATTATTAACCCTTTTATGGGTATGAAATGAATTTTCAGGACCCTGAAAAATGGATGGATTTCTGGCTGTGAAGCAGAACAAAAAGACTGCCTTGAAATTCGTTCAGGCAGGTTTATCAGACCCTTAGGAGATTTCAGACTCACTTTCCCAGCTTCCTGCAGCATTATCCTAGGATACTCTTCCATATTTAGCTGCTATTTAATTTAGGGTTGGTACTCCACAACTGACACTTTTTAAAATCCTTCCTTGTCATCTTAGGGCTTATCTAGATGAGATGCTGGAAGATACATGAGATTTCCAACGTGTTTTGTTCTTGATAGTTAGCAGCCATGGGATCCCAATTCAGGACAGAACTACAGTACTGCGGGAAAAGTTTTTTAAAAAACTTTTCCCTCTCTGACCATAAACAACCCCTTAGTAGTAGTAGTAGTAGTAGTAGAAGAAGAAGAAGAAGAAGAAGAAGAAGAAGAAGAAGAAGAAGAAGAGGAAGAGGAAGAAGAAAAAGAAGAAGAAAAAGAAGAAGAATGGGTTTTTATATGACAACTTCCTTTACCACTTAAGGAAGAATCAAACTGGCTTACAATCACCTTCCCTTCCCCTCCCCACAACAAACACCCTGTGAGGTAGGTGGGTCTGAGAGAGCTCTAAGAGAGCTGTGACTAGCCCAAGGTCTCCCAGCTGGCTTTATGTGTAGGAGTGGGGAAACCAACCCGGTTCACCAGATTAGCATCCACCACTCATGTGCATCCGCCACTCATGTGGAGGTGTGGGGAATCAAACCCGGTTCTCCAGATCAGAGTCCACCGCTCCAAACCACCGCTCTTAACTACTACACCATGCTGGCTCTCCAGTACAGTACGGTACAGTACAGAACAGTTATTTGCCCTGTTTGGGGGGGGGGAAGTATAGATAGACAGAGAATAGTGTGATTGGGGATTAGTTAAACTCTCATACTCAGATACTAATCTAAATTTAGGAAGAGGGAAGTTGTCACTATTTTCTAGGAAGAAACGTCCTGGAGGTGCATTTGTTTGTTTGTTTGCTTGCTTTGTACATACCTCACCTTCATTTGCACAAGGAAGAAGCAAAATCAAATGGGAAAGTTGTGAGTTGAAGCAAGAGAAATAAGAAACGTGACAGCCGTCAAGTGTGAAGTCAGTAGAAGTGTTGGACTTTCCACTTGACGTATCTGCAGGTAATGAAGCTGGCTTCTCTGCAGTTGAATGACTACCCAGTGACTAAAGTCTTGCTTCAATGGAGGCAGGAAGAATGTTCATCCTTCAGTCTCTAAGAGGACTGGGAGCTTTGGGGAGGGCGTATAGTTTTATTTAGTCACAGTTTTTCTCTGTATCTTCAGTTCTCCCGGTATTCAGCAACCTGTTCATTCCCTTCCTCTGTCTGCAATTTGGGTGTTCTCCCTTTCTACTTGCAACATGCCCACTGCCATTTTAATTAGGGTTACTAACCTCCAGGTACTAGCTGGAGATCTCCAATACACAATATGTGTATGGTTTAGGGTTGCAGACCTCCAGGTATTGGCTGGAGATCTCCAGCCGATAGAGATCAGTTCCCCTGGAGAAAATGGCCGCTTTGGTAATTGGAGTCTATGGCATTGAAGCCCCTCCCCTCCCCAAAGCCCACCCTCCTCAGGGTCTGCCCCAAAAACCTCCCTCCGGTGGCAAACAGGGAGCTGGCAACCCTAATTTTAATCTTGTTTACCCAGTGGATTAAGTGGATTAGCTACTAAGCTTTGCTTAACTTCTGGGGGGCCAAGACACATGAACATGAACACATGAAGCTGCCTTATACTGAATCAGACCCTCGGTCCATCAAAGTCAGTATTGTCTACTCAGACTGGCAGAGGCTCTCCAGGGTCTCAGGCAGAGGTCTTTCACATCACCTACTTGCCTAGTCCATTTAACTGGAGATGCCGGGGATTGAACCTGGGACCTTCTGCATGCCAAGCAGAGGCTCCACCACTGAGCCACAGCCCCACCCCTATGCCTGTTGAATTATTTGAGAAACCTGTGGGAACTACTTATGCATCCCTCCCCCAATACTATCTGGAAAAGCAAGGGCAAAACTTAACCTGGTGCAATGAACACTTCTTGCATTCTACCTTGTCTGTGAGGCCTAGCTGCTTCTGTGTCTTTTGAAGAAAAGCAGCGACTGGATACTCTTAAAAGCAAAGTATAATGTGCTGTGCTGATTCACAGCAGTGAACAGCTGCTGTAAATAGGGATGCCAGCCTCCAGGTGGGACCTGGGGATCCCCTGGAATTACAGCTCATCTCCAGATTACAGAGATCACTTCCCCTGGAGAAAATGGATGCTTTGGAGGGGGGGTCTCCAGGGCATTGTACCCCACTGAGGTCCCTGTCCTCAAATCTCCAGGAGTTTCAAGACCTGGATCTGGCAGCCCTATGAGTCCACCATCCCCTGCTGGTGGCCAGGGGGGACCTGGCAACCCTAGCTGTAAAGCTGCCATGAAACATTGCTGAAAAATGCAACCCCGGTTCTAGAATTGGTCTGGATATAGATAATCTGATCTAGCAACCTAACTCTGATGTTCACAGGCTTTAGGAATTCAGAGGGAAAGAAAATATACTTTTTACCCAGGGCTGCTAACCCTTGGCTGGCAACCCCAAGCAGAGACCCGCTGGAGTGACACCCAACAACATCATGACATCATTTCCATCCACGTAACCGGAAGTGACATCACTGTGTTGCCAGGTGCTCTAGGATTCACCTGAAACGACACAGTGTAATTTTCAGCCGAATAACTGGAAGTGGTGTGTCACGGTGCTGCTGGACACTCATAAGATTCTCTCAAAACTCTGCAGTTTCAAGTGAATCCTAAAGCATCCAGAGACGTGGTTACATCACATCTGTTTGCACAGCCAGAAGAGGCCTTCTGACCTCTTGGGTGGCTTGGCTGGAGAACCCAGCCGAGGTCTGTCTTTGCAAATGGATGCTAGGGCTCAAACTGGGGAGTTCCTGTCACAGGCTAAGCCCTATGTTTAAGATGTCACAGGATTATTTTGTAGTGACAGACTAATGGCTACCCTTCTAGAATTCATGTCAAACAACAAGTTGTGCTGAAGAAGAGCTTAACCATTAAAAATTTAGCTCACGTATCTGAACCTATGGATCTAGAGTCAAATGTGGCTGAAGAAGAACATGCTGTCAAGTCGTGACCGACTCATGATGACTCCCATCCATGGAGTGCTCCAGGTAAGAGACAAGCAGAGGTAGGTTGCCATTGCCTTCCTCTACATAGCAACCTCTGTCTTCGTTGGTGGTCTCCCATCCAAGTACTAACCGTGGCTGACCCTGCTTAGCTTCCAAGTTCGGCCAAGCTTGGGCTATTTGGGCTGCTATGGCTGCACTCAGAACTAAGTTTAGCTCTTTAAAAATTTAAAATATGTTTACGGTACATTGGAGGGGGATGATAGATGTGAAGGCAAAGTTGTTGTTTTTTTAAAAAAATGGTATTAAAGGGCATCTTAAGAGCCCCGTGGTGCAGAGTGGCAAGCTGCAGTACTGCAGTCCAAGCTCTGCTCATGACCTGAGTTCAATCCTGTTGGAAGTCAGTTTCAGGTAGCTGGCTCAAGGTTGACTCGGCCTTCCATCCTTCCAAGGTCGGTAAAATGAGTACCCAGTTTGCTGGAGGTAAAGTGTAGACGACTGGGGAAGGCACTTGCAAACCACCCCGTAAACACAGTCTGCCTAGTAAATGTCGGGATGTGACGTCACCCCATGGGTAAGGAATGACCTGGTGCTTGCACAGGGGGACTACCTTTACCTTTTTAAAGGATATCTTAGAGATGCTTTAGAGGAAAGGAACTGAGGGAGGTAAACAGATGCCAGTAACCCAAGTGCAAACCACCTTCTAATAAAGGACTCGCAACAACCAGTGTTTGGGCTTCAGAAACATTATGAAATATTAATCAACATGCCCATTGTAACAACTTCTTGCTCTGAATTTTGATGTTTTGTTTGAGCTGGGCTCTTTAATTATAGAAAGTTGCTGACTCCTGATTAATTTATCATGCAGTACATCAGTCTCTGCAACCCATCTACACAGTGCGTGGCTAACACCCACCTACCTAATTACCTACCTAAATCCTACCTGTGCTCGCTTTGGCAGCATGTATACTAAAACCTGAAATCCTACCTTTCCTCAAAGGAGTTCAGGATGGCATACACAGTTCTTCCTTCTCCATTTGATCTTCGCAACAGGCCTGTCAGGGACGCTAGGCTTAAAGAGAGTGACTGGTTCAAGGTCACCTGGTAGAATTTCATAGCTGAATGCAGATTTCAACCCAGGTCTTAATTGTACTGGCTCAGGTCTCCAGATGCTATTTGGATAGAAGGGCAAATAAATCTCCCTCTCGTTTCTGCTAGTGGCTTTATATTGGGTTCATCTCAACTGTTTCAATATTTTAGTAGCATGTTTAGCTCATCTGATAAGTCCTCAACCCGGTAGCCTTAAAGCCAACCCCAGTTGGGTCGAGGGAAATATGCCAAACCCAGTTTTCAAAGCTTCCGTGTGTAAGAGGAATGGTGTCATTATCATTTGATCCAGAATATTTATACTGACACCTTACAAAATACCCAATAAAAGTGTCTCATGGAATGCAGATTGTTTTGGTGATTTATCCAAGCAATATCCACATACATCATGTGCTTTGTGTGTTTCAGTGTTAATACCTCAATAAAGCATGTCATTCCTGGTGTGATGCTTTCCTTCTCATTCCGGCAGTGAAACTTTGATAGTTTTGACACAAATGAACTCTGACAGGAGAGAGGCTATACGGAAGACTGACGCTAGTCATTCCCGAATTGATACATTACCCCTCAGGTCTTGACAGAGAAGGTAAAAGCAACTATTATGGCAATATAAGCAGCCCATTAAAGTGTCTCAGAAAGGTGTAGTTTTTGAGAGATTTCAAAAAAAATGAACTAGTTTTATATTTTCTTAAATGGTAAAGAAGACATTTCTAAGAGAAGGGCAGGCATTCTTTCTCTGACCCCTCTCAGGTTACCATTTATGAGTATTGCTAGGGCCCCAATCTTATATGCAACACACACAGTGGTGTTTGGCAACACCAACAGGAACCTGGGAGAAAGGGCTGTCAAGCCGTAGCCAACTTCTGGAGACCCCGGAGGGCAATCAAGGCAAGACACCTCTGTGTAGCTGCCCTGGAATTCCTTGGTGGTCTTCCAGCCAAGTACTCACTAGGGCCAACCCTGCTTAGCTTCTGAGATCTGACCAGATCAGGACAGCCTGGACCATAAAAAATAACCCAGTGTATGATGGTGTGCACATCCTCCTCGCAGCTTTCGCCCTTAGAGCTCAGGAATGCACTGTAACAAAAGTAATCATTGACAGATATTAACTATTTATTGATTAATGCAATCGATGAACTGAAGAAGACTAGGGGAGTAACATCTGCTGTGTCCTTGATTTGGTTCAGGAATGCCAACAAAAATGCTGCTTGCTTCATCCACTAAAGCATATCCATAACAACAAAATCACCAAGGTAGGAAATGCTATACTGTTACATCTAATTTGGCATAGGCCATTTCAGACTGAGTTGTCTCATTCCTCCAATTAATATCCACTTACCCAGCAGAGGAGTAAGCAGTTAATATTACACTACACATAATATATTACTTATAGTGACAGAATTAATTGCACACGGTTCACAGCTATTGTCATTAATATAATTAGAGCCAATTTCATTTTCCTAATGAGATCCTCCTTAAAGAGGCTGGGGAAACCTCTGATGACATTTTAGGGCCCAAGCTTAAGCTTATCTAGTATAAAAATCCAAAAGGAGATTTACCAGTCAAAAAGAGAAAGAGATAGATGGATTTTGCTGCATTTCAATGTCGCGATCCTACCACTGTAATACCGCTGACATTTCGTATGGGAATGACCACAGGTAATTTTTCTATATCTCCTGAGGATAGGTGCAGCCTGCCTGAGGATTTTCACTAATTTTATCAAAGTTTTTAAAGCTTCACTCAGAATTCCTTAGCTTCCTAGTGGCAATGGTGATGGTGGTGGAAAGTGCTATCAAGTAGCAGTTGACTTATGGCAACCCCATAGAGAGCCAGTGTGGTGTAGTGGTTAAGAATGGTGGTTTGGAGCGGTGGAGTCTGATCTGGAGAACCGGGTTTGATTCCCCACTCCTCCACATGAGTGACGGAGGCTAATCTGGTGAACTGGATTTGTTTCCCCACTCCTACACATGAAGCCAGCTGGGTGACCTTGGGCCAGTCACACTCTCTCAGCCCCACTTGCCTCACAGGGTGTCTGTTGTGGGGAGGGGAAGGTGATTGTAAGCCAGTTTGATTCTCCCTTAAGTGGCAGAGAAAGTCAGCATATAAAAACCAACTCTTCTTCTTTTCAAAGCAGGAGACTTACAAAGGTGGTTCGCCATTGCCTGCCTCTGCCTAGCAACTCCAGACTTCCTTGGAGATCACCCATCCAAGTACTTACCAGGGCTTACCTGCTTATCCTCCAAGGTCTGATGAGATTGGGCTAGCCTGGGACATCCAGGTAGGAATGTCCAAATTTGTCTCAATTTTTGCTTTAGTGTGCTATCAGAGGCAAACTAAGAATATATGGGGAAATCCCTGAGGAATTCCAGAGACTTTATTGCAGCTCTTCTAGCTTCTCTTTAGTTTCCTCACATTTTTTGCCCATGCTGAAACCGACAAATTCTCCACAGGCTTGGCTATTTGTGAAATTTGGTGCCAGTTATATTTTTATCGTTGTCCAAAGTGAAACAAATAGCATCATTTACTACAGGTAGTATACAGCACGTTAATAATATCTTCCATCTACTTGTGCAATATACCATATAGAAGGATGCTGAGAACTTCAAAATGAACATGAATAATATTCTTACTTACCTTGATGTTCACTTACACACATTGAACCCTTTCCTGATCACCTTAATGTAGAGGTTTATCTCAAATGCTACTTTGAGCAGATTTGCACCCATTTGTATAGGCTTTCTTACAGCAGTTGTTTTGCATTCCATAGGAGTATGAGTATATGAAGGCAAATCAAGAGAGACTGTATACGAGCATATCAGAATATATCTTTGGAGAGCCAGCATGGTGTAGTGGTTAAGAGTGATGGAGCAGTGGACTCTGATCTGGAGAACAGGGTTTGATTCCCCACTCCTCCACATGAGTGGCAGAGGCTAATCTGGTGAACTTGATTGGTTTCCCCACTCCTACACATGAAGCCAGATGGGTGACCTTGGGCAAGTTACAGCTCTGTTAGAGCTCTCTCAGCCCCACCTACCTCACAGGGTTTCGGTTGTGGGGAGGGGAAGGGAAGGTGATTGTAAGCTGGTTTGAGTCTCCCTTAAGTGGTAGAGAAAGTTGGCATATAAAAACCAATTCTTCTTCTTGTCATGATGCAGGATGACAGTCATGCAGTTGCCTAGGCAATGGTGGTTCTTCCCTCACAGAATAACTACAGATCCAATGAGGCAGTGCAAGAATGTACATGCATGAAACATTCCTCATCTGAAAAGTTCACTTGCTTTTCCTATTCACAAACACATGGCCACATGGGCACATGGAACCAATAACAAGTCCTCATAGCACTATGACATACCTTTTGTTACTCTACCCTGGCTGGGGAGTTAAAACATACTTAATGGTATAACAGAAAACCTCTGTGTCAATTTAGTATTTCCCCAAAATCTATCAGAGTAGTAAAAGGATGCATCCCTGCACTTTACATGTATTGCGATCTGTATTAGAGGTTATAAATGTTGAACAGTGGCTGCCCTAGGTGAATGCCTTAGTTTCAGTTTATATCACATGCTGCATAATGAATTCATTGAATAAACTACTAAGAAGTGACAACTACTGGTTTAGAAGTCTTTAAAAAGGCATAAGACAGATTGATAGAGGTGGAAAGGTTCCAGAGTGGCCATTAGCTTTGATGACTAAATAGAACCTCCATGTTCAAGGGCGGTATACTCTTGAATGCCAGTTTTTATGGGGGGCAACTTTTTGCAGAGGTCACTCACTGCCTTTGTGGACATACTGAGGTCCCATTTACCTGGGATAGTGATGGATGTAGCATCCTTGGACAACCAATTGTGTTCATGTTGAGGTGAGGTTGGCTTAGATTAATGGTTGATAGACCAAATGACTCAAAGTCAAAGCCTATGGATTGATTCTGATACAACATTTCACATTTCCACAGTGATGGTAAGAAACAGTCACATGCTCACTCATGTATGGGCAGATTATTATGGAATGGGTTATCCATAGAATAGTTCCAAAGTTATTATTTTGAATTTGAACAGAAGAAAGGAGCATCAGTGACTCTTGGATCTTGCATAAAATATAAGGTGGTTAAAAACGATAGCTTCCTTTTAGTCCAAAGGAAAATTATGTTGGTAACAGCCATTAATTTCATTGAGCAAAAGGGTGCCACAAAACCAGCATAGCTGTAAAATTAAATGGCAATAATCCATACCAGTACAATTGGAGCAAAATTCTCTTCTTATAATGAGTCGCTGTCTCACTGATGTCAGTGTGAGAGACATTTACCCTCACTCACTAAAAAAAAATAAAAAAAATTACATTACTTAAGCCATTCCTGTCAGCAGATAATACCATCCAGAAATGCTGATTAGTTTTAGATTAAACCTGACATTCTGCAATGTTTGTGTGATCCTATTTTTATCCTAAATAAATTCTGTGGGTGTTCTCTGAGAAGCCTAAAAGAGGATTCCTATTCATAAATATCCTGAGCTTGAATGTTTTGGCCATTTTCTTCCTGCCATTAATGACCTTTATTGATGTTTCTGCATTTTTTTCTATTACATTATGTATTATCTCTGGTCAACACCAGCTCCTTCCTGCTTTTTCCTCGGTAGAGTGACATTTCATTTTTCTCCCTATACATTTTGCACGTCAAAAGCTTTAAAACTGAATTGGTTTATGGATATTATTTTCCCTCCAGAAAGCTTTGGTGATAGACAGTACATTGGCACATACAAAACCCTACCTCTAACACAGGGCATTGTAGGAGCAGACCAGAAAACATCTAAAAAGATAGATCCCTGTAGTTAAAAGCCTGGGTAAAGAGAAATGTTTTGGCTTGGCAACGAAAGGAAAGTAGGTGCCAGGTGAGCCTCAAGGAGGAGGGTGTTCCAAAGGCGAGGTGCCAACACTGAAAAAGTCCTGTCTCTGGTTGCCCTCTACCTTATCTCTGAAGGCGGGGACACAGTGATCAGGGCTTGAGAGGAGGATCTCAACAGGCAGGCTGGACGGTCTTTCACATACCCCAGGGTCCAAGCTATTTAAGGCATTATAGATAAGAATCAGCAATTATTAATAGCCTCATCTGATCTTATAAGCAGGATCATTTGTAGCCATAGAACAGGAACCTCCACACCTGATATGATTCCTTGATGCTCCCAGTTTCTCACCTTTTTCTTTAGTCTGAACTGACTCCAAAACTTCCAGCCTTTTTATAGCATTCCATCACTCTACATCTTGCTCATTGCAAATAATAGGCATTTCTTTAGAGTCTAGGGCTGAATCCTATAAGCCATGAATAGAAGGTGCTCACAGTCATATCACTCCTAACTTCTTCCAGCAGTCGCCTGAGATCTTTCAAAAAATGATACTTGTGGAGTGCCAAGCTCCTGTGGGCAAAATGACATGGGGGATAAGGGGTTGTTGTGAAAAGGGGGGATAAGGCAACATTGTCAGCCTTTTGGAGGATGATGGTGATGAAGAAGAAGAAGAGGTTTCTATATGCCGGCTTCTTCTACCACTTAAGGGAGACTCAAACAGGCTTTCAACTACCTTCCCTCCCCCCCCCCCAACATACACCCTGTGAGGTAGGTGGGGCTGAGAGAGTGTGACTAGCCCAAGGTCACCCAGCTGGCTTCATGTGTAGGAGCAGGGAAACAAATCCAGTTCACCAAATTAGCCTCTGCCGCTCATGTGGAAGAGTGGGGAATCAGAGTCCACTGCTCCAAACCACCGCGATTAACCACTACACCATGCTGGCTCTCACATCAGAGGAAATTCTGCCACTGGAAGAGGAAAATGGAGGTGGGGAAATAATTTATTCATAGGATTCAGCCCCTAATTTTTTGAAATTGTCAAAGACTAGGGAGATTAGTTTTTCTCATTTAGGGATGTCAGCCTTCAGGTGGGACCTGGGAATCCCCTGGAATTACAGCTCCTCTCCAGACCATAGAGATCACTTCCCCTGGAGACAATGGATGCTTTGGAGGGTGGACTCTATGGCATTGTACCCCACTGAGGTCCCCTTGCTCCCCAAGTTCCATTCCCAAATCTCCAGGAGTTTCCCAACCTGGATCTGGCAACCCTACCCCCATCCCCCACCTTTGGCCAGGGGAAACCTGGCAACCCTACATGTGATATAACTGATTAGCAGATACTAATCTGGTGAACCAGGTTGGTTTCCTCACTCCTCCACATGAAGCCTGCTGGTTGACCTTGGGCTAGTCACAACTCTCTTAGAGCTCTCTCAGCCCCACCTTCCTCACAGGGTGTCTGTTGTGGGGAAGGGAAGGTGATTGTAAGCCAGTTTGATACTTCCCTAAGTGGTAGAGAAAGTCGGCATATAAAAACCAACTCTTCTTCTTCTTTTGGCAAGCTTCTTCTTTGGTTCTCATATGTTTAATCTCTCATTTTAGCTTGCAAACACCTGGAAAACATACTTTCTGGTTTTTAACATGAATGTTTGAGTCGTGACTCAATTGCAATTTAACATACTGAGACACAAGCTATTTGGTGGTTCTCTAAACTGTGTGATTCGATGACCAGCAGCTCAGTGAATTACAGCCCAAGAGTTCTTCAGTGCCATCCTAAGAGATATCCTAAGCAGAGTTACACAGCTCTAAGCCCTTCGACTCCAGTGGATTTAGCAGGGTGTTACTCTGCACCATCACCTTGCGAGATCTGCACAAAGCACTTTGTTTAATCACAGGACATTAAAAACGTAAAATGCAGTGTTGGTCCCTGTTAGTCATTCCTAGGGTTGCCATCCTGCAGTACTAGCTAGAGATCTCCTGCTATTGCAACTGATGATCTCCAGCTGAGAGAGATCAGTTCCCCTGGAGAAAATGGCCGCTTTGGCAATTGGACTCTAAGGCATTGAAGTCCCTCCCCTCCCCAAACCACGCCCTCCTCAGGCAGGCTCCGCCCCAAAAACTTCCCACTGGTGGTGAAGAAAGACCTGGCAACCCTAATCAGTCCACGTATGATATGGGCAAACTTCTAAAAAAAAAAAAAAATGGCATTCTTCTTAATATTTGCTGCTTCAAAGAAATCCTGATTAAATTTTGCTGGTGTTTAGGCCCATCAGTAAATTTTCCATTAGCACTTTTACAAAACTGTTTGCGAGTTTGCGAGTGACACTTTATTCACAGCTTACCCAGCCTCTTGCTAGCCTGTATTTCAAATTTGTGCCTGGAGATATTTCTATCAGCTTTTTACACTGAGTTTTTCATGTTGCTCCATCATGCAACACACCTATATGTTTATACTTGCTCTTAGATCACTGTGCCACAGAAGTACAATAAATTGTTCTTTTCTTTAAGGAATCTACTTCATCAAGTAGGGTTGCCAGCTCTGTGTTGGGAAATTTCTGGAGATTTGGGGGTGTAGCCTGCTATTTCAACTGATCTTCAGGTGACAGAGATCAGTTCCCCTGGAGAAAAGGGCCACTTGGGTAATTTGACTCTATGGCATTGCAATCTCTCCTCGCGCCAAACCCCGCCCTCCACAGGCTCTGCCCCAAAAATTTACAAGTATTTCCCAACCCAGAGTTGGCAACCCTATCCAGAGGAGAGTTGCAGTGCAATCCTAAGAAAAGTTATACCCTCCTAAGCCCACTTAAGTCAATGGGCTAAGAAGGCTGTAACTCTGCTCAGGATTGCACTGTTCATCTCCTGAGCTGTACAGCTGCAAGACCAAATGCACTGAGAGTCTGGGTGGCATTTCTCAACGAGGTGTCATCACTAGGGTTGCCAACCTCCAGGTAGTAGCTGTAGATCTCCTGCTATTACATCTGATCTCCAGCCGATAGAGATCAGTTCCCCTGGAGAAAATGGCCGCTTTGGCAATTGGACTTTACAGCAGTGAAGTCCCTCCCCTCCCCAAATCCCACCCTTCTCAGGCTCCGCTCCCAAAATATCCCACTGGTTGTAAAGAGGGACCTGGCAACCCTAGTCATCACACCAGATTTACTTACAGCTGTAAATAAAAGGTGACCTTTCATCCAATTCTAAATCTTATATCTTCATTCCAGGGAATGTAGCCAATGAGAAATGGGTCTTTATATACACCAGTGTGGTATAGTGGTTAAGAGTGGCGGGCTTTAATCTAGAGAACTGGGTTGGTTTCCCCACTTCTCCACATGAAGCCTGCTGGGAGACCTTGGGCCAGTCACAGTTCGCTCAGAACTCTCTCAGCCCCACCTACCTCACAAGGCCCCTGTTGTGGAGAGGGGAAGGGAAGGCAATAGTAAGCTGCTTTGAGACTCCTTAAAAGGTAGAGAAAAAGCGGGGTATAAAAGCCAGTTCTTCTTCTCCTTCTCCTTCCCTTCTTCTCCTTCTTCTCCTCCTCCTCCTCCTCTCACCCTTCCTCTCAGTGCTGTCATTGCAGCAGCTGTGGGCAGATGGAATCCAGAATCATTACATTTCCCTTACTTTCTGAATCTTTGCCCTGCTGTTCCCTGTTATAATTTCAGTTCTGCTAGAGCATTCAAGCCTCTTACTCCATGCGTTGAGTTTTTACATCCCCACCGCCCTTTTAATCTCCACAGTGATAAACTGGCGCAGCGTATTAATTAGGGAAGATAGTATTCGGTTACACTCGTGTAATAATCACAATACGTGGCTGAAAAGTGTTCATTAAATCTTCAGACAAAAAAAAGGCTTAGCTTATGTCAGTGAGGTGCTAACTTAAGAAACTCAATATTTTAGCTTGGCGACACGCTAACTAGTCATTAGTGCAGACGTACCCCTGCTTCAAGCATTGCCATAAGATTCTAGTTCTCTCTCCACAAAAGGGAACCAAACCTGGTGCTGTTGCACGTTACCCTTCTAAAGAAAGCCACGCCATTAGAGCATCAAAGAGAAATTATACTTTTAAAATATGAACTTCTCTTCTTAAAGTAATAACTGAGAAGAAGAAGAAGAAGAAGAAGAAGAGTTGCTTTTTTATGCTGACTTTCTCTACCACTTAAGGAAGAATCAAACTGGTTTACAATCACCTTCCCTTCCCCTCTTCACAACGGACACCCTGTGAGGTAGGTGAGGCTGAGAGAGCTCTAAGAGAGCTGTGACTAGCCCAAGGTCACCCAGCTGGCTTCATGTGTAGGAGTGGGAAAACCAATCCAGTTCGCCAGATTAGCATCCGCCGCTCATGTGGAGGAGTGGGGAATCAAACCCCATTCTCCAGATCAGAGTCCACCGCTCCAAACCACTGCTCTTAACCACTACACCACACTGGCTTTCTAAGACAATTCAGAGGTTTGAAAAAGAAGCGTAAGAGGCACACAGGACCCCTGTGGGGCTTGTGACCTGTGTTTCAGACAGGGCTTCTAACAAGAGAGTTAAGCTTGGGAGTTCTTTGAGAAAGTGAGCAAGCATGTGGATAATGGTGACCCAGTAGCATTATATACTTGGACTTTCAAAGGGCTTTTGACAAGACTCCTGAGTAAATTTAGCAGTCAAACGACAAGAGGATGGGTTCTCTTATGGATTAAAAAATGGTTAAGTGCAGGAAGCAAAGAGTAGGAATAAATGGATAGTTCTCACAAAGGAGGGAAGTAAGCAGTAGGGTCCCATAAGGATCAGTATTAGGGTCCCATAAGGATCAGCCCTTGTACCAGAAAACTAGAGATTAGCAAATGTTACACTGATTTTTTAAAAAGGGAGTCTAGAGGAGATCCAGGAAATTACAGGCCAGTCAGCCTAACATCTGTGTCTGACAAATTAATAGAAACTGTGATCAAAGAGAGAATTATTAGGCAAATAGAGGAAGTCAGTTAAAGGAAAATCAGCATGGCTTCTGCCAAGGAAAATCCTGCCTCACTCAACTTTTGGAGTTCTTTGAGAAAGTGAACAAGAATGTAGATAATGGTGACCTAGTAGACATTATACACTTGAACTTTTGAAAGGCTTTTGACAAGGTACCTCACCAAAGACTCCTGAGTAAATTTAGCAATCATGAGATAAGAAGACGAGTTCTCTTGCAGATTAAAAATTGGTTAAATAAAGGAAGCAAAGAGCAGGAATAAATGGACAGTTCTCACAATGGAGAGAAGTAAGCGGTGGGGTCCCTCAAGGATCTGTATTGGAGCCTGTACCATTTAATTTGTTCATAAATGAGCTGGAAGTAGGGATGAGTAGTGTAGTGGCCAAGTTTGCAGATGACACAAAATTGTTGGGTGAGTGGACAACAATGTGGCAGATGAAGTTCAGTGCTGGTAAGTGTGAGATGATGCACATTGGGACAAAAAAATCCCCATTTCAAATATAGGCTGATGGAGTCCGAACTAGAGGTGTGCATATCGGTATGCCAATTAAAAAAAAAAAAAAACACTCAGAAAAATACCTTTCCCGTAGTAGTTTGCAGAATTAAAGGAATGTTCGAGAAATATCAACAATAAATGAAAGGGACATTCAAGGGACATTCAATCAATATCAACAATAAATAAAAATGGGCAATGCATAGGACTGCATTGCCAATGGTGTGCTTCTTTTTAAAATAAGCCCTCCCCATCCAGGTTGAGGCTGGAGGGGTCCCAGTCCCATTCCTATTAATACTTTTATAAGTTACCAATATTCTTATTCAACATACCTCATCACATTTGTATTTGCATTCTTTTCACGAACTTCTCTTTTTCTGATTTGCCTTTTTCTCTGCATCAACTAACACTTGTTGTTAACGAATGTAATTATGTTCTTTCCATCACCGCTCGGGTGTATGTTGTTGTAGAGGCTCTGGTTATCTAGAATTTAAAGTATAAAATTAACGACTGAGTCATTGCTAATTTTAACAGACAAGTTTTATTAATAAGCACACACAATTGCAAGATGTCAATGAAAGTTCAACTGTATTAATTTTCTCCTTGGCAGCACAAGAAATCAGAAACATAATTAATCATCTGTTTCTCACACCTCCAAATCTGGATGTATCCAAAGTATAAATATTACTACAAACCAGCCCACACATTGGGGGCAACCACTGGCAATATCCACAAAGTTTGTTACATCATACCCACTGGGTAGCCAAGTTGGTGTAGTGGTTAAGAGCGGTGGTTTGGAGCGGTGGACTCTAATCTGGAGAACCAGGTTTGATTCCCCACTAGGGTTGTTGGGGAAACAAATTTGGGGAAATTCGGGTTCGGGTTTAATTGGCCTTTTTTTCCTGGGAAAACCCAAATGCTGAATTCCCCTATACCGGTCAAGGTGGGAATTTGGCTTTAAATTTGGCATTCCAGAAAAATTAAACCCATTTGATCCCATTAAACCCATTTCACGGCTTTCCGCAGCTCCTGGGGGGAACATTTTTGCAGATAGAGGTCCCAAATTTTCAGGGTAGCTGGAAGGGACTCTCTTTGCAAGAACCCCAAAGATTGGGTCTGGGGGTCCAAAGTTGTGGGGTCTGGAAGGGGTTGCCCCCTTCCTCCATTAAAACCGATACAAACGGTTTTGAATGCATGCCTATGGAGAAAGGGGGGTGACCCCTTCTAGACCCCATAACCATGAAGAGAAGGAGGAAATGCTAATGAGTTCCTTCTCACCAGTGATAAGCAATCGAAATTTCATTTTGCAAAGCTCCTGTGGGGGACTTTTTGCAGGTAGAGGTCCCAAATTTTCAGGACAGCAGGAAGTTACTCTCCTTGCAAGAACCCCCAAGTTTGGTAAAGTTTGGGTCAGGGGGTCCGGAGGTATGGGGTCTGGAAGGGATCGCCCCCATCCTCCTCCATTGAAATGCATTGGCAAAGTGGCTGTGTTCAGAATCTTTAGTGTGATCTTTGCAATGTATCTTTGCAAAGTTCGCCCCTTGCCTCCATAGAGATACAATGTAGATACTTACTAGACAGCAAGACACCTGTTGCACCGTCTGCTACTGGGTGTTAGTGGAGAGGTCAGTTCACTACCCCTAGCAAGTCACTTCATGACCAATGTTAGGATGACAGAAGTGACCTCTTCCCCAAAAAGATAAAGCAGGAACCTACAGATGCTAGGTGTCCATTTTACCAGCTGTTGAGTTTTTCCCAAAGTGGACTTCAATGCCATAGAGTCCAATTGCCAAAGCAGCAATTTTCAGCTGGAGATCAGTTGGAATAACAGGAGATCTCCAGCTAGTACCTGGAGGTTGGCAACCCTACATTGGTGGGAGGTTTTTTGGGTAGAGCCTGAGGAGGGTGAGGGTTTGGGGAGGGGATGGACTTCAATGCCATAGAGTCCAATTGCCAAAGCAGCCATTTTCTCCAGGGGAAATGATCTCTATTGGCTGGAGATCAGTTGGAATAACAGATCTCCAGTTAGTACCTGGAGGTTACAATCCAAAAAAATACAGAGTCTGGTTTAAATATAAACCCCAGTATACAAGGTAACAACTATATTGTTACAATCTCCACACATGTAGAAAAAACATGTAAAAAAACACCAACAATAATGAGAGACTACTATTTCCTATAACAGGTAAGTATAGTGTAACATACAATATTTCAACAAAGTAATGATCTTAAATATGTCCAAAGTATGTCTTTTGTTTTCTTTCAGATGTCAGGCAGAAGAGGAAGACGATCGTTTCAGTTCTTCTTCAGTTCCTCCTCTGACACCTATCATATACAATAACACCATCACCCATCTGCCCATTAGCCTAAATTTAAATTATACATTTTAAACTTTTTTACAAATTGCTTTTATATTTATTAAGTCTTTATAGTAAACGTCTTTTAATAAAAGTACCTTCAAAGTTCCTATGGGAACTCCTGCTTCCACTGAGGCTGACTCTAGTTGCCAACAGGCTTGGAGAAAAAAATCCTGTGCCATTAATGCAGGCTTAACATGTGGAAATGGGCAGGTGAATCTTTTCATGGCATGGAGAAACACAACATCCCCATGGTAAACAACATCCCATTGAACATCTATTAAAGGGGCAGGACATTTTTCCCCCTCCAGGTAGTTGGCAGTTCTTGGTAGAGGGATGGAGAATGCTTGCTCATTCATCCGAAGAGAACCCCTGGCCTAGTAAGAACCAGGCCTCAGACAACTTCGGCTAGAAATCCAGGATGATACCGCAAAGCATTAGTAAGGGTGGTCGGGTCCCCATGTTTTGCCAGGACTGTAATATTGTCTAAAATGTTGTTACAAGCTACAGGGCAAACACAGAGCAATTTGTGGGAAGAAACGCCACCAGCAACCTTTTCAGAGCTCGGCCGAAAACAGGTTTGAATGCCAAAGTGATCTCAAAGTCCAATTTGATATTCTTTCATTTCACATCAAGGTTCCTATGGGAACTCCTGCTTCCACTGAGGCTAGAAAGTTATTCATCTTGAAAACATAGACCTGGACTGTAATTTTACTCAAGCCTTTTCAAAACGTGTTTTTTTTTTTTTTTTAAATGTTTCCCTATAATCCCTGAAAGTGCTTAATTGGTTACAGGTGGTGTTGCCCGGCAACCAGTTCACCTTCTTATTCTACTTCCTTTTATATATAGCTGGCTTCAATCACACACACACAATTGCAGCAAGTGAATGGTAAAATACTATTTATTTCCTGCTTTCACAGAAGGAAAAGAATTTGCAGGATGCGCTGAAAGAAAAGGATGCTCTGACATCAGTATGTCAAAACCATAGGAATGGGAGTTCAGAGTGTGTCTATGCGCACAGTGGTACACAAACCACAGGACACCAGTGCCAAAGTATAAATGTGTCCTGACCTGGGTTAACACTTAGGCATAAGGTTGCCAGGTGGGTGGTTTCAGCGGGCAAGTGCCAGGGTTGCCATGTCCCTCTTTGACACCAGTGGGAGGTTTTTGGGGCAGAGCCTAAGAAGGGAGGGGTTTGAGGAGGGGAGGGACTTCAATGCCATAGAGTCCAATTGCCAAAGCGGCCATTTTCTCCAGGTGAACTGATCTCTATAGGCTGGAGATCAATTGAAATAGCGGGAGATCTCCAGCTAGTACCTGGAGGTTGGCAACCCTAGCAATTGCCCACCAATCCTCTCAGGTGCTCCGGAGCGGCGGACGCTTGTGACATGATTACATCATTTCCGGGTTTACCCTCGGAACCGCCACATCGCCGCAGCCGCTTTAGCACTCATGGGGTTTTCACAACAAGAGATGAGCCGAGGTAGTTTGCCATTGCCTTCCTCTGCATAGCAACCCTACTGTTCCAATCAACTACTAACCAGGGCTGACTCTCCTTTGCTTCCGAGATCTGACAAGATTGAGCTAGCCTGAGCCATCCACACTAGGGCATACTTTTTTAAAAAATTCCCCAAAATTTGTTTTCCAAAGAACCCTTTCGTTTAGTTCATGGGAGGCAAACACATTCCATGAGTGAATTCAAATAGATCTCTTTCTCTTTTTGCATTAGATATAGTAAGAGAGTTGCCAGCCTCTGGGTGGTGGCTGGAGATCTCCTGTTGCAACTCATCTCCAGGTGACAGACTTCAGTTCACCTGGAGAAAATGGCTGCTTTAGAAGGTGAACTCTATCATGACAATTTATCACACTGAAATCCCTCCGCTTCCCAAACCCCATCCTCTTCAGTCTCCACCCCCCAAATCTCCAGGTATTTCCCAACTAGGGTCACCAGGTCCCCTCTTGACATCGGTGGGAGCTTTTTTGAGGCAGGGCTGGAGGCGGCAATCCCACACACATGGCCTCATGGATGCAATGATGGCACTTCTGGGGTAAACCCAGAAGCATGGCATCGCGCAAGATGCTCTTTCACTCTGCGCGATGCCGAGCTTCCAGGTTTACCCCTGAACTGACGTCGTCAGTGCCCCGCACATGTGGGATCACCACTGGATAGGAAACAGGAAAGCTTCCACATGCAGCCTGGTTAATTGGCGGGCAATTGCCCACCAGAACCAGGCATATGGCAACCCTATATCCCAACCCGGAGCTGGTAACCCTACATAGTAAGTAGTTACACGTCTGGCTATTATTTTGTATTTGGAATTAAAGCAGGGGCTCCAGTAAGGGGCAGGAGTAGGGTTGCCAGGTCCCTCTTTGCCACCAGTGGGAGATTTTTGGGGCGGAGCCTGAGGAGGGCAGGGTTTGGGGAAGGGAGGGACTTCAATGCCATTTCAGTTGCCAAAGTTCAGTTGCCAAAGTGGCCTTTTTTCTCCAGGTGATCTGATCTCTATCGGCTGGAGATCAGTTGAATTAGCAGGAGATCTCCTGCTACTACCTGGCAGTTGGCAACCCTAGGTGAGAGAGTGTTATAGATGATCTGAAGTGAAAACAGGGACACTTAACAATACTGAATAAGCCTTCCTGCTCAGGTTAGCAATACAAGGTAAGCTTTCTTTCTTTGCGGCCAATTAGATTATTTGGAGAGGGTGATTAAGAGGCTTTCATCCTTGCTGCAAGCCCGTTTACAGAATACAGAATAACTCAGAACTTGTATAGAATGCCCCCCACCAGTGAAATAGAAAGTGGTTTTCGAATGTTCCCATATGGTCCCTTTCAAACAAAAAGAGCCTATCAAACAATTTTAAATGGGGGTATTTATAAGACTCTCTTAATTTTCAGCATGCCTACGGAAAGAAAACAAAGCCATTGTTGTCTGATGCTGCAAGCAATCATAACATGCAATGTCCTTCCAAATCCTAACTTCTACCAACACAATGGATTTTTTGGGGGTGTGTGTGTTATATTATACAGTACATAAACCATTCTGCACAATTTCCACAGACATCTTGTTTCATGCCTGACTGCTGGGAGTCAGCATTTGGTTTGGGGGGCAGTACAGTGTGGTTTATGTGTCATTTGTATTGCCACGTGGGTGCTACTTTCATTAATTGCTCTGGATGCTTAATGGTCATTTAATCCTATGTTGTACAATCCGGCAAGCACTATTTTGCAAAGGTTAATGAAGCCTTTAGGCAATTATGATCTTTACAATACTCCCTGACCTTTGCAAAATGGCTCGCGCCTTCGAAAATCGCTCCTGACAGTAAGTGTTTCTTGGAAGCAAGAGCAGAAAAAGTGCTGTCCTGGTAAATGTGGAATGCAGAACCACTGTCCAACGGCAGTGTACATCCAGACAGTTTGCTGTATATCACGTCCAACATTTTCACAGAGGAAAAACAAGGATGCTCATTTACCTGACAGACCAAGGATCACTGCCGGAAACACATGCATGCTGAGGAGGGATCTTTTCTACGTGCTGCATTCTGAAATACCTTCTCTTTCTTGACTACCAGAGGCCTTTTATGCATGGCTGTTTCCCTTGCAGTCACCCCTCCAACAACGTCAGGTCTTTGTTTTGATTATGCATGCCGTTTCCGACCATCAGAGGTCGTCCTGCTCTCCCCCTCTGTTTCTGTGCATTTTGTCCGCGTTTTCAAATTTGTGATAAAACAGGTCCCTGAAAACGCAGGCAGAATACGCAGAAATGAGCAGAGAGAGCGAGGTGACCTCTGACAGTTGGAAGAAGGAGGAGGAGGAAGAAGAAGAAGGAGGAGGAGGAAAGATTACAGGCAGGGGATAATGGAAAATAAGGGTGAGTAAAATGGGTAGGGTGTGGAGGGCTTTGAGAGCCAGCGTGGTGTAGTGGTTAAGAGCGGTGGACTCTGATCTGGAGAACCAGGTTCGATTCCACACTCCTCCACATGAGCAGTGGACGCTAATCTGGTGAACCAGGTTGGTTTCCCCACTCCTACACATGAAGCCAGCTGGGTGACCTTGGGCTAGTCACAGCTCTGTTAGAGCTCTCTCAGCCCCACCTGCATCACAGGGTGTCTGTTGTGGGAGGGGAAGGGAAGGTGACTGTAAGCCAGTTTGGTTCTTCCTTAAGTGGTAGAGAAAGTCGTCATATAAAAACCAACTCCTCCTCCTTCTCCTCTTCTTCTTCTTCATGAGAAGTCGCGTTGGGCACCTGTGACCCAACTAGGGTTGCCAGCTCCGGGTTGGGAATGCCTGGATATTTTGGGGGTGGAGCCTAAGGAGGGTAGGGTTTGGGGAGGGTAGGGACTGCAATGCCATTTCTAATGGCTGGAGATCAGTTGTAATAGCAGGAGATGTCCAGCTAGTACCTGGAGGTTGGCAACCCTAGACCCAACCCATGTCACACATAACAAGTATTTTAGCCCTTATGCAAATCTTCATTTGTTGTTAATGGTGTAAAGCAGTGGTTCCCAAAGGGGGCAGTACCTAGGGGGCACTAAAAGGCAAGGGGGCAGCAGGGGGCCCTAGAGGTGGGCCCTTCAACTATGATGTTCACTAATTTACAATAGATCAAGCTATGGCACCATGCTGGCAAATTTGGTGGAAACTATCAGAATTTTTTTCTAGACTTTGAAGAGCTGGTACCACTGGATCAAGTTCATCAGTTTTGTTGAATAAATTTCAACTAAAAAGTTTTAATTTGATTTTGAAGAGGTACAATTGTTTTCTGTTTTGAAATTTTATTGTTATTATCTTATTTAGTGAGTCATGCAAACCCCTATTTTGAATAACGCTTTTTATAGGGTAGGGGGTGGGGGGTTGAGTTTTTGGAACCAAGGGGACGGTGGCCTGAAACATTTGCGAACCACTTGTCTAAAAATTAAACATACATGTGTAAACCAGATCCATAATGATTAGTGAAACTGTCAATTACATTTTTATTCACTTACTTCTGGGCAAGGAATGTTACTTCTGCAATGAATCAGAGTTAGGCCTAAGGGGGGAAAGGAAATCCCAACACTAACTTCCCAGATGTTGCAGAAATTGTCCTGTTTGCAAGCACGTTTGTTCTGAAAACCTGTTGAATCACAATTTGATCGCATCACTCCTAACCCTACATCCTGTCAGATAAATCACAGCTCACACGGCTCCCCTCTTTGTACTTATGAAACAAAGGCACATAGCGTACTTTGCACACTGAAACAGATTTTTTCTTCTTCTAGAAAATCAATAATAGTCAAGAAAATAATGTTCTTGTAAAACCTGTGGGGATTTAATTTTCTTTACATATAATTATTCTTTGTTCCAGGTAATTATATTTGTTAATAATACCGAAACAAGATTTTATGCCTTACGCTACTGTTATAGACAAGTGCCATTTGAAATAAATTAAATCCCCTTTGAGAATAATAATAATATATTAATTCAATTCAAGCTCCAGTAATGGCAAGAGACATGATACTCCATAATCTGATCAGGCAAGACAACCTCCTTAGACCTTTAAATGTATTTACATTTTGACATTTACACTTTCTAACCTGACGCAGGACTGTAAATCGTATTTAAAATCAGTAACATGTAACTCTTAACACTTCTGCAAGATCTTCAACGACAGGAAGCTAACGGAATACATTTTGCGCAGCCCGTGAGAAATCGAGGGAGTTCTACTGTTAAAGGTAGGGTAGCCACTTGCCAGGCCCCTCTCCACCACCAGCGGGAGGTTTTTGGGGTTGGAACCAGTCAACTCTTTGGTTACAATAAGATGGAGAAATAACTTTATTATAAGTTGTACCCCTCTGGGGAACTGTTAATTGTCCTGATATTGGAATCTCTTATTGGACATAAATATACGAGAACTACAGAATTGTAAGTAAGAATGACATCATAAGACTCAAAGAATTTGTAAAAATATTTATTTATTATACCAAGCTTTAATTGTTCATATTTAGGGAATCTAAGATTGGAAGTGGGACTGTTGAAGAATCGAAACGGCCGTATCCCCTTCTACTCCTCTTTGGTACCAGATTGGACCCTTGTTGAATGAAATATGGAATATTTCTGTTCTGTGCTAATTTGGTTCTGTGCTAATTTCCAAAAATTTTGGTATGAGTACAGAGGTGTTTGCTTGTTTCCAGTACCTGGGGGTTGGCTACTCTAGTTAAAGGGGTCTATGATTTTTTTTTCTCCATAGGAAGATGATATGGGTGAAGAGACAAGCAGACAAAGAGATGCAGTAGATTCTCAAATGTCACTGGACGCCACCGACGCTCTGGGCTGAGAAGGCTAACCAAGCTGAGAGAGACTCCTGAAGTAGCTACAGGTCATTCTAGCCCTGATGGAGAATAAGAAGCCCTTTCATCTTCTGCAAAGATACCTTTGATATTGACTTTTTGACTGATCTCTGAGGATTCTTTGCTTACAACCACCGCAGCAGGCCAACCTTCTTTGCCCACTTCCTCCCATTACAGTTATAGGCTGCCTTAGTCTTTCTAGGCCTCAAACAATTTCCAGATTGATTTCTGACAGACTCACTTCAGTCTTCAGCTTCTTTATGCCTGCATTTTTGATGAACAGACAGCCGTGTAATGTGTAGGGTAAGGATATTCTTCTGTGTGAAACAACCTTGCTGCTCGTAATTGTTTTGCCGGTCGGGATGCCAAAACAACTCTTGCTCTCGCTTAGAAAAAGGAACTGTTTTCCAGAGTAAGACGCAGAACCTGAAATGACGCCAAAGAGAATGCTCTGATTTAAGGTTGCCAGGTCCCCCCTAGACTAGGGTTACCAACCTCCAGATTTCCTGCTATTACAACTGATCTCCAGCCAATAGAGAGTGTTCACCTGGAGAAAATGGCCGCTTTGGCAATTGGACTCTATGGCATTGAAGTCCCTCTCCTCCCTAATCCCCTCCCTCCTCAGACTCCACCCCAAAAACCTCCCGCCGGTGGCGAAGAAGGACCTGGAAACCCTACCTGTAACAGATGGTGCCCATTCCATCCAGGAAGGTATCTTGCAGGCCACACTGAAAATCCATCAAGAATTAATGAGAGAGGAGAGATGGATCCTCTCCTTCCTGTGGTGTGTAGTAAGAAGACCAAACACTCTACTGAACTGGATCACTCCCCTTCCCATATCCCTTCCAGTCAACGTTTGGGTCATTCTTATGGAAGGCAGCTTCTTGTGTTCATGTGATCAGCATGAGCCAGCGTGGCATAATGGTTAACTTGGTATAGAGGACTAGGGTTGCCAACTCCAGGTAAGGAAACTCCTGGAGATTAAGGGGCAGAGAGTGAGGAGGATGGAGTTTGAGGACGGGAAGAAGCTCAGCAGGGATGTGATTTTATAGAGTCAACCATCCAAAGATGCCATTTTCCTCCAGGTGAACTGATCTCTGGAGATGAGTTGTAGGATTGTCCACTGTACACCTGATCTTGTGGTGGGTGGGGTGGGGCTGTGGCTCAGTGGTAGAGCATCTGTTTGGCATGCAGAATGTCCCAGGTTCAATCCCCAGCATCTCCAGTTAAAGGGATTAGGTGATATGAAAGACCTCTCTCTACTTGACACCCTGGAGAGCCGCTGCTAGTCTGAGTAGACAATACTGACTTTGATGGACCAAGGGTCTGATTCAGTATAAGGCAGCTTCATGTGTTAATTATGGGATAGGGTTGCCATCATCCAGGTACTAGCTGGAGATCTCCTGCTGTTACAACTAATCTCCAGCCAACAGAGATCAGTTCACCTGGAGAAAAGGGCCAGTTTGGTAATTGGACTCTATGACATTGAAGTTCCTCCCCTCTCTAAACCCTGCCCTCCTCAGGCTGTGCAAAGAGGGACCTGGCAACCCTATTATGGGAGAACTCCAGGCCTAGGGTTGCATGGTCCCTCTTCGCCCCCAACAGGAGGTTTTTGGGGCAGAGCCTGAAAAGGGCAGGGTTTGGGGATGGGAGGGACTTCCATGCCATAGAGTCCAATTGCCAATGCAGCCATTTTCTCCAGGGGAATTGATCTCTATCGGCTGGAGATCAGTTGTAATAGCAGGAGATCTCCAGCTATTACCTGAAGGTTGGCAACCCTACTCTGGACCCATCCTGTGTTCTCTATAATGGGTAAATCATAAGTGTTCTTAAAACATAGAACAGAGCAGGAAATAAACCTCCTTTCCCATGCCTTCTGTCATGGGGTAATTCTACAGTGATTTTTTAAAGTGTGATTTTTAAAGTGATCATTATACAGGGAGACACAGCAATGCGCTAGGTACTTTGACTGAACAGAATGCTTATTTTCATGTGCTGACATGCACAGCCAATTGTATTGGGGGGGGGGCATTAAAGATTCTTTTAGCTTTTGCAGTAGGTGGAAGAGGGTAGGAGGTAACCAACCAGAGGACTTAAATATTTAATGGCCCAAGGAAAGGGGAAAAAAACGAGAGAAGTGTTAAAAACGTAACCAAAATAAAATATCAGAACAAAGGTGCCCCTCAGAAAGGGAGAGCTGCCCTTTCTTCTGGAGCAGAGAGAATAGAAAAATACAGAGCGTGGGGAAAGGCCAGGGCAAGTTATCTGAAGCAAAGTTTTTGATCTTGCAATCTGATTTTTATCACCCCCGTCTCCCTCCTCCTGCAAACACGACCTCGCTCTCTGCCGCGTCACCTGTAAACCTGCCACAAAGAAGACTCGGCAGTCTGATTATTATAGTTATTTTAACAGTTGGTTAAAAGATGAAGAATGTGGGGTGTGGTTTTTTTTCATAGTCTCCCAGAGCATAGGAAAAGGTCAGTGAGGGGGTCAGCGCAGCTCATCTAATACCAAATTGCTTTTAAAAATGCTCTCGCGGAGAATCTACAAGCCTCCCACAGTTCACATTCATGTAGCAGTTCCATGTCAGGATAAGTAGCTCTCGACTGTTCTCCATCATCCTCGGGATGATATATGGAATATAATGAGGCTTCGGAGAAACAGGTCATGTGCTTCAAAGAAAGGCAAGGCTGTGACATGGGACTGGGGATAACATGGCGGGGGTCAGCAAGGTTGTCATAAACAAGCCCCTCCCAAATCCAGGTAACCCAGTTTGCATATGATTTGCTAATTATGCACATTAAATGTTGTTATCTACCAGGTGCGTTCATACTCTCCTGTTAATGACAAAACAAGTCAGAGAAAGATCATAGAAAGCATCCTTTGCCAATGCGAGGATTTGCTTGGCAAATGTTACCTGGGAGAAAGAAAGACAGAAGAAAGCCCTATCGAGGAGGAGCCAGAGTGGTGTAGTGGTTAAGAGTGGTTGTTTGGAGCGGTGGACTCTAATCTGGGGAATGGGGTTCGATTCCGCACTCCTCCACATGAGTGGTGGAATCTAATCTGGGGAACTGGGTTGGTTTCCCCACTCCTACACAGGAAGCCATTTGGGTGACCTTAGTCACAGCTCTCTTAGAGCTCTCTCAGCCCCACCTGCCTCACAGGGCGTCTGTTGTGGGGAGGAGAAGGGAAGGTTGTAAGCCAGTTTGATTTTCCTTAAGTGGTAGAGAAAGTTGGCATATAAAACTCAATTCTTCTTCCTCTTCCTCCTCCTCTGGGGTTTCATTGGTCTCCATACAACTTTCTGTCAGTGAGGTGTAAACAGCAATGCAGCCAGAAAAGTCTCTCCTACTAAGAAATAAGTAGGGTTGCCCCCTACTTTCAGTAGGCCACTGGAGACTGGAGCCCAGTTCATACAACAGCCCCACACATTCACTGAACTTGCAGGGAAGGTGAGAGGGAGGAAGTGTGCTGAACCCCACTCCAACTCAGGATGTCCAGTCCCCCTGTCTTTCGGCAGGGGGTAGGGGTTGCTAGCTCCAGTTTGGAAAACTCCCTGGAGATCTGGGGGTGAACCCTGGGGAAGACAGGGACCTCAGCGGGTTACAAGTCCATCCTCCAATGCACCCATTTTTTCCAGGGGAACTGATCGATGTAGTCTGAAGATGAACTGTAATTCTCGGAGATCCCGAGATCCTACCTGGAAGCTGGCATCCCTAGAAATAAGTTCTATCCATTTAAATCAGTGGTTCCCAAAATGGGCAGTACCACCCACTGGGGGCGGTGGGATTACCCAGGAGAGTCACTAGAGGTGGGCCCCTTCAACTGTGTTGTTCACTAATTTACAATAGATCAAGCTATGGCACCATGCTGGCAAATTTTGGTGGAAATCAGTTGTAATAGCAGGAGATCTCCCGCTAGTACCTGGAGGTTGGCAACCCTACAAATTATACATTTTGAAGGCCTTTTGACTCTTCTAAAGTATGCAGAAGTAAAGGATTTGTCACCAGACATTCTGACAGGCATTTTATATACCCTGTTCCTAATTCATGACTCTCCTACTTATGAATCAAAAAATTCAAATATATTGTGTTGAAAGAGCGAACATGGGAGTCGGCAGTAAATTCAGGAACGCCTGGGGTCCATCGCCGCTCAGAGCTATCAATAAAGACCGGCTGGTACTACGTCTTTTTCATAATTCAGTATAGATCTAGTCATCCGAGAACCCCTCAGGTAATAAATATATTTCAATTGATTGCCTACAAATGTTCTGGGTTCTTGAACCAAGCTGTGTTCATGGCTGCTTTTATGGCCGCTCCTCTGACTTATTAATCACACTCTGATATTCACTCTGGTATTCAGAAAACGATTGATTTTCACAATAGCAACAAAAAGTGTGTGTGTGTGTATATATATATATATATTTGTAAAGAGATGAAATATTAATTATGAATTCATCTTCAGGGAGCTCAAACAATCAAGTTCAGTGTTGCTATCGGGAAATTGGCAGAGATGGAGTGATGTCCCTTATCTGAGAACTGCACTTCTCTGCTCTTCCCATATCAACTTTTGTTTCTTTCACTGTGGTTTGGAAACATAGGTGGTGTAGTGCCCCATCTGCACTTTGGCTAGGGTTGCCAGCCTCCAGGTAGTAGCTGGAGACTTCCTGCTATTACAACTGATCTCCAGGTGATTAAAATCAGTTCACCTGAAGAAAATGGCTGCTTTGGCAATTGGACTCTATGGCACTGAAGTCCCTCCCCTCCCCAACCCCACCCTCCTCAGGCTGTGCCCCAAAAACCTTCCATCGGTGGCGAAGAGAGACCTGGCAACCTTACCATTGGCTGAGGGCCAAGGTCTCATTCTAGTATGTGACTATGAACATTTTCTTTAAAAGAAAAAGGTGGCTAAACATGAACTTGGGAACACAGGGTGAGAGCATTGAGATAAACCCTTGACCCATTTATTCTGTCTGGAATGACAAAACTAGGCTTGCCAACCTCCAGGTGATAGCTGGAGATCTTCAGGTGAAAGAGATCAGTTCCCCTGGAGAAAATGGCTGCTTTGGAAGGTGGTCTGTATGGCATTATACCCCACTGAAGTCCCTCCCCTCCCTAAACCCCCCCTCCTCAGGCTCCACCCCCAAAATCTCCAGGTATTTCCTAACTTGGCACAAAAACAGAGGCCAAACACCACAAAAGTGGTTTTCTTTGCTTAGAAAATGTATGCCTTGACTGGATATTTGGAAAAAAGTACCCAAGGCAGCTAATAGCAAAGGTTTAAAAAAGGAATACGATTAGAGGAAACACTGAATCAACCAATCAGCAAAACCAAGTAAGACTGTGCTAACAAAACTCTAACAGCATTAAAACCTCGAGGCACTTCTATTTCAAAGGCCTCTAGAGCAAGTGTGTTTTCAAATTGTGGCAGAAGGTCTCCAAAGCTACTTGTGCCTGCTAAGAGAGGAGGTGGTGATACCTCAATCTAGTGTAGTGTTGCCAACCCTAAGGTAGGGTTGCCAGCCTCCAGGTGGTGGCTGGAGATCTCCTGCAATTACAACTGATCTCCAGGCGACAGATATCAGTTCACCTGGAGCAAATGGCCGCTTTGGAAGATGATCTGTATGGGATTATACCCCATTGAAGTCCCTCCCCTCCCCAAACCCCACCCTCCTAAGGCTCCACCCCCAAAATCTCCAAGTATTTCCCAACCTGGAGCTGGCAACCTTACTCCAAAGT
The DNA here is from genome assembly GCF_029931775.1 of Euleptes europaea. NCBI lineage: Eukaryota > Metazoa > Chordata > Lepidosauria > Squamata > Sphaerodactylidae > Euleptes > Euleptes europaea. The sequence continues at coordinate 46,230,146 of NC_079326.1, forward strand.
GAGTCCTTCAATTCTCCCTGGACTACAACTGATTTCTGGACTACAGCGAGCAGCTCCCCTGAAGAAAATGGTAACTTCGGAGGGTGTACTCCATTGCATTATCCCCTGTTAAGGTCCCTCCCCTACCCAAACTCTACCCTCTCCAGGCTCCACCCCCAAATCTCCAGGAATGTTACGATCCAGAGCTGGCAATCCTAATTTAGGGTCTCAGCTGTTCAGATGGTTGGTCCATGAATTCTTCAGCTAGTGCAGGTTCCTGTAACAAATAATATAAAAAACTGGGTAGGTTCATGTGGACAGAGCTAGTTTATCAGCTACTTTCAACTCAAGCTATTTAGGGCTTTATTAGTCCAAATTTGCAGGGCGACCTTGGGCCAGTCACGGTTTTCTCAGAGCTCTCTCAGCCCATGCAGAGGCAGGCAATGGCAAACCTCCTCTGAAAGTCTCTTGCCTTGAAAACTTTGCGGGGTCACCGTAAGAGTCAGTTGTAACTTGACGGCACACACACACACATTTCCAAATCAGCACTCTGAATGAATGTATCAGTGAAACACCAAACAAAAACAATTTTGAGACGATCATTCATAAGATCATACAAATTATTTTTTACAACATTGTCTGGGTGCATGTGTGTGAATCAGCAAAGCAGACAAGAACAAAGAAAGATTAAAAAAATGAAGCCAATGAATGCTAAGGTGAACGGTCCCTGCCTCTAATTCCCAACAAGTTTAGAAATTCCTCTGTTTCATTGTTCATTAATGAAGAAGAAAAGTTGGTTTTTATACCCCACTTTTCTCTACCTTAAGGAGTCTCAAAGTGGCTTACAATCACAATCCCTTCCTCTCCCCTCAACAGGCACCTTATGAGGTTGATGGGGCTGAGAGAGTTCTGAGAGAACTGGGACTGGCCACCCAGCAGGCTTCATGTGGGGGAGTGGGGAATCGAACCCTGTTCTCCAGATTAGAATCTGCCACTCTTAACCATCACACCACACTGGCTCTCAGGAACAGAACAAAACATAGAGCAAAATTACAGAACCAGAAAGGAATGGAAGGAGGGAAATACCACACCCTGAAGAATAATAAGAACATGCTGTCGAGTTGCAACAGATTCGGGGTGACCCCAACCATGAGGTTTCAAGGCAAGAGATGAGCATTGCCACCTTCTGCATAGCAACCCCAGTCTTCCCATCCAAGTATGGACCATGGCCAACCCTGCCTACCACAGAAGCTCTGACAAACTTGGACCAGACGGGACTATTCAGCCCCATCCCTACAGAAGGGGGAAATCTTGAAACTAAATTGCTCTCTCCGTTTGGTATGGAGTAGATAGATCCTCGATGAATCTTTCTTAACAGTTCCAAATTTCCAGCAGCAATCAGGCCTTTATCATTTTGGTCTCCATTTTTTAAAGAAGGGACACTTTAAATTATACGATAGCTGTGAAGTAAGTACCTGATGTGTCCAAATGATGAACCACCAATCGCTGCCAAAAACACTAAAGTGTTATCAGCTGGCGAAGCGACTTCCCATTACAGAGCGCTTTTTTCAAAAGTGAAAAACGGCAGAGACCCAGCAGGAGAAGAATATTTGCCGTCTTGCACTTTATTCTCATTTTTTCAATGGAAGCCAGACGGTGTCATGAGTCAGCCTGCAGAGACCTCCTCTGACAAAGGGGAAATAGAAGCCAGAACAGAGGGACATCCTCAGGCAGAGGTCCCATGGGAACAAACACAGGGCCTGCAGCCTGCCAGAATAGAGGATCAGCCAAAGTCAGGAGAGGACTCACCATGCCTGCAGCCTGCCAGTTCAAGGGGACCTGACACCTTGCAACATGCAGTGTATCCAGAGGCCTCGCCAAGGCCACTGGAGCAGAGAAGAAAACAGGTCCGTCTGGCAATACAGCAGAGATGGCAGAGTGCTAGACTGAAGGCTTTACAGAGGAACCACCTCAGTAGCAGTCATGAGGAAGAGCTGGGCTGAAGCACCACCTGTGAACTCAGCCTCATCAGCATCAGCTGGCTCTGCTACAGCAGCAGGAGAAGGGATTGAAGCCATGAGTTAGGCTTGGCTGTTGTGCAAGCAACTTGTCACCAACCTCCTTGTGTACCGGCCTTGTTTCCCTGCTATACTTTGGATTCCTGGTATCCTGACTCCTTGGACTGACTTTGACTAACGCCTCGGACTTCCCTTGCCGGTATTGAGATCTTGGACTTTGCCTGAACAGTGAATGACCTTGGACTGTTCCCCAGACTACTCTTCCAGCTTCCAGCCCTCGCTCCTTGCCTGCACCACGACAGACGGGGTTGGAAGCTTTTAATCGCTCACCACCATTCTCACCGAGCGAGTTTTCAACATGGTTTCATTTGTCACTCGCGGATACTAAACGCACACCTCTAGAACGCTTAACATGCACCTCTGAAAGAGCGGTGGTATTTCGCCATCTGCAGCCCCATTAAACCTTTTACACAATGCCGGAGAAAACAGGTGTTTGAGTACTTGGCCGCTCATCAGAGAAACGTTCCGAACAGCAGCAGCCCATCAGCTGTGACGAAACCCATCATTGCAGATGGACTCAGGACCATTGGCATTATCACGGAAAGCATGACATCGATTTGCTGAGAAACCCAACAGACCCTTATTCCAAGGAACAAGACCTTGGAACCAATTGAAAGCAACAACAATGATGTCTAATATTCACGCTCTGTCTACCCCAAGATTCAGTGGGGTTGCACAGGAAACATTTTGAACTCTATCACCAAAGGGTGCTCTTTGGGGTACCGGCGACATTTCGTTCTCAAATCAATCTCATTGTCTGGAAGCGTAAGACTCGCCTGAGATCATTTCATCGCATCTGCACAATTATAGCAAATTATTAACACACATTTAGAAGTCATTTGACATGACCATGCCTGGATGCACATTGTACGAGATAAATGTTTCCAGCTATGTTTAGGTGAATGCATCTTCTCTCACTGGTGTAAGATTTACAGATCCTTTCAAGCATATGTTTCTTTTTTCCCCTTTCTTATGCCACTATTCATGGCTGTGGAAAATTAATGTGTATATCAATGTAGTCCATCATGTGTGAAAATTGTACAACTGTCTATTTTGCAGTGGAGAGCGGTGTTTTGAAACCACCGAATACCGAAGGGCACGAGCACCCATAAATGACAAACACTTGAATTTCACACGACCAAATATCCTGGGTTGGATTCAGACTTCCATAAAGAGGTGAAGACTTATGGAGAAAATGGGAAAAATATGTGAGGGGAGACTTTTTTTCAAAGACTTTTTACATTGAGAAAAATGGGAAATTTGGAGGAAAGCACTGGGGGAAAAATTCTATGAAATCTTTTTTCTTCTGGAGCAAGTAAAAGGCTTTTAAAGGTTTTACTAAAAATGTTTAGCATGAACATTTTTATGTAAGGCTGTAAAGCATTAATGATAATTCCTATGAATACTGAGACATATACAACATATTTTCAGACGTGTTTATGGAGTAAATGTGAATAAATTGGGCTACAATTAATACGCTATCATGCATTTGGCGATAATACCTTATTAAAGAGTTCAGTGTTCTTAATGTTATGTTATAAAGCTTGAGATGCTAGCAATCCTGTTACGACCACATGACAGTGTTTCTAGGAGGATCATCTAATTTTAATGTTACAAATATTTCTATCCTGCTTTTCTCCTGAAAAGTAAGAGTCAAAGCAGCTTTTGTATATGTTTAAAGTGCCGTCAAGTCACTGCTGAATTATGATGTCTCTGTAGGGTTGCCAACGTCCAGGTACTAGCTGGAGATCTCCTGCTATTACAACTGATCTCCAGCCGATAAAGATCAGTTCACCTGGAGAAAATGGCCGCTTTGGCAATTGGACTCTATGGCATTGAAGTCCCTCCCCTCCCCAAACCCCGCCCTCCTCGGGCTCCGCCCCAAAACCCTGGGGGTTTGAATGGTAAAGTGTTCCATCGTGATGTGGCGCTTCTGGGAGTAAACTAGGCAGTGATGTAAGCACGTCGTGTGCGGCCGCATGCAACCTCACCACCCAAAAACCTCCCACAGGTGGAGAGGGAGGACCTGGAAACCCTATTTATTCATCCTATATGTGGTATGTAGTCTCTTCATGGGCATGCCAGACTATTTCATACATTAAAAAAAAAAAAAAACAGCCTGAGCAAAGTATTGCTTCAGATGCCATATGTGTGTTTTAATTATGCCCAAAGGGAACTATTAGCAATTATAGAAATAATCCAGCCAACATAAAGCCCCTTTTAAGTTCCATTGATTTTAATGGGATAGATGTAAAGCATATGCATGTTAAAATCAATGGAACTTAAAATGGTGCTTAGCGTTGTCAGGATCGTGCCATCTATATGCAGGCAAAAAGGTGAGATAAATTTTGTAAAAAGTAAATTAAAGAGTAATCAATAATAAAAGACAAAGTTAATTACAGTCCATGCCTGCAAGAGACTTCAATCAGCCACACTGGTCCACAGAAAAATCCAAAAACAAAAGTCAGGTTAATACTTTGCTACACTGGCCAACCAAAACGACATAAAACATGTTTGACGATGATCCTATTATGTTTAGTCATAAGTCCTTCTGAGTTCAATGGCAGCCATCCAGCCAGTGTGGCATAGATGTTAGAGTGTTGGACTAGGATCTGGGAGACCCTGGTTTGAATCCCCACTCTGCCACGGAAATTCACTGAGTGACTTCTGACCCGTCGTTCTGTCTCAGCCCAGCCTACCTCACAGTGGTGAGGATAAAATGAAGGAACAATGTAAGCTGGCTTGGGTTCCCATTGGGGAGAAAGATGGGGTATAAATGAAGTAAATAAATAAATGTGCTCAAGATTTCATCCTATCTCATGAAAACCAGTTAGTCATGTCTCATTTATTGAAAACTTATTATTTTCAATATGTTTTAACCATGATTAACTTTGGTTAGACTGAGGCCAAAACGTAAAAGCGTGTTCTGATTTGGGATGAGGAAAATATTATTTTATAGTATTTATTTATTTAGTAAATACATTTTTATCCTGCCTGTCCTCCAAGGCTCCCAGGGTGCCATAGATGCTTCTGTCCCTTCCTCCATTTGACTCTCCAAACAACCCTGTGAGGTAGATCAGGCTGAGAGTATGTGACTAGCGCAAGGTCATCCAGCAAGTTTCCATGGCAGAGTAAGGGATTTGAACCTGAGTCTTCCAGGTCCTAATCCAACACTCGAACCAGAGGTGTACACAATGACAACTGTCTCTGGTTTCTGAGCAAGTGCTGATTTCCATTAATTGCACTTTACAAATCTCTTAGATGCAAGAAATTAGTGGGCTCATGGGCCTCGGCTTTAGAGATGCCAGCCTCCAGGTGAGACCTGGGGATCCCCCAGAATTATATCTCATCTTCAGACTACAGAGATCAGTTCCCCTGGAGAAAATGGATGCTTTGGAGGGTGGACTCTATGGCATTGTACCTCGCTGAGGTTCCTGTCCTCTCCAGGCTCCATCCCCAAATCTCCAAGGACTTCCCAATCTGGATCTGGCAACTCTACCCCCCATCCACCTGGCAACCCTTCTTGGCTTACCATGATCACGTAGGCATCTCATGTAAAATCCTTTTCATTCAAACTCTAGAGAAAAATCAAAGACATGCTATTGACTTTGTCACTAGAAGGGCATTCTTCCATTTAGCTTCAAGATCCCCTATTTATCACTGCCAAGGCTCACTGCAGGGTCTCTAGGGCATACGTTGCAGTTCGTTAGCTGTTCAGAATAAAGAACATGGCAATATTTAGAGTTTATGGTGAGCAAATTAATAATCACGTAATTATTCAAGTGCTCATCTGAGGAAACGAGTGTCACGTAAGTGGCTTCCTTCAAATCAAGGACTTCTGATGTTTTACTCGCTGTTAATTTGGTGTTCTGAAATGTGATAAAGCTCTGCTGAAAGACACACCAATCCAGCTAGGGATATGCTTCCACACATGTATCCTTAGCTGGAGGAGAAACTATGTACATGGATGTTTTGTGCATGGTTCTTCTCTTTGAACTAGGTTCCAGGCCCGTTACATTAAAAAAGAAAAGAAAAACGAATTAATAGTGCTTAGCTGCTATTCAAGAAGGAGAACAAAGCGGGTTGAATTTAATTCCCCCACTGATCTGCTCTGTGCACCATACTGATGATCGATGCAATTGCCAATAGTTAAGAAGTCGATACATGCACAGCCTTGGCTTTTGTGACTGCACACATTCACACCTTTGGACAAGGGTCAATGTTTGTGCAAATCTTTACCAGAAGAGTTGGTTTTTATAGGCTGACTTTCTCTACTACTTCAGGAAGAATCAAACCGGCTGACAATCACCTTCCCTTCCCCTCCCCACAACAGACACCCTGTGAGATAGGTGGAGCTGAGAGAGTGTGACTAGCCCAAGGTCACCCAGCTGGTTTCAAGTGGAGGAGTAGGGAAACTAACCCTGTTCACCAGATTAGCAGCCACCGCTCATATGGATGAGTGGGGAATCCAACTGGGCTCTCCAGGTCAGAGTCCACTGCTCCAAACCACTGCTCTTAACCACTAAACCATGCTGGCAAAGTGAGCTGTTATATTCCGTATACGCATAGAAAGTATTTTTTTAAAAAAAACATTATATTTGTGAGATATTAGTTACAGAGGCTTACAGATTGTTATGTTCAGTGACTGCCATGTATCTTTGCACATACTCTAAAGACATGTCACCATCTTGTGACTCAAGGCAATTCTGTTAAAGGAATATTCCCCGTCCTTTATTTTCCACAGTAACTAGGGTTGCCTGGTCCCTCTTCACCACTGACGGGAGGTTTTGGGGGCAGAGCCTGAGGAGGGCGGGGGGTTGGGGGAGGGGAGGGACTTCAGTGCCATAGAGTCCAGTTGCCAAAGTGGCCATTTTCTCCAGGTGAACTGATCTCTATCGGCTGGAGATCAGTTGTAATAGAGGGAGGTCTCCAGCTAGTGACTGGAAGTTGGCAACCCTAACAGTAACTGTTAACTGCAATAGATCACAATGGATATCCGTGTTAGTCTGTCTGTAGCAGCAGAAAAAAAAGCAAGAGTCCAGTAGCACCTAAAAGCCACAGCTCACCTGAAGAAAGCTTATACCCTTCTAGAAGCTTTTGTTAGTCTTTAAGTTGCTACTGGGCTCTTGCTTTTTTCGACTGTTAACCGCAATGTAATTTATTTTCTTCGCGATGCCAGGAAAGGGAAACCTGTCAGGAGGCTCCAAACACTACCAAAGCAACATTTCTTCATTGGCATAAAGCTTTGTGGCCTGTTTTGTTCGACTGAGGCAAGACGTCCTCTCTTTAACAGTGTGGCAAAGCATCTCGGTCGTAAATTGGTTCGTAGGTTTTTCCCCAACCATTAACCGAAAAGTGGCAATAATTTCTCAGGTTATAATTAGTTGCGGTGGAGAGAGAAATTGTGGTTGTATATGCGGATGGCCAAACTTAAAGATTCTTTACACGGTAAAGATATGGAAGATTTTTTTAAAAAACTTGGTTAAGGGCCATCGCATTTTGGGATGAACTGGCAAAAATGGATTTTACAAGTATAGGTAATGAATTATAGATAAAGTATGTAGCTTATATATAAATAGTATGTGTGTGTGTGTAAAGTGCCTTCAAGTCGCAGCCGACTAAAGTAATTTTAAATACTGTCAGAATACTTCTCCGGAAGTCCAGTGGTGGTGGGATACACCTGTAAGGTGGGTGGTGGGCACACGGGCACTGTTTATTTCATGATATTATAGTAGAAGATGAAAAACTAGTTTAAGTGCTCTTTTTGTAATTTTTGTATTTTTGTATTTTTTTTCCTTTTTAGTTATTTGTTTATGTAATTTACAATTTGTTATGTTTTCTTTTTTGGTTAAAACTAATAAAAATTTATATATAAAAAATATAATTAGTTGCGGTGACTGATGTGGATCAGGCCGCAGCCCGTCAGCTGTCTGGGATTATGAATGCAAGTCATTTCCGCCCCCCTCTCTTTTCCAGTCAGGGCAATTCATTAGTTCTGCTGTTGGAGAGCAGCTGTACCATTTGAGAGGTAATTTATTCAGATTCCCTCAATATTATTGCTGAAGCGTGAGCGATAAGTGATTTGATGGGGCTATGCATTTACTGTCAGATAACATTATAGGTTGGATGTGTGGTCAGAAGTGATAGGATTTCCCCCTTCAATTTCCTCCCCCCCATCCCCAAAAATATTGCCCTTTTTGAGGCAAAAGATGAAGTGAGAGGAAGCAAAGAATGAAAATCTTCTCACACGTCAGTCATGTCACAAGCAGTTATTCAGAGAGCCCTCCAAAGGAAACCTTGTCAACCTCATTACAATTTCATCTTACTCTTCCTGCGTTATTGATGAATTTTGTAAAACCACCTATGCTAGTTAAATAGAAAAGTTCATGGCAACAGGGGTGGGTGGGGAGTAATACATCTCATCTGGTCAACATGAAGATTTGGGGGTATCTGCTGAAGGATAATGGGCAAATTACTTCTTTCATTAAAAGGGAAGCGATATTAGAAACAAAAGATATATCTGCTTATTAATATATATTTCTCGGGAATGGCTTGTGACGTTGGACATTTAGACTGTCTTTAGGTTGCCAGCCCACTGCTGCAACTGGATGGAGACAGTGGGGGATGGGGGCAGGTAAATTTCCATCAGTCTGACGGCGTGACATCACTTCCAGCGAGAACATGGAAGTGACATCATCACATTGGGACAATGCTAGAATGTCACTGGAATCCTAGAGCATTGCCCCCGAAGCAATGAGATCACTTCTGGATTTGTGGCAGAAGTGAAAGCACGCTGTCAAAGCAATGATGATTCTGCCCCTACCCCCACCCCTTCCGAGCAGCAATGGGGAACTGGAGCTGCTGGGATGGAGGTTCCCACCAGAGCAATGCTGGAACAGCTTTGGTCCTTCCCGCCCTCTTCATCCACAGCAAACATCCTGTACAGTGCAGCAAGCCCTTGATGGATGATCAATGTCATAATCTACTTTTTTCCCCTATTTAAGAGCCAGCCACGCTTCGCAGTCCTTCATGGTGACCTTTGTTTGGACAACACCACCCTGAAGGCACCAAATGCAACCAGCAATTTATTGCCAGCTTCGTTTATCCTCCCCTGCATGTTAATTCATAATTCATAATTTATTATGGTCGTGGACCATCAAATAAAATAAATGTTACATAGTATATGGTAAAGACACAAATATTCAGGACAAAACACAATTCACATATTTAAAAGAAACACAGAAATTACTGAAATAATCAATACACAGAAATTCATAGGGTTGATGCAAAATAACAATCTATAAAGTACCAAACAATATTCATCCCATGCTGCCATAGCTACTGAATAGATTTGGCCCAGCATTGTCTTATTTTTATTGCTAACCAAGCAAAGCTAGCAACTCCCTTTTGTTAAGACATCACTTGTATCTGACAGTAATAATTTAAGGTGTTTCCTCAAAACTCTAGGACATTCTACAAATAATGATGTTAAGAGTCTTGTATGTATATGGTCATACACTTACATTCCAATAGCACTTGCGTGTTAAATGTGCTGAGAGATGCCCAGCGCCATCACTCTCCCCTAATGTGCCAGGCAGACAGCTATGGGTTTCATTGATGCTGCTCAGCCACCCCCACCATAGGACGAACGAAGGGCTGTGTGGAGAAATGTATTTTTCTTTGGAGGTTTGAACTGAGCCAAAACCTCACCTGGAGTTTTTTTTAAGTTTTTATCTCTCTTGGCAGAGAACAGGCATGGGGGGGGGGGAGTCAATTCGATTGCTTTTCATCCTCATCTCAGCCACTCTTTTAGAAATGCTAATAGGATTAGCTAGAGACAATGGGATGGTCCAGCTCCCCCCTCCCCCAGCTAGACAGGTGAGATCTAGCAGGGAACAGAGATTTAGAGGACTTAAAAGGTTAGAAAGGCTTCAGGAAAAATCTCCTGGAGACTTCAGGAAAAGCGTCTTTGACTTGGCCTGACCTGGTCTGTGGGAGGAGAAAGAGAGATGATAAAACTCCTGAGAGCAAGGAAGGAGGTCTCTTTTGTTCCAGACAGAATTCTTACCCGAGGTCTTCAGGGGGCGGCCATTGCCATGTGCTGGCCAGCACACCTGAACAGAGGCTTCAAGGTAATAGAAACCTTTTAGAAAAACTTCAACCTTTTAAGCTAAAGACCCTGCCTTAGGTCGACATCTGCCTGGCCATGTACAGAGGGAGGGACAGATGAATTGCATTTTACCCTTTTCTTTTGAATCCCTTGCTCAGTCTGGTGCAGTGCCGAGAGTATACTTTATAACTTTTAAGGCTGCTGGCAGTTCTCCGTACTACCTTAGCTTTCCATTTCTCCGGGCACACTATTTTAAAAGGAGTGCCATGAGGAAGGGGAGGGGCAGTCAGTTGGAAAGTGGCTACTCCCCCTAGGGGCAAACTGCAATTCTAAATTGAAAGCCTATTGATTTCAGTGGACTTAGAAATATGTAACTCTGCTTTGGACTGCATTGTTAGCTTGCTTTGAACCAAGTCAGTTTCAAAAGATATTATGAAAAGTTAAATCAGTGCCAGTTGGGGGTGGAGCCTGAGGAGGGCGGGGTTTGGGGAGGTGACGGACTTCAATGCCATAGAGTCCAATTGCCAAAGCGGCCATTTTCTCCAAGGGAACTGATCCCTATCAGCTGGAGATCAGCTGTAATAGCAAGAGATCTCCAGCTAGTACCTAGAGGTTGGCAACTCTATCTTTATCCAACCTAAATAGTTTCTCACAGTCCCACTGAATCAACTTACTTGTTCCAAGCAACTGCTAATTTCTGGCAACTAACTAGTTCTATTAATTTCAGGCTTTTCCCGGACTGGCACCATGTTGTGTATTACTGAGGCAGAAATTGGGGGTGGGGGGAGAGAGCGTATACACCACAACATCACTTGTACCCTTATCTGTTTTTGAATCCTTGTGGTTTCTCAATCCGTTCCTTCATCTCAAGATTTTAGCTTTGATGTCATTTAGATTCCTCCCCTATACAAGATGGTCCAAATCCACACAGGAACTGTGACTTAGATGGCGTTTACTTATCAAGGAAAAAAATGGCATTAATGCTCATACCTTCCTCTGTTTTCAAATTCGATATGCTGATGCTCTTGCTGACATTTCCACTCAACTTGGCTGTTTTACTGCACACAAGAAGCCTTGCCAATGCGTGTCTGCTCTTGGGAACGGGCCAACTGTTTTTAAATACATTTGAAGAGTAAAAATCAGCAGGCTGACTTACGTTTTAAAAATCCCCTTCGCTAACGTTTCAACAAGCTTGATCACACTTTGGAAAAAACAACACGGGAGGTTTAATCTCACTCTCCGTGACTAAACGATTTCAGCATATTATGTACATCTGTACATTTTCCCTTTCACACATGTATCCTCTCCTTCATCGTACATGGGGAAAGCTTCCTCTAAAGGAATTACTCTGCATGTGCTGATTTATCAAGGACAGACTGTTTTCTAGGAAATTTTGGCTCATTAAAAATATTGTGATAATTGCTGGTGTAGTGGTTTAGAGTTTTGGTTTGGAGCAGTGGACTCTGATCTGGAGAACCGGGTTTGATTCCTCACTCCTCCACATGAGCGGCGGAGGCTAATCTGGTGAACTAGATTTGTTTCCCCACTTCTACACATGAAGCCAGCTGGGTGACCTTGGGCAAGTGACACTTCTGTAAAGAGCTCTCTCAGCCCCACCTACCTCACAGGGTGTCTGTTGTGGGGAGGGGGAAGGGAAGGTGATTTTAAGCCGGTTTGAGTCTCCCTTAAGTGGTAGAGAAAGTTGGCATATAAAAACCAACTCTTTTTCTTCTTTTACTCATTCTTCAAGGTTCAACTCCCTGCTCAGGGTCTCCAGCAGTGAAATCTTGAAGTAGGGAGTAGATGAATTGTACTCAATGTCAATGCACACACAAGAACATTAAGGCTCTATGCAGTGCACAGTTGCTAAGGGTTATTTCTAGAATCATTATTTTTTAAAATCACTTTTTTAATTAGTACAAGGCAGGTAATCAGAAAACACACAAGGAGAAAGAATATGGTCTTCAACAACATTAAACAGTGTGTGTTGTGGGGGGGAGTACCTCAGGAATGACCCTTGGTATTAGAATTATGGTGTTATAAATGTGTGGCTATTTTCCTCTGTGAAATTTGGGCGTAGCTGGAAAAATTAATGCTGGAAGCTAGCTTGTCCCTTGCCAACTTCAATTATTCCAGAAATCATCAGTGACAGTGGATTCCTTACTGGGTTTCTGACATTTAACCATAAAAAGATGTGAAGGAAAATGTGTACCTAATAGTGTTTATTTTCAGAAAGAAATTCAAAATGAGTTTCTAGAGAAGGAAACTTGGTTGAGCTGTCTGAATGTTCTTAATAAAGGATTTTTTCAGTTGTGTCAAAAAGGGATAGCATGTTACCCCTTATAATCGACTTGGGGTGCTTTATAGACATAGTGAGGGAAGGCTGTACATACAAAGATGGTCATAATAAGAAAGTCTAGTCAAAGCAGAAGGTCAGTCATAAGGTAAAGGAAGAAGAAGAAGAAGAAAGAGAAGGAGAAGGAGAGTTGGTTTTTATATGTTGACTTTCTCTACCACTTAAGGCAGAACCAAACCCGCTCACAATCACCTTCCCTTCTCCTCCCCACAACAGACACCCTGTGAGATAGGTGGGGCTGAAAGAGTGTGACTAGCCCAAGGTCACCCAGAAGGCTTCATGTGGAGGAATGGGGAAACAAATCCAGTTCACCAGATTATCCTCCGCTGCTCATGTGGAAGAGTGGGGAATCAAACTCGGTTCTCCAGATCAGAGTCCACTGCTCCAAACCACCGATCTTAACCACTACACCACGCTGGCTCTACTACTCTTACTGCTGAATACTGCTACAGACTCCGCCCTCCAAAGCAGCCATCCCCCCCCCCCGGGGAACTGATCTGTGCTGCCTGGAGATCAGTTGTAATTCTGGGAGTGGGCAACCCTATATGGGAAAGGATTATTGCCTTTCTCTCCCCTCATAGTGGCCCTACGATAAAAAAAAACTTCCATGGCTGCTACTTATATTGTTAATAAAAAGCACTCACAAGATCCATTCCCAGATACCCCAGCATCTCTTCTAGCTTGAGGAGAGGAAGACTGGAGTGAACAGTTCATAACAGTGGCCATGAATAATTCTTTCTGTCTCACAGCAAACTACTTTATTTACAGGGGCGTTTGGAGGCAAAAAGCCCACTCAGCAATCTTTGGAGGAAGTGAAGTATGTTTAAATGGAAGAGGTTAATCCAAAGCTCTATCTGTGTGCCCTCTCACACATACACAAAGTGTCATTCACAGGCATCTCACGGCAAAGAACACTGATTCCCCTCACTGAGAGGGGAACCTGCAAGATCTCGTGTGGGAGGAGAAATCCCATTTCCTCCCTCTCCTTAGCTGCTTTCCCCTCTGCTAACAGCAACTCACCTCCCCCCTTTCACTACACCCTCCTGGACTGTGCATGCACTCATTTCAACCCGTTGGTTCTGGTCCAACCTTCTGTTGCCCCAGAAGGTCAGACCAGAACCATCAGGTTGAAATTAAATCAAAAGAGTTTCCATCTAGGCATTAGGAAGAATTTTCTAACAGAGTGGTTCCTCAGTGGAACAGACTTCCTTGGGAGGTGGTGAGCTCTCCTTCCCTGGAAGTTTTTAAGAAGAGGTTAGATGGCCATCTGCCGCCAGTGCTGATTCTATGACGTTAAGCAGATGATGAGAGGGAGGGCATCTTGGCCATCTTCTGGCCATGGAGTAGGGGTCACTGGGGGGGGGGGAGATAGTTGTGGATTTCCTGCATTGTGCAGGGGGTTGTACTAGATGACCCTGGTGGTCCCTTCCAACTATGTGATTCTATGATTCTCCTGAGAGTTCCTCTCTGTGCCCCCCCCCAGAAACCACATTTTTATCTTGAAGTTCCCCCATCTAAAGATTTAAAAAGCTGTTTAGTGAATGTTGCATTCAAACTACCTCAAATAAAGATGGGGTCGTACACTTTGCCTTTCCCCCTTTCCAAATGTTGCTTACGACCAGTGACGCACCAAATTTGCAAAACTGAAGACCTTTGAGAGGACATTCTGAGAGGAAGAAAAACAAAGGTGTGCCTGCCACAGATAGATCCATAGCTTTACAGTTTTAGATTAAATATCAAAGACCATTTAGCAGAGCCAACTTGCCAGATGACATGTTGAATGGAAATCAGAAAAGAAATAAAGGTGTTTGAGGGGATTTTATTTTTTTGGCTGCATAACAAGATGGCCAAGGGTGGGGATGAAGAGTGAGTGACAAAGAAGAAAATTTCATCAAAGGTGTCATCACTAAAAACACTGGCGGGACCCATCTAAACACTGAAGCAATGCATTGTTGAACTGTCTTGACATATGCTAAATAACTAATACCTCATGTCAGGCTGGCTCCTTTATCTATTTTACAAAAGGCACCATTTTGCATAAGACTAGTTGGGATGGGGAAGATACTTCACTGGACGATGATTTATTTATGGCGCCAACGGGCCACAAATTTTACTTCCCTTATTTTGAAACGATGCATCAGCCGTTAAGATCAGCTAGTTGAGAACATGGCCCTCATTCACAGGGGACTTCTCATCTGAGCACATCGTCAAAAATGATGGACAAACGAGTCGGCCGGCTGTATGCCTCGCTTCTTTTCACTGGGGTTGTCTTGGGCGATTGAAAGACAAACTCGTCCAAGCTAGCTTTTCCGTCGGGAACCGTTACCGTCTCTTTGGGCTTCACGCTTAATGTGTTCGTAGAAGTCAGAGTAAAGAGTTTGACTGACATTCCAGTCGCTCGCTTGTAGGAGCCTCATAACTAATTTGTAATGCCTGTCATCTTGAAGAAGAAGGGAAGAACACGAGGAAAGGGAAAGAGAAAAAGATGTACGTGTGAGCCAGTATTTGGGGGGGATGACATACAGCAGGAATTTGGCGTCTGAATTTCTGAAGGATTAAGGAACAGAAATGAAATTAATGCCTGTTCTTAGAAACATCTGTTAACATATGGATGCCATTAAATGAGCTTGGGGAGAAAACTTCTTTGTGCATTAAGGTAGGTTTGAAATGCTTCAAATGAAGAGAGAAGCATCACTCTCTTCATTCTACTTCATGGACTTCAAGGCAGACATAAAAAGGAGGAATGTTTTAATGAACTCTTGAGTAACACCTTTTAGTTAAGTTATGGCCATGAGGAACCACTCACAATCACAATAAGTAACTCACAGCCCATTCCTGAGAATGGGGCTGAAAGTAGATAGGAGGTGGCGATACCTCGCCTCTGGCGTAAATGCATGCAATCACGTGATTACACGCATTCACACAGGCGGTGAGGCCAGTCCTGCCAGCGGCTGAGTGCAGCGGGACTGCGCCTCCCCCCTCTGCCGGCGCAGCCTCTCCGTGGTGCCGGCAACGGCATGGAGACGCCACGCCGGCGCAGGGAGGCATTCCGGGGCCAGGCCGGTGGGAGGAGCCACCTCTTGTTCGGCTTCCTAGCTACTTTTGGCCACTTGCGCGGGTGGCTGGAACAGCGTTGCTGCACCTGCTATTTAGCAGGCACAGCCTCGCTGTTTTCGATGGGGCGAAAAGCCCCAGTTAAACAAAAAAAAAAGCTGCGAAATTGACTCTAAAGTCCTACTTTGTAGATTCAATTAATCCGGCCTCCCCCCCCCACCCCCCCAAAAAAGGTTATCATAGGCAGCTGTACACAAAGATGCAGCTGCTCATTTTGAGCTCATTTTGAGCAGCAAAACGATATACACAGATTGTAATGATATGCCTTAATATCCTTGTCGGACTCAGGCCTGCTTTGGATAGGGTTTCTACGTGGTTGCAGTGGCCACAAGTGGCTTAAAAGGAGAAACTCCTAATTTATAGCATTCTCTGAGGATAAGCCATCGCAGTGTATTTAGAAAACTGGCCATTCCATATCATGTCACAATCCTATAATCTTTCTAGCATATGAGATATAAAGCCCGCATGGATTCTGATGAATTTCTACTGTGATGGGAATAAAAATCACCAAGGCAAGCAGTGTGTCACTGATGACTTTCCTCAACCTTTAATACTGGCAATAATCCCACCATCTCCCTTTATCCCGCCCATTCACCACAGACAATCTGATCTTCTGAAACCGCTGCTTCACATCATGCCCTCATACTTGACATGCGCTCAGCACCACAGTCAATCGTGCTCATGTATTTCCAGGTAGAGGGAACACTACCCTGGACCGCAAAAAACAAACAAAAATATCAGTGGGTTTTAGATCAAATCAAGCCTGAACTGACCCTAGAAGCTAAAATGACTAAACTGAAGCTGTCGTACTTTGAACATATTATGAGAAGACAAGAGTCACTGGAAAAGACAATTGTGCTAGGAAAAGTTGAAGGCAGCAGGAAAAGAGGAAGACCCAACAAGAGATGGATTGACTCTATAAAGGAAGCCACAGCCCTCAATTTGCCAGATCTGAGCAAGGCTGTTAAGGATAGGATACTTTGGAGGACATTGATTCATAGGGTCGCCATGAGTCGGAAACGACTTGACGGCACTTAACACACACACACAGAGGGAACACTGGTAGAAAATGTAAAGGATGCCAATGAAAGAATCTTAGGAAAGAGTAATCATAATAATATAATAATTTATTAATACAGTCACTGACTAGCAAAAACAAACACTTAGGAAAGAGTACCTGCACACACATCTGTCCCCAGAAAAGTGTTGGATACTGGACAAGAAAACGAAGAAGAGTTGGTTTTTATATGCTGACTTTCTCTACCACTTAAGGAAGAATCAAACCAGCTTACAATCACCTAACCTTCCTCTCCCCACAACAGACACCCGGTGAGGTAGGTGAGGCTGAGAGAGCTGCGACTAGCCCAAGGTCGCCCAGCTGGCTTCATGTGTAGGAATGGGGAAACAAATCCAATTCACTGGATTAGTATCCACCACTCATGGGGAGGAGTGGGGAATCAAAGCCAGTCCTCCAGATCAGAGTCCACCGCTCCAAACCACAGCTCTTAACCACTACATACTGGCTCTGACAATGAATTTTGCATATTTCTACATCTTTAACATGGGCCAGCTTTCTGTGCCCTGTGTATATTTTGGCAAATGAGATAACGTTTATTGGGAAAGACAATAATGCTAGGAAAAGTTGCAAGCAGTAGGACAAAAAGAAGACCCAAGATGAGATGGATTGATTTAGTAAAGGAAGCCACAGCCTTCAATTCACAAGACCTGACCATTTTGGAGGTAATTAATTCATAGGGTTGCCATAAGTCAGAAACAACTTGACAGCACATAACACATAATGCACACTCTGCAAATGAACACTTGTGTTTCCAGGAAACAGTTTCTGGCTTATCTTTGTTTTAAGAGTGCTTCGTAGCCTAGGGGCTTGGAGACCTCCTGGGATTACAACTGATCTCCAGATGACAGAGATCAGTTCCCTTGGAGAAAATGACTGCTTTGGAGAGTATGGTATTATAACTGGTTGAGGCCCCACCCCTTCCCAAGCCCCGCCCTCCCAGGCTCCACCCCCAAAATTCCCCAGAGTTGGCAACCCTAAGCCTATCATCACTGCTAGTCTCATACAAGAATGGGAGACCCACCAATTCCTCTCACTCAGTATTGTCTCCTCTGACTGGGGGTCAGCTCTCGAGGGCAGAGAAAGGTCTTTCTCAGCTGAGATACTTTAACTGGAGATACAGGCTCCTCAAACCTGGGACCTTCTGCATGCAAAGTGTTCTTTCTCACTGAGCCGTAGTTGCTCACCAGGATGAGACTGATCCCTCTTACTTTGTCATTAAAAAATTTCCGCTCTGCCTTTCTGTACAAGACTTCCGAAGTGACCTACCAAATTAAACATAATCATCAGAATAAAACCTAGTGAACCACTAACCAACTAAAATCAGCAGCAGCAGCAATATGACCATAATTGACAACTCTCCCATTCATGAATATGTCTAATGATTTTTTGTGTGTGTGTCTGTTTGGCAGCAGAGTTGCTATTTAGTACGCAGAGAAGCAGAGCCAATTAAAGAAAACAAAGCAGTTTATTTTGGAACTAACTTTGATGCACAGAAAAGAGAGGGGAGGGTAAGTGGTCTAACTACATGCCTGATAGGAAGAGGGAAGGAAAGAACTGAGAAGCAGCAGGAATGAAATCTGAGAATTGTATTCTGGGGACAAACATGGGGACGACATTTAGCAGGAAGAAGAAGGTGGTGACCCACATCCCTATCTGCCAGGACCGTGGTCAAGGTGGGAGACCCCTCCCCATCCACCACCTCCACTGCCCACCACCTCTCAGAGCAGGGGTGGGGGGGAAATCAAAAAAAGATTTTATCATAGTTTCCAGTGATTCCTAGAGCTACCCCTTGTCATTTTCAGTTTTTTGCTGGAAGTGACACGATCCTGCAGCCATCATCATGGCTCCCACTGTCTCCTTGCCCACAGCCCTCATGTCTGTAGCCAGGCAACTTTACTATCTGACTAGCTTTTCCCTATGTTGCCTGCTGTAGCAGCTTGTACACTAGATGTTTAATACCTGTTTCAAGTACATGGTTGCAAATCTGTTCACAGTGGGGTGATTAAATCCCACCGAAGTTAAAACTGCTGCCCAAGGCCAAGGCTGCTGCAGTCTTTCTCTGTCTGTCATATGCTTGAAGCTATGAGGATTAGGAGATTGTTCACAGATGCTGGAGAGAATATGGACATTCTCTCCTCCTGTACACACTGAAGACCCCACACTGTCCCCATCTTCCATTCATCCATGTCACTACCATGACTGGACAACCAGAAGATCAGTCAGGGCATTTCTCCCAGTTCATCTTTGTTTGTCCTTGGTGGTATAGTCTTTAGAGACACCACTTGGATAGCTATGACTAAAACCTTATTATCAAGACTATAGATATAGATAGATCAATTGTACCATCACATTTTCCTCTTTTTTGATGCTTATAAATTATAGTTATTTCAGACCAGAATGAAAATGAAAATATTAAGAACCCAGATATGAACAAGAAATAACTCCACAAATGAGCAATAATGTTGGTTCATAGACTGCATTGTAGAAACTGGAACAGAACTTCTTTTTAGGAGGTCACTTACTTGCTTGGGAATTGCTGGTTTAATGCTAGAATAACCTGCTGTGAGGTTCCAAATCACAAAATTTCAATACTGTATTTAGGGTTGCCAACACCAGATTGGGAAATTTTGGAGACTTAGGAGTAGCCCCGGGGGAGGCTGGGAGTAGGATATAATGCCACACAGTCCACCCTCCATAGCTGTCATTTTCTCCAGGAGAACTGATATCTGGAGATGAGTTGTAATTTCAGGAGATCTCCAGACACCACCTGGAGGTTGGCAACCCAAGCTCCATCCCACAATCCACCTACCCATTCCCCAATCCATGCCACACAGGCATCTCAGCTCTAGCAACATCAGTGTAAACATGGGAACCAAATATTACTACCACGGAATGAACTAAAGTGAGTGGGAAAACTGACCTGTATACGACATTGGTGAGCACATGGGGGTTGTATTTATTAGAGAATACAACACAATATAGGAGCCCTATGGCACAGAGTGGTAAGCTGCAGTACTGCAGTCCAAGCTCTGCTCACAACCTGAGTTCGATCCCAACGGAAGTTGGTTTCAGGTAGCCGGCTCAAGGTTGACTCAGCCTTCCATCCTTCCAAGGTTTGTCAAATGAGTACCCAGCTTGCTGGGGGTAAAGGGAAGATGACTGGGGAAGGCACTGGCAAACCACCCCATAAACAAAGTCTGCCTAGGAAATGTTGGGATGTGACATCACCCCATGGGCCAGGAATGACCCGGTGCTTGCACAGGGGACCTTTACCTACAACACAATATGCTCGTAGGTTAGGATGAATTCCTCACTCTGCTCTTTCAGCCTGAAAACTCAACTTTGATTTCAGTTCTCTTTTTCCCGGATCAGACTAGTATTTTTTTCCCCTCCTTTTCTGCTTTCTTTCAGTAGATTTCCCTGTGAAATCAATTCACTTCTCAACATTATTTGTGCATCAGTAAATCAGTATTGTCCATTATATAATGTCCTTCCTGTCTGTTAATCTCTTCCCAAGCCCTCCTCACTGTTCCTGTGGCCTGCAGATGTGACACATCTGGCAACTAAAGACGAGGCTTACTAAGTGGTGGCACCTTGCCTTTCGAATGCCCTCCCCTTGATGATCACCTGGAACCCACGTTACTATTCTTTTGAATCCAGGCCAAAACATTACTTTTTACACAGGCTTTTAACTGTAGGTTTCTGTCATTTTTAGTTGTTTTATGGACAGAATTGTTCTATGATCTCATTTTAGTCTTCTGAAAGTTGCTTTATGATGTTTTATGCCCCTGGCTTTTTTATGGCTTTTTATCAATAATAGATAATTATTTCATGGTTTTTATCTATAATAGATCATTCTGAATGCTGTTGTTTTCAAGATGTTATTGCATTTTTTTAATTTTGTGAGCTGCAGGTCTCTAGAAGACAGCATGTGCATTTTCCAAATAAATAGTTTTTGATGTATATAAATGGCATATGTGGTAAAGCATAAACGTGGCAGAGATTGCTGACAAAACACATAGATATGCCCAATATAAACAAATCTATGAACCCAACTAGGGTTGCCAGCCAGTGGCTGGGCCAGGTGGGATTCTTGTGGGGGCCCCCAGCATAATCATGGCAATGGCATGACATCATTTCCAGGGTGAATCCAGATGTGACATCATGTTGCTCTAGGATTCAGTGGAGCTCTACGGCTTTATCATAGAGTTTCTGTTGAATCCTAGAGCCACATGACTTCCGTGTGCACCCTGGAAATGATATTGTGCTGTCAACATGGCAGTAAATTTTACTTTATTTTTCTCCCCTCAGACATACTGGGCAGGGGCAGTGATTGCTGGCAGGAGATCTCTTGCCATAGTTGGAGATGCGGAACCCAACACCCAACAGCAAAATGTGGAGAAGGAACAAAAACATAAACAAATGTTAAAAGAAACGAAATAGGGCATCTTTACTCCATCTATAATGGTTAATTTCTGAAGAAGTTCTTCACGAGTAAAAATGGAAAACAGGAGACATTGGAAAGAGGGAGGGAACTGGCATATATTTCATGGTAAAAGGAATGCAAGTTTGCTGTTAAGTATTCCTCCAGGGTGGCAACCTGAGATTAATGATAATACACCCCAGGTACGGTTGGGCACTTTGTCATAGAATGCCACATTCTCGTGCAACCATCCAACGGTAAATGTGCTCGGTGTATATCACCTCTGACAGCTGAACTAGCATTGATTAACTCATAGATCCTGTTTGGATCTTTTAAAAATTTATAGAGTATACAAATTATTTTTAGATCTAATTCAGAGGAAAGGAGGATGTTTTGATGTATGGAACGCACACAGCCTACCAAGCAAACCCTTCAGATGATGAATATTTATTGGGGATGTGACCTAGTATACTAGATTGATTTGTTCAATAAAATGATGAATACATGGGTGGTAACTGCTTCTGCTTCATCCAGAGCCACAAACAAATCAAAGAGCAATTTAGAAACCAAAAGGTACCAATGTCGCATCTTTAGCTAAAAAGTACACAGGCCAAATTACAAGGGAAAATATTTATATACATAAGGGGCAGTTTTCAGACCCTTATGCTGGTCCAATCAGCTGCTAAATTATTTTCAGGGGAAAGAAACGGGGTGGGTTTTGCAAACTTCATTTATTAGCATTGTCATGCATGATGAATGTCTCTTGTCTCAGCTGTCATGTAACGGCACACACACACATGAACTGACAACTTCCATCCAAAGACCATGCTCAGACAGCTCAGCATTATGTTCAAAACATTAACACTTGAGCACTGTGGAAGTTGTTTGAGAGAGATTCTCTAGTTCAGATGCCAGATGCCATTAAGGGATACTGCTGTAGTAATGGATCAAAAGAATATTGTCATCATCTGCTATTGATTATTTTTCCTTCACCCACACATCATAAGAAGATAAGAACCTAAGAAAGGCCATGCTGGATCAGACCAAGGTCCATCAAGTCCAGCAGTCTGTTCACACAGTGGCCAACCAGGTGCCTCTAGGAAGCCCACAAAAAAGACAACTGCAGAAGGATTGCCCTGCCTGCATTCCAAAGCACCTAATATGTAGAAGAAGAAGAAGAGTTGGTTTTTATATGTCGATTTTCTCTACCTTTTAAGGAGAATCAAACCAGCTTACAATCTCCTTCCTTTCCTCTCCCCACAACAGACACCTTTTGAGGTAGGTGGGGCTGAGAGAGTTCAGAGAGAACTGTGACTAGCCCAAGGTCACCCAGCTGGCTTCATGTGGAGGAGCAGGGAAACCAACCTTGTTCACCAGATTAGAGTCCGCTGCTCATGTGGAGGAGTGGAGAATCAAACCTGGTTCTGTAGGTTAGAGTCCACCACTCTTAACCACTACACTGCAAAGAAACTGCAGGGGTACTCAGTGTAAACAATGGATAGCTATTCCAAAAATCTCTTTCCTTTCTCCCTTAAAAGCTCCTTGATTCATAAATCTTGAGCAGCATAATTCTAAATCTATTGTTTAAGGGATGTAAGGACTGAGTTAAATTTGCTGCTGCCACTTAATAAACAGGGTATTAACTCAAACACAGAGGTACTAGTCCAATCTGTTAGAAGAGGAATGATATAACTTGATCCTAGAGCCTCATAAAAATGACATTCTAGGAGCACCTATGCTAGAGAATCAATAGAACCAGAAGAACACAGTCAGGTCCTTTCCAAGTATAGTAAGTTCATGTATTTTCCTTGCATAACCATAGAAGGGTTAGCATTAGTCTAGAAAGAACAAAAGCTCTTAAGAAATGAGGAGTTGTCAAGAAAAAGGTATAAGAAGGCAAGCAACATGGGGGAAGAATTCCAAAGAACTAAGAAGAGCAAACACGATCGACCATTTTTTTTTAAAAAAAAAAATTGGGGTAAACCTGGAAATAAAGCTGAAATACTCCTTTACCGGTATGGGTATTCGACTTATTCTGGGTTTACCGGAAAAAATGGGCCCAATATACTTGAACCCGAAATTTACCAATTTCTTTTTTTTTGCACAATCCTAGTTGTCATTGTTACTTATAGTTGTAATCAGGCATCTCCAACTCTTATATAAATCCTCCCTTTTCCTCCAGTTAATCAAGCTCTTATAATTCTTCCGGAGAACTTAACAGTTCCTTCAGAACACAGATAGTATTATTGCGTTTGAATTATCTATGTTTCCATGAAATTGCTCTTTTAAGGAGATGGCAATCTCTATTAAACCAAGAGTTTTGCCTAGTTAGAATCACAGAATCACAGAGTTGGAAGGGACCACCAGGGTCAGGGTTGAAACGAATGCTTTTAGAATATTTTTTAAATAAAGATTCAAATAACCCAATTAAATTAAAAATACATTTAAATCAATAACAGCAGTCTTAAGCCTAAGCAGAGCTGTCCTTAGTGAAGTAATCTCTGAAGTCCCATTCTATATCGCACTAAGGAGTCAAGTTTAGGATTCCATCGGACATGTGCTAGGCCCTTACGGCTTTGGTGTAATGACTGATAGGGAGATGATCACTACCCATATCGTCATTATATTAATGAAAGGCAAAAGGTCCAATGAGACCAGGACCTGTCAAAAACACTACCGTCAATAACACTAGCATCATTTTGTCCAAAAAAAGTAAAATCTCCATTTGAATCAACCCGCGATCACCCATTACTATTATTATATTTCTCTGAATAGCAAATTGAACCAAACATAAACCCGCAGAGTTTATTACAGAATCCTTAGAAGTTCTATCATACCATAACAAACTAAAAAAAAAAAAATCGTCATCAAAGCTCCCTATCAGGTTTTGAAAAAGGATGTTATCATCCTGCCCTATATGTGCATTAAAGTCATAAGAGTTGTAGTAGTTGGGTAGCTATTTTTAATGTCATCAAATAATTCTCCCAATTGAGTCCAATTTTGTACACCACTATTTGACCTGGCAGGGGATATATAGATAGAAAATAGAATAAAAGAGAAGGACGTCAGATTTAGCCTAATAGCAAGAGCCAGCTTGTCAGCGACAAGGAAATCAATTGATTTTGTGCTTAGAGAAGTAGAAATAAGACAAGCCAAATCCTCATGAGGGCAGCCCATAGGACCTTTGATTGCATTCTGGGAAACAGAAGAGAAACTGTGGGGGTGCCCAGTGAAAAAAACAGGTAGCTATTCCAAAAACTGTACATAGAGTTTTGCCCAAATATCAGAGCATCTCCCTTGTCTTTGGCGACGTGATGATGTCACTTCCAGAAGTGACATCATCACACTAGTGATGTTGAGCCCTAGGCCTCATTTTAACCATGGTGAGACCCCCACCAGAAAGCTGGATGGCCCCGGGGGAGGGGGCCCAAAGCAGGGAATCCCCCACCCCCAGCAGGCATCTGACAACCCTGAGGGAACCTCAACCCGATTCATGTCAAACATATCACCTAGTTCAGCTTAGATGGGCTCACTTGAAAGAGCCTCCAGTGGAAGATTAATTTGCCTGTTTCCTCAACATTGATAACTGCCAGACCAAGTTTAGAATTTGTTTCAGGAATAAAAGCCAGCATGGGCCAGTATGGAGTCGTGGTAGAAAGTGACATCGAGTCGCAGCCTACTTATGGTGACCCCACAGGGTTTTCAAAGCAAGAGATGACCAGAGGTGGTTTGTCATTGCATACCTCTGCATAGCAACTTTGGACTTCCTTGGTGGTCTCCCATCCACATACTAAGGGGGGGGGGCTGGCCATGCTTAGCTTATGAGATCTGATGAGATAGGGCTAGCCTATCTCATGGAGTACTGGTAAGAAGATGGCTGAAGTTAAGAAGGATGTTGACAATTTAAGAAGGATGTTGACAAGTTGGAGCATGTCCAGAGGAGGGCGACCAGAATGGTCAAAGGTCTGGAATCCATGCCCTATGAGGAGAGACTTAGGGAGTTGGGTTTGTTTAGTTTGGAGAAGAGAAGGTTGAGGGGAGACATGATAGCCATGTTTAAATATTTGAAGAAATGTCACGTTGATGAGGGAACTAGCTTGTTCTCTGTTGCTTCAGAGACTAGGACACTGAGTAATGGATTTAAACTAAGAGAAAAGCGATTCCGCCTAAACATTAGGAAGAACTTCCTGACGGTGAGGGCTGTTCGATGGTGGAATGCATTGCCTCAGAGGGTGGTGGAGTCCCCGTCTTTGGAGGTCTTTAAGTAGAGGCTGGATGGCCATCTGTTGGGAGTTCTTTGATTGTGGGATCATGCATGGTGGGGGGAGGGTTGGGGTCACTGGGGATGTTGGGGGGAGGTAGTTGTTAATTTCCTACATTGGGCAGGGGGTTGGACTAGATGACCCTGGTGGTCCCTTCCAACTCTATAATTCTATGAAGTGGCACCTTTCATCTTCTCCTTTGAACTCCCTCACATGAGACAGTACATTCAGAAATTTAAGCTACTTTCCTTCTGGATTATTTCACATCTGACAGGTACAAATGAATACAGATGGGTGGATCATGTCAACATTACGAAACTAGCTTTTCACTCTATTTCCTTTTCAAAATGTGTGTATGTGAATGAACTTTAACTCATTATTCTTCAAGTATAAAGCTAGGCTCCACTGAGCTGTGGTAGACATTCCATTTTAATAATGAATATATGTGAACGGAAGCTTTCCTTCAGGGACTGTTCTACCATTTTTCTTTGAAAATTACAGCTAGTCCACTACTAATTTATTTTTATCAGTAACTTCCAATAATTCTGTAAAATGTGCAATTCAGCCCTTAAGGTTGGTTTCATCTCCTAGAGAAAGGGGATGAATGATGTTGGCTGGTGGTGAAAGGAAACTGGAAAGTGTGAAGTTGGAAACAGGAACACTTGAATACCCTTTGTTTGGATCATAGTTTGTTTGTAAATAGAAAACCACTGGGCTGGATCCCTTTGATGGATGGGATTTCCATTGGTGGAGTGTTCACTAATTTACAACACACTAGAGGTGTTGTTCACTAATTTACAATAGATCAAGCTATGGCACCATGCTGGCAAATTTTGGTGGAAACAATCAGAATTTGTTTCCAGACTTTGAAGAGCTGGTACCACTGGATCAACTTCATCAGTTTTGTTGAATAAAGTTCAACTTAAAAGTTTTAATTTGATTTTGAATAGATGTGCAATTAATTGTTACTTTTTTGAAATTTTATTGTTATTATCTTCTTTAGTGAGTCATGCAAACCTCTATTTTGAATAATGCTTTTTATAGGATAGGGTAGGAGGCTCTGAGATTCAGTTTGTGGAACCAAGGGGGCCGTGTCCCGAAAAGTTTGGAACCACTGATCTGGATGACCGATATTTTACCACGGGTAACGAATTCTTTAAAAATTTTAACAACCCCTATGTGTTTCGCATGCAGATTTGTCAGGGGGAAATTTTCAGATTTTTTTTTTAAAGAATTCGTTTCCCTCTGTGTCATTTGTTTCCTGTGGAATTACAACCCCTGGAATCACAGCTCATCTCCAGACTACAGTCATCACTGCAGTTGGAGAAAATGGATGCATTGGAAGGTGGACTCTATGGCATTGTACTCCACTGAGGTCCCTGTCCTCCCCAAGGTCCATCCCCAAATCTCCAGGAGTTTCCAGCCTGGATCTGAACCCCCCTCCCAACCCTGCCAGTGGCCGGGGGGACCTGGCCATCCTAATCCTAATTATTTTAGAATGAGTACTACAGATGGGACCCTGACCTGGATGGCCCAGGCTAGCCTGATCTTGTCAGATCTCAGAAGCTAAGCAGGATCAGCCCTGGTTAGTATTTGGAGATGGGAGACCATCAAGGAAGTCCAGGGTTGCTGTGCGGAGGAAGGCAATGACAAACCACCTCTGTTAGTCTCCTGCCATGAAAACCCCAAAAAGGGGTCGCCATAAGTTGGCTGTGACTTGAAGGCACTCCACACACACACACACACACACACACACTACAGATGGGCAGCACTGCCCAGATTTACAAACTGCTTCTGAAAGTGTATCAAAAGAGATTTTACATGCGGATTTGGGTTGAGGGGAAGGGGCCCAAATGTTTTGGATCCAAATGGGTCTTCTTTGGACCTAAATCCTCTACTGTATTGGACCTGTCCTGTTCTGCCAGTAAAGGCCATGTTAGACTGCTGTAAACAGTCAGTTCCCTCCATAAATTTAGGTTTATGAAGCCACTTCCTAAACTTTCGGTATGTAAAATTAATCCAGCTAGCTTTGATACAGTGAAGATAGTTATATATCACCGGGGTCTAGCTTTTATAGACGGTCTATTACAGGCAGAAACCTAAATCACCATTAATGTAATGCTGAAGTACAATATCATGTAATTCCAATTTGGGCTTCAAAGACAAATTGCAGGTACTGTACCTCATGCATACTGTACCACAGGGACATCAATTTTGATTCTCCCTCTCATTGTATCACTACCTTCATTTAAATTTGTGTATTTTATTGAACGGAGGTGTTGCAGCAGATACACGATTCCCTTTTTATAATATACTGACAACCTACAAATGCATTCTTGCCGTCACCAGCAGAACATATGAATACTCTGAATATATTTACATTCACTTGGATTAAAGGCTGTAAAAGAACCTTTGGTCATAAAGCCCTAAAAGCCATTTCTATGGTGTTGTCAGCTTTGCGTAAGTGTGCGCGTGTGTCATACAGAGACACATGCCCTTGGATCAGAATAAAATAACTTTTTGCCATCTTTACAATTACATTCAGTCCTTTTGTCGCACGTGGGGGGAGGAACCCTATTCACTTCTTCCCTCTTGATTGGAAATATGATTTGGCAAACAACCAATAGGGCCACTGCTTCAAACACTGCATTGTCTGACACAGAAATTAATTCCAAGTTAGAAAAAAAGCAAGTACCTTCCAATCGATCATTGGCAGCAAGTGTCGTTCGGCAAGGAAGCCACAGAGCTCTTAGTTTCCCAATGTGTAAAGTGGATTTCACTCAACCTCCACATTCAGGGAGGTAGACCTGTGAATATCCGTGGCAGGAGACAACATCATACCCCAGCCTCTATGCCCTGTTGTTGACCCTCCATAGTTATTGATTAGCCACTGTGTAAGACCAAGATGCTGGATTAGATGGACCACTGGTCTGAACCACCAGGGCTCTTACTATGGTCTTATGATCTGTGTAAAGTAGGGTTGCCAGGTCCCTCTTCACCACCGGCAGGAGGTTTTTGGGGTGGAGCCTGAGGAGGGCAGGGTTTGAAAAGGGGAGGGACTTCAATGCCATAGAGTCCAATTGCCAAAGCAGACATTTTCTCCAGGTGAACTGATCTCTATCGGCTGGAGATCAGTTGTAATAGCAGGAGATCTCCAGCTAGTACCTGGAGGTTGCCAACCCTAGTGTAACACCCCCCCCAAAAAAAAGCTTTTCCTGATCATGTGTGGATTGCCTGAAAAGTAATCGATATCTTCTGCATTAATTATGGATTCATAGTCAAGATACATACAATGGGCTTCCAGGCCCCAAAGTCCTCATCTGGGGCATCCCATAACCTAGAGCGGCAAATCCAAGGCAAAACCTCCCATGCATAAATGGTCTCTATGCAGCACGCATGAGTCTTATTTGAAAAATGGTACTGCAAGGAAGACATGTGAAAAACGTGGTTAGTGGATGGTAGTATATCAGAAAATGTCATCTGTTAGATATGAGAGTTTCAGGCTGTGAATGGCTTTAAAGGTAACCGAGTTCAAAACACCTTGAATTGAGCCTGGAAACTAATGGGTAACCATTGCTGAAGCACAGGTGTTACATGCTCAAAACAGCTCACCTCCTCGACAGAACATTCACACTTCCTCATGATATCTATGGAAGACACATGTATGAACTAGATCTGGGATCCCCAACATGGTGCTCATAGGTGCCATGGTACCTGCTGACACCTTTTTCTGGTGCCTGCCAAGTGTTTTTTAGGAAATGGGTGCGGCCAGGTAGGGCTTTTGCCCAGCAAGGCTTCTCATTGTCTACTGGAGATTTGATTGGCTGTAAAGATTTTTTAAAATGTTGCTTTGGCAGCAGCAGCCACCAGAGCACATGGATCTCCACTGTGTTACTGAAGTTAAGCTGTGGCCATCATTTTGTGGCTGGCTCCGGCTCCTGCAGCAACCATTTTGCAGCAGCCATTTTGTTGCTGCGCCCACCATGCTGGGTCAGAATTCCAAATCTGCCTGCAGGCTCAAAAAGGTTGGGGACCCCTGCCCGAGACCACAAGACAAAACAGAAAAGAGTGCCATTTAGGGTGGCCAACTTCCAGGTACTACCTGGAGATCTCCTGCTATTACAACTGATCTCCAGCCGATGGAGATGAGTTCAATTGGAGAAAATGGTCGCTTTGGCAACTGGGCTCTATGGCATCGAAGTCCCTCCCCTCCCCAAACCCCACCCTCCTCATGCTCTGCCCCTAAAACCTCCCAGTCCCACCGTTGGCAAAGAGGGACCTGGCAACCCTGGTATCATTAGCATGGAGCCATTCCAAATAATGCCCATTTTTTAAGGTTTTATATTCCCACTTTAATACTTAGCAAAGTAAAGTAGGGACATGTGAAGCAACTACATAGCTAAAAGATTAGCATAGCTAATATATTTTCCTCATCACATTTAGTGGGATTACTCTTTGCAGACGAAGCCAATTCAGTCTTCAAGGATTTGCAGGAAAGTGGGTCTAAAAATACAGTCCTGTCTGATCAAGATCAATAAACTGCATAAATCTTAAAAGTTATGCTGCACTAACTATCAATTCATTGGCCAAGACTCTGCACAAAACGCAGGATTCCAGGAAGGCCATCCATGAATTACATTACTCTAATGAAGCTTCCTTGCCAACAAAGGCCTTGAAACTCAAACCAAAATTTACTTTGGGTATTGACAGATTCAATAGGAAGACATTATCAGTTGAAACTGCCATATTGACAGTTTGGCTCTCAGGAGGATTTTAGCTGTGACATTTGGCAAGAGATAAGTCACAAAGAATTCCTTTCACTGGTTCTCTGAAAATATCCAGTAGGTTGAGGAAAGCTACAAATCCCCTTTCTATAGATATTAGTAGGTTTAAAGGTAGTAACATCAGTGATTACTGTTAACCAGTGCCAAAAGGGGGAGGTGAGGATTTATGGGGGGCAGGGGATCGACATCCTTGGCATGATGATGCCACTTCTGACATGACCCAAAGTGACATCATCAAGCTGTGGATAATGCTCTAACATTCCCTGAAAACTCTATGGTTAAACCATAGAATTTTGGGTCAATGCTACAGCATCATCAGATATGACATTACTTCCATGTTTCTCCAGTAGTGGCATCATCTCATTGGGGATGCCAATCGTGCCCCCCATTTCACTCACCCTCCCCCCCCCCCCGTTCTTATTACTAGTGTTCTGGGTCTGTAATAAATATACTGGTGGGCATCCAGCTATCAAATTACTTTATAGAGTGAGAATTTCCCACTTCTACTTCCTGCTGCCCCCCATTGAACCCACCAAAAACTTTCGTTCCAGGGGAACCCTTAGGAACAGCATGGGAGGAAAGCAAGGGTCTGCAGTAGGTGGTATAAATCAGATAAAATTCCAGTTGTCCTGCCCCTAGAAATGCCATTCCATGGTGGGAGGAACATCACGATTGGATACTCGTTATTAAATTTTACCTATCCATTTTTATCCCATCGTTCCTCCAAGGAGATCAAAGTTGTACATCTTGTCCTTCTCCCCCAATTTCGTCCTAACAGTGAGGATGATTAGGCTAAAAGGCTAGGCTACAAGAACGAGTGGTCCAATGTCACCTAGTGACAGGGTTGCCAACCTCCAGGTACTAGCTGGAGATTTCCTGCTAATAGAACTGATCACCAGCGGATAGAGATAAGTTCACCTGGAGAAAATGGCCACTTTGGCAATTGAAGTCTACGGCATTGAAGTCCCTCCCCTCCCCAAACCCTCCCCTCTTTAGGATCCGCCCCAGAAACCTCCCGCAGGTAGCGAAGATGGACCTGGCAACCCTACCTAGTGAGCAATGGCTAAGTGGGACTTTCATCCCAACTCTCCAAGGGTCTGAGTTCAACATTCTAACCGCCATACCACATTAGGTTTCAAAGCTGCTATTATTATCATGCTCTCGTATGGGATTCTCAGTGTTCTCAGTTTACATTGCCCAACGCCCACCCATATAACTTGCATCATGCTTCAGCATGGGATGTTTGCAGATCACTCACTAGCAATGGACTCCTCACCAGAATTACACCCTTTTAAGTCCCTCGAAGTCTGTACTGTAGGTCTACCATCTCTGGCTACTCAAGGGCATGAATAATCATTTGCACTTTCACACACCCATGTTCTTAAGTAGCTACAACATAGGTTTATTGTAAGGAGGCATTTATATCAGCATCTGCTAAATGCTTCAGTCCTCTGTTCTTCTTCACTGTTACTCCAATTTAAGGGACTCAGAAGCCAACTTACTTAGCATCTCACTGGGATCTTCCTGATCCAGAATTGACCTCACTTGATTGGAGTCATGGATGTTTGTGGGATGGCATGTGGGAAAGTGTTTGACATAAAGGCAATGAATGTTTCACTTAGCAACACCATTGGGCTTCATTCATTCACTGGTATGTGAATAACCATCTGACACCCAGCTGCGTTCCCCTCCCTCAGCATTTGACTCTTGACTGATCATCATGTCAAACAAACCTTCAGTGTTACTACTCTGAAGATGCCTGCCACAGTTGCTGGCGAAACGTCAGGAAAGAAAATTCCAAGACCACAGTTACACAGCCCGGATAACCTACAAGAACGAATGAACTCTGACCGTGAAAGCCTTCGACAATATTTTAAACCTTAATAGAATTGGTAACTGAAAGGAGTCTAATTTGCCTAAGTTCTGTAAGTTAACACTGATTTGTAATAATGAAAAAAATCCTCTCCTTCAGAATAGAACATAATGATAGGAAGGAATTTATGGTTCTGAGATGTCGTGCTGGTCCTACTTTCTGAAGACAGAATGTACATTTTAAGAACATTCTGTTACATGACATCAGATGAGGAAAACCCTTCCTAGCTTGGCATTTCCAGACTTTTCCCATGCTCTATTCTAGAAGAGCTTCCTAAAATTGTCTCACGAAGCTGTGCCCTTCCAGATCTATGTAAAGAGAGGGCCTGTCATATTTTTTGTGCATCACAGATTCTTTGGAGTTTGATGGTACTCATCATGTACAAACCTCATAAAGTTTGAGAATCAAATAAATCCTTCCCCCCTCACCCAGATGGCTCAGAAACTGCATGGATATTAGAGGCAGCAATCAATTTTAAATGGATGATAGGCAGTAACTGTTAACTTTAGAAAGCGGATTAGGTAAATCATGTTTTTTTGGATTCTTTTAAGAACCCTGACTTCTTGCTCACCAGGCTGCCTTTTTGCGACTATTATGCTTGTAGGAGAATTTGTTTAATATTTCTGAATCCTTTACTGTCTTATCCAGGTCTTTCAATTTACTTCGTTTTAAGCAGACAGCTCTATGGATGCAAGTGGCTATGGGAAGGAAAACCAATGGTGTGTTATGAAGCTTGTTTGCCCTTCTTGGTGGACACGCAGCTCTAGATCTAGACCACAGTGGTAAGACCACCTGGGTTGGTATATTGAAGCTTAGAATACTTTCATGCCCAGACTTGTCTCTGTGGAATCCAGGAATCCCCTGGAATAGGCACATACATTGCCACCTTAACCTCCTTGCACTTTTAAGGACTTCCTGGCTAGTACATTTTGATCCCACTCTTCCCCTAAAGAGATCAGGGCAGCATAGCTGGTTCTCACTTCCCCATTTTATCCACGCAGTCACCAACTGAGCTGTGTTAGACTGAGAAAGTGAGATTCCTAGACATCATAAATCACTGGAACAGTTGGTCACACAGCCAATCAGAGGGGTAGTGATCTTGAACTTAAGAACATAAGAAA
This sequence comes from Euleptes europaea, assembly GCF_029931775.1. Classification (NCBI taxonomy): domain Eukaryota; kingdom Metazoa; phylum Chordata; class Lepidosauria; order Squamata; family Sphaerodactylidae; genus Euleptes; species Euleptes europaea. Next base: position 46,263,324 of record NC_079326.1, read on the forward strand.
GGCCATGCTGGATCAGGCCAAGGCCCATCAAGTCCAGCAGTCTGTTTACACAATGGCCAACCAGGTGCCTCTAAGAATCCTACAAATAAGACCAATGCGGCAGCCTTGTCCTGCCTGTGTTCCACAGCACCTAATATAATAGGCTTGCTCCTCTGATCCTGGAAAGAATAATTATGCATCATGACTAGTATATATTTTGACTAGTAGCCATGGATAGCCCTCTCCTCCATGAACGTGTCCACTCCCCTCTTCAAGCCTTCCAAGCTGGCAGCCATCACCACATGCTGGGTTCTGAGCAGGCTTAAGACCTGATGAACGATGTAGAGGTTTCTTCACCGGTTGGGAACAGTGACCACAATACTATTAAGGTCAGCATTCATGTCAAGGGAAAATTACCTCTAAAGTCCAAAATGGTGACATTTGAGGGAACTTTACTGCCAGGATCCATCTTCATGTTCCAAAGTTCTCATGTTTGTTTGGGAACAATACAAGGATTTTGTACCTCATATGTAGAGGTGCCACCCCCTACACCCACTGCTTGCTTCCTGCCATCACTCAGAGTAGTGGTGGGCGAAAAATTTAAAAAGGCTGGGGAAAACCAGGAAGTGACATCACACTCCCCTAGGAATCACCTGGAACACTATGTTAAAACTATAGAGTTTTCAGTGATTCCTAGAGAGGAATGACATCATTTCCAAGTTTTACAATAATAGTTCCCATCAATTCCTGGATAGGCATGATGTTACTTCAGGGTCCGGCCCCTCAGAAGTGACATTATGCCATTGTCGATGGATGCCCTCCATCTCCCACCCCCCATCTCCTGCTGGTTACCAAACTAAGCCTGGCAACCTTACACATATGCAATTGGACGTTAGCATCTCCCAGATGCACCCCAGAGCTTTTCTATTTGTGACCACAGCATTCAGGGAGAAGCAGCTTTAACCTCAGCCCTCCCACTGGCTTTACATCTACAGGCTGCCCCATGATGTCACTATTGTCCCTGTTGTAAAAAACAAGTTACTTACGAGGCTACATATACATTTCACAACAGAGCCAATAGTGGCTTCATGCGGTAGTTTGTAGATGTGAAAACAGCAAGTGGCTAAAAGTACTTCTCTCTGTGTGCTGTGGACACACCATAAACAAGCCAGTGTGCATTTGGGAGGCACAAAACTCCAAATACACGTGCGATACATAGTCATTGTGTTGCTCTCCAACAAAGACATTGTTACATGTAGATGAAACCCCAGACCCTAGTCTGACACTCTAACCACTACACTGTACGGGCTCTCTTACTCTGCCCATTCGCTCCCTTTTTTCACAGGTCAGGTTTATTTGGTTGTGGAAGGAGGATGGATGGACAGTTTATTGCTTGCTACAGCCATTACCTCATACAAGCCTCGTGGCGCAGAGTGGTAAGCTGCAGTACTGCAGTCCAAGCTCTGCTCACGACCTGAGTTGGATCCCAACGGAAGTTGGTTTCAGGTAGCCAGCTCAAGGTTGACTCAGCCTTCCATCCTTCCGAGGTCGGGAAAATGAGTACTCAGCTTGCTGGGGGTAAAGGGAAGATGACTGGGGAAGGCACTGGCAAACCACCCCGTAAACAAAGTCTGCCTAGGAAACGTCAGAATGTGACATCACCCCATGGGTCAAGAATGACCTGGTGCTTGCACAGGGGACCTTTACCTTTTACCTTTACAGCCATTCCATCCTGGTTGCTTTGATTTTGCATTACCCAGGCTTCTCCTTGGTTTTTTCTCCAGGCGGAAATCTCTTGCGCTTGGCCTTCAGAGGCAATGACAAATGGCTTCAAATCCCATTGTTGACTCTTTGGTCCATGTCATTATGGTCTGAATCGTGAGATTCCAGTTTCAGCCTTTTCTTTCTGCCCCCTCCCAAGAAATGATGCAGCTATTAAAGTGTCATTTTGTTGTTGTTGTTGTTTTACTGCGGGTAGTGATTTTGTTTTACAGCACTTCTCTCGCTGCTTTTGTGTGTCTTGATAACAAGCCCTCCTTCCTACTTCGCTGTCTCTTTGCGATTGCAGCACATTAATATTGATAGGAAACTGGAGTGGAAGTCAAAGGGGAAAGTATTTATCTTGTTCAGCGACACACCTCTGACTTCTATTGGAGGAAAAGAACATTTGATTTCTTTGGTCTGTTGGCATTTTATACCTTGCAAATAGAAAAACCACATGTAGGAATGGGGCTTACCTTAACAGTAAGCCCCATGCCTTTCATAGAGAAGGTCATGGGTTCAATATATGGTTGCCAACTGCCACGTACTAGCTGGAGATCTGATCCTGGAGGGAATAGGTATGTGTCATGACTAGTATCCATTATGACTAGTAACCATGGGTAGCCCTCTCCTCCATGAACATGTCCACTCCCCTCTTAAAGCCTTCCAAGTGGGCAGCCATCACCACATCCTGGGTCAGGGAATTAAGTCCTCCCATGTAAAGTAAAGCATGTAAGAGAGATCAGTGATGATAAAGGATCAGATCAGACGTCTCCTTAAATTACAGCTAGAATCAGCAGCTGTGGGGAGACCCAATGTGCCTAATTCTGGCCATTCACACAAAAGAAGGGGCTTATTTGTGACAAAAGCGGAGAATTTAGGCAGAGGTTATACGCTTAGTGGGTATAGTTTTACTACCAAGAGTATTCTTCAGAATACTAGCATAGAGAATCATATTTCACTGGAGCAGGGAAGAAGAAGAGGAGGACGAGGAGGAGGAGGAGGAGGAGGAGGAGAGTTGGTTGGACGCCAGTGGGGGGACCCAGATGCCATTCTCCCAGTGCTGCCACAGCAGCGCCACCCAGGGACACCAGCTGGGCCTTCCGCCGGTGGTCCACCAGCGCAAAGCCCCACGCTGGTGTCCTGGAGAGCATTCCCGGGGCGTGCTGGGGGTGGAACTGCCAATGAACAGCTTCCTGACCCCTTTCACCACGGTACACCGATGGTGAGAACAGTGTTGCTGCGCCAACATTTTGCCCCAGCTGTTTCCAGTGGGGCAGAATGCCTCATTAAATAAAACAAAAAAAATTAAAAGGCTTTTTAAAGCCTTTTGGCAGCTGGGGAACAGCTTTGGAGGCGCCACAGTGGTGCCTCAGCCATGCCGTCCCCGGCCGCCGAAGGGTCAGGAGTGGGCTGTGAGTATCACAGATGTAATGGGAGTTTTGTGCCTCCCAGATCCACCCCAGCTGTTTTCTGTAAAAGCCATGTTCCAACAAATACAAGGGCTTTGTAATGTGTAGATGGAGTCTCAGACCCTGAGAATTTCATCCCAGTTAGTCAAGAGACAAGGCTACAGGCAGAACTATGTTCCAAAGAGAACATCGATCAACTATAACAAAATATGTTAGAATGATAGAAAGAAATGGATAAACGAGAAGTGGATAAACCAGCCACAAATTTAAACCCGAATAAAATTTCTATACCAATCTGGACTGTATACACAACATGCAGTTAGAGTCTATGGAAAGAGCCTTCAATCAATCAGTCAATCAATCAATCAATCAATCAATCAATCAATTTATTTGAAGTCATAGACCATCAAATAAAGTGAATTTAAATAGTATGTGTGTGTGTTAAGTGCTGTCAAGTCGCTTCCGACTCATGGTGACCCTGTGAATGAAAGTCCTCCAAAATGTCCTATCTTTGACAGCCTTGCTCAGATCTTGCAAACTGTGGCTTCCTTTATTGAGTCAGTCCATCTCTTGTTGGGTCTTCCTATTTTCCTGCTGCCCTCAACTTTTCCTAGCATGACTGTCTTTTCCAGTGACTCTTGTCTCATGATGTGACCAAAATACAATAGCTTCAGTTTAGTCATTTTAGCTTCTAGGGTCAGTTCAGGCTTGATTTGATCTATAACCCACTGAGTTTTTTTTGTCAGTATAGGGTAAAACAAATACAAATGGATTTGCTATTAAAATGATTAAAAATGGCAAAATTACCAAGATAATTAATATAAAAACAAATATGAAATATGGGTAAAATTATAAAGCTTGATAATATCCGAAAATTACATAGGATAAAGCTAGAAAGAAAACAAACAAACAAACAAACGTGTAGTAAATCTGTAGGATCAAACAGTATTCATTCTCCATTTCCTTGGCTATTGTAGGTTCTTAAGCTAACTCTGCCTGATTTTAACTGCTAGCCAAGCAAATCTAGCCATGCTTGCAGATCAGTTAGCCATCGTATCTGATAGGAGGAGTGCTAAGAGTCTCTTTCTCAAAGGTCTGGGGCAGTCCACTAATAATGGGATCAAGGAGCCTGTACGAATGTGATCATATAGTTTACACTCAAATAGCACGTGTTCGGTGGATTCAATTGCATCCTGTTTACATATGCATTTACATGCTTCTACTGGTTTGTTATATATCCCATCCAAAAATGTGGAAGGCAGGATATTATGCCAAAGAAGCATAAAAGCTCTCGGATATTCAGGATTAGTAATATTAAACAGATACGGCACAGAAATATTCCTGACAAGGAAAGAGCCTTCATTCTTCAGTTGAGTCGAAAGAAACAAAATATGTATTAAGAGCAGCAGCGTACAGGTTTACCATAGATCATTTTGATGGATGCAAATGGGTAGAATGAAAGAAAATTGTAGTTTTGCTAAAGGTGTCCATATTAATTCAATAAAAAAGGATAATGGCTTTTTTTTAGAAATTGACTGAAGCATTCGAGCAAGAGTCTCTTTATCATACCCATATGGCATCAAGGAAATTACTACGTTTCTTCAAAGTAACAGTCATAATAAGTGTCTTAAGGAAAACCTCTGTGTACAGCACAGTTTGTGACAAGATTAGATTTGAAACTGTATTTATAAATATATTCATGCACAGTATGTGCATTTATAATAGCCCACATGTGTGCAATGCCTTTCCGATAAATCATTAATTTAATATTCCATTATAGATAATTTATGCCATTTTGATTTGAAAGTTGCTTAATTTAATTGATCGCAAATGTGCACGGTAGAGTTATTCATATCCAATAGGCACAATCCATTGATTTCCCATTTCAAAATTATTTCAATTAATTAGAAAAAAAAGTGTATCGCTCCATATCCTTCTTCCTTCTGCGGCTGATTCTATTTTGAGCCGTGAGGTTCTCCCAGCTTACTGAAAGCTTCATTGCATGGAAAAAGTTGCTTTCTAGTTTTCTAGGGGAGTTCCTAGAGTGTCGTGGTATCATTTATGGGTAAAACCCGGAAGTGACATCAAGGCACTGATTGACAAACTAGGAGTAGGAATGGTAAAAGGCCCCTTGCGATGTGTTTACACCCGGAAGTGCCGCATCGCAAGGGGCCCTTTACCACTCAAACTCACAGGGAGGGGGAACTTACCGCCGCCGCCATCGCCGCCATTGCCGCCGTGCCCGCGTGGCTTCCCCCGGCCAGGAGCGCCCTGGGAGGGCCTCCTGTGGCCGCGGGAAGGGCTTGCCGTCGCCCCCGCCGGGCGCAGCGAGGCTCCTGCCGGCCGGCGCCGGCCTGGGAGGGCCTCTGGAGGCCTCTGGAGGCCCCGTCGCCGCCCCTGCTGGGCGCAGCGCGGCTCCTGCCGGCCAGCGCTGGCCTGGGAGGGCCTCAGGAGGCCCCGTCGCCGCCCCTGCTGGGCGCAGCACGGCTCCTGCCGGCCTGGGAGGGCCTCTGGAGGCCTCTGGAGGCCCCATCGCAGCCCCTGTCGGGCGCAGCGCGGCTCCTGCCGGCCAGCGCCGGCCTGGGAGGGCCTCCGGGGGCTCCGTCGCCGCCCCTGCTGGGCGCAGCGAGGCTGCTGCCGGCCAGCGCCGGCCTGCGCACCTGGATTGAGGTAAGCCTGCAGGGTGGGAGGGGTTATAAGCCGACCCTCGGCTTATACGCGGGTGCCTAATTTTTCCCCATTTTGGGGGAGAAATTAGGCACCTCGGCTTATACGCGGGTCGGCTTATACACAGGTATATACGGTAGAAATTGTAGTTTGGCAAGATGGGGAAGATGTCTCCGGTAGAAATTCCTAGCCTCACAGAATGACAATTCCTAGGAATTCCTGGGAAGAGAAGACAAGCAGTACAATGGGAAAACGATCAAGCATTCCTAGTTTGGAATGTCTCCCACTTGGGCAGGAAATCTATAACAGTCCTTTTCACTCCTGTGTTTGCTTAGCTTCACTTGTTTCTTTTCACGCCAACTACATTAGTATGTATTGTACACTCAGCAGCAAAGTCAAGCCAGAAAGAGGAATCTCTATGTAAACAGCTCAGTTCTGCCCTCCATGGCAGGAAGCTCTTTGTAAAGGCTTTTATGCCAGACTGTTGCTGGCAGCATGCCCCCATCGCTTCAGCCAAGGCAGAGCAAATTTAGCACTTAAAACTTTTTTTAAAAATCCTTTTCTTGATCTTGTACCTCAAATCACATCAAGGCACAGTAAAAACTCTGATCCTGTTTGATCCCTCTGCCATCCCATTTATCTGAAGGTATTTCCTAAGACAGCTCTAGAAATGGGTAGCACAACATGGCTTATTGTTCTGCTTTGAATGGTTGAAAGGAATGCAGTTCTGATAGAAGTGGGGGTAGGGAGGTGAAGGACCGAGAAGGTCAGGAAAGAGGTTGGCTAGTCCATTCTTCTCAACGTTTGACTGAAGAATAGGGATAAGGTACACTGCACCATCTTCTGGGGCACCACATCTCTGTGACCCCCAAGGAGTATGCTTTCATTCATCAGCTCAGAGCAAACCCCAAACAATTCATGGGCTGGATGGATATTCTTTACTTCGATTGTATTAAGGCAAGGACAGCTGTACTTCATCAGCCTAGCTCACCATTTTGTCTCCCACAGAAGATACTCGAGGGTCTGGGCCAGGTTTGAAGGGCCTACGGTGTGAAGGAGGAATTTGTTCCTTCCCTTCCTCAGTGACAGAAATGCCATTCTGTTGGTGGAACGGTTTCCTTCTCTTTCCAAAGCTAGGTGGTGGGTAAAGAGTTGTTTATTAAGAGAGAACATCTTCCTCCTTCTGCTGCCGGTGGCACTCCCTGGCAATGTGGTGATGTCATTTCCAGTGTGTACCAAAGTGACATTGTTGCATTGCCAGCAACATTCTGGTATTTTGGGAAAGAACTTTATGGTAAAAAGGGCTTATGTGTGTGTGTGTGTAAAGTGCCAAAATTTAATTACACCATGAGCTGGTTTTTTAAAGAAAGATGCCTTTCTGTTTTTTTGCTCCTCATTGATTATTTTAAGCAATTATATGAATAAGAAATGAACAGCATACATTGGTCAGGGCTGATGTTCACCTTCATGCACAAGTCTATAAAACACCTCTTTGACAAAAAGCCATTTAAAAGAACGTAATGTTGAACTCCACTACAAAATGTTCTCCTCATTTATGCCAAAAAATGTATTTTTAGTCTTCCTAATAACACTTTTTACCAGGAATAAAAGCTTAAAATGTGGAAGTTAATTAAAGGATAACTCAAAAGGCAGTCAAAGCATGAATCGCAAGCTAGTCTGAGTTAACTGGGAATTTCTAAATCAAAAGACCATAATGTAATAGATAAATACTGATAGTAAATCAGTACCTGAAACACAGCCTGATTCTACTCGACACAATGAACAACATGGGAACATAGATGGCACATTTTTCTTCATTAGTGGGACCAGCCTCAAGAGTCAGGAGCAAATACAATTTTGACACTCAAAAAATAAGCTAAACATTGTGTTGCTTCTGCCTTATCAGAAATCAGAAATATTAAACAGGAACTACTAATCTAAGGTTGCCAGGTAACCTCTAGCAGCCAGTGGGAGAAAGATTTTTTAAACAAATATTGCCATCAGCGACAGCATGGCTTACTTCCAGGAAAACCCACAATTGATGTCATGCCTCTCTAGGAATCACCAGAAATTCTGTGGTAAAACTATAGAGTTTTTGGCAATTCCTAGAGAGGACCAACATCACCCAGGCCTCTCTAGGAACCAAGGGAAAAATCTATGGTTTTAACAGAGAGTTTCTGGCAATTCCTAGAGAGGTGTGAGGTCACTTCTGGGTTGACATCACGGTATCACTAACAGCCGCCATCCCAGACATGCACACACTGTCTTCCATTAGTTGCCAGTCAAGGCCTGTCAATCCTACACTAGCCATAAGAATTTATCTTTCTTTCTGAGAAGAACTCGTTAAAAAATAAAGCTACAGTAAGGATATTGTCGAAGGCTTTCACGGTCAGAGTTCATCGGTTCTTGTAGGTTATCCGGGCTGTGTGACCGTGGTCTTGGTATTTTCTTTCCTGACGTTTCGCCAGCAGTTGTGGCAGGCATCTTCAGAGGAGTAACACTGAAGGACAGTGCTCTCAGTGTCAAGTGTGTAGGAAGAGTAATATATAGTCAGAAGGGGGTTGGGTTTGAGCTGAGTCATTGTCCTGCAAAAGTATCAAAGGTAATGTGCTAATCAATGTTGTCCTGTAAGTATCAAGATAATGTGCTAATGAGGGTGTGGTATGTTAATGTGGAACCATTGTATCCTGAAGTGATCTGTTAACATGTGGAATCCAAAGCTAATCTGCATGGCTATTGTTGACTTTGTTAGTCTGGAGGTTTTCAGGACAGGAAGCCAAGTCTTATTCATTCTTAAACTCTCTTCTTTTCTGTTAAAGTTGTGCTGATGTTTATGATTTTCAATGGCTTCTCTGTGCAAACTGACAAAATAGTTGGTAGAATTGTACAGTATTTCAGTGTCTTGGAATAAGACCCTGTGTCCTGTTTGGGTCAGTCCATGTTCAGCCACTGCTGATTTCTCAGGTTGGCCAAGTCTGCAGTATCTTTCATGTTCTTTTACCCTTGTTTTTTTTAATATATATATATATATATATATTAAATATATATATTAATATTAAATATATATATTAAATATATATATAACATATATATATAATATATATATTTAATATATATATTAAAAAGAAAAAAAGAAAAGTGTAAAAGGGTATTCATACAACATGTTCAATACCATTCAATTTTCAATACAATCATCAATCTAAATATTCAAAAATACCCTTTCTCCCCCAACCACCAGAAAAAACAAGTGACCCATCACCAAGACTTCTGAAGAAGTGTCGGGTAGTTTTAATTAGGGCTGTCAAAAAAAAAAAATTAGGTACAGTTCGGATTCGGCCGAATTTGACCCTTGTGGGGTCGGTACGTGCCGAAGTCCGAACTCCCCCGCTTCGGATCCCCGGTAATTCGGGGGGATCCGGAGTTCGGGGGAAAATTCGGCCGAAGCGAGCCTTCAGGGATTCCCTGAAGGCGCGCGGGGACCCTTTAAACTGATCTGCGCCTCCCAGCTGGGAGGCACAGATGAGTTTCAATGACAGCCCGCTTCCCTTCAGGGGAGCCCGCAGAAGGGAGGCGGGCTGTCATTGAAACTCGCCTGCGCCTCCCGCCCGGGAGGCACAGATGAGTTTCAATGACAGCCCGCCCCCCTTCAGGGTAGCCCGCAGAAGGGAGGCGGGCTGGGAGGCGCAGATCAGTTTAAAGGGCAGCCCGCGCCTTTCAGCGGGCTCCCCTGAAGTGGGGGCCGAATTGGCCGAATTTATTCGCGAACTCCCGAACTCGCTGAATTCGGCCCCCCCGGTTGCCCGCCAGATTTGAGTTCGGATCCGTCCGAACTGAAAATCACCGAATCAGGGGAAATTCGGTTGATTTTCAGTTCGGACCGAACCGAACTGACAGCCCTAGTTTTAATTATTAGTTATCCAAAATTTAATTTTACTTAAAACATAATTTTCTATAACTCACTAAGTATAGTAAAATCCATTTTTGCCACCTTATCCCAATATGAGATGGCCTTAGACCATGTTTGTTTGAACTCTTCCATGTCATTTCCATGCAGCAATTCCGTTAGTCTGGCCATTCTCATATATAGCCATAGTTTTTCTCTCCAGTCTATAATTGAGGGTTTATTTATTTGTTTCCAAACCTTAGCTATCACAATTCTCGCAGCAGCAAAACTATATTGACAAATAATCCTATCCCGATCATAAATATTATTTGTAGGTATTCCCAGCAAGCAAAATAATGGTTTCCTTTTCACTTTACCATTAATCAAATTATTTGTTTCTTTCACTATTTTTTTCCAAAAGTTTTTAATTTTCTTACAAGTCCACCAGACATGCATATAGGTTCCTCTTTCTTTTCCACATTTCCAGCACACTCCCTTATCCTGACTATTCATCTTAAATACCATAATTGGGGTTATATGCCATCTGTAAAACATTTTATACAAATTTTCTCTAATTTCATTAGTTATTGTAAATTTAAACTCCCTCTTCCATAGATTTTCCCATTTATCCAAGTCTATATTAAATCCTAGATCCTGCATCCATTTAATCATGACTGGTTTAATTCTTTCTTGTTCTAGGTTAGTTGTAATCAATAGTTTATACATCCTCCCAATCATTCCCTTATTCCCTTTATCTAATATCTTTTCTAACTCGGATTTATTTTTATTAAATCCAAGTTGACTATCTTTATTAAAGATATCTTGTAATTTATAATATGAAAACCAGTCTTTTATATTTAATTCTTCCCTGCTTTTCAAAACCCATTTATTCTCCTTCCACTCAATAATGCCCCTATACGTCTCTATATCCAAATTTAACTGTGTTCCCCTCTTCATATAAGCTTCTATTGGGTTAATCCATCCCGGAGTCTTATTTTCTAAAATCCTCTTATATTTTATCCAAATTTGGAATAACCCAGCTCTGATAATATGAATTTTAAAATCCCTATTTACCTTTTCCTTTTCATACCATAAATATGCATGCCAACCAAAACGAAGATTATACCCCTCTAACTCTAATAATCGATAATTTTCTAATTTAATCCAAGTTCTTAACCAGAGAAAGCAGGAAGCCTCATAATATTGTTGCAAATCAGGTAAGCCTAATCCTCCTGTTTCTCTTAGTTGAATCAGGTTTTTATACGCTATTCTATGTTTTCCTTTTCCCCATAAAAATTTTAAAATATCCTTTTTCCAAATTTTAAAAACTTTAAACCCCTTAATAATCGGTAAGTTTTGAAATAAAAAAAGCATCCTGGGTAGTACCATCATTTTAATTACCGATACTCTGCCCCATAACGATAAAGGTATTTTTTCCCAATTTATCAAATCTGTATTTATTTGATACCATATTTTTTCATAGTTATTTTTAAATAAATTAAAATTATTGGAAGTTAACCATATTCCCAAATATTTTACTTTATGCTCTATATCAAAACCTGTTATTCTCGCTAATTCTTGCTGCTGCGAGACTGTGACATTTTTAACCAATATTTTAGTTTTACTTTTGTTTATTTTAAAACCCGCAAGTTTTCCATAAACCTCAATCATTTTGCTCCATTCAACAATCTGAGTAATAGTTTTACTTTTACCCTTGTTTGTATGTTGCGTTGTGTGGTCCCGATGTAAACTTGTCCACAACTGCAAGGTATACGATATACTCCTGCAGAAGTGAGGGGGTCTCTTTTGCTGATCGTAGCATCTGTTGTATTTTCTTGGTGGGTTTAAACACTGTTTGTAGGTTATGTTTTTTCAAAAGTTTCTCCATCCTATCAGTGACTCCTTTAATAAATGGCAAGAATACCTTTCCTATGGGAGACTGTTTTTCCTGAGTTTTCTGATTTTTGTTTGGTTTAATGGTCCTTCTGATTTCATTTCTGGAATAGCTGTTTGCTAGCAGTGCGTGATTTAGATGATTAATTTCTTCCTTGAGAAACTGTGGTTCACAGATCCGTCTTGCACGGTCCATTAATGTTTTGATTATTCCTCTTTTCTGTTGGGGGTGGTGGTTGGGGTTTTTGTGTAAGTAGTGATCTGTGTGAGTTGGTTTCCGGTAGACCTTGTGACCTAATTGAACGTTTGTTTTACGGATGACAAGGGTATCAAGAAATGGGAGTTTACCCTCAATTTCTTTTTCCATGGTAAACTGAATGTTTGGATGGATATTATTGAGATGGTTTAGAAAGTCCATTAATTTTTCTTCCCCATGGCTCCAAATAGTAAATGTATCATCCACGAACCTGAACCAGACTGTAGGTTTGTAAGGTGCCGATTCTAATGCTGTCTTTTCAAAATATTCCATGTAAAAGTTTGCTGTTACTGGACTGAGAGGACTTCCCATAGCTACTCCATCAGTCTGTTCATAAAATTCTTTATCCCATAGAAAATAACTTGTTGTCAAACAATGGTGAAATAAAGCTGTTATATCTTTGGGAAAAATCTGGTTAATCAATGAGATTGTGTCTTTTACTGGAACCTTGGTAAAGAGGGATACAACATCAAAACTGACTAATATATCCTGTGGGTTGAGTCTCAATGGACTGATTTTGTTGATGAAATGAGTTTAATCTTTGATGTAAGAAGTGGTTTTTCCGATGTGGTCCAGTAGGAGGGTGGTCAAATATCTAGCTAATTCATATGTTGGGGAACAAGTGGTGCTCACGATGGGTCGGAGTGGGATGGAATCCTTATGAATTTTAGGTAGTCCATATAATCGTGGTGGTTGTGCTTCTGTCTTGCATAGTTTTCTGTGTGTGTCCAGATGAAGAGTGGAATTCTTGATCTGTATGCTAGTTTGCTAGTATGCTAGTACTGTAGGGATGTTTGCCAATCGCCAACTTAAAACGTTTCCAGGGATCCGCTCACACACAAGACAAATCATTCCTGTCTTCCTCCTTTAACGACAATGCAGAATGTATTAACTAGTGGCCTTCCAAATGCCTTAAAATTTTGGTCTTCCTGACTGGCTTCTTCTTTTTCTTTTTTTTACTTTCAGATCCATCCTTCCATGACTTTCACCACACCGAAAGCTACAAAGAATTAGCACTTTTATCAGAGTTGCTCCAACCCCCTCGAGTGTTTCTTTCAGACTCTATGACAGGAACTAATAATTCACAGCTCTGAGACTTTCACGCTCCTGTGTGTTTCTGCCAAGGGAGCCCCACTGGAGATGCTCTGATAGATAGAAGACTCTGTAGACAGAGGGTTCTTACCAAACACTCCCCAACACAAACACACACACACACAGAGAACACTCTTGCATTATAATTCAACATGGCTGCCGAGCCTTATTATTACAATACCAGGAGGAAAGCAGTTTTCCCTCAAACCATGGGAGACTAGTACTTCATCTGAAACCAGGTGCTTGAACACCATTACGGACAGGTAATCTGTGTTAATGAGGCCCACAAAACACTTGTGTTTTGTGAAATATATAAAGACATACGGTAATCTGCCTGCATTGCTTGTGAAGGCCTGCTACAGGGTCCCACTGATGACAGATTAGATTAGGGAGTGATCTCAAAGGGCAATTGCCCTTGGATGGTCAGATCTCTGAAGTGTGTGTGTTTGTGTGGGGGGATAAATTGGGATAGTTAATGTTTCACGTTTTCAATACAATCCTAAACAGAGTTACACCCTTCCAAACCATTGATTTCAGTGGATTTAGAAGGGGATAACTCTGTTCAGGACTACTGCATTGTTTATCATGTTGGATGTATTTGGCAGTAGATATCTAATAGCAGGGTAAAGATAAAACAATAGACGGACAAAGATGGTTGTTCTGATATTGTGAAAATAGACTACCCATTTCTATTAATACAATAATCAGGAGACCGCATGTGAGCATTTGTGTCCATGGAATACTGTCTGTCTGTCTGTCTATTTATTTATTTATTCTCCATCTTTCTCGCCAATGGGGACACAAAGTGGCTTGCATTGTTCTTCTCTCCACCATTTTATCCTCACAACAACTTTTCTCTACCAAAAGGAGTTTCAAAGTGGCTTACAATCACCTTCCATTCCTCTCCCTACAACAGGCACTTTATGAGGTAGGTGGGGCTGAGAGAGTTATGAGAGAACTGTGACTAGCCCAAGGTCACCCAGCAGGCTGTATGGGGAGGAGTGAGGGATCTAATCTGGTTCTCCAGATTAGAGTCCACTGCTCATGTGGAGGAGCGGGGAATCAAACCTGGTTCACCCAATTAGAGTTCACCGCTCTTAACCACTACACCACACTGGCATGATTACCCAGTAAGTTTTCAAGACAAAGTGGGGATTTGAACCTGGGTCTCCCAGATCCTAGTCTGACTCTCTAACCATGATATCACACTGGCTGTAGTAAAAACTGGAAAGATCTTCAAGCCAGATTTTGAGAAACTCCTGAAGAGTTTCTGATAAGTGTATTGGAAGCTAATAATTGACAAGATCAAGGATATCTAACAGGATCCAATTAAACTGGTTTCAGAAGGTAGCCATGATGGTCTGCAGTAGAACAGATAGGTTCGAGTCCAGTAGCACCTTAGAGGCCAACAAGATTTTCAGGGTATCAGTTTTCAAGACAAACTCTTTCTTTCTGACAAAGGGAGCTTTGACTCTCAAAAGTGCATTCCTTGAAAATCTTGTTGGTCTCTAAGGTGCTACTGGACTCAAATTTAAGTTAAACTCGAATTCCAGAGGAATGGCACCCAGGAGGGACAGATTGGGAGAAATCTCTTCATCCTTGTTGTTCATGTTGATTTTTAATTGACTTCATTTCACAACTGTAATGGATTAGGGGAGTGGTGATAGGGGGATGCATTTAAGAGCCAGCGTGATGTAGAGGTTAAGAGTGGTGGTTTGGAGTGATGGACTCTGATCTGGAGAACTGGGTTTGATTCCCCACTCCTCCACACGAGTGGCAGAGGCTAATCTGTTGAACTGGTTTTGTTTCCCCGCTTCTGCACACAAAGCCAGCTGGGTGACCTTGGGAAAGTTACAGCTCTCTTGGAGCTCTCTCAGCCCCACCTACCTCAAGGGGTGTCTGTTGTTGGGAGGGGAAGGGTAGGTGATTGTAAGCCGGTTTGATTCTCCCTTAAGTGGTAGAGAAAGTCGGCATATAAAAAACCAACTCTTCTTCTTCTTCTTCTTCGCAGTAGTGGCAACAGTTGAGGCAAGCATTGTAGGTGATTTCATCACTGTATCAAAACCCTTCTTTTTGTTCCTATGTGTCATCTTCCAATTGCTTCCTTAATCCATGCTACTGTTGTACTTGAAGAGTAGTCTGCAATTGGTCTGGCAACTGTGACTCCACTTCCACAGTTCCAAAAATCACACCCCTTTTGCTAATCGTGGAGAAGGAGCCGCAGTCTTCTCTGCATCTCTTCAATTGATATTTCACCTCTTACAAGAGTGGTCCACCGGCACAAGCAGTTATTTCTAGAAAATTAACATCAGCACCAGCTCCTTGTCTATTATCATGGAAACCGCAGAGATGGAAGAGAGATCACGACAAGGCTGTGTGCATGAAGCATGTCCAAGACTTTGCCAGATGCTTCTCGGGTGTCGTGTGCAACATCTGTCACCCTGAGAATCTCTCCTTTTATTCTTCTTTCTCTTTTTTTTATTTTTTATTAAGGATGGTTTTATTTCTCATGGCCGTGGAGAAAAGATATAAATCTCTGGACCACATCTAGCATCACCCAAAACCCTCCCGCCAGTGGCAAAGAGGGACCTGGCAACCCTAGTGGAGCCAGCCACAAAATGGCTGCTGCAGCTTATCTTCAGTCACACAGTGAAGATCCTTGTGCTGTGGTGGCAGCTTTTGCCAAATAAAGGTTTTTAAAAAAACATCTGCACAGCCAATCAAATCTCCAATGGTCAATCCGAAGCCTTGCCAGGCAGAGACCCCACCTGGCCCTGCCCACTTTCTAAAAACACTTGGTGGGCACCAGGAAAGGTGGGTGCCATGACACCCACAGCCACCACAATGGGGACCCCTGGCTTAAAGTCTATGTGGGAGCCAGTCATGGGAAGGTTGTTGTGCTGCAGCAACTATGCTCCCCAGGCAATGCACAAATTGTGGCTGCATATTTTGCTCGATATTATGCTGCACCATGGGAGCTGTAATACTAAAACTGAACTACTAGAAAACAGAAATCAGCAGATAAGTTATGATCATTGTAGGTATTTTATGCAAAGCTCCTCCTGAGGGCTTGAACGCTATGTAGAAGCTGACCTAGAGAATAGGGTTTTGCAACAGCAGTAGGGTTGGCAACTACAGGTTAGGAAATACCTGGAGATTTTTGGGGCAGAGCCTGAGGAGGGTGGGGTTTGGGGAGGGGAGGGACTTCAATGCCATAGGGTCCAATTGCCAAAGCGGCCATTTTTCTCCAGGGGAACTGATCTCTATTGGCTAGAGATCAGTTGAAATAGCAGGAGATCTCCAGCTGGTACCTGGAGGTTGGGAACTCTAAGCAGCAGCCATAGATAATATTTACATTGGGCTGTGGTTATTCTTGCAGTTATAGTTTGCTCAGCTTTGCCCTGCCTCATGGGGAAAGCTAAGCAAATGTTCCTGCAAGTTTCGTGGGGAATAAATGTTCCCAATTTTAAATGGGCCTTGGCCTGAAAAGGTTACTAGTGGATTTGAAGGGACTACAGGAGGTACTTTTGTGTGAAAGAGTAAAGATATTGCAAGAACAAAGACACCGCTAGAATACAGAGCATTTGCTGCTGTTGCACCAAAAAAATAATATTAAACTAGCTTATTTTCTGCATGAAGGTTGACTGTTTTTTCAGACAGCAATGTGGATTTCATTAAGTCTGCTTGTACCTTTGGAACGCTACACTTCTGTGACTGAGCCGTACATTTTACCTGAGATTTTGCTTTGGGTGGCAGCCTTATGATTTATTCCCTCTTTCAATGCTGCAGCAACTCTGAGAGGCTGTTCAGGGTTATTTTGCTTCTGCGGAAAGAATGCTGCCCTGTTGCCATAAACCATTTCAAAAGTCTCTTTAATTGCCAAATTACAAAGCTGATGAAGAAGATATAAGGGGGCAGCAGAAGAAAACCGTCCACAGCAAGATCAGCAGCGACTCTCAAGATTTCACAAGCATGATGCCCATTTTTACAAACCTCACCCTCTAATATCTTTTCCAATAGTCATGGCCATTTCTGCCTTTCTAGTGTTTCCGTAGCTTTAGTCAGCTGACTGGTGGTTTGTCTGCCCAGGAAGCTCCATTTTGTGATCAAAACAGAAGCAGTGAGAACATAAAGGACAATACTATAAACAACAAGGATGCTAGAATACAGAATATAACCATGAGTGGATCATATATAGGGTTGCCACATCCCTCTTCACTACTGGCGGGAGGTTTTGGGGGCAGAGTTCAGGGAGGGGAGGGACTTCAATGCCATAGAGTCCAATTGCCAAAGCGGTCATTTTCTCCAGGTGAACTTATCTCTATCAGCTGGAGATCAGTTGTAATAGCAGGAGATCTCCAGCTAGTACCTGGAGGTTGGCAACCCTAATCATATAATATAAACACATATAGTCATGTGCACAAACTCGCACACACACACACACTGTGACCCCCAATATACCTAGCTGGATGGAAACCATAGGCACAATTAGGCACCAAATACAAAATTCATCCCTCAGCCCAGCTATAAAGACCCATCATGTAACTTTTCCAAGTAAGCGTGTGAAGTGCCGTCAAGTCGCAGATGACTTAAGGCAACCCCATAGGGTTTTCAAGGCAAGAGACTAACAGAGGTGGTTTGCCATTGCCTCCCTCTGCATAGCGACCCTGGACTTCCTTGGTGGTCTCCTATCCAAGTACAAACCAGGGCTGACCCTCCTTAGCAGCCGAGATCTGATGAGATCGGGCTAGCCTGGGCCATCCAGGTCAGGGCAACTCTTCAATAGATACGATGACCCCACCATTTAGGAAGGGTAATGGATTTAGCCCCTGCCTTCTTCCCCCAAATGGCTGATTGGTATGGTTGCTGATTTTCTCAAATAGCTACACATGTACACAGTATGAGTGGGGCCATGTATCTGAGAAAACATCTGGCAGGAAGAGTTAAAGTTTCTGATGACATCTAGTGCATGAACATGACAGAGCTAACACCCTCTTGTTAACACAGAGGTTATCGTCCTCCAAATCCTTAAAAGTCAAAGGGATTTTTATTTTACTGGTATATCTATTGTGGATGGCAGAACAATGAACTGGCCCTTGGAGTTGTAATTTTCCCTCTATAATTGGTTCACTATCTCTACTGCCATATGAGCATTGTTCCGCAAAAGGAGAATATCTCTCTTTCTGGAAAATAAGAGGTACTGCAGTAAGGCTGCCTCTGCTAAACCCCAATACAGATGACCTTAAAAGCCAATTACAGGGCACTCGTCTGAGAATAGCATCGGCCTCTGAAGGCTGGAGAGTTTAGGGTCTTCTGTGAGACCGGTCTCTTAGCCTACTGTCTTAGCCTATTTGAGAGAATCCCCAAATCTGATGACTCCAAAAATACCCACTGGACGCTCTACTGTCCTGTGACTGCAAATTTTCTTCACCAGTCACAAGAAGGTAGGATAAAATGTTTCCATAAATAAAATGCATTAATAATTATTGTTATGTCCTTGGGCAAGTCACTAGAATTCAGTCTCATTTCTGCATCTGTAAAATAGGCCCTGCCCTGACCTGGATGCCCCAGGCTAGCCTGATCTCATCAGATCTCAGAGGCTAAGCAGGGTCAGCCCTGGTTAGTATTTGGAGATGGGAGACCTCCAAGGTTGCTGTGCAGAGGAAGGCACTAGCAAGTCCAGGGTTGCTGTGCAGAGGAAGGCACTGGCAAACCACCTCTATTCGTCTCTTGCCTTGAAAACCCCAAAAGGGCTGGTTATGTGTAGGTCCCTCTTCGCCACTGGCGGGTGGTTTTTGGGGTAGAGCCTGAGGAGGGCGGGGTTTGGGGAGGGATTTCAATGCCATAGAGTCCAATAGCCAAAGTGGCCATTTTCTCCGGGTCATCTGATCTCTATCAGCTGGAGATCAGTTGTAATAGCAGGAGATCTCCAGCTATTACCTGGAGGTTAGCAACCCTAGTTATATGGCAGGCTGTGTTTATTATTTATTATTATTTATTACTGTTTGTTCTGATTTGTTCTGACTTATTACTGTCTATTAATTATTACTGCTTGTTCTGATTTTATAACATTGTATTTATGATATCATTTATAAAAAATATACCAGATCATTTATAAAAATATTTAAAAGCACCAGGCCCAGAACTGAACCCTGAGGCACCCCCCTGGACACCTCCCTC
This sequence comes from Euleptes europaea, assembly GCF_029931775.1. Classification (NCBI taxonomy): domain Eukaryota; kingdom Metazoa; phylum Chordata; class Lepidosauria; order Squamata; family Sphaerodactylidae; genus Euleptes; species Euleptes europaea. The sequence goes on from NC_079326.1 coordinate 46,282,447, forward strand.
CATTCAGATGAAATGCCATTGACAACTACTCTTTGAGTGTGGTTCTCCAACCAGTTCCCTATCCACCTAACTATCCTAGGGTCCAGTCCACAGTCCTTTCGTTTACCTGACCAAAGCCTTGCTGAAATCCAGGTAAACAACATCAACCGCATTCCCTCGATCCAGTAAGTTCCTCACTTGATCAAAGAAGGAAACTAGGTTGATCTGGCAGGACCTTTAGGGGACAGATCCATGCTGACTTCCCCAGATCACCAAGTTGTCTTTCAGATGCTCGCAGATTGATGTCTTTAATATCTGCTCCAGTATCTTCCCTGAGACAAACTGACTGCCCTGTAGTTTCCTGGGTCATCCCTCCTCCCTTTTTGGAAAACGGGGACAGCGTTTGCCCTCCTCCAGTCTTGTGGCACATCTCCTGTCCTCCAAGAGGTCTGGAAGACAATGGACAAAGGCTCTGCAGGCTCTCTAGAAAGCTCTTTGAGCACTCTTGGGTACATACCGTCTGGCCCGGGGGATTTGTACTCATCCAATGCAGCCAGGTGCTTCTCAGCTACCTCTCTGTTCATGTTAACCAGCAGCCCAGAAGCTGTGCCTTGCCTACTATCATCTCTAGATGAGCCCATTCTCTTTTTCAGGGTGGGGGGGAACTGAGGCAAAATAGGCATTGAGCCTTTCTGCTTTCTCTCATGCTTAGTACACACTTACTACAAAAAACATTTGCATGGGGAGGTGGGGGTAAAACACCACGGAGTCCTAATTTAGGGTTGGGAAATACCTGGAGATTTTGGGGTGGAGCCTGAGGAGGGCGGGATTTGGGGAGGGACTTCAATGCCATAGAGTCCAATTGCCAAAGTGGCCATTTTCTCCAGGTGAACTGATCTCTATTGGCTGGAGATCAGTTGTAATAGAGGGAGATTTCCAGCTAATACCTGGAGGCTGGCAACCCTATCTCCAGCCACCACCTGGAGGTTGGCACCCCTATCCTAATCTCATCTTCATGGCCTCAGACGAGAGTAGTAATGTCTATCTGAGCCTGTTCACCCATGAAAACTGGCTGCTTGTTTTCTCAGCGTGATCATTCCTGTGCGCCAAATCTTGCAATGAAGTCCCCACCCCCACTCCCCACCTCTTGTGGCTACATCCTGCAATGGCTCACGGTTACCTTTGCAGCCCCACTTTTCCCAGCCACAATCATGCAAACGACAGCAGCAGCCTGTGCGGCCCAGTTTTCATCCAGACTTCTCAGCAAGCTCCTTATGGAGTCATGCGGCGAAAATAAGAGGGTGGTTTTGCTTATACGGATCAGCCTTCTCGTTCAAAAGGAATGCATTGCCAGTTTTTTGCTCAGCTAGGTACCAAATGCTACCAACCCCGCAAGAAAGCAAGTGGGAAGGGAACGAGAAGACCAAAACAGGCCTTATTGCGACCTGGAATGTATGTTAAATACAGTTTGCTGTATTTCAAAGGCTGACCTAATCATGATAAACTAGTTTAGGCTTCTGCTTTGTTCTCTAAGAATGGCTGAATCAATAGCCTGAGCCCAGCTGAGACTGCAATTAAACTATACCCTCTCTCGGCTCTCTTCTGTTACCATTTTACATACATTACAAGACCCCCCATCCCACCCCCCCAAAGAAACATGTCACCACCTTGCCCTAATGATGAAAGACAGCAGGGATTTTTCATTCCACTTCTGCAGAACTTGTCCTTTTGGTGAATTATTTCAGCAGAACTGCTGAATCAGGAGCCAGGCGCTCTAGGAACTGTTACTGGGACACAAAATAACTCTACGGTATGTATCTATATAATCTATACCATCCTTCATGTTTCATACTTATTACTTCATATTTCAAGACAAAAAAAAAATTCTCCCCCATGGGAAATATGATCCATTGCTCCTGCACGAAACAGTATAAAGCAAATTGAGCCGTAAATTGGAATTAAGGATGTCTCTGCTTCTCTGCTCTACTGTGGAATATTTTCTCCCAAAATAACAACAACAGCAACGTAATAAAATCCCCAAGCTCTTTTAGGAAGATCTTTAGAACTTGGAGGAACACACTATTTCATTCATTTATATTGCTAACAATTGCATGGTTGCCCATGGCTAGTGCTTGGATGGGAGTAGCAATTCAGGACCAAACTACATGTTACTGATTTAAAGAGTTGGGTCCAGGGAACTGAAACCCAACTCACATTCCTTGCAGCAACACAGCAACCATGGGGAACAGAAGAGAGAGAGAAAGAGCCCATATGGGCTCAAAATAAGGCCAAGTAGGGTTGCTAGGTCTGGGTTGGGCAACACTTGGAGATTTTGGGGGTGGAGCCTTGGGAGGGCAGGGTTTAGGGAGACAGGGACCTCAGTGGGGTACAATATCATAGAATCCACCCTCAAAAGCAGCCATTTTCTCCAGAGGAACTGATCTCTATTGCATGGAGATCAGCTGTAACAGCAGGAGATGTTCAGGCTGCTGTTGGAAAACTCATAATGATGCCAACATAGGTGGTTAGAATGCCGCTCTGGAAAGAAACATTCTGGGAAAGGACAAAGGTAGGAAATAATACTTTATCGTGTATCTATCCTATTGTTTTGCTAGGTTATCTAAAAGATTTGGGGCAACAGTTAAGCATTTTACAATGCAATCCTAAAGAGAGTTACTCCAGTCTAAGCCCATTGAAATGAATGGGCTTAGACTGAAATAACTCTCTTTAGGATTGCACTGTTAAAGTCCTGTTGATTCGAACGGGAGAGGTTTAAGCACGTGCTTAGCTCGCCCATTAAAATCAATGGGAATTAAAACATGCTTCAGTTTGTGCTCTCTATTTGATTAAAAGACACGACCATTTTAACAACTCTCAATACTAGCAAAGATCATCATTAACAAATTCTGGAAATCACCTTCTACTCTCCATATGTTGTACTGATGGATCAAGCATCTAGAGTCAAAAGAAAGGGAGAAACAGTCTGACTGTTACTTTAGTTTGTTATATTTAGAAGAAGAGGTGGTTTTTATATGCCGACTTTCCCTACTTTTTTTTTTAAGGAGAATCAAACCAGATTACATTCTCCTTTCCTTCCTCTCCCCATAACAGACACCTGGTGAGATAGGTGGGGCTGAGAGAGTTCAGAGAGAACTGTGACTAGCCCAAAGTCACTCAGCTGGCTTCATGTGTAGAAGTGAGGAAACCAACCCAGTTCATCATGTTAGAGTCTGCCGCTCGTGTGGAGGAGTGGTGCATCAAACCTAGTTCTCGAGATTAGAGTCCATTGCTAACAATTACACCATGCTGGCAGTGACAAAATAAGAACATAATCCTCTAATAATTCCTTACTACAGAGTAGCTACACTGAAGCAAAAATGACTACTCCAGAACAACTGTCATTGAGGATTACAGCTATAGGATCTTTTTTTTTTTTTTTGCTTGAGTAAATACAAAAAACCTCCTCCAGAACCACAACAAAGCCTACTGACAATAATAAATTCAGAAAAAAGCAATTACTCATGCTGTCACTAAATAATTATTATACTCCCAAGTCCTTCCCTCTTTCATACATCATTTCCAATGCTAACTGAATTTATTTTCACTTTAGTGATATCGTAACTACTTATAGATAGATCATCTATGAACTTTATAAAATATATGAATGTTGACATCTGTAATTTCTCTATAGATGCCATGTTATTCCCCCACATCCATAAATTAGGGAGATAATAGGGTAAAAAACAAGTGCTGTCTTTTCTGGCCCCAGGATACGATCTGAAGGCACATGATGCAGAGGCTCTGAGGACTTTACATCTAACTAGTGTCCTGTATACTGCCAGCTTTTTGCCTAATCTCACCTCCCTATTACTAGTCCCATGACATGGCTTTTGACCACACAGGTCCCATGATCCCCAGGTCAACCTCTATGGTTGTCAACAGGGACTCCCTCCTCACTTTTTCACCAGTGGAAAAGCTAGCTGGTCCAGCCCCTGTCCCTGGATTGGGTCATCCTGCAAACCCTGTACATACCATCTTGACTTCCATGATGGAAGAACCCAACTGTGTTAATGCAATGAGTAGGGCTGTGCATATAGATATTTTTTTTCAATTTTGGCTATTCACCTTTGCTCAGAGGCACAACTCTGTGCTTTCTCCCATTTTTCTATCTTTGACTGGTTTTGTTAGGGCTCCATCGAGGGGCCTTTTTGAGGTAGGGGTTTTGCACATGTACTTCCGTGCACTAATGAAAGACCACCACAAAAAAAACTGTTCATGTGGTTCTATCAAGATTCTTTGTGTGTACATCAGCAAAACATTGTGCAACAGTAATTTTGATACATCCTTCTGATCACCTGAAGGTTTTTTATTTTTTTTATTTTTGCACTGATTTATGAATTCACACATACATGTCAGAGGGGAGACAAGATATAAATGAACTAAAGGAAATAAAAACAAACTCTGTGTCCTCCAATTCTAAAATGCATTTCAGGAATCTAAAAGGAGAAGGATGCAGGACAGAATGAAGTAAAACGACAATAGTGAGGGGAACAAGAGAAATTCTCTGATCCCTAGAAGTGAGCTAATTCTCAGCTCTGAAAGGCTAGTTACCCATTCATCTTAAAAGCACAGACTTTTACCTTCAGCCTTCCTATAACTTAAGCACATAAGATATACCTGCCCTCTGGAGCTGCTGAGAACAAGGCTTCACCTTCTTTTTAAAACCCTTCAGTATTAGAAAAGCACTACTATAGCCTTGCCCTAACCTGAACGGCCCAGACTAGCCCAATGAGTCTCGTCAGATCTGGGAAGCTAAGCCAGGTTGGCCCTGGTTAGAACTTGGATGGGAGATCACCAAGGAAGCCCAGAGGTTGCTACACAGAGGCATGCAATGACAAACCTCTGTCCATCTCTTGCCTTGAAAACCCTATGGGGTCCCATCAATTGGCTGTGACTTGACAGCCCTTTCCATCACCTCTATAGCCTCGCCTCAGAATGTTTTTCTCCAGATTAAGCGTACAGAGATCCTTTAAGCTCTCCTTGTCAGATTTGTTTTCCAGACCCTTGACTAGAGACGAAGCAAGTTTCAAAGGGAAGATGTTCAAGAGTCAGACGTGCCCACGGGTACCACACTGGGGACCCCTGTTTTAGGTATCTGTCCAATGAAGAATTGGGATAGTCGTCTATTTTGAAACAAAGGAGAAACAGAAAGAAGATGCCTTCCTTTCTGAACTGTATATGGGGGTTTTCTTATGAGACACCGATCGAACCTGAATTTCTTCTTCCCAGCGTGATCCTTTGCTAACAGGAAATGCACAAGGGTAAACACAGCCTTCTGACTTTCATAAAGTATTCTGAAAGGATTAACGGAAATCTGCTTGAGCAAACACAGCACTGTTGTACATTTTCTCGAGAAGGAGGAAGCATTATTAAATGCTGGAGGATTTTCCATCTAAAAGAGCAAGATGCACCGGGACATGTTGCAGGTCCCACTAAGGGGATGTTTAAACATTGGTTTCATCAACTGAATTATCAAATTAAGCAACACTGCTTAAGGAATCAGCTCTTCTCAGCGGCTCCTGTACATCCTTTTCAAGATTTGCTTTCTTTTATAGAACTAGTGAAAGATCTGTGAAATGTCACAGGAAGTGAGGTAGCAGAGAAATGACTCTTGGTTGGCCCCTTCCTATCGCCCTTGCCACATGCAAGTCACTTGCGAGTGAGACAAACATGAAGCATATTGGGAACTAGTTAGCATATAAATACTGGTCCCATAAAGCTCTTTACTTGCCACTGATTAGGGCTGACAACCTCCAGGTGGTGGCTGGAGATCTCCTGCTATTACAACTGATTTCCAGGCAGCAGGTATCAGTTCCCCTGGAGAAAATGGCTGCTTTGGAAGGTGAACTCTATAACATTATACCCCATTGAAGTCCCTCCCCTCCTCAAACCCCGCCCTCCTCAGGCTTCACCCCAAAAGTCTCCTGCCAGTGGCAAAGAGGGACCTGGCAACCCTAGTTCCCCCCCCCCACACACACACACACCCTGCAGAATGCCTATGGATTGCAATTCAATGAGACGTGACAGTTTTCAGGCTGAAGGGAAGTAAGCTTTTGGCAATCACTGCAGTGAGCTGGAGGGTCTGATTGTAATAAAAGTAGCGTAAGGGTCTGTGATGCAGTGGGTTGGATCCAAAGTAGGGTTGCCAACCTCCAGGTGATATTCAAAAAAATGTAAATTCAACTGTAAATTGGTAGTATTCAAAAATCACAGATGTAGGCTAATGATTCACTTATATCAATATTTATAAATATAATTTCCTCAGATTGCACTATTGCTTCATAGCACCTTTTCAATCAACAAAATTAAATGTACAGTTTTATATATACAACAAGGCAAAATTCATAAAAAATCAAATTCAACAGAAATTAGCAATTGACTTGTGGTGTCTTTCTTTCATGAATTATGCATATATTGTCCATAAATGTCCTTGAGTCCAGTTGGGTAGAACAGGATTCCGGTATCTTTGCCTGTTTCAATATTTCTTCAGCTACCCTGAAGGACATATATTTATGACGTCTGGATCCTCTCTCAGAACGTCCCTTGTATCCTCAGCATTTGTTTGTATTATCAGAATGCTGGTCTGTTGATAAATTATTTAAATAGAACTATAAATTAACATTCTAAGCATTGCAATATTAATTATTTTACACATATATAATATAATTACAATTATACTTACAATCATAAATGAATTTTCATACACAGTAACTTGTGTGGTGTCAACCTGACAAGAATCCTTTCTTGTTTCCAGTCAATTAATTCCATACAGGCAGTATACTTAAATGCTTACTGCATTACTCATTAGGATCGATCCCAGGTGCAGGTGTTAATTTACAAGAAGGAGGTAAGATCATTGGCCATATTTAACCCCTTAGGGGATATGCAGTCAAAGAGTTGCACAAAGCGTGCTTCCTGCTGACTTAAAATTCGTTCTATGTTAGATCTCTGGAACTTCTTAGGTGTTGCTTGCCAAACTGCAAAGAACTGAAAGTCACTATCTGTATGTTTGCACTTCAACCAATGCTCCACTAGGGGCGCTTCTAATACTTGATTTTTTATTCTGGACCTGTGCTCCCCAATTCTTAATTTAAGGGGGCGTGTGGTTTTTCCAACATAAATTAATTTGCACATACAAATGACTAAATAAATAACATTTGCAGAGGAGCAATTTGTAAATTGACGCAGTACGTATGTGAAGCCAGTGTCTTCCCTTGTGAAACTCTTTACTGGGAGGGAGAACCGGCAGACTGCGCATGATCCACAGCGATGATGTCCAACAGCCCCTGTGGTGGGAGGTGCTACATTGAGATCTGTATGTATTAGTGCATCTCTTAAAGAGCCCGTTCTCTTAAAACCAATCAAGGGTGGTATTGCACATCCTGCAATGCTCTGTACTATGTGCCAGTGTTTATAAATGATTCGTTTTATCTTAGTTGCCAAATGTGTAAATTGTAAAGAAGCTGTTAAATTCTGCTTATCACGTTTCTTGCAAGTAAAAAGAGTAGACCTATCTATCCCATCAGCTCGAAGGCGTGCACTATTGATGATATGTGGTGGATAACCTCTGCTCAAAAGGGTGTCTTCCAATTCTGATGCTGCTTTTATATAGTCCTCTGTGCGTGTTGCATTCCTTTTTAACCTTAAAAACTGGCCATAAGGTAAATTGTTCCTCATAAAGGAGGGGTGATGAGATTTATAATGTAACAGAGCTCCCTTATCTGTGGGCTTTTTATAGGGAGCTACCCAAAGCTTTCCCACTGAGTCAACATTAACAATTACATCAAGAAATGGTAGACTGTCATGATCCGTCTGAAAATCAAACTGAATATGCTCATTGTATTGGTTAAGCTGTTCCAAAAACACATTACAATTCTCTTGATTGTCAAATAACATGATCAGATCATCCACAAAACGGCGAAAGAATAGAACATGTTTTTTAAATACCTCATTACAAAAAATAAACCTCTTTTCAAAAGAAATCATAAAGATATTTGCCACCGATGGAGCCGCTGCTGACCCCATCGCTACTCCCTTAATCTGCTGATACATTTCTTCACCAAACCTAAAATAATTGTTCTCCAGGAGTAGGTCCAGCAGATCCATTAAATAATGGGTCGGAGGTGTTTGGTCTGCTCTACTCGCGAGTAGTCTTTCTATAATTTCACGGGTCTCTTCTAAGGGAACATTAGTATAAAGAGCCCTTACATCCATGGTGGCTATTATTATATTAGGCATATTGGGAAGATTTTCAATATCCTTAATAAAATGCGTGGAATCCAAAATATAAGATGGTGTATCTGTAGAAAATTTATGCAAATGACTTTCCAGATATTTGGAGATGTGGTCAAGTGGTCCATTTATGCCCGAAACTATGGGGCGTCCTGGAGGGGGTATTCTCCCTTTATGTATCTTAGGCAAAACATAGAATATAGGAATTCTAACAAACTTATTATATAGAAAATCAGCTTCTTTCTTTGTTATATAGTCCAATGAGAGACCTTCAAAAATTACAGTTTTGATACGATTCAATACTATGGAAGTAGGATCACCTCGCAATTTTTTATAGTCTCTCATTGGACTATATAACAAAGAAAGAAGCTGATTTTCTATATAATAAGTTTGTTAGAATTCCTATATTCTATGTTTTGCCTAAGATACATAAAGGGAGAATACCCCCTCCAGGACGCCCCATAGTTTCGGGCATAAATGGACCACTTGACCACATCTCCAAATATCTGGAAAGTCATTTGCATAAATTTTCTACAGATACACCATCTTATATTTTGGATTCCACGCATTTTATTAAGGATATTGAAAATCTTCCCAATATGCCTAATATAATAATAGCCACCATGGATGTAAGGGCTCTTTATACTAATGTTCCCTTAGAAGAGACCCGTGAAATTATAGAAAGACTACTCGCGAGTAGAGCAGACCAAACACCTCCGACCCATTATTTAATGGATCTGCTGGACCTACTCCTGGAGAACAATTATTTTAGGTTTGGTGAAGAAATGTATCAGCAGATTAAGGGAGTAGCGATGGGGTCAGCAGCGGCTCCATCGGTGGCAAATATCTTTATGATTTCTTTTGAAAAGAGGTTTATTTTTTGTAATGAGGTATTTAAAAAACATGTTCTATTCTTTCGCCGTTTTGTGGATGATCTGATTATGTTATTTGACAATCAAGAGAATTGTAATGTGTTTTTGGAACAGCTTAACCAATACAATGAGCATATTCAGTTTGATTTTCAGACGGATCATGACAGTCTACCATTTCTTGATGTAATTGTTAATGTTGACTCAGTGGGAAAGCTTTGGGTAGCTCCCTATAAAAAGCCCACAGATAAGGGAGCTCTGTTACATTATAAATCTCATCACCCCTCCTTTATGAGGAACAATTTACCTTATGGCCAGTTTTTAAGGTTAAAAAGGAATGCAACACGCACAGAGGACTATATAAAAGCAGCATCAGAACTGGAAGACACCCTTTTGAGCAGAGGTTATCCACCACATATCATCAATAGTGCACGCCTTCGAGCTGATGGGATAGATAGGTCTACTCTTTTTACTTGCAAGAAACGTGATAAGCAGAATTTAACAGCTTCTTTACAATTTACACATTTGGCAACTAAGATAAAACGAATCATTTATAAACACTGGCACATAGTACAGAGCATTGCAGGATGTGCAATACCACCCTTGATTGGTTTTAAGAGAACGGGCTCTTTAAGAGATGCACTAATACATACAGATCTCAATGTAGCACCTCCCACCACAGGGGCTGTTGGACATCATCGCTGTGGATCATGCGCAGTCTGCCGGTTCTCCCTCCCAGTAAAGAGTTTCACAAGGGAAGACACTGGCTTCACATACGTACTGCGTCAATTTACAAATTGCTCCTCTGCAAATGTTATTTATTTAGTCATTTGTATGTGCAAATTAATTTATGTTGGAAAAACCACACGCCCCCTTAAATTAAGAATTGGGGAGCACAGGTCCAGAATAAAAAATCAAGTATTAGAAGCGCCCCTAGTGGAGCATTGGTTGAAGTGCAAACATACAGATAGTGACTTTCAGTTCTTTGCAGTTTGGCAAGCAACACCTAAGAAGTTCCAGAGATCTAACATAGAACGAATTTTAAGTCAGCAGGAAGCACGCTTTGTGCAACTCTTTGACTGCATATCCCCTAAGGGGTTAAATATGGCCAATGATCTTACCTCCTTCTTGTAAATTAACACCTGCACCTGGGATCGATCCTAATGAGTAATGCAGTAAGCATTTAAGTATACTGCCTGTATGGAATTAATTGACTGGAAACAAGAAAGGATTCTTGTCAGGTTGACACCACACAAGTTACTGTGTATGAAAATTCATTTATGATTGTAAGTATAATTGTAATTATATTATATATGTGTAAAATAATTAATATTGCAATGCTTAGAATGTTAATTTATAGTTCTATTTAAATAATTTATCAACAGACCAGCATTCTGATAATACAAACAAATGCTGAGGATACAAGGGACGTTCTGAGAGAGGATCCAGACGTCATAAATATATGTCCTTCAGGGTAGCTGAAGAAATATTGAAACAGGCAAAGATACCGGAATCCTGTTCTACCCAACTGGACTCAAGGACATTTATGGACAATATATGCATAATTCATGAAAGAAAGACACCACAAGTCAATTGCTAATTTCTGTTGAATTTGATTTTTTATGAATTTTGCCTTGTTGTATATATAAAACTGTACATTTAATTTTGTTGATTGAAAAGGTGCTATGAAGCAATAGTGCAATCTGAGGAAATTATATTTATAAATATTGATATAAGTGAATCATTAGCCTAAACCTCCAGGTGATGGCTGGAGATCTCCCACTACTACATAGGTTGCCAGGCCCCTCTTCGCCACTGGCAGGAGGTTTTTGGGGCGGAGCCTGAGGAGGGTGGGGTTTGGGGAGGGGAGGGACTTAATGACATAGAGTCCAATTACCAAAGCATCCATTTTATCCAGGGGAACTGATCTCTGTCACCTGGAGATCAATTGTAATAGCGGGAGTTCTCCAGTCACCACCTGGAGGTTAGCAACCCTATGTTGGCCATCCAGAGTAACTGGTTGGTCACTGTGTGAGAAAGGATGCTGGACTAGATGGACCACTCGTCTGATCCAGCAGGTTTCTTTTTATGTTCTTAAGAGCAATTGAATAAGACGAGTAGAAGACAAAGGGGCAAATCAAATATAATTTGTAATTGCAAGTAATGATGCAGTTGTTTACTTGGTGGCCCAAGAAGGCTAGTAAATTCCTGGTTCTGTCCCAGGTTCTTATGACCTGGGAGCATTCTGCACCTGCTTTAACCATACAACTTTCGGGTACTTCAAACACGACCCACCCAGTTGCACCCCACATTCTCTGTGGTCTAGGTATTCTTTATGCTTATATAAATATATATAATCATACACACACCACACTGAGAAGTTATGACTACAAGGCAATCCCCCCCCCCTTTATATGAAGGCAATTTTTGATGACCCATAAAAGTTTGAATGTAATTCATTTATTTTTGTTAGCTTTAATTCCAACTGTGACCATCACTGCTTGCTGCAATTTAACACAGGCTGCACACTTTAATATAGCTGAAGCAATGGGCTCTAGATCCTTTGAACAAATGACCGTATTGAATGACTGAATGGTCTGTTTGAGTGGCTAGGTTTTAGGGTTTTTAAAAATATTACCTTGAGACAGGTGACTATATATGAAAAACCATTTAAAGTATGTCCTTGAGGACTTTATGCTAAAAAAGAACAGAATTATAAAGATGATAATGCACTGTTGCTGTTGTTGTTTTTGCTTTTCCCCCAAAATACCAAAAGTGCTAAATTTGCATTTTTATTTGGGAAGAAGAAGAGTTGTTTTTATGCCCTGATTTTCTCTACCTTTAAGGAGGCTCAAACCAGCATACAATCACCTTCCCTTCCTCTCCTAACAACAGACACCTTGTGAGGTAGATGGGACTGAAAGAGTTCAGAGAGAACTGTGACTAGCCCAGGATCACCCAGCAGGCTTCATGTGTAGGAGTGGGGAAACCAACCCAGTTCTCCAGATTAGAATCCACCGCCCCTAACCACTATATTATGCTGGCTCTCTCTGTACAATATTCACATAGCACCTTTGTTAAACAAAATGGGTTGGATCTAGTGTTTCCCTCCCACTAAGCAAATCTTCAGTTGGAGGGTTGGAAAATTACTGGAGATTTTGGAGATGGAGCGTGGGGAGAGCAGAGATTGGGGAGGGGAGGGACTTCAGCATGGTATAATGCCACAGTCTACCCTCCAAAGCAGCCACTTTCTCCAGGGGAACTGATTTCTGTTGTCTGGAGATCAGCTGTAATTCCAGGAGATCTCCAGCAGCCCCCACCTGGGGGTTGGCAACCCTACTACTCTAGTAGGGTTGCCAAACCAAGCTGGGCAACCAGCAGGGGACATTGTAGGGGTGTGCAACGTCAGGAGCTGGCAAAGGGGGCTGCCAGCAAGACACCTCCCACCATAGCAGCAACTCTTGCAGCCCTATCCCTGAGTCATCTTCAAGAGCAAACATTAGAAACACACTTCAGGGTGAAACTCAATGAGCATTTAAGGATCATATGGTTTTGCTGTTTGAAGCAATATACTTGCTTTATTAATATTGTTGCCAGCCTCCAGGTATTAGCTGGAGATCTCCTGCTATTACAACTGATCTCCGGGTGACAGAGATCAGTTCCCCTGGAGAAAATGGATGCTTTGGCAATTGAACTCTATGGCATTGAAGTTCCTCCCCTCCCCTCTCCAAACCTCACCCTCCTCAGGTTCCACCCCAAAAATCTCCAAGTATTTCCCAAACTAGAGCTGGCAACCCTATTTATTAAATATGCCTAGAAAATTCAAAAGAAACCCATTCTTTGCCATTTCATTTTGTGCTGCAACTAGTGTTGCCAACCTCCAGGTGGCAGCTGGAGATCTCCCTCTATTACAACTGATCTCCAGGCGACAGAGATCAGTTCACCTGGAGAAAATGGCCGCTTTGGCTATTTGACTTTATGGCATTATACCTCATAGACGTCCTCTCCCTTCCTAGGGTTGCCAACCTCCAGGTACTAGCTGGAGATCTCCTGCTATTACAACTGATCTCCAGCTGACAGAGATAACTTTACCTGGAGAAAATGGCAATTGGACTCTATGGCATTGAAGTCCCTCCCCACCCTCCTCAGGCTTTCCCCAAAAAACCTCTCCCTAGTGTTGAAGAGGGACCAGGCAACCCTATCCCCTCCCCAAACCTTGCCCTCCTCAGGCCTCACCCCCAAAATCTCTAGGTATTTCCCAACCCAGAGCTGGCAATCCTAGAGGCAAGACTTCACCACATGCTTTTTCCCCAGCTTGCCGATTGATTTTCTGCTATGCCACACAAAGCTAGGGCAGTCAAAAGGCAACACAGGCCTCCAGACCAGGATTATCTCTAGGGCCCCCACATACCACCCAGATCAATCCCAAACATAGTATGAAAATAAATCACATGAATTCTCGAGCTCCGCATTTTGAAAATGTTGCACATGAAATTAATTGCATTGTGACCCCATGTTGGCCCAACAATTGCTGCGTTTAGCCACCCGGCAAAGATATTTCATATTATAAAAACAGACTGGAAAGAAGTAGCCGGGCAACTGTTTCTTGGTGAGCAAAGGGATTGAAGTGAGGTCACTTACTTAAGATTTTTCTGCAAGTGTCTACGGCCCAAGCCAAGTGTTGCGATCATTTCAGGGTATAGCTTAATTCTCTTTAAAATCTGTAGACCAATTCTTCGTCAAATTGCACAAACCAGTGTCTGATACCATTAATAAATAACAAAAGGCAAAACTTTAGATCATATGGACAGATAAGAGTTCAATAGGGTTGCCAACCTCCAGGTACTAGCTGGAGATCTCCTGCTATTACAACTGATCTCCAGCCGATAGAAATCAGTTCACCTGGAGAAAATGGCTGCTTTGACAATTGGACTCTATGGAATTGAAGTCCCTCCTCTCCCCAAACCCAGCCCCAAACACCTCCCACCGGTGGTGAAGAGGGACCTGACAACCCTAGAGATCAAGCCATAAATATCAGCCACAATGAAGAGTATATTTCTAATATCCTCATGAATATGTATTTCTACATAGGTTGGGGTGACTATGATGTGAAATGTTCATATAGCTGAATGTTCTTTAAACAGAGAAAGTTTTAATAAAAATAGGAAGGTTGTCGCTATGGTAATTGGATTTTGATTGAAAACTTTCCTTTTCAGAGCTTAACGACAACTCAACTGTATTTTAGTCCCCCCCCCCCATTGCCTTTAACACCTACTCTTACAAAGAATTTTCACAGGTATAGGCCATTATGCTGTTTTGTATTCTGTTGGTCTGACATAGCTGCAAAATTTGTTGGTCTGACATAGCTGCAAAATTTCAATCTCCCATGGAACTGTTTCGGTTCTCTCTCTGGACTTCTGTTTGTACAACAGCTAGATTTAAATCCAGTAGAACCTTAGAGACTGACAAAATTTTAGGGGTATGACCTTTCAAGGGACAAAGCTCCCTTTGTCAGATACAACACTTCTCAATTCAACTTATAAACAGTTCAAGTGATTTCCTTTTTGGGAAAAAAATCTTAATTTACAATCAAGCTCAGTCCCATTCTTTCAAAAGGTGAAAGAGGCAGATGCCAAATTTTACCTTGGCATATCCCAGGTTAGGGTTGCCAATTGTTAGGGTTGGCAATTGGACTCTGTGGCATTGAAGTCCCTCCCCTCCTCTCCCAAACCCCTGCCCTCCTCAGGCTCTGCCCCCAAAACCTCCCATCGGTGGTGAAGAGGGACCTGGCAACCTTATTTCATAGGCTAGGGTCACGGGCAGGTTGTGTCTCGGTAAATGTAACCTTTGTCATTTGTGTGTCACACCTGAACCACAGGAACACTTTGTCATGCCACAGGATGAAAGCCATGTGATTACTTTAGGACAACTGGATCTTTCCCTGAAAAATAAGCAAAACTTCCATGAGGCAGTCTAAGTATGCACCTGCCCAAATTATCCCTGATCTAAACATCCTCTCTCCCTTTCCTGTTATCAAACACTGGGTTGTGTATTATTATAGAAAGAATACAAGTCATGGAGTTCCAAGACACCTCTTCTGTTTTTCAGATAATTTTACAAGATTTTTGGAGAGGAAAGGAATTATTTTTTAAAAAACAATTCCCAAGATGCAATGTAATAGCGAGCATGCAGCAGTTGTTCCAGATCTAGAAAGTTTGCTGGCCCAAGGGACGCAGGGAGTCAACTCACGTCTTTAAGTCACTGAGAATGAAACTTCAAATGTTTTCTGTTCTTAAAGTGTGTAGTGAACATCAGATGGGGAGGCCGTATGAGAACATATAATACTCTTCTTCTTCTTGCATGAATATGCATACTGCTTGAACACAGGCAAACAGTTTGTCCAGTGTTTGACTGTACTGACTGAAAAATAATGACAATTGCAAGTGGAATCTGTGGGTGATTCAAACATCTCTGCCCACATCATAGATCTCTTGTAGTTTTTGCCCTGACTATGAAAACACAGGTTAAGTGAGTGGAGGGGGGGCTGTATTATTTTCATTGGATCACCAGAAAGGCCCACAAACATTGGCATGGCTTACTAACCAGCCGTTAATTTGGGAGATACTCTGTTGTTCTTTATCTTCTCCACATCTCGGCTCAGATAAGATAAGACCTTCTCCCTTCTGAAGTCCTCTGGCATATTTAAAGGGGTATGTATATGGTAACAAATAGCAAGAATTTCTCCTGCCACTTCAGATACATCACTGATATTCCTTTCCTTTGTCAAACCAAAGGGCAAATGAGAATGTCGAGGATATTGAAGCTAGTGATAAATCTGTTCCTTAGAGGTCCTGGAATATTAGTCTCTGGCAAGTCTGGGAGTGGACTTGTGGTCATTAACCTGGACACTAGCTTGGTAAGAGCCAAAATCGCATGGGGGGGGGTGGTTGACAAAGGGGAATTTTCATATGTGAGGTTCACATGATCCTACTTCCTAATTTCAACCCCTACATCCAAGTTCCGGTCTTAACTGTGAACGAGGCTTCAGCAGTAGTAGCTTTGATAGGCTGCCTTGATGTGGGCTGGTTTTATTCTCCTCTGCTAAAATCCCAAAGTATGTCCTTAGATAGACACCGCGCTTCGTACGAGCATAATAATCCATCGAAGCACCTAAATACCACAAAGCTCTCATCAGCCCTGACATTTTCAAGTGAATGACAACAGCTGCTCTATGTTAAAGGGAAATTTTAATCAAATCCACCTTTGATAAGCAGGAACGGTAAACATGGCCAAGCTGTTAATATACGTGCTGTTCCGTTAAAACGAGAGTGGAATAATCTTCAGATGCCTGGCCATCTGAAAAACTAGGTAGTCCTCTTTCAAATATCATGCCCGCTGATCAGGGTGAGCCAGGATTCTCTGCTAACCCATCAGAACAGAATCTGAATCCATCATTTAGAGTTGTCTTAAAATCCAACTGCTTTTCTTCTGTACAGTTTTGGTCACCACAATTTAAGAAGGTTGTAGACAAGCTGGAACGTGTCCACAGAAGGGCAACAAAGATGGTGAGGGGCCCAGAGACCAAGTCCTATGAGGAAAGGTTGAAGGAGCTGGGTTTGTTTAGCCTGGAGAGGAGAAGACTGAGGGATGATATGATAACCCTCTTCAAGTACTTGAAGGGCTGTCATACAGAGGATGATGCCGAGTTGTTTTCTGTTGCCCCAGAAGGTCGGACCAGAACCAATGGGTTGAAATTGGATCAAAAGAGTTTCTGTCTAAACATTAGGAAAAACTTTCTAACAGAACGGTTCCTCAGTGGAACAGGCTTCCTCGGGAGGTGGTAAGCTCTCCTTGCCTGGAGGTTTTTAAGCAGAGGCTAGATGGCCATTTGTCAGGAATGCTAATTCTATGACCTTAGACAGATCATGAGAGGGAGGGCATCTTGGCCATCTTCTGGGGATGGAGTATGGGTCACTGGGGGTGGGGAGAGGAGGTAGTTGTGAATTTCCTGTATTGTGCAGGTGGTTGGACTAGATGACCCTGGTGGTCTTTTCCAACTCTATGATTCTATGAATGAAAAAAAAAGATAAATAACAGGCCAGGAGAGGGGTAGTGAATGGAAATACCACAGAGGTTGGTATGGCAATGCTCCATTTGAGGATATGAACTGTGTGTATAATCCATATTCCACTCAATTAATAGGGGAAATCTTCTCATTTGGATGGTGTGGCTATGACATAAACACACTGTACTCGGTAACAGTTTGGTAATGAAGGCAAATCCTGCCTTTCACACCTCTCGTAAGGAATTCTAGACAGGGATGATCCCGCCGTCCCATTCCTTTGCTGTTTCAAAAGTCTGTTCTGTGCTGCATTTCATCCCAATTTAACTTTGCTGAAGATCAGAGAATTTCTAAAATTAAGTCTGGAAATGGAGCATGTGCAGTTTGCCGTTTCTGTTCCTTTCCCCAGAATAATTGATGGACATATGTATATTGATTAATTACAAAAAAGCAATCTTGACGCATTTATTTGCTCATTTGAAAAATGTCCAATTTCTGTACCTCTCCAGAGAAACCGCTGGAGGTGGCTTGCAAAACAGAACATGATAAAAACATTAAATGCCATAAAATGTGCTCATGTATATGACCCAATTATATTTTTTGTGCAATGCTGATTTACCGATATGCATCTGCAGGCTGGCACCTTGGTAAAACACCGCACACACACAAAAATCTTTATACAAATGGTGCATACAGTTATATCAAAATTGCTTTTCTTGGCTGTGTTTTATATGAAAGTGTGCAGATGCATATAGTACAGGGCAAAAAAAGAAAAAAACACCTATGACGCACCCCCCTTTTAACCACTTCAATATCCCACTCACCCAGCCCGGCCGCATATGCTGAGGGGAAAAGCGTTGGCCTGCGTATATTTGTGAGGAGATTATTTTCCTTCTCCTCCAGTCCCACACCCGTATTTACCTCAGAGAGAAATAGGAGACAAGAGGCTTTTGAACTTAAACAGGCAAAACAGGGAAGTTTGTTGAAGAGAACTCAAAGATTCTTGTAGGTTATCCGGGCTGTGTGACTGTGGTCTTGGTATTTTCTTTCCTGACGTTTCGCCAGCAGTTGCGGCAGGCATCTTCAGAGCAGTAACACTGAAGGACAGTGTCTCTCTGTCCTTCAGTGTTACTCCTCTGTCCTTCAGTGTTACTCCTCTGAAGATGCCTGCCACAGCTGCTGGCGAAACGTCAGGAAAGAAAATACCAAGACCACGGTCACACAGCCCGGATAACCTACAAGAACCGATGAACTCTGACCGTGAAAGCCTTCGACAATATTTAGAACTCAAAGAGATTGATTTTCAAGGAAAAGGCAGAAATTGGAGGGAAAACGCAAAGTCAGGTTTATCTACATAAGATAACTTCAGAGATAGCTTTGATATTTTCTTCACTCAAGTTCCTTCAGTTCTTAGTTTCGCGCTTACTCAGATTCAGACTCTCAGACTCTGTCCCCAGCCGAGCTCACAGGAGCGAAGGAAGTCTGAGTTCCTTTCCCTCCTCAGAGAACTCACAGAAGTTTGAGGAAATATCCAAAATCCAGTTCTCTCTCTGATTACCCCACCTCAGTGGCTGTAATCCTCCACACCTCCCTGCTACCGGAATAGCTCTACCTCAGAGACTGATTCCCCTTTGTGACTTGAGAATGGGCCCTCTCGAACCCAGTTCTCACTCCTGTCACTCCCACAGGTTGTGTGTGTTTCAATAGCTTCGGCTTTCAAGAACCCCTCAGGTTCACAGAGGTACAGTCTGGCTTCTTCTGGGGTCTCTTCACCCAGCTCTGAATGCTTTTCTGTCTCTCAGAGTGTCAGCTCTCTGGCTCCGGCCACTCTTGGTCTGTCAGCTCTTGCTGCAGATCAACCCCTTATCCGTCACAACACCTCTAACAGAAGAAGAAGAAGAAGAAGAAGAAGAAGAAGAAGAAGAAGAAGAAGAAGAAGAAGAAGAGAAGGAGGAGAAGGAGGAGGAGGAGTTGGTTTTTATATGCCGACTTTCTCTACCACTTAAGGGAGAATCAAACCGGCTTACAATCACCTTCCCTTCCCCTCCCCACAACACACACCCTGTGAGGAAGGTGGGGCTGAGAGTGTGTGACTCGCCCAAGGTCACCCAGCCGGCTTCACATGGAGAAGTGGGGAAACAAATCCAGTTCACCAGATTAGCCTCCGCCGCTCATGGGGAGGAGTGGGGGTCTCCAACCCAGTTCTCCAGATCAGAGTCCACCGCTCCAAACCAACGCTCTTAACCACTGCACCACGCTGGCTCTCAGTGTGACTGAAAATAGTGACTGAAGATAGTGAAGGCTGGGGCCATCCATATGCACACATGCTTCTATACAAAGTCTGGAAATAATAAAACAACCTGTTATCTTATTCCAGTGTCTCCTTTGGAAATAAGAGCAGACAGTTTGGAACTTTTAAGGCGATTTGGAGATGAAATTCGAAAGCATTCGTGACCTTTGGCATCGGTGACAGGGATTTCACAAGGAGGAGAGATGTGTCTCTCTATACATGTGTGCAGAACATACTGAGAGTCACTGCAACCTTCCAAGGGATCATCGCACCACACATTCCTGCCCGGCAAACATGCACGCACATCTCAGGACAAACTACGGGCATTTTGCTAGCAATATACAGAAGCCACCGTTCAGAGCATCTTCATGCAATGGAGGATGCTTAATGCTAATGACCACAAAGCCGCATTCTAGGTATTTCCCATCTTCCATCTTCCATTTTCTTTTTTTGCTCGAGACCATTCTATACTCCTCCTGCCCAGTGAGCGCCAAGCTAACCTTGACCTACTTTGAAAGAACCGCGGGGCTGTCAGTCAGGTTTAAAAGAAGTCATTAAAAACTGACGGAGGTACCTTCTGTCAGCGCGTGAAATCCCCTGTCGTACGAAACTGCCCTTCAAAAATGACACTGCAACTAATTAAAAGGAACTTGTTGAATCGCAGCCGTGACACCGACCAATCCAAACAACAGCTTGTTAAACATCCAGTATTGACCAGTAGGCTTTTGGCTTTCCCGACAGTTAAAACCCAAGAGGACGAAACAAGACTGCAAAGAGCTGTTCATGAGAAAACCCAACTCTGGCAGCGCAATTCAAGCATCCAAACTGATTTCCAGTAGGGAATAATACTAGAAGGCATATCTAGGGTTGCCAGGTCCCTCTGTGCAACCGGCGGGAGGATTTGGGGGCGGAGCCTGAGGAGGGCGGGGTTTGGAGAGGGGAGGGACTTCAATGCCATAGAGTCCTATTGCCAAAGTGGCCATTTTCTCCAGGGGAACTGATCTCTATCGGCTGGAGATCAGTTGTAATAGCAGGAGATCTCCAGCTAGGACTTGGAGGTTGGCAACCCTATGCATATCAACGGGGAAGGGTGATTTGTGTAATACCAGATGAAAACCATTTGGGGAGAGTTTAGACATTACCCACAGCTACTCTCTGTTGACTACACCCCTTTGTTTTTTCATTGAACACATATTTCTTGGTTTAAACCAAGGGTGTCAACCATATGGGCCGGGGGCCGCATCCGCCCCCTTGAGAGTTCTTATCCGGCCCATGAGGCAGCTGAGGCAGCCACCCCCATCCCCCTGCTCCCAATCCGGGCTAGCAAGGCATGGCCTGGCCTGACCAAGTGACATTCATGTCATATCCGGCCCTCGTCACAAATGAGTTTGACGCCCCTGGTTTAAACGGAGATTAAACTGAGGTTTAGGGCCGATCGACATGTTCCAAAGATGTGTTCTGGAAGTGTGTGCCTCCCAGGCTCAATTTGGATTGAGGCCATGATGCCAGAAAGAGGGCACTTGAGCTGTCCCCCACCCTGGCCATTTTCCCAGCCTGAAATGGCCCCAGGGAGCTGCCATGTACCCCACTGGGAAAACTTACATGACTATATATAAGTTTCCCCAAGCAGGCAATAGCAACTTCCTGGTACCAGTTCAGGTCAGGGAAACAGTGTGGGCTAATGGAGGGGTTGACTTAAGCACCATCTCTCCACATGCCATGGTCTCAGTTCAGATCAGGCCCACACATAGCTGGGAGGCACGGAACCCCACAACTCAACCTTAGAAACCCAGTTCCAGCGTGGTGTAGTGGTTAAGAGTGGAGAACCCGGTTCGATTCCCCACTCCTCCACATGAAGCCTGCTGGGTAGGGTTGCCAACCTCCAGGTACTGTAACAAGTAATTATATCAAACTTACTAAACTGTTAGTTATGGCAAATAAGAGTACGCGCTCAAATGCAAACAATTTTTACTATTATATCTTATATAACATACAACAATGTAACAACCAAGAATTCCTAAACTGTCTATACTAATGTGTTATACAAAATTATATACAATTTTTGAAAAAAACCTCTATTACAGAATGAGTGATATCGGACCACTGTAAATATTTTATCCCACTCCCAGTTTGAGTGGTAAACGGCCCTTTGTGATGCTTTTTACCACCGGAAGTGACGTACTGCTGCGGGCAGGTGCGCGGGCATGCATTGCCCACCGACCCTCAGCTGGTCAGCGGGCAGCCAGGTGGATTGACAGGGGTTTGCCCATCACCACCTGGCACTTCGCAACCCTACCACCACACCATACCTCCTGCATATGTTTTCTTCATGCCCATTCTTCTACATTTCCCTCTGCCACTGCCTGTTCATGCCCCCAGGTCATTCTCAAGCCCTCCCATGGCCCCACTGAATAACAGTATAATTACTTTTGTGTTGATTGATTTAGGATTGCGTCCAAATTAATATAATTTAGGATGCTTAAAGCTCCTAGCAGTGTTAAACTGGAAATCACTAGCATTTCTAACATTTCACTTAAACAGAAGAAAAGCAAAGGCACTTCATCTTTTACAAGAAAAGAAGCTGTTTGTAAATACATTATCCTTCTATTTTCCTGCTATTTTTATTTTGACATTTGAACAAGTTATTCAAGCTACTTACTATCTCTCAAGAGATTCTATAACAGTCAAAATAAGAGGGTTTTTTTTTAATTTCAGTTTCGTAAGTTTGATCCTTTCATTTTGATCGAGACTTTAAGCCAGAAAATGGACTTGAAAAGCTTAGTAGGTGTCCAGATTGTAAAAGAGACTAAATATATAGAAAATTTATTTTCTCACATGCAGGGAGGAGATAGAAAAAATAAGGATTTTGGAACTGGCTCATAAAAGTTTTACCTTATTTGAGCTTCAGAAGCACCTTGGGCTGCATCCTGCAGAGAATTTCCCCAAACAGAAGGAGGGCAATTCTTGCCAATTCCCCCATCTCTCTGTTTCCGCTACAGTGCTGCACCTGCCCTTAGGACCACAATTACATTCACTTTCTATTGTTTCTTAATCCATTTAATGGCACATTATTTGAGCCCGTGGTAAGGGAACATATAGGGTTGCCAGATGCCTTTTTGCCAACAGCAGGAGGTTTTGGGGGCGGAGGCTAAGGAGGACAGGGTTTGGGGAGGGAAGGGACTTCAATGCCATAAAGTCCAATTGCCAAAGCGGCCATTTTCTCCAGGTGAACTGATCTCTAGTGGCTGGAGATCAATTGTAATAGGAGATCTCCAGCTAGTACCTGGAGGTTGGCAACCCTATGCATATCAACAGGGAAGGGTGATTTGTGTAATATCTGATGAAAACCATTTGGGGAGAGTTTAGACATTACCCACAGCTACCCGTGGCACAGAGTGGTAAGCTGCAGTACTTCAGTCCAAGCTCTGCTCCGACCTGAAGTTGGTTTCAGGTAGCTGGCTCAAGGTTGACTCAGCCTTCCATCCTTCCGAGGTCGGTAAAATGAGTACCCAGCTTGCTGGGGGCAAAGGGAAGATGACTGGGGAAGGAACTGGCAAACCACCCCGTAAACAAAGTCTGCCTAGAAAACGTCGAGATGTGACATCACCCCATAGGTCAGGAATGACCTGGTGCTGGCATAAGGGACCTTTACCTTTACTCTCTATTGACCACATCCCTTGGCTTTTTCCTTGAACACATATTTCTTGGTTTAAACCAAGGGTGTCGAACATAGTACCTGGAGGCTGGCAACCCTAGGAACATGGAAACGGTAGCACATGGGACTGC
Organism: Euleptes europaea; assembly: GCF_029931775.1. Classification (NCBI taxonomy): domain Eukaryota; kingdom Metazoa; phylum Chordata; class Lepidosauria; order Squamata; family Sphaerodactylidae; genus Euleptes; species Euleptes europaea. Next base: position 46,305,725 of record NC_079326.1, read on the forward strand.
AGCAGCGAGTGGACATCAGAGGTAGGGCTGTTGAATTTTTAAAAATTCGGTATAGTTCGGATTCGGCCGAATTCGACCCGTTTAGATTCGGGATGTGCCGAAGTCCGAACTCCCCCACTTCGGATCCGTTCAATTCGGCGGGAATTCAAAGTAGGGGAAAAAAATTCAGCCGAATAAAGCCATTAAAAACACAATCGCGCCTTTCCGCGGCTCTGGGGGGGCATTTTTGGGGTTAGAGGTCCCAAACTTTCAGCAGAGCTTCAAAGGATGTTTATTGAAAGACTCCCCAAGTTTTGTAAAGATTGGGTCAGGGGGGGCTGAGATATGGGCCCTGAAAGGGGTCCCCCCACTAGGGCTGTCAATTCGGTTCAGCCCAGACTGAAAATCAGCCGAATTTCCCTTGATTCGGCGGTTTTTAGTTCGGGAGGAACCGAACTCAAAACTGGCGGGCAACCGGGGGGGCCGAATTCAGCGAGTTCGGGAGTTCATGAATAAATTCGGCCAATTCGGGGCCGTCAGTAAGCAGCATAACCTTCAGTAAGCAGCATTCTCCTCCCCCGGCCAATCGGTGGCCAAGCTGGGTCTTCTTCTGGCCAATCAGTCAGGATATTCAGACAAGTTTTCTTAAGAGACCACCCAAGTTTTGTAAACATTGGGTCAGGGGGTCCCGAGATATGGGCTCCCCCCTTTTTCTTTCCATGGCTGCAGAGGGCACATTTTTGGGTGTGCCGACCCCAAACTTTCAGCGGAGCATCAGACAAGGCTTCTTAAGATACCCCCCAAGTTTTGTAAACATTGGGTCAGGGGCTCCCGAGATATGGGCTCCACCCCTTTTTCCTCTCCCCCCTTTTCCACTTTCGTGGCTGCAGGGGGCGCATTTTTGGGGATGCAGCCCCCAAACTTTTATCATAGCTTCAGAGAATCCCTCTTAAGAGACCACCCAAGTTTTGTAAAGATCGGTTCAGTGGGGGCTGAAATATCGGCTCCCCCCTTTTCTCTTTCCTTGGCTGCAGGGGGCGCATTTTTGGGTGTGCCGACCCCAAACTTTCAGCGGAGCTTCAGACAAGGCTTTTTAAGAGACCACCCAAGTTTTGTAAACATTGGGTCAGGGCCCCCCGAGATATGGGCTTTCCCCTTTTCCCTATTGGGATGAATGGATCACCCTCGAGAGATGCATACATATGGATCTTATATTGGATACAAATGGAATCATATTGGGTTACCCAGCCTCCCAGCCCCTCCTGCTGGAACAGAAGACAGCCACAGTAAGACCCCTTTGGGGGCTTTAATCTATAATTTTTTTTTTCTGTGTGTGTGTGGGGGGGAAAGCAGAGTCTGTGTGTGTGTGTGGGGAGGGAGCAGTTTCTGTGGGTGGGGGGGAAGCCAAAGGGGGCTTTTGCCGGTTCTGCCTGGGGTGTGTGTTCCCCCTCCAATCTCTCTCTCCCTGGTTTGAGGGGGGGCTTCATTTTTATTCTTCAGGTTTTTCCTCATTCATAAGATCAGTTAGGTTATTTTGATGCTTGCTCAAAACTGGTTTTCAAATGGTGACTTAAAGAATGCATCTGCCTGGTCCCAAGTCCAATGCAAAAGGAGAAATTCCACCCCCTCCTGCTCATTATGCATAGCTAGCTGCCTCTGTCCCTTTCCATGGTATGCAAACTCCCAGGTGTCAGGTGTTGCTTTGCACTGTTGCAAAGGTGTTGCATTGTGTGCTTGTGTTGCTTTGCAGTTGTATTGTTTAGCAAAATTCTTCACACCTGCCCCGCCCTTTGCATGTTTGCAAAGGTGTTGCTTTTCAGTTGTGTTGCTTTGCAAAGTTCTTAGCACCTGCCCCGCCCTTGCTCTCATCAGCTGTTTGTCGGGGCTGGGAGCTTTGTGCCTGGGCGGCAAGCTCTGCTGAGAGATGCACATTAAGGGTGGGGGGACCTCTTTCAGGGCCCATATCTCAGCCCCCCCCGACCCAATCTTTACAAAACTTGGGGATTCTTTCAATATACGTCCTTTGAAGCTCTGCTGAAAGTTTGGGATCTCTAAGCCCCAAAATGCCCCCCCCAGAGCCGCGGAAAGGCGCGATTGTGTTTTTAATGGCTGTATTCAGCCGAATTTTTTTTCCGAACTTTGAATTCCCACTGAATTGAACGGATCCGAAGTGGGGGAGTTCGGACTTTGGCACGTACCGAACTCACAAGGGCCAAATTCGGCCGAATCCGAACTGTACCGAATTTTTTTTGACAGCCCTACCCCCCACCCTTAATGTGCATCTCTCAGCAGAGCTTGCCGCCCACGCACAAAGCTCCCAGCCCCGACAACAGTTTGCAAAGCAACTCAACCTTGTAAAACAACACCTTTGCAACAGGGAAAAACCAGAAGACACACAACTGAAACCTCCCCCCTCAAACCAGGGAGCGAGAGACTCGAGGGGGAACACACACCCCAGGCAGAACCGACAAAATCCCCCTTTGGCTTCCCCCCCACCCACAGAAACTGCTCCCTCCCCCCACACACACAGACTCTGCTTTCCCCCACGCACACACACATACACAGGAGAAAAATTATAGATTAAAGCCCCCAAAGGGGTCTTACTGTGGCTGTCTTCTGTTCCTTCAGGAGGGGCTGGGGAGGACTTGTAATCCAAGATGATTCCAATTAGGCACGGGACGTTTTGCTCTGGAGAAGATGCACACAGGATCGGCTCGCTGATCCATTCATCCCAATAGGGAAAAGGGGAAAGGGGAAAGCCCATATCGCGGGACCCCCTGACCCAATGTTCACAAAAATTGGGTGGTCTCTTAAGAACACTGGTCTGAAACTCCGCTCAAAGTTTGGGATCTGCACCCCAAAAAATGCGCCCCCTGCAGCCACGGAAAGAGAAAAGGGGTGTGGCGATATTTCTGCCCCCACTGAACCCATCTTTACAAAACTTGGGTGGTATCTTAAGAATAACTGTCTGAAGCTATGCTTAAAGTTTGGGGACTATATCCCCAAAAAAGCGCCCCCTGCAGCCACATAAATGGAAAAAGGGGGGAGGGAAAAGGGGGAGAGCCCATATCTCGAGACCCCCTGACCCAATTTTACAAAACTTGGGGGGTATCTTAAGAAGCTTCATCTGAAGCTCCACTAAAAGTTTGGGGTCTGTACCCCCAAAAATGCGCCCCCTGCAGCCATGCAAAGAAAAAGGGGGGAGCCCATATCTCGGGACCCCCTGACCCAATGTTTACAAAACTTGGGGGGTATCTTAAGAAGCTTCATCTGAAGATCCACTGAAAGCTTTGTGTCTGTACCCCCAAAAATACGCCCCCTGCAGCCACAGAAAGGAGCAAATGTGCACAAGCACCCCCCCACACACACACGAGGATTTCGCTCTCTCTCTCTCTCTCCCTGGCCGGGCCGCACATCAGCTGATTCCTCCAGTACTCAATCCTGACTGATTGGCCAGAAGAAGACCCAGCTTGCCCACCGATTGGCCGGGGGAGGAGAATGCTGCTTACTGACGGTTATGCTGCTTACTGACGGCCGAATTGGCCGAATTTATTCACGAACTCCCGAACTCGCTGAATTCGGGCCCCCCCCGGTTGCCCGCCAGTTTTGAGTTCGGTTCCTCCCGAACTAAAAACCACCGAATCAGGGGAAATTGAGCTGATTTTCAGTTCGGGCCGAACCGAATTGACAGCCCTAATCAGAGGGGATAAGAAACATGCAGAATCGCAAGCACTCAAACGAACTTGTGTTCAGTGTCACTTATAGTTTGGCTCTGATATTCTAACCACTATACCACACTGACCCTCATAGTGTATTAAGGCCTGGAGGCCTGCCGGGATACTACAATCTGCAAAATAGGGATAAGGCCCTTTCTACAGCTCATGAAGACGTTAATCTATGACATCTGTTTACGGCCTTTCCAGAGGTCCCGAATGCTGGTGCATGAGTTGGTAGGGCACCATCCTGAAAAATGCTCTGTCTGCAAGCGGAAAAGCTCAGAATCTACCAAGCAGGCACGGTGATATCCAATGACTCAAAACACTGTCACCCGCACAGCAGATCCCGAGGTTATCCCCCTTGCTGTCTCCACAGAGTTATCAGACAGGAACATTGAGGTGAGACGGGTATCTGAGAAAGTGCCCTCTCTCCCTCAACAAATACACCGATGTATGCAGGAAGAGAGGGGTATTCATACCAGTTGTAACAAGATATTTCATCATCAGTGACTAGTTTTTTGGGGTCCATTATGTTGTACGTTCTATTGTTATCTGTTTTCCTTTTCTCAATTTGCAGGTAGATGTTGTGGGGGGAAAATAAGGATAATAAGATAATCCAGTAGAATACAATACCAATTCACAATTCTTACAACAGGAGAGTAACCCACTGATATATCTAACAATCACTCCATTCTCCATTGGAAGAAAACTGGATTCTGGTTGACGCTTACCCTCTTTTCAGAGCTTTGTCATTTATTTGACAGCCCCGCTGAGGTCACGGGGACCGCTCAGCATAACAGTTTGAAAATTATATCCACAGGGGCCAATCCCAATTGCCTTACTCCCACTGAGTAATTATTTCTATTGATTTTTAGTGGGGTTATTGAACAAGTAAAGTAGAATTCCAGATGAGCAAAGCCATCAGCATCCAACCAATCTTGAGCTGTATAGCTGGGGAAAGCATTAAATGGATCTTCTCCAACAAACCACTTCAGCATATGAGCCGTCTCCACTCAGATCAATGCAACCGGTCACACAGTGACGTAAGACACACATATTTCCTCGCAGCTCTTTGGCACTTTAATTGTTGGGGCCATCTTTTCCAAGCTGTGAGAGCACCATTTTCATTTGGAACACAACAAGAACTTCAAAATACAAAGTACACTCATCAAATTATTTTAACTGCAGCGTTGCCAGGTATGTCAGATAATATGAACATTGTTACCAGTGGCCGACTGGCTGTAAAAATATTGGTTGCCAGGAGACAAAGGGGGCCCACCCACAACTATAAAGCTATCATTTAATTTTTATTAATTTTTATTTTTAACATATTGTCTAATGTGTAAGGGGCCCCACTTCATTAGGGGCCCACAGGGCCCACGTGCCATTGGGCAAGCTGACACAATGGCCAGTCCGCCACTGACTGTTACCATTTTATGGACTTTTCCACCAAACTGCCAAGGTGACTCAACTAACCACAGATTTTGTATTTCAGGCCATACCACAGGCTAGGTGAGGGCCCAAATCTCAGCTAATACATCACAGAGATGGGCATATTTTTCAGTCAGCATGTTGTAGGGGTGAAAGTGTCAAACCAGGATCGGGGAGACTCAGGTTGAAATCCCTTCTGTGCCATGAAGCTCACAGGGCCAGTCACTCTCTTTCAGCTTACTCTACTTCAAATGAGGGACAGGAGCCCAATATAAACTTCCCTGTACTAAATAAACAAATCTGGAACTCCACGTGTTTTAGACCACTCCAAGCTGGGAATAGGGTTGCCAACTTCCAGGTGCTAGCTGGAGATCTCCTGCTATTACAACTGATCTCCAGACGATAGAGATCAGACCACCTGGAGAAAATGGCTGCCTTGGCAATTGGACTCTATGGCATTGAAGTCCCTCCCCTCCCCATACCCTGCCCTCATCAGGCTCTGCCCCAAAAACCTCTCGCCGGTGGCAAAGAGGGAACTGGCAACCGTATCTATTCTCCTCTGCTCCTCTTAATGTCCCTTGGCCTTCAAGATGCTTAAAAATGCTTCAGGAACATAGGCCCAGCAGCCAGTGCTATCCCCAGCAGACCAATGGTCCCCAATGAGTAAGCAGTTTAACTGCTGGATGAAAACCACTATAATTTGCTATAGACTGCTCAATAGTGCAGTAGGCAGGGAGAGAAATTTCTGCGTCCAGTGCCCTAGGGTTGCCAGGTCCCTCCTGGCAGACGGTGGGAGATGTAGGGAGGTGGGTATGGGGGGCGGGGTGATCTGCGCAATCGCTCTGACATCACTTTGGCACAATGTGTAGGGTTGCCGGATCCCCACATACCACCAGCGGGTGCTTCCTTGTGGTGGTGGTGGGGAGCGATTTGCACGTGCACAGAGCGCACATACAATAATGTCCCTTCTGGGTTTGCCCTGTAAGTGGTGGGGATGCTCTAGCATTAGGGTTGCCAGGTCCCTCTTTGCCACCAGTGGGAGATTTTTGGGGTGGAGCCTGAGGAAGGCAGGGTTTGGAGAGGAGAGGGACTTCAATGCCATAGAGTTCAATTGCCAAAGTGGCCATTTTTCTCCAGGTGATCTGATCTCTATCGGCTGGAGATCAGTTGTATTAGCAGATCTACTACTACTACCTGGCAGTTGGCAACCCTATCTAGCATGCCCCTCAAAACAAACTCTATGGAAACCATAGAGTTTTTGGAGGAATGTACTAGAGCGTCCTCATCCCTTCTGGGGTAACTCTAGCAGATTCCTCTAAAAACTCTATGGTTTCCATAGAATTTTTGTAGGGGTGTGCTAGAGCGTCCCTGTCATTTCTGGAATAAACCCAGAAAGGACATTATTTTGCCATGAGCTGCTGTGCGTGCAAATGGATCGCACCCCCTTCAGCTGGCCTGCTTCCACCCGCCCGCCAGCTGAGGGGCAGCGGGCAGGCCAGATAATTGGCAGGCAATTGTCGCCATTAACTGGCAAATGGGAACCTTAGCAATGTGGAAGCACCGGCATCACAACGGAACCATTTCCTTTTTATTGCTACTGCTGCTGGTATTGAAAGCAAGGGAAAAAAAGGGTGGGGGAGATATTTTTTCTCCCAAAGAAAACACAGTGCCTGTTATTTCAGTTTGCTCTCTCTCTCTCTCTCTCTTTTCCCCCAGTGCATCCACACAAATTTCATTTCAGTTGCCAAACTGGAAAATAAAAAAAGCAGTAAATTTCCAGTTGTATCTGAAAGTCATCTTCCACTTCGCACCACTTTTAGGAACGGAGATTTTTCGCAGTGGAGATTTACACATGCTGAGAAGTGTGTGGAGATGGCAAGAGAGGAATTACGCCAGGATCAGTTCAGTTTTATTGCTAGGCACTGAGAGCAGATTGCATGTGCCTTTCTTTTGCTCTCCCTCCACCTGTCTGCGCGTACGAGCCATCACTTCCCATTCACAGGCAACAGAGGAGAAATGCCCTTAGGTTTGATAGATGGCCAGCAGAGTTTTCTAAATATAATTTTTTTAAGAATACAGTAAGCCAAAGCTTTTCTTTTCTTTTCAAAAAGAACCAGAGAGTGATATTAGGCCATACTCCAGAAATGAACCTGCCTTGAGCTAACAAGGATCAGTTATTACTTGTGCTCTCTAAGAAATCTTCGTAATTGCATGAATTGCAGACCTGTGGCTTCAATCTTCTTGAGCTATCAGGATTGGTCCAGGGTTCTTCCAGGTAATTTGAAAGTAGGCTGATTTACTGCTGTATTTGGATTTCTCCAGCTGCACAGCTCAAGAGCAGCGTTTCGCTCAATATTTCAGGAAAAGGACCAAAAGTTATCTTTGCTTGCAAGCCATCAGCAAGCCAGATCTTCTAAACCCCAGGTCTTCCAAACCCCAACAGGGTGCCCATGTAGGGTTGCCAACCTCCAAGGGGTGGCTGGAGATCTCCCGCTATTACAACTGATCTCCAGTCGATAGAGATCAGTTCATCTGGAGAAAATGGCTGCTTTGGCAATTGAACTCTATGGTATTGAAGTCCCTTCCCTCTCCAAACGCTGCCCTCCTAAGGCTCCACTCCCAAAATCTCCAGGTATTTCCCATCCTGGAGCTGGCAACCCTATGCCCATGGGTGTCATGGCACCCGCAAACACCTTTTCTGGCACCCACCAAGTGTTTTTAGGAAACAGGTGGGCCAGGTAGGGCTTTTGCTCAGTGAGGCTCCTGATTGAGTATTGGAGATTTGATCGGTTGTGCGGATTTTTAAAAAAATGTTGCTTTGGCAGCAGCTGCCACCACCGCACACGGATCTACACTGTGTTACTGAAGTTAAGCTGTGGCTGGTTCCGACTCCTGCAGAAGCCATTTTGTGGCTGCCATTTTTTGCTGCACCCTCATTCCAAATGTGTCCATAGGCTAAAAGTGGTTGAGGACCCCTCTCCTAGACCATAAACCCATGCATTATATCATATATATAAACTTCAGCATTATATCACCTCCAGTATCCACTGCCAGAAGAATGAAGAGATGAAACAGTTAAAAACAGTTTTAAAAAATGGGGGCGGGGGAGACCCTAAAAGACATGGGCAAGTTACAGTCAATTCACATGTTATATTTTCTAGCTTCAATAACGTTATTTCCTGCAAGCAATTCCCAAATTAGCGCATACTTAAATTGTGGAACTCCCTGCCCCGGGATGTGGTGATGGCTGCCAACTTGGAAGGCTTTAGAGGGGAATGGACATATTCATGGAGGAAAGGGGTATTCATGGCTATTAGTTAAAATGGATACTAGTCATGCTGCAGACCTATTCTCTCTAGTATCAGAGGAGCATGCCTATTATATTGGATGCTGTGGAACACAGGAGGGCAGGACAATGCTGCTGCAGTTGCCTTGTTTGTGGGCTTCTTGTAGGCACCTGGTTGGCCACTGCGTGAACAGACTGCTGGACTTGATGGGCCTTGGTATGATCCAGTAGGGCCTTTCTTATGTTCTTAGGACAGCTGTGGAGGATAGAATCTATGCATTAATCAGATACCTTACATTCCTTGTAATGGTGTGACCCAGAGTATGTCCAAGAATGTACACTTTGCTTGGCACATCACCAAGAATGGCACAGATTACACTGCCCTGGGGTTCTTCCCACTTGATGTGGCCCAATGATTTCAATGAACACCTCAAAAACGTAAGGTGCGAATGCCTCAGACATATGCATGTATCCTCCAGGGACCCTCATCAGGAATCTCAGATTGGCTGCAGTCCCCTCTTGAGCCCACAGTACATGCGAAATCTGAGTTTGTCTCCATATAATAAGGGAAATGGCTTCCTATGAGGTTTTCGCTGGCTAATCCTAGTCGTGTTTGCTCTGAAGCAAATCTCATTCCATTTATTATGTTTTATGCATGCGACTGCAGCCATGTTGTTAGCTGTTTGACACACACAAAGAAGGATTATAACAGGCATGTGGAGCCATCAGCTACCCTTTGCACCTGGATGGACAAGCAGCATATACAGGGCTTCTTGAAGGTAAAATATCACGTAAAGAGTGCTCATCTATTCACCGGCACTCTACATGGGGCAACCAATCACCCAAGGTGGATTTCCAAGGATTTTTGTCCCTGTTGGCGCTATGGTTGTTGGAAGCGATAATATCCATCCTAATAATACCCCACCAGAGTTAACAACTTCCTGTACCATGGCTGCAGCTACTACAGATCAGACTACACATAGAAAGAAGAAGAAGAAGAAGAAGAAGAGGAGGAGGAGGAGGTGTTGGTTTTTATATGCCGATTTTCTCTACCTTTTAAGGAGAATCAAACTGCTTACAATCTCCTTCCCGCTCCCCACAACAGGCACCTTGTGAGGTGGCTCTTGAAAGAGAGAAAATGGTGGCTTCAGAGGGTGGACTCTATGGCGTTGTCCCTGCTGAACTTTCCTCCTCTCCCCTCCCCAAACTCTGCCCTCCCCAGGCTCACCTCCAAATCTCCAGGAATTTCCTAACCCGGAATTAGGAACCCTACCACTTTGCCATATTGTCTAATAACAATATTGATCTCCAGGGGAGGTTTGTTTTAGTTTACATAAAAGGCTTTATATATGCCCTTCATTATAATTTATGATGATTATACATCTCGGTACATTGAGAGGGGTTTTTTATGTGCTTTGGTTGAAAACAGCCAATACATAAAAGGCTCCACTGCCCCCATATGAGTGCTGATTCAGAGCTTCACAAATGTCTGCATAATGTCCACGGAGGATAAATCATTTTGCCAACATACTGTTAATGTAAGGGCCACAACGCCGATATACACAGCTCTAGCATTCTAAAGTGCCGCAAACAAAGGCTCAGAGACCGAACAAACTAATAAGATGACCAAATAAAAGCGACGCACTGCGCCGCCTAACTTTAACAAACAGTGCCCCCAAAGACATGGCGCGGGGAGGGGCATGGAACATATGATTAAACTAATAGGATTATGCAAAAGAAGCTTCTAATGAAATGCCTGTAATTAATCTTTCTTAGTCTTGAAGCTGGCTTCTAATCATTCTTCCTGGGCTTAATTTGATTCAAGCAAAAACTAATTCTATTCAGAGGAAATGCCTTACAACACCCTCCAATTTGCGGAGACACGACAGCTCCTAATCTAGTTATACTCCGGCAGATGCTACACAATTCTTTACCCAGCCCGAGTTTCATTTGGCCGACAGTGGCCGACGTTCATCTGGGCCCTTTCATCCAAGCTTTTCCTTTGATGCCAAATCAAAAGGACAAAGAGAAACACTTCACTTTCGTGTTACAATAGGGTTGCCAACCTCCAGGTGGCTGCTGGAGATCTCCCTCTATTACAACTGATCTCCAGGCGACAGAGATCAGTTCCCCTGGAAGAAATGGCCGCTTTGGAAGGTGGACTCTATGGCATTATACCCCACTGAAGTCCCTTCCCTTCTCACCCCAAACCCCACCCTCCCCAGCTCCAGCTCCCCAAATCTCAAGTTATTTTCCAACCCGAAGCTGACATTACAACCTTAGGAACTGGTTATGTTGCATTCTTAAGAAAATAAAGAATGATTTTCAGACCCAATCTTATGCATGTTTATTCAGAATTAAGTGGTGTAGTAGTTAAGCGTTTTGGTTAGGAGCGGTGGACTCTAATCTGGTGAACCGGGTTGGTTTCCTCACTCCTGCACATGAAGCCAGCTGGGTGACCCTGGGCTAGTCACAGCTCTCTTAGAGCTCTCTCAGCCCCACCTACCTCATAGGGTGTCTGTTGTGGGGAGGGAAAGTGATTGTAAGCCAGTTTGATTCTTCCTTAAGTGGTAGAGAAAGTCGGCATATAAGTCCGCGTCACTTTCGGGTAAAACCCATCATGCACTGCGGTAGTTAGGGTTGCCAACCTTCAGGTAGTAGCTGGAGATCTCCTGCTATTACAACTGATCTCCAGTTGATAGAGATCAGTTCACCTGGAGAAAATGGCCGCTTTGTCAACTGGATTCTATGGAATTGAAGTCCCTCCCCTACCCAAACCATGCCCTCCCCAGGCTCCGCCCACAAAACCTCCCACCGGTGGCAAAGAGGGACTTGGCAACTGTAGCAGTAGTTTTATTGGCCTACATGATTTTGCCGGAACACCGGCTAGGTTGTTTGCAGCTTTTTCCCTTAGTCTGTATATGATTTCCTTTTCTCCTCCCAAAAATACAAACAAAATCAGTCTGTTCGCAGGGGAAGATTTTGGCTGGGATAGCTGCCTTCACGGGAAAAACAAGCCCTTCCTTCGTTAACTGATTCACATTTTCTCCCAGGCTTTAGCCTTGCACGTTTCATTCCCTCCCTCCCACCCCTGTTGGGAGTCTGAAGTCTATTGATCATTTATCTTAAAGGTAGATCAGGCTTCACGATGCAGGCTGCTTTCATCTCAGCCACTCCCAGGGAGCCCGCAAAATCGAACCGCTCTTTTCGTCTAATGCTGTAATCGCTGAGGCGTTCGCCTTTGCAGTCAGGTTGAATGGCAACGCTGGATAATCCGGAGAAGGATCTCTCTACCCATGTTTCCAAATGCACATTTCATTGTTAATTGCAATAGCCTGGAGTTGTATTCAACGATTGTCTCTGTGGTAGAGGAGCTATCCAATTTCCAGTCCCTGCTGGTGTCCCTCAGAAATCCCCACTTTGATTTCACTTCTTCCTTGTGCTGCTGAAATCTCAGCGTTTTTATCCCCCTCCCCATTTTTCAGGGCTGTTTGAGCATCTAAATGGCATCTGTTGGGTGTATAATTGTGTATGAATTACAGTAAAAGAGACAAATAATCAATGCCAGTAGCAAAAATCAAAATTAATCACAATAAAGTGCAGAATAGGGAGCTGGGCCATATTCATCCATCTCCACCATACAGTTTGCCATTTGGATTGAATAAATTTATATATTTCAAGCACTGTTCACTTCAGGATTAAAAATAATCTGTCTAATATTTGAGTACTGCTTGGAATTCATCATCATCCCTTGTGTTTGGAAGTGTCTCCAATATATCATGACAAATTGCCCCCAAATGGCAATTTTCAAGGTAGAGTCACCAAATTCGCAGCAGAGCTGCAAGGGACTCTTTTTGCATGAACCCCAAAGTTTGGTAACATTTAGGGCAGGGGGTCAGATTTTATTGGGTCCTGAAGGGGTAGCCTCCTTTTCCCATAGAAAAACATGCTTTGAGGAGGGGGTGATCCCTTCCAGACCCCATATAATCAGACCCAATCTTCACCAGACTTTGGGGTTCATGCAAGGAGAGTCCCTTGAAGCTACCTTGAAAATTTTGGGACTCTACCTCCAAAAATGCTTCCCCCAGAGCTCATTAAAAAATGCCCATATTGAAAAGCCTGGGGAAAGCCGAAGCCGAAAAAAGCCGAATACCTATTCTGCTGATTCAGTGATCAGGTATTCGGCTTCAGCTTTCTTCCCAGGTTTTAGTATCCAGTAAAACTGGAACCCGAATATTGCTGAAACGGCTAATTTTGGGTTTAGGTTTATCGATATGCACAACCCTACATTCTGACAAATTAAGTCTTCCTTAAATCCCATTGAAATCAGTTGGGTCTAAAGTTAATTGTCACTTAAATCAATAGGATTTAAACTAATGAAACTGTACATTTTCTGGATTAGGGTGATTGTGTGTGGGCAAGGCTAGGGCTTGTTTGGGTTTTGTTTTGTTTTTAATTGGAGGGAGAGGTCCAGGTCTAGTCATATATTTTTGTATTATCTGTTGCTTAGTGATGAAACTGTAGATAATTTTAGATTCTTGTTGGCAAGAAGAAATATCGTAGAACAGACATATGCTTATCAAAAAAAGAACTCTTTACAATATTGATTTTTCATATGATAAACTGTGCAAAATGGAATTTACATTTCTTGGAAACATTTGTAAGACGCGCAAACATCTCGAAATATTTTGACCCATTTGATTTGTTTGGCTGAGAGAACCCTATATTTTAAATCAGCAACATGTTCTAGGTTTATGTCGGTGACAAAACTTGGTGAAAATTCAGCGAGAAAGTATGCAGAGAAAATATCAATGCATCTGTATTTGGAACATTTTTTACAGACTTTTCCATGTTTGATTCTTCTATTTACAGGAAGTCCCATAAAGCCTTTGACAAAAAAAAAAACTTGCTCATTTATGGCCTCCTTAACTTTCAAAATGAGATGCATTCTAAAAAGTCACACCTATTTTTTTTAAAGGTGGTTAGGTTCAGCAAGATATTTGACCCTTAAGCTACAACTCACTTTAAGTGTCCCTCAAACTATTCATTATGACTTTTTATGTGTTCAGTTGGGGTTTGCTGACCTGATTTTGAAGGAATCAATCACCCACCGTGCTGCTGCTGGAAACACATTACCGGTGGGGAGGCGCAGATCTGTTCCCCCCCCCCGTTAAACAGATCTGTTTAAAGGGGCCCCCACGCAGAGAGCGCAGAGGGGTTTAAAGACCCCCCCGCCCCCCTTCCCGGGACTCCCTAACAGCTGTTAGGTGCAGATCTGTTTAAAGGGCCCCCCCGCGCCTTCAGGGGGCTTCCCTGAAGGCACGCGGGGGGCCTTTAAATAGATCTGTGCCTCCCAGCTGGGAGACACAAATCTGTTTCACCCCCCATAGCCTTCAGGGGGCTTCCCTGAAGGCGTGCGGGGGAACATTTAAACAGATCTGCGCCTCCCAGCTGGGAGGCGCAGATGTTTAAAGGCCCCCCCGCGCACCTTCAGGGAAGCCCCCTGAAGGCCCGCAGGGGGGGCGAATTTTCCCCCGAACTCCGGATCTCGCCCGAATTTCGGGTATCCGAAGCGGGGCAGTTCGGACTTCGGCACGGCCCGAATTTAAAAGGGCCGAATTTTGCCGAAGCCAAATTATACCGAATTTTTTTTCAACAGCCCTACTTTCAATGGCCAGCGTGGTGTAGTGGTTAAGAGTGGTTGACTCTAATCTGGAGAACCAGGTTTGATTTCCCAGTCCTCCGCATGAGCAGTGGACTCTAATCTGGTAAACCGGGTTGGCTTCCCCACTCCTACACATGAAGCCTGCTGGGTGTCCTTGTGCTAGTCACAGTTCTCTGAATTCTCTCAGCCTCACCTACCACACAAGGTGTCTGTTGTGCAGGAGAGGAAGGCAAAGAGATTGTAAACCGGTTTGATTCTCCTTAAAAAAGGTAGATAAAATTGGCATATAAAAACCAACTCTTCTTCTTCTTCTCCACCACCACCACCACCACCACCACCACCACCACCACCACCACCACATAGGGCTGATCAGAGACATTCTCGTAATTTGCCTTTACCCAATTTCTCCCTCAAATCCAACAATCCCTTTCTTTTCCTCTTTTTTAGGAATTTTGGTCATTGCTAATAAATTCTGTTGGCATCAGAGGAATTTGAAGAGAGGAGGGGCAGGAAGGGAGGTTTTTCAAAATGTCATACTCAGAGGCATGTGATGCCTTCTCAAACCTTCCTTTCTGTCCTCCTATTAGAGCCTGTGGTGTGTAACATAAAACTGCTGTGACTGAAGTTCTAAAAGGGTGCATTGATTTCTCTACAAAGATAAACCTCTCTTTTAAAAGACAAAAAAGAGAGAGAATGAGAGGGATATATCTAAGAACAAGTAAATTTTAGAATAAGAAATTCCCCTCCCCATAACACTTCCTACAGATCTCTTTAAATTCCTAGACGTTACCCTAAAGGTGAAACATCTAGCCATGCCTTATACTTCAACGGCAACTTTAGATGGGATGTTTAAGTAAAAATAGACGTCAGGAGGCTTGATAGCTCATGTCTATACATCTACTTTAGGTGCTTTGTTGCACACTGGTTTTCCTGATGTATTTAAAGTCACATTCCTATACCCAAGTCACCATGCAAAGTTGACATTGTAGCACTTGCCAGAGGAGCATGCCTGATCTTTCTACTTTAGAGTAATGGTCTATGGCGCAATACAGGCCTTCTTTGACTGGCATAGACATATGGTCTTTGATTTTTTTGCAATGGATGTTTTTGGGGAGACTGCCGCACAGTGTCAATACATCACTGCCGCACAAGGAACCATGCTGTCTGTCTGGCTTCAGGTAACTGGAGTTGAAATATCAATAATGCAGTAATCTTGTTTTGCAAAGTTTTTGTGTTCTGAGGATTTTTTTCCCTGTCAAGTTGCAGCAGACTGATGGTGACCCCTGGTGGGTAGGGCTGCCAGGTCCTTCTTCACCACCGGCGGGAGGTTTTTGGGGCAGAGCCTGAGAAGGGCAGGGTTTAGGGAGGGGAGGGACTTCAATGCCACTGAGTCCAGTTGCCTAAGCGGCCATTTTCTCCAGGTGAACTGATTTCTATCAGCTGGAGACCAGTTGTAATAGCAGGAGATCTCCAGCTAATACCTGGAGTGTGGCAACCCTACTGGTGGAGTTTATAAGGCAAGACACATTCAGAGGTGATTTGCCATTGCCTGGTTCCACATCATGCCCCTGGTATTCCTTGGAGGTCTCCCATCCAAATACTTGCCAGCGTTGAGGTTGTGAGTGTGTGACTGGCCCAAGGTCACCCAGAAAGTTTCCATGGAAGAGTTCCCCAGAACCTAATCTGACACCTTAACCACTACACCCCACTGGCTCTTGAGGAAACTAATAGGGATGTGCATTCAGAACATGGTGCTCAGCCAAATCCAACCCAAACCAGCAACTGATTGAGTATCCAAGGTTTGTATGTAGTGGGGGCAATGAAAAAAGTCGAGGAAGAAGAAGAGTTGATTTTTATATGCCGACTTTCTCTACCACTTAAGGGAGACTCAAACTGGCTTACAATTGCCTTGCCTTCCTCTCCCCACAACAGACACCCTGTGAGGTGGGTGAGGCTGAGAGAGCTCCAACAGAGTTGTAACTTGCCCAAGGTCACCCAGCTGGCTTCGTGTGTAGGAGTGGAGAAACAAATCCAGCTCACCAGATTCGCCTCTGCCACTCATGTGGAGGAGAGGGGAATCAAACCTGGTTCTCCAGATCAGACTCCACTGCTCCAAATCACCACTCTTAACCACTACACCACGCTGGCAGTGGGGGTCTTTCATCTCTTGCTGTCTTCCCTTGTCTGTCATGAATTATCGCACTTGTCATTCTGGAGTGTAGCAGTCTGGATATCCCAGACTAACCAAAGCTTGTCTGAGCTTGGAAGCTAAGCAGAGAAGAACATTAGGAAGACCTTTCTGACAGTTCGAGCGGTTCCTCAGTGGAACAGGATTCCTCGGGAGGTGGTGGACTCTCCTTCTTTGGAGGGTTTTAAGCAGAGGCTAGATGGCCATCTGTCAGCAATGCTGATTCTGTGAATTTAGGCAGATCATGAGAGGGAGGGCAGGAAGGGTTGTGTCAGTGTTTGGCTCCTATGGCCCTTTCTTACATGCCATGGGTAATGCTGATCGCCACTTTGGGGTCAGGAAGCAATTTTCCTCCGGGCCAGATTGGCCAGGAATCCTGGAGGGTTTTTCATCATCTTCTGGGCATGGAATAGAGGTCACTGGGAATGTAGGGAGGAGGTAGTTGTGAATTTCATGCAATGAACAGGGGGTTGGACTAGATGACCCTGGTGGTCCCTTCCAACTCTATGATTCTAGGGTTGTCCATGGTTGGTACTCAGGTGGGAGACCAACAAGGAAGACCAGGGCTGATATGCTAAGGAAGACAATGGCAAACCACATCTGCTTATCTCTTGCCTTGAAATCCCCATAAGGGGTCGTTATAAGGTTGCTGCTTGATGGAACTTTATTATCATTTAGTTCTGTATTTGCCTCTTCTAACCCTTACTTCCAAGTTCCAATACCTCACAATCATTCTCCAGTTTTCTGGAATGAAAGACCAGCTCTCCCTGGTCGTTTATGCGTGGGTATCTTCACTCACGTTTTCCCCTGGTCTGTCTCAGTTGTTCCTTAGAGTTATGCATGAGTTTTTTGTCCCTTAGAGATGACCTTGCTGCCTGCCCTCACAAATTCCAGGTCTTCCCATTCCACTGTTAACCCAATTCTTCCATCTCCTTTCATCTCAGCCCAGATTAAATCCCCATGCATAAGGCAAAATTCGGGACACACAAGCTAGGTTTCTCTCACTGCCAGTTACAAAGCAGCATGTAAAGAGGTGTGGATTCAAATGCTTCCTGCTTCCTGTTTCCTCGGAGCTCTTTCCAAGCAGAAGAAAGCCTTTTTTTTAAATGAGGCTTGGATTTCTCTCCCCCCCCTTCTTTCAGTTTGCTCTGTTTTTCTGTTTTTTGTTCTTAAAATACTTTTTATGCGGCAATTGTGTTTTTGGGGGGATTTTCTCTCACAGTAAACACTACAATGTAAGTTGATTACAAAGCAGCATTTAAAGGGGTGGGAACTTGGTTTGAGCTTGGAGACTGCTGGTGCATAGATTCCCAACAGGGAAGTGTGGGTCTAGTGAGCAACGAACCTCAGCTAAAACTCCCATGCATAAAGGACCCCTGACTCCTGCAGGGGCAATGGTCTTCTGTCTCTTTACTGCTGTAAAAAGAGCGGGCAGAAGTTTGTTTCCGAACCTTTAATAAGACAGCTTGTAATGTGTTGCAAACTTCAGTGACTCTGGGGATTAGGCGTATTTATTTAGAAATGCAGTAAAATCTTCTGTGTGCTGCGAGTAACCATGGTTTGGGATTTAAAATGTCTAAAAAAAAACACCCTTCTCTCAGCTCCGATATTGTAGAGATTTAACATCTGCTTAGTGACATCTCATTTAGAAAAAAGGATTCATTAGTATCAAAATGCAACTGTTTATTTTGCGAGCTTTGTGAGCGTTAAGGTTGAGTTGGGGATTCCACTGCTAAACCAGATTTGTGTGGGTGGGTGCGCACATGTGCAGGGTTTAAACATCTCTGCAGCTTCTGCCCTCAAAAGACTGAAATTCGGTATTACGAACGATCGCCGGGGATGCATGCCTTTAAACAAGAAGAAATCCATTAATCTGTCTGAAGTCTTCCAGTTTTGGAAAACAATTTAAGGCCTTTGTGGAGTGGGGGGGGGGGGACAAATTATTTTAAATAAGGCTAATTAACTGTAAATAAGGGGGGATGTCTTGAAAGATGGCTGCTGGTACCCTTGGGTGTCTCTGGAAAGGCAACTGCAATGAAGCCGCTGTTTTCATCCACAAGTGAATATTCACAACTGACACGTGCAGTTGTTAATTTTCATAATGTTTTTCGTTATGCAGCAAATATAGCATTGCAAATCTCATTACAAGGTAAAATAGATTCTGACAAATTCTGTTTTGACACTAACTGCCATTCAAACCAATGAAGAAAAAGAAGTACTTCCCATTTACATTAACAAGAGTTCCCTTTGGGAGGAAAATTCATCAAAATCGTACAGCTACACTGAAACCTTGATTGGAATGAGAAGCAAATGCACAACATATATTTTTTTAAAACAAACCTTGTAAATGCTGTATTTGGAAGGTTTGAAGACTGTATTCTACATGAAGAGCCAAAGTAAATATGGTGGAGGCAGCTGCTGCGCATAAACTGATTTCCACATCAAAACACATGGGCAGGTTGTAATGTTTCTGGGTTCCCAAATAGAGACCAGGAGGAGGAGGAGGAGTTCAAATAGTTTTAATCTAAAGAGCAACTCCAACAGGTTCATGCAAGCACTCTCAGCTAACTGAACTGCCTACCTGAACATGTGACCTTAGAGAAGGTCTTCAAATTAACACAAGATTAGTTCTCCCACCCTCAGCAGACATCTGGCAACCCTGGAGGCTGGAGATCAGTTGTAACAGCAGGAGATCTCCAGCTAGTACCTGAAGGTTGGCAACCCTAATTGATCCCCTGTATAAATTTATTTCTGATCTTGCTCTAACAGGATTCTCGGGTATCTTTCTAGGCTTCTGAAAGCACCCCAGCACTTTGTCAATAATCCCTTGACTTTTTGGGTGTTCCTTACACTTGCTGTATAATCTAAGTCACCTTGGAGCGACAGGTGATTACTTCCTTACCTCAAGACGGATTTCAGCTTGAATTAAAAAGTTGGCCATATTCATATTGATATGTGTCTGGGGTACACGCATCTTCGGACTACACACAGTAACAACCTCACTGTCTGGCTTTATATATGAACAGGGGAGACACAACTAGGGTTGCCAACCTCCAGGTACTAGCTGGAGATCTCCTGCTTTTACAACTGATCTCCAGCCAATAGAGATCAGTTCCCCTGGAGAAAATGGCCTCTTTGGCAATTGGACTCTATGGCATTGAAGCCCCTCCCCAAGCCCCACCCTCCTCTGGCTCTGCCCTAAAACCTCCCACTGATAGCGAAGAGGGGCCTGGAAAACCTAGACACAACTGACTCGATAACGGGCAAAACTAGGCACAACATGTACATCCATTTTATCTCATATCTTGATATTTGTATGTTGCAAATTTCTCCACTAACATCCCCATTCCACTTCATTGGCAGCCAGTGGTTAGGACAGGGAAATTCTAAGTATAAACCTAAAGATGAGGTAAAGTGTTCTACAGGAAGTTAGAGGCCAGGAAAAGCTTAACTTGAGTTAAGCCCCAATGCTGAGGTTTTGTTGTGTTGCTTATAACATTCTGTTCCACTGTGCATGGAAATGATTTTTGAAGTGTTTTCACTTTTTTCTAATGGTTCACTCCCTATGGTTCAAGAGCCAAACCAAGTTTTAGCCATTAAGTATTTGAAAAATATAGTTACCTAGGGTTGCCAACCTCCAGGTATTTAGCTGGAGATCTTCCACTATTACAACTGATCTCCATGCGACAGAGATCAGTTCACCTTTGATTGTACACCAGTTTGATTCTCCCTTAAGTGGCAGAGAAAGTTGGCATATAAAAACCAACTCTTCTTCTTCTTCTTCTTCCTCTTCCTCCTCCTCTCCTTCTTCTTCCTCTCCTATGTTGGCTAGTTAATGGGTTTAAGTAATTGGCCAAGAGAAGACCTAACAATAGGGCTGACCAATCCCCTGGCATGTTTACTTTGCAATTGGCAGAGAATCTCATGTAGGCGGCATCCTTCCTTTGAGCCAGTCCTCAAGCTGAAACACAAAATGCTCATGTGAAATGTTTGTGCGCAAGGGAAACCTATAACCTTTGGTGGAGAGCCCAAGACAACACATGCACATGGAAGACCAAGATTATCTAAAACAACCGTTTAATAATTAATTTTATCTTCCCACTGCAGTACAATATTGCTTTTTAATAGAATGTAATTTGTGTGGTCGGATAGTAATTATTTGGCTTTATAACTCTGCTTCTCATTCATCCATTGGGAGTTAATTATAAAGCTTTATTGCCGTTTGAAACAGCCATTCATTTCAGTCCTTTTATGCAGCGTTTAGATTTACCATTTCACTAGACAGCGCACAAACTTGCACTGAGATGGCCCTGCCAGGCTTCGCTTGCTGCCAGTGTGAGTTGATTACATCCAAAACACAATGTTGCACTGATCGTGTGAGGGGTACATGAAGAATAGGGTTGCCAATTGCCCGGTGGTGGCGGGTAAACTACCGCCCATCCACCGGGCTGCCCGCCGGCCATCTGAGGGCTGGCGGGCCCTGCGGGCTTGTGCACGCGGATGTGGCGCACGCGTCACTTTTAGGCAAACCCCAAAGTGACGAGGACACTCTAGCAATCCCGGCCAAAACTCTATGGAAACCATAGCGTTTTCGGCCGGGATTGCTAGAGCGTCCCCTTCACTTCTGGGTTAAACCGGAAGTGACGTAGCGCATTGTGCGTGGGTGCACCACAAAAGGAACACACGAGCATCATGCACTAAGGCCATGGTCTCGTGAAGCTCCTGCCGGTGGAGCAGCGGGGCCTGGCAAGCCTAATGAAGAACTGTCCAGATGTCCCAAATGGTAGCATGCAGAAGTAGGTTCCTAATTGATCTCACAACACCATCATTATCTGAGAATTTCCAAACTAGAAACCCGTTTTGACTTCAGCATGCTTTGTTAACAGCCAGTGCAGTGTAGTGGTTAAGGGCAGGCTTTGGGGAGGGGAGGGCCTTCAATGCCATATTCAATTGCCAAAGTGGCCATTTTCTCCAGGTGAACTGATCTCTATTGGCTGGAGATCAGTTGTAATAGCAGGAGATCTCCAGCTACCACCTAGAAGTTGGTAATCCTACATGTGGGCCACTATAATGAGACTCAACTTGTTTCCTTGAAAGGTGAGAGAATATCACCCCTAAGTCCAGATTTCGTGTTCAAGCCTAAATGGTTTCAGACGGGAAAATGTTTAGGTGGCTGAATCAGACCGAGCTTTAAATTCTCCTGAACTTTCCCTCTACCAGTTAATTATTCCAGCTTTAATTCCACAGTAATGCATAATTCCAATTTCTTTCAATTTAATCAAAGAAGAATTATCTCTGTAAGTACTGGATGTCTATAAATAAGCATCCAATGTAAAATGATCATTAGCGCAGCCTGCAGCTTTCTAAAAAAACCGGAAACCTCGCACTCTAGCCACAGAACACCAGCCCTGATGTGAAGGTCTTGGTTCCCTTTGGAAAAATGAACAGGGTTGGATCTTGGCTAACAGCAAAGGGAAGGAAGTGCCATTGCTGTGAAGCTCTCACCGAGCACCCCTCAGTCTGTTGACCGTCTTTCTATATTACTTATACTCTAACTGCATAAAGGCCCTTCTACACAGTTTATATAAGGGAGGGAAAGGAGCATGGTATAGCGCTATCTTGTCAGATCATGGAAGCTAAGCAGGGTCAGCCCTGGTTAGCACTTGGACGGGGGACCACCAAGGAATACCAGGGTTGCTACACAGAGGCAGGCAATGGCAAACCACCTCTGTTAGTCTCTTGCCTTGAAAACCCCATAAAGGGTCGCCATAAATCAGCTACGACTTGATGGCACTTTACACACACTCACACACATACACACACACACACACACACACATACTAGGGATGCCAGGTCCGGTTTGGGAAATACCTGGAGATTTTTAACACTGGAATATATGATGGAGGCGCTGGCCTAGATTATTCCAAAACTCAAGAATAGGCCAAAGGGAACATGACACTCTTCTGTTTATTTGAGGGAAAGGGCAGATCCATATGTCCGTTTACTCATTTAAAGCTGAAACAAAAGGCCTTATGCTCTATCTGTATCAGGGGTGTCGAACTCAATTGTTACGAGGGCCTAGGATTGCCAGGTCCCTCTTTGCCACCAGTGGGAGGTTTTTGGGGCAGAGCCTGAGAAGGGTGGGGTTTGGGGAGGGGAGGGACTTCAATGCCATAGAGTCCAATTGCCAAAGTTGCCATTTTCTCCAGAGAACTGATCTCTGTCACCTGGAGATCAGTTGTAATAGCAGGAGATCTCAGGCCACCACCTGGAGGTTGGAAAAAAGAACAGCACTATGGCCTGTCATGTTTCATTTAATGTTTCATTTAAAGGACTGTATTCCTTTAATGGACTACCTTGAATACCGTGACTTGACATTTTGTAATTGGGACACTGTGATTTCCGGCTTAGCGGCTTGACCTGACACTGGTGTTATCTGATAGTTGGTTCTTAGTTCACTTCTCCTGTTTGAAGGTGGTTATTGTACATTATTATGTTAGTGTAGTATAAATAGCATTTGAGTAATTAAGTTGAGCCTGAGTGCTGTTATTTTTGGTGCAACTACTGAGTACAGCATAGGTTGTTATTGCTTGTTGTTGAACTTCCAGGTACTAGCTGGGAGATCTCCTGCTATTACAACTGATCTCCAGCCGACAGAAATCAGTTCCCCTGGAGAAAATGGCCACTTTGGCAATTGGACTCTATGGCATTGAAGTCCCTCCCATCCCCAAACCCCACCCTCCTCAGGCTCCACCCCAAAAACCTCCCACCGGTGGCGAAGAGGGACCTGTCAACCCTAGGCCCTCGTAACAATTGAGTTCAGCACCCTTGATATAGAGCATAAGGCCGTTTGTATCAGCTTTAAATGAGTAAACGGACATATGGATCTGCCCTTTCCCAGTGCCTCCATCATATATTCCACTGTTAACTATATATTTGATCGCTTTTTGTAATGACGTTCCACTGGAAAATATGGTCCGTTTGCAGCCAATACACTCCCTTTAATGTTAGTGGAAATAATACCATTGCGATCACATTTGCAGTGACAAGGAAGTCAGAAAAATCAGCCAAAGAGCTCAATACCCTCCTATTAAATTATACCTATTGATTTCCACATTTTGCTGTTATCACACATATGCAAAGTCCTGTCAAATAATGACTGAAATGTGTAGACCTACTACTTCTGCAGTACCAGGAAAAAGCACACACTCACATTTATAGCAAAGAAAGAGTCAAGGGTCTGGCAATGCAATCCTAAGCAGAACCCTACCCTTCTAAACCCACTGAGTTAAATGGCCTTAGAAGGGTGTAACTCTGCTTAGGATTGCTCTGCTAAACGCTGCAAAGGTGTGGCTGCTCTAGAGAGTTCCGCTGAATCCATCAGCTTTCCTCATCTATTGATGACACAAAAGGCAAGGAGGACCAGAAAACAGTGCAGCATACTAAAAACAATATGGTTCCACCCCAACAGATGCTTGCCCTGATCTAATGGCCTGTGAACAACTTTTACAACACACTTCTGCAGAAGTGTCTATTCACCCTAAAAACCATGATAAAGAGAAGGCATCCGGCAGTATGTTTTTTTTCTTTCATGATCCAAATATGTTATGACAATCCAGTCAAAGGCTGTAGGGGAAAATTGCAAAAAGTACAGCGTGGCATAGTGGTTAAGAGCGGTGGTTGGGAGCCGTGGGTTCTAATCTGGAGAACCGGGTTTGGTTCCCCACTCCTCCACATGAGCTGCGGAGGCTAATCTGATGAACTGGGTTGGTTTCCCGACTCCTGCACATGAAGCCAGCTGGGTGACCTTGGGCTAGTCACAGCTCTCTCCCGAACTCTCTCAGCCTCACCTACCTCACAGGCAGGGCCGGATTTAGGTTTGATGAGGCCCTAAGCTATTGAAGGTAATGGGCCCTTTATATGTCCAGCTTCCTTTGTCAACAACAAATTGTCGCTGTTTTTTGTGTTGAATATATGCTATATGGTAATTTATGGACCTACACAACACAAAACACTGTTGCTGTATGTAGATTTTATTTTGTTTTTTATCTTATATTTTGGAAATGTACATCCAGGTTTTTTTTTCCTTTAATTTTTTTGGGAGGGCCCAAGAGAGTGGGGCCCTAAGCTATAGCTTGTTTAGCTTATATGTAAATCCGGCCCTGCTCACAGGGTGTCGGTTGTTGGGAGGGGAAGCGAAGGTGATTGTAAGTTGGTTTGATTCTTCTTGAAGTGGTAGAGAAAGTCAACGTACAAAAACCAACTCTTCTTCTTCTTAAAAATGTCATAGCGTAACATTTTGTTGTGACTCTATGATGCCAACTCTGGCATGGGACATTCTTGGTGATTTGGGAGAGGTATCTAGGGAGGGGGGATTTGGGGAGGGAATTTCAGCTATGAAATCTATGGTATACAATAGAGTTTGCCCTCTGAAGCTGCTACTTCCTCCAGGGGAGGTTCATGGAGATCAGCTATAATTCCAGGAGAACGCCAGGCTCTGCTTGGAGGTTAGCAACTCTACAGTAACCATGCAACAATAATATTTCCTACTTTTGAAATTTTGGTATAAAAACAGATGTGATACCGAAAGATCTATAATAGAATCATCCAGCATTTTAAACAGGTAAATTAAAACAGCTGAAAGGAGGAAAATAACAGACTGATTCATATCCAGGCTATGGTATAAATAGGGTTGCCAACCTCCAGGTGGTGGCTGGAGATCTCCCACTATTACAACTGATCTCCAGGCGACAGAGATCAGTTCTCCTGGTGAAAATGGTCACTTTGGAAAGTGGACTGTATGGCATTGTACCTTACTGAAGTCCGTCCCCTTTCCAAACCCTGCCCTCCTCAGGCTCCACCCCCAAAATCTCCAGGTACTTCCCAACCTGAAACTGGCAGCTCTATCTCTTGGTGAAAATTCGACCATCAGAGGTAGCACAATGGAGGAAGTGGGTGGGGGGTGTGTGTGTGTCCTAGACCCAGTTGTACTCCAGAAAAGTGGAGAAATAGTTTTATTCTTCTGTGTCCAGAGTTTGTTGGATTCATGTCTGGGTGGTCCCACTGCAGATCCTCACTTCGCTCCCTCCACTGTTGCTGTCTATTCCTTTGACTGTCACACAGACACATAAAACTGCTTGATACTGAATCAGGCAAATGATCCATCGAGATCATAAGAACATAAGAAAAGCCATGCGGGCCCATCCAGTCCTGCAGTCTGTTCACACAGTGGCCAAGCAGATGCCTCTAGGAAGCCCACAAACAAGACGACTGCAGCAGCATTATCCTGCCTGTGTTCCACAGCAGCTAATATAATAGGCACGCTCATCTGATCCTGGAGAGAATAGGTATGCATCATGACTTGTATCCATTTTGACTAGTAGCCATGAATACCCCTCTCCTCTATGAACATGTCCATATTGTCTACTCAGACTGGAGACTCCAGGGTCTCAGGTAGAGGTCCTTCCCATCACCTACTACTTGTTTTTTGAACTGGAGATTAAACCTGGGACCTTCTGCTTGACATGTAGATGCTCTACAACTGAGCGGTAGCACCTCCCCAGTGGTTTCAGTAGGCTGCAACAGCAGGGAGGAGAGGGGTAACTCGTGCTCCATCATTGACTCGGCTTGTGGTGCTTCCATATCCAAATCCAGAATTGGAAATTCCTGGAAATTTGGGGGTTGTGCCTGAAAAGGGCAGAGTTTGGAGAGGTAGAGAACTCAGTGGGCATAGGAATAGGGTTGCCAGGTCCGTCTTCACCACTGGTGGGAGGTTTTTGGGGTGGAAGGAGGGCAGGGTTTGGGGAGGGACTTCAATGCCATAGAGTCCAATTGCTAAAGCGGCCATTTTCTCCAGGGGAACTGATCTCTATCGGCTGGAGATCAGTTGTAATAGCAGGAGATGTCCATCTAGTACCTGGAGGTTGGCAACCCTAGATTTGAAGCCACTGAGTTAGATTGCCAGGTCCCTTTGGCAACTGGCAGGGTGTGGGGGACTCACTAGGAGTGAGAGGGAGGTCTAGGCCACTTTGCCAGCAACGTGGTGATGTCATTTCCGGCGTGCACTACAAGCAACATCATTACATTGCTGGCATTATAGCAATGCTCTGGTATTTGAGCAAAAACTCTATGGTAAAATTGCTTCTATCTTAGAGCTTTTGCCCAGACACTAGAGCATTGCTGTGATGCCAGCAACATAATGACGCCACATCTGGTACACGCCTGAAGTGACATTGCTGTATTGCCAGCGGCAGCAGCCTTTGCCTGCTTCCTCTGCCATTAAGTCCTCCCACCAGCCAGCTAATTGGCGGCAGGGTGCTGGCAACCCTACAGTTAGAGTTGCCAACCTCCAGGTGGTGGCTGGAGATCTCCTGCTATTACAACTGATCTCCAGCCGATGGAGATCAGTTCACCTGGAGAAAATGGCTGCCCTCCTCAATCTCCACCCCAAAAACCTTCCGCCGGTGGCAAAGAGGGACCTGGCAGCCCTTACCTACACTGAGTCCCCCTCCAAAGATGCCATTTCATCTAAAAGAACTGATCTCTGTAGTCTGGAGATCAGTTTTAATCATGGAAGAAATCCAGGCCATAACTGGAGGTTCGTAAGCATAGCTTTGGATTAGGGTTGCCAGCTCCAGATTGGGAAACACCTGGAGATTTTGGGGGTGGAGTCTGAGGAGGGTGAGGTTTGGAGAGTGGAGGGACTTCAATGTCATAGAGTCCAATTGCCATTTTCTCCAGGGGAACTGATCTCTGTTGCCTGGAGATCAGCTGTAATGGTGGGAGATTTCCACCCACCAGCTGGAGGTTGGCAACCCTTCTTTGGATCCAACCCCACTACAACCCTTACACTACAGTTATTACAGTAAGACCCTCCAGCTCACTGCAATGTTTGCCAAAAGCTTACTTCCCTTCAGCCTGAAAACTGTCACTTCTCATTAAGATTCCCAACTGCCTGGTTATGGCGGGCAATCTGCCGCCCATTGCTTCTGATGGCTGCCAACTCTCAGCTGGCTGGTGGGCAGAAGCCGGTGGGGGAACAGAGGGGAAGTGACTGGCATCATCTACGTGATGACGTCACTTACAGTTTAAGCGGAAGTGACGGTGTGAGACTTTTCCATGGTTCCAATTGAGTTTTTTCTCCATGGGCATCCCCCCAGCTGCCTGGGAAACCACGGGGGAAAGCTGCTAGGGAGGAAAGCTGCCTGGGAAACCAGGAATGCTGGGCAGAGCAGCAGAGAAGGCTCGCACAGCAGGAGCGGCCAGGGAAGCAGCGGAGATGTGGCAAAGCAGAAGAGAAAGCCCTCACCACCGCCAAACAGCTAAGTGGCGGTAGGGTGGGTGGGAGCGAAACGGGCTGCCTGGAGACTGAGACAGGAACAGGAGGGGGGAGGAAAAGCCTCCCACAAGCACTTCTGCTTAAACTGTAAGTGACGTAATTGCATAGATGATGCTAGGCGCCACCCCCAACCCCACCTCCCTAAATCTCCCGCCTGTTGCAACCTGACTTTGCATTCAATTGCAATCCATGGGCCTTCTGCAGGGGTGGGGGGAACCCTTACAACCGAGGGAGCGATTATTGCTGAATTTATATCATGGAGAAGGAAAAAGAGAGATGTGTGTGCATTTCCTCTATCTATCAACAATCTTAGAACAAATGCCCAGGGAAGTCTTTGCTTTGATTTTAATTTAGATGTAGCCGAAGTGCTTTCTGTAGCGATAACAGCACTTGTGAAGGTTAGGCCCTAAATATAGTAAATATCACATCACAGGGAAAGAAAGCATCCTAAAATGTTGTACTGGCATTCATCTCCACACACACACCCATCCGGCACCTAATAGCTCAAGTACAATTTCGATCTTCGTAACAAAAAAACCAGACGCTGCAATGAAAACATTTGCAGCAGAATTTCAAAAAGCCTCTAAACCCAATGACTTGATGTTTCATCCAGAAATTGTGACTGTATTTCTTTGAAGAGTCATTCAGATAAAGTTTCTAGTTTCAATTTATAGTCAAATTTAAAAGCGTTGGCTGGCCTAAGCTGCCTGCTTTTGAAATGTGAAGGCGGGGAGGGTACTGAAAATGGTGGTAGATATTTTCGAAGACTTATTCTCTCAGCAAAGGGCTGAACACCAGCAAAGCCTTAGGGGGCAACCATTCACAGGAATTGCCAGAAGCCCCCTCCCAGAAACTTGGGACTCCGTTACTCTCTCGCCAGCACGGATGAAGGAAAAACATACTGTACTTTTCTAAAGGTGCCGTGAGGTAAATCAGCGATGTGTTAAAATGATGTCAACAGCCTCTGAAAGAATAAATCTCACTCTCTGTATGCAGGTGAAATTATAGCGCGGTGCAGTGGTTAAGAGCGGTGGAATCTAATCTGGAGCACCGGGTTTGATTCCCCACTCCTCTACATGAGCGGCGGACTCTAGTCTGGTGAACCGGGTTGGTTTCCCCACTCCTCCACATGAAGCCAGCTGGATGACCTTGGGCTAGTCACAGTTCTCTCTGACCTCTCCCTGCCCCACCTTCCTCACAAGGTGTCTGTTGTGGGGGGAGGAAGGAAAGGTAATTGTAAGCCAGTTTGAGACACCCTGTAAACATAGTCTGCCTAGTTAATGTCGGGATGTGACGTCACCCCATTGGTCAGGAATGACCTGGTGCTTGCACAGGGGACCACCTTTACTTTTTTTGAAACTCCTTAAAGGTAGAGAAAACCAGGGTTTAAAAACCAACTCTTCTTCTCTTCTTCTATAAACAGGAACACACCGACATGGCTCTTCTCCTCTTCAGTGTCTGAACTGGGGTTGCTAGGTGCCTGTTAATGGTGGGCAATTGCCCACCAATTAACAGGCCTGCCCGCCGCCCCTCATCTGGCCAGCAGGGGAAACAGGCCAGCTAAAGGGTGGCACTGAGGTAAACCCAGAAGTGATGGGGGGGGGGACGCTCTAGCACATCCCTCAAAAACTCGATGGAAATCATAGAGTTTTTGGAGGAACATTCTAGAACATCGCCGTCACTTCCGGGATTGATGGGGAGGCCCGGAAGGGACAATATTGCGTACGCCCGTTGTGTGCTCACAAATTGCCCTTGCACCAAAGCTCCCGCCAATGGCAAGGGGGGACCTGGCAACCCTAATCTGAACCGTTCTGTCCATCTTACTTTAAGTGCTGCTCACAAGCACTTTTCTGGCAACTTAACTGTTGTGATTAGAGGCACCTGGGATTTACACTTTCAGAGGTTAGCCATGTTGGTGTGCAGTAGAAGAGCCAGATTCAAGTCCAGCAGCACCTTAGAAAACAAGATTTCTGGGATATAATTAGTTATACCTGGAGAAAATGGCCCCTACGGCAATTGGACTCTATGGCATTGAAGTCCCTCCCCTCTCCAAACCCTGCCCTCCTCAGGCTCCGCCCCCAAAATCTCCAGCTATTTTCCAAGCCGGAGCTGGCAACCCTATTTAAGAGAGAAAATAGTTTGGAAACCATGAGCTTGATCCCCCCATAGTGTTTCTGAGAAGTCCCCCGTCCTCCAGGAGCTGCATTTTCAGAGCATAGCAGCAATAGAAGACATTAAATTTGGAAATCCCTCCACTTCCGGTTCTATGGATTAGGACAAGCACTGCACTGGCTGTACTCAGAAGACCTCCCCCCACCCCAATACAAAATCCTCTAGCTGAACATATATTAGGGAAGATTGGCAATCTGGTTCTTTACTTAAATAAATAATAATAAATAAATTGTATTTGCGGCTAGTTTGCCAGATAAAACAGGTAAAACAGAAACTGACCATACAGAGTAGATGTTTACGACCAAGACCAACAAAATTAGGAATCACCCAATTTTACAATTCCACAGATTAAGGGTGTACATTAAGGCAATGCTACTGCACAATATTTTGCAACCTGGGTGGTGATTGGTGAGCTGTCTCCCAGCAGAAACCTTTTGGTCCATTCACCCTCATCACCAGAGCCCATTTCCCTGATCAAAGGGTCAATAATATTGAAGCAGGCTGACTTGTAGAGGGGACATCTTAAAATACATGCTCAATGGTTTCCAGCTCCCCTGTGTTACACGGGCAAAGTCTCTCCACCCTGGGGATCTTCTTAAATCTCCCTTCTAATGTGGCAGATGGTAGGGCTGCAGATCTGGCCAGTGTATAGGCCCTCCTATGTGTTTTCCTTTCCAGGGAGTATAAATATGCATCTGGTGCTAGACTATACCTGGAATGTTGAAGTGCTATAAATGCAGGGGATCTCATTCTCAAGAGATCTGTTTGACGCTCAGTATCTTTGACTCTTTCATTTATAGTTAGTCTAGCTTGGTCCATACCCATTTGCAAAAGTGCTGACGGAGCAAGTCCCAAACTATGTAGTTTATCCCCTATAGCAATGATCCATCTTGACCTAAAAGAGTCACTCAGTACCAGTGGCAAAAGACCCCTAGGATTAAGATTCATCCTAAGCCATACATAGAGAGAGGATAAGCAGACCTTTGACTCTACCCTCATCATACCAGTTTCCAATCGGATCAAGGAATTTGACATGCATCTCGGGAGTTGAAGGGCAGCTCTAAGACATTTGGATTGCACCAGTTCAAGAGGTGTAAAGCAAGAAGGTGTCGAGCCAAGGTGCGGTCCATAGAGCATCTGAGCTAATGTTTTTGGTTCTTTACTTGTGGATCACCCTTCCCTGCATCAGATTATAGGTGTACTGAAAAAATAAAAGGTGAAATTTGGCAAAGAAGCAGTTGAGAGGATGAAGGAAAGTTTAAACTGAACCAGTCTGGTTTGCCAGCTGGGAGCATGTCGTGGGTAGGAGGATTGGGGGGGGGGAATGGAGATTGGGGAAATGACATCACGGGATGCTATCATGTCACTTCACAGCATCATGCAACATCACCCCCTGTATTTTGCTTCTGCTGCTACACTGAGAGAAGCTGGGGGTGGGAGCAACGGGGGTGGGATGTTGTTTGCCACAATGGACAGCCTGCTCAGTCTAGAACCAATAATATTTTAAAAAAACTTTTGCCAAAGCAAGCGGCGTATTTACATTCACTTCAAAGCGCAGTGGTGATAAAGAGCCAAAGACAGGGTTCCAATATATAACCTGAAGAAAAATGGCTATTTATACTTGAGCAAAAAAATACAAATGACAGCCTCGTCCTCTGATAGTGACAGATACCTTGACTGGGCCAGAAGCAAGATGAAATAAGGCTCCTTTGAAAATAGATGACTAACTTTCCACTGATTTCTTTCAATTTCCTTAGAAATAAAATGTTGGTAAGCCTCAGAAACTCCGAAGTTGTTTTGCTTGGAAATTTTAGCTGTGTCTTAGCAATCTCCATAACAATATTTTCCTATTTATTGTATCTTACCTTTAGATAAGGAATTTTCACTTCCTTCGGGTTCTTCTATACTGAGCTGAGGTGAGGGTCAGTTGATGTTCAACATAAGATGTCATCGTGTGACACAAATTGATACTGGATGTCAAAAGGTCTCTCCCTTAAATATTTTGAAAACTCAGGCTTAGAATATAAATAAATATACTTCTGAGTTAAAATATGCAGCACAGAGTAGAACATCATTTAGCTACAGAAGATCCTACAAAAATTGTTGCGCTGAATTTGACCAGTTGCCTTTCTAATCGAGAGCCAGCATGGTGTAGTGGTTAAGAGCGGGTTTGATTCCCCGCTCCCCCACATGTAGGGTTGCCAGGTCCCTCTTCAATACAGGTGGGAGGTTTTGGGGGCATAGCCTGAGGAGGGCAGGATTGGGGGTGGGGAGGGACTTCAGTGCCATAGAGTCGAATTGCCAAAGGGGCCATTTTCTCCAGGTGAACTGATCTTTATGCCACTTGTGTAACATCTGCAGAGGGTTGTCTGAAAAGTTGGAGTAACTATCACATCCAGTAAGAACAATTTAAGTGAGGCAAACCCCAGCAAATATCAGGTTCTCTTTTGTGCAGTAGAAACCCAAGGTTTTTGTTTGGGGTTGTTGCTTTTTTTTAAAAAAAAGAAAGAAAAGAAATGTTTTTTATCCCTCAAATGATTGAAAATACTGATCAACTGCAGAAAATTGAAGCAATATTGATCTCAGCAGTGGCTGCACCTGTCTGACTCTGATTAATTCCTGCACTGTTTTGTAGACTTTTCAAAATTACTACTTCTTGACTTTGTTCCTTAAAAACTGGCAGCTTAATTCAATAGCATGTTTAAAAGATAAAACCTCGGAGCAGGTGCTGCTCACTAAAGTATAGCTTCAGTTAGCATTCCTACTTTTTATATTAATTTTGTCTTGTAAGTTTCAGGGATGCATTATTGCCAGGGCTGTACAATGATCTGGCTTAGAGCTTAAGCAAAACTTTGGAAATAAGTAGCAAAAATAAGGGCCTCACTTAAGATTACATGCAAACATGGGCAATGGAATTGCAATGGCCTTTTATTTAGTTATTTATTTTTAGAAGAAGAAGAGTTGGTTTTTATATGGCAACTTTCTCTACTTTTTAAGGAGAATCAAACTGGCTTGCAATCTCTTTCCCTTCCCCTCCCCTCCCCACAACAGGCACCTTGTGAGGTAGGTGGGGCTGAGAGAGTTCGGAGAGAACTGTGACTAGTCCAAGATCGCCAGCTGGCTTCATGGGGAGGACTGTGGAATCAAACCCGGTTCTCCAGATTAGAGTCCATGATGACACCACGCTGGCTCTCTGATTGCTACCTTCTTCAGGTAAAACAGGGTGAGTGGAAGAAAAGTAGAAAACACTCTACTTGTCCTCCTATTTGATCCCTCATAGAACTGCCAGCCACTATCTGGCATAAGGTTGCCAGGTCCCCCCAGCCACTAGTGGGTAGGGTTGCCAACCTCCAGGTAGTAGCAGGAGATCTGCTATTTCAACTGACCTCCAGTCAACAGAGATCAGTTCACCTGGAGAAAATGGCCACTTTATCAATTGGACTCTATGGATTGAAGTTCCTCCCCTCCCCAAACGGGCTCCACCCCAAAAACCTCCCGCTGGTGGCAAAAAGGGACCTGGCATCCGTACTGATGGGGGATGGGTAGGGTTGCTAACCTCCAGGTACTAGCTGGAGATTATTTGCTATTACAACAGATCACCAGCCGATATAAATCAGTTCACCTGGAGAAAATGGCCGCTTTGACAATTGAACTCTATGGCATTGAAGTCCCTCCCCTCCCCAAACCCCTCATCTCCTCAGGCTGCACCCAAAAAACCTCCCGCCAGTGGCCAAGAGGGACCTGGAAACCCTAGGGATGGGGCATAGGATTGCCAGATCCAGGCTGGAATCTCCTGGAGATTTGGGGGTGTAGCCTGGGGAGTACAGGGATCTCAGAGGGGTACAGTGCCATAGAATCCACCCTCCAAAGCATCCATTCTCTCCAGGGGAACTGATCTCTGTAGTCTGGAGATGAGCTGTAATTCCAGGGAATCCCCAGGTCCCTTCTGCTGGTATCGAAGTGGGACCTGGCAACCCTATATGGAAGGGACAACAAGTACTAAGATGATGCCAGGATGTAACACACATTAAACTAAAAATTTGGATCATGCAGCCACCTGTGGAGTGTAGACGTCTTGCAAGCATTAAATAAAGCATCTATGAAGTTTATGTAGATCTCTGTTTCCAGATACTGTTCTCTTATTTTTGCCAACGCACAGAAGTTGATGAATTTCCGACCAGTCTCCCGAATACCTTAGCCACGAAGTTTCATCTGATCATCATAATTCCTGTCTGCCATCGCAAACACAAGATCAGTGAAAATGAAATGTTCCACTTCATTTGACCTTTTCTTGTTGAAAGATATTAAACATGTATAAAAATTGTACATTTTCTTTCATTGATTCCAGAACGTATCCAACCTGAAAGCAACAGAACACGGATTGCAGGAGCTGTCAGACACTCAATTTACTACACTTCTCCGTACCAAAAAGAAAAGAAAAGCGCACGTCTAAAAGAACATCAAAAACAAACCTACAGCTGCATGCTCAGCATACAGAGGACCCTAGGGAGAACTCCACCAGTTGCCAAAGGCTCCTCAAAGTTTGACCTTCTTGTTTACTTAGCCATTTGCTATGCATGGTGGCACAGCACAGAAAATACATTTTCCAGCTCCCTCCGCAAATCATGCATTTCTGGTTTTAATATCCACCCATAGTCATAGAAGCTCTCGGGCCAGAGATATCCCGCACGCAACAGAGTGCTGGATACATGCAACTAGGTATGAGCAGGTGGGATTAAACCCTAGGGTTGCCAAGTGCCAGGTGGTGGTAGGCAAACCCCCGCCAATCCACCTGGTCGCCCGCTGACCAGCTGAGGGTCGGCGGGCAACACGTGCATGCAGCGACACATCACTTCTGGTTTACATCCAGAAGCGCCAAATCGCAAAGGGCCGGTTTCCACTCAAACTCCCAGTTTGAGTGTTAAAGGCCTGTTGCGATGCGGCACTTCTGGGTGTAAAAAGCATCACAAGGGATCGTTTGCCACTCAAACTGCTAGTCTCTCTAAGCAAGAACATGCTCTTCAGGATCGGTCCCTCCATTCTCATCTGTATTCTGTGGTCTGCATGAATCTCTGTTTTCATTCGGAAAGGAAGGAAGGAGAGGAAGGAAGAGCACATTTTTAGCCCTTTTCATTGTGGAGATAAAGGTAACCATAAATGAAACAGCCTTCTCAGATAGCCTCTGTAATGAAAACCGATTGCTAGCGCTGATAGACTGTCATGGTGATTTTTCTTAAATCTTTGTCTGTGCGTGGTTCTATTTTATAACTGTCCAGAGGCAATCTTTGGAACTGTGCAAGTTTTTGGTCACAGGTTGCCTGATTTTTGCAGAGACAGCTGGTCAATCTATAGATGGAATTGCTAAGGGAGATGTGTATTCTTTCCATAGAGCATCAGCATAACATTACCTACAGTCCTCTGTAGTGGGAAATGTGCATTCTTTAAGCAATCTGCACATTGATACTTTGGTCTAAAAGGGATGCAGCAGACTAATGGGGAATCTGCTCTGCGTGTGCATACAGTGCTGTCAAGCCACAGCCAACTGAAGGCGATCCCGGCACAGGGCTTTCAAGGCAAGTGAGAAGCAGAGGTGGTTTGCCATTGCCTTCCTCTGCAGAGTCTTCCTTGGTGGTCTCCCTTCCAAGTGCCAATCCTGCTTAGCTTCTAAGATCTGCTGAGATTGGGCTATACCATGCCGCCTTCCGGTAAACCCGGAAGTGACTGTATCACACCAGGAGTGCGCTCATGCTCACTCACGCATTAGGGTTCCCAAGTGCCCGGTGGTGCCGAGTAAAATCCTGCCAATCCACTGGGCTGCCTGCCGACCTGCTGAGGGCTAGCAGGCAACACATGCATGCGTGCCCATGCAATATGAATACGTCACTTCAGGGGTTTATCTGGAAGCAACACGGACGCTCTAGCAACCTCTGCAGAATCTCTATGGAAACCATAGAGTTTCAGCAGAGATTGATAGAGCGTCCGTGTCACTTCCGAGTAAACCCGGAAGTGACGTAGGCACGTCACATGGGACACATGCCAATGGAGCTACAGGACCTGGTAAGCCTATCGTGCATAGAAAATGCTCCCCCAAGCACAGAAGGAAAAACCTCCCGCCAGTAAGAAGAGGGGATCTGGCAACCCTAGTTATACTAGAACTGGGAGAACATAATTCAAATCCCCAACTCTGCTGTGAAACTCACTGGCTAGCCTCGGGCTGGTCACACTCTCAGCTGAACCTACCTCACAGGATTGGTGCAATGTTAAAATAAGGACAGGAGAACCATGTACGCATCCACTGCTATATACAGATCACACGCACTCTGTTTTAAAATACTGTAGAGAGCCAGCACGGTGTAGTGGTTAAGAGTGGCAGACTCTAATCTGGAGAACCGGGTTAGATTTCCCTGCTTCTCCACATGAAGCCTGCTGGGTGACTTTGGGCCAGTCACAGTTCTCTCGGAACTCTCTCAGCCCACGCAGAGGCAGGCAATGGCAAACCACCTTTGAACATCTCTTGCCTTGAAAACCCTTTGGGGTTGCCATAAGTCAGCTGTGACGTGATAGAACAGACACCAGGACACACTGGCAGGGGAAAACAACTCGGGGAAAAGGCCTGGCCAACCCCACCCCCAAATAGGGTTGCCAACCTCCAGGTAGTAGCTGGAGATCTCCTGCTATTACAACTGATCTCCAGCCACTAGAGATCAGTTCACCTGGAGAAAATGGCCGCTTTGGCAATTGGACTCTATGACACTGAAAGCCCTCCCTTCTCCAAACCCTGCCCTCCTGAGGCTGCGCCCCAAAAACCTCCCACCAGTGCCAAAGAGGGACCTGGCAACCCTAACCGCAAAGGAGAAGGGAGGGAGAAGGAGCCAGCCAGCCCCACACTGTGTGTGATATGGCCAGGCAATGAATTCCCCATGCCACGCTTGACTAGGACAGCCATGCCCTTCCTGCCACTGGGTTGGCCAAGACATCAGCCCACTGAGAGAAGTCCCAGTGGCCACAATGACCAATCCACCCCTGTCCCACCCATTTGACCCTGCTCCTAGAGTTGCCAAGTCCATCTTTGCTACCAGTGGGAGGTTTGTGGGTGGAGTCTGGCAACCCTAGTTATACTAGAACTGGGAGAACATAATTCAAATCCCCAACTCTGCTGTGAAACTCACTGGCTAGCCTCGGGCTGGCAGGATTTGGGGAGGGACTTCAATGCCACAGAGTCCAATTGCCAAAGTGGCCATTTTCTCCAGGTGAACTTTCCTCTATCAGCTGGAGATCAGTTGTAGTAGCAGGAGATCTCCAGCTAGCACGTGGAGGCTGGCAACCCTACCTTCCTCCCCCTGTTCTAGTTTAACCCCTACATATGGTTGCCAGTTTTCCTGATATAATGGAAGGTCTCCCACCACTTCCTGGCCCCCGCCACTGCTTGAATGAGTACTGGAAAGAAAATGAAGCAGGAAGTGAGGTTTGTTGTCACCATGCTCTAGGAAGTCTCCAGAACTCTATGGTTTTTCCATAGAGTTTTGGGGAATTCCTAGAGTGTCATGATCATGGTGACACTGCTTCTCCTCTCCGTGCCCTGCCCTCCCCTCCCCCAAAGATCCTGGGAGTTGAGGGCAAAGGCCTAGCAACCCTACCACTAGATCACACTGGATCTCCACAATTTCCTCCAATTACTTTGACAATTTTTTTTTTTAATATAGGCAAACCATTTACTAGGGCACTCCAGCTAGTATTTATCATTAAATTCACCTCCAATGTAATTTGTAATGACAGGTCACAAACACAATCAGAAGTCCTGAATTATTCATTGAATATCCTACCAAGTTCCATGCAGTTTTTATTTGTGCCAAAACTTTCAATCTGTCAGACTCAAGTTGTCTTCTTCCAGGAGTGAGCAAACGATGCAAAACTCTCCCTGGAGAACCAAATGTAGCTGTCACATTGAAGATAACGCATTTATCCGCTGTGCTACATTATAACCATTTTTAATGCTCTTTATTGTACGGCATTTCTATAAAGCAAACCTTGCAAGGGGAAAAAAGCCTGCCAGTTTAAGCAAGCACAAACATTTTCCCCCTCATTGAAATTAGATTAGAATATTCAAAGTAGTCAAAGGGAGCATGCAAATTCTTCCCGGAAAAAGCACGAATACTCATGTCAGTCATTTAGCAAATAAGACAGTCAATTTCTAATGGTGAACCATTTAAAACATAATTGGGAAGCAAAACAATTTTGTTTAAAAAATTTCAGATGCCCGTCGTGTTGTTCCCAGGGTTTTCAAGGCATTCGTATTCAGTAAGGATAGGGGTCCACAGGGTTGGTTCGGCTTTCAAACCAGTGGCTCTTTTTGCTCACTGACTTCTTTAACCCATAGAGATAGGCTTGCCAATCTCCAGGTACTAGCTGGAGTTCTCCTGCTATTACAAGTTATCTCCAGCCGATAGAGATCAGTTCACCTGAAGAAAATGGCCGCTTTGGCAATTGGATTCTATGGCATTGAAGTCCTTCCCCTCCCCAAACCCTGCCCTCCTCAGGCTGCGCCCCAAAAACCTCCCGCCGGTGGCGAAGAGGGACCTGGCAACCCTACATAGAGAGGATATGGGAATTTCTGTCATCCTGCCAGCACATCCAGCAATAACGCTGTGATCTTTGTGAAGAAATCAAACCTACTGAAGTCACAATGGCCATTTCCCTCCTTAACTCGAGGCTCTTCACATATCACAAAGCACACAGGTTGGAACTGTGTCCCCCACTAGAGATGCCACTTACCTGTTGGTCAGAAAAGCGAAGGTACACAGTACCTGAGGTCAACAGCAAGAACTCAAAGAAAAAAAGGATTTCATGAAAAACGTGTATAGAATTTACGAAAAGTGAAATACAAAAATTGATATATTTGTGTCACAATATGACAGGCAATTCATCAGTGCCCCAATAGACACTGAACTTACACCACATTGGCTCTGTATTACGTGGTAGCCTGCCTAGAGCTTTGGAAAAGTGTCTAATGGGAACAGCACCCTGCGGGACCTAGCTGAGTTCCGCAGGGCTTGCAAGACAGAGATGTTCCGCCAGGCATATGGTTGAGGGCAGCGATGGTATCATCTAGTAGCCGGCCGGCCCTCTCCTTCACCTTCCCCACTTTTCTCTCTTTCCCTTCCCTTCCCTTTCCCTCCCTATTCTCCCTTCCCCATCCTTTATGTTGAAATACTTTACCATGAGTTCTGTCCACTCCCTCCTCCCCCTGAGATATGACCTTAAGCTGACATCAGCCGCCACAGAAACAACCCTACAGGGAATAATACTGGCACCCTTGAATCTGATACAACCTAATTTCAGCATTTTAAGTGTTGTAACTATTTTAAAATGTTTATATTGGTGGTATTTTAATGTATTTAAACCTGATGTTAACCGCCCTGAGCCTGGCTTGCTGGGGGAGCACAGGATAGAAATAAAAGATTATTATTGTTGTTGTTGTTGTTGTTGTTATTAATAATAATAATAAAAACATTCCAGCATTAATTAAACTTTCTACCCATATTCTTTCACGGATCCCCTTCCAGAGAGGGTAAACATTCCATTAGCTCTGAGTCAAAGCAAGGAAACATCAGAACTGGGCATTGAGCAGACAATTTCAATTGCTCTGAACTGGTTCATGTATCATTGTCTTGCAATTTGGAGTGTGTGTTTGTGTAGCCATGAAAGCACAAACATTGATACCACTTAACACACACAATGCTTTTTTAATGGAGTCCATTCACCCGCTCAGTTCCTAGTCGTTAGGTTTTATGTACCTTAAGATTCCTCTTTTTTCCAGATTTATCCTGTAGCAAATGTACTCACTTACTTTTCACTAGGCTGCTGTGAATTCATCCCATTTACATTTAAT
The DNA here is from genome assembly GCF_029931775.1 of Euleptes europaea. Lineage (NCBI taxonomy): Eukaryota > Metazoa > Chordata > Lepidosauria > Squamata > Sphaerodactylidae > Euleptes > Euleptes europaea. The sequence goes on from NC_079326.1 coordinate 46,345,389, forward strand.
TTTTTTTAAAAAATTCCTAGAAATCTCAAGAGAAGCAATTTTCATGATAAATGGACATTTCAAGAGGTCAGTGCAGGGAAGGATTTTTGAACCAAAGCCCAATTACATCTGAATGACAACATAAAGATCAGAAACTGAACTGCTTGATCTTTTTTCTCCCGTTCTCTACCTACTACCTAACATTTTACAGAATTTCCATTGTTATATATGCCAGCATTTCCACTGTTATATAGTAAACACCAATTGCAGCAGAAAGCCAGCATGGTGTAGTGGTTAAAAGTGGTGGTTTGGAGCTGTGGACTTTGATCTGGAGAACCGGGTTTGATTCCCCACTCCTCCATATGAGCGGCGGACACTAATCTGGTTTCCCCACTCCTCCACATGAAGCCAGCTGGGTGACCTTGGGCTAGTCACTGCACTCTTAGAGCTCTCTCAGCCCCACCTACCTCACAGTTTGCCTGTTGTGGGGAGGGGAAGGGAAGGTGATTGTAAGCCGGTTTGATTCTTCCTTAAGTGGTAGAGAAAGTCACCATATTAAAAAAAAAAAACCCAAACCAAACATAAGAAAGGGTATAAGAAAGAAAGCATAAGAAAGAATATAAATCTTGTCATCGACAGGGAGATGATACTGAAAAGTGTCTTGGATTCAGTTGAGTCCAATAAAAGATGGGATTGATCACAAAGCTTCTTGTGCTGTCAAAAAGATTATTACTAAAAATCATCAATAAGGAACAAATGAAGTTAGGAAGAAGCTTTTTCAGTTCTATTCATAAGTTTCTGAATAGATAATAAATGATGTCCTGCTAACAATAATCTGCGCCTGCATATCTCTCATGACTGAAGATGTTCCCAAGATGAAAATATTGCTACCCTTTGTAAACAAGCTTTTGAATAAATGAAACTTCTACTACTAAAGAACTCGCCTGCGACTGCAGTTTATCACATATCCCCAGTAGTTCATGATCACCCATGTGGAAAATGGGTTGAATACAGCGATGATTTGATTTTTGCAGATGAGATGTTTGAAAACCTAATTTGTACTGCATGCATTGGCCACTTTTTCTTTCAAGTCAAGTGCCATCCATATGATCTCCTGGAGACTTTTTGGGGGAGTTATGGAGGGAGGAATGAGATGTTGCACCATCACTTCTAGTCACGTAACCATAAGTGATGTCATGTTACCACTCCCTAGCAATCACCCAAATCTTGACAGTTTTACCACAAAGATATGAGGGATTGCTAGAGTGCTGAGGTGACATGTGATATCACTTCCTGTTATGCAGCTGGAAATGATGTTATGCCATGGCAGCATGCCACTCCCCCACCCCCATTTCTTCTCCTGCTGCAACGGGAAGCTAGAGGCTAGGGCCTGAGGTCTCCTACTATAGCAGAAGACCTGGTAAGCCCATATCACGTTGATGATGAGTTTTCAATTTAAAACACGAGTAGTATTAAGAAGAAATAGAAGTAGTAGAAGAAGAAGAGTTGGTTTTTATAAGCTGACTTTCTCTACCACTTAAGGAAAAATCAAACCGGCTCACAATCACCTTCCCTTCTCCTCCCTACAACAGACACTCTGTGAGGTAGGTGGGTCTGAGAGAGTGTGACTAGCCCAAGGTCTCCCAGCTGGCTTCATGTGTAGGAGTGGGGAAACCAACCTGGTTCACCAGATTAGTGTCCACCGCTAATGCGGACGAATGGGGAATCAAACCCGGTTCTCCAGATCAGAGTCCACCACTCCAAACCATCTCTCTTAACTACACCACCATGCTGGCAAGCAAGAACGAAACTGGTAGGATTTACTTGTTAGTAGACCTCTTTTTAAATGCACACTTGTTCAACACCCTGGTCATTTCTACACTGGGTCAGCTGCCTGGTCCGCTGCATACCGCACAAGCCCTTCCATCACGAGCGTTATCATCCGACCCGTAATCCCCTTTGCCGTTCAAAGGGAAACGGGCCAGGTTTCCTCAGTAACGAAGAGAATGAGATAAACGACAGTGGCATTTGATCATTACGCTGACAATGAAAGAGTTGGAGGGAGCGGTTTTATGTGCTCGAAGCAGAAAAGAATTTTTAGCAAACCTGGCTCGTCTCAGAAACTGCATTCTGCATCTGTGAGCACTTTAACGCGAAAGCCAGTAATTTTTCAACAATTTACTATCTTCTTGGAAAACAGCATGTTAACAAGGCTGTGTTAATGATCATGTTTTGAAATTAGGGCCCTTTGAGTTCCATTACTTGGCTTGTAACTATTGTAACTATTCCCTCAACAAGAGTTTTTTTTTTCTTTTTTGCTTACTCCTTTCAATTTACTAGTTTATGTACATGATGCCTCGTTTAACAACTTCTCTCCTGGGTTCCCCCCCCCCATCTTAATTCAGTAGAAAACTGTACATAACCTATGTGCCATCTGGTAACTTTTTACTGCTAAATTGCCTTGATAAATGTATGCATGGTATTCGAAATTGCCCCCCACACCGATTTCCTAGAAGGCCTGTTTAGCTTAGGAAGAAGGCAGTTAAGGGAAGATATGATAGAGGTCTATAAAATTATGCATCGTATGGAGAGAGTGGATAGTAGGCTTGCCAACCTACAGGTACTAGCTGGAGATCTCCCACTATTACAACTGATCTCCAGCCGATAGAGGTCAGTTCACCTGGAGAAAATGGCCACTTTGGCAATTGGACTCTATGGCATTGAAGTCCCTCCCTTCCCCAAACCCCACCCTCCTCAGGCTCCACCCCAAAAACTTCCTGCCAGTGGTGAAGAGAGACCTGCCAACCCTAGCGGACAGGGAGAAGCTTTTCTCCCTCTCTCAGAATACCAGAACGCAGGGTCATCTGCTGAATCTAGAGGGTGAGAGATTCAAAACAGATAAAAGGAAGTATTTCTTCACACAACGCATAGTTAAATTGTGGAACTCCCTGCCCCAGGATGTGGTGAAGGATGCCAACTTGTAAGGCTTTAAGAGGGGAATGGACATGTTAATGGAGGAGAGGGCTATACATGGCTACTAGTCAAAATGGATACTAGTCATGATGCATACCTATTCTCTCCACGATCGGAGGAGCAGGCCGATTATATTAGGTGTTTTGGAACAAAGTCAGGACAATGCTACTGCAGTCATCTTGTTTGTGGACTTCCTAGAGGCACCTAGTTGGCCACTGTGTGAACAGACTCCTGGACTTGATGGGCCTCGGTCTGATCCGGCATGGCTTTCCTTATGATCTTATGTTCTTAAGATTCTGTTATCATGTTTAAAGTTCTGTTTGCATTGCTATGCCAATATCAATAGCATGCGTATTTTAATCCCATATCTTATTGCAGCTTTCAACACAAACAAAGCCGATCTGGCTTTATTTTATACAAATAATGTAGATGTATGCACAGGCATTTCTTTTAAATAATACCTAATGTGCCAATCCAAGCCATGCCAATTTTTCAATTCTGCAAATGCTATCAATCCAGAGAATTTTTTTCTGCCATTCATGAACAGATTATCACACTTCAGATCTGACAGTTTTTCTTTTTTTCTTCTTTTTTTTACAGATATGGTCCAACACAACGGTTTGCCAATGTTCTTGGGTGAAAACGCATGGTTGCTTTACCCTCCTTTATTCCCTGTTTCAGCCAGGACCAAATTTTTCAGTATGCACGTTACCTCGGGCGAAAACACATGGTCGTTTTAGCCTCCTTTATTCCCTGTTTCAGCCAGGATTCATCAAATACCTTGTTTTTGCAGCTCCTTGCATGTTAGTCCATAGTCGACTGAGCTTCAGGAAAGACACAGAGGGCTATATTGGACTGTGAACTCACTCCAACCAGTGGGAGGTCAACAGGGGCAGGGACATGTAAATATATAGCATTTGGACACCACCATGTCACTTCCAGCACAACACTGGAAGTGACATCATCCCGTCAGAACAGCACTCTACCATAGAGTTTTACCATAGAGTTTTGAGGAAGTCCTAGAGCATCATACTGACATGATGGCATCAATTCCAGGGTCACACCAGAAGTAATATTGTGGTGTCAGTACCCTACATATTACCTTCCCTTCTACCAAGCTGTGGCAGACAAACCCAGCTGCTATCTACAGGTCTCCCACCTGGCAGCCCTACTCCATTTTCAGTGGGTCAGACATTTACAGTGTAATCTTAAACAGAATTACACCCTTCTGTTGAGTCAAAGGGCTTAAAAGGGTGTAATGCAACTTCAGATTGCACTATTAATATATGAGCATGCCTATTTTATTGGGTTCTGTGGAAACACAGGCAGGATGCTGCTGCAGTTGTCTTGTTTGTGGGCTTCCTAGAGGCACTTGGTTGGCCAATGTGTGAACAGACTGCTGGACTCGATGGGCCTGGGTCTGATCCAGCATGGCTTTTCTTATGTTCTTACGACTCGAGTACTATAAATTATGAAAAATTTGAGAATTCATCATATCTGTCATCATATCTGTCAGCTGAGAGCCAGCATGATGTAGTGGGTAAGCGGTGAACCTGAATCTGGAAAACCGGGTTTGATTCCCAGCCCTGCACATAAGCGGCGGACACTAATCTGGTGAGCCTCTCTCAGCCCCACCTACCTCACAGGGTGTTTGTTGTGGGGAGGGGAAGAGAAGGTGACTGAAAGCCAGTTTGAGGTCTTCCTTAAGCGGTAGAGAAAGTCGGCATATAAAAAACAACTCTCCTCCTCCTTCTCTTTTCTTCTTCTTCTTCTTCCTCTTCCTCCTCTCCTTCCTCTTCCTCCTCTTTAGGGCTGTCGATTTGGTTCCATCCAAACTGAAAAACAGCCGAATTTTCCCCGATTCAGCGGTTTCTAGTTTGGATGGAACCGAATTCAAAAAAGGTGAGAAATGACAACCCAAATTCGATGAGTTCGGGCGGATGCTGAATAAATTCGGTGCCTCCAAAGCAGCATTCTCCCACGGCCAATAGGTGGCCAAGCTGGGTCTTCTTCTAGCCAATCAGTCACGGTTGAGTGTGTGAGCCCAGCTGCTGTGCGGCCCGGGGAGAGAAAGAGAGAGTGTCTGTTTGTGTGTGAGAGAGATCCCCATGGGGGGGGGGTGCGTGTGCACATTCGCACCTTTCCACGGCTCTGGGGGGGCATGTTTGGAGGTAGAGGTCCCAAACTTTCACTGTAGCTTGATGGGACCCTTCTTGCAAGAACCCCAAAGTTTTGTTAAGATTGGGTCGGGGGGCGAGTTATGGGGCTTGGAAGGGGTCCCCCCATCTGCCCATTGCAATAAAGCCATTACAAACACATTTGTGGCTTTCTGCGGCTCCGCGGGGGGGGGGGGCATTTTTGGAGGTAGAAGTCCCAAACTTTCAGTGTAGCTTGAGGGGACCCTTCGTGCAAGAACCCTCAAATTTTGTAAAGATTGGGTCAGGGGGTCCCTAGTTATGTGGTCCCCCCCATCCATCCATTCGAGTGATTGGGAGCAGGCAATCCTTCATGTGCATCTAGAGAGCGGCAAATCCAAGGCAAAACCTCCCGCGCATAAATGGCCAGAGAGTTTGTGTGTGTGAGTCTGCTAGAATCATATTGGATTACTCCTGAGTCCTGATCCTGACTCCCAGTCCCTGCTCCTGATGGAAGAGAAGACATCCACATTTTGACCCATTTTAGGGCTTTTCTCTATATATTTTTTCCTGTGTGTGTATATGTGTGTGTGTGGGGGGGTAGATTCTGTGTGTGTATGAAAGAGAGGGGGGAAGCCAAAGGGGGGTGGGTTTACCTGTTCTGCTGGGAGGTGGGCTTGATTGCCTCTGTGTGGGACCGTGCTTTCTGCTGTTTTCACCGATTGCCAACTTCGTGTGGAGTTAACTGTGGGTCAGTGAGTCTCTCTCTGGCTGGTTCCTATTGTTTCCAATGGGCTGTGCAGCTGCTCCTGTTGTTTCGAATGGGCTAGCCTGTCATTCGTTTTAGTACATCCCCTGTAATGTATTTCAATGGAGTCAATGCAAGTCAACCAACATTCCCCTCTCCCATTATCTTCAATGGGCTGGGCAGCCTCTCCCATTGCTTCCAATGGGCTGACTTGTCATTCATTTTAGTACATCCCTTTTAATGGCTTTATTCCAATGGGCAGATTGGGGGGACCCCTTCCAGGCCCCATAACTCGGGGGGCCCTGACCCAATCTTCACAAAACATGGGGGTTCTTGCAAGAAGGGTCCCCTCAAGCTACATTGAAAGTGTGGGACCTCTACCTCCAAAAATGCCCCCCCGGAGCCGCAGAAAGCCACGAATGTGTTTATAATGGCTTTATTGCAAAGGGCAGATTGGGGGGGCCCTTCCGGGCCCCATATCTCGGGGGGCCCTGACCCAATCTTCACAAAACTTGGTGGTTCTTGCAAGAAGGGTCCCCTCAAGATACACTGAAAGTGTGGGACCTCTACCTCCAAAAATGCCCCCCCCCAGAGCCACAGAAATCATCGAATGTGTTTGTAATGGCTTTATTGCAATGGGCAGATTGGGGGGACCCCTTCCAGGCCCCATAACTCGGACCCCCTGACCCAACCTTCACAAAACTTGGGGGTTCTTGCAAGAAGAGTCCACTCAAGCTACAGTGAAAATTTGGGACCTCTACCTCCAAAAATGCCCCCCCCCCGGAGCCGTGGAAAGCCGCAAATGTGTTTTTAATGGCTTTAAATGGCCGAATTTATTTGTGAACTCCGGACTTATTGCCGAATTCCACGGATCCGAATCGGGGGAGTTAAGACTTCAGCATTTCCTGAATAAAAACAAGCCGAATTTTGCCAAATCCGAATTTTACCGATTTTTTTTAACAGCCCTACTCCTCTTCTTCTAAATGCAGGTAGCTGGTACATCGGTGGTGAAGGGTAAGCTGTGAATCCATTAAATAGTTACATTTGGAGAGCACTAACATATTTCTCGAGGTGTGGCTAGCGCAGGAAGAACTCTGCAAGGCCAGCCACTTTTTAATTTATCAGGTTGTCCAAGTACATTCCAGTTTCCCCTCAATTTTCCTCCCCATTAGTTCTAGCAGCCTGTCTAGTATTGCATTACTTTTAATTAAATGTCTGACTAGAGTCCCAGTTCTGTCATAGTCGCATTCAGTAGAGCACCACCTATGCAACCATCCATTTGATTAATTTAGAGTTCAGCACTTGCTTTTTTTCCAAGTCAGGAGGACTGCATGCGTCCAGGAGCCCATCCGCCTCGAAAAGGAAAAGGAATTAATTTTTTATGCCGGTTGCCATGTTTTCAAAGGGGACCCGTCAGGAACTTTCCCTCTTCAGCTTACTGGTTTAGAAATAGAAACATATCCTTAGAGCTATTGATTGACCTTCTTTATTAGTTGGGCTTCCAGTCTGACCAGCAAACCACAACTCACTCTAAAAAGGTTATATGGTTCTGCCTTTTCAGTTGCAATACTTTATCTGTGGGACACTCTTCACCCGACACTACATTTGGTCTTGTTCCAATGTCATGTTAAGGCCCTTCTTTTTTTCGGGCATTTTTAGCTGATGTTTTGTAGACTTGTCTATCGATATAACTACAGGCAATTTTTGTTTACTGTATACTACTACAAACGCGTCAAAGTTTGAAATTTTAAATGCTGGTTGTTCAGGTGGAGTGCCTTTTTAATGTTTGCTTTGCGCTGCAAGTTGTTTTGTAGTTCTAATTGTATATGCTTCTTTCAGAAATCTCCTTGGCCATTTATGAAAAAAATCAGATATGAAACCATGGTTTCCAGGTAAGCTTGTGAACCATAGTTCGTGTTAATTATGGCTAAGCATAACATCTGCAGTAAGCAAGACATGCTGAAGTCCTCTTCACTTGCTTGCATCATGACTTGGCTTGCTAAATGAGCAAATCTCTCCAGAATTTCACTGGGAAGATAACTATGGTTATCAAACCATGATTAGCGCCAACCATGTTTAAGTGTTAATGTCTGCATGGAACCTAAAACTGAAAGTACGCAAGTGTGGCTCACCTTCTGTTTGTTATGCCCAGTGATAACTTCCAGAGGATACTTTTCAGCTTGGGCGCATGAATATGTGATGCTGCCTATACCAAGTGAGAACATCGGCCCATCTAGCTCAGTATTGTTTTCTCTAACTGGCAACAACTCTACAAGGTCTTGGGCAGAGAAGAGTCTATCCACACCACCTTCTACCTGAGATTTCTTGTCATTGGAGAGACCAAGGATAAAATCTGGGAGCTTCAACACCCAAAACATGTGCTTAAACTGTACCATTACTAGGTTTGCCAACTAAAGCCCACCAATTCACTGGGCTGCCGGCCATCCCTCAGCTGGTTGGCAGGCAAAAGAAGGCCTGCGAGGGGGGCATGCGATTGGCGTATGTGCAACCTGTACAACGTGCCAACATCACTTCCAGGTTATCCAGAAGTGATGTGGACACTCTAGTAACTGGCCCCCAAAACTCTATGCCAGCCACACCCCTGCAAAGCTCCCGCCGGTGGCAAGGAGCAACCTGGCAACCTCAACCATTGCAACCTTCATCAGAATATTTAGGAAGTTGTTTTTGTTTATTTAAAACAGTAAATAGCCACTTTTCCACCTTACTGAACTCAAGCAGGCTTACAACACAGATAAAATTCATAAAACAGAATATATTAAAAAAAATTAAATCACAATTTAGTTTGTCTTTATTCCACCCCCCCTATTTTGATGGGATGCTTTTCTCACCATGCAGCAACAATTCCTCCAGAGTGGCGGCTTCACTTTAACGGTCCCTTCACATTGCCTACAACAGAAAGATTCCAAATGAACAGTTTGCCATATATATTTGCAAGGCATGTCAACAGCTATGGGAGTAATGCCCTGGAAAGAGCCCGAGTTTTTTTTGGGGGGGAAAGCTCAAATTAACAGTGAATCAATTCCTAGTCCCTACTGCTTAAATATCATTGTGTTTGTGTTGGCAGAAAATAAAACCCCTGCATGTTCAGTATTACATTCTCTTTTAAATATCGACAAAATTATGGTAACTTGCAATGCATAAAGTAACCTCACAGCTGAAGTTTAATCATAGGCTTGCCAACTTCCAGGTGGCACCTGGAGATCTCATGCTATGACAACTGATCTCCAAGCAATCGAGATCAGTTCCCCTGGAGAAAATGGCTGCTTTGGAGGGTGGGTTGTATCGCGTTATAGCCTGCTGAGGTCCCTCCCCTCCCCAAATCCCGCCCTCCCCAGGCTGCACCCCCCAAATCTTCAGGTATTTCCCAACCCAGAGCTGGCTACCCTACCTAGTAAAGATCTGCTACTGTTTGAGAGCATGGCTTGGTATCCTATGGAAGGCTTGAAGCCTGTGATGCATAAGATGGGATATCCATAAGTAAATGAAAGTAGAAACTATCCAGACACCAGGAGAAGATCTTGATAATGATATAAAGCTGTGGGATAAGAACTAAGCAGCTTTATTTGTACAAAGCTAATATAGTAAAAGAATTTTTTTCCCAAAGCAAAGAGCAATACTTTTTCTGTTTTACTGTTTATATTTCTTTAATATGTCAAAATGCCCTACTGGAAAAAAAATGCATATTGTTTCCTATTCTCTCCTTTGGCAGTCCCCCATATCAATAGTGCTAGAGATTAAATTTATCTTGTGCAATGAGTTTTGTTATTTGGGTTGATCTTAAAAAAAGGTATTACATAGCTTCTGTTTTGAGATTTGACTATGGACCAGTGCAACTACTTCATTGTTCAGAGAGAATCCTCTGAAGAATGGGGAGATCTTTTATGGTCATTTAGAAAGGGACCCAACAGAATAGAAATGCTTTGTTTAAGCATGCACTTTGAAGTGAGTTTGGGGCTTTGATCCTCATCTGCAAACTGCTAGCATGATGTAGTGGTTAAGAGTAGTTTGATTCCCTACTCCTCCACATCAGCGGTGGACTCTAATCTGGTGAACTGAGTAGGATTCCCCACTCCTCCACATGATTGGTGGATTCTAATCTGGAGAACTGGGTTTGATTTCCCACTCCTCCACATGAGCGGTGGACTCTAATCTGGAGAACTGGGTTGGATTCCCCACTCCCCCATATGAGCGGTGGACTCTAATCTGTAGAACCGGGTTTGACCCTACTTAGCTTCCAAGATCTGATGAGATCAGGCTACATTGGGCCATCCAGATAAGGGTCCTGCACTGTTACTAGTACTTTAAAGGAATAAAGAATTCCCTTTACAGATAATCATTACCAAGGCCAAAACTCACATGGATCCACGTTTTTCATCCATGTACCTTCTTGTTTCCAAACAGAATTCTTTATACTCCTTGACATAGTTTATTTTCCTCCAAGGCCAACATTTAACACAAGTCTCTTGGAGAGGCCTACATTGCTTTTAGGACTGGTATAGCAATTAAATGCATTCTAAGAACACTTGCTCATAATCCTCATCAGTAGTTCCTTGCAAGTAGCAAATTGGGGATGGGGAGATGAGAGAAACTCTCAGTTACAAGGAAAAACTTAGGAAAAGTGTAATTTCATCACCCTGGTAACGAGGCAAAGATATTCTTCCCCCTTAGCAACACCTTTATGAAGTTAAGATCTATTATTATCATCACCTCTGTTTTACAGAGGAGGAGAAACTAAGCAATGTCTATCGTACAGAAAAGGTTGTCCAGCAAATTCAGTCAATTGGCTTAATTGCCTCTAAGGTAGGATGGTCGTAGGCTCCATTTCATGACCAAAAAGTAACGAAGTAGACAAAATCAGAACAAATCCTGAACTTTTAAAGATTACAACAGAAACACCAAGAATTATGAGAAGGACAGCTTCATATGTTTACATCTGTCTCTTCTTACTGACAGGAGTATTAGGATATAACCAAGTATGCTTTTTACACATTTTACTTCCTAACTTATATGTTATCTATCTAGATCAGGGGTGGGGAACGTCAGGCCTGGGGGCCGTATAACGCCCGCGAAATCATTTGGTCTGGCCCTTCATGGGTCCTGGCAGATCTCTAGCTCAGAAGGATGCTGCCCTGCCTGAATCTCTTGGGCCCAGCTGGGGACAGCAGAGCTCAAAAGCGAGTCGCTCTATGTGGCAGACACTCGGAGCTGCCTCTGGTCGTGCCTGTTGACTAAACGTTTAACCAAATACAGCAGGCTAATTTTAAGTTGATAATTTTGGGTGGCCCCCAGACAAGGTTATAAATATCCAAATGGCCCTTGGCCCCTGATCTAGATTTTCTATACTTGAAGACCGAATAGCTCACTTTCCATGATATGCTAATCTAATAAACATATACATAGATGTATGGATTAATTTGATCCTCCCTAATTTAATGCCTCATCTACTATCCTATATGTCTATAGCTAGTTCCATTGCCTATTGTTGAATTTAAACATCTTCCTCCAGTAACATAAGATTGGAGGGATTCTATGTAGAAAAGGAACCATTTTACTTTTAGGTTGCATTTAATAGAATCATAGAGTCATAGAGCTGGAAGGGACCAACACGGTCATTTAGTCCAACCCCTTGCATAATGCAGGAAACTCACAACTACCTCCCCTCCACATTCCCAGTGACTCCTACTCCATGCCCAGAAGATGGTAAAAACATTTTTTTCCAGGATCCCTGGATAATCTGGCCTGGAGGAAACTTACTTCCTATGGGCTTCCTAGAGGCACCTGGTTGGCCACTGTGTGAACAGACTGCTGGACTTGATGGGCCTTGGTCTGATCCAGCAGGGCTTTTCTTATGTTCTTATGACCCCAAAGTGGTGATCAGCATTACCCTGGGCATGTAAGAAAGGGCCACAAGAGCCAATCACTGACACAACCCTTCCTGCCCTCCCTCTCATGATCTGCCAAAGTTCACGGAATCAGCACTGCACAGGCCTATTGCAAGCATTCATGGGAAACTGCGTTTTCCCATGATTCTTGGGCATGGTACAGCCATTACAGACTGTGAAAAATGAGTACATAAGAACATAAGAAAGGCCCTGCTGGATCAGACCAAGGCCCATCAAGTCCAGCAGTCCGTTCGCACAGCGGCCAACCAGATGCCTCCAGGAAGCCACAAACAAGACGACTGCAGCAGCACCATCCCACCTGTGTTCCACCGCACCCAAAAAACTAGGCATGCTCCCCTGATACTAGAGAGAATAGGTATGCAGCATGACCAGTATCCATTCTAACTAATAGCCATGAATACCCCTCTCCTCCATGAATATGTCCACTCCACTCTTAAAGCCCTCCAAGCCGGCAGCCATCACCACATCCTGGGGCAGGGAGTTCCACAATTTAACTACGCGTTGTGTGAAAAAATATTTCCTTTTATCTGTTTTGAATCTCTCGCTCTCCAGCTTTAGCAGATGACCCCGTGTTCTAGTATTATGGGAGAGGGAGAAAAACTTCTCCCTGTCCACTCTCTCCAAACCATGCATAATTTTATAGACCTCTATCATGTCTCCCCTTAGCGGCCTTCTTTCCAAGCTAAACAGCCCTAAGCGTCCTAACCGCTCCCCATAGGACAGTTGCTCTAGTCCCTTAATCATTTTGGTTGCTCTTTTCTGCACCTTCTCAAGCTCTGTAATATCCTTTTTTAGGTGTGGTGACCAGAACTGTACACAGTATTCCAAGTGTGGTCTCACCATAGACTTGTACAAGGGCAATAGTTTTAAAATTGTACAAGTAGTTTTAAAATTTTCCCGGAGGGGCATTTTTTTAGGTAGAGTCACCAAATTTGCAGTGTAGCTTCATGAGACTCTCTTTGCATGAACCCCACAGATTGGTAACGTTTGGAACAGGGGGTCCAACTATGGCAAAGTTGACAATGCTTCTCTATGGAAGAGGTGGTTGACCTCTGCCAGACCCCATAAAATCAGACCCCCTGAACCAATCTTCACCAAACGTCAGGGTTCATACAAGGAGAGTCCCTTGAAGCTACCCTGAAAATGTGAAAACTCTACCTCCAAAAATGCCTCCCCCAGAGCTCATTTAAAAAATCCCTTAGGGAAAAGCCTGGGGAAAGCCGAAGCCGAAAATAGCAGAATACGTATTCAGATATTGGCTATCCGGCTTTGGCTTTATTCCCAGGTTTTGGTATTCAGTAAAATCAAAGCCTGAATATTTCCAAAATGGCTAATTTCAGGGTTAATTTTCAGTTCGGGTTTATCGATATGCACAGACCTAAAAACCAGCTACTAAGAATATTTGTTATTTATGGCTCTTTCCCCTAGGGCTTTCAATTCGGTTCGGTCCGAACTGAAAATCAACCGAATTTCCCCTGATTCGGTGATTTTCTGTTCGGACGGATCCGAACTCAAAACTGGCGGGCAACCGGGGGGGCCGAATTCAGCGAGTTCGGGAGTTTGCGAATAAATTCGGCAAATTCAGCCCCCCTTCAGGGGAGCCCGCTGAAAGGCGCGGGCTGCCCTTTAAACTGATCTGAGCCTCCCAGATGGGAGGCGCAGGTCAGTTTAAAGGGCAGCCCACACCTTTCAGCGGGCTCCGCTGGAGAGGCGCGGGCTGCCCTTTAAACTGATCTGTGCCTCCCGGCCGGGAGGCACAGGTCAGTTTAAAGGGCAGCTGGAGGCACAGGTCAGTTTAAAGGGCAGCCCGCGCCTCTCCAACGGAGCCCGCTGAAAGGTGTGGGCTGCCCTTTAAACTGACCTGCGCCTCCCGGCCGGGTGGCACAGATTAGTTTAAAGGGCAGCCCGCGCCTCTCCAACGGAGCCTGCTGAAAGGTGTGGGCTGCCCTTTAAACTGACCTGTGCCTCCCGGTCGGGAGGCGCAGATCAGTTTAAAGGGCAGCCCGCGCCTCTCCAGCGGAGCCCGCTGAAAGGTGTGGGCTGCCCTTTAAACTGACCTGCGCCTCCCGGCTGGGAGGCGCAGATCAGTTTAAAGGGCAGCCCGCGCCTCTCCAGCGGAGCCCACTGAAAGGTGTGGGCTGCCCTTTAAACTGACCTGTGTCTCCCGGCCGGGAGGCGCAGATCAGTTTAAAGGGCAGCCCGCGCCTCTCCAGCGGAGCCCGCTGAAGGGGGGCAGGCTGTCCTTTAAACTGATCTGCGCCTCCCAGCTGGGAGGCTCAGATCAGTTTAAAGGGCCCCCGCGCGCCTTCAGGGAATCCCTCTGAAGGCGCGCTGGGGCCGAATTTTCCCCCGAACTCCGGATCCCCCCGAATTACCGGGGATCCGAAGCAGGGGAGTTCGGACTTCGGCACGTACCGAACCCACAAGGGTCAAATTTGGCCGAATCCGAACTGTACCGATTTTTTTTTTTGACAGCCCTACTTTCCCCATTTCTAACCTAAACATGAGAGTTCAGGTAGACAATTTTAATTACAGCAATCTTCATTCCACATATAGGAATGGTTTTAAACTTTTACTTAAGGAATGAAAACATACATATTTAGCAGGTCTGGAACAAAATACTCGCGGATTCCAGTCTCCAGAGCAGCAGTTCAGAGTGCTGCTAAGGGAAATGTAGAACTGAACCAAAACAGGGCAGCATAAAACATGAGATGCAGAGAATCAGGGACTGCTAACCGATTGCTGATTATAATCAAAGGAGTGCTCGTCATCTGCAATAAGAATATCTCGGAGAAGTTTACTTGCCATTATGGAAACGGAACTTGCAGATTGCCCTTCATTCAGAAGAAGAAAAAATATGCCCCAACTGTAAGAGAATCAGCTGATGCAACCACCTTACCATATCTGGGGATAATGTGTACCCACATGTTTTCGTTGCAAGCAGCCACCCACACACTGTTTGAAGGAACATTGCTCTGGTGATGAGGATGAATGGACCAAAAGGTTTCTGCTGGGAGACCAATCACCAATCGCCACCCAGGTTGCAAAATATTGTGCCATAGCAATGAAGCTACGTCGCCTCAATGTTCCCTAATCTGTGGAAGTGTAAAATTGGGTGATTCCTAATTTTGTTGGCCTTGATTTTAAACATCTACTTTGTATGGTCAGTTTCTGTTTTATCTGGCATATTAGCCACAAATAAAATTTATTTATTGAAGGAACATTATGAAATACAGTACATCTCCTAACAATCATGCACACCCTTAGATAGACAAAATTAGTGCTGTATCTCCCGTTTCACTACTCCACAACGCTACTTTTAATGATACTTGTTGCTTCCACTAAGTTGTTGGCCAAGTAGAAAGGTGACTTGAAATTTCAGCTTTCGACAAAACTTGGGATAGGCAATAGAAATGAAAACGTTTAACTATAAGGTTACATCGTAAATGTTTATCATGCAACCTAGTGATCATAAATAAGCTTATATGTGACTATAAATGAGATAGTATCCAATCTTGGTTAGATTTACTATGCAAGTGCAAAGTATAGATAGAAATGAAAATGCTCAGTTACAAGATTATACTGGAAATGTTTATCATGGTTCTTATTGATTACAAATAAGTTTGTTAGCATTAATAAATGAGTAAACATGATTATTATAGGCTAGCTATGTTATGCAGATGTAAGATTGAATTAAAAAAGCAATACATTTGAGTTTATAAAGTTTTAATAGTATATTTTAGGGAAGATAGTAAGAGGGAAACAAAACAGTATATGTTCACCCAGTTAAAGCTTGTTCTTGTTTATTTTAGATTTTGTATCTAAAATATAAAAGGGAACTTTGACTTTCGAGAGCTTATATCCTAAAAATCAAGTTGTTAGTCTCCAAGAGGCTACTGGATTCACATCTAGATGTTTTACTGCAGACCAACATGGCTTCCCTCTGAGACCCAGAGTTTGTTGTACAAATCACAGTTTAATACCAGTCACAGTTTATTGTGACATTTGAATGCAGCCAACATTACCAAAAAAAAAAAAAAAAAATCAGGGACAAAAGGCAAGATCAGTTGCAGGTGAACGGTAATATGGATAGTCTAAAAAAATAGGATTCACATCAAGGATTTCTCAACATACAGAAACCAACATGTTGAAACGAGAAGGTAGTTCCTACAAAAATGTTGTTGTACATAAATCTCCAACAACCTTTCCCCCTACCTAAAACTGAAATTAATTTGCGGCTGTGTTTTTCTAATCTTTGCAATGAAGAGCAAAAAAGCATTTTGAAAAACAGGTTCCACGGTCTTATAGCTATGTAGCACATCGTTATATTACTTAATTAAAGGCAGCGGCTTTCTATAACCTCGTCTTTCTGAGACAAATATTCTAAAACTCTCGGAGCAGTCTAATTGGCTTTCAAAACTGCCTCAAAGCAGCCATTCAACAAATGATTCATATATAACCTCTTAAAATATTTAAACCTCCCCGAGTTTTTGAAATATAATCACTTCTGTAAATAGAATACATCTCAAGATACTTCCCAAATATATTTATGTGTCATTATACTGGGGGAGGGGGGGGAAACTTATGCTGTGTAAAATAAACACGATAAAACATACATGGATTTGCATCTCGGCTTGCCATCTACATGAAATATAAGAGCTATAAGAGCTGCTTTTCCCCCTCACAAGATTCAGGCCCACAAGATTACAGCTGCTACAGCCTAAGGCTGGTGCACTCCTGATGATGAAGATCAGAATTTTATAAATGGCTTACTACCACTTCGCACATCTAAGCCAGTCCCTCTTTTACCTTCTGTGTCATTTCTTATGACCACTTCTAGGTACATCATCATGTGGAAACAGTGCAGTGTTAAAGAAGCACTTGGAAGATCCTGGTTCAAATCCCCCCTCAGCAATGAAAGCTGGCCAAGTGATGTTGAACCACTCTTGGTCTCACCTACCTCATAAGGTTATTGTGACGAAAAAATAGAGAAGCTCTTTGGAGAAAGGGCGGGATAATATATACAAGAGCCAGCATGGGGTTGTGGTTAAGAGCGGTGAACTCTAATCTGGAGAACCAGGCTTGATTCCCCAACTCCTCCACATGAAACCTGCTTGGTGACCTTGGGCTAGTCACCATTCTCTCAGAACTCTGAGCCCCACCTATCTCACAAGGTGCTTGTTGTGGGAAGGGGCAGGGAAGGCAATTGTAAACCGGTTTGAGACTCCTTTTGGTAGAGAAAAATGGGGTATAACAACCAACTCTTCTTCTATATATTCACACAATATTAATCAATAAGTGCACACTGGCTGGAAAGACGAACGCGCCAGTGAGTCACAACCGAATCACAGCAACTCCTTCCATGGGGTGCTCCAGGCATGAGAGGAACACAGGTGGTTCGCCATTCCCCTCCTCTGGGCAACAACCCATGCCTTCTTTGGCAGTAGGGTTGCCAGGTCCCTCTTCGCCACCAGCCATAAAGTCCATTGGCCAAAGCAGCCATTTTCTCCAGGTGAACTGATCTCTACCGTCTGGGGATCAGTTGTAATAGCACGAGATCTCCAGCTAGTACCTGGCCATTGGCAACCCTACTTGGCAGTCTCCCTTTCAAGTACTGACCACGACCGACCCTGTTTAACTCCCAAGCCCTGATGAGTTTGGGCCAAACTGGGCTAATCAGGCTACTAAGAATGTTACAGTTAATGAACCTGGCAGCAGTTTCTGGGATCACATTGGCATGGGAGAGGGAACCTCTGGGATAACAGAAAACACAACCCAGTAATAGTTCACACATTTCATTTCTCCTTGCCCTTGGAGGCAGAGGGTCAGCTTGTATTGATTCAAACTTCAGCTTGCTTATGAGAACTGGCACCTACATTTATAGATGGCACTAAACCATTCCCACTCCTATTTATAGCGCCAGCACTGAGGTGAGCAACCTAGTGCCCTGGGCAATACTTGAATATTGCAAAGGCTGTAACATTTAGCATGTTGGGAGGGAACCTTTCTGCTGTGTCACATATTTTCACAGAGACAGGCTTAGCGCCATTTACTTTGCAATGCGATTCGGCTGAAGAGAGGCCGCAGTTCTATATCTCTAGGGCTGCTAGCCTCCAGCTGTTACCCAAATTAAATAGTCTCTGCTTTGGTTGGGGGAATTCGTGTGAGAGACTAAGCCTTGCGAGAGGTTGGGTAACCAGGATCTTTGCAGCCTGCATATGCGGAGATAAGTCCCTTTGGAAAACTCTAAATAAAGAGTTGGTTTTCTCAAATAAAGGTGGTCTTTATTATAGATAATAGTAAATTCCAAGCACACAA
This sequence comes from Euleptes europaea, assembly GCF_029931775.1. Lineage (NCBI taxonomy): Eukaryota > Metazoa > Chordata > Lepidosauria > Squamata > Sphaerodactylidae > Euleptes > Euleptes europaea. The sequence continues at coordinate 46,363,466 of NC_079326.1, forward strand.
TGTAAACACACACACACACACACAATTCATACAGAGCTAAGGAAAGTACAGGGTGGAGGGGTGGGAGATAGGGTTTGGGTGATATTTACCTATCTGGAAGAGCGACATCCAGTTGAAAGCAATGCTGTAGAAGGAGAAACAAACCAGCGTTTCTGGGAGCAAAGAGGTTTTGCAAGCAGGGGTGAGTGTTGGATACAAGACACACACACCATATGAATGCCATGAGGGCTAATAATATGAGAGGTGATATGAGGTAAACTGGCAAGGAAGCTTTTACCAGGGACAAGGAACTTGATTGCTCCTCCAAGGTCTGAACAAAAGAGGGGAGAGGTTTTATGTCTCTCAGGAAGGAGGAGCGTGTTGGCGTGATTGCTTGATTAATTGCTGGCAAATATTTGGTATAGATATTAGAATGTGAGGGGATGTCTGAGGAGTTTCTTACGATGGGTGTGAGTAAGGCATGAGATGTTTGATTCAACCTCCTCTGAATGTCTGATGACTGGCTTGAGGGGCATCAGATATGCAGGAGAATAGTTCCACTTTTCTTGAATAGCCTTGATCACCTGTTAATGAGGTTTAAAGTTCTCAGTGTTGTCCGGGCGGATGCCAGGAGCGCTTAATTTAATATGCAAGGGAAAGCTTTAGTCATTCCCTATTGTTTGTCAGAATTTCACACCCCAGGCCGGGAGAAAATGCGAAATGACTTACTCATACTTTGAACTCCAAAGTTGCAACACAAACACCAAGATGGATTCCAAGTTCCTGGAACATTGGTTCATCTCAGTGGAGTGGTGCCCTGCTCTTGTGGCGAGCCTTGGTCCCTCATGCACATTTGGCACCCCAGGTAGCTGGAGCAGTCCAACCACTAACACAGGTGTTGGCTGGAGATCTCCTGCTATTACAGTTGATCTCCAAGTGACAGAGATCAGTTTACCTGGAGAAAATGGCCACTTTGGAAGGTGGACTTTACAGCATTATACCCTGTTGCGGTCCATCCCCTCCCCAAACCCCTTCCTCTCCAGATTCCACTCCCAAAATCTATAAGTATTTCTCAGCCCAGAGCTGACAATCTTATATATCTCCAATGATTTCATATGGTTTTAGATTGTGCACATGGACAGATATTCTCCAATGCTATACTGATTGTGTCTTGCTACAATACAAGCAACCCGGTTTGTCAAACCCGAGTTATATATTCTCCTTCCAATGAGCCTATACTCTGGTCTTCCATTTTTCATTTTATGATGCTTGAACACATGTCAGAGAATGCACTTTCAATGCATTTTGGCAACCGTTTGCAACTGGATTGTCCTTAGTCCATTTTGCAAAGAAATACAGGACTATCAATCTCACAAAGAGAATACTAATAATAATTCATTGAGCACTTGAATGTTTCAAAAGCACTTCACACCCATTGTCTTGTTGCGCTCTATATGTAGCTCATTATTCCCTTGATACCATAATAATCTCTCCACTGCAAACTTTAGAGACCAGAAGACTTATTGCAGATTTAAAAGGGGAACACAGAGATTGGTGTCACCTGTATATTCACAGCACTTTGCTTCACATGATCACATGAAGCTGCCTTATACTGAATCAGACCCTTGGTCCATCAAAGTCAGTATTGTCTACTCATACCGGCAGCGGCTCTCCAGGGTCTCAGGCAGAGAGGTCTTTCACATCACCTACTTGCCTAGTCCCTTTAACTGGAGATGCTGGGGATTGAACCTGGGACCTTCTGTATGCAAAGCAGAGGCTCTACCACTGAGCCACAGCCCCTCTCCAAGGCTCTCCAGGGTCTCAGGCAGAGGTCTTTCACATCACCTACTTGCCTAGTCCCTTTAACTGGAGATGCCGGGGATTGAACCTGGGACCTTCTGCATGCAAAGAAGAGGCTCTACCACTGAGCCACAGCCCCTCTCCAAGGCTCTCCAGGGTCTCAGGCAGAGGTCTTTCACATCACCTACTTGCTTAGTCCCTTTAACTGGAGATGACAGGTATTGAACCTGGGACCTTCTGCATGGCAAGCAGATGCTCTACCACTGAGCCACAGCCCCTCCCTTCAAAACTTGGACAGAATCTGTACCCTCTTCCTGTAGACCACATGGATTGTTTCGATCTCAGTCCTAAAGAAAATTACTTAGAAGGCCTAGTGAGTTTATTAAGGACTTACTGCCCAATAAGCATTGTGGCTCCAGCAACCAGGTAACCAAACAAACACATTAATACATCAAGCAAGTCTTTAGGGTTTTTATATACTTGCACAATAACCTGAGAGAGCAGACTAACAATTCAGGCACTGAAAACCCAAAGACATCATTTTTATTAACCTCAACCCCCTTTTTATTTTATCCGGCTGCTTATTGCTTCTTTTTTTTACGACTAAAACAGAAATATTAAGCTGCCACTCTAGTAATTAATTAGCACTTCATGATTACAGCCTGAAATAATTTTTCTTCACTTTGCTTACTCTGTGTTTCTAAGCAAATAAATAAATAAATAAATAAACGAATAAAATAAAATTATACTGCTTCACATTATCCTGCAATTGAACGACAGAGCGATAAAACTGGGGACTCTCTGCTTTAGCCAGAAACGCACACTGCACAGGGAAGCGCCCTTCCACCTCCAATAGTCCTAGCGGGATGTGACCATCTGCGCTGCTAATGAGCTTGAGATGCCTGCAGTTCAGGGGTTGATGGGATCTGCCAACTTGTTGAAAGCAGATGAGCCAGGAAAGGTCTGGAGAAGAACCCTGGAGGGCTACCTCCAAGCTGTCTGTTGACTTCAGAAGATTTCCACTAGATAGTACACAACGTGATGGAAACAAGTCCGACTGGAACCATGTAACACATCTATGCACCAGATGACAGCTCCCCTTAGCCTCCATTGGCAGATTTGAAATATGTATTTCAATCACGTTAACTTTTTCACTTTATGAGGAAGACTGATGCTCCCTTGATTACATGCATAACCCTCTGTTATCGTCCCAAACAACCACACACAACCCAGAGCTGTAAGATGTTAAGGGGTGGGGTGGGAAAAACCTTCACTTTGGACTCAATTAAAGGGTGACATTAAATAACTTAGGAGACGGCATACCCCCTTGACAAAGGAATTATGAAGAAGAAAAAGAACATGAAGAAAAAGAATATGAAAAAGAAGATGATGAAGAGCATGAGATGGTATGGCCGGCATTGTTGGGTCCAATGATTGTGTTGTTAGTGTACTGTTAGAGTGTACACAGGGACAAAGTTGGCATCTTGGTTTATTACAGGCCCTGTGTGGCAGACAGAGGCTGCTAGGGCTCAAAAGATTTCCAGATTGGCAGACTCACTTCAGCCTTCAGCTTGGTGAACAATGCCTGCATTTTTGAAGAACAGATATCTGTGTAGCGAATAGGGCCAGGATGCCCTTTTGTGAAAACTAGCCTTATGAGTCCATTGGCATAAACGATTCTAAGCCACAACGTCCTACCATGTTGCTCTGCGAAGCTTTGTGGAAAGTTTCATGAACTTTTAGCATAAAAGAGGAGGTGGAATCAACTCGAGAGACACAAATGATGCCAGAAGCCTGCTGTATTTTCTGTCCATGCTTGTTCCTTAAAGCCTGCTACCTAGTACACACACACGTTTTTATCACTAAAAAAAACACAAAAAGTATGCAGTGTCTTGGATCCTCTTTTTCCTGTAGGAGAATAATCCTACTAATAGATTCTCTCCCTTTTCTGGTGGGCTAAGGGCTGCCAGCCAAGGTAACCTGATAGTTCAGTGGCTTCTGCTACCTATTATATCCCTACACACACACACACGCATACGTGTATGTCTGTCTAGCCTCCCCAAAATGGGTGTCTGGTCCATGTCAGGTACTGCATTATAGTAAGGGACTTGCTGTTTATCATTAGGGGCTGTCTGTGGGTTGTCCAGCACAGGTTGCAGGTCATTGATGATGTATTGGACTGGTTTGACCAGCGAGCTATATGAGACCACAAGCGGTGTCCTGTTGTTTCATTTGGGCCTGTCGTGTAGCATGTTATCCCTAGGTATCATTCTGGCTGGTGCAATTCTGCTTAGGATTGTGACAGAGACAGTTCACCCCCTCAGCCATTAAGAAAGGCCATGTAATATTTGATGTATGGGTGAACAAATCTGTAAATCGCCCACTAAAAGAAAGAACTACAGTCATATTGTAAACTCTGAATTATTTCTAATTTGACTGATGAAAGGGAAAATAGCATCAAGCGCTTTTGGTGTAATTCAAGCTTATCATGTAGGTAATGAGAATCAAGGGATGGGAATGGGTTTTTTTTTCTGTTTCTTTTTGGAAGCTGAGAAATAAAGTTGGTTTGAAAAGTTTTCAAAATGAAAACTTTAAGTCAGCAAATTGAGACAAATACAAGACAATTGTACATTCTGCAGCTTGGTAGGCCATTATTACATCAGTACTAATGTTCATTCACTCCATGCTTGACATTTCATAGTAAAATGATTGCTTAGCTCTGAAAAGGGAAAACAAAAGCAATCAAAGCCAAACAGGAATTTCCAAAAGCAGAAAAACACAGTGTTTGGATGATGCAGTGATGGATAGGCTACAAACACTTAGGAAAATAGATAAATCACAGCAACTTTTGGAAACTGACATTTTCATGAGTATTCAGGAAAACCTTAACAGCCACCTACAAATACTTTTACCAGGGCTAATCACAGCAAATAAAATTCCATTTTTTAAAAAAAAAATGTAAATAGCTTTCATTCTCATTCACTTTCCAACTGTTTTGTAGCACATAAAATCACAATGTATCAACCTTAATTATCCAGATATCCTCATTAGATGAAGTAAGCATATATGCCCCCCAGCATAGCTGACATCAATCAAAGCAGCAGCTTTGATGTCCAACATTTTGATCATCTAAAAATGTCCAGATGTCAAGAGAAACTATTCAAAGACAGACGAGAGCTGACTTTGTCATTTGTAGATTTGGGATCTCCACAGAGATATTCAGACACATGGTTGACTTGCTACAACTCCAAGCTAAACTTGGACATGGAAACCTGAAACTGAAAAGACAGGCATGCATGATAACTAAACTCTTCAAGCAATATGAAAGGAGGCATTGAAAGCCAAAGCTGAACCAAGAATTTGATATGGCAATATTCCTTATCCTTCTGCTTTCCTTTCCTATGCACAGGGTCTCAAATGTGCCCTGCTAAGGAGGGAGAACCATTTGGTGACATTAGGAGCTCCTGCTGACTGCTATCTTCAATGCTGCCATAAAACAGCAGCAGCAGCAGAAGCAGAAGAAGAGCTGGTTTTTATATACCGACTTTCTCTACCACTTAAGGAAGAATCAAACCAGCTTACAATCCCCTTCCCTTCCCCTCCCCACAACAGACACCCTGTGAGGTAGGTGGGGTTGAGAGAGCTGTGACTAGCCCAAGGTCACCCAGCTGGCTTCATGTGTGTAGGAGTGGGGGAACAAACCCAGTTCACCAGATTAGCCTCTGCTGCTCATGTGGAGGAGTGGGGAATCAAACCACTCCAAACCACTGCTCTTAACCACTACACCACGCTGGCTCTCCATTAAGAAGTTCCTCCTAATGTTCAGATCTGCCCTGATGTTATTTAATTCCATTAGATCTAGTCTTCCTTTCTGAAGCTGCTTAGGACATTTCTTCACCTTCTTCAAGCATCTGCAGACTGTTTTCATGACCCTTTCAATTTCATGTTCTAAATATACCCAGTTCTTTCACCTTTTCATCTCAGGACTTCTTGTGTTGTACGTACCTGACCATAATTTTTTTTTTTGCCCACCTCTGGACCCATTCCAATTTGCCAACATCCCCAGATCTCTCTTCCCCTCTCAATTTATCTCATGCCTCTTCTTTCCCCCACCCCTTCCCTCGTCTTCTCTATACCACTTAAGCTGGTAACTTGCTAACACTCCTTAGGGCTTACAGCCCATTCCTGAGCTGGGAGGGCGAAAGTCCTCAGGAGGTGCACCAGGGCACATGTCAGCATCCATGCCGCTGGTGCCGGTGTCACTTGTGCCGCCAAGAATGGCACAGACCTCGGTGTTGGGGTGCTCACAATGACCTCCCTGCACTGCCGTGACAGTGCAGCCCTGGGACGCCAGCTCAGCTGGCATCCTGATGGTGCACCTCGATGCGCCGTCATCCTAGAGGGCTTTCCCGGGGTGTTCCAGGGGTGGAGATGCCTTTCCTAACCCTTACTAACCCCCATTGAGGCCAGGAACACCCCCTTTGCCCATACCTGGCTGGAGTTACACCACCTTTTTAGGTGGTGTAGCCCTGTGGAACACTATGGAACGGTTCCAAGGGGCCTGCAGGTAAGGACAGCTTCCCAGTTTCAGTAGGAAAGGCTGAAATCTCTTTTGGAGACTGCACGGCTGCGATGCCTCCAGCCACCGGCTCATCCCTCCCCATCAGGAATGGGCTGCCTGCGTCAATTTTATTTTTTCTTACCTCTCAGATGGCAGCAAAAAATTAAGCCACATATGCAGCAGTTTGCAACACTCATGTATTGAGTATACTTGCAAATGTTCTTATAGAAAATGAAGATTTTTATACCTTAAAATTCCATTAATATGCCCAATAGAACCATTTTATATGCTAAGTTATGAACTATGGGGGGGGGAAGATAAGGAAAAAACAGAAATAGAATGTGGGGGTGGACTCTGACCTGGAGAACTGGGTTTGATTCCCCACTCCTCCACATGAGCAGCGGAGGCTAATCTGGTGAACTGGATTTGTTTCCCCACTCCTACACATGAAGCCAGCTGGGTGACCTTGGGCTAGTCACACTCTCTCAGCCCTGTCTACCTCACTGGGTGTCTGTTGTGGGGAGGGGAAGGGAAGGTGATCATAAGCCGGTTTGATTTTTCCGTAAGTGGGGGAGAAAGTTGGCATATAAAAACCAACTCTTCTTTTTTATGTTTTGGTGGCTTCAAAATTTCTGGAAATGCTACATCTCTAGTTTTTCCATTAGAACATTTTGCTTTTGTGGCCTAGAAAAGATGCCACAAGAACAACTTTCATATTCATGCATCCAGTGTAGAAATCTGCACAGCACACTTGAAGTCTAAATCCTACCCCAGAATTCGGAGAAAAGTAGCTCAAGAACCTTTTCCTCTTAAGATATTGTCACTTGTACAATAGTAAACATCGTCACCAAAGTACAGCCGATTACTACATACAGCTTGCTATCTGTAAACAAAGAAGCAGCTGGTGTTAAAAAAAAAAAAAACAGTGCCCAAAATCTATTTTGCTGTGAGGGTGTTTTTTTGCCCCATTTAATGTTTGGGGTAGGGGAAAAATAAAACCCAGGATTACATTAGGAAAACTGTAATCTACAGAACTAAGGTTGTCAGATGTTTTTAAAGCTACTGGCACCAAAATTGCAGCAGAGCTGCTGCTGCTTGTTCTTTAACTAACCCCCAAATTTGAAGTGAAATGGGCACTGAACATGTTGCTCCCAGCCACCCTCCATTTATTCCTATAGGGGGGAATGTAAAAAAAAAAGTACAACCCAAGAATCTATGCCAATGTAAAACCCAAGAATCTCCCAAACCAAACTATATAGGAATGCTTCTGCAAGCCTACCAAATCCACCACAAAAAGCAAACTTGACGTGAAACAACTTGAGCAAAGAACACAATGTTGCAAAGTCAACAAAAACAATTTAAAAGGGCATAATGGAAAGCTGATACCAAGCCTGGAAACATACAGACACTCGGGGTAGGGGTGAGGGGAGAGAAAGAAAAAAACAGTCCTGGGAGACATACTGTTGACTTCTGATACTGCTGGTTAATCCTGAATATTTCCAGGATTTTTTCAGAACCCATTTACTGGTATCACAGAAAATCCTGAATACCATTTGAAGACACAATATATATATATATATATATATATATATAGAAAATTCTGATAAGGATTTTTCGGATATTCATCTTAGCAATATCCGGATCCACATACCTATATGGAGCCATTTTTAATTGCTCTGGGGAGACACAGCACTTTACAACAACCTAAAGTCCCTTCCTGACAACAGGCAGACTCTTTGCCTCACCACAGAGAGATATAGGGCAAAAACGCATGGTCGCTTTAGCCTCCTTTATTCCCTGTTTCAGCCAGGATTCAGCCAGGATCAAACGCACGATTGGCAAAATGCATGCATTCGATCCTGGCTGAATCCTGGCTGAAACAGGGAATAAAGGAGGCTAAAGCAACCAGGCATTTTCGCCCATATTCATTTGGTAGAAAAATACCTCAAGTATCAAAAGCATTATAAATTATTAATTTTTAGATGTTTTTAAATGTTAGTTGTCTAATATTAGGTCCAAATAATAGTTGTTACTCCAATTTTTTAAAAAAATTATTTATAAAGGAACCATACTGGTGTGAGTTATTCAATATGGCGAAGAGGAGGAGTGGATCTCTGTAAAAGAAACTTTCTGCCTCGTGTCAAAGTGTTTCAGCACTGTGAAGGACAATGATTTTTACCACCACAAACAAAAACAGTTTTATGGGGCTTTTTCTACCCCAAGATACATTGGAATTTGGCCTGGTTAGAAATATGTCCCAAAGGCTGTATGTAGGGTTGTCAATTTTGGGTTGGGACATACCTGGAGATTTTGGGGGTGGAGCCTGTGGAAGGCGGGTTTGGGGAAAGGGAGGGACCTCAGCTGGATTAAATGCCATAGCGTCCACCCTCCAAAGCAGCCATTTACTCCAGGTGAACTGATCTTTGTAGTCTGGGGATCCGTAGTAATTCTGGGAGATCTCCAGGCCCCACCTGGAGACTGGAAACCCTATAAATATGTGTAAGTTATTTTTTACAGCACTGTTGGAAGATTTAATAAGCAGCAGTAGAACTGAGTAGAATATGGTATGCTTCTGAATGACATGTGCACAGGGAATGATACACCTTCCTCATTAGACTAATTGAGGACTAGAGTAGGTAGCAATTGTGCAGATGTCACCAGGAATCCTGCACAGCCATGCACAGCTGTCAGCATCAAGCACGACGCCATTGTGCTTAATGCCTACATTATCTGCAGATGACAGCTTCAATAATGAGATGTTAGTCTGAGATGGAGAAGAAATAATTTCATTGCTTGTTCCCAATAAGCGAGAGGGATTCCTCATTGCCACAGAGAAATCTGGATAGTGTCAGTTGAGCATGCTGTTGTAGAAGTGGAAGATTGCTTTGGCCAGGTTCCAGGAAGAAGAAGAGAAAGCCATTTGGAAAGAATCTAAGGTGTACCAAGGGTACTGTCATGAGCTCCAATGAAAGTTTTGTACTGCAATGGCTTCAAAAAGAATCAGGCTGTTTTGTTAGTAAAGTGGCAACAACAGCAGTGTTAAAGACTCAGTATGGAAATGGCCTGGTTTGTGTGTTTGCCTTTTGATATAGACCTCTGCGGCTTGGTGGCTGAGCACCTGCGCTGCATGCAGAAGGTCCCAGGTTCAATCCCCAGCATCTCCAGTTAAACGAAAAAGGTAGCCAAGTCAATGAAGATTTTTTTTACAAAGGAAACTGTTTACACAATGGAACACACTGAAACTCTCATGGTTCAGTAGATAAGCAACACAAATAAAGCTAATGAGGGGTCTGGAGACCATGTCCTATGAGGAGAGGGTGAATGCACTGGGAATCTCTATGCAGAAGAAGAGATGCGAGCAAGGTGATACGATGGCCACCTTGCAATACCTAAAGGGATGCTATGTGGTGGATGGGGTGGATACCTTTTCATTCATGTTGGGAGGCAGGATTTGGACTAATGGATATAAACCACAGCAAAGGAGGCTTTGTCTAAATTTGAGGAAGAACTACCTGACGGGGAGGTGTGTTAGACACTGGAACAGTCTCCCTTATGAGGTGGTGGATTTTTTCTCATTGGAAGTTTTTAAGGATCAAACTGGACACCTACTTGTCAAGGATAATATAGTTGTAGTTCCTGCAGAGGGGTTGGACAAGATGACCCTTGCCATCCATTTCCACTCTGAGATTAAATAAATAAATCAAACAATTGGTTCTTGTAGGTTATCCGGGCTGTGTAACCGTGGTCTTGGAATTTTCTTTCCTGACGTTTCGCCAGCAACTGTGGCAGGCATCTTCAGAGTAGTAACACTGAAGGACAGTGTCCTTCAGTGTTACTACTCTGAAGATGCCTGCCACAGTTGCTGGCGAAACGTCAGGAAAGAAAATTCCAAGACCACGGTTACACAGCCCGGATAACCTACAAGAACCAATGAACTCTGACCGTGAAAGCCTTCGACAAAATCAAACAATGATTTTGTCAAATTTTCTTTAACAAAAACCCTTTCCTCTCTCAATTCCTGGTGGAAAGACAACAGTAGGTTCTTATGGCTCATAGCAGAGCAAGGGTTCCTTTAAAACAATACCTCAAACCAGGAGAGAACAGGACTCTAAATCTTCTGAATTAAACATAATACAATTAAATCTGCAGTCACTAGAAAATGGTTTACAGACTCTAAAGTACTAGTGGTGGAACAAACAGATTTTTAAGCTCCTTGGCACATTGTATTCAGATGATAAACAGATTTTGAGAAAAATCAGGAAGCCCAATTAACTATTTGATTGTAATAAAGCGGATATTGTAACCGAGCTCTCATCTCTGTCTATGTCAATAATTTTATAATGAAGAAATAGCAGATCCAAATTTTCTGGAGAGTTTCTGTGAGGCTTTGCCTAGCAACTGGGAATAACAGGATGGATAGCTCCTGAATAGGAATGAGTGGAGAGAACGCTGGTGGTGGAGCAGGACTACAAGCCCTCTATGGAAAAACCATAGAGATTCCAACGATTACTAGACCTTTGAAGGTTAGAAAATTTGAAGGTTAAGGAAGCATCTGCTCTAGATGACTGTTTAAGTAAAAATCCATCAACAAAAATGTAAAATTAATTATGTCAGAAGAAGAGACAGACAACAACAATAGCGATTAATCAAACATGGACAATCTTTATTCAGGACGGGAACAACAGATATAATGATTCAGTGAAATCTTTTGTTTCATTGTCGTGATGGTGATAATTACTGCAATTATAATTTGGTTGTTTCTTAAAATAAGGGGGACCAATAAATCATTATGGCCACTCAAAAGAAAGCAAAAAAGAATGTGAAGAAAATTGCCATATGATGTACATATAAACATTGGGGAGGGGGTTTGAGGGAATGACGAATAGGAAGGAGAGTGCTGGGAATGAGAAGCACCAACTAATGGTATTTATGTATATTACATACACGAGCCAACGCGGTGTATTGGTTAAGAGCGGTGGGACTCTAATCTGGAGAACCGGGTTCAATTCCCCACTCCTCCACATGAGGTATGGAGGAGTGAGGTACGGGCTTGTTTTAAATATATGTGTAAGCGCTTTATAAAAAATATATTTCATTGTTTGATTTGTGTCTTGTTTCACCCAACCTTTTGGGTACCCAACTTTGTTTTCAGGTCGGGTCTCCCCCCGCCCCCGCCGGTTTTGTCTAGAGAACAAAACTGCAATATTCAGTGTTAGAGGAAGGAAATATCAGCTTTCTAACCATCACTCCTCAAAATTCAGTTCTAGTTAGCCCAGAGGAACGTATTACCTAATAAGTGTGCTTAGGACAAGCTTTTACAACAGTAGCACTCAGAGCTGCTCGAAACCACATTCTCCATCTTTTTTAAAAGCAAAGTTTTATTAAGAAGTTTGCAAGTTCAGGCCGAGTGCAGGAGACAGAGGCGCCGGTTTAGCATATAGTTAGAAAATGCTTTAAAACGATGCTAAATAGAGATGGACTCAAACATCTGCTAGAGTGCTTTGCTGAGTGCGGGAGCTACAAACTACAACCTTGTTAAATCATCCTTACAACGGTGCGATTATATTTACTACCATTATGAGTGCTTTACATGGGCATCTCTAATGAAGCTTCCTGACCACTGTGTGAACTAAAAGCCGCAGGAGCATTCAGTGAAACTAAGAGGATGAAGGAGCCAGATTTTTTAAAAACAAATTAAAGCAGGCTTTTCATGGTAATGAATTAGCTTTGACCATGGCAATTGGGGGGAGGGTGTTACTTCTGGTTTTGTGTAAGAGAATCGTTCGAAGACCGCAGAACCGTCAGTGTGGTTTTCAGCAAGGGAAGTAATAAGTATGGGAACAATCCAGTTAACGTTAGAACCCTTTTAAGTAGGGCTGTGCAAAAAAACAAAAACCAGTACATTTCGGGTTTGGGTTTAGATCGGGACAGTATGCCTGAACTTAGTGGGATTGACTTCTGACTGCATGCACGTCTCTCTGGTTTCAACCAGAGAGTTAAGCACATGATTAAGCGTCTCCCATGGCTAGGGTTGCCAGGTCCCTCTTCACCACTGGCGGGAGGTTTTTGGGGCATAGCCTGAGGAGGGTGGGGTTTGGGGAGGGGAGGGACTTCAATGCCATCGAGTCCAATGGCCAAAGTGGCCATTTTCTCCAGGTGAACTGATCTCTATCGGCTGGAGATCAGTTGTATTAGTGGGAGATTGAAAGCTAGTACCTGGAGGTTGGCAACCCTACCCATGGCCTTTATCTGCCTCCTTGGAAAAAGCTTCGCCATCTTCTATATTGGTAAAGGAAGAGACTTCAAAGGGGCTTAGCTTTGTCTAGATCATGGGTTCTGAACAAGGGGGGAATTTCCCCCCGGGGGGATTTTAGGGTCTGGGGGGGGGATTGGGAACACTATTCAGCAAAGTGTGATGTCCTGTAGATTATGTACAATCTGTAAAACTGTAGTTAGTTGTTAATTTTGAGTTAGAGTGGGAGGGGGGAATTATATTCTGAACAATGGTAAAAGGGGAGACTGGAGCAAAAAAGGTTGAGAACCACCATGCCACTGATTTTTAGATCATGCCACTGATTTTTTGTTTGTTTTTTCCTAACTAGGATGTACTTATCTGTGTATTTAATGTTGGAATAGGCAATGACTGGTGTACAAAGAAGAAGAACATAAGAACATAAGAAAGGCCCTGCTGGATCAGACCAAGGCCCATCAAGTCCAGCAGTCTGTTCACACAGTGGCCAACCAGGTGCCTTTAGGAAGCCACAAACAAGACGACTGCAGCAGCACCATCCTGCCTGTGTTCCACCGCACCCAAAATAATAGGCATGCTCCTCTGATACTAGAGAGAACAGGTATGCAGCATGACCAGCATCCATTCCAACTAATAGCCATGAATACCCCTTTCCTCCATGAACATGAGAGAAGATGACCCTGCAGCACCTTCTCTCCTGTTAACTGCCATTCTTTGTCCGTCTCCCGATTGCTACTCTTAGGGCAATATCCTCCTTCTTCTCGGAAGTTTCACACTTACAGTGCATTCCTGAGGCTGGGGGACGAATCACCTTAGGAGGCGACATGACCCCTACACCGGGGTCCATGCCACTTGCGCCATGCAAACTGGTGTAGTGCCACTTGTGCCGCCGCCCATGAATGGCCGTGACAGCACGGCCCTCAGATGCCTACTTGCTCCACTGAGCAATCGGCTTCATGCGTAGTAGTGGGAAAACCAACTCAGTTCACCAGATCAAAGTCCGCTGTTTAGGACTGCCAACTTCCAGGTAATAGGTGGAGATCTCCTGCCATTACAACTGCATTGGAGTCCCTCCCCTCCCCAAACCCCACCCTCCTTAGGCTCTACCCCAAAAACCTCCCGCCGGTGTCAGAGAGGGACTTGGCAACCCTACCGCCCCTCATGTGGAGGAGTGGGGAATCAAACCTGGTTCTCCAGATTAGAGTCCATCGCTCCTAACCACTCCAGGAAGACTTACAAAGACTTACACACTTTCTAGGCCTGGCAAGTAGAACAGATTTAATATTAAAACCACTGCTCACAATTATTTCTTTTGGACATGGTTATCAATACCCATGTCAGCCAAACACTATTAATGGCATCTCAAAATAGCTGCTTAGGCACCTGATTTTTCTCCATTTCTCAGAACACGCACACAAACATCTCTCAATCAGCTACCCAGGAGTTTAATAAAAATTAAGAAATAAATATATTTTGCCCTGTGTGTGTGTGTGGGATAATATTAGATAATATGTGGGGATAATATTTGGCATTGTGTGTGGGGGGGATGATATTTGGTCATCTTTTAACATTTGTTATCGTGGTCAGATCATAGAATACGATTACTATAAGACCATCTCATTTCTTTCCTTTGCCTCCCTTCCCCCAAACACATACAGACTTCCCTTGCTTCTTTATGAAAAATGACTTTGTTCAAGGCCTGTCAGTTGTAAAGTGTCTCCTGGCAGAGTTTGGCACAGCAGGTTGTTAAAGGGGCTATTATCCTGACAGCTGCTGCCAGTTGAACAGCTCTCTCTCGAATGACAATAATTTGTTTGTTTCATACGTGTGTGTGTGTGTGTGTAAGCATGTGTGCATGTGTGTGTACAATTGTTATCAAGCAAACTGTTAAAAATAACAATGATAAAAATTAAAATAAAACAAAAAAGCAACCAGATGTAAAGATTTAGCCTACTAGACAGGTGACAGGTGGTTGACGAAGAAGAGTTGGTTTTTATATGCTGACTTTCTCTACCGCTTAAGGAAGAACCAAACCGGCTTACAATCACCTTCCCTTCCTCTCCCCACAACAGACACCCTGAGAGAGTGTGACTAGCCCAACGTCACCCAGCTGGCTTCATGTGGAGGAGTGGAGAATCAAACCTGGTTCTCCAGATCAGGCTCCACAGCTCCAAACCACCGCTCTTAACCACTACACCATGCTGGCTCCTTCAAACGTAGCACTCTCAAAGGCGGCAGCACTGACCATCTGTCCAGTGGTGTCCATGTAGGGTTGACAACCTCCAGGTAGTGGCTGGAGATCTCCCAACTATTACAACTGATCTCCAGCCGATAGAGATCAGTTCCCCTGGAGAAAATGGCCGCTTTGGCAATTGGACTCGATGGCATTGAAGTCCCTCCACTCCCAAAACCCTGCCCTCCTCAGGCTCCACCCCAAAAACCTCCAGGTATTTCCCAACCCAGAGCTGGCAACCCTATGTACATGTGTGAAGGTGAAAAGGAAAGAGATACTATGGGGTGCCGCAGGTGCTGCCACCCATGACGTTGAAGTGGAAGTTATCCAGTGATCCCTTAGAACCGTGATAGGAATGTCAACTGTGAGGAATACTTAGGATGTATTAATCATGAGTATGCACATCAGTGGCCAGCAAGAAGAAGAAGAGTTGGTTTTTATATACTGACTCTCTCTACCACTTAAGGAAGAATCAAACTGGCTTACCATCACCTTCCTTTCCCCTCCCCACAACAGACACCCTGTGAGGTAAGCCGGGCTGAGAAAGCTGTAAGAGAGCTGTGACTAGCCCAAGGTCACCCAGCAGGCTTCATGTGGAGGAGTGGGGAAACAAATCACCAGATTAGCCTTTGCCGCTCACGTGGAGGAGTGGGGAATCAAACCCGGTTCTCCAGATCAGAGTCCACCGCTCCAAACCACCACTCTTAACCACTACACCATGCTGACCAGGAAGGCACTGCAGAAGAGCATTCCAAGAAGAATCCCTTAAAAGGGATACCTATGAACATTTAATACTGCCCTCTTGAATCCAAGGTCATTGAACCATTCTCATAAAGATATAAGAAAAGCCATGCTGGATCAGACCAAGGCCCATCAAGTCCAGCAGTCTGTTCACACAGTGGCCAAACCAGGTGCCTCTAGGAAGTCTACAAACAAGCATTTGTGTGCAGGCAGGGATCTTTTTTTTTTAACTGATGGGAGCAACCAACATTCATTCCACTAAATTAAAAAAAAAAAAAACCACCATGAAAAGAGGACAGTTCTTCCTGTCAATTTAGGTAGACTGTTTTAATTAGCCTGCTGCCTCTGTGACTTTGGTTAAATGCTGCCCTTAAATTTTATTGACAGCATATTTCTGGTGCTATGGTAATACGATGCAGTATATTAAGACAGCTCATACATTAATCTAAAATAAGTAAGCTGTGAAATCCATGTGATGTGCAGAGTTCAAAGAAAAGCGACATTAACTGATTCTTTACCAGTAAGCATTAAGAATTCATTGAAGATGAAGTCCTACACCACACGCAGGACACAAACATGTGTTTTTCAGTCAAACTAGTTATATTATGTACTGCAGTCACAACCAACCTCACTTATTTTTGAGCAAATTGTATTTCAACATATATAATTCACTTCCTATTGAAGCCACAACACTACTAATTACCTTGTGTAAGCCACTGAAACGGCTTTAGAAGAAGAAGGGTTGGTTTTTATACCTCACTTTTCTCTACCGAAAGGAGTCTCAATGCGGCTTACAATCACCTTCCCCTCCCCACACACTAGGGTTGCCATTGCCAACCTCCAGGTACTAGCTGGAGATCTCCTGCTATTACTACTGATCTCCAGCTGATAGAGATCAGTTCACCTGGAGAAAATAGCCGCTTTGGAAATTGGACTCTATGGTATTGAAGTCTCTAGAATCATAGAGTTGGAAGGGACCACCAGGGTCATCTAGTCCAACCCCCCGCACAATGCAGAACATTCACAACTACCTCCCCCCCCAGACCCCCAGTGACCAGAAGATGGCCAAGATGCCCTCCCTCTCATGATCTGACTAAGGTCACAGAATCAGCATTGCTGACAGATGGCCATCTAACCTCTTCTCAAAAACCTCCTTCTTAACTAAGAAATGGAACAGGATGTTTACAAGGTCACTGCTGGCCTTCCACTGAAATAGGATTTTCTGTGACACAACCATAGAATCATAGAGTTGGAAGGGACCACCAGGGTCATCTAGTCCAACCCCCTGCACTATGCAGGAAATTCACAATTGCCCCCCACACCCCCAGTGACCCCTACCCCATGCCCAGAAGATGGCCAGGATGCCCTCCCTCTTATCATCTGCCTAAGGTCATAGAATCAGCATTGCTGACAGATGGCCATCTAACCTCTTCTTAAAAACCTCCAGGGAAGGAGAGCTCACCACCTCCCGAGGAAGCCTGTTCCACTGAGGAACCTCTCTAACTGTTAGAAAATTCTTCCTAATGTCTAGACAGAAACTCTTGATTTAATTTCAACCCGTTGGTTTTGGTCCGACCTTCTTGGGCAACAGAAAACAACTCTGCACCCTCCTCTATATGACAGCCCCTCAAGTACTTGAAGATGGTGGTTATCATATCCCCTCTCAGTCTTCTCCTCTTCAGGTTAAACATACCCAGCTCCTTCAACCTTTCCTCATAGGACTTGGTCTCCAGACCTCTCCCCTCCCCAAACCCCATCCTCCTCAGTTGTTATAGCAAAAGATCTCCAGCTAGCATCTGGAGGTTGGCAACCCTACTGATACAGGCTTCTCCAGATCAAACAAGGCAACCCAGTTGCCACAAGCCATGGTACAAGTTGCTTGGAGAAATTACCATGTGGCTTTCGCCAGTGAGTCAACAAAATCATGCCGGTTGATAGAGTTGACATTAGGACCATTTAGTTATTGAATTTGCTTCAGATACGCCTCTACAAAGATTCCCGTTTCCTGGAAGCAATTCAATCTAAATTTCTCCGAGCCATATTTGGTGTCCCATGTTGCATTCCCAGTGTCCTTTACAGAGTAGAGTCGGGGACGGTTACTGCTTGAAGCACGCAGCTGGTTCCAAGAGATATGCTTTTGGCTTAAGCTAAATTTCAACCCACTTGGATTAACTTCACTAATTCTTACAGACAATTTCTGTTCAGGATGGATAAGAGCTATTGAGGAGAAGTTACTATTTAATGGGGTTTGCTTCTACAAAATCTTGGATTTTTGCAAGCAAAAATAATAATAACAATCAAACAGCTAATTTGGGACACAGACCTCCAAGCTGATAGAACATGGGCTCAAACTTAGTCGGCATCAAGGAACCATGGCAAAAATGTTGTCCTGGCAAAATACTGTACCTCTATGCCTTGAATTTCCCAATTATCAAAGAGCCTTCACCTTGGCCTGCTTCAATGTCTTAACTTCAGCTCTTCTAGAAGGGATACATTCACACACCCTCTAGTCTCATTGTGTTTGTCCTTGCCAATCAAATGCAGTTGAAACAGTTGAACACATGCTGTTGTATTGTTCATGTCATCATGACATTTGTTCCTTATACGTCATGCCAACTCTATCTTATTTTCCAGGTTGGTCCGACAAGTTTTATATGCCCCTTCTCCATTTGGATCACTCCAAGGAAACCACCCTTCCGGTGGACAGATTTTGTGCTTCAGCTTTTTTGATAAGGAAGCATTTGGTTAAATCCTCTTCTTAATTATGCACATAGCAAGGAATTTAGTTTATAACAAGGTTATGATTTTACCATATACGCACATTTCCTTTTATGTTTCGCTGACTGTTGATTATGTTACTGCCGATCAACAATAGTAATAAAATTAAACAAGTAAATTAAATATCATGTTTAATTAGAGACTGCGTTTTCACTCTAAAAACGACAATAAAAATCACATTTAAATCATCATGCACAAAACCATTTTCGGCAGCACTGACACTCCATTTCCATTCCTCCTTGGAGCGCCATTTAAGTCTCCTAACTGAAATTCCAAGGGCCACCAGAAATAGGGTTGCCAACCTACAGGTACTAAACAACTGAAAAAAAATACTACTTGTTTAGTCTTCGTTACCACTCCCCTCTATATATTGGTTGGTACAAACTCCAGGCATTAGCTGGCGATCTCCCGCTATTACAACTGATCTCCAGCCGATAGAGATCAGTTCCCCTGGAAAAAATGGCTGCTTTGGCAATGGGACTTGTTGGCATTGAAGTCCCTCCCCAAACCCCACCCTCCTCAAGCTCTGCCCCCAAAACCACCCACCAGTGGTGAAGAGGGACCTGGCAACCCTAACCAGAAGAGGCATATCTGGAAGACCCAACCTAGAGACCTTCAAAAGTACATTTGTATTTACAGATATTCATCTTCAGGAACATGACCCCCAGCTATGCGCACAATTCACATGGATTTTACTAAAAGTGCCATTTAAGCATGTGCTGGACAATGAAATCAGAAATATTTAATTAGGCTAGATTGGACCACCTAATACTAGGGATGCTCAAATGCCCACTGGTTCCTCTTGTGCTCTGTTTGCCAGTTGCAAACAGAGATGTGGCTTTTCTCTGATCTGTTTGATAGTTCATCAGTCTGTTTGTGTGTGTTTGACAGCTTGTTTCACTGTATTCCTTCCTAGCCATGCCACATAAGCAGCTTTTTGCACATGCGGGTTTTCATGGAGGCCAAATGAGGTCCACTACCTCCCCATCCATTTCAATAAACTCCTACCTTTCAGGTATTTGGCGAGGCAGTCTTTGCAGTGCAATCCTATACAGAGTTTCTCCGGTCTAAGCCCATTGAAATGAATGGGCTTGGACTGGAGTAACTCTCTTTGGGATTGCAGTGTTTGCGATGCTAATGGCTGCTAATGGTCTGAAATCACCAGCGGCCTTGCGCATGCGCAGTTTTGGGAAAACCCATTCCAAACCAGTTCAGCCAGCATTCGCAGCTGTTCAGCACAACCTGAACAGTTCAAGTGGCCAGCTCACATCTGAGTGCTACCACTGAACATGGTAAGTTTGACAATGAAACTGTGACATCCTGCTCTTTGGTACCATTCATAATACTGCACAACAACACAGGGATTCTTAAGATGTCTGCCCATTGATTTCCAACGCCTTTCATCAGAGCCTACTTATGCTAGATGCTCCCAAAAATGCTCTTCTGAAAGTTGGAAGGAAATCTCAAAAACCTCCTTCTTAACTAAGAAATGGAACAGGATGTTTACAAGATCACTGCTGGCCTTCCACTTAAATAGGACCTTCTGTGACACAACCATAGAATCGTAGAGTTGGAAGGGACCACCAGGGTAATCTAGTCCAACTACCTGCACAATGCAAGAAATTCACAACTGCCCCCCACACCCCCAGTGACCCCTACTCCATGCCCAGAAGATGGCCAAGGTGCCCTCCCTCTCATCATCTGCCTAAGGTCATAGAATCAGCATTGCTGACAGATGGCCATCTAACCTCTTCTTAGAAACCTCCAGGGAAGGAGAGCTCACCACCTCCCAAGGAAGCCTGTTCCACTGAGGAACCTCTCTAACTGTTAGAAAATTCTTCCTAATGTCTAGACCAGTGATGGCAAACCTTTTAGAGACCGAGCGCCCAAACTGCAACCCAAAACCCACTTATTTATCGCAAAGTGCCAACACAGCAATTTAACCTGAATACTGAGGTTTCCTCCCAGCTGGGCGGAGGGGAGTCCAGGGAAGGGGTGGGTGGGTTACTCCCAGCTGGGCGGTGGGGAGTCCAGGGAAGGCAGACGCCATGGCTGCTCAACTTAAGCGTGTGCCCACTGCCCACAGAGAGGGCTCAGCGTGCCAAGTCCGGCACCCGTGCCAACACGGGTCTAGACAGAAACTCTTGATTTAATTTCAACCCGTTGGTTCTGGTCTGACCTTCTTGGGCAACAGAAAACAATTCTGCACCCTCCTCTATATGACAGCCCTTCAAGTACTTGAAGACGGTCATCATATCACCAGTTTGGATCAACGTTACCACATAGAGGCAACTGTGTGTGCATTTGTATAAGTTACCCAAACCATTAAGACTGTAATTTTCCAAAATGCATCTGAGATGCTTCGTCATGAAGGAAAGATTTTATAGGGAGAAACAAGCACCCACCTTCAACCCCCCCCCCCGTTTTTCTCCAGCATTTGCAATTATGGAGTTCTGCAAAGTTTGAGTAATAACTTGTACTCATTAATTGATGCAGTAATAACAATTTGGCATGAGGCTAGCTCTGTAGGCCAATAAAACAGATGAGTAGGCAAAAACGTCTCTGGCTAAACAGACAATATCCCTCAGAGGACTTCCATTGCAAAGCCCCAAACTAATAAGTATTTACACAGAGTGATTTTGATTAGGAAGCTTTTCACGAATTCTTCTGAGGACAGAGAGGGAGAGAAAGATGTGTGTGTATAAATAAAAGTGCGAGGCAAGATTTGGGGTGGGGGGAAGAGAAAGATTTATAAGTTACAACTGTTATGTTCATATTTGGCTGCCTCAAAAGTTCAACGGGAAGACAGTAAATAGTATGGCCCATGCAAACAATCCGCAACTGTCGGAGCGAATGAAGAGAGTCAACATCTAAATTGCATAGACCCCTGGATTCCCACAAGAGGAGAGCTATTAAAATGAATGAAATCAGAAGCTCCAGATGTGGCAATGATTGCATTGACGGGAACAGCAACGAAGAACAGAAATTGCTGGAGTGGAAACAAGTGGAGGACGTTCTCTCTGCAGTGAAACTTCCTGGGAAACAAACAGCCCTCGAGGCCCACAACTCACACAGCATTGGCACGATGGAAGGGCATTTTACATAGGGTTGCCAGGTCCCTCTTCGCCACCGGCAGGGGTTTTTTGGGGCACAGCCTGAGGAGGGCGGGGCTTGGGGAGGGGAGGGACTTCAATGCCATAAAGTCCAATTGCCAAAGTGGCCATTTTTTCCAGGTGAACTGAACTCTGTCGGCTGGAGATCAGTTATAATAGCAGGAGATCTCCAGCTAGTACCTGGAAGTTGGAAACCCTACCGTTGCTTCCAGGGTAAACCCAGAAGAGAGATTATTTTGCCATGTGCCACTATGCATGCTGATCACCCCCCTTTAGCTGGCTTGCCCCTGCCCACCAGCCAGCTAAGGGGCAGCGGGCAGGCCAGTTAATTGTAAGGCAATTGCCCACTGTTAACTGGCATATGGCAACCCTAGTCGCAACCCATGTTTTGGAACCACTGCTTGTGGGCATGATGTAAGGGTGCCAGCTCCAGGTTAGGAAGAGGAAGGAAAGGACCTCAGCAGGGTACACAGCTATAGAGTCCACCTTCCATTTTCTCCAGGGGAACTGATCTGTGCAGTCTGCAGATCAGTTGCAATTCCTGGAGACCTTAAGTCCCCATCTGGAGGTTGACAACACTTGGATCTAGTAAACCCCAAAGAGCAGTGGCTGTGAAACTTCACCCTTTCCAAGTTTTAGGAAGGCATTAAGGAGACTGGGTTTTACCTGCAACATAAACTTTTCAAAATCAATTTCAGGCAGCATCTTTTCCTAAACCATGTCTTTCAGACTCCATGGGGTAATCACAACCTTCCTAAGATTTGATTGCAGACTTCTGGCCCTTCTCCAGCATCTGCAGCTACCTCCAGGGAGGGACACTTTTTCAGCAAATCACTGGCAGGGAACATTGATCCCATCCAGAGAGCAGGGCTCAAAGCCTTCAAGGAGGAAAGCGTCGAGACCAGCCCACAGAGATAAAAATCATAATAAAGCTGAGTACTCTGAACAGTAGAAGGAGGATTTGTACTCACTGGAGGAAGTAGAAACATCGGACCATGTTTCCCAAGTCAGCAGATGGCATGCCAGTTTGTAGGTCTATCCAGACACTATAGCTGTTGCATGGGAGGGAAGGCAGCATGGTATAGCCTGATCTTGTGAGATGCTGGAAGCTAAGCAGCAGTGGTATGTGGAAGGGAGACCACCAAATAATACTCTGCAGATAGAGTTGCCAGGTCCCTCTTCATCACCGGCGGGAGGTTTTTGGGGCAGAGCCTGAGGAGGGTGGGGTTTGAGGAGGGGAGGGACTATCAGGGGTCGTCGTCCCCCACAGCACTTTACACACACACATAGCTATTGCATATTTTATCTACAAAGCCACTGAGTGGCCTCCCAAATTCAGTAGATCCTCTTGAACACTTACATACATAAGAGGCTGTCTGACACTTGGTCCATCAAGCTCAGTATTGTCTACTCAGATAGGCAGCAGCTCTCCAGGGTCTCAGATGGAGGTCTTCTACATCACCTGTTGCCAGATCCTCCAACTGGAGGATGCCAGGGATTGAACCTGGGACCTTCTGCATACCAACCAGATGCTCTATCATTGAGCTGCTTCCTTCTCGAGTATGCCTTATACTGAATCAGACAATTAGTCAATCAAGGTCAGTATTGTCTACTCAGACTGGCAGCAGCTCTCCAGGGTCTCAGGCAGAGGTCTTCCGCATCACCTATTACCTCGTGTTTGTAACTGGAGATGCCGGGGAATTGAACTCAGGTCCTTCTGCATGCCAGGAAGATGCTCTACCACTGAGTCACAGTCAGTCCCTCTGTGCAAGAGGACTGCTTGACAATCTAAAAAGCTCGCATATCATTTTTGCTTCTTGACACTTTGAGAAATCTTTTAATTTTTTGGAGGGGGAAAAAGGAGTCACAAGAAGCAGCATCCAAGTTGCCTCACCGCAAACATTCTCCGATGATAAACAGTTGCTTTACTTAATTAGATTTTGTTGCTGTGCAAGATGCATTATTCACCTATTAAGGAGGAGGCACATAGGCCATCAAGTGGGCAACTAATTCTCACAAAGAGATGAGAAAATAAATCTCATCCGGAATGTACTGCACAATTCTCCTAGACCTAGAAAACAAGGGGAGGGGCTGTGGCTCAGTGGTAGAGCATCTGCGTGGCATGCAGAAGGTCCCAGGTTCAATCCCCAGCATCTCCAGTTAAAGGGACTAGGCAAGTAGGTGATGTGAAAGACCTCTGCCTGAGACCCTGGAGAGCCACTGCTAGTCTGAGTAGACAATTCTGACTCTGAGGGACCAAGGGTCTGATTCAGAATAAGGCAGCTTCATGTGTTCAAGTATTCCAGGCAAAGGCTGGTATTAGTAGAACATGGGCTGCTAAGTGTTTTATGGGAGATTCCAAGGGAGTTCTCTCATGAATGAATGTTCCCTCACAAAATAAAGGTTCCCACACATAGTAAATTCCAAAGAGAAATTTGTGGAGGAATTGGCATCCTACCAGTATCAACCTTTCCACAATGCAGTCAAAAATTCGGCTCACTTCCTTCTCACCACAACAAAAGACAAACATCTCGGCTGATCTTTAATTGATGACATGGCGACTCATGACAAGAACCAGGCTGCTATCTACTGCAAGCAAACTAGATTTGTGCCAATTAATGCAATATTAATTGGGAAAACACTTCAGATTTGTGTAAGATATACCATCTCTGGAGAAGCGGCAACATTAAAAAAAAAAAAACTAAATGATTCATACCCATGATCCAAGAGCTCATTGTCTGCTAGTCACATAATTGGCATAGATGCCGATGTTTAATCTTTTATGAAATGGCACAAAATAGAACATGCTAAAACGGTTCATTCTTTTGCTATACAAGAAATATAGGCAAGTTCTCAAATCCAGATAAGGAGACCTGTATCCCTACACCGGCATGTACCATCATGAATGACTGGCTTAAATAAGAAATGAATGTGCATTCAATCGAGTATAAAATCTATCGGCATTTCATTGCTTTGAATGGAATGTATTCTTTCAAACATGCTCTCTGTTCACGTTATTGCACAACTAATCGTGGATAGCTCATACAGGACCAGATTGGGTCAGCATGTGATCTAGTATAACAGCTTTTCCTCACTATATTATCATTCAGAATCTTCTTTGGAGTTGGGGTGTGGGAGGGAGTGCTCACGTTTCCAGCTAGTCTCAGTCATATGTGAAATTGTCATTTGATCAAAGGAGACTGAACCTCTTTAAGAAAGAAATGGAATGGATTGCGGAGAAAATTTCTAAGCCAACAGAGTCCTGTCTTTAGTCTTAGTTTGAAAAGATGAGGAATGCTATGAGGACTCCAAAGGAATGCTATGAGGACTCCAAAGGGTAGTATTCAGAACATTTTGCTATTGCGGAAGGCATTAAACTACGCTTCTCAATGAATTAATTGTATAAATGTATTCGGCTTTTTTCAGCTTTCCCCAGGCTTTTCCCATTGGGGATTTTTAAAATGAGCTATGGGGGAGGCATTTTGGGAGGTAGTGTTCCCAAATTTTCAGGGTAGCATCAAAGGACTCTTCTTGCACGCACCCCAAAGTTTGGTGAAAATTGGGTAGGGGTCCAATTTTATGGGGTCTGGAAGGGTTGCCCCCTTCTGCATAGAGAAGCATTGTAAACTTTACCACACTTCTTTATGGAGGAGAGGGGTGACTCCTTCCAGACTCCATAAAAAAAATTACTTTTCACACTCTGTAATGGCCGCTTCCTCTCCAAAGAATTCTGGAAAACTCAGTTTCCCATAAATGCTTGCAATGGGCTGTCTCAATTGTGCAGGTTCATTGCAAGCATTCATGGGAATGAGTTTTCCCACAACTCTTTGGTTGTGAGAAAACCCTGACCCAAAGTTTGGTAAAGTTTGGGACACGGGGTCTGATTTTATGGGGTCCAGAATGGGTCACCCCCTCCTCTATAGAGAAGTATGGTAAAGTTTACAATGCTTCTCTATTGAGGAAAGGGGTGACCCCTTCCGACCCCCTAAAATCGGACCCCGACCCAATCTTCACCAAACTTCATGGTTCATGCAAGGAGAGCCACTTGAAGCTACCCTGAAATTTGGGAACTGTACCCCCAAAAATGCCCCCACAGTAGCTTCGAAAAAAAACCCCATAGACTATAATGGACCCAATTCTTTTGGGTAAACCCGGAAATAAAGCCGAAATACAAATTTACTGATATGGGTATTTAGCTTATTCTGGGTTTACTGAAAAAAATTGGGCCCAATAAACTCGAACCCAAAATTTACTTTTTTTGTTTTGTTTGTTTTTTTGGCACAATCCTATAACCAACATTTGCAGTGGTCATGCCATAAACTGAACCTAAGCTAAGTGTAACCAGCTGGTGAATTTTGGAGTGGATGGGATTACAGTCTTTAAACCTATTTCCCATCTTTGCAGAGCATCAGTAGAGAGAACAGTAAAATGTGCAGAAGGCCACTAAGACTATCAAGTATTAAGGGCTGCCGACCTCCAGGTGGGAGCTGGAGATCTCCCAGAATTACAACTGAACTCCAGACGACAGCCATCAGTTCCTCTGGAAAAAATGGCTGCTTTATAGCATTATATCCCACTGAGGTCACACCCCTCTCCAAACCCCACCCTCCCCAAGCTCCACCCCCATATCTCCACAAATTACCCAACTTGGAGCTGGCAACTATTTTCTATATGCCTATAGACACAAGAAATCTTCAGGAGGCCATGAGCATGCAGGTAAGATGGAGTCCCACGTTTACAAATGAAGCCATCCCACAAGTTCTTCAGTTCATGGAATTTTGGCTTAGAAGAGCACACAAAAAAGATAGCAATGCTTTTAAAATGTCAGGAAAGGATGGTTCTTCATTGCATGCTTTTGTTCCCCCTAAAAACACAAAAAGCCAGCCTCTCAAAGCCCAAACCACACATTTCCTGGAAAACTGAACAACTTATTTCAGCCGCACAGACAAAGATGAAGATTTACTATGAGCCAGAACCCACCGGAGCTTAGAAAAGAACTAATTTGTCATGCTATGGCTCAAGGCCACACACAAAGCAATACTCTCCGCTGAATTATCGCAACCCAACCATACATGTCTGGGATCTGCCAGGCTTGGGTAGTGTGGAGGCCAGTATAAAAAGCCAGCCCTTGCCTACCATCTACCGCCATCAGCAAAACTAAGCCCAGACTTCAATTTGCCATCCAACATTTTGGTAGTTTGCTCAGAGCTCAGGCCATAAGGCAAAACTTGGCTGAAGTTAAACCAGTAGGGGCAGACGCCACTTTTCTTCATTTTCACAGTTCAATTCAAACTATCGAGAAAGCCAGGCAATATAAACCAAGCCACAAAGTCAGGCTCTTGTTTACTATCACTGAGAAACTGCAAAAGAGGCCATTGTTACATCCCTCCCCTCTGACATTGTTATCACTTAAAAAAAAAAAAAACCTGATAAGAGCCTATAGGCCCAGCTAGCCATATCTATAACTCCCAGCCAGCCAGCCGGTAGGGTTGCCAACCTCCAAGTAGTAGCTGGAGATGTCCCACTCTTACAACTGATCTCCAGGTGATAGAGATGAGTTCACCTGGAGAAAATGGCCACTTTGGAAGGTGGACTCTATAGCACCGTAGTCCCTCCCCTCCCCAAACCCCACCCTCCTCAGGCTCGTCCCCAAAACTCTCCAGGTATTTCTCAACCCGGAGCTGGCAACCCTACCTGCTGGAGACACCTGAAGATCTCCTGGAATTATAACTGATATCCAGGTAGGGTTGCCAGGTCCCTCTTCGCTATCGGTGAGAGATTTTTGGGGCAGAGCCTGAGAAGGGCGGGGAGGGACTTCAATGCCATAGAGTCCAATTGCCAAAGTGGCCATTTTCTCCAGGGGAACTGCTCTCCATCGGCTGGAGATCAGTTGTAATAGCGGGAGATCTCCAGCTACTACCTGGAGGTTGGCAACCCTATATCCAGGCTACAGAGCTCAATTCCCTTGGAAGTAGGCTTGCCAACCTCCATGTGGCACCTGGAGATCTCCCGCTATTACAATTGACCTCCAGCCAACCAAGATAGGTTCCCCTGGAGAAAATGACTGCTTTGGAGGCGGGCTCTCTGGCATTACACCTTGCTGAGGTCCCTCCCCTCCCCAAACCCTGCCCTCCCCAGAGTCCACCCCCAAACTCTCCAATCCAGAGCTGGCAACCCTACATGGAGGGCTTTGGAGGTGGACTCTGTGACATCACATCCCTACTGAAGTCTCTCCCCAATACCTCCCCAGTTTTTGCTCCCAAGTCTCCTGGAATTTCCCAACCCAGATTTGGCAATGGCAACCCCTAACTCCAAAAGATTTTTTTTAAGCTCAGTTCTCAAGTCCGCATGGCTCCATGCACCAGAGAACTGAATTTAAAGGGACAGGGGAGACACTGAGAAATCTAGACAGGAAATTACCAGCATACAACTTCTCCAAACACAAAAGTAACTGGAAGCTGATGACTTAGAAAGCCCATTTAAATAAGAAGAGTTATGATTGGGGAGGGATTTCAATGAGGTATAATGACATAGTGTCCAACTTCCAAAACAGCCTTTTTCTCCATGCTAACTGATCTCTGTTTCCTGGAGATCCGTTGTAATAGCAAGAGATCTCCATCCACAACCTGGAAGCAGGCAACCCTAGTAACGAATTTCAACATAGGAGAGTTCACAGTTAAAAGATGTTCTCAGTTGCTTTTACCATGGAAGGCGTAGGGCTTCTGGCCTCTCAGGTATAGACCCCAAAGCAGGCAAAGAGGATCCAAGAAGCTCAGCCAGAAGTTGACACAGGCATCTAGAAGTCATCTGAGTAAGTTCATAAACTAGATACCTTTTTCATGTTGGAAATGCAGCCAGACAGGTCTCCTTGCAATCTGCCAACTTGCCTATTTGAGAACATCAGCTATTTTCTCAGAGGCCCAGCAATTGTGTTTGGGAAGCTGGCTAGATTTGGGAGTGGATTGGGAACAGCTGCTGTCCCTCAGGAATATACAGTTGGGTCTCCTTAAGTAAAAAGAGTATCACTTTATTAAAGCAAAGAGAATGAAGCCTACAGAAGTCTTCAGCGCACCTGACCAAGATCTAGGTTAATGACAGCCATAAGTAAAACCTGGTCTGGAGCTGTTACAGAGTCTGGCACCATGGAACTAGGGTTGCCAACCTCCAATTGATGGCTGGCAATCTCCTACTTTTACAGTTGATCTCCAGGTGACAGAGGTCAGTTCACCTGGAGAAAATGGTTGCTTTGGAAGATGGACTTTATGGCTTTATTGTCCCTCCCCTGGCCAAACCCTGCCCTCTTCCGGCTCTACCCCCAAAACCTCCAGGTATTTCTCAACCCGAAGCTGGCACTATAATTAAACCTGGAACTATCATTAAACACGGGATCGACTTTTGAATATTGCCTCTGAAAAGCTTGGGCTAAAAAGTAGGCAATATATTGGGCGGATTGCAGGCAGCATGTGTTTCTGTTACTATGTGTGGCTGTTGTGCCAAAATAGAAGTCTGAAAATTGTGCTACTGATGAGCACATTCTCTGAAGCACTTTTCTTTCATTTCTCTTCTCTGCCTAGCTACTGAAAATAGACTTCTAGGCTCAGCCCTGGTTAGGTCATGGCAAAAAATAAATTAAGAGGAAGAAGAACAGGCCAAGAGAACTCATCTACAGCCACAAGAGAGGGGTGGAGAATGGTAGAAAAGACACTTATTTTCCTGAATTGTGGATGACAGTGGGGAACAGTATCTACAGGTTCCTTGTTTGTGGATTGCTGATGGGAGCTGTGCTTTAAAAGAGAGTTGCTGGGGTTTTATTCTGGGGAGAAGTTACCCAAACACTCTGTAACCCCTGAGTCAATCCTACGTGTGCAGAGTACAGATACCATGAGCATTCCTGAACCACCACCCCAGGAGACTTTGTGAGGCAGGGTATTGGGTGTGGGGGGGAGACAATGCATCAAGATCAGTTAGGGTTGCCAAACTTCAGGTTCTAGCTGGAGATCTGCTATTACAACTGATCTCCAGCCGATAGAGATCAGTTCACCTGGAAAAAATAGCTGCTTTGGCAGTTGGACTCTGTGGCATTGAAGTCCCTCTCCTCCCCAAACCCTGCCCTCCTCAGGCTCCACCCTAAAAATCTCCCACTGGTGGCAAAGAGGAACCTGGCAAACTTAAGATCACTCCTGACTAAAACTTCTAAGTGACTTCACGGACTCTCTAGGATATTGCCAATCTCATAGAGTGTTGTTGACGTCACTTCTGGTTTTTTAGCCAGAAGCCATGTTGATATGCCAATGATGTTGTCCCTCCCCCACATTGCTCTCTTCAGCCCCTCATTGGAGCACAGGCTGAGAGTCAGCAGTGGGAGATTGTGCTCCAGAGCAGGTAGGTTGGGGGCCCTAGGGTGGATGGAGTAGAAACAGCAATTGTTCTGTGGTGAGAAGAAACACTCTGCATATGCTAAGAGGTACATTTCTTATTCTGAGCCCCCAGAAAATGTGCCTAACCCTGCTGATATAGGACTAGTCACGTACTGCTGTGCCTGTTTTCCACAGCAGAAGTAGAGTTGGTTTTTATATGCTGACTTTCTCTACCACTTAAGGCAGAATCAAACTGGCTTAAAATCACTTTCCTTTCCCCTCCCCACAACAGACCCCCTGTGAGGTAGGTGGGGCTGAGAGAGCTTTGACTAGCCCAAGGTCACCCAGCTGGCTTCGTGTGTAGGAGTGGGAAAACAAATCCAGTTCACCAGATTAGCCCCTGCTGCTCATGTGGAGGAGTGGGGAATCCAACCCAGTTCTCCAGATCAGAGTCCACCACTCCAAACCACCACACCACACTGGCTCTCTAGAGCTCTTTAGAAGAGGGTTGGGAGATTATCGACTTGCCTAAAGCTACTACAGTAGTTTTAGAGACAATCCCCATTTGCGCGAATGTTCCAGGGTCTTCAGTCATTCAACATAACCAACTTTCTTATGAAGTTTCCTATGTTTCCCCTTGGAGCCATGAACACTTCCTACCTGGAATACCAACCCTAACTTATATGAGATCATTCATCCTGGACTGAAACGGTGAGTACAAGTCGCTGACTTTAAGCAGTTCAGAGGTTGTTAATTTTGGATAAGTGTCCCTAGTGTTTCCTAAATTGCTATATGGGCCTTGGCTCAAAATCAAGTGGAATCCAGTTTTGTACTACTGAGCACAAAACTTTAACTGTTACCTAAAATTGTGAGACCTTGATAATGTAGAAAGCTGATCAACTGTAGGGGATGTGTGTGATTTGGGAAGACCCTGATTCAGATCTCGTCCCCCTCTGATTAATGGTCTTATGCTATCGCACCCTCAGTTCTGCCTAGGGTTGCCAACCTCCAGGTGGCGGCTGGAGATCTCCTGCTATTACAACTGATCTCCAGGACATAGAGGTCAGTTCACCTGGAGAAAATGGCTGCTTTGGCAATTGGACTCTATGGCACTGAAGTCCCTCCCCTCCCCAAACCCCACCCTCCTCAGGCTCCGCCCCAAAAATCTCCCCCTGGTGGTGAAGAGGGACCTGGCAACCCTAGGTCTGTCAGGGGAAGGGTATAATACTGATGTGCTTTATATTGCAAGAAATTGTAAATTTGGAAGTTAAATACGATCAATAATTAAAGTAGGATCAGTGTAGTTAACTGTATGATTTATGGAGAAGAAACCTTACTGGTAGCATCTCTCGAGTCTACTATAATTAAATTACATCAGTGTATTCTTAGAGTTCATTCAATAATCAATTAAGCCAAAATGAAAGTCAGCAGGATGTTACCTGTTAAGATCTCAGGAGGGCTTAGCCCCATAACACGTTTTCAGAAATAGAGCTAGAAAGGAACAATTTTGCCTCAATAGATTCTGAACATCATAAATAAGTTTGCTTAGAAATTCAATGTCAGAACACATTATAAAAACTTACCCAGGATACCTCATACCTCCATCCCTTTTTTATCTGGCTCACTACCTGCTCATCACCAGAACATTTCTGCCATCTGGATCTCTATGATGTCACAGCAGTGCATCCAATGGTAGGAAAAGAAGAAGCATCCACCGCTGGTATACTGCTAACGCTGGTAGGTGATCTAAAAATAAATAGGGAAGCATATAAAGATCGCTACTCTGGCTAGCGACCTTCAGCCACAAGTAATCTTTATAGATACCCTTTCCAAAAAATTGTGTGCAATGACATTCTTCAGTCACTGCCAAGATGAGGTGTTTCATTCTTACTTGCTGCACAGATGCCAGATGCTTTTCTCAGGGTTAATTAATCAAAGAGACTTGTTAATTAGGTGACTTTGTATTGTATAGGTAGCTATATGGGATTGGCAGTATCCTCTTGTCCTGTCAGGGCCTATAATTGCTTTAAATAGGTATTGCCTGCGCAAAGCGGCCGAGCGTGTGACGGAAACAGTGGGAGCTTGGCTCTGATGCAGCTTATTAGTCCATCTGCCACACTAAGTACATCACCATGCACTTCACACACACACACACACAGAGAGAGAGAGAGATTTCAAATAGGAGTAGAAAAGAATTCATTTTGCAAAGATGTTCATAGGTGCATGACCTCTCTCTCGGAGTAAGGGACACAATAGGTTTTATGTCTCTGTGGATTTTGCTGTTGAAGTACATCTATAAGATGTAACGTTTCCTTTTCAGCACCATTTGAAGAAGAAGAAGGAGAAGAGTTGGCTTTTATATGCCGACTTTCTCTACCACTTAAGGGAGACTCAAACCGGCTTACAATCACCTTCCCTTCCCCTCCCCACAACAGACACCCTGTGAGGTGGATGGGGCTGAGAGAGTGTGACTTGCCCAAGGTCACCCAGCTGGCTTCATGTGGAGGAGAGGGGGAACAAATCCAGTTCACCAGATTAGCCTCCACCACTCATGTGGAGGAGTGGGGAATCAAACCCGGTTCTCCAGATCAGAGTCCACCGCTTCAAACCACCGCTCTTAACCACTACACCATGCTGGCTCTCATTTGTGTTTTATCTCTTGTTGGGATAAGGGAAAGAAAGACTGTGGGATCATGGCAAGTCCACAACGAATGCTGGATTTGAAGCATACGAGAATTTTACCCATACATTCTAAGTTGTTCATTTGTTTTTGCATAGGAAGACAAGTCTCTGTCCTCTCCATATTTAATGGGGGATGCTGGCATGCCGAAGAGTTCTTGTGAGTGTTCTGACACATGCCCAGAATAAAATGCTGGGAAGTTTTCATGTGCTGGGTTAGGCCAAGACTGAATGTCGTACTAATCTCAAGTTGTGCTGGATATTTTAAAAGACTGCTTCTCTATACCAAGATTCTCTGGGGCAGACTAACTCGTCCTCGCTTCCCCATGTAAGAACCTTCCTGTAAATCAGACAAAAGTGATAAGAACATAAAAAAGGCCGTGCTGGATCAGACCGAGGTCCATCAAGTCCAGCAGTCTGTTCACACAGCGGCCAACCAGGTGCCTCTAGGAAGCCCCCAAACAAGACGACTGCGGCAGCACCATCCTGCCTGCGTTCCACAGCACCTCATATAGCAGGCATACTTCTCTGATCCTGGAGAGAATAGGTGTGCATCACGACTAGTATCCATTTTTACTAGTAGCCATGAATAGCCCTCTCCTCCATGAACATCTTGTGAATCTACTCGTTAAGCACAGTTCCTTTGCTTTGTAGTAACAGTAACGTTACTACAGTTACGGTTCTATCCTCAGCGGTTACATCCTTTTGAGCCTGTTGAAGTCAATGGGCTTAGAAGAGTGTAATTCTGCTTAGGGTGGCACTGATAGTACACCACCTAAAAAAATTCCCCAGCTTTGAAAACATAAGATCTTCTCACTTTTCTTGACTTCTTCTTTTTTTCTTGACCTGTGTAGTCTGATGAGTTCTGGAGACGGATCTGAACCACCGCTCATTTGTACGTTCTCAAAAAGCAAGCAGTTGTTTCTTGTTTTTTCTGCCCCAGTAGCCTTGTCCTTGAACATCTCTCCTGAAGAACTCAAGCGTTTGTTCATTCCTTTATGATATTTTAATTTGTCCTAACAAAAGGTATTACTCTGTTTCCATGTGGGGGGGTGGTTCACTACGCCGGTTTCATGCAGTGAAAGTATTTGCTTTGTGAGGTGAAACCACAGTAACATTTTGCCTTGAGGCGGAAAATAATTGATTTTCAGGGATTGATTTGTCATTGTTTGCTTGGAATTAGCCAGGAGTTCCTCTGTTGAGGCAATTCAGATCAATGTCTTTGTGATTGGTGAAAGGATAATACTCCTTTTTCGACTGCTTTCTTTCTACAAATCCTTTATACTGCCCATATTCTTAACTTGAAAATGCACTAGATTAATAGTTTCAGTGGTGTGTTTTTTTTAAAAAAATGTTAATATGCTGAAGTAAAATGATGCTAATGGTTATTTCTACCTTGGGAAAGAAATCATCTCTGAACGCTATAACATCAAAACTACATTTCAGCATTGGTCTCAGTAAACTGCCTATCAAAGTAATTAAA
The DNA here is from genome assembly GCF_029931775.1 of Euleptes europaea. NCBI lineage: Eukaryota > Metazoa > Chordata > Lepidosauria > Squamata > Sphaerodactylidae > Euleptes > Euleptes europaea. The sequence continues at coordinate 46,397,440 of NC_079326.1, forward strand.
CTCAGCACCCTATATTACATCTTAATGAACTCCAGATTTAAAGTTGCTCTCCAGAAGCCCCTTGGGAATATACTGATTTGGCAAGATATAAAGGCTGTCTAAAAGTGATGGGAATAGGCAGGGAAATCAGATAAACGCAACCTTGGAAACGAAATGTGATATGTGCAACTGATTTTTTTATGAATGTATTTTATGACAGGACTTTCCAACATCTGTGATGCATACATTTAGCTATCTGATATTTATACATCATGTTCCAGAGAAAGTAAGAGGGCCAGTGTGGAAAAAGCTGGAGAGCCAGCGAGGTGTAGTGGTTAAGAGCGGTGGTTTGGAGCAGTGGACTCTGATCTGGAGAACCAGGTTTGATTCCCCACTCCTCCACATGAGCGGCGGAGGCTAATCTGGAGAACTGGGTTGGTTTCCCCACTCCTACACATGAATCCAGCTGGGTGATCTTGGGCTAGTCACAGCTCTCTCAGCCCCACCTTCCGCACAGGGTGTCTGTTGTGGGGAGGGGAAAGGAAGGTGGTTGTAAGCCGATTTGAGTCTCTCTTAAGTGGTACAGAAAGTCAGCATATAAACACCAACTCTTCTTCTTCTCCTTGATGGAGATAAGAAATTTTCAAATGGAACTGGTGAGCCCTTTGGGTGAGTGGGTAACATTGCCCCAGAGGACCTGATCAAAAAAGAAAAGAGAGGATTGGCTCCCTATTTCCTGATTGGCAGTGTTACAGGGCAGGCCAACCCCCACTCTGAGTTCTATATTGGCTGATTATCAAGATTGAAAGCAGACCCACCTATATAGGAAGAAAACATTCTTGTATCTTTTAAGAGTTGTTTAGAAATGGGTTTGATGCTGGTGCGTTCCTGGCATATTTAAGCCACTTTAAGACCCAAGCTGGACTGTGAGTTTGCAGGATCTTTAAAATAAATACATTTGTGTCACCTTGTCAGGTACCAGTTGAAATCAGAGACGCTCAACCGCCCACCGTTTCAGCTCGCGACCTGTTCACAAATTGTGATCATTACTGTTAAAGATTTGACGCACTGTTCTTCTGGGTCTGAAGAGGATGAGGTCAAACAGGTTGAATTCTAAAGAGGTGGATATGTTAATTTTTTTCAAAGAGAGACCTGCCCATATGCTTTGCCACAGCGGCTGCATTTGCTGCCGTTGATGCTTCCCTATCCACTGTTTCACATCTTTATTATTTATTTTTATTCAATGCCTTTCAAAAAGTAGTAATGGTTTTGTAAAAAAAAATGAAAAGGGGAAGAAGAAGAGAAGAGGAGAAAACGAATCTACCAAAGGTACATAAAAACCAAATGGATAAGTCCCATCACTTATTTTCTTATGTCAAAACATAATGAACACTACCCACTGTTTATTACATTTACAAACCATCTGAAAGTAACCTTACAATTCTCTGATGTTAGTCTTGTCAATAACTCTATGCACCAGATGTTATTAAAGTTTTACGTTTTACAACTTCCTAGTGAGGGATCTCTCTGTCCCTTATGGCAGCACCAATCATTTACTGCCCAGATCTGTTTATGCTTCTGAATTCTCACACTGCCTCATGGGAATTTTAGTTCTCTCCTACACCTGCAAAAGTCTTCCGGGGGGGGGGGACTTGTTCGACAAACCACAATATATCTTAAGGCTTGCTTTATTGTAGTATTCCTGCTACACCATACACATATGAATATTAAAAAGGAAAGGCAGCCCTGGAATCTGGAAATGTTACATCAGGACTTTTTAGACTGAATTCCTGAGGACTTTCTTCCATCGATCTTCAGAATATAAAGCTTTGCCTACATTGGTTCTTGTAGGTTATCCGGGCTGTGTAACCGTGGTCTTGGAATTTTCTTGGAAAGAAAATTCCAAGACCACGGTTACACAGCCCGGATAACCTACAAGAACCAATGAACTCTGACCGTGAAAGCCTTCGACAATACTTTGCCTACATTGGTTGTGGAATTTGAACTGTATTTAATCAACCACTAATTCTATGTTTTATTGCAACATTATGATATGTGTATCATGACTCTTACATTTTTGCAAGCTGTGCCTTGTGGGCACTATTACCAAAAAGCAGATCAAAGTATTGAAAATAAATTATAAACTCATCATTCTGCACAACTGCTAAGAGCACAAGAGCACCTTTACATCTGGTGACTCTTTCTTGAACTGATGGGACTGATTGTCAGCTAATGGAGCACCAAGAAGAGATTCCACCTTCTACCATTTTTCAGTGCCTGAGCTAAATCACTGATAGGGTTATCAACTTCCAGGTAATAGCTGGAGATCTCCTGCCAATAGAGATCAGTTCACCTGGAGAAAATGGCCACTTTGGCAATTGGACTCTATGGCATTGAAGTCTCTCCCCTCCCCAAACCCTGCCCTCCTCAGGCTCCGCCCCAAAAACCTCCTGCCAGTGGTGAAGAGGGACCTGGCAACTAGGCTTGTGCATTTTGTTAAACCTGAACCGACAAAACCAAAAAAAAAAAAAACCATTTTGGAAAATTTCGGGTTCAGGTTTACTGAGTGCCAAAACCTGGAGGGAAAGCCAAAGCCGAATTGGCCATTCCCAAAAAACCTGGGTGTTTATTCAGCTTTTCCAGGTTTGGCTTTCCCCAGGTTTTGCGAAGCTCCTGGGGGGCATTTTTTGAGGTAGCTCCCCCAAATTTGCAGCATTCATGCAAGGGATTCTCCTTACCTGAACCCCCAAGTTTGGTGAAGATTCGGTCAGGGGTCCGGTTTTATGGGGTTTGGAAGGGGTCAACCCCATCCTCCTCCATAGAGAAGAAATAGTGACGTGGCTGCGGTCAGATTCTCTATTGCGAACTTTGCTATGCTTCTCTATGGAGGAGCCCGGCAAACTTTCCCACCTTTGAAAGCAATTGGCCATTGCTTTCATAAATGGCCTTTGAAAGCAAGGGTGCTATGCATGCAACACTGCAACCAATTCCATACCTTAATAATTCAGAAGAATCAGAACTAGTTTAGAAAGTAAATCAGCAGTGCTGACCACCACCCAACCTGTGCTATTTCAAGAAAGAACATTGACCAGATTTCAAACTTTAAAGAATAGAGCTCACCTGTCCTTATAAATTAGCACAGTAGTGTCCATTTAAGAACATAAGAAAGGCCATGCTAGATCAGACCAAAGTCCACCAAGTCCAGCAGTCTGTTCACACAGTGGCCAATCAAGTGCCTCTTTCTTTAGAGAAACCATATCCAAAAGAACATAGAAGACTCTTTAAGAAGAAAACCCCCCAATAAAGGGCAGTTTGTAAACCAAACTCTACGCAGGTAACTTGTAACTCTGCGAAATATACTCACAATGTTTTTCAGCAAGTCAATAAGAAATGCCTCCTTAAAATCATGATATTTCCTGACCTTTTATTTCCCACTATCATGAATGAAAGACCAACTGAATGGGCCGTTCTATTTATTCTCTACTTCTCAACCATATAGATGGTAGAACACAATTCTGGCCAAGCGTCTGAAACTGGGTTTTCATAAGCAGACATCAAGGTACTTCTGTAGGACTTATTTGTTAGTAAATACTTGGATGGATAAAGAGGATTATGAGTAAAACCTCTCCCTGGAATTCTCTCTCCTCCATACCTTTGAATAGTAGAGAGGCAATTGTTAAGTGAAGGTTATACCTTATTTAAAAAATTGTTTGAACAGGCTTGAGTCAGGAGACTTAGCTGCCACTGGCAAAATTTCTGTGTGTATCTCTTCCACTGTACGTTATATGGATACACTTTTGTTTGAGATACATTATTGTAACTTTCTGTTTGGTTTTCTTTCCGTTTTCTTGTTCTTTGACATCTTTTCCCTGTCTGTGTGTTTCAGATCAACCTTGGAATTCTTGAAAAAGACCAACAGGAGGAGAGTGTCGGAGTGGAGTTAGGCAGAGGAACTCATGCTTGCTTATCCGCTGTGCAGTTACAGAGATCCTTATGTTGGTAGGAAATCTCTCTTTTTGGAGAAGCTACAATATGACCACCTATGCGGAATAACATACTTTATCCTCTATTCTACCCCCTTTGTGAAAACAAAATCAATACCGAAACTATACTGTAGGCCTTTTTTTTTTTTTCCATTTCAAAGCCATAAAGCTTTGAATGTCAGAATAAAGACTGATAACAAAAAAAAATGTTTGCTGACTGGTCACCTCCATTAAACTGGTTACCCAGCGACAAATTTCTGAAGGTATCACATAGATGAGAAACTCACCGCCGAAGGCTGCTGGTAAAATCTTTCATCCTTGTTGTACTTTAAATAAAGTGCCACGCTTCCTGCGTGCCGTCGTGTGGCCATGATGTGTTTGCTTTCTTTTCTTTTAACGGGTTTCGCCCTGGAAATTTGTGATCTGCATGCAGACACTTAGGCTAGAAGCAGATGTAATATAAAAAGGGGCTCAGGTAGCACTACGCAAGCTGTTCTCATCCTAGAGTTGACAGCTCCAGGCTGGGAAATACCTGGAGATTTTGGGGATGGAGCCTGAGGAGGGCAGGGTTAGGAGAGGGGAGGGGCTTCAATGCCATAGAGTCCAACTTCCAAAGGGGCCATTTCCTCCAGGTGAACTGATCTCTGCCGTCTGGAGATCAGGTGAAATAGCGGGAGATCTCCAGCCACCACCTGGAAGTTCTAGAAAAAACACAAGACCTATGCTGACAAGAACTGAGTAGATAAGAACAACAGCACGTGGCTCAATCACAATAAATACAACTAGAAAAATGTATGGTACAAAAACATTTGTTCATGTTCATATAATAACCAAAAAAATAGTAAACATCAAACCAAATACACCAAAGCAATATTTCAAAAGGAATTCAAGTTCATTCCCAGTTCATAGGAGAATCCAATGTAATGTTCATAAACCAAAAAGAGTCAAACCCGACTTCCATGAAGAAAAACTCCTATGAAACCCAACTTTCCCACGATGGCCGTGCTTCAGACCGACCGTCTCTCCGGGGAGAATGCAAGGAAGGCTCCAATAATAAATCAAAAGACGACACTTCTAGATAAGTGGTCGTTTCGCCTGATTGGCTTCTTCAGTTGTACTTAATATCCATAAATTCTTCAGTTATACTTAATGTCCATAAATCATATTTTTTCACGGGGCATGTAGCCTCTAAGGACACATTAAAAGATGCATTTGTTATGAAATTACATTATTAGTGAAAGCTTAATAAATGTACACATTTACATATAACAATCCTTCAAAAAAATATTTTCTTACCCCATAATATTGTTGACCTGATATGGTTCAAGACCCAAGGTTCCTTATTCCTACTGAGAGGTTATGCAACTGATACTAGCTAAAGGGAAATGTATTAGGAGATATAGATAGGAGTCAGCTGTGGCTAATGAACGTATCTTCCTTACTTAAAGGAAACTTACCAAATCAAATTCATGATTAAGTCCTGCAGGATACATTGTTTTAAAAAGAAAGATCAGTTTCTTTTCTTGCCTGTGCAAAATTGTTGTAACATCTTGTTGGTAATATGAACGAGGTTTGAACTTCCAGAGGGCAAAGAATAACATGTCATTTTCTGAATGTCCTTTGTCCAGATAGTGTTGCGTGAGGGGAGCGTCTAAGACCTTAGAGCGCAAGCGCGCTTTATGCTCACCAATCCTAAGTTTTAACTGTCTAGTACAGGAACCTATGTAAAGAAGAGAGCATGGACATAAAATTGCGTACACGGTGTTCCGTGATGAGCAGTTGCTGAAATGCTTCAGCTGGTATTTGAAATTGAATGCGGAGGAGCTAACCTCCTTTATCGGCAGACTCAGTGGGCACACCGAACACCTGCCACATTTATGATGTCCGATGATGGTCGGTCCGGGCTTGGGAACTAGATGATCAGTTTTAACTAAAACATTCTTAAAGGACTGAGTTTTCCTTAAACCAAATAAGGGAGGTGACTGGCATCCAGGTACGTTCTGTAGGATGTGCCAGTGTCGGTTTATTATTTTTTTAATATCATATGTTAAGTGATTGTGTTCCAAAGAGCCAAAAATCCTAGGGGCAGTATCCCTTCTTCTGCCTTCACTGAAGAGAAGAGAGCTTCGGTTCATTCGTTCAGTCTTGTTTCGAGCTTTTTCAATGTCCACTTCCGCGTATCCCCTGGCCAGTAGCTTCTTAGTCAAGGCTGAAGCTGCTTGATTATAATCGTGATTATACGTAGAATTGCGTTTCAGTCTCAATAGCTGACTATATGGTAAGTTCAATTTCAGATGAAGTGGGTGAAATGAATGAAAATGCAATCCCGCTCCCAGATCCGTGGGTTTACAGAAAGGTTTTACTGCCAAAGTGTTCTGCTGGGTCCTAAAGACCGTCACGTCAAGGAAAGGAATGGATTGCTCATTACTGTAATGAGCAATCCATTCCTTTCCTTGACGTGACGGTCTTTAGGACCCAGCAGAACACTTTGGCAGTAAAACCTTTCTGTAAACCCACGGATCTGGGAGCGGGATTGCATTTTCATTCATTTCACCCACTTCATCTGAAATTGAACTTACCATATAGTCAGCTATTGAGACTGAAACGCAATTCTACGTATAATCACGATTATAATCAAGCAGCTTCAGCCTTGACTAAGAAGCTACTGGCCAGGGGATACGCGGAAGTGGACATTGAAAAAGCTCGAAACAAGACTGAACGAATGAACCGAAGCTCTCTTCTCTTCAGTGAAGGCAGAAGAAGGGATACTGCCCCTAGGATTTTTGGCTCTTTGGAACACAATCACTTAACATATGATATTAAAAAAATAATAAACCGACACTGGCACATCCTACAGAACGTACCTGGATGCCAGTCACCTCCCTTATTTGGTTTAAGGAAAACTCAGTCCTTTAAGAATGTTTTAGTTAAAACTGATCATCTAGTTCCCAAGCCCGGACCGACCATCATCGGACATCATAAATGTGGCAGGTGTTCGGTGTGCCCACTGAGTCTGCCGATAAAGGAGGTTAGCTCCTCCGCATTCAATTTCAAATACCAGCTGAAGCATTTCAGCAACTGCTCATCACGGAACACCGTGTACGCAATTTTATGTCCATGCTCTCTTCTTTACATAGGTTCCTGTACTAGACAGTTAAAACTTAGGATTGGTGAGCATAAAGCGCGCTTGCGCTCTAAGGTCTTAGACGCTCCCCTCACGCAACACTATCTGGACAAAGGACATTCAGAAAATGACATGTTATTCTTTGCCCTCTGGAAGTTCAAACCTCGTTCATATTACCAACAAGATGTTACAACAATTTTGCACAGGCAAGAAAAGAAACTGATCTTTCTTTTTAAAACAATGTATCCTGCAGGACTTAATCATGAATTTGATTTGGTAAGTTTCCTTTAAGTAAGGAAGATACGTTCATTAGCCACAGCTGACTCCTATCTATATCTCCTAATACATTTCCCTTTAGCTAGTATCAGTTGCATAACCTCTCAGTAGGAATAAGGAACCTTGGGTCTTGAACCATATCAGGTCAACAATATTATGGGGTAAGAAAATATTTTTTTGAAGGATTGTTATATGTAAATGTGTACATTTATTAAGCTTTCACTAATAATGTAATTTCATAACAAATGCATCTTTTAATGTGTCCTTAGAGGCTACATGCCCCGTGAAAAAATATGATTTATGGACATTAAGTATAACTGAAGAATTTATGGATATTAAGTACAACTGAAGAAGCCAATCAGGCGAAACGACCACTTATCTAGAAGTGTCGTCTTTTGATTTATTATTGGAGCCTTCCTTGCATTCTCCCCGGAGAGACGGTCGGTCTGAAGCACGGCCATCGTGGGAAAGTTGGGTTTCATAGGAGTTTTTCTTCATGGAAGTCGGGTTTGACTCTTTTTGGTTTATGAACATTACATTGGATTCTCCTATGAACTGGGAATGAACTTGAATTCCTTTTGAAATATTGCTTTGGTGTATTTGGTTTGATGTTTACTATTTTTTTGGTTATTATATGAACATGAACAAATGTTTTTGTACCATACATTTTTCTAGTTGTATTTATTGTGATTGAGCCACGTGCTGTTGTTCTTATCTACTCACCACCTGGAAGTTGGCAACCCTATCTCATCCCTCAGCTGAGAGACAGGTGTGTGAATAAATGCTGGCTGCATCTCAACAACCTTGCCCTTCCATGTTTATTTATTTCATTCATTATACCCCACGTCTCCCCAAAGGGACCCAAAGCAGCTTCCATCATTCTCCTCTCCTTCATTTTATTTTCACAACAGCCCTGTGAGGTAGATTAGGCTAAGTGTGTGTGACTAGGCCAAGGTTATCCAGCAAGCTTACATGGCAGAGCAGGGTCTCCCAGATTCTAGTCCAACAGGCCCCTCAAAACACCACCTTCTCTTCTGGTTGAGGAATTTAACAAAATGTCCAGTAGCTGGCCACCTAAGATAGACGTGACACAATTCCTTTCCATCTGAGATAGAGTTGCAACTCTGGGCTGAGAAATACCTGGAGATTTTTGGGGTGGAACCTGATTAGGGTGAGGTTTGGGAAGGGGAGGGAGTTCAATGGGGCATAATGCCATAGAATCCACCTTCTAAAGTAGCCTAACTACTTTGAACTAATCTTTATCAGCTGGAGATGAACTGATCTCATGCTGAACTAATCTCTATCAGCTGGAGATCAGTTGTAATAGCAGGAGATCTCCAGCTAGTACCTGGAGGCTGGCAACCCTAATCTGAGACCTCCAGCTGTGGGTTTCTTTGTTTACTAGCCAGAACCAGAGCCAGAACCGAAGGAGGACAGGGCAGAGTAAACAAGACGGGAAAAGGCTGATGGGCTTCAATGGGCACACTTGTCTACCATTTTAATTGTGAAGGAAGCATCTCAGCACAGATGAAGAATCTACTATAAGCCATCTCTTTGTAGTACACTCAATCATAGAATGGTCTAACTATGTGCCATCTTGGGAATAGGTGTAAAGAGGTCTATCTAAGGGTACAGTTTGGAGGCAAATGACAACTTGTTTCTCTACTATTTTGTACGAATCCCACAATACTGTTTACCACCACATGACATACTAGTGTCTTATTCCAGATCCCAAGAAGAATGCACATTACTTTCTATTTCAAAAGACACACACACTCAATCCAATTGATAAGCATAACAGCAAATCTTAAACTAAATTGATGACATGTGCCCTGGTCCAGACACAGCGATTTATACCCAATTAGGTTGCTGCATGCACAGCGAACAAATGAACATCCAGTTTATATGAAGATGCTTAGAAGGTAAAAGTAAAGGTCCCCTGTGCAAGCACCGGGTCATTCCTGACTTTGTTTACAGGGTGGTTTGCCAGTGCCTTCCCCAGTCATCTTCCCTTTACCCCCAGCAAGCTGGGTACTCATTTTACCGGCCTCGGAAGGATGGAAGGCTGAGTCAACCTTGAGCCGGCTACCTGAAACCAACTTCCGTCAAGATCGAACTCAGGTTGTGAGCAGAGCTTGGACTGCAGTACTGCAGGATAACTTGGGACATATTTCCAAGTGGACTTGCTTAAGCTTGCTCCCTACATTTCTGAGAAGTCCCCCCCCCCAAAAAAAAAAAAAATTGGGAGGAAATGAAAGTTCTTCTGTATTTTGGCTTGATTCTAGTTTCCGATGTATATTTTCCCCCTCTCTCTTTCAAAATCTCCATTTCATTTTGACACCAGCGTGGATATTTATGATGGACTCGTTGGCCAGAGATCAAGCTTGAGAATGCACAGCTCCTGCTATACCGTATATCTCCAGCCCGCTATGGAGAGCAGGGCTGGCATCCCCGTTGTGTGTGTTGACAGCTGCAGTGCTGCAGTTGCTTTGGAGTCGGTCTCCTTGTATTTTAGAGTCTGCCGAGATGACACTCGGCGCTAAACTTGCTCTTGTTATGAATAATATTGTGCTTGTTAACAAGAGAGAACAAACGGATGTTTGAGCAGAGTTCCTCCCACCGCTGGCACCCTTTGTTGCTGTTGCTTCAAAATGAATTTGGCAATGTTAACACAGCCACAGGCATATTTAAAGTGTGTGTGTGTGTGTGTAGGAAACATAACAGGAACAACTTTGGGGGAAAGGGTAGAACAGTGACTGTAACATTTGCTTAACCACCAAGCCAGCAGTTCACGGCAACCCTGCTTGCTAAGACAGCAAGCTCTGGGGGAGTTCGGACGCGGTTCTTGACTCTGCACATAACTTGTTAAAATTGCTAAGCTTTTCTTTTGTTTTGAGATTGGATCTTCAAATGATAGAGGTAGGGTTGGAGGCAGAGACATGAGGAGGCAACTGATGTTGCTGCTGTCATTTCTGGGTACAACTCAGAAGTGACAATGGGTAGCTCTGGAATTGCCAGAAACTCTATTATGGCATAGTTTCTGGGGATTCCTAGAGCTACTGGTTGTCACTTCTGGGTTATACCTAGGGTTGCCAGTTCCAGGTTGGGAAATACCTGGAGATCTTGGGGCAGAGCATGAGGAGGATGGGGTTTGGGGAGGGGAGGGACTTCAATGCCCAATTCAATGTCCAATTGCCAAAGTGGCCGTTTTCTCCAGGCGAACTGATCTCTATAGGCTGGAGACCAGTTCTAATAGCAGGAGATCTCCAGCTACTGCCTGGAGGTTGTCAACCCTAGTTATACCTGCAAGTCGCATACTGGCGCACAGGCCAGCAGCAGATTTTCTTTTCTTTTTATCTTTTCTTTTTCTCCTGCCACTGCTTGGAGCGGCGGCAGGCAACATGGACGACTAGCGGGAGGCCTCCCTGGATAGAGACTGGAATTCAACTTTAAGCACCAGTGTTTGAAAGATTTTGCTTGAATAGGTCTCTGCATAGTAACACAAAGTCTTCCCAAAGCAATATAACATCTAGAATTCACAGGGCTGTTCTTTTCCCCCAGACTGTTTGTGCTATCTGAATGCGATATTTTAACATTTGCACTATATTAGGGTAAAAAAATTAAGTCTCTGTTGCACATTTACTGTGTTGTCCAGAGATTATCTCACAAGAAGCCACTCTCTAGCCTAAAGCTGCAATACTTGACAGGTAATAAGTTTCATAGAACTTAAGAGAGGCTTATTATTGGTTCGTGTAACTGAAGCACAGAATATATTCAGACAGCATTTATGATTGACAGCAGATGCTGAAAAGGGCTCTATATGCACAACCAGGTTCCCCTGCATTTCCAGTGCTCAGGCTATGTATACACATTGCAGTCACCAGGGAGATGCTGCTGAGAACAAACCCCCTGTGGCAAACGACCCCCATCCTGACCTAACTGTGTGCCTGTATTCACCACTCATTCTGGTCACGTTGTAGGCCTCCACGTTCCCTCAAGGGCCACCAGGAACAAGAAACAGGTATTGCGAGAGTCTCAAAATGATGGAGTAACATCTCAAAGGGAGTTCTCGCTAACGTTATGGCTGCAATGGGAATTATTGGCTACAGGGAATCTGCTTTCAGAAGCAGCACCCTTCCCCCCAGTGACTGTAACACAGGGGTGGGCAACCTTTTTCCCGCCAAGGGCCATTTGGATATAGATATCATCATTCACGGGCCATACAAATTTTTCACCTTAAAAATTAGCCGACCAAGCTCCAAGCAGGCAGCTGCGCCAGATGACACCCCCCACCCTGTGTGCTGGCAAGCAGGCAGGCATCCAGCCGGTGGCGCATTCTCCCACCTGGTGGCAGAGGATGGTCGGTTGCACCAGTTGGGCGTAGCCATTCAGTCGCATGCCGGAGTTGCTCCTGCTCCGCATGGTCGGGGCCGGATTCTACAGCCGGCTCCTGCTACCTCCACCTGCAGGGATGAAATGAGGACACACTGGCTAAGAACTCGCCCCCCCCCCCCCACACGCATTCTGGCCCTGCCTCCTTTAACCCCTCCATTGTCGCCACTTTCGCCCCCAGCCCTCTTGTAGTACAGAAGGAATACATTTCTCCATGGGAAAGGGTTAACACAGTTTCTTGGGCGGTCCTAGCAGCTCCATAGCTAAGGACTCTTCTGCAAGGGGGGGGGGGAAGGTTCCTTTTCTCAGCAAAACAAACTCACATCTGCCTTGAATAGAGGCTATTCCTGTCCGCGGGAGGGGGTGAATCACCAGTCTTAGATCCTTCTGAGCTAGAGATCTGCCAGGAGCCATGAAGGGCCAGACCAAATGATTTCGCGGACCTTAAACGCCCCCCCGGGCCTGACGTTCCCCATCCCTGCTGTAACACATTCAGCAGCCTTAAATCTTTTACCGAGTCTGACGTGCTGAACTGATTTCTATCTAGGCTTTTTTCAAAGCAAAAGTGGGTGGATGTGAACGAGATGCAATTCAACAAGGATAAGTGTCGAGTTCTACATCTGGGTGACGACGATGAGGGACATGCATACTAGATGGGGGAGCACTGTGTGTGAACAAGATCTTGGGATATGGGTGGATTGTAAGTTAAATATGAGCAGCCAGTGTGACGCAGCGACAAAAAAATCTAATGCAATCTTGGGGTGCATCAACAGAGGCATAACATCCAAATTGCAAGATGTCATAGTTCCACGGTACACTGCATTGGTCAGGCCACACCTGGAGTACTGTGTGCAGTTCTGGAGTTCTCACTTCAAAAAGGATGTGGACAGAATTGAACGGGCGCAGAGGAGAGCAAGAAGGATGATCAGGGGCCTGTTGACCAAGCCCTATGAAGAAAGGTTGAGGGAGTTGGGAAGGTTTTGTCTGGAGAAGAAGAGGCTGAGGGGGAACAGGATTGCTCTCTTTAAATATTTGAAGGGCTGTCGCTTAGAGGAGGGCAGGGAGCTGTTCCTGCTGGCAGCAGAGGATAGGACTCGCAATAATGGGTTTAAATTGCAGGTGAAAAGGTACCAGCTGAATATTAGGAGTTTTATTTTTTTACAGTAAGAGTTGTTGAACAGTGGAACCGGCTGCCTGGGGCAGAGGGGCTCCCCCTCACTGGCAGTCTTTAAGCAGAGGCTGGACAAACATTTGTCAGAGGTGCTCTAGGCTGATCCTGCATTGGGCAGGGGATTGGACTAGATGGCCTGTATGGCCTCTTCCAACTCTATGATTCTATGAAAGCAGAAGTTCTAATTTCATTTGTTTCATGGAGCTGTGTATAAAAGGAAAAGGATTTTGGGGGACAACACGCAACAGCTTGAAATGTTTTATTGTGGTTTATGCAAACACATATTCTGGAACTTACTAAAATCTCACTTTCTAGTTTGGGAAGGGCAAGGAAGAAGAATTCCAAAACAGATGGCCTGCCAATCAAGCAAATACAAGTGTGTGCATTTCTTGCGCTCATTTTCTGTCCTGGTGTGTTGAGATCTGCATTTCAATAAAAGAGATATCATGGGGCTATTTATAATATTTCATAAAAAGCCAATGAATAAACCTTATCTCTTACTTTTTCATTCTGAAACGCCATAAATTATATCCAATGTTTAGTAAATGTATCACTATTCTGTAGATTGCTCCTTCTAGTTATCTGATAATTTTGTCAACAAAGCATTATTCCAGATTTTACTGAACTGCTCACTTACGATTTTTTCTAGATTATTCCTCGACTAGCTCCGTATCTGAAGAGTCGACATAACATTTCAAATATCATAGTAGACTAAAAAGTTATATTATTACATAACATTTCATACACAAAAATGACTGAATCTTAGAACGTAAAAACAGAGTAACTTGAGATCTTATTTTCAGTTAAAAAGGTATTATGGGAAGATGCTTACTCTTTATACATTCACAGTCTCCCCTTTCCCTGCACAGACCCATGTATTCTTCCTATCCACTTCTTGGGATGGGCAGATTTCCCCAGTTCTGGTCCTCATAGAATCATAGAGTTGGAAGGGACCACCAAGGTCATCAAGTCCAACCCCCTGCACAATGCAGGACATTCACAACTACCTCCCCCCCAACACCCTAGTGACCAGAAGATGGCCAAGATGCCCTCCCTCTCATCATCTGCCTAAGGTCACAGAATCAGCATTGCTGACAGATGGCAATCTAACCTCTTCTTAAAAACCTCCATGGAAGGATAGCTTACCACCTCCTGAGGAAGCCTGTTGCACTGAGGAACCACTCTAACTGTTAGAAAATTCTTCCTAATGTCTAGACAGAAACTCTTTTGATTTAATTTCAACCCGTTGGTTCTGGTCCGGCCTTCTCAGTACACCATTCCAGAATTCTGACTTAACTTGGAGAATCTTCCAGAATTGCATAATACCTAATTTATTGCAGCTTCCAGTTCCTTCAGCTTGTTTGCATGTTCTCCCCTTTTTACATTATTGTTGCACATATGTTCATTGATAAAACACTGCAAAAAACCAACCTTAATGTGATCATACATATGATGGCATTGAGACCATTTTGTGGCAGTAGCTTTCCTAATGGAGTTGTGTTCATATGGATTGGAGGGAAATATACCAAAACACTGATTGATGTAAGCAAACTCAGATTGCTTTTTTGCAGTGTTCTATCAATATAAACATGTATATAAAGCAATGGAAAGATGTGTTTGAAAGGTGTTGCAAATTGTATATACTCAATGTCTTGCACAACATTTAATTAAAAAAAATACCTGAGCAATGAAGAATGCCTAAGCTTCACAAGCAAGAGAAGATAATTCAGAACTCACAATCCAGAGAGAAATCTAGATGATGTGATTTTCAGAAGCATCTCTAGCACTCATTTTTCTCATTCAGAATATGGCACCATCCTGCCGGTAATAAACAATGTCATTTCCGGGCTTGGACAGCTGTAGTCAGTATTCTGAACAAACCCAGCACAAATCCCAAACAATTCTAGCTTGTTATAGCCGTGTGGCAGGTGGCTAAGCATACTGGAGCACTTCATACTAGGGAGAATTCAAGCAACGTTCTCTGGCAATGGTAACAATGCTGTTATTCCTTTGGGAAACAAATTCTGATGTCCACTTTAGGGCTGCCCAACCGCCACTTCTTGAGGGAGGTTAATATAAAGGCTTATGCATGCCCCAGATCTTATCATCTATAACAGCAGTCACATCTGATGTGTGCATTCTTCATTTGGGAGGGGCTGTGGCTCAGTGGTAGAGCATCTGCTTGGCATGCAGAAGGTCCCAGGTTCGATACCCAGCATCTCCAGTTAAAGGGACTAGGGGAGTAGGTGATGTGAAAGACCTCTGCCTGAGACCCTGGAGAGCCGCTGCCGGTCTGAGTAGACAATAGTGACTTTGATGGACCAAGGGTCTGATTCTGTATAAGGCAGCTTCATGTGTTCATGTGTTCATGCACCAGGACATGATAAGGTTGAATATATATGTTCCCAACCTATTGTGTAATGGACTTTTAAGCGTGAACACAGGTCTCATTGCGTATTTATAAGACATCAGGCTCTGTTCGTAGAATAAATGCATTTTTTTAAAAAGCTATATAAGTCACATGAATGGGATCTTGTTTGAATGTATGCATAGATATTTGTGGGCTGGAGCACATTGGCTCTGGTTATTCAATAAGAGAAAGAAGAGTGTCCATTTTTTCCTCAGGACACCTGGAATTTATGTCCACTCTGCTGAGGACAAGAGAGCCAGAGTGGAGTAGTGGTTAAGAGCGGCAGACTCTAATCTGGAGAATCAGGTTTGATTCCCCACTCCTCCACATGAAGCCTGCTGAGTAGGGTTGCCAGGTCCAGGTTGGGAAATGCCTGGAAATTTTGTGGGTGGAGCCTGGGGAAGGTAGGGTTTGGGGGGAGGGTCTTCAGTGGGGTATAATGACATAGAGTCCACTGTCCAAAATGGCCATTTTCTCCAGGTGAACTGATCTGGAGATCAGCTGTAATAGTCGGAGATCCCCAGCCACCACCTAGAGGTTGGCAATCCTACTGCTGGGTGACCTTGGGCCAGTCACCGTTCTCTCAGAACTCCCTCAGCCCACCTGGAAGCAGGCCATGGCAAATCACCTCCAAATGTCTCTTGCCTTGTAAACTTGACAGGGTCACCCTAAGTCAGCTGTGACATGGCACCCATTTCCATCCCCACCACCTGCTGATTATAGAAGAAGAAGAAGAAGAAAAAGAAGCGGAGGAGGAGTTGATTTTTATATGCCGACTTTCTCTACCACTTAAGGAAGAATCAAACTGGCTTATAATCACCTTCCCTTCCCCTCCCCACAACAGACACCCTGTGAGGTAGGTGGGGCTGAGAGAGCTGTGACTAGCCCAAGGTTACCCAGCTGGCCTTATGTGTAGGAATGGGGAAACCAACCCAGTTCACCTGATTAGCATCCACCGCTCATGTGAAGGAGTGGGGAATCAAACCCGGTTCTCCAGGTTAGAGTCCACCTCTCCAAACCACTGCTTTTAACCACTATGCCACACTGGATCAATGGAAGATGTGTCTGTCAGTGGTTGTTTTCCGAGATGCCAAAATTAAATGTCCATGCTCAATGGCAGTGTGATGATAGTATGAACATAGTGTTCAATTGCCAAAGCAGCCATTTTTCTCCAGGTGGACTGATCTTTATCAGCTGGAGATCAATTGTAATAGCAGGAGATCTCCAGCTACTACCTAAAGGTTGGCAACCCTACATAGTGTTCAATTGCCAAAGCAGCCATTTTTCTCCAGGTGGATGGATCTCTACTGGCTAGAGATCCATTTTAATAGCAGGAGATCTCCAGCTAATACCTGGAAGTTGGCAACCCTACAGTACTGAAGGTTGGCAACCCTATAGTACCAGGAGGTTGGCAATCCTAACCAGAAATGAATGCAGTCATATCAGTGCAACTACAACTAAAACACTTGGGGCTGTTTAGCTTGGAAAGAAGGCGGCTGAGGGGAGACATGATACAGATCTATAAAATTATGCATGGTTTGGAGAGAGTGGACAGGGAGAAGTTTTTCTCCCTCTCCCATAATACTAGAACGCGGGGTCATCTGCTGAAGCTGGAGGGTGAGAAATTCAAAACAGATAAAAGAAAGTATTTTTTCACACAATGCATAGTTAAATTGTGGAACTCCCTGCCCCAGGATGTGGTGATGGCTGCCAACTTGGAAGGCTTTAAGAGGGGAGTGGACAGGTTCATGGAGGAAAAAAGGGGTATTCATGGCTACTAGTAAAAATGGAAACTAGTCATGATGCATACCTATTTTCTCCAGGATCAGAGGAGCATGCTGTGGAACACAGGCAGGATGGTGCTGCTGCAGTTGTCTTGTTTGGGGGCTTCCTAGAGGCACCTGGTTGGCCACTGTGTGAACAGACTGCTGGACTTGATGGGCCTTGGTCTGATCCAGCAGGGCTTTTCTTATGTTCTTATGTACAAAACAACCTGGATAAGATGTGCAGCTTTAAAAGCTTGGCAGGCAAAGAGGAAGGAAAGGAGAATAAACTCCCTCCAACAGGATGAATTCGGAATCTACCTCCAGGCACAGCTTTATGACTGAAGTCCCGTTGCACAATGCGGCTCAGGATCTGCACGCAGGCCCACCTTCTTAAGCATGTGTTTAACTGGCTTTCTGGAGCTTTACTTTTCTATCGGTTAATCTGGCGCGATTCAGCCAGGCGGTAGCTGACTAGAAAAGCCACGGGAGATTTATCATCCTCTATTTTCTCAGGGAAACTTCCCACTGTGCAATACAATATTGAGAATAATGCTAGGGAGATCAAACAAGTGCGGCTTTGCTGGAGGAGAATTGTAACAGCCTCCAAGACGACCAGCCAGCCCCAAACTCTTCCCGGGATGCAGCAGGCTGGATAATGCAGACTCAACCCCCAAACGATTTTGAAAATATTTTTGTTTGCCTCTTCCTTTTTTTAATTAAATGGCTTGTTGCTTTAAATTGCCTGTAATATCCTTCCTTTTGTGTTATAAGACAATCTGACAATTTTAGCATTCCTCTCTCTATAGCTTTTACTCTTTTTAGTAAAAAAAAACACACAAGAAAAGTTTCTGAAGAAGGCAGCAATTTTTTAAAAAAAATTAAGTGGTTTTCCTTTCAGCTGGGTTAATAGCTCCCTTGAAAGTGTTTACGGTGAAAGGTGGGATGTAATATAGTATATGTAATAGTTTTACATTCCTGAGGAATAGGGTTGCCAACCTCCAGGAACTAGCTGGAGATCTCTTGCTATTATAACTGATTTCCAGCCAATAGAGATCATTTCCCCTGGAGAAAATGATGGCTTTGGCAACTGGAGTCTATGGCATTGAAGTCCCTCCCCAAACCTCGCCCTCAGGCTCTGCCCCAAAAACCTCTCGCCAGTGGTGAAGAGGGACCTGGCAACCCTAATTAGGATGGGGGTGTCAAACATTTGGCCCATGGGCCAGATCCAGCCCCTTGAGAGCTTTTATTTGGCCCGCAAGCCAGCCGAGGCAGCCACCCCTCCGCCCCTGATCTGGGCTGGCAAGCCCACTGCGGGCTTGCCAGCAGATGTAGTCACACACCGCCCCCTGCCCCGAGGTGTCAATTATCAAAGACTGTTAAATAAAGGAAAATAAGAGTGTTATTGTTTTAAGCAGCTTTATATTTTAAGTAAAAAATAAAGTTAAAAAAGTAGTTAATTGGCTTTGCCTGTGTCTTCTATGAAGTTTGTACCTCTGATACCTGGCATTAAATTTTATGGTATGCATAGCCTGGCCCGACCAACTGACATTTATATCATAACTGGCCCTCGTAACAAATGACACACACACACACATACACACACAAGCCTGTATTGGCATATCAAAAGGAAGAACATACATTTGGATAAAACCGGGTACAACAAATAACATTGGATAAAACCATCCCAAATCAGCCATTAAGGAAAGCTACACTTGTAACAAATGAGTTTGACACCTTTGCATTAGGATGTTTAGGTATGGCTTTGCTGAAATAAGGGTTAACAGAGCCCCTGCAAAATGAACCGTTGGAGAATGCGGAGTGATTTCCCCCCCCCCCCAGTGTTGCTTAGACATCTTATTAACACACTTGATATTTATGAACTGTAAAAACCTTATGAATCATGAGAGAATTGTCATGATCATTCCTTCTCAGAAGTTGTTTTCTTTCATTTTGTCCTAAGTAATTACCTAATCAGGAGCCCCGTGGTGCAAAGTGTTAAGCTGCAGTACTGCAAACAAAAGCTCTGCTCACGACCTGAGTTCGATCCCGACGGAAGTTGGTTTCAGGTAGCCGGCTCAAGGTTGACTCAGCCTTCCATCCTTCCAAGGTGGGTAAAATGAGTACCCAGCTTGCTGTGGTTAAAGGGAAGACGACTGGGGAAGGCACTGGCAAACCACCCCATAAACAAAGTCTGCCTAGGAAATGTCGGAATGTGACGTCAACCCATGGGTCAGGAATTACCCGGTGCTTGCACAGGTCACTATTGTTACCTTTTTACGCCAAGCAGAGGGGTCTCCTTTTATTGGGAGAAATTAGCTAGAGACTGGTAGAGCTTTGCAAAAGGTCGGCATGGGGTCTTGGCACCAAATTTTACAGGGATGAGCATACCAGTGGAAAAGGTTCCCAATAAAGAAGACTTTTATGCATTTTAAGGATTTTATTAAAAGTAATCAAATTTGTTGCACACACATACAAAATTCCCAATATGCACAAAAAGCAGAAAGTAAAAAGTATGAGGGGGTGGTCACAAGGACAGGGTACCCAGGGGAAATTATATTTACCTTCTGAGGAGTGAGGTTACAGATAGAAACAGCTGCATGGAGACAAGTAATGACCTGGGCTACTTGCAAGGATAGGGGAATGATACACGCAAGTATTGTGGTTTGTGACTTGGATCCAGGAAAAATGCTAGCACTTTGCTATGGCGCCTGGCAATGTCTGGGAATGGCTTGTCATTGCCAGTGACAAAGGCTTGATTGCTCTGGATTGGATTAGGTATAGGAAGGAGAATAGAACATGGCTGTGAGGCAGATCAGAAACAATATCTAGGTGTGTGTGTTATGCGCCATCAAGTCGCTTCCGACTCATGGCAACCCTATGAATCAGTGTCCTCCAAAATGTCCTATCTTTGACAGCCTTGCTCAGATCTTGCAAATTGAGGGCTGTGGCTTCTTTTGTTGAGTCAAACCATCTCTTGTTGGGTCTTCCTCTTTTCCTGCAGCCCTCAACTTTTCCTAGCATGACTGTCTTTTCCAGTGACTCTTGTCTTCTCATAATGGGACCAAAATATGATAGCCTCAGTTTAGTCATTTTAGCTTCTAGGGTCAGCTCATGCTTGATTTGATCTAGAACCCACTGATTTTTTTTTGGGGGGGGGGTTGGCAGTCCATGGTATCCGTAACACTCTCCGCCAACACCAATATCTAGGTACCAAGCACCTCAGAGCAAAGCTATAGAACTGGAAATGAAGGTAAGACTGGAAAGGATCTGGCAGGGTGAGTCAGATGGCATGGCTAGCTACTTGATCACATTACTGTGTCCATCTGAATGGAGTTGATGAGCTTTGGCAAGGTGTGTCTGGTCTACTGCAGGAGAGCAAAAGGAATGCTAAAGAGTCTTTCTTTGTCTCTTTGTTTCTTAGTATCCCAAGGAATACCAGATGTTCCTCCCAGGGGCAGCATGGTAAACATCATGAACTTTGCCCAGTCAGCTTCTGTAGCTTGGCACAAACAAGATGGATGCCAGGAGACCCCTGTTTGTCTCTGGCTATACAGCAGTGTTCCATCCTTGCACACTAGCTCCAATCCTGAACACCTTGTGAGGTGTACCAGGGCAGCCTAGAGCTATTAGCATACCACATCACCTTGTGTTTTTTTCATCTGTGCAAGGCCAAATCATTTAAAATCCAAAGCCTAATGGATGGTGTGTAGATAGATTTGGCACTCTAAATGCATGTCTTATCCTTGCAAAGTGATTTCTACATATATATGAACGTGCCAAATAATTTTTCCAATGTCAGACAAGGAAAGGTGAGTGATATCTTAACTCACACTGATTACAACAACAGTTATGATCTAGGAGCCCAACCATCATGATTGTCTTTTTAACACATGGTTACATTGCACCCATTGAAACCAATGAATCTTGAAAGGACTGGTGGATTTTAAAATAAAATTTCCCTCCTCCTTTGCATCTAGAAAATAAAAATTGTATCCCTACTTTTAGCTGCTTCTGCAGAACTCTGAACAAATGTTTGCCACCTAGGGTTGCCAGCTCTGGGTTGGGAAATACCTGAAGATTTTTGGGGCAGAGCCTGAGGGCAGGGTTTGGGGAGGGGGGGACTTCAATACCATAGATCCCAATTGCCAAAGTGGCCCTCTTCTCCAAGTGAACTGATCTCTATCAGCTGAAGACCAGTTGTAACAGCGGGAGATCTCCAGCTCGTACCTCGAGGTTGGCAGCCCTATTGCCACCCTCCACCTCATTAAATCTTTTTCATTATGGAAACTCTTATGAGCAAACCAGATCTCTGGTGCTAGAGCAACAGTGTCATCCTAAGCAGAATTACACCCTTCTGTGTCTACTGAAGCCAATGGGCAAGAAGGATGTAATTGTGCTTAAAGATGCAATGTTAAAGGTGGATCTTAAAAGAGGCCCATAGCTGTGAGCCCCAGATATTTCTCATGGCTTGCTTTTGGCCAGCAAAAAAGTATTTTCAAGTCTGAGGTGCTCATGGGTTCCTCATCCCTTGGAGATAAAACTGCTAGAGTCTCCCGGGAAACCCTATTTGGAATAGTTAATAGCATAATTATAAAAAACAACCTGCCCCGCAGCTGAAGATTCATCCTTCTTATGATGGTGTAGGATTTGCCTTGCAAATTAAGTTTAATGATCCCCCAAGACCTGATTCTGTAGGAATGCTGTGTATATTCATATTTATGACTACCATAGTGCATTCCTAAGCAGAGATACACCCTTCCACATCCATCGATTTCAATGGACTTGGAAGGGTGTAACTCTGTTTAGGATTGCACTGACAATGTTGTAACCAAGCAATTAATGGAAAATGCCTCAAAAGCAACCCAAATATAAAAGAAATTATACCACGGGAGACATGGGTTCCATGAGACAAAGAGATGTCCTTGTAACTTAAACCGTAATGCTGTCTTTGGCCATCTGTGGGTATGTTGCACATTTTACTTGGACCATATGTGCCTGCCACAGACAGCAGTTCATTACGGACCCCCAAATGACAGTGATTTATTGTCAGTGGCAAGGGCTATGGGCTGATTCAAATTTGCAGAAACAGCATATGGAAAATGCCTTCAGATTGCAGTTGTATTGCAGGCTTCTGTATAGATGCGGGGGCATGAAGGCTCACCTAAAAGACATTCTTTGAGAGCCAAACTAGATGAGATGATTTCTCATAAGTTACATCTGGTACCAGCTGGACATTGTGTGTGTGTGTCAAGTGCCATCAAGTCACAGCTGACTTATGGTGACCCACTAGGGCTTTTAAGGCAAGAGACGAACAAAGGTGGATTGCCATTGCCTGCCTCTGCATAGTGACCCTGGTATTCCTTGGTGGTCTCCCATCCAAATACTAGCCAGGGCCAACCCTGCTTAGCTTCTGAGATCTGATGAGATCAGGCTAGCCTGAGCCATCCAGGTCAGGGCCAGATGGATTTGTGGGGAGGGGATGTAATTTACAGTAAGAGAAGTTCAGCAGTGGAATCAGCTGTTTAGGGAGGTGGTGAGCTCCCCTGAGTCAGTGTGGTGTAGTGTGGTTAAGAGTGGCAGACTCTAATCTAGAGAACCTGGTTTGATTCCCCACTCCTCCGGGTTTGACTCACCACTCCTCCATATGAGCGGCAGATGCTAATCTGGTTACCTGAGTTGGTTTCCCCACTCCTACACATGAAGCCAGCTAAGTGACCTTGGGCTAGTCACAGTTCTGTTTGAACTCTCTCAGCCTCACCTACCTCACAAGCTGTCTGTTGTGGGGAGAGGAAGGGAAGGGATTGTAAACCAGTTTGATTCTCCTTAAAGACATAGAGAATTGGCAAATAGAAACCAACTCTTCTTCTTTTTCTCACTAGCAGTCTTCAAACAGCAGCTGGACAAACACTTCTCAGGGATGGTCTAGGCTGACCCTGCATTGAGCAGGGGGTTAGACCAGATGGCCTGTATGGCACTTTCCAACTCCATGATCCTTTGATTCTGACTTTCAGACCACCCACTATGGGCCATGCTGCTGAGAACCCATTTCCCAAGTGAGTGGGCTTAGATTCAGATTGGGACCACAGCACAGGGGAAGAGGGGCACCAAATGTTATGGTGTCCTTACTAGGGTTTGGTGAAGCTGTAGACAAGCTCATACATGAAGACATGGTCTATCACTTTCTTTTTGGTTACTGATGTGAGGAAGCTGACATACTCTGTCACTGCAAGAGGTAAAATAATATTTTGTTTGGGAACTGGATTGATTCTAACAGCATCAGAAATATGCTTTTTAATCAATAAATTATTTCCTCCATCCAGTCAAAAACACATTTATTAATGGCTGCTGTTGAGGTTTGAAGTTGTCACATCATTAGAGTTGAATGATTGTAAAAGGATTAATATTGGCTCCATCATTTTAAGGTCATATTTTCCTTATTATAAAGGTTGCTCTTCCAAGGAGAACAATGTTCTCTCCTGAGGATTCTATCAGGTAAGTTTCTGGAGCCAGAGAGGAAAAGAATCAGTGATGAATTTGTCATAGAAACAAGGGGTGTATGATGAGAAAAAATTCAGTATAATTTCAGATCCATAGGGTTGCCAGGTCCCTCTTTGTCACTCGCAGGAGGTTTTTGGGGCAGAGCCAACCCTCGCAATGTCCAGGTCTTCCCATTCCTTTGTTAACCCGACTCTTCCCTCTCCCCTGAGCTCCACTCGCCTGAAATCTCCATGCAGAAGGCAAAGCACTGGACACAGAAGCTTGCTTTCTCTCACAGCCAATCACAAAGCAGGTGTAAAGAGGCGGGGATTCAAATGTTTCCTGCTTCCTCGGGGCTCTTTCTGAGCAAAAGAAAGGCTTTTTTGAAACCGGGGTTTGGATTTCTCCCGAACCCTTCCATTCAGATTGCTTCGGTTTTTGGTTTTTTTTTGTTCTTAAAATGCTTTTTTATGGGGCAGTTGGGTTTGAGAGGGATTTTCCCGTACAGTCAACACTGCGAAGTAAGCCAATTACAAAGCAGCATTTAAAGGAGCAGGGGCTTGATTTGAGCTTAGAGACTGCGGGTGCATAGATTCCCAAAAGGAAAGTGTGGGTCCAGCCAGCAACGAACCTCAGGTAACACTCCCATGCATAAATGACCTTACACATTTACAGAGGTGGCCTATAAGCCGCCTCCCCTGGCTGTGGCCCTGGTAGAGTGCCTTCATATTAGCAATGATTAACTATTCCTGGCTGCTCATATCAGGGACCGGAAGGCTTTTAAGGCAGCCATAACCCCAGGCACTGTATTCTGAAATTAATCTCCTATTGCCACAAGGTAGGAGAAAACAGTCAAACTAAACAGTATCAGGGTGTGCTTCTCAGTCATATTTTCAGAAGCTCCCCTCACATTCAACTGCTGATTTTGAAGACAAGCGCAGGTCAATAGATCCCATCGACATTTTGCTTCTGCCTCCGATTGAGCTGACTGCCTCAGCTTCAGTTATCCGGGTTCCCCTATTTATTCGCCTGCATTTCCCACAGTGAGGCGGTTCAACAAAAATGTCATGTTTTGCATTAGAAACAAAGCTATTCTTTCCATTTATCTTCCGAGATTTGAGGAAACCGTCTCCATCTCCTCAGAACACTACATGTCACCTGCCGTGTCGGCATATGTATTCAGGATTCACTTAAGCCTGGATCTACAAAATTCCCTCTCAGAGGACACATCATTTGCGTCCTGTGTTGGACAATTAATGTCATCTGAAGATGCAGAATTAATAGGCCTCATTAAGAACACCTGGAGAGTCTTGGCCTGCCACAGGAATTGCAAGCCAATGATAATGGCTATGTGGATGCCAAGGTTATGCCCTTTAGCCCATCATCTTTCTTTAAAAAAAACCCTATAAATCTGTTCCATTGCTTTCTGCCACCCACCACACAACATGTTTGGCTGCTGCTCACACAGAGCATTACTGACATTTGGTGGGCCTGTTCTCGCAGCTGTCAACCTGAGTCTGATCCAGGCCAGCCATGAGAATGCATGGTCCTCAGTGGTATTCATATGCCTTCCTTGTGTGATATACAACAAAGCACAGAAACAAGAAAGAAGAATACAACCTAGAGTTAGGAAAGTGGTGTTTCTCTGCTTTGTCTAATCCTGCCTGAGTGAAGGATGTAGACAAGCTGGAACGTGTCCAGAGGAGGGCAACAAAGTTGGTGAGGGGTCTGGAGACCAAGTCCTATGAGGAAAGGTTGAAGGAGATGGGTATGTTTAGCCTGAAGAGGAGAAGACTGAGAGGTGGTATGATAACCATCTTCAAGTATGTGAAGGGCTGTCATACAGAGGATGGTACCAAGTTGTTTTCTGTTGCCCCAGAAGGTCAGACCAGAACCAGTGGGTTGAAATTTAATCAAAAGAGTTTCCATCTAGACATTAGGAAGAATTTTCTAACAGTTAGAGTGGTTCCTCAGTAGAACAGGCTTCCTTCGGGAGGTGGTAAGCTCTCCTTTTTAAGCAGAGGCTAGATGGCCACCTGTCAGCAATGCTGATTCTATGACCTTAGGCAGATCACGAGAGGGAGGGCATCTTGCGCATCTTCTGGGCATGGAGTAAGGGTCACTTGGGGTGTGGGGGGGGAAGTAGTTGTGAATTTCCTGCATTATGCAAGGGGTTGGACTAGATGACCCTGGTGGTCCCTGCTAACTCCATGAATCTATGATTCTTTGCTGCCCCCTCAGCAGGCTCTCTCATCGCTGCCACCTTCGCCGCCCCTTGAGCCCCCCCCCCCAGACTCGCTGCTGCGGATGCACACTTCCAACCACCACCTCCACCAGCCTCACTGCATCTCCATGGGCCGAGCCTAGCTGAGCTGGGAGCCCACAGCCAAGGAAGAGGGAGCCCTGCCAGACACGGGCATGATTTTTTGAATGCGGGATCGAAAGTCATGAGACTTGACAGGGACAAACCTAACCATGCGTTAACGGCCATTATCTGTCTCTTCCTTCATACCTATAACACTGACCATTTGGGTATAAGCACAACTGGGCAAGGTATATAAAGTGTTTTGATGACCAGAATTAAAGAGCACCATATAATTACTAACCATTACTACTTCTATTATTTTTTATAGCTTTTTTCATGTTGTATACAAAACAAACTTTCTCATGGATTACATTTTCCCACAAACATTTGCTACTCCCTGGGCCAGTAATGTTTATTTTAACCACGTGAACTATTTGAATGAGGAAATCCACAGGAATGAAACTGGTATAAATGCATTTGATGTTAAGCTTTTTGATAGATTTACAGCTGTCTGTCTCTTTTTCCCTCCCTCTAAATTTAGTTTTTTATTCTGGTAATTAACAGTCTGTTGTTATTCCCTGATTTGTCAGTCAAACCTTGGTGATCAGTTACTGAAGGGATATTTTGAAAGAGTGATGAATGAATCACGTTTACTTCTTTGAGCAACCAGTGGTATTGTCCTTCAAACGTCTTTAGAATGCACAATTTCCACACATCATTGTCAACTATTGTAATATTTACTTCTACTCAGTTGACTACCCTGTTGCCTGTTTGTCTTCTTTTCTGATTTTGACTTTGATTGTGAACAACTTTGTCTTCCAATCCTGATTTCACTGCTGATTTTGATGTCTTAAAGATTTAACTCAACATGTGTCAGCTTCCCTGAGCTCACCTTTGACTCCTGTTCAAACAAACTGTGCTTTATCTTAATAAATTCTTAAAGACCATGCTTTATTAATGCTGAAATGTGAGTTCTCCTAGTGCTCATTATACCTCGGCACACACCATGCTGTCTCCAGGAGTGCCCTGGGGCTATAGACACCCTCTTTTTCACACTACCCCAATATATCAGAATGGTTGATAGGAAGGAATCGTTCTAGATTAGGAAGCTAAGAGGAAGGTAAATCCTAGCAGCAGCCTCGTTTTTAGGTTTTCTTTTAATTTTTCTTGCCTCCCTTTAGTGCTTTTTGGGAAGTAAAGAGCCCAGAACACCTAATAATTAATGTCAGGTATTCTGGGAACTACTATTTATAGACTATATTTGGGGATGGGTGGAGAGAAATGTTATTTTCACTCCTCTCACCAGCCTCACGCAACTACCTTATTCATCCGCATCAGAAGAACACAATGAAGAGATGGGAAAGTGAGAAGGGAGAGGGGAGAGAAGGAAATTGCATCACCTGGTTCCTCTGGATACCTGCTGTTACAAGCCTGGAGCAGGATCCATTGCTTCCTCCATGGCTAGTTGTGAGAACTGCTTTGGATGGGTGTAGGAGGTGGCTGGAGATCTCCCACTATTACAACTGATCTCCAGCAGATAGAGATCAGTTCACCTGGACAAAATGGCCACTTTGGCAATTGGACTCATGGCTAGGGCTGTTGAAAAAAAATTCGGTATCGTTTGGCTTCGGCAAAATTCGGCCCATTTTTATTCGGGACGTGCCGAAGTCCGAACTCCCCCGCTTCGGATCCCTGGAAATTCGGGGGGATCCGGAGTTCAGGGGAAAATTCGGCCCCCCGTGCCTTCAGGGGGATTCCCTGAAGGCGCGCGGGGGCCCTTTAAACAGATCTGCGCCTCCCAGCTGGGAGGCGCAGATCTGTTTAAAGGGCCTCCCACGCGCCTTCAGGGAAGCACCCTGAAGGTGCGTGGGAGGCCCTTTAAACAAGCCCCTCTGCGCTGTCTGCGCAGGCAGTGCAGAGAGGTTTAAAGACCCCCTCCCCCCCTCCCGGGACTCCCGGCAGGGCTGGCGGGGGGCTGGCAAGCCCCTCTGCGCTGTCTGCGCAGGCAGTGCAGAGAGGTTTAAAGACCCCCTCCCCCCCTCCCGGGACTCCCGGCAGGGCTGGCGGGGGGCTGGCAAGACCCTCTGCGCTGTCTGCGCAGGCATCGCAGAGGGTTTTCAGACCCCCCCCCCCAGCCCTGCCGGGACTCCCGGCAGGACTGGGGGGGGGGGGCTTTAAATAAATCTGTGCCTCCCGGCCGGGAGGTGCACATCTGTTTAAAGGGCATTGAAGTCTCTCCCCTCTCCAAACCCCGCCCTCTTCAGGCTCCACACCCAAAAACCTCCAGGTATTTCCCAACCCAGAGCTAGCAATGAGGGTTGCAAGGTGGGTGGAATTGGCAGGCAATTGCCTGCCAATCCACCCAGCGGCTCCAGAGCTGCTGGGGGTTTGAGTGTTAATGGGCCGCGGCGAGGTGGTGCTTCTGGAAGTAAAACCAGAAGTGCCATCATTGTGCATGCAGCCACTTTAGTTTCACTCCCTAAAACCTTCCACCGATCGGGAGGGGGGACCTAGCAACCCTACTGGCAACCCTAGATGTGTGGGTGGGTGGGGTGGGGTTTGGCCCTGCGTCTTCCCCAGCCTTCCCCAATCTCCACCCTGCTAGATGGCTTCGCCTGTCAGAGCAGGTTTGAACTGGTTCCTTCCTCCCTGCTCTTTCCATGATAGGTCCTTCCAGGGGCTGCTGGTCAGCTCCCGACTGGCTGACCATGGAGGTCTGCAAGAGAGGAAATTCCCACCAGCAGGTTTGGGCTGGGTTCCCATAGCTCACCTAGTCCCGGTGACTGCCCATGCTGCTTGGTATCCCTCCTCCCCACTGGCTGCCTGTTTCATATGGTGATGCATTGCTGTCATTCCAGTCCTCTGGGGCCCCTGCTGAGCCCCTGCCAGCTGGAGTGAGTTGGGTGCTGTTGCTCTTGCAAACCCTGTCAGTCATTTTCCCCTCAGGCATGGCTCCTGAGGCTGGGGGTGTCCTCATAGCCAGACGCATGCACCCATGGTTTGTTTTAATTGCTTTTTAAACAAAAAAAATAGTTGAATTTTTAATATTACAATTGTTTTTTTGTAAAAAATGCTTGTTATAGTTCAGAGTTTGGAAGCCACCTCGATATCTATATCGAGAGTGGAGAATACCGATATTTTAATTAAAGTAAAATATGTGGAGATTGTGAACAAAGAAAGTCAAGTAGTGTTCAGCAGAACAATACACTTTCCAAAGCAAAACCTTCATTATCCTTTGGAGATTAAAACTAATAAAAGATACTTCTATTCGCTAATGACGGCAGTGCAGGAAAGAGTGTGGTTTATACATTGGTCAACAGAAACTAAAAGTGGCAATGAAAGAAAAACCTTTTTTTTACTTTTGATGAGTGTTATAGTCTCAGTTTTGACAAATTGGGTCAGAAAACAATGCTCTTGGAGACACGGGGGTGGGGATAGACCTATGCTTTGGGAAGTTAGACATGAACATCTTGCCACATCCTGAATCAGGCTTTCCTGTTTTCCCGATCAGCCTTCTGTTCTAAGCCTGCTTTGACTTGGGGGATCGCTTCCTTTGAGCCTGCACACCTTTCCCGTTGTGAGCGGCTCTTTCTTTTCACTTGAGATGCATCGCTTTCCTGTGGTCTCCACTCCCCCGCTCTGGAGCTTTACTTAAAATTCCTAAAAGAGTTACCAGAAAGAACTTATTGCCATCTCGGGCCCGTTTCATACCTGTAGACTGAGGGGGGCGGGGGAGAACTTCAAGGGGTTGAGATCCACAAAAGTGGCAGACATGAAATAGCGGGATTCTGGCAAGAGAGCATTGTCTTTGCTTCAGTGAACTTTTAACTTCTGACTACAGTGCATTTCTACTGATCATACACAGAGAACTCCCTGTGTGTAATTCCTCCTACCTTTACAAATGAACAACATTTTGCATCCTAATACACATTTGAAGGTGCCCTGAATTTTATTTACTGATCCCTTTCCAATTAGTAGTGTTGCCAGGTCCCTCTTCGCTACAGGTGGGAGGTTTTTGGGGTGGAGCCTGAGAGGGGTGGGGTTTGGGAAGGGGAGGGACTTCAGTGCCATAGAGTCCAATTGCCAAAGTGGTCATTTTCTGCAGGTGAACTGATCTCTATTGGCTGGAGATCAGTTATAATAGTAGGAGATCTTTAGCCACCACCTGGAGGTTGGTAACCCTAGGAATATGACATGTAAATAATCATCAGTTTGATTAACACAAGGGGCTTTTTGAGTTAAAACCATAAGGATGAAAAATGAAACCACAAGTATGAAAAATTTACCGCTGCCTGTTTCCAATGTATTTCATTTCAAATGGATTTTATTATAATAGGGCTATCAATCTGTTACTGTTTCTCCCTGACTCAGTCACCTTTGTGATTTTTAACTACATAATTAGCAGATTTAAAATGTTACCAATATAAGTCAATGACAGGGTATGTGAACAACCTCTTTGTGAAATATCACCGGCCAGGTTGAAACAGTTTTTGTTTCCTTTCCCAGAATTACTTCTTTAACTGTTTTTCCTACCTTTGACTTCCTGGATTTTCTTTTGGGGTGGAATTTGGTGGGATCTGTAGACCAAAGCCTTATCAACTTTGTACAATACCTGTAGAATTATTTCACCAGCTTCCCAAAAGAATGCATGAGAGCGAAGAAACCCACAGAACAGCTTGGCTAATAATTAGAACAATTGTTTCACTGCCATAAAAAAAAAAAAAGAATTAAACACATATGAATAGGATTGCCAACCTTCAGGTACTACTGCAGGGGTGGGGAACCTTTTTCCTGCCAAGGGCCATTTGCACATTTATGACATCATTCAGGGGCCATACCAGGTGTAGATCTCCGGTGGGGGGGGGAAGAGGCTAGGGTTGCCAGGTCTCCAGCCACCACCTGGAGGTTGGCAACCCCAGGGGAGGCCACACAGAGAAGGCCTGAGGGTGCCCCCCTCCCCCCTCCCAAGCGGAAGGGCAGCCAGCAGTGTGCCCGAGCAAACGAGGTGCCAGGGGGGCGCAGCCCACAGTCAATTGGCAAGGGAGGAAGGAAAACAGAGAAAGAGAAAAAGGGAGGGAGGGAGAAAGGGAGAGAAAGGGAGAAAGAAATGGAGAGAGAGGTAGAAAGAAAGAAAAGGATGGAGACAAAGAAAAGGACGGAAAGAGACAAAGAAAAAGACAGAAAAAGAGGGAGAAAGAGTGACAGAAAAAGAGGAAGAAAAGAGAGAAAAGCCTTCCCCCACACACACACCTGCTGGCCCTGCGCGACGGGGCCCCAGCCTCCCCTGCCCACACACATACCCGGCGGCGCACAGAGCCCCGCGCGACCGGGCCCGTCTCCATACCCTTTCCTCCCCAGAGTCCACAAAAGGGCCCCCCCGAAGCCCGATCAGCTCCTGCATGCATGCTCTGCCGCCGGGAGCCACCAGCCTCTTTCCCCCTCCCTCTCGCTGCTCAACAGCTGACAGTCGGTGAGAGGAGGTTCAAAAGGCACCGCAGCGCTGCTGTAAGCCGTGGCACCAGGAACACCCTCTGGGAGGGCCGCCCTGCACCCCGCCTCTGCAGCAGGGCCCCGGAGCTCCCGAGGGCCACAAAAAATGTCCTCGGGGGCCGCATACGGCCCCCGGCCTGAGGTTCCCCACCCCTGTACTACTGGAATTCTCAAGCACTTATGTCAAAACAGACAAAAATATGCTGATAAGGCAATCGTTATATTGTGCATACAAACCGCAAAAATGCAAAACAGTGATATAGGTGAACTCCAAGCAGCTTGTAAAGGAGTCCTTACAGCTGTGTAGGTGAACTCCAATTGTAAAGGAGTCCTTGCAGCTGTGTAGGAACTCCAAAATAGGAACTCCTTGCAGCTGCTTGGAGTTCACCTACACAGCTGCAAGGACTCCTTTACAAGCTGCAAGGACCTTAAACTACATGGGCTGTTGTGTTTTCTTCTTTGAAATTATTTGTGTATATCACTGTTTTGCATTTTTGCGGTTTGTATGCACAATATAACAATTGCCATATCAGCATATTTTTGTCTGTTTTGCCATAAGTGCTTGAGAATTCCAGTAGTCACATTTGGGGCTCTTGTTTCGGTTGCACAACCTTCAGGTACTAGCTGGAGATGTCTCGCTATTACATCTGATCTCCAGCCGATAGAGATCAGTTCCCCTGGAGAAAATGTCTGCTTTGGCAATTAGACTCTATGGCATTGAAGTCCCTCCCCTCCCCAAACCCTGCCCTCCTCAGGCTCTGCCCCAAAAATCTCCAGGTATTTCCCAACCCAGAGAGGATAGCCCTACACATAAGGTTGCCAGGGTTGTGGTAAGGACGGAAATCAGGTGAGATTGAGCGGAAAAGATGGCTGGATCCAATGCAAGTTCAAGTTTGAAGTTTCTTTTTTGGGAGGATCCTCCATTCTTGGGATAAAACTGCAGACATCTTCTGCCCCAAACATATTAACAAAAATGCAGTAGAAATATTTCTGTTTACATATTTCCCTTATATATTTCTGTTATTTGGTTTTCTATCAGTTGTGTTTAAAGGGCTTGAGGGTAACACACAAAATGAAGAAATTCCCCAAAGAAAACAGGGTGAAAGAAAATGGTCTTTCTCAACCATTTCCAAAACTGAAAATAAACACATATTTACAAATTCCCTTGTCAACAGGGAAGAGGCATCAGCCGTGTGAACTAGGAGAGAGAATCTGGGATTTACAAAGTAATCCTTGGTAGGGGGATAGAGGTGTTGCAAGCATGTCCATGATTTCATCCATGAGAACGATGAAGGGTGTGCAAGATTAATTCAGCGCAAACATGAAGATTATAGAAAAATATATGACTTGCTCAGGCTGTTCTTATAACCCAGTCTAGTCTCTTGATCTTCATAACACCTTTACAACCTTTTCTTTCCCCTTGAAGATCCCTAGACGAGAGAGCCAGGTTAAAAACAGTCAGAGGGCATGCCACGCTTTTTCTTCTTCCTGTTTGCTCTCCAAATCAAGACTTCAAGCTTTGGGGCATGCACTTCTGCTTCCTACTTAATTAGGCTATGAATAGTGTAATCTTGGAAGGATAAAAGAAGTCAGGACACAATTAATTCAATCATTCAGGAATTATCTTTAGCAATAAGTGCCTGGCAATGCAAATGACTTAGTCGCTGATAAGTAGGATGGAGGGTGTTGAAGTATGTCTCTCTTTTTTTCTCCCCTTCTCTGTCACTGCTGCAGACTGTGTATTAAGAGGTCTGAGCTATAAGGCAAGTTTACATGCCAAATCTCTGATCTTTCCACTTACTAACACATGCAGGGATATCAAAAGAAGGGGTCGTGAGAGCAAATGCAACCTGGAGCTTGTAATTAATGCTCTCTTTTCCCAATAAAATATGATAACTGGAACACTTAAGGAAAGAGGCCTTTTCATTTTTCGGTCTAACCAGTCACAGTCTGTGAGCCACTGAGATAAGGCTATACCCATGCTGCCCCCAATAATAGAAGAAGAAGAAGAAGAAGAAGAAGAAGAAGAAGAAGAAGAAGAAGAAGAAGAAGAAGAAGAAGAAGAGTTGGTTTTTATATGCCGACTTTCTCTACCACTTAAGGGAGACTCAAACCGGCTTACAATCATCTTCCCTGTAAGGTAGGTGGGGCTGAGAGAGTTCAGAGAGAACTGTGACTAGCCCGAGGTCACCCAGCTGGCTTCATGTGTAAGAGTGGGGAAACCAACCCAGTTGACCAGATTAGAGTCTGCCGCTCATGTGGAGGAGTGGGGAATCAAACCCTGCTCTCCAGATCAGAGTCCACCGCTCCAAACCACTCTTAACCACTACACTAACTACAATTCAGGAAACTTCCCAGTGACACCAGCTTCTTAGCCTTTTCCCTAGCATGTTAGTGTTTGTGGGCAGGGATTTTTGAATATGGGGGAGCAAGGAACACTATTTCTTTCTGAATGTCTATGCAGCTCTAAGGGATCATTCATGTCATTCTGCTAATGAGGGAACACATCTGGAATGTTTCCTTTCAGCAGCATATGGAGTGGGATTCAAACACATGTATCCCAAGGAAAGGTCATTGTGAGGCAATTATTTAATCATTATTTATTATATTGCTGTCTTGCCTTTCTTCTCTCGTGGAAACCAAAGATCCCCAGGCATCTTCCCATTCAGACCACTGCCCTGGAGAAAACAACTACTTTGGAGGGTGTATGGCATTATACCCCGGAGAGGTCCCTCCCCTCTCTAACCTCTGCCCTCCCCATTAAGCTCTACCCAAATCTCCAATAGTTTCCAAACCCAGATTGGGCAATCCAAATGTGTGAGAAGAAGAAGAAGAAGAAGAAGAAGAAGAAGAAGAAGAAGAAGAAGAAGAAGAAGAAGAAGAAGAAGAAGAAGTAGTAGTAGTAGTAGTAGTAGTAGTAGTAGTAGTAGTAGTAGTAGTTTTTATATGCCCATTTTCTCTACCTTTTAAGGAGAATCAAACTGGCGTACATTCTCCTTCCCTTCCTCTCCCCACAATCGGCACCTTGTGAGGTAGCAAAGTGGGGGACTACAGTGGGGTGGGGAAATCATTAGCAACCACCCTCCCTGCCTCCACCAACTGATACATTGGTCTGCTGGGATTTCCCTGGCAACCAGTGGGGAGCAAGAAGGATTAACCAGGTGGTGGTGGGTCCTCGCTGGTGACACGCTGTCACCAGGGATTTGCTGACATCACTTCCTATGTGTTCCAGAAATGACCTCAGCATATTACCAACGACACTGGAGATGTTCTGGAATTTGCCCCCAACTCTATGATTTAACCACAGAGTTTTGCCCAAATGCCTCATTGCCCCCCAGCAATGTGCTGACATCACTTCCAGGTGCATAGGGAGTGATATCAGTGAGTTGGGATGCTACTGATGTCCCCCCCCCCTTTGGTACAATTTCTTTGGTACAATTTCTTTGGTACAGCTGAGCAGTGGCAGGGAACACCCACTGGGGGTGCGGAATCCCCCACTAGGGCTGCCAGGTCCCTCTTCACCACCAGCGGGAGGTTTTTGGGGCAGAGCCTGAGGAGGGTGGGGTTTGGGGAGGGGAGGGACTTCAATGCCAAAGCAGCCATTTTATCCAGGTGAACTAATCTCTATCAGCTGAAGATCAGTTGTAATAGCAGATCTCCAGCTAGTACCTGGAGGTTGGCAACCCTACCCCCCACCCCAAGTGGGGTCCTGTTAACCCTATGTTAAACTGGAGGAATGACACCTCAGGATCCAACCCATTATCAAGAGAAAAACCTCCCCCCGGCAAGGGTTCTGGCTCATCACTGGTGACAAGCATTTCTGTTACCCACATCTTCTATGGCAGGGGTGGGGAACCTTTTTTCTGCCAAGGGCCATTTATATATTTATAACATCATTCGCGGGCCATACAAAATTATCAACTAAAAAATTAGCCGAGCAAGCCTCAAGCAGGCACTTGCCTCAGATGACCCCCCCCCCAATGTGGGCAAACAGGCAGGCATCCAACCAGTGCGTACTCACCCACCTGGTGGCACAGGATGGTCTGTTGCACCAGCTGGGTGTAGCCGTCCAGCCGCACGCAGGAGTTGCTCCTGCTCCACATGGTCACAGCCGGATTCTACAGCCGGCTCCTGCTTCCTCCACCTGCAGGGATGAAATGAGGACACATTGGCTAAAAACTCACCCTCCCCCCGCTCGCGCATTCTGGCCCTGCCCCCTTCAACCCCTCCATTGTCGCCACTTCCGCCCCCAGCCTTCTTGTAGTACAGAGGGGATACGTTTCTCCATGGCTCGGGTGGGAAAGGGTTAGCACAGTTTCTTGGGCAGTCCTAGCAGCTCCAGAGCTAAGGACTCTTCTGCAAGGGGGGGGGGGGAAAGGTTCCTTTTCTTAGCAAAACAAACTCACATCTGCCTTGAATAGAGGCTATTCCTGTCCGCAGGAGGGGGCGGATCACCAGTCTTAGATCCTTTAGAGATAGAGATCTGCCAGGACCCACAATGGGCCAGACCAAATGACTTTGTGGGCCTTAAACGGCCGCCGGGCCTGACGTTCCCTACCCCTGTTCTATGGGATGATTCTATGTCCTAAATTTGGATCGATGAAAGAATGTGGGAAATAGGGATAAGCAACTCTGCAGGGAACCAGTCCATTTAGGAGAAGATAGTCTTGTCCTCCCAAAGTCTGAACATTCCATCTTTCCATCCAGTCTCTCTTAATTTCATTTCATTCTTCAGGCCCACATGTATTGTCATCGTTTCAGTTTTCTAATTTCGACAGTAATGCAGTAATTTCTCCCCATCTTTTATTTATTTTCAGCACATCTTATTCACAGTGGCTGATTAGCTTCCTGCTAGGGATTTTGGCCATCTGTGCTACATAGTTGCTGAGGGAGGGA
Organism: Euleptes europaea; assembly: GCF_029931775.1. Lineage (NCBI taxonomy): Eukaryota > Metazoa > Chordata > Lepidosauria > Squamata > Sphaerodactylidae > Euleptes > Euleptes europaea. Next base: position 46,433,709 of record NC_079326.1, read on the forward strand.
AAACAATAGGAAAAAACCCCCACAAAACCATAGTCATTAACATGGAACAGCAATAAAGGATATAAATTTGTAAGCTCAGATTTTGCCTACAGTTTATTATTAATAGAGGCAAGTACTTACTGAAAGCTGATTATGTATTTCAGTCTGGGGTGCCTCAGGGACTCCAGCTTAACACAGACAATAACAGAAACCCTGAAGTTCCACAGGCAAGTACAATTTGTTGCCACGCTTGTAACCAATGGGTGGATTGTAGCTTGGAACAATGAGTCAAAATGAACAGTGGGGTCACTATGTCCAGTAAATTTTCAGCCCGATCCTATATGCATATTCTCAGACCCATTTATTTTAATGGGTTTAATTCCAAGTAAGTATGCCTCGGATTGCAGCATGGTTAGTATTTCATTTAGCAGCTCCCCGAAGAAACAAAAAAAAAAAAATCTTGATATAAGAAATCACAACGTTGGAAAGATTTTGAGACCAATCCTAAGCATGCCTATTAAAAATCCTACTTAATTCTAGTCAAGGGGGCTTACTCCTAGGGAAGTGTTCTTAGGATCGCAATGTCAGCTTCCTGTCCCAATCTACCCAAGCATACTAATCCCACATCATCCCTCAGAACAACCAACACAATCCAGATCTCCCCCTGTGTTGCCCACGTTTTCAGAGACCTGTTTTATCTTGAATTTGAAATCGCGGACAAAACATGGGGAAAGGCAGGGAGAGAGCGAGGTGACCTCTGACAGTCGGAAACAACATGCATAATAACACAAAGACCTGAAGTTGTTGGTTGGGTGATGATGAGTGAAACAGCCATGCATAAAAGACCAATGTTGACCAGACAAACACCAAGCTTAAAAAAAAAACCCACACATAACTGATATGGCAAGGCAGTGATGGGGGGTGGTTTAATGTGTCCAATGCATGCCCAGGAAGTACCCTGGCAACCAGGCATGAGCCGCTCATCAGCAATCAGCTATCTGTTCATTATGGCCAAGCAGGATGTGAGTCGAACTGGTGGGTGATCGAGCACCCTATTTCTGTAACTTTATTAGAAATGCTGAATGTATCAAAATTACATTTTCCTTCTCAGCGGCTGCATCACACTGATACTGAATATTATAGCTGAGCTGAAATGTATGGGGCATACAGCAAAAACAACATCCCCCTAAAAAAAAAATCCCCAGAGCACTCCCCGTTCAGTGATTTTGGTGAGGAACATCGTAAAACAAAACAGAAATGGTCACCCATTCAGACCGAGGCCAGGAAATATCGCCCTTGCTCTGCTTTGGCTACATGAAGCCGTCACATAGGCAGATCTCACTGGTGATAACACCAATGTCATTGTCAGCAAGCCTATTCAAAGTGAGAGAAATGCTTCATGACTCCGCTCTGATTCGGCTTCCTAAGATTGTCCCATAACTGAATCGTAATGGCTGTGTGATGATGAGTGATGTCATCATCTTGCCAATATGGTCACTAGCTGTGTTACCTCAAGAACATTTTAAAAAAGAATCTGAAGCTACATGAAGGTGGCGAATAACATGGGAAACAAAGTTTCAGGAAACTTTTTGCGCTCTCAGAACGCTCCCCCTTTTGCCCCCAAACTTCAGCGGATAAAATATCAGTGCAGTCTGACCTAACAATAATCCCTTTATCCCAAGATCATTCTTCTCAGTCTACACAATTTCTTGACCACTCTCTATATTAAAATGACCCTTAGACCCATGCCATCTGCAAATTTCATTTACATATGCCTTCCCTTCCCCAGACAACAAATGAAAACATAATAATCGACCAAAAAGATGCTGAGTCTCAAGATTCTGCCTGAATTCCACAGGAAATGGCAGACATTTCCTTCACGTTAATGCAGAAGCTGAAGGAGATTTGCTTAGTGCTGATGCCAATTCAAACACAGCGACTCTCAATCTTCGCTATGTGAAGGACTGACAGTATGTAAACTCTCTGTCACAGAAATTGTGCTTCCAATGTTTTTGTTATTTCAGCATGGGCAACTAGTGACTTGTATGGTCTAGAAAAATCTAAGATCTGGGAAAGCCAGAAGCTGTAGATAATCTCTGCCACTATCTATGGTAAGCTAGGGGTTCAATCACATGAGGGCCATTTGTTGCCTCTACTGTATCCCTCTGCAACCCCAGATGCTCTTTAACTTTACTGCCCCAGCTTTTCCTTATCATAACATACAGTTGAGAGCCAGTGTGGTGTGGTGGTGTGGGGGTTAAGGTGTCAGACTAGGATCTGTGAGACCCAGGTTCGAATCCCCACTCTGCCATGGAAGCTTGCTGGGTGACCTTGGGCCAGTCACACACTCTCAGCCTCGACCCAGTCAAGTATTTGGATGGGAGACCTCCAAGGAACAGCAGGGTTGTGAAGCGGAGGCAGGCAGTGGCAAACCACCTCTGGAGAAGGGCTGTAGCTCAGTGGTGGAGCATCTGCTTGGCATGCAGAAGGTCCCAGTTTCAATCCCCGGCATCTCCAGTTAAAGGGACTAGGCAAGTAGGTGATGTGAAAGACCTCAGCCTGAAACCCTGGAGAGCTGCTGCCAATCTGAGTAGACAATACTGACTTAGGTGGACCAAGGGTCTGATTCAGTATAAGGCAGCTTCATGTGTTCGTATCTCTTGCCTTGAAAACCCTACGAGGTCACCACAAGTCAGTTGTGACTTCACGGCAAAGCACACATACACAACACACGGAAAGATCCTACAGGTTCCCCAAAGAACTGATTCTAGGTTCTAATGACAGAAGTCAAGATGTTTATTTACATTTCCTACAACATAGGTGTAGCTGATAGATGAATAGATGAATTCCCCTCCCCAGGCTTCACCCCCTTCAGGAATTTCCCAACCCAGAGTTAGCAACCTTAATGCTGAAGGACCATTATAACTGGGCACTATTCAAGTTCGGCTGTTAGTTAAGAGTGAGAGAGCTGTGACTAGCCCAAGGTCACCCAGCTGGCTTCATATGGAGGAGTGGGGAAACCAACCTAGTTCACCAGATTAGAGTCCGCTGCTCATGTGAAGGAGTGGGGAATCAAACCCAATGAGTCCACTGCTCTTAACCACTACACCATGCCAGCTCTCAATATATCGATTTGGATCATTTATAGACTACCTAGATAGTACTCGTGTGTATGTGTGTGGGGGGGGTGCTTAGGAAGATGAAAACAAAATGCAGGCTAAAAGGGAGGAAAGAGAGCAGTATTAGAAGAGGAGATTCGACGCTAATAAACAATTTCATATTCAAGATGAGGAAAACTACATAATTATAAAATATGGAATAAGGTCATGCTAGTTATCCTATTTATATTCAGAAAAGCCGTTCGGAGTATAGTCTTCCAATTATTATGTCTGCATAGAATAGATGCATTTCTGCCCAGAGTTCCTGTTGTCTCTAGAATGACGTTGAATGTGGAGCACAAGAGGGAACGTAAGCTGCGTCTTCTGCTCTATGGAGCAGATTTTCACTCCCCCCACCATACTAAAGATCAGTACACATGGCAGCCATTATTGTTAACCATAGAGATTTTCTCATTATGACTTCAAATAGATGAGACTATAACAAAGGCAATCAGGGAAACATTCTGCCCACTTCACTTTCCATACTGGATTCTTTTTTAAGCTCAGAGAATTTCTGTGTCTAACTAAACAGGCACTTACGACGGTCTAGTGGTCTCTTTCTTGGATTTTGTTATGAGAAAGTGGGTTGAACAAAATAGCTTTAAAAAGTCCCCTCCCTTTCTTCTCTTCCCCGCTCAACAGTTCTGTGGGAACAAACTCTGTGATGCAGTAGGTGAGGAGCCTGTTTTTGAGAAGTAATCACTGGCAGCAGCATTTCAATGCCATTCTGAACGTCAGGTGTCAGGAAGACATCATTGACAGCTGCAAATGGAAGACAACATCATACAATTGAAGCCATTAACTCATTAATAACTTTCCTGTTGCATTTCTCATAACAGTATCCTGTACATCCCATTACCATTTCCAGGCATTTCTTTGGGACATCCACAGAGATGCACCTGACTCAGGAGAAGAGCTGGGTGTCATCTACATATTGGTGGCATCTTGGAGCGGTGGACTCTAATGCGGAGAACCGAGTTTGATTCCCCACTCCTCCACATGAGCAGTGGAGGCTAATCTGGTGAACTTGATTTGTTTCCTCACTCCTACACACGAAGCCAGCTGGCTGACCTTGGGCAAGTTACAGCTCTGTTAGAGCTCTGTCAGCCCCACCTACCTCACAGGGTGTCTGTTGTGGGGAGGGAGGGGAAGGTGATTGTAAGCCGGTTTGAGTCTCCCTTAAGTGGTAGAGAAAGTCGGCAAATAAAAACCAGCTCTTCTTCATCATCATCAACTTACTTCAGTTCCCTGATAATCTCTCCCAGTGGTTTCATGTAGATGTTGAACAGAATGGAAGACAAGATGGCACCCTGTGGGACCTCACAGCATAAATGCCTGGGGGCCAAGAGGAGTCCCCCAGCACCACTTTTTGTGAGTAAGAGCGGAAACAGCAAAGCATGGTACTTAGGGTTGCCAGGTCACTTAGTCCCATGGGTAAAAGACCCATTGCGATGTGGCACTTTCAGGTAAACCAGAAGTGATGTGATCACGTTGGCGTGGCCGTGCATGCCGTGCATGCTCACGAGCATGCACGGCCACGCCAACGTGATCACATTACTTCTGGTTTACCTGAAAGTGCCACATCGCAATGGGTCTTTTACCACTCCAACTCCCAGTATGAGTGGTAAAAGGCCTGTTGCGATGCGGCACTTCTGGGTGTAAACCGGACGTGACATGATCGCATCAGCTCAGGGTGAGAACAGAGGAGCAGCAACAGCAGACAGAAGTCAGTGAAAAGAGAGATGAGGAGGAAGTCTCACTGGGGTTGCAGCCTGCCAGCTCAGGAGAACTGGCTGTGTCTGGGGTTCAGCCACAAGTGGCCTCACCTACAAGGTTGCCAAGACCACTCGAGCAGGGATGCCGGAAGATCTGGGTCATGATAGAAAGCTGTTGGAAAAGTGCAAGGCTAAAGGCTTTGCACAGAGCACTAAGCGATGATTAGGATTGCCAACCTCCAGGTGCTAGGTAGAGATCTCCCGCTATTACAACTAATCTCTGTCGCGAGGGGCCTTGGGTATGGATGCTGGGAGGGTCTCTGGCCGGGAGGTGGTTGGGGCTGAGACAATCTCCTCTGCCTCAGACCAGTCCGAGGGGGAGTCGGAGCTCGACTCTCCCTCAGGCGCCGCCAGAGTGCCGCAGGACACACCTTGCGGTCAGACTCTAGCTTGTATCCTCCCCGGCAGTCAGACTTCTCTGGCCTTATATAGCCTCCAGGCCAGAGAAGTCTCTCCCAGGCTCCGCCCCTGTCCCTCCCCCCAGAAGCCCATATAAGGGCTTACAAGCCCTGCCTCCCCCGCCCTGGCCCATCGGGCGCGGCTTGTGCCCTGGCCTTGCCCTGGCCCGCCCAGCCAACAGCTGGGGTCTGGAGGGGACTACCCCAGCCAATCCTCCCCCCGTGGCGCGGCTGCGGGGGTCCCCCCCAGGCAGGAGCAGGACCGGGCGGCTCCTTACCCCTGTGGGGGTTGTGGCGGGGCTCGCGGGTCGGCGGCCCAAGGCTCCCGAAGGGGCGGCGGCCGGGCCTCCTGGGCGGCGTCCCGCCGCTTCCTCGGCGGCTGTAGCTGGCCCGGCGAGGCGGCGGCCCGTGGTTCCAGAGGGGCCCGTGTCCGGGCCTCCAGGGCGGTGGCTCGCTGCGCCGGCGGCGGTCTTGGCGGGCCCCGCGGGTCGGCGGCTGGGTGTCCAGGGTGTCGGCTCGCCCCTCTCACGGCGCTTCGGCGTGGGCTGTCCCTCCCCTCGGCGGCTGCAGCGGGAGGAGAAAGCCCTGGTAAGTCGCCCCCCCCCCGGGACGCCCAGTGCGGGGGGGACGGCGTTTCGGCCCGGGAGGGGGGATGGGGAGCCCCCCCCCCCCCCGGGACAATCTCCTGCCGAGATCTCCTGCCGAGATCAGTTTCCCTGGAAAAAATGGCCGCTTTGGCAATTGGACTCTATGGCATTTAAGTCCCTTTCCTCCCCAAACACTGCCCTCCTCAGGTCCCCGCCCCCAAAACCTCCTGCCGGTGGAGAAGAGGGACCTGGCAACTTTAGCGATGATGAAACCGGGAATGCCTGAATAGCTAATGAGCAACAGCTGGTCTGCATTTAGATAGGGCCTGCATTAAGATAGGATCTGCATTAAGATAGGGCCTATTTAGGCAGGCAACAAGGCCAGCGCTGCATGGAAGCAACTCGTCCATTTGCAGCTACCTCATGTCTCTGTTATTCTCTGGACTTCTGGACTTCTGTTACCCTGACCTCGGAACCGAACCTGACCTCGAATTCAATTGCCCCTCCGGTACTGATGTCTAGGACTTGCACTTGAGCAGCGTGGTACCTGACCTTGGACTGGTTTCTTGATTGTATCTGCCAGCACTCGGGATAAACTGGTCTAGATAATCTCCTCCAAGACCACTGGAAGCTGCATGGCCACCACCTGGGGATGCCAACCTCCAGGTAGCACGTATATATATAAAGAGAGAGAAAAATACCACCATACACCCAAATGTAATAAATTATATACTTTCCCCAAAAGGTGATTTATAATTTTAAATAACAACTTATAATTTCCAACTTATAACAACTTATAACTTCTGTCAACACAAACTATACAAGCTTTCGCGATTTATCCTTGTTTCGCATATCAGCTTCATCCGAAGTCTGTTGCTGTATATCTTGCCATTACAGGAGAATCTTGACTGCTCCATTGAGTCTCTCTCATTCAAATCCTGTTACTTTAAAACACAAATACAATTATAAAACAACATTTCCAACATAAATATACTTAACCTATACTTTCACACCTATAAGTTTAAACAAAGAACAAAGTTTACCCAAGCAGATTATTCTGTTTGAATTGGCAGACCATGCTGTCTGGGCTTCGCCTCTCTTTCGCCAGGTAGTAGCTGGAGAACTCCTGCTATTACAACTGATCTCCAGCCAACAGAGATCAGTTCACCTGGAGAAAATGGCCACTTTGGCAATTGGACTCTATGCCATTGAAGTCCCTCCCCTCCCCAAACCCCGCCCTCCTCAGGCTCTGCCCCCAAAAACCTCGTGCTGGTGGTGAAGAGGGACCTGGCAACCCTACCACCACCTGCTCAACATCTTGCCCCAAAATGGACTGCTGGCCACCAGGGGGTAGTTGTCCAGGTCAGTGGGGTCCAAGGATGCCTTCTTGAGGAGGAGGCACATAACCACCTCTTTAATATATAAATGAATGATATTTAAAATATTGTCGAAGGCTTTCACGGTCAGAGTTCATTGGTTCTTGTAGGTTATCCGGGCTGTGTGACCGTGGTCTTGGTATTTTCTTTCCTGACGTTTCACCAGCAGCTGTGACAGGCATCTTCAGAGGAGTAACACTGAAGGACAGTGTCTCTCCACAGCTGCTGGCGAAACGTCAGGAAAGAAAATACCAAGACCACGGTCACACAGCCCGGATAACCTACAAGAACAAATGATATTTACTTTGAAAGTAAGCATTTTTTAAGAGAGAAATGTGGGTGCAATCTCAGCTGTGATTTTTAAGCCATGTTTCCCGCGTAGACAGTTCTGTACGTAACGAATGGATGGAATCATGCTTATCACACAGAGAAGGTCAAACACAGAGATGGTTTGCTAAGTTAAAATTGTTCTAAATTGACTTTCAAAGTTAAAAAAAAATTTTCCCGAACAAGCCAGATTATGAATATAACTCTTTGACATTTAAGACATATTAATAATGTAGTGTTCTATAATAATTTAATTATTGATGTGTTTGGAGGTGAGGGAACAAAGAAGGAAATTAAATTTCCAATGGCTCGTTTTTATTGATATATTAGCCTGTTGGTGCATACTCAGCTTCATGCATAACAAAAACAGGATTAATATTGCTATATATAGAAATAACATTTTCTCTTTATTTTTGTGATCTCCTGGTCCGTGGTATAAAGTTAAATGATACATAAATCACTATAGCGACAAACCAATTTTCACTCTTCTCAGTATATATATGAAAGCAAGTCTCTAGGTTTATTTAGATGGTATGTACGTATTAGATATAAGAAACCAAAAGAGAGCATTTGATATAGTGTTCAGAGTTGTTCACTATTTTTCCCCAGAATGAAAACTGAACAATGTAATTGTTACATTTATTTTTCTCCAATGGCACTGTCATTTATATTTCTTTTAAAAATGTTCAAAATATAAGGAATGTTTCACATTCTGATTTATGAATATTATGACGCTGATCCTGAAAAGTTAAATCCCCTTTTATGTACTTCCTGTTATTTATTTCAAAACTGGGTGAGTGTAAACGTTCACAAATCCCAAATGAACTGTGTCAGTTTCCCCAAAGAAATCTCCATTATTTCCATCATATGCAGGTGAATGCTTACCATCTAAATTTTTGAAAACTCAAAACATGTTTCTGGTCTTCGCATAAATTCATCAATTCTTGATCACTAGACATAGCATAGTGGATAATAGCGGTGGTTTGGAGTGGTGGACTCTGATCTGGAGAACCGGGTTTGATTCCCCATTCCTCCACATGAGCGGTGGACACTCATCTGGTGAACTGGATTTGTTATCATCCTTCATTCTTTTCAGACACCCTACATGCATACTGGGCTGGTATATAGTTGTCTGCATATGCTGAGATGTTTGTAAATACTTGTGTATGCATTATATGGGTTTTATTTGACTATTGATGGCCTTAGGGCAAAAACACATCTGGTCTAGGTCTATCAACCTTATAAGATGCCATTGTGCCGTGTTTTATCATTTTTAATGCTTTTAATCTTGATAGAGCACCTTAAAATAAAATAAAAATATTTCTCTATTTTCATTTTATCTTTTCCACCCAACCTTGGATACCCAGCGGTCAGCAATCCTAGCCATAAGATGTTTCGATTCATGTTTATAATGTGTTTTTGTATCTGTTTTTAATGTTTATTTTTTTAACCAATTGTTTTTATTTCAGTACTGTTGGCGGAGTTTGAGAAATAATCCAATCCCATACTTCGGAGTTTTCTTTCCAAAACGTCTACTGCAACAGGATTTGCAAAAGGCAATAATGGACTGCAGGCCACTGATACAACAGAGGAAAAGCACTAACACACACTAAAGAGTGACAAGGCAGGCTGAACTGCAAGAGGCAGGCTGAACTGCAAGAGAAAACATTCAATTAAACTTTAAACACTTAGGAATGCACCACAGCTCCCCCTAGGGTACAAGTGGACTAAACTATTCTTTCAGCTGTAATTATATTAATGAGACTCTTGGCAGGCTGTCGCTTCTCCAATCATTATTACCCATCATGGGTTCTGAGCTACTCAGGAGAAAGGCAGATATATTCCTATTATAACAAAGCAAGCAGCGTAGGACTACCCGTTGCAGGAGAAACCCCATGCTTCTCTTTCCTAAAACCTACTACTGAACTAACAGCCCATTCCTGAAATGATGGCATACGGGGACGGCGGGGAAGAGGCGCACTGGCGCCTCTTCCTAAGCCGATTCCCGTATGCCGTAAAAAAAAAAAAAGCTGTTTCACGGCTTTTAGTTTGTTTGTTTGTTTTACCGGGGCCTTTCGCCCCATAGGAAACAGCGAGGCTGTGCCTGCTAAAAAGCTGGTGCAGCACCGCCATTCCTGGCGCTGGCGTAGCAGGCCAAACCTGGATAGGAAGCCGCCTAACCGGCGGCTCCTCCCCCCGGAACACCCCCAGAACGCCCCCCTGCGCCGGCACAGCCTCTCTACGCTGTGGCCTGCGCCACGGAGAGGCTGTGCCGGCGGAGGGGCAAGGCACAGTCCCGTGGAGCTCGGCTGCCGGCGGGACTGGCCTCACTGCCAGCGTAAGTGCGTGTAATCGCTCGATTACATGCACTTACGCTGGCGGCAAAGTCAGGCCACCTCCTTAAGACTTTCAATGAAAATTTTCAGGAATGGGCTGTTAGGTTGCCAACCTCCAGGTACTAGTTGGAGATCTCCTGCTATTACAACTGATCTCCAGCCAATAGAGATCAGTTCACCTGGAGAAAATGGCCATGTTGGCAATTGGACTCTATGGCATTGAAGTCCCTCCCCTCTCCAAACCCCGTCTTCTTCAGACTCCGTACTCATTTTTACCGACGTTGGAAGGATGGAAGCCTGAGTCAACCTTGAGCCAGCTACCTGAAACCAACATCCGTCGGATGTTGGGGAGCAGCCGTGGCTCTGTGGCAGAGCATCTGCTTGGCACACAGAAGGTCCCAGGTTCAATCCCTGGCATCTCCAGTTAAAGGGACTAGGGAGGTAGGTGATCTGAAAGACCCCTGCCTGAGACCCTGGAGAGCCGCTGTTGGTCTGAGTAGACAGTACTGACTTTGATGGACCAAGGGTCTGATTCCATATAAGGCAGCTTCATGTGTTCATATGTTCATATGTCACCAGGCAAGCCGTTCCCTGCGAAAAGACAGCTGCTCTTTAGGGGAGGTGCCTTGGCTCAGTGGTAGAGCATCTGCTTGGCACGCAGAAGGTCCCAGGTTCAATCCCCGGCATCTCCAGTTCAAGGGACTAGGCAGGTAGGTGATGCGAAAGATCCCTGCCTGGGTCTCTGGAGAGCCGCTGCCGGTCTGAGTAGACAGTACTGACTTTGATGGACCGAGGGTCTGATTCAGTATAAGGCAGCTTCATGTGTTCATGTGATTGAACTCAGGTCGTGAGCAGAGCAGTACTGCAGTTTACCACTCTGCGCCACGGGGCTCTTACTGGGTGATTAACCCTAAACCAGACTGAGCCTTGCTGGTTTCAGAAAAGAGATTTTCAGGAGTCCCAACACCATTTCTTTCAAGAGGTAATACTGTTCAGAAGCCCTGGTAGCAAAATAATTGACAGATTGTGCAGCATGTCTTTAATTTATCACCAATGGGGCAACCCTATGCATGTTTTAAATCAAAAGTCCTACTGTAATTCACAGGATTCACTCTCAAGCAAGTGGGTATAGGATTGCAACCTGTTTTTTTGCCTTTAGGCAAGGAAGTTGATATTGGAAAGGGGGGAAACTGTCATTTTCCTCAGGGACATACTCTGTTCAACAACTGAGTTACTGAAGGAGTTACTTTCCATCATCCTTCTTCGACTTCTCAAGCCAAGGAAAGGCTGAGAAATAATATCTTTTCCCCTCGCCCTAAGAGAGAAACTTTATTCTGCTGCAACAAGATTTCACTGGGAGAAACATACTATGTGAATCTCCATTCCAGGCATTCTCCTCTTAATGTAGGTAAAGGTAGCACTGGGTCATTACTAACTATGGTTGCCAGGTCTCTCTTCGCCACTGCGGGAGGTTTTGGGGGCGGAGCCCAAGGAGGGTGGGGTCTGGGGATGCCATAGAGTCCAATTGCCAAAGAGGCCATTTTTTCCAGGTGAGCTGATCTCTATCTGCTGGAGATTAGTTGTAACAGCAGATCTCCAGCTAGTACATGGAGGTTGGCCATCCTACTACTGACCCATGGGGTGATGTCACATCACAATGTTTACTAGGCAGACTATTAGGGTTGCCAGGTCCCCCCTCTCCTCCAGCGGGAGGATTTGGGGGCAGAGCTTGGGGATCGCGTGCGTGCGCGCTACTTCCGGTTTACAACCAGAAGTGCAGACCTTCACTCACCTGGGGAGCTGATTTGGTGGCCCAGGTGGTGAGCGGGGCTGGGCCAGCCAGCTGAGCGTCGGGGCGGATGGGCACAGCGGCAGGAGCACCCTGGGGCCGGCAGATGGCGGGGGAGCCACTGCGGCACCTGTCTTTCCCCACAGCGGTGCGTAATGGCACCCAACACGTGCGGGGGCTAGGGCAGGGCTCTGCCGCACCTTGGCCGTCCTCCTGCACTTCCTTGGCCCCGCCCAAGTTCTGTGCTGTGGCGTGCACGTGCGCGCATGCACGCGCCTATACATTTGCCCGCTGACCCTCAGCTGATTGGTGGGCAGAGGGGCAAATGGCCGGGGGTTTGCCCGTCACCACCGGGCACCTGGTAACCCTACAGACTATGTTTATGGGGTGGTTTGCCATTGGCTTCCCCAGTCAGCTACACTTTGCCTCCAGCAAACTGGATACTCGTTTTACTGACCTCGGAAAGATGGATGGTTGAGTCAGCTTTGAGCCGGCTACCTGAAACCGACTTCCGTCATGAGCAAAGCTTTTGACTGCACTACTGCAGCTTACCACTCTGCACCTCTGACTAACACAAAATGGATGCCTCGTTCAGGGCTTGAAGGGGAAGGGTGAAATGTCCTGAGTGAAATGGGCATGTGTAAGAAACAAGCTAGGCTCAGTTAATTTTATTGTACATGTCTGATTGTTAGTAGAAAGAAAAAAATGGAGGCTTTAAGGAGAAAGTACGCTAGTTTCTTTGGGCTTTCATAGCCATAAAACAGGCATCAAACAGAAGGCCTGTGGGCTGGATTTGACCCCTTGAGAGCTCTTTTCCAGCCCGCGAGCCAGCCGAGGCAGCCACTCCCCCCTTGATCTGGGCTGACGAGGCATGGCCCAGCCCGACCAAGTGACATTTATGTCATACCCGGACCTCGTAACAATTTAGTTCAACACCCCTGCCATAAAAGCTCTCCATCTGAGAAAGAGCCTGATTAGTAATTTTTTTTCTTCTTCTCCTCCCTCTTCCCTAGGAAAGAAGAAATAGTTGACAGGCTTGGTCAATGGATTTTTGTGGATCTATTGACCAATCGATAGGGTTGCCAGCTCTGAAAAGGGTGGGGTTTTGAGAGAGGAGGGACTTCAATGCCATAGAGTCCAATTGCCAAAGCAGCCATTTTCACCAGGTGAAGTGATCTCTATCGCCTGGAGATCAGTTGAAATAGCTGGAGATCTCCAGCTACCACCTGGAGGTTGGCAAGCCTAGGAGCGGTGGACTCTGATCTGGAAAACTGGGTTTGATTACCCACTCCTCCCCATGAGTGGCGACGCTAATCTGGTGAACCAGGTTGGTTTCCCCACTCCTCCAGCTGAAGCCAGCTGGGTGACCTTGGGCAAGTCACCCTCTCTCAGCCCCACCAACCTCACAGGGTGTCTGTTGTGAAGAGGGGAAGGGGATTGTAAGACGATTTGATTCTTCCTTAAGTGGTAGAGAAAGTCAGCATATAAAAACCAACTCTTCTTCTTCTTCTTCTTCTTCTTCTTCTTCTTCTTCTTCTTCTTCTTCCCTCCTATTGGTTTCCAGGCTCTGCCTGAAACCCCTACATTGGAAGCTACGAATAATACAATAATACAAGAAATTCTGCTTATATCATGGCTACATTCAGACATCTCGCACAAAGCATGGTTTGTTTACTATGAGAACAAGCCTCAAGGTACTGGGTTCACAAGACCGCCTCCCCATTTTTCTGGCTGAGTTCAAAGATTTCCTAGTTTAACACTAGCCACAATTTGTCGAGAGGTATGAAACAGAAGATTTAATAAGTTGCTACTTGATTTTTTTCTTAAACTGGCAAAACGAGATCCTAAACCAGAACTAAGTTTGATGCCCATTAACCCCGAGGATCATACACAGATCTCTGTTTCCTAACGAGGACCTTGCATAGCAGCTGCAAGACAACTAGCAGCTCCTGTATTCTATGAGCCCGTATATGTCATTCCGGCGACAACTGGGCAAATAATGGGGAAAGCTGTTCAGTTTATTCTCTTGCCGTTGTCGGCAGCAAAGAAAGAGAGAAAAGAGGAATGTGGATGAAAATGAATTTAAGGCATGAAGTTCTACTTAGTTTCGTGACCAAACAAAATCTATATGTGAAGAGGGGGGGGGGAATGGTTTAGGCACCAAAATATAAAGCAATAAATTACTGAGCCCTGTAACAGGAGAAGTAATAGGAGCAGCAAAGAAAAGAAATATCTGTTTCCTCCTCACCCCAGACACAGACAAGTTTCTGCTGTTACCATACGCAACCTCTCCTATTCTGAAGGCATGCGTGTGGCCATTAAAAAATGCTCTGAGATCAGCAGGCAATGGGAAAATAATCATCCAGACAAAACGAGGGCTGGATATGACATAAATGTCACGGTGGAGACAGTGCCATGCCTCGCGAAACCAGATTGAGAGTAGAGGGGGGTGGCTGCCTGGGCTGGCTTGCGGGCCAGAAAAGAGCTCTAGGGGCTGGATCCGGCCTGCGGATCTTATGTTTGACTTTCCTGGTCTAGGCTATTCAGGTTATGCATTGATTACCAACTTAAAATTTGAGCCAATTCACACATCCTTGTGTCCTCCATGTGACCTGTTGATAGACATGGCCTGAAGTTTCTACCCACAGAACTTAATTCCTTGGTTTGTGCACGCTCAGTTGAATTGGGACTATGGTTCATAAAGAGACGTGGTTTAAGCCTTCCTCCATATTCTGTTCTCCTGACCTGAAAAGCCCCCTAATGCGTTCCCTTTGGGGCAAGATTATGTGTAGCCCATCAATACATGTAAATACATTTGCCTTCTGTGGGGCAAATAGGTGTTTTCCATTATAGGTTGGGCAAGGAGTGCAAAGGGTAAGCCTTAAGCCCCCTTTCCCTGCTTGCCCCTAGGGCTGTGCAGGATTTTTTTCAGTATTTTTCGGGTTCGGGTTTAATAGACCCAGAATTTTTCAAAAATATGAGAAAAGCGGGATCCTCATACTGGTATGGGGGACAGTTTCAACTTTTTTCAGATATTAAAAAAAATAGGTCTATTAAACCCAAACCCAAAAAATTCTAGCTGCCTCTGAATGCCACGTGGGTCTTGAAGGCAGCAGGCGGTACAGAGCTGGAATAATGCCATCGCAGGAAGCACAAAGCTTCGGCTTTGTACTTCCTGCTGTGGCATTATTCGGCATTATTCGGGATTTGCTTTTCGGCTCCCTTAAATCACTGCCATTTTGGGGGATAACCCCCCCCCCTAAAAATACCAATAAGATTTTTTTGGGGTTATTTTTTCAGTTTGGCTTTACGGAATGCACACCCCTACAGTCCCAACATGAATTGAGTCCCTGCACATCTGAGCATTAAATTTTGAGCACCAAACTCCCAGAAAACATCTGGTCAACAGGACTAAGGCAGACATGTGTGGGACACAGGAATTTGTAACATGTGTTTTCAGGTGGGTAGCCATGTTGGACTGCAATAGAAGACCAATATTTAAACCCAGTAGCACCTTAAAGGCCAACCGGATTTCCAAGGTATAAGCTTTTGAGAGGCAAAGCTCCCTTTGTCAGATACAAGTAGGAAGAGAGATCCCTGAACCCTTATATCCCAGTCCCCCAACCTATGTTATATAGGGTTGCCAACCTCCAGGTGGTGGCTGGAGATCTCCCACTGTTACAACTGATCTCCAGGTGGTAGAAATCAGTTCCCCTGGAGAAAATGGCCACTTTGGCAATTGAGCTCTATGGCATTGAAGCCCCTCCCCTCCCCAAATCCCACACTCTTTAGACTCCACCTCCAAAATCTCCAGGTATTTCCTAACCCAGACCTGGCAACCTGAATGTGATAAATAGAAGGAAATGGGAAGGAATAGTTTTCATAACTTAAAATCTCAACGATGTTCCTGAATTACCACAAAATATCTGTTTCCGATCTATTCCAATGTACCCAATGATAATAGCTGAATAAGACCTAGGTGAAGTCGAACTTTCTGGAGAAAGTCAGGGCTTCTTTCTTCTTAATTTAGGAGTTTTTCCCAAGAAGTAAAAAGAATGAACAGAAACTTTATTTGTACAAGTTTTTTTTTTTTTTTAAAAATCATAGCTCACTGGGAAAAAGCAGATTAGTGGGGGGGGGGAACCTTTGACACTGAAAGATGAGAGTGGAGGGTAACTAGGAAGAGAGAGATGAATTCATCTCCAAAGCTGACTGCCTCTGGTGGAACACTGGAAATGGAATACCAGTGTAAAGATGAAAATGAAACAGATACCCTGAGCACAGTTTACTCTTTTGATTGATGGTGAAGAAGGCGCGTGAGGTTATTAAAGTAGTCGATGGTTTTAAAATCATGGCCTCTGCAGAGAAAAAGAAAAGGGGAAAACCCATTGTCTGCAATTGGAGATGGACACAGATTCGAAAGAGTCTCTGTGCAAAGAGGCAGGGCTTCGCTGACTATGAGTTATGGACTGAGTGAACCTCAAAGGACTTCCAGGGACAAAGCCTGCTTTGTCTTGGACGTAATTGCAGTCTAAGCCCAAGACATGCTTTCTTTATTTCTTATACAGGTAGAGTATCCCTTATCAATGTTATGGTACCTGATCAGGCACTAAGCAATCCTGGGACACCTTGCATGGTATACAGGACTGAAGCTAGTGTGCAAAGGGTGGAGCAGTGCTGTGTAAAGGTAAAGGTCCCCTGTGCAAACACCAGGTCATTCTTGACCCGTGGGGTGATGTCACATCCCATCATTTTCTAGGCAGACTTTGTTTACGGGGTGGTTTGCCAATGCCTTCCCCAGTCATCTTCCCTTTACCCCCAGCAAGCTGGGTCCTCATTTTACCCACCTCGGAAGGATGGAAGGCTGAGTCAACCTTGAGCTGGCTACCTGAAACCGACTTCCGTTGGGATCAAACTCAGGTCGTGAGCAAAGCTTTGGACTGCAATACTGCAGCTTACCACTCTGCGCCACGGGGCTCCTAACAGTGCTGTGTAGCCAGAGACAAAAAGGGGTCTCCTGGCATCCATCTAATCCAACAAAGTTGTGCCGTACCCTCCCCTGAAAGGAGTGTTGCAGCTTCTCCATGAAGGCAAAAGAAGACCAAGATAAGCTGTTCATATTTCTATACCCTTCCTATAGTAGAGCACAAGCACCCTGCCATATCCTTTCAGCCCTATTCAGATGTACCCTTAATCCATCCTGTCACCAGCCAAGCCCTCTCACCGACTCACCTTCTGGACCCCACCTTAATCCCCAAGTCTATCAGTCAATGCTTGGACACTTAATCCCAAGTGTCCCAGCCATCATTTTCTGATGTTCTTATTCACTGCACCCGATTAATCCTATCTAGAGCAATCAAACCTTTGTCATCGGCAATGTCCAGCCATTCCCAGACATTGCCAGTCATAGCCTCTAGCTACATTTTGGGATATAAACATAGCCCCATTGGCCAAAGTAAGCCAGCTGCCATTTTCCCCTTGGACACAAAATGTGAGCCCTGCACTTACATGCAGTTTCTCTCCTGCCCCCTTCCCCTCTTGCAACTGCCTCTATATTCTGGACCTCGTTCTTCAGGAAGGTAACTATAAACCCGCTTGGGATTCTTAAACCTTTATTTTCTGAGCTCTGTATGTGTTGGGAATTGTGTGTACGTGCAATGAATTTGATTACTTTTAATGGAATCCTTAAAATTCTTAAAGCTTCCTTGTTATTGGGATACTGATTTATGCAGGGTCTATTTTGATGCTCGCACAAAGTTCTTTATTTAAATGCAACCTTTAAAATGCCTATTCACGGTCCTAATGCAAAAGGAGAAATTCCACCCCCCACTTGCCTGCTCCTTCTTTCTTTCCATTAGCAACCACCATTTGCATAGCTAACACATGGCTGTGATTTTGCATGCTTCCTTGAGGGGATTCTTCAAGGCGCGGGCGGAGCAAACACAAAAGGTCGTGTTAAAGGGGCTCTTAAGAAATGTGAAGCAGGCATGCGCTGGCTTCGCAGTCACTTCCTGAATGACAGATCAGCATGAAAAACTCAAAAAAAATGTGTGGGGCACTTCAGCCTGGAACACGCCGCTAATTACTAAGCATAAATGGCCATAGAGAAATAAAAGGCAGGCTTTGCAGACAGGCCAAAGAGGAAGGAAGCAGCAGCACAACACTGGAGAGGGAGGCCAAGTGTTGTTCCAGGGGAGGAAAGAAAAGACCTGTGGTGCTCAGCTGGCTTCCTACCTTCCCTGATTCTGAGGCCCAAGGAGCTCCAATGATAGCATTGCCAGGTCCCTTCTTACCTTCAGCTGGAGCTTCTTTCAGGTGGGGCTGGGGAGAGTGATAGAAGTGAAGTTCCGGCATCGTGCGGAATGCTATAGCCATAACCTCTGAAAACTCTATAGAGAAACCACTCCTCCACATGAGAGGCGGACTCTAATCTGGTGAACTGGATTTGTTTCCCCACTCCTACACATGAAGCCAGCTGGGTGACCTTGGGCTAGTCACAGCTCTCTTAGAGATCTCTCAGCCTCACCTATCTCACTGGGTGTCTGATGTGGAGAGATAAAGGGAAGGAGATTGTAAACTGGTAAATTGGTAAAAAATGACACAGTAGTAGAATGGTTAAAAAATGCAAAGTCTGAGAAGCTGGGGTGATGTAAATTTGGGATGTGTCTTTATGAAATGAAGATAAATATATTGTACCTGGGGAAATGGTATCTTCATAGATTATGCCAAAGATTAAGACATGCATAATTGATTTAGCTAGCTAAAGACAAATGAGACACTCTGGGAATGGGGAAGATAATAGTTTTAGGGAGCAGCTCTAGTGATTGCTTTTTAAACACAGTTCAAAAATAACCAAATAATATCTATAATTCAAAATTATGCCCTTCGTTTTGATTGGAAGTATGCATCAGTTAGCCTGGGGTGGGTGAATGTGGGAACACCCCATTCCCAAGAAGCTTTGCTAGTTTGGGTGATACACTTTTTTCTTCGTGTCAGCATTCATCACATGTTTCTGTTACACAGGAGCCTCCAATTTTATGCGTAGGTACAATACAGTAGCAACCCAAGTCCTGAATGCACAAAAACACTGCCCACTTTGCGGAGAACTTTGCTACCTGCTTTGGATTTCCAACAGGACATCCCAGTAGCTGACACCCAGAGCATCACAAATAAACAAAAAACAGACAAGACTTATTTAGATGGTTCTGGCAAGCTGAACCATCTAAGTTAGTTAGGTCCCAGGCTGCAAGCCCCAAGACCTGTACAGGCTAAATACCTGCAGAAAGAAGAGGGTGAAAGATGTGAGCCAGTGTGGTGTAGTTAGGGTTGTCAGATCCCTCTTCACCATCAGCGGGAGGTTTTTGAGGCAGAGCCTGAGGAGGGCGAGGTTTGGAGAAGGGAGGGACTTCAATGCCATAGAGTTCGATTGCCAAAGCTGCCATTTTCTCCAGGTGAACTGATCTCTACTGGCTGGAGATCAGATGTAATAGCAGGAGATCTCCAGCCAGTGCTTGGAGTTAGGCAACCCTAGGTGTAGTGGTTAGGAGCGGCAGACTCTAATCTGGAGAACTGGATTTGATTCCCCACTCCTCCATAAGAGCAATGGATTCCAATCTGGAGAACCAGCTTTGATTCCCCACTCCTCCACATGAAGCCTGCTGGGTGACCTTGGGCTAGTCACAATTCTCTTCGAACTCTCTCAGCCCCACCTAGCTGAAAAGGTGTCTGTTGTTGGGGGGCGGGGAAGGCGATTGTTAGCTGGTTTGAGACTCCTTAAAGGTAGAGAAAATTGGGGTGTAAAAACCAACCCTTCTTTTTCTTCTTCTTGCCTAGATAAGCATCCGTCTGTTCCTTCCTCTGCAGGGATTGTTGGGTGAAGATGAACTGCCGTATAATAGAAGAGCTAAGCACCAAATAATGTAGCTAACATTCCAAACTAGTCAAAATGTCTAAGAGTTCCAGGGCAGTAGGGAAGGCTAGCTTGTGAAGGGCACCTAGCTAGCATTACAGCTTGAGATCTGGGAATGGACATTTGATCTTCCACTATCGACTGAGACGGCTTTCAGATCCTATTTTCTCAGCTCATGTGTTTGGCCAAGCAGGATAATTAGAAATCTGATGATCCTTGTGCTTCATTTGGGAACGAAACTTTCAAGGTAATGGCTTTGTTTCAGTCCTGGTGCAGACGGGATATTGATTGCTATGGGTGAGAAATGATATTCATTACAATAAAAAGGATTGGCTTTGCCTCTGACCTCTAACAAACCATACTCTCCAAGGAAAAATCAGTTTTAAAGAGTGAAATCTAGCAATAATCGATATAGGTCTCTGGAACCACCTCTGAATGACTTATGACCTGAAATCCCAGCTGCAATGGAGAAGTTTATCTTCATGGTACAAGCGCCCTCAATCCAGATTAGGGTTGCCAACCTCCAGGTGATGCCTGGAGATCTCCCGCTATTATAATTGATCTCCAGTCAACCAAGATGAGGTCCTCTGTAGAAATTGGCTGATTTGGAGGGTGGACACTAATGGCATTACACCCTGCCGAGGTCCCTCCCCTCCTCAAACCCCGCCATGCCCAGGCTTCACACCCAAAATCCTCCAGGTATTTCCCAACTCCAGGTATTTCCCAACCCTAATCCAGATTTACCCGTAATTCAAGATAGTGGTGAAGATAATGTCTGGTCCTGGTGAAGATTGTATATTGATCCACCAACAATGTGTGATGAATTTGTTGTTTGAACTGTTGATGTCCTTTCCTGTAGTTGGGTCCAGAACTTTGACCACCTCTGGAAAACTGTCCCAGTCTAATAGATGTTCAAGGAACGAGGACTAGCCAACTGGAAAATGCTCGTGTCCTCTCTTCCTTAACTCTTCTTGCCATGCTGTACAAGTTGCTGATTCTAAGGGAGAGGGAGCCCAAGGCGCTTAGGATTCACTCAACCCTTCTCTTGGCTAGCTCTTGTTGGAATGCAGAACAAGAGGTTCTCAGGCCTAATTGGTATGAACGAGCAGCCACGCACATTGACTGCCTGGAAGCCAACCCCATGGAGCTTACAGCATAGGGCAAACTGTATGTACACCGCTACACATCACATTGAATTCATTTGTTTTCTCCACATTACTGCAGTTATAGAAAAAGAAGTGTCAGAAAACAGCAATGTAGTGGGAAATGGTAGGTCCACATAGTGAAAGGCTAAGACAACCAACTCTCTGTGTGGGAAAAGATTCGCAGAGTTCCATTTACAGACACTGTAGCTAGGATTGAAAAACCTGTTTAGGGGCATATAAGGTATTTGGGCTAACCAAATGGAATCTGACATTTTTAATATGATGAGCTGGACTAAGGTTCCCAACCACCAGGTACTAGCTGGAGGTCTCCTGCTATTACATCTGATCTCCAGCTGAGAGATAACATCAGTTCACCTGGAGAAAATGGCCGCTTTGTCAATTGGTCTCTATGGCATTGAAGTCCCTCCCCAACCCCGCCCTCCTCAGGCTCTGCCCCAAAATCCTTTTACTGGTAGTGAAGAGGGACCTGGCAACCCTAGGATAAACTGAAGACATGAAACTAGGGTTGCGAACCTCCAGTTGCTTTTTTCCAGTGAAGCTATATTTCACAAATGGTCATACCACATATCAGTTGTAATACTCATTGGGGATTTCCGATGTTGAGGTATGATGTATCTTGCTGCTAATAAGAAAAAATTAGAGATTTATGTGCTGAGGTTCCTCAGTGTGTATTAGTGGAGAACACTAAGTGTTCTCTCCAAGTTGGAAGCAATATGAGTTGTCAAACTACCAGCATCTAAGTTACAGATCAGGACTGAAGGATGACTTCAAGCAGTACAGGTAAGCTCACCTCTACATACCACACCTGAGAGGATCAGCACTAGACCAATTCTCTTCTCTGGACAGCACTTAGCATCCTGATTGATTAAAACATTTATATTTATTTACTTACTTATTTACTTACATACTTACTACATTTATAACCCACCCTCATTCCTGACCAAGCCAGGCTCAGAGTGGGTAACAACATTTAAAACCATAAAACATCAGCTAAAACAACAATATGACATGAATCTAACATGAATCTAAAGCAGAAACAAAATAACAAGATGGTTCTCATTATAGGGAGACAGCAACCACCGAAGACCCAGTCAGGCTGTGTAACCACCACAAGCCAGAAAGTGGGGAGAGGATGGGGAGGCCAGCAACAATGTAAAATGTTACACGGTAGTAGACCTTTAGCATGCCTGACAAAAAGAATAATGCAAAAATGTTCAGCTTTTCACCAACAGATGTTATTGGTTATTAAAATTATCTCTGCATGTCTGTGAGAATTTCAAATGAGGCATCAATTATTTAAAGGCAGGGAGTGCTTTGAAGAGTTTGGGAAAGGCAGCCTTTTAAATTTACAACCAATCCTTTTTGGAAACCATGTTCCATCCTATCCAGTTTTTTTTTTTTTTTTTTAAATCTCTTTGACTTGCTGTGTTTAAAACAGTGGATTTAATTCATTCGAGGCCATAACTCAGTAGGCGTGGGTATCTCAAGGAAGGGCACGATAAGGAAATAAGGCAACTCCCGTCATGAACAATGATCAAATTAGCCTCGTTTTGTGCAATAAGTCACACCGAGAAAAGGCTTTAGCTAGTGATGAATTGATCTCCCTGTTGTTGGCAAAATATCCTGGCCAGGACTCAGTGGATCGAGTTAGGATATTGTTAAGCGGTGAGAATCCTCAGGTCACAATCAAGGTGCTGTCATTATGAAGCTTCGTAAATCATCTGCTTAAATGATGCTATCTGCACTTATTGTGCCTTTTTCTCACTCCACCTAGTTTTTTTTATGTAAAGTGTTCTTAAAATTTACATATATACGTTCCATCTTTTTAAAGTCATTTTTATATTGTTTCAGCTGAGGTTTATTGCTGTATAATTTTTTTACTGGTCTGACTGACTGTATTAATAAATAAATTTGGCTCAACAATTTACTGGATCCAGCAGTATCTGCTGCTAGGTCAAGTGGTGTAAGGTATCATGCACCCCACATTGCTTCACTGAATTATTGACCTGATGACAAATGTGTTGCACTATGTCTTGAGCACATGGAAAAGAAGAGGTGGCCATGGCTCAGTGGTAAAACATCTGCTTGGCATGCAGAAGGTCCCAGGTTCAATCCCTGGCATCTCCCGTTAAAGGGACTAGGCAAGTAGGTGATGTGAAAGATCTCTGCCTGAGACCCTGTAGATCCGCCACTGGTCTGAGTAGACAATACTGACTTTGATGGACCAAGGCTCTGATTCAGTGTAAGGCAGCTTCATGTGTTCATTTGGATCCAATAGTTTTAACTTAAATGCAAGCAGTCTGAGATATTTTTTGCTAGTGCGTCCCCTTGAATCAGGGCTGTTCCGCATCCCAAAAATGTGCCATGGGATCCAACCCACTGCATGGAAGGGATACACCTAAACTCATTCTTTATCTCTATGTATCTGGCTCCAGTGGTGTTCCTTCAAAGACACATATCAATAAAGAATCATTGCCCCTACATTTTCTTTTCTATATTTATAATTATTAAGGAAAAAATATCAATCAGATCGAATGTGAGGTAGGTGGGGCTGAGAGCACTCTAAGAGAGCTGCAAGTAGCCCAAGGTCACCCATCTGGCTTCGTAAGGAGGAGTGAGGAAACCAACCCGCTTCACCAGATTAGCCTCTGCCGCTCATGTAGAGGAGTGGGGAATCAAACCCAGTTCTCCAGATCAGAGTCCACCACTCCAAACCTCCACTCTTAACAACTACACCATGCTGGCAATGTGAAAAAGGCAATGTGCAAAACGTGAGAAACACATCACACATTTAAAAACTGTTCGATGCCTTCCCATTCCCCCCACTTTTAACAAGTACCCTGAAGATTTTATAAGGAGTGTACAATTAATCTCAAAATGTAGATAACAGTCCAAAGAATAGCTGAAATCTGGGGCTATTTCACAGAGACTGCGTTGTGCATTCAGTGCACAAAGCAGGCAGGGTGCACAGCAGATGAGAGAGTGGCCTGACAAATTCCATTCCATTTCTCACCCCCTGAGGGCTAATGTCACATAAGGCAATAGAGAGGAAAATGTACTATTGGGTACCAGTACCAAATGGACTTTGGTACAATGTCTGATTTTTTTCTCCGTTGGATGGATTTCCTGTAACCTAGACACAGGAGGAGAGCTGTAGCTGGGGCTTTTGCCATCCTCCTTGATTTGCAACTTAAGATCATTCCTACTTCATTGGAAGAAAAAAAAAACTAGAAACGTATATGGTAACTATCTATTGCCTCCCAAACAAGGTACCTTTTGAGTCTCAGGACATTAGTGCATACCTCAATGTCTCATATAAAATGAATGGAAGGAAGGAAGGAATTGCAGCTCAGCAGGTAGTTGTAGGTAAACACGCTATATTTTGTTTAAGCTCACAGCTTTTTAGAAGAACCAAGATATTTAGAAATTAGAAAAAATCTGGAGAGGTATCACTCAGATGGACTGTGCGTAACTTCTTTTCTGATTTGTATTCATACTTTTATGCTTGATTTACTCTGTCATATGTATTACATTTCTAGTACATCTTTTCTAAAAAAAATAGGTAAACGCAAAGCTGGAATTTTTTTAAAAAATCAGAGACTGATCATCGCAACAGAGAATGAACAGTCTGAGTATGTTATAATAAAGACATAATGTCTAGTGGCATATCATATTGTACAGCAAAAACATCTTATATACAGGGTGATGAAACTGAATTTCTCCCTGGTAACAAGGAAGGTTTGTGCTTAAATTTGGGATTCTAGGAGATCACCTGTTTGGGTTTCTAGGTTACAGACAGAAACAATACATGCTTTCACGTAAGGCCCACTCAAGAAAAAGAAGTGTAAAGGTAAAGGTCCCCTGTGCAAGCACCAGGTAAAGGTGCCTTTTCAAGCACCCCTGTGCAAGCACCCCCATGGGGTGACGTCACATCCCGACGTTTACTAGGCAGACTATGTTTACGGGTTGGTTTGCCATTGCCTTCCTCAGTCATCTTCCCTGCAAGCTGGGTACTCATTTGACCGACTTCGGCAGGATGGAAGGCTGAGTCAACCTTGAGCCGGCTACCTGAAACCGACTTCCGTTGGCATCAAACTCAGGTCGTGAGCAAAGCTTGGACTGCAGTGCTGCAGCTTACCACAAAATAACTCCCGCCTAGTTACTGCTATTTCAAAGTATCAACATGTTGTTTCTCAGTGACTGTCCCCAAAGCCTGAGATTGTGCCTATCTTTAGCAGGAAATAGAAACACTGCACAAAACTGCCAGTTGGGGTAATTCTGTCCAGCAAGGCCATCAGCACACTCTGCTGACAAGGTCCCTATCAGGCACAGATGTGCCTTGAAAAGGCAGCATTCACATTTCCTAAATAAATATATAAATATCTTCTGCATATCTCCCACTGGAAAACATCAGCAGCATACCAAAGAATATACAGATTAGTAACTGCCTTCCCTCATTATTTCCGAATGTCATTAATTTTCCTAGCTGGATTAATTATAATAACCATATTAGCCAATGGGGTCTGTTTAGTTTTGGATTTTGATTGGTTTTATACAAATGAATCCCCCCTGCCTATTATCTCTATGATAAACAAGCAGATGCATGCCTAGTTCCATCCCTACTTTGTGAGTACATGAGTTTAAAGGCCTAACTACATATTATGGGTTTTTTTGTGTGTGTGTCCCACAAAGGTTCAACGTAAGGACTTTTGATCAGACATGTGGAGCAAGTTATGTGCTTGAAAGTCAGTGCTCAAGCATGGGGGGGTGATTTGGTTTCAAAAAAAGGACACTGGGGGAAAGGGGGCTTAAGCCTTTTCCATAAACTGGAAAAATTGGGCCCCAGTTTATGGAGCTGAAATTACCCCAGGCAGAGAGATAAACTATGGGGGGGCTCAAGCCCCCCCTGGATTTCCTGGCAGGGTCAATGCCCCCCACCCCAGGCTGCCAAATAGCATCATGAAGCTGCTCAGGCTTTTAGGTAGGGTTGCCAGGTCCGTCTTCACCACTGGCGGGAGGTTTTGGAGGCGGAGCCTGAGGAGGGCAGGGTTTGGGGAGGGGAGGGACTTCTGTGAGGTACAATGTCATACAGTCCAATTGCCAAAGAGGTCATTTTTCTCTAGGGGAACTGATCTCTATCAGCTGGAGATCAGTTGTAATAGCAGGAGATCTCCAGCTAGTATCTGGAGGTCGGCAACCCTAGATAAGGGCTGGGGATAGGCTTGGCAAGTCCCCCCTGGCCACAGTTGGGGAATGAGGGGTAAGGCTGCCAGATCCTACTGAAGATTTGGGGATGGAGCCTGGGGAGGACAGGGACCACAGTGGGGTACTATGCCACAGAGGCCGCCTTCCAGAGCATCCATGGACCCAGCAACCCTACCCCTATCAAGAGTACTTCTGTTGAGGCCTCCACCAGCTTGGAACAGGAGCTTTATAGGAAGCAATCCTCTTCAGCAAAACAGAGATTTTAAAAGGTTTTTAATTAGCATTTATCATTCTTCATGCAACGGTGCGGTGACAAAACGCGTACTGAAGAGCTACTAACTGCCTTTGAAGATATACTGCAACATGATCTCTGCCGTTTTTTATTTAATGGCTTACCAGCGAGATGTATTTTTTTAATGAGCTGTAAGCATAGTTATTTTAAACGGAATGATTTTCTAGTGACTAACCTCTCATTAGTATGATACATGCGTAGTGAGTGGCCCTCTTTCAACAAGGTACTAATCATACGTTTCGTTCTTAGTGCATGAATACTCCCACCGAGGCCAGCAGGCGCAACAAGATGGGGCACGAAGAAGACGGCGGCTTTTCCATTTTCTTTGTGTTGATGGTTCTGGTATCGATAAGGTATGATAATTTGTACGATGATAACTTTATTTATATTCAGAACTTGCTCTAAAAGAACTTTTTTATATGGATATACATCACCTGAATTAAAGCATTTAAAATGCTGAAAATGAAGATCCAGATTAAGGTCAACTTTTTTAAACCTGCGGAGTATTCTCGCTTCCCTGAATTTGACCTTTCCCCCCCCCCCTGTATATGTGAAAATTAATGTAAAAACGATTGACAAGACTTCTATTGCACTTTCAGAGACATCTCTAAATCAAAATATAATTGGCTACTGAACAAGATAAGAAAAAAATGTTTACTTCAATGACCAATCAAAATATACTTTTGCATTGGTTTGAGCATGGACAATTTATTTTCCAACAGCGTCAAAGAGTGAGATATATCTGGCCCAGTTGTCTATGTAAATTTGACATCTGCTTCCCAGATAATACATTCAGTAGTGATTGTGGAATTACTCCTCATGCATCTTTTAAAGAATTTTTGAACAGTTTTGAAGTACACCTGGATTTACAGCTTCAAATCTGTTTATGGACTTGTTCAGACTTGTGCCTCAAGAACTTGGCCAAAAGTATGACTTCTTATCTTAGAATTCTGAACAGATCCTCTTCTTCTTTTTTCTATTTCTTCTCTGTCATGTAAGGTCAGGACCTACCATATACTGAGGTACCTTGAAGTAGAAATGAAGGATATAAATAAATAAATAAAAATGGAAGGGTTCACGATGAGCAGTACAGTTGTGTCCTTTGGTGATCCAAAGAAACTATCAGTCCCGAAGGATAAACTTTGGAATGGCCTCATGTAGAAGAACAAGATTTGAGTCCAGTAAGAAGTCCAAGAAGATTTCCAGGTTATAAGCTTTTGAGAGTCAAAGCTCTCTTCATTTTGACTCTTAAAAGCTTCTACCCTGGAAACCTTTTTGGTCTTTAAGGCACTACTGGACACAAATCTTACTCTTCTACTGCCGACCAACATGACTGCTCATCTGAAACTATGCATGTAGAAGATATACTCTTGAAGAAGAACAAGAAGAGTTGATTTTTATATGCCAACTTTCTCTGCCACTTAAGGGAGACTCAAACCGGCTTACAATCACCTTCCCTTCCCCTCCCCACAACAGGACACCCTGTGAGGCAGGTGGGGCTGAGAGAGCTCTTAATAGAACTGTAACTTGCCCCAGGTCACCCAGCTGGCTTCGTGTGTAGGAGTGGGGAAACAAATCCAGTTCACCAGATTAGCCTCTGCTGCTCATGTAGAGGAGTGGGGAATCAAACCCGGTTCTCCAGCTCAGTCCACTGCTCCAAACCACTGCTCTTAACCACTACACTACGCTGTCTAGAAAGCTGTGTTTCTCTATGGCGTGCTTATTGCTTTGTCTGCTGCTGCTCAATCTGGCTCGTTCTGTAGTTATTCATTTTCAGTCGTATGCTCCCAGACTTTCTATTTGAAAAGATATGCAGACGGTGTGAGTCACACCGTTAAATCCTATACTACAGCCATCACAAACCATCATGAAGTAGGCAGTATGTTCACTGCTCCAAGTGTTGTAGCATTTTAAACTGTGACAACCCTTGGCAATCTGTTCGCCGCACAGCTCCATTCTCTTAAAACCACAAGCCTCCTGTAAAATCCACCCAAGTTCCTCTCCTCCGTAGATGTTTTCATTTTTTCTAAGGCACCATGTTGCATTATTATTTACTCAGCAATTGAATGAAGCTCTGCATGTGTGAGCCATTAGATGAAATACTAGACTAATATACAACTGCAATACAAAGAAAATGATCAGGTGCCTAATCAGATGGATCACGTTTTCCAAAGTAAGGACAGCGAGTTATGGTCCTCCAAATCTCCCCAGGCACCCACCACCACTTGTGAAGACACAAGGCACCACACTTGTGTTTAATTAGTTTATTTAAATGAATGATCTACATCATAAGGTATACCTATTAAGGTATTTGAGGGTGGAATGCGCCAGGTAGGCAATCTCTATGGTCGCTTATGCATGGGACCCCGCACGGGGAGATGGTGGAATAGATCTGTGCCTCCCGGCCGGGAGGCACAGATCTATGTAAAGGGCCCCCCCGTGTGCCTTCAGGGGGCTCCCCTGAAGGCGTGCTTGGGGGTGGAATAGATCTGTGCCTCCCGGCCGGGAGGCGCAGATCTGTTTAAAGGCCCCCCCTGAGCCTTCATGGAAGCCCCGTGAAGGCGCGGGGGGAACCCCGAATCTTCCGAATTTATTCGCTGAACCCCCGAAGTCGGCAAATTCGGCTTCCCCCGTTTCCCGCCTTTTTTGAGTTCGGTTCGTCCCAAACCGAAAAACAGCCAAATCAGGAGAAATTCAGCTGCTTTTTGGTTCGGGACGAACCGAATCGACAGCCCTAAGAGAAACTCAAACATTATTTTTAAATGCCTCTCTTTGGGTCAGAAAGAACCCCCAGGAAGCAGGAAGCATTTGAATCCCCGCCTCTTGACATGCTGCTTTGTAATTGGCTATAGTTGGCTGTGACCTGTAATTGCCATAAGTCGGCTGTGACCTGATGGCACTTTACACACACACACACACACACACACACACACACACACACAATTAGGGAGGGGCTGTGGGTCAGTGGTAGAGCATCTGCTTGGCCTGGCATCCCCAGCTAAAGGAGCAGGCAGTAGGAAAAAGGAAAGACCTCTGTGTAAGACCCTGGAGAGCTGAAGCCAGTCTGAGTAGACAATACTGACTTTGATGGGCTGCCGATGTGATTCATTATCACAGAGCTTCATGTATTCATGTAACACTAGAACACCATATAACAGTTCTGAGGGCTGAGGCACTACAGGGAATGCCCAGGCAGCTATGGACTCAGAAGTAGAACTTCTGGTCTCCCAAGCAGAAACATAGCACTCTTCATGACTCACCATCAGAGAGAAGAAATGGTAGGAAGAGAGACAAAACAGAACTCAAAGTTGTTATCAAGTGCAAACACAACAGAAACAAAGTAGTTCCCATGGGAACGGAATCAGAGAAAACTACCCCAGGGGAAAAAAGGTTAACTGAGTCTATATCGAGAGATAGGCAACATATCCATCTCATCTCATTTCTTTGCTAAATTGCATATCTTTAATTATGGTGGTGTTGTAACTGTCAGTTCTTACTAACAAGGACGTGAGCTTTATGCAGCAATTACCTGGTGTGTGGGGTTTAAGGTACCTGAAATAATTTCTCAAGGACTGCACATCTTCAGATTCTTCCATCATCCACTGATCTTCCCACACAAAAGCACTACATTTCAAAGACTGTTCAAGATTTTCCAGCCCATGTTAATAGCGAAGAAATTCACAAATAGGAAATGCGCCATCTGTCCCCTTTTCTCGAGTGTTTCCTTGAACTCCCTCATTAGTTTTGTGAAAGTCGCCACATCAAAATAATAATAATAATAATAATTACTTGGGAGGGTCGCTGCGGCTTTCCATTTGAAGTTGGAGAGAGTTATTGACCAAATCGAACTGGCACTCTTCTAACCGGTTCTAGCCGCTAATGATTCGAGCATGCCATTTTCAAAGGAAGGAAGGAACCTCTCCAGTATGACTGGGCTGTCAGAAAGTCAAGCTGTCCTTTGATTTTGGAGTGCTATCACCTTTCTGAATATGCAAGAGAAGCAAGCGAAGGTGAGAGAAGAAAGATTAGATGACGAGCACAGCATCTTCAAAGAACTTATCTTCTCAAGGAAGAACAGGAACGTTTCCTTTTGACAAGCTTTACACGTTAGCCTGGAAATCCATTTGCAGCGTTCAGCAGCCAGCTCGCAGGCTTGAAACCCCATCTATTGTGCGGTGTAGCTGTGCCGTAGAGGGACCTTCGGTACTTTTGATCCACTGCATCAGAACTGTTTTTTAGAGGATATATGGGGGGGGGGGAGAAAGTTTACGAAGCATGCAAAAGATGCAGGGCTCGCACGCTGAGAAAACAAGCCAGACAAGGTACCCCCTGAAATCTTTGGCAGCCAAAGAGCTATTGTCTGTGAGGGGAAACACATAACTTTTAAAAAGTCAGTTCCTCGGCGCCCGTGAATAAACGGCACAACTGTGGTTTGATACAAAAATAGTGTATGCACCTGGCAGCGTACATTCAGAATTATTACCACCCCAAACTGGCTCTCTTTATCACTTGTTTCCATCAATATTCATTCCAGCTGTTTCACATATGAAACCTCCTGCAAGCATCACCAGGAGGAAAAAAAGAAAGAAAGAAAGAAAAAAGTGGCAGAAGCAAAATTCCAACAGCTTCCGAGGCTCAGAAAAAAAATTCCCTTGGGAGGCAATCTTATTATATTGCTTTCTAAAAGTGGCAGTATTGACAATGGTATTGAAAATCACTCCCTAAAAAAGAGATACATTAAGTGGTCTAGCCAGGGTAGCTTGGTTTCTAAGAGAAAATTCAGCTCAATAATTAAATAAAAGTAAATTGCTTTTATTAAAAAAAAAAAGTAGGGGAATCATATTGAACTTCATGAAAGGAACATGTAATAACGTTCCAGGATCCATAATAGAAGTGTGCATTATGTTTTTTCAACGCTCACATTCATTTTGCAAACATCATTTATTTTAATTGTACTCGTTATTTCTTATTATATACACGATACCACATATTGGGTTGGATCCAGACAGCTTTTTAAATCAGCTTTATTGGCCTCAGATTGGGTCCCTACCCCAGTAGCTGGGGTCGGTGCCCCAGAGTTCCTCCTCAGCTCTGGGGAAAGTCTTTTTACAACAGTGCTATCTTTTTTTCCTTACAGGTTGTTGTGCCCCTGTGGATCCCTTCCCACCAGTGTATGCTGCTCTCCTCCCAAGTAAGTGATGTCTCCCTTTTCTGGCTCCTTCCAGGGACAGACCTTCAGCCCCTCCCTCAGTCCTGGGTCTTGCAGAACCTCCAACTTCACTCCAAGGGTTGGCTTCCTCCGTGAACCAAACCCTTGTTCCTGCCAAGAAAATGCCCCAAGGCTTGCCTTCTAGGGTTGCCAGGTCCCTCTTTGCCACCAGTGGGAGGTTTGGGGCAGAGGCTGAGGAGGGTGGGGTTTGAAGAGTGGAGGGACTTCAAAGTCATAGAGTCCAATTGCCAAAGAGGCCATTTTCTCCAAGTGAACTGATCTCTATCGGCTGGAGATCAGTTGTAATAGCAGGAGATCTCCAGCTAGTACTTGGAGGTTGGCAACCCTATTGCCTTCACCCCAGCCATCTGGCCCCTCCACAGCTCCACTTTCCTCCTCCTCCACTGGCCTGCCTCCTCCTTTTAACAGAGCAGGCAGCAGGGATTGATCCTACCCCTCTGATGGTGGTCTGTTGCTTCGGGCCAGGCTGAGTTCACTTCTAGCTGGGCCACTGGGAGCACCCTGCTGCCTGGGCCTCATGAGGCTGCCCACATATAGCCATCCAATTCCTTTCCTTGATACCACTCCCATGCCTCGTGGCTTTTACCTATGCAGATCCCATGGTCCCCAGCATTGCACTTTTGATAGCCAAAGGGAACCCCCTCCTTTTTTCTCCATCAGAATAGTTGGTTGGATCCATCCCATTGTTATATATAATCCATTGTTGTTATCATAGGAGTGTGCTGTGGCTCAGTGGTAGAGCATCTGCTTGGCATGCAGAAGGTGCCAGGTTCAATACCTGGCATCTCCAGTTTAAAAGATCAGGTGGGAGGTGATGGGAAAGATCTCTGCATGAGACCCTGGAGAACTGCTGCCTGTAAAAGTAAAGGTAAAGGTCCCCTGTGCAAGCACTGGGTCATTCCTGACCCATGGGGTAGCATCACATCCCAAAGTTTACTAGGCAGACTTTGTTTACGGGGTGGTTTGCCAATGCCTTCCCCAGTCGTCTTCCCTTTACCCCCAGCAAGCTGGGTCCTCATTTTACCGACCTCGGAAGGACGGAAGGCTGAGTCAACCTTGAGCCGGCTACCTGAACCCGACATCCGTAGGGATCAAACTCAGGTCGTGAGCAGAGCTTGGACTGCATTACTGCAGCTTACTACTCTGTGCCATGGGGCAGACCATACTGAATAATCATTATGGGGGAGTCAGGTACTAAATGCGTAAAAATAACAATATACCAACTGGTGCCCAATCTCTGGTAAAAATTATTTCCCACACTCACAATATTATATTCATAAATGTATTTGTATATACATAAATATCCATTCAATAATATGGTTGCAGATCAAAGGTATATTGACATTTGTAATAATAGTCTTACAAATGAATACCTTCTAATACAAAATCAATGGAGACTATTGCCTTTTTTCTCTTATATGCAACACTTTTTCATATATCACAAGTAGCAACTTTGCCTCCTTCGTGTAACAGGTTAACTCCATGTTTCAGTTAAAAAGCTCCTAGGGCAGGGGTGGGGAACCTCTGGCCCACGGGCCATATCTGGCCCGCGGCATCATTGGCGTCAGCCCACAGACTCTCCCACAGAAGCCGCCTCCATTGCCACCACTGGAGCGGGCGCAGATGGCCAGGCGAGTGGGGAACAGAAGCCAAGAGCCCACACTCAGCATGGCCGGCATCTTCTCTGGCGCCCTCAGGGCCTGTGCGAGCGGAGGGGCGTGGCTGGTGGATGGGCGCGAAGGAGGCTCTGCCCCACCCCGCTCGCCTCTCACAAGTCTGAAGCTGTGCCCCACCGACACATCCCCCCTCACAAGTGGGTAGGAAAGAGCCCCCCCCCTCGGTAGTAGAAAAGAGCAAGAGTCCAGTAGCATCTTAAAGACTAACAAAAATATTTTCTGGCAGGGTATGAGCTTTCGTGAGCCATAGCTCACTTCTTCAGATACCTGAAGAAGTGAGCTGTGGCTCAAGAAAGCTCATACCCTGCCAGAAAATATTTTTGTTAGTCTTTAAGGTGCTACTGGACTCTTGCTCTTTTCTACTACTGCAGACAGACTAACATGGCTACCCACTGTGAATTACCCCCCCTCGGGTCAGGCCAGCCGGTGGGAGATCCCCCCCTAGGCGGGGGGCTTAGGGGCCTGGGCAAGCCAGGCAGGCAGGCAGGCAGAGAGGGGCTCTGGGCTGGGCTCCCTCCTTCCCTCTGCATCAGAAGGGCCTCCTCTGAAAGGGGTGGGTGGAGGAGGTGGCGGCGAGGCCCAGCCGGGCGGGGGATCCTCCTCCTGCTGCTTGCTCCAGGCACATGGGAGGTGGCGGGGCCCAGCCTGGTCCACAGGCGAAGGGTGCAGCGGTCGGGCTGGTGGCTGGTGAGCCGCGGGGCATTAAGTCGGGTGGGCGGAGGCTCTGGGGCACCTCCCTCCCCTCCCTCCCCCCTCCCTCACTGGCGGTGGGCCCGGCTGGGAGGAGGCAGCAGTCAGCGGGGCAGGACGCCGAGCCTCCACGGGAAGGGAAGGGTCTCCCGGCGCCCCGTGCGCTGCGGGCTGTTCTGCGCGCGCGCCCCCCCCTTCTCTGCTGAGGGGGGAGGAGGCGGGGGGGCGTGTGTGTGTGTGTGTGTGTGTTTGGAAAAAAGAGGGAAGGCTTTTTCTGTCTCTGGCCATTTATGCACGGGAGGTTTTGCCTTGGATTTGCCGCTCTCCAGATGCACATTTTCCCCATCCAGATTCTCAAAACTCATCAATAAGCCCCCATGCAGAGTTTTGAGAATTTTGAGAACTATTGAATGGATATTTATGTATATACATTTATGAATATATTATTGTGAGTGTTGGAAATAATTTTTACCAGAGGTTGGGTACCAGTTGGCATATTGTTAGTTGACCATACTGACCCTGATGGACCTATGGTCTGATGCCGCATAAGGCAGATTTATGTGTTCATGTGTTCATATCCATTTCTAGGAATGTGCGCTTCAAACATTTCTGGTTTAACTTTGGGTTCCAGTTTTCTACAGAGGAGGAGATGTGTTTTGAAACACCCGTTTGTGATGTTCACAGTTTTGATGTACACTGAAAACCTAAAAACCATTACAGACAGAGAAATTATTGCAGAGCAGTTATGTCTGTATTTTTATTTATTTTTTGCTGTCAAGTCACAGTGGACTTGTGGTGACCCTGTAGGGTTTTCAAGGCAAGAGATGTTCAGCGGTGTGCCATTTTCCTTGTGAAGCAACCCTAGTCTTCCTTGCTGGATTCTCACCTCTCCAGCCAGTCATGTCCTGGTGAAATGTTTCTCCCATTCTCTTTATGTCCACCAGAGTGCTTGCCATACAACATCAAACTCTGCAAGGATTTGCAGTTCTTTTCATCCAATTTAGGTACATTTTCATCATGATTAGGGTTGCCAGCCTCCGAGTGGTGGCAGGAGATCTCCTGCTATTACAACTGATCTCCAGAAAATGGCTGCTTTGGCAATTGGACTCTATGGCATTGAAGTCCCTCCCCTCCCCAAACCCCACCCTCCTCAGGCTCTGCCTTAAAAACCTCCCGCCGGTGGCAAAGAGGGACCTGACAACCCTAATCATGATGGTAATTGATTCCAAACATAGAACTTGAACTTATTTGTAATATTTAGATTTAGAGGGGATTACAGTACATAAAGATAAATTCATTCTAGCACTCTAGTGATAAAGTTTATTATCTGTGGCCGAAGGCCATCACAATCCACCATAAAAAAATTAAAAGACAAATTAATATATTAACTTAAATGAAAATATTACTCAGAATAAACAAATACCGGCTCTATCTATTCCAAACATTATTAAAATACCTGCCATCCTGTTTTGATTGTGGAGCATGCGCATAATATTAGATTAACAGTGCAATCCTAAATAGAGTTATACTTTTTTAAAAGTTCCTTGAAGTCAATGGGTTTAGAAGGGTAGAGCTCTGCTTCGGATTTTCCCTGGAAGAGTAAAAACTAAATCTGCTTGTTTACATCAAAGGTAGGAAGTCCTTATCTAAGAAGCATACAACTAAGACCAGTTTGTATATATGAAGGTTTGGTTGAAGACTTGGATTGGCACAACAGAACACAGAGAGCGTTAATCCTCTTTGCGGATCACAACGGCACTGTACAAAGACTATAAAATTATTCAAAGGAGGATTTTCTAAGTGAACAGTTGACAATAAGCTAGAGGCAAAAAATGAGCAGACATGTGGTCTTCTGTTGCCATTTTACAGCAGTTTGGGCATGTTATTTGAAATGATTAACCATTGTTATATAACAAGACAAAGAGAAATATTATGAGCAAATGTCTCATGGGACACTATCTGTCTGTTCTCCTGTCTCTGGATTTGCAGCTCCATGCCTTAGGGGCACTCATTGTAAATAACAAATTCATAGTTATGCAGCTTGAGTAACTCATTGGGCAATATGGCATTTGTCCCAGCCTCCATCCATAATGGCCTGTGACAAGCCTTTCTGTCTACTGAAGGGACTCACACAGCCTCCTGTGATTTGGGGGGGACCAGATTTGTTTTAGAGTATAGGTAAATTTTGTGGTGTACAAGTAGAACATGGAGATCATCAAGGCAGGATTTTGATATAAACAACTCTGAAGATTTATTTATTTAACGGTTGGTTTCAAGGAACAGCTCAGCAGCACTGGTCTCCATAGACAAAGGAGAGATCTGGCTGAGGCACATACATTTAAACTAGTTATGGTTTCAGAGATCAGTTTGAATTTGTTTTTTAACGCTTTCAGACACAAACAGGCTTTTACTGACTAGCCACTAGGCTGGATCCTCTCTCACACACAGGATCTCACCCACACCAGCCTGCCCTTTCCCAAGAGTCAGACAGTCAGCCCATTCTGGAAGGACGGGGTAGATAGGCTGTGGCTGGGGGAGCAAAAAATGTATTTTTCAGAAGAAAAAACCCCCGTGGAACTCCCCATAGAGTCGGAGCTCGCAGCCCTATCCTTACATGCCTTTAGCAGGCTAGGAAGGGCAAGGGTCCAGTGCACAAATAGTGGTCTTCATAGATCACAGGATCCTTTCAATGTCCATCATGATAACTGGGTCAAAATGTTCCATAAACAGACCAGACAGTGTATGACGCATTTCTTCTTCCTGGTCTGTCCCATGGTTAGGTTGCCTAAAATGGGTGAAGAAAAGGTACTTCTGGCTAGGGTTGCCAGCTCCAGGTTGGGAAATACCCGGAGATGTTTGGGGTAGAGCCTGAGGGAGGAGTGTTTGGGGAGAGGAGAGACTTCAATGCCATAGAGTCTAATTGCCAACGTGGCCATTTTCTCCAGGTGAACCGATCTCTGTGTGCTGGAGATCAGTTGCAATAGCGGGAAGTTGGCATCCTTATTCTGGCACTTCCGCTACTGTGTTTTTTTATTATGTTACACTCCATTAAAATCTTCCCATATTATTATATTTGTACAAGAGTTAACATCATTATTAATTCCACAATGATTCTGAATATTCTTGACCAGAACTAACTCAAGGACTTCTGTGCAGCTGGGTTGTTGCCGCTGACGGCACATTGAAGGCTCCGGGCCCAGTTACTTATGTGACTTCACATTTAGCAGCTGCTCTTTTCCCAGGCTCCACATGCCTTCTGATTGTGTTAAACGAGGGCAGCCATCCTGTTGAGGGAAGTGACAACACCGCTGAAGCTGACAGCGTGGCTGGCACAGACTGGGAGCTGTGAAAAAAAGAGAGAGGAACCCTCTGCTGTTGCCATGCCACAAAGGTCTCATGTGATCAGCACTTTGTGTCATAGGTATCATGGGGAATGTGGATATCCCTCCTGCAGTTGTTTTTCAGCGCACAGTGGTCTGCCCGTGACCGTGTTTTAAGGGAAAGGGGGGAAGGCTTCATTTGAAGTTTTAAAACGTTTAGAAAGGTTGGCAAAACATTCATGCCATTTGCCAGGCTGAAGTACTATGATGTCTTATGATATCCCCCCTGCCCAGGGTTGCCAGGTCCCTCTTTGCCACTGTCGGGAGGTTTTTGGGGTGGAACCTGAGGAAGGCGGGATTTGGGGAGGGGAGGAACTTTCATGCCATAGAGTCCAATTGCCAAAGTGGCCATTTTCTCCAGGGGAACTGATCTCTATCGGCTGGAGATAGGGTTGTCAGCCACCACATGGTGGCTGGAGATCTGATCTCCAGGTGAAAGAAATCAGCTCACCTGGAGAAAATGGCTGCTTTGGAAGGTGGACTGTATACCTCATTGAAGTCTCTCCCTTCCCCAAACCCCACCCTCCTCAGGTTCCACCCCCTAAAATCTCCAGATATTTCCCAACCCGGAGCTGGCAACCCTAGCTGGAGATCAGATACATGACCTGGCCAAGATGACTCCGTGGCATTCGTAATCCAAGCAAGGTAATTTGGGAGCATCCACCAGCAGTGGCTACCTGGTGAGCTACCATGCCGAATGCAGCCCACCAAGCAGATGCAAAGACACTCGAAATACTGCTTCTTTTACATTGCAATCAATGTGATTGTTTGGAGTGCTCCGCTCAAGAGAAAACACTCGTCGCGAGCAAGGCAAAATCAATTTTGAAACGTCCTATTTGCGAAAATTGAACTCCATTCTGCACATAACCGCAACCCTGCTGTTAGCCATTGGCTGAGGGCAAATAAAAGTCACTTCCAAATTAGTCGCTTCTTGTAGGCCAACCACGCAACCATTCCCCTCCCATCTGATGACACAGGTATAAATTTGTCAGTGGGCTAGAAAAAAATATTTTCTACTTCTCTGCAAGACTGTAAGTAATGAAGCCGTTCATCCGTACAATTTCAGCATTCCAAGAGAAGGGGACAATAACCATAGATTACGACGCTTTTCACACATGCCGAATAATGCACTTTCAATGCACTTTGCAGCTGGATTTTACTGTGTGAAACGGCAGAATCCACTTGCAAACGATCATTAAAGTGAATTGAAAGTGAATGGAAAGTGTATTACTCAGTACGTGTGAAAAACCCCTTAGTCTAAGGTTATTGTCCCCTTATCTTGAAATATTATTATTAGTACTAAAATCAATAATGATAACATTAATAATAAAGTCATGTTTATTAATAATAAAATTAATTATATTAGAAGAAACCTTCTCCACTGCCAGGCCTTTTAGACCTTTTACATCTAACGCTATAACATAGCTCCCTTTCTCGTATTTTTTCCACCTGCAATTCCAATTCCCTCAGTGCTTTCCTCGCCTGTCAGTTTTCTGAGCTTCCTGAATTGTCTTCATTTCCACATACACGTTCCTAAGGGCTAGGACGCTAAATGGCAAATGTGCCTGGCAGTTCAGAAGGCTTTGGCACCAGAAGCCGTTCTAATTAGTGTTGCAGAAGGACTGTGTTCATTATCATTTTTAAAAAATTACAAGGCAGATAAACGAAGGCATGTAATTGTTTGCTGTAGCTGAGATGCAACAGGATAAGGGGTGCTTTCATTTCAGACGAGAGTACATTTTACACTCATTGACTAGTCATTCTGTTGATTGACTGTGGGTATCACCATTAATAATGCGTATTGTCTATAGAGAGGAATGCTTTAATCACATGGCAACTTACAGCAAGCCAGACATTCTGGTCTTTCGTTTGTATTTTATCTGACCAGACCAATAGAGACATTGTTTCAGAAGATTCTTGTCAGGGCTGATTTGGATATAGGTATGCTGCTAAGAAGCCTTGAGCATCTGTGGTGCTTTCTCATATCAGATCATTAATCTCCTAGCAAGAGGTTAGCCGTGGGGTTGGTTCAAGACTAATGTTTCTATGGGCACAAGTGGAGTGTCATTCCTCCTTCTCCCATGGCAGCCCAAAATACCACCCACAAATTTTCAGAATTTCACTCTACAGATGCTCAGAATAGGGTTGCCAACCTCCAGGTAATAGCTGGAGATCTCCTGCTATTATAACTGATCTCCAGCCAATAAAGATCAGTTCACCTGGAGAAAATGGCCACCTTGGCAATTGGACTCTATGGCATTGAAGTCCTTCCCATCCCCAAACCCTGCCCTCCTCAGGCTCCACCCCAAAAACCTCTCACCGGTGGCAAAGAGGGACCTGGCAACCCTAGGTCAGAGGCAGGCAATTTCCCCTCCCCCTCAAACCTTCCTATTGCCCTTCTAAAATACCACTCTTTGGTGGGTAATAGAAAATAAGTACAAACAACCCTCAGATTGCAAGACCTGAGCAAGGCTGTTAATGATAGGACGATCACGCACACACAAGGGCTGAAGTTACAAATGGGTACAATGATTTCTCTTCAAAGAGAAACAAATGAGAAATGAAAGAGAAATCCCTCTTTTAAAAGACTAAAAGGATAGCAAGAGGAATCAATGACTATATCTAAAAAAGTGAATTTTGGAAAAACAAATTCCTCTCCCTATTACAATGCCAATTAAATCTGGTTCTGTTCCAACCATTGTGGGGTGAATGCAAAGGGCCTTGAAGATACGCTGACCAAGTTATGACCAAGTTATGCCTAAATGCTCATCTGCATATAGGCACTCTTTTTGCACTGGAACTGGCAAAGGAACCTTGTGGGGACTAGAGCAGAACCTGCCCTACAACTACCCACCATGTATTTTTGTGTCTCTTCTGTCTCTTTTTTCTTCCAAATATATCCTGGTAATAGAGGTAAGGAGAAAAGCCTTTGGGAGAGGGCAAGGAAGAGGCAGAAAGTTAACTCATAATTTTGGGGCCATGCAGAGATTTAACCTTGAATTTCTCCACCAGTAGCTCATGTAGTGGGTTGCCAACAGTTGTTCCCCCTTCCAGCATAGTGTAGTGGTTAAGAGCTGTGGTTTGGAGTAGTGGACTCTAATCTGGAGAATCGGGTTTGATTTCCCACTCTTTCATGTGGGCAGCTGATGCTAATCTGGTGAACTGGGTTGGTTTCCCCACTCCTCAACATGAAGCCAGCTGGGTGACCTTGGGCTATTCACAGCTCCCTTAGAGCTCTGTCAGCCCCACCTACTTAGCCATCAGTGGTGGGGCATGACCACCTTAATGGAGGTCATTAGAAGATGTGTCTGCAGATACACTGTGACTATAGCTACAGCATTTGCAGGTGTACTCCTACTGAATGGGTAGCAGAACATGGGATGGGCACAAGTTAAAACATCTTCAGATGCCCTCCAATAAGGGTGTTGCATCTCCATTATTTTTCAGTGGTGGTCAGAAATCCTCCCTCTTAACCCACCATAGGGGCCACTGCTGGCTTTCTCAACCCTAACCTCCCATGTTTGTACCATTATCACTTCAAGCTTGAACTTTTTTGAGGAAAAGCAGAATTTCATTTGTCGAATTGCAGCTTCCAGCACCCACCAGTGGAGGTTGTTTTCAGAGTCGCTGCTGGAGGTCAGCTGTTGGATGAATCAACATTGCACTGAATTTGTGATAAACAAAGAACACTGTCAAACCTTTAGCAGCGTACAGAGAGCTCATCCGTCATATATTTTTCTCTGCTTCCAGGACCCATCTGCCAACTAGCCACTTCTACTGCGCATGGGAGAAGACCTATTGCTTATTGCAGCCAAACTCATTCTGTCTCAGCTGCATTAAAATGAAGACGGGAATCAGATTTATTTCTCATTTTATTTATGCTCCATGGATCAGATCCCTGTGCTTCCTTAGGTTTAGTAGCACTCTTGTTGCAATGATGACTTTATTACATGTTTTGAACAGAAGCCAGTTGCTCAAGCTAGCTATCTCTTGGGTGAGCGTCCCTACTTGGCAGGACATCCCCATTCACTTCAATGGAAAAAGAGACCCAGCGTGGTGTAGTGGTTAAGAGCGTTGGTTTGGAGCGGTGGAGTCTGATCTGGAGAACCGGGTTCGATTCCCCACTCCTCCACATGAGCGGTGGAGGCTAATCTGGTGAACTGGATTTGTTTCCCCACACCTACACACAAAGCCAGCTGGGTGACCTTGGGCTAGTCACACTCTCTCAGCCTCACCTACCTCACAGGGTCTCTGTTGTGGGGAGGGGAAGGGAAGGTGATTGTAAGCCAGTTTGAGCCTCCCTTAAGTGGTAGAGAAAGTCGACATATAAAAGCCAACTCTTCTTCTTCTTCCCATTCACTTTAATGGAAAAAGTACACCAAGTGGTACATCTGCAGAGCTGCTCCTCAACTGTAGAAGTCTAGCACAAAAAGACTGTGTCTGCAACAGAAGGCACCAAATACTCTGGACCAGGGTAAAAACTACTGTACATATTCTATAACACTTCTTAATAAAGTAACCATGGACTGGTTCCAAAGAAAAGATTTACATTAGAGACTCAGATCTGTATTTGGTGCCAATTGAGAGGTGTAATCTTTCTGTATCACCGAGAATTAAAACCTATAGGTCTATAATTAGCAGACACTTAAAATCTATTTTCATCCCACTTTTCCTCCAAGGAATTCAGTGGGATGTGTAGTTCTGTGCTGGCATTTTGTCTTTATTAAAAACCCGTTCAGGTAAATTAGGCTGGGGGAGAGAGACACACACACAAACAGACACGGACAGAGAGAGACTGGCCCAACGTAGGGCTGCCGGCCTCCAGGTGGGACCCAGAGATCTTCCAGAATTAGAATTGATCTCCAGACTGCACAGATCTGCTCCTCTGGAGAAAATGGCTGCTATGGAGGGTCGGCTCTATGGCATTACGTCCTGTTGAGGTCCCTCCCTTCCCAAACCTTACCCTTCTCTGGCTCAACTCTCAAAAGCTTCAGGAATTTCCCAATGGCACAACTTCTGGCACAATCTGGACGTGATGTCATCATGCAAGGGGTGACCTTCTAACATTTGCCCAAAACTCTATGGTTTAAGCATAGAGTTTGGGGCAAATGCTAGAGCATCACCTGACATGATGACGTCACGTCCAGGTTGTGCCAGAAGTTGCATCGTGCCCTCCCCCCCCTTTTGCAGGACACTTTTCTTCCACTGCCCAGCTGAGTGGCACCCACCATAAGCAGGAATACGGCATCTCTAGTGTTCACTGTAACTTGTAAACTGGACTTTTATGGAGCCAACTTGAGTGATTCACCACATGGGTTCGGTAAGTATGAGGATTAGGACCACTGTTTACTTATTTAACCAGAGACACAGCAACCCTAATTGTCCACATTCCTCAAGTAATATTTTCAAGGGAAATGTCCCTTGCAATTAATGCCAACCATTTTCCTACTCCTCTCCAAGGTACTTGTTAAATAATGCAAAATTTGCTGGCCGCTGCTGTCAGGTTTCTTGGGTTGTTGTTGTTTTTGCAAAGCACCCTTTGCAAAACTATGTCAAAATCTCACAGTGTTAAGCAGAAGGACGAGAGAAGAAAACCCTGTTTCCGGCATCTCATGACAGAGATCAGCAGGGATCTCTACAGGAAATGCTACAA
This sequence comes from Euleptes europaea, assembly GCF_029931775.1. Taxonomy (NCBI): domain Eukaryota; kingdom Metazoa; phylum Chordata; class Lepidosauria; order Squamata; family Sphaerodactylidae; genus Euleptes; species Euleptes europaea. The sequence goes on from NC_079326.1 coordinate 46,476,635, forward strand.
AGCAGTATTTCATTTGCAGCAATGGACTTTAGCAGGGATTTCATTTTACGCATGAATGTACATGGTGTGATAATCCTGAGCCTGTATATTCATCAACTGGAATTCAGGATTAGCACACGAATGGGGGAAAAAATCACGATTCCCAAAGTGCAAAGGATTCCAAATCTCCAGGAAATTCCCAAACGAGAATTAGTAACCCTACCCACAATCCTCTCAGATAGGGTTGCCAGCTCTGGGTTGGGAAATACCAGGAGATTTTGGGGGCGTAGCCTGAGGAGGACGGGGTTAGGAGAGGAGAGGGACTTCAATGCCATAGAGTCCAATTGCCAAAGTGGCCATTTTCTCCAGGTGAACTGATCTCTATCGGCTGGAGATCAGTTGTAATAGCAGGAGATCTCCAGCCATCACCTGGAGGTTGGCAACCGTAGAGCCACATCAAGTGTGCGATTATTCAAGAGAGTGCTGCTTGTCACAGTGTTTCTTGCACTGGAGACCACTGGGCTTCCTACTTGACCACCCCACACGAAAGAATGTTCAAAAACCTATATAACCGAATCCTGCGCACATTTCCTCTGAAGCAACTCTAACCCTGCTTAATGGGTCTTCCTCCTTTCTAAGAGTGCCAAGGATAGCACCATTAGTATGCCTTATAGATAATATTCCTCCTTTATCAGAGTCTCATGGCAACCTGCTTTTTATAGGGCTGTCTTGATTTTTTTGGGGGGGTCAGGAAAAATCACTGACATGCACTGAATCAAGGCTCATCCATATGGATTCCGAGAAGGGAGGACACAATGCCTCCCCTTAGCCCTCCGTTTGGGATTCCAGTCACTGTCTCAGCACAATTGCCTCCATTCCCCTTTCGAAAATGTATTGTCGATTTGCAAATCTCTCCCAGTAATTTTGGGGGAACATTTGCATCTCTGTGTCAGGAGAAAACCTGAAATCCTTGTCAAGCTGATTTTGTGAATAGTAAAGTCATGTCTGAAAGAAATGGCGGCATCTGCCATACTTTGCCTCTGAAAGCGGCCAGTTTTAGGGGGTGTTTTTCCCCTCGTCTCCAGAGACTTAGCGTTGCTATCCTGAGTTGACCGCCATGTTGAGATGGGATTTTTCATCCTTCCTAGCCTGGATGAATAGCGAATATTTGAGGAAATGTAGTTTTCCCTTGGAGAAAGTTGTCTAAAATACACATCCAAAGCCTGAGCCTGGGTTTGGATTGTAAGAAGGTGAGGTAGAAATATAATAATAATGATAATAATGATGATAATAATAATAATAATGTTGATGATTATGATTATGATCATGATGATGATCATCATCATGATGACGACAACAACAACAACAACAATAGCACAATTATATACTAAGTAGGGTTGCCACTGCCAGCCATAGCTGGCACCCTGGCAGGAGAATTTGCTATACAGCATCGCACCAATGAGCCACACTACCGGCACAAAACCCAGAAGTAATGGCATTGCTTTGAGGCAACACTCTAGGACAGGGGTGTTGGACTCAATGGTTATGAGGGTCGGGTATGACATAAATACCAGTTGGTCGGGCCAGACCACCCCTCACCAGCCCAGATTGAGAATGGGGGCTGCCTTGGCTGGCTCGCGGGCCAGATAAGAGCTCTCAAGGGTCCAGATTCAGCCCACGGGCCTTATGTTTGACAACTCTGCTCTAGGATTTACCTAGAGTGTCATTACCGATGCAATGATGTTTGGTTTCGTGCCAGAAGTGACAGTATTCATCAGCACAACAATGAATTTCCCCCGTTCCATCCTCCCGCTGCCTGGTCGAGGTATGGTGGGGAATAGGGACCCAAGTCAGGAGGCCTGCCCCACCCCGATACTAACCTAGAGATTTAAAACCAGGTATTGACTCCATGAAACTCCCTTTTAACAAGCTGCACCATTGGTCGATGAAGCTCAGTATTTATTACTTATTTTCAATATTGTTTACTCTATCTGTGGATTTTAGGCAGAGAAAGACTTTTTCCAGATATTTCCCTGGAATTAGTCGAAACTGAATTTGGGACTTTTTGCATGAGATGTGGAAGATCTAATAGATAGGGTTACCAGCTCTGGGTTGGGAAATATCTGGAGATTTGGGGGCAGAGCCTGAGGAGGGAGGGGTTTGGAGAGAGGAGGGAATTCAATGTCATAGAGGGGAGGGTTTGAGGAGGGAAGGGACTTCAGCAGCGGTATTATGCTAAGAGTTCACCATCCCAAGCAGCCATTTCCTCCAAGGGATCTGATCTCTGCAGCCTGGAGATCAGTTGTAATTTCAGGAGATCTCTGGCTACCACGTGGAGGTTGGCAACCTAGGACCCCCCATTTGACTTGGGAAATTCCAAGAGGTTTGAGGGGCTTTGGAAGGGTGGAATTTGGGGAGGGAAGCAACCTCAGAGGGGATCTGATGCTATAGAATCCACCCTCCAAAGCTACCATTTCCTCCCAGGACATGATCTTGGTAATGTGTAGATCAGTTGTAATTCCAAAACTCCAGGCCCCACCTTAGGTTGGTAATGCTAGTGTATGTGTCACTAGCAAATTGGATTGTCAACCTCCAGGTAGTAGCTGGAGATCTCCTGCTATTACAACTTATCTCCAGTCGATAGAGGTCAGTTCACCTGGAGAAATCGGCCGCTTTGGCAATTGGATTCTATGGCCTTGAAGTCCCTCCCCTCCCCAAACCCCGCCCTCCTCAGGCTCCACCCCAAAAATCTCTCGCTGGTGGCGAAGAGGGACCTGGCAACCCTACTAGCAAACTGTGTTTTTCAAACTGCTTCTAACTCTTTGGGGGGGGGGGGAATCCTAGGATCTGCTTCTAGCCTAACAAATCACAATATCAACAAATCTGGATATTGAATTAAACATTACAACAACATTGAGCTGTTCAACAGCGTATCATAGTAACTGTGGACAAAATTACCCTAAAGAAATTAGCGTTATCATGCCATTTAAGTACACAATAATATACCTATGAAAAGACAAGCATAACAATTTCTTTCTGTAATTCGAGTCAGGTTCTGAAAGATTTATGATTCTGCATTTTGTGATGTAATGATAATCCCTGTTTGAAATTAAAACCCCGAGAGATTCAGGTTCAAGCCCCCACAGTACAGTGAACTTTACTGAGGCTGTAATAACAGTTCCCTGTGAGTAAAACCTACTGAATAAAATAGGATTTATGTCCGAGTTAGGCCTGTTTAGGATTGCACCAAGTCATCTACGGCCAGTCACTCTCACCTTATACCTAACCTACCTCACAGGGTTGTTGTGAGGATAAAACAAGGATGATGAAGATGAAGAATTGGTTTTTATATGCCGAGTTTCTCTACTACTTAAGGAAGAATCAAATCACCCAGTGCCAAAAATCCGTGCAACCTTCATAGGGTTGCCCGGGAGATAGGTGGCGTATGTCGGCCCAAAAAAAGGGGCATTCCCAAGCCGTAATGACTTAGGAGGCCACCTAACGGCAGCCCTGCCCCCCAGCCAGCGCCGTGATGCCCCGGGAATGCCTCCCAGGAAGCCGGGACGCCATGGGAACGCCTCCCGGGAGGCCGCCTTGCGCCAGCGCAGGCCTTTTCCGGCCTCCTGAAGACTTTTGTCCTGGCTGCCGGTGCGGCTCAGGAATGCGCTGTAAGGCATTGAAATCCCTCCCCAAACCCCACCCTCCTCAGGCCCCACCCCAAAAACCTCCCACCGGTGGCAAAGAGGGAGCTGGCAACCCTAGCGGGCAGTCCCCTCAGCAGTGGCTGCTTGTGCCTGCTCCATCTGAGGCTTAGGAAGCCAGCTTCCAGTGATGGCTCCCACCCGCCTCACATAGGGCAAGAGCCGGCGTTTGCTTGGCCCTAGCTGGGGGGAATGGCGGTTGGGGCCCAGTGGGAATGGCAGTGTCTCTGGAGCCCCATCCTGGACTTTTGCCCTGGGTCTTAGAATCACTAAGGCCATTTATTCATGGAAGGTTTTGCATTGGATTTGCAACTCTTTAGATGCACTTTTTCCCATCCATATTCTCAAAACTCAACAATAAGCCCCCCTGCAGAGTTTTGAGAATTCAGATGGAGAAAATGTGCATCTATAGAGTGGCAAATCCAATGCAAAACCTTCCATGAATAAATGGCCTAAGAGTGCCCCTGACTGACCCATAAGGATTACCCAAATGACAGAACACACAAAGCTGCACTGTGCCACTTCTTTGGCGTCCTCTCCATATATAATCTTTGCTTTCACATTTCTGTCCTCCTTACTTGTCGTAGTAACAGCCATTTTGTTAGCAGGGCAATAAAAACTAGTCCCATTGCAGGCCTTTATACAACATAAAAAAATCACTGGCAATGGTCTATATGAGCTCTTACTCTGACATTACAAGCACATTTTAGTAAATACTTTCCCCATTCTAGTTTTAGGACTTATATAAATTGGATCTAGAAAAGAAATAAAGTTGTTTAAAAACTAAGACAGAAAGAACCTAGTGAGATCTAAGCCCGCTTTTCATCAATGTATATCATCCCCTTTGGCTTATTAAATACAATTTAATATGTAATATTAAACTGTTTTGTCTGCTAGATCTGAATCAAAGATATGACTCATCTCAAGTCTGCTTGTACTTTCTGCAATTAAATGCTTTCTCCTTTTTTGAAAACTGAATTGTTCTTTGCTAGCAAGCACAGCTGAAATGTAGGGAAGGAACAAGATAAAGTTTATTTTCAGGTGACAATCTGTCAAAATCTGACCATATCAGCTCCGCCACCTGCCACCTCTGAGAGCCAGCCAGCAGTTAAGTGAGGAGGAGAAGGAAGGAGGGGGGAGAGGGGATCCCCCCCATTTTAAAATGGCAATGGGGCTGAAGCAGCCAGAATAATGCCAAAAAAATTCAGCATTATTTAGGATATGCTTTTTGGCTCCCTTAAATTGATGCCATTTGGGGAGGATAACCCCCCCCAAATACTGATAAGGTATTTTTCGAGGATTTTTTTCCAGTTCGGTGTTGCCAAATGCACACTCCTAGTATAGAACAAGTCTCCTTTTATTTCATATTGGAATCTAAATTTAACACTAATTATGTAGCTTCCCTGCTACATTTTTAATAACCCTGTATACTATACGCAATTCCTTTCATTAAAAAAAAAAACACCTTCCATTCAGCAAGAGTAATACCACAGGGTCAATTCTGCAGGATAAAAATACCACAATCACTTACTTAATAAGTAAAAAATCCATAGTGCACATTATAGCAATCAGTGTGCCTCTCCATACAGGGAGCGATGTCACTCAGATAATGAGCTATTTACAAAACCTCACATAAATCATTCTGGTTCAGTGTGACATATCCCCCTTCAAAGTTATATTTAAATACCACATTTTCTCTGAGCATGCTTTCTGCCGCTACTGGGAAATTTGTTTGCTACTTTCCTATCCTGTTTAGTATAATGCGTGCCGTGCTCCACTGTGTGAGATGCTTATTTATGCAAAGAAAAAACAAAAAATCCCTCCTTAGGGCTATCTAGGCACTGATTCAGCATTACTAAGCTGATAACTGCACAAAAGTGATGGGGCTGGAGAAGCGAAGGAGAGCCTGGCTTCGTGCACTATCAGAGCAAGTGTGTTGGATCCAGACTAAAATTTCTGCTAATTCCCTCTTCCTGATGTGTGTGTTTTTGCTGTCAAGTCACAGCTGACTTATGACGACCTCATGGGGTTTTCCAGGCAAAAGACTAACAGGTGGTTTGCCATTGCCTGCTTCTGCATCATGACCCTGGTATTCCTTGGAGGTCTCCCATCCAAACACTTGCCAGGGTCAAGGTTGAGAGTATGTGTCTGGCCCGAGGTCGCCCAGCAAGTTTCCATGGCAGAGTGGGGGTTCGAACCTGGGTTTCCCAGATGCTAGTCTGACACCTTAACCACTACACCATGCTGGCTCTTTCCCCTTCCTGATGCAGACCCCTAATTTACTCTCAGCCCATTCCCTAGGTCTCCTGTATCCCAGGAGCAGTGTTTATGGGAGATGAATGGGCTACAGCAGAAATGTAGGGAAGTCTTGAACCACCTCAGTACTTCTTCACTGAACAAGAAACTAAATTGCTGCCTGTACTGCCAGTGAAGGCAATGATAGCTACTATCATGAATGGCTTTAAAAGATTAGAAAGGTTCATGGAGGAGAAGTCCATCAACGGCTAGTACCATGATAGCATCCATGCCTTCATATTTACACAGTTTTCTGATTTTTTGCACCAATTATGGATTTTTCCATATCATTTTTATTTGTATATCAGAATTGCATGCATATGTGTGCATGCATATAAGACTACATTGCAATATAAACCAGGGGTATCAAACTCAATTGTTACAAGGGCCGGGTATGACATAAATGTCACTTGGTTGGGCCGGGCCATGCCTTGCCAACCCAGATTGAGAGTGGGGATGGGTGCCTTGGCAGGCTCTCAAGGGACAGTATCCAGCCCTTGGGCCTAGTGTTTGAAACCCCTGATATTAATGCTGTACACATTGCATATTAAAAACAGTATTTCATGTATACACTATACAAACAAATTCACATGAATGGCAGCAAAGAGTGGAGATCCAGGCCAAAACCAGTGCAAAAATATCAAATAATATCAAGAGAAAATAGGGGAACATTCATGCATCCCCATAAGCCATCAAATGATACAGAATTTTATGAACTTGCCTTTTCAATTTGAAAATCCAGGTTTCTCACATGGGTTCCCCCTGCTCTGAATGAAATTGCAGTTGACCTATTAATGCAATTAAACAGAATCATTATGATTAAAACTAAAGCCTGTTTTTGTGTCATTTGTATATAAAGAGCATTAATATGGTATGAAAATGGCATTAAAGTGCCATAAGATAAACAAATGAACTGGAAAAACAGCTGTGAAAATAGGATAAACAGAAAAACTCACAACAATGTATGATGACAAAAATATACCAAAAGGGGCATATTCTTACATAGAATCGTAGAGTTGGAAGGGGCCATACAGGCCATCTAGTCCAACCCCCTGCTCAATGCAGGATCAGCCTAGAGCATCCCTGACAAGTGCTTGTCCAGCCTCTGCTTAAAGACTGCCAGTGAGGGGGAGCTCACCACCTCCCTAGGTAGCTGATTCCACTGTCGAGTAACTCTTAAAAAAAAAAACACCCTAATTTCCAGCCGGTACGTTTCCACCCACAATTTAAACCCATTATTGCGAGTCCTATCCTCTGCTGCCAACAGGAACAGCTCCCTGCCCTCCTCTAAGTGACAGCCCTTCAAATTTATCCCTACTGTATGTGTAGCTGGTGCACAATGGGTTGAATCCATAGGTGGCACTGTGACAGCGTAACAGACGTTGCACCAATGGAACGCTACTTCTGTTGGCAGAACAGGGGTGGGTGGTTTTGACCGATTTCTCCCTCTGTTCTGCAGACCCTCACTTTGCCCTCTCAGGCTGCTCCTAAGGGTGCCTTGGCCCGGAAGCAGAATTTTGAGAGTCCCAGTAGGCTATAGCATAAGAAGGAAGGTGGGAGAATCCTAGAGATGCCAGGCTTCACACTGTCCTAGCTCTTTGCCCACCTGTTGCTGGTGGGAAGAAACAGGGAGAATGAAGCCCATGCCGGTGCTGTGTCAGTGCGCTTATGTCACTTTCGGTAAAAAGAAGGAAGTGACTTGGTGGACACTCTAGCATTTAACAAAAAATCTATTGTAAAATCATAGAGGTTTTATAATTGCTAGAGAGTCTAAAGATGTCATAACAACAGCTGCAGGCTGGCAACCCTAGAGAATCCCAATCTGCCAGCTTCTCTCCACTTGCAGTGCTTTGAACCCAACCCCCAAAATTGATGTCAGTATGCCAATTTGGCTTGAACATTATTGAAATGCACACACAGATCGTTTTGTTCACCTCTTTGATGCATCCTTCGGAGTGGAAAGACGTTGTTTTGAATGTGAATTCGTATGAATTTATTGATAGATAGATATGGATTGATATTGGAAAACAATGTGTTCCTGCATCGGAACTCGTGATCTTTCAGGGGTCTTCTTGACGTACATTTCTAAGGCGTCCTTGTTCTTTCTTTGCTCGAACATTTTGCGCTCTTGTTCCTTCAGATGCATAATAACTAAAGCAACCCTTTAATCATATTCATGCTTCGTGCCCACTGAGCGACAAGTGACAAAACTGGGAGGGGGGAGGAGGAGTGTGGCCGGTTCAGATTATATTCTTCTTCTTTTTTTGTCAGTGACTTGCAGCCAGAGAAGGGGGAAATTACAGATAAGGTGGATGGGAAACATTTTAAAAGCCGATTCTCTCACATAAAAAGAAATGCATTTTAACATTCAATGACGGATTTTCTCCTGACAGGAGCAAATTCATCTGAGAAGTGGCCAAGAAAGAAGAACCAAAACTTAATCTTTCAACTGTTATGATATTTCACTAGAGATTTCAGGCTTTGGTGCTTTAGACTTTTTTGGCTTGCTTGTCCCAGTGGTGAATGCTAACTATAAATTTGCCTTCTCAAGCAAGAGCTGCACAGAACAAAGGGACAGTAAAGTCGTTTATTCATGGGAGTTTTACCTGGGGTTCGATGCTCACTCAACCCACACTTTTGTGATGCAAATCCAAAATTTGCTATGCACCAGTGAAGTCACCTAGCTCAATTCCAGAGCATCTGAGTCCCAGCCCCTTGAAAAGGCTGCTTTGTAATTGGCTGTAGTGCTTATTGTGGGGAAAACACCCAGTTCCCCTCTCCCCCCAGCGGAAACCCAAGTGCCGGTTTTAAAAACTTTTTTTTTAAAGCTCTTTAAAAGGAACGGGATGGAGGGAAATCCAAGCGTCGTTTCAAAACCCTTTCCTATGTGCGACAAACAGGGTGGGAGACAAAAATCAGGAAGCATTTGTGTCCCTGCCCCTTGAAACGCTGCTTTGTAATTGGCTGCAGTGCTTACTGTGAGAAAAACATCACCACCACCCCCAGCTTCCCTGTCTCGTGCTTTGCATTATGCATGGAGATGAGGATGATTTCACCTGGGCTGATCTCAGAGGAGATCGAAGAATCATGATTTTACAGGAACGGGGAAACCCAGAATTTGCAAGGGCTGGCCATGAAAACTCGTGCATAACTCCAAGGAACAACTGAAACAGTCGGAGGGGGGGTACATGAGTGAAAGTACTTATGCATAAAGGACCTAACTCTGTCTGATCCTGTGTCCTGATCCACCATATAAGCATAAAAATAGGTTGTCCATTCACTCCTAGGTGGATGGACAACACTGCCAGGTCCCCAACATCTCAAACCCTGAAACTTATGGGGTGGAGCCTGTTGACATAATTGGATAGGGCCTAGTGATGTCACACTGAATAGGCAGTATTCATGGATATGCTGCCCCACATGACTAGAAGTTGTATGATGTTATCCTTGGACGTCTCCTTCCACATGGTCACTTTCTATCATCAACTGGTCCTCTGCAATCTGTTGAAGGAGACTTTCTTTATTGCGCTGCCTGGTTTTGACCTGTGAGGTTTCTTAACCTAAATTTTCATGGAGAGGGGCCGTGGTTCAGTGGTAGAGCATCTATTTGGCATGCAGAAGGTCCCAGGTTCAAACCCCGGCATCTCCAGTTAAAGGGACTAGGCAAGTAGGTGATGTGAAAGACCCCTTCCTGAGACCCTGGAGAGCCATTGCCGGCCTGCATAGATAATACTGACTTTGATGGACCAAGGGTCTGATTCAGTATAAGGCAGCTTCATGTGTACATGTGCTCATGTGCCAGTTAAAGTGGTTTTCAGCATTTCTGTTGTTGGTGTGTACACACAAGAGCTAGAAAGGTTCTTCAAAGTCATAAATGAAGATCAGGTTTCTGGGATACCATCAACAGAAGGGTAGTTTGAAATGTGCTTGTTCTGGGTTTCTGAATCAAATCATGACTAATAAAGAGGAGATGATTTGTAGCCATGTCCCATTTCTCCTGAACTTTACAGTGCCTGTATTATTTTGGTCTCACTCCCTGCCCAGATGCTCCATTTCTAGCACATCACTTGCCGCTCTTTGATCAGTTCAGGAGTTCCTTACTGCTCCTCTCCCTTTCCTTTGATAGCTTTTCCCCATTGTCTCATCACTAACTCAACTTTGCTGTGAGAGATGACATTTTCCTTGCTCTAACTTTCAAAAATCAAAGCCAAAAAAACTTGCCTCTTTCTTTCATAGAGTTATATCCACACACGCACAAACAGGCTTGGGGCATCTATTCATAGATTGCAAAATACATCCAAGCACTGATAGACAAGAAACAACTTTTCTTGTGCTGTTTTTATTTGATTTTGCCGCTTTCAAACTCTTGGGTGCAACTTTCTCAAAGGTTCAAGATAGGTTGGCAGAGTCTAGCATTCCTAAAGAGAGGAAACTCTAAATCCTCCAATCCATTTCTTCTCACAAGGTCACGTGAAACTTGCCTTATACTGAATCAGCCCATTAGAAGGGTTGCCAACCTCAAGGTGGTGGCTGGAGATCTCCCAAATTACAACTGATCTCTAGGCGACAGAGATCACTTCACCTGGAGAAAATGGCTGCTTTGGAAGGTGGACGCTATGGCATTATATCCCACTGAATTCACTCCCCTCCCTAAACCCGCCCTCTTCAGGCTCCATCTCCAAAACCTCCAGGTATTTCCCAACCCAGAGCTGGCAACCCTACCCATGAGTCTGTCAAGGACAGTATTGTCTACTCTGACTGGCAGGGTCTCAGGAGATTTTTCACATCACCAACTGTTGGATTGCCCTGACCTGAATGGCCCAGGTTAGCCCGATCTTGCCAGATCAGAAGCTAAGCAGGGTCTGTCCTGGTTAGTACTTGGATGGGAGGCTACTAAGGAAGTCCAGGGTTGCTACACAGGCCATGCCAAAGAACCTCTATTCATCTCTTGCCTTGAAAACCCTACGGAGTCAATAACAGTTGGCTGCAACTTGATGGTACCTCCCATCACTACTACTGAATCCTTTCAAATGGAGATGCCGGGGATTGAACCTGGAGACTTTTTGCATGCCGAGCAAATGTTCTACCACTGGGCCACAGGCCCTCCCATCAAAACTAGAAATAATTGCAAGTTATGTGTATTTGAGTTGTATGCACACATTTAAAAATGTAAAGGTAAAGGTCCCCTGTGCAAGCACCACATCATTCTTGACCCATGGGGTGATGTCACATCCCGACATTTTCTAGGCAGACTTTGTTTACGGGGTGGTTTGCCAGTGCCTACCCCAGTCCTTCCCTTTACCCCCAGCAAGCTATGTACTCATTTTACAGACCTCGGAAGGATGGAAGGCTGAGTCAACCTTGAGCCAGCTACCTGAAACCAACTTCCGTTGCGATCGAACTCATGTCTTGAGCAGAGCTTAGGACTGCATTACTTCAGCTTACCACTCTGTGCCACGGGGCTCCTATGCACACATTTACACACTCTTAATTTGCATGCCTAAAAGAGAAAGAACTTTCAATAAATACTTCTGAATGTAATGCATGGATCTAATATGCTAAAGGATAGACCTCCATTAAATCGGGAGACTCAATCAGAGCTGCCTGCTAGTTTCCACCAGTGGGAATCAGGTGCATCATATTTTAAACATATAGTTTATGATTGCGTATGTAAGAGGATTTGTAATATACTTGTTATTAAATTGTCAAAATTAGGTTTGGGGCTCTGAGCCGGAGGGTAATTCATTGGTATTATTCACCCATGAAATGGCTGCCTTGCATTTGTTCAGAGCTGACCAATCTGCAGTGTGTGTGTGTGTGTGTGGGGGGGGGATATATATATATATATTTATTCTAATAAGATAGAAACCATGATTACATTAATTTGAATATTACACACGATTTGCAGTCTCGAGATTAAGCCTCGAGATCCTCGCTAGTACAAAAGAAACCCGTTTATTATTACCATTAAACATTTGTGTGTGTGTGTGTGTTTACATCCAGTACTGATCAGGTATACAAGCCCACTCACTACTGTGAGTTGCAGTAACAGCATGTTTACAGTTTGTTTTCCTCTTTACAAGTGCAAATACAAATTCAGGAAATGCAATTACCTATTTCCCCCTTACGTACCAGGGTATAAAGGACTGGGAAGGCAGTGATAACAGGTTGAACAGCCCATACCTGCCCCTCTTAGAAGTTGCTTTTCAACAATGAACATTCGGACACATTTCTTATCATTGCACTCAGAGAGGTCTAGTGGGGATTTGTGATAGCAGGCCTTTAACCTTCTTGCAACAGTGGAAGAGGTCCTTTTTCCAGAAAATGGGAGAGAGGTATCGTTAAAGAGCGCAAATTCACACAGATCCTTAGCTAAATCCTAAAGGAAGGACAACTGCACGCTGGTCAAAGTGTGTGTGTGTTAAGGTTGTGCATATTGATAAACCTGAACCAAAAATAAACCCGGAATTAGCCACTTCAGTAAATTTCAGATATTTGGCTTTTCGGGCAAAGCTCTGTGCTTTCTCCCCTTTTTCTTTTTATCTTTTGACTGGTTACCTGCTTCATTTAGTCTCTCTGATTCTCATCCTGTTACTTTAAAACAAAATTTACTTTAAAACAAAATAGTAAAAAACTTTGTGATGTTTTTTTATGTGCTTAAATATAAGTATATTGGTGTAGAATTATAGGTACAAGTATACTTATGTTGTAAATTATGTTTTGAGATATGTGTCTGTGTGTAAAGTGCCATCAAGTCGCAGCTGACTTATGGTGACTCCTTTTGGGGGGTTTTCATGGCAAGAGACTAACACAGGTGGTTTGCCAGTGCCTTCCTCTACGCAGCAACCCTGGTATTCCTTGGTGATATAAGTGTATTTATATTGCAAGTTTTGTTTTAAAGTAACCGGATTAGAATCAGAGAGACTAAATGAAGTGGTCAAGATTCTCTTGTAAATAGCAAGATATAAAGCAACAAACTTCTGATGAAGCAGATGTAAAACAACGATATAATCGCAAAACCTTGTATGGACAGTTTGAATTGTTTGGACATAAGTATTTTGAATATTATAAGTATACATTTGGAATCATAAATCACCTTTTTGAAATTATACAACTGATCCCATTCAGGTATATAGTGGTATTTTTTTCTGTATATATGTGCTTTGGGTACCACCCCCCTATTCATATATTGTATCCCACTGGGAGCTTGGCAGCTGTAGTGTGTGCTTAGGCATCGAAAGTGACTCATGGCAGAGTGGGAATATGAAGCCACCACCCTGAGCACATTTTAAACATCCAGTGTTCACAGTTAATACAGACCTATGAGGGTGATGAAGAGAAAGGGATGGGTTGTGTAAAGAAAAAGTGTAACGTTGGCATTGCTTGAAGAATTTCCATGAGGACTTTTGCACCCCTCAATAGATTCTGGCTTCCAATGTTCTGCAATTAGCCATGCTGTTTTGAGCCACCACAAAGTGATGAAAGTTACTCTAAGCAACACAGCAAATATATATATGAAAAGTTACTAGCCAGACACCTGCTGGTTTTAAATCTCAAGCTAAATTGTTGTAAAGATTCTTTAACACCCCTGGAACGTAACAAGTGCTCGAAAGGGCAATAGATATCTGCACTCATTCCTTTGACTGATGCTGACAAAGAAATCCACTCCCCAGAAGCAAGAGACACACCGCCCTCTCAGCGAGTGGATTCATGCCTCATACCTTACGATTACAGAAGTCTCTCTCTGTGCCTGATCAACCGAGTGGTGTCGTTCAGGCAGAGAGCAATCAATGAGAAAGAGAGATTTGATCAGATTTTATCTAGCAATCACAGCCTTTATCAAGCAGTGGAAAAGAGCAAGAGTCCAGTAGCACCTTGAAGACTAACAAAATTTCTTCTAATATCATTTACTTGCTTTTGACATCTACATTGTCATTTTGTGTCTAAATCACTCGTCTCTACTTAAGGATAGATGGAATCACATTCTAGCTGTATCTGAGGAAGTGAGCTGTGGCTCACAAAAGCTCATACCCTGCCAGAAATTGTGTTAGTCTTTAAGTGCTACTGGGCTCTTGCTCTTTTCTTCTGTTAGTGACAGACTAACATGGCTACTTATCGTGATCTATCTCCATGGTAGCCTTTATCTAGGTCAGCCTCAGCCAACTAATTGATCCCAGGCTCCTGGTCAACCGCATTCTTAAAATACATGGACCATTATTGTCCCAGTGTCAAACTCTTGTAAACAAAATTATCGTAAAACATCACTGGGCTAGATCAAAAACAACACAATTGATTTGTAATCGTTTCTGAAGTCTTGTCGGTGGTGACTATTTGTTGCTGCGGGTTTTGTTCTTTCCCATGGGATTTCAACCAATTTGTCTGGTGATGTGGCAACTAGGTCAGCCATGGCTTAGCTTTGTTTGGATTCTTTTATATTTTCGTTGGCCTCAGCATGGGAGCCAGCGGGGTGCCATGGTTAAGAGAGGTGGTTTGGAGCAGTGGACTCTGATCAGGAGAACCAGGTTTGATTCCTCACTCCTTCACATGAGTGGCGGAGGTTAATCTGCTGAACCACATTTGTTTCCCCACTCCTCCACATGAAGCCAGCTGGGTGACCTTGGGCTAGTCACAGCTCTCTCAGCCTCACCTACCTCACAGGGTGTCTGTTGTGGGGAGGGGAAGGGAAGGTGACTGTAAGCCGGTTTGATTCTCCCTTAAGTGGTAGAGAAGGATGGCATATAAAAACCAACTCTTCTTCTTCTCATCTGCTTATAACTCCAATTGTTATTAGCTGCCTTGTAGGTACATGAGGCTGCCTTCTACTGAGTCAGACTATCATGTTCAGCATCGTCTACTCAGACTGGCAGTTGCTCTCAGGTAGACGTCTTTCACATTACCTACTATCTGATCCTTTTATCTGGAGATGCCAAGGACTGAACCGGGGACTTCCTGCATGCAAGGCGGAGGCACTTCCACTGAGCCACAGCCTCGTTTCCACACATGAAGATGTTTCCCAAAGGGGGTGGGGTCTCTGTAGATACCTCCTGAGTTCTTCTGAAGCAGTTCCTTCTCCAACAAAGTGGAGGAAAGCTAAATGGCCTCTTTGCTTTTAGGATGGCATGCCATGGGGGGAAAGCAAGTGGGCAGCAAGAAACACATCAACAGGCACCATGGTTTCCAGAGGCATTACATTATGTACATATTTGCCTTCTTTATTCTGTTCCTGATTCATTTCAGTGGAAGACACGTTTCCATGGAACTTTCTCCCCATCCAGTTGGGATGAAATTTTCAATATTTATACCTCTCACATATAGGGCCCTCTCAGCCAAATTCTGGGCAGGAAAGGAGAAAGTATCCCCATTTTGTAGGCAATTAAAGGCACCACACATTTCTGGCTCTTGCTTTCCTCTTCTGCTATCCATCAGAGATGAAATTTGCTAGACATTTTTGCCAGATTTCAGACAGACAAGAATGAAGAGTCTCATTTTATAAGCAATTTAAAGTCTTGTTTACAAAGCAGGAACCCGGGAGGCCTGTGGTACCCCAAGAAAGCAGGCACAAAATCATGCTATCTCTCTCACACACACAGCTGAGCATAGCAATTGCAAAGCAATAACAAGCAATATAAAGCACATGGCAACAGAGAACACATTAATGCACAGTCTCTTATAAGCTCTATGCTTAAATGGGATCCAGAAAATGCTTTCTGATAGAGCAATGTCTGGCAGAAAGGCAATCCACAGAAAGGAAACCTATTAGAGAAACACTCTAATAGTTTCTCTACAGATAAAAGGAAGTATTTCTTCACACAATTCATAGTTAAATTGTGGAACTCCCTGCCCCAGGATGTGGGGATGGCTGCCAACTTGGAAGGCTTTAAGAGGGGAGTGGATATGTTCATGGAGGAGAGGGCTATTCATGGCTACTAGTCAAAATGTATACTAGTCATGATTATGGCTGTCGATTCGGTTCCATCCGAACTGAAAAACAGCCAAATTTTCCCCGATTCGGCGGTTTTCAGTTCGGATGGAGCTACATTTTTTAAAAGGCAGGAAAACGACGAGCCGAATTTGGCGAGTTCGGGCGACCGCCGAATAAATTTGGCAAATTCAGCGGCTCTGAATCAGCAGCATAACCGTCAGTTAGTAAGCAACATTCTCCCACGGCCAATGGTGGCCAATCTGGGTCTTCTTCTGGCCAATCAGAACAGGGATTCTCCCTTTTGAATTGGCCAGGAGAAGAGTATAAAAACTCCCGTCCTCCCATCCCGTCATGAGTCTGGAACTCATTTCCTTCCATTTTGGTGGTGCTGCTCCTGACTCTGAGAGATCCCGATTCCTGCTTACTGGAATAGGACTGGATTGGATTTACTTCTTGTCCCTGCTCCAGCTGGAAGACATCCACACAGTTTGATTTTGGGGGGTTTTCTCTATACCTTTTCTCCTGTGTGTGTGTGGGGGGGAAAGCAGATTCTGTGGGTGGGGGGGAGCAGTTTCTGTGGGTGGGGGGAAGCCAAAGGGGGGGTTGCCTGTTATGCCATGTGTTTGTGCCCGCTCACTGTGGGAGTTTACGTTCTGCTTGTTTTCTGCCCGTGGACTGGCCACCCTCGCCTGGAGTTTAGTCCGTGCGGTGGTGTGTGTGTGTGAGTCTCTCCCTCCGCTCGCCAACCGCCCTGCCTCCTCCTTGGGTCGTTTGTAGGTGGTTGAGCCGAGCTGTACTGGCTTGAGGGGGAGATTTGGTGCCCGCTCACCTTTATTTGGGGTTGAGCCGAGCCATACTGGTTTGAGGGGGGGGTTGCCTGTTCTGTTTTCAGCTACACTGGAAGTTTGGGACCTCTACCTCCAAAAATGCCCCCCCCCGGAGCGGCGGAAAGGCGCGTTTATGTTTTTAATGGCTTTATTCCAATGGGCAGATGGGAGGACTCCCTTCCGGGCCCCATAACTTCGGACCCCCGACCCAATCTTAACAAAACTTGGGGGTTCTTGCAAGAAGGGTTCCCTCAAGCGACACTGAAAGTTTGGGACCTCTACCTTCAAAAATGCCCCCCAAGGAGCCGCAGAAAGGCGCGAATGTGTTTTTAATAGCTTTAAATGGTCGAATTTATTCACAAACTCCAAACTTAGTGCCGAATTCCACGGATCCGAATCAGGGGAGTTCGGACTTCGGCATTTCCTGAATAAAAACGTGCCGAATTTTGTTAAATCTGAATTTTACCGAATTTTTTTTTTCAACAGCCCTAGTCATGATGCATACTTATTCTCTCCGCCATCAGAGGAGAATGCCATTTATCTTTAGGTACTTTGGAACACAGGCAGGATACTGCTGCTGCAGTCATCTTGTTTGTGGGCTTCCTAGAGGCACCTGGTTGGCCACTGTGTGAACAGACTGCTGGACTTGATGGACCTTGGTCTGATCCAGCATGGCCTTTCTTATGTTCTTATGTTCTTACTCTTTGGGGAGATGATTGATCCTTATTGGTTAATACACCTGTCTCCATTTTCCATTTTCAGTTGACTTATTCCCACCCCCGTGCTGGTGAAACAGCTTCAGAATTGGACCAGAATTGAGAGAATTAACACTCTCCCTTGAGTAGATCTGAATTCATCTAATATTGCAGTTTAGATTGTTGGTGGTGGAAAGTTCTGTCAAGTTGCAGCTGACTTGTGGCGATCCCTTGGGGTTTCCACAGCAAGAGATGAACAGAGGTGGTTTGCCATTGCCTTCCTCTGCATAGCAACCCTGGGCTTCCTTAGAGGTGTCCCATCCAAATACTAATCAGGTCTGACACTGCTTATCTTCTAAGATATAATGAGATCGGGGTCCCTTGGGCCATCCAAGTCAAGGCAGTTTAGATTACAATTATAGTGTGATTGTTTCATCTACTGATTAGATTTTATCTGAATGCACAACCTAAAATTAACCTCAAACCATGGATCACCAGTATAAAGGTAAGCCTAGAAAGAGTCTGTGGTCATATTACATATGATTCCCAACCTCTGAAGCTGACACAGTCAGTATGATGTAGTGGTTAAGAGCGGTGGTTTGGAGAGGTGGACTCTGATCTGGAGAACCGGGTTTGATTCCCCACTCCTCCACATGAGTGGTGGATGCTAATCTGGTAAACTGGAGTTGTTTCCCCACTCCTACACATGAAGCCAACTGGGTGACCTTGGGCTAGTCACACTCCCTGAGCCCCACCTACTTCACAGGGTGTCTGTTGTGGGGAGGGGAAGGGAAGGTGATTGTAAGCCGGTTTGAGTCTCCTTTAAGTGGTAGAGAAAGTCGGCATATAGAAACCAACTCTTCTTAAGAACATAGAACATAAGAACATATTAAAGGCCCTGCTGGATCAGACCAAGGCCCATCAAGTCCAGCAGTCTGTTCACACAGTGGCCAACCAGGTGCTTCTAGGAAGCCATTTACAAGACGAGTGCAGCAGCCCCATCCTGCCTGTGTTCCACCACACCCAAAATAATAGGCATGCTCCTCTGATACTAGAGAGAATAGGTAAGCAGCATGACTAGTATCCATTCTAACTAATAGCCATTAATACCCCTCTCCTCCATGAATATGTCCACTCCCCTCTTCAAGCCCTTTAAGCTGGCAGCCATCACCACATCCTGGGGCAGGGAGTTCCACAATTTAACTATGTGTTGTGTGAAAAAATACTCCCTTTTATCTGTTTTGAATCTCTCACCCTCCAGCTTCAGCAGATGACCCCGTGTTCTAGCATTATGGGAGAGGGAGGAAAACTTCTCCCTGTCCACTCTCTCCAAACCATGCATAATTTTATAGACCTCTATCATGTCTCCCCTCATCCGCCTTCTTTCCAAGCTAAACAGCCCTAAGCGTCTTAACCGCTCCCCATAGGACAGTTCTTCTTCTTCTTCTTCTTCTTCTTCTTCTTCTTCTTCTTCTTCTTCTTCTTCTTCTTCTTCTTCTTCTTCTTCCATGGGAACTTAACTCTGGAGTTTGGAGATCAGTTGTAATTGCTGGTGGAACCTGGAGATATCCTGGAATGACAACTGATCTCCAAACTACAGAGTTCAGTTCTCATGGAGACTGCGTCAGCTTCAGAGGGTGAACTCTATAGCATCACATCCCTGCTGAGCTTCTTCCCATCCCCAAACTCCACCCTCCCCAGGCTCTGCCCCAAATCTCCAGGAACCTCCAGGAAAGCCTACTTCAGGGCTTTGCTTTGATTACTAGGTTTGCCAGGGTCCTCTTCACCACTGGCGGGAAGTGTTTGGGGTGGAGCCTGAGGAGGGCAGGGTTTGGGAAGGGGAGGGACTTCAATGCCATAGAGTCCAATTGCCAAAGTGGCCATTTTCTCCAGGTGAACCAATCTCTATCAGCTGGAGTTCAGTTGTAAGAGAAGGAGATCTCCAGCTAGTACCTGGAGGTTGTCAACCCTATTGATTATGCATGCCTTTTCCGACCATCAGAGGTCACCTTGCTCTCCCTGCGCTTTTCCACATATTTTCCCCATGTTTTCTGGATGACGGCTAAACCCAAATCCAGAACATGTGGGGAAAACGCACGGAAATGCAGGGAGAGAGCAAGGCGACCTCTGACAGTCGGGAAATGCAAGCATAATCCACGCAAAGCCCTGAAGTAGTCAGCAGAGTGACCACAAGGAAACAGCCATGCATAAATGGCCTCTGAGTTTTTGTTCTCGTCACAGGAAACCATAGTTTGCTGTTACACCAGAATCAATTCATTGATTTCTCTGGGCGTAGCCACTTGCCAAAATATGAAATCACTTCATGAACACGCACTGAAGAGGAGAAGGAGATCTTATTGATATTTGAATGCTTTCCAATCGCAATGTAATGAGAGCATGCCTGTAAAGGGAAGCCATCCCTGCTTTGATTGATGTGCAGACTATTCCACTGGGAAAGGCTTTTGATGCATTTGCTTCTATTTTTAGATGCTTTGCAACATACAGTTCTTTGAGAGGGTGAGCATGCAACGATTCACTTTGTAAAAGAGCGTTATTGATCCTATTTAATGTAACATTATAGCCTGTGTTCCGTATGTTTCTGACTTCACAATGAGACATTTGTCATAAAAATGCTAGCTGCTTTATTAGATATAACTGCCTATTTTTTTAAAAAAAAATCCTTTTAATGCTAGCACAATATTAAGTGTTCTATACATAAAATAATATTTGTCAGCTGTCTTTCTAAACTTGTGCAATGCTGAATCAGTTTCTTAAACAGCTCCGGCCAAGAGAATGTTTCACTGGTTGGGAGTTCAAAGCATACTATAGAGCTAAAACTACTCACTTTGGGGGGGATTTTTTTGGGGGGAGTCCCTATATGCAGATGTCTGTGAAAGTTTAAAAACATGGAAAAAGCATGTAATGAGTAGCAGCATCCTAAATATCAAGAAGGAAATATCAAGCAGGCAACGACAAACCACAAACCACAGCAATAAAGCAACCGTTAGTAGTAAAAAGACTCACATGAACACATCACACTGCCCTATACTGAATCAGACCCTTGGTCCATCAAAGTCAATATTGTCTGCTCAGACTGGCAGCGGTTCTTCAGGGTCTCAGGTAGAGGTCTTTCACATCACCTACTTGCTTAGTCCCTTTAACTGGAGATGCCAGAGATTGAACCTGGGACCTTCTGCATGCCAAGCAGATGTTCTACCGCTGAGCCACGGCTCCTCACTTCCCATAAGAAGATGAATGCAATCCACCAACTATAAAACACCCTAAGAATAACACCTTTTAATAGATCTCCAGAAAGCGGGACATGATAGGTTTCTGGGGACAAGCCATTCCACATTCTAGGGGCCATGACAGAAAGCCCCATCACACATGCCCACAGATCTCACCCAGGATAACATAGGCATGTGAATAATGATGGTGGCAGCAAATCATAAGTCATTTACAGGATCATTTGAGGCTGTAGGGCTGCCAACCTCTAAGTAATAGAAGATCTCCTGCTATTACAACTGATCTCCAGCCGATAGAGACCAGTTCCCCTGGAGAAAATGGCTGCTTTGGCCATTAGACTCTATGGAATTGAAGTCCCTCTCCTCCCCAAACCCTGCCCTCCTCAGGCTCTGCCCCCAAAACCTCCCACCAATTGCGAAGTTGGACCTGGCAACCCTATTTTAGGGAGGTGGTCCCTCATGCTGGTTAATACCAGCGCTTGAATTGTGCCTAAAAATGTATTGATTCAGTTGGCGTAATGCTGGTTGGAGATGAATAGGGATGCCAGCCTCCATGTGGGACCTGGGGATTCCTCTGAATTACAGCTCATCTCCAGACCACAGAGAACAGTTCCCCTGCAAAAAAAAAAAAGGATGCTTCGGAGGGAGGAGTCTGTGGCATTGTACCCCACTGAGGTCCCTCTCATCCCCAGTCTCCACCCCCAAATCTCCAGGAGTTTTCCAACCTCAATTTGGCCACCCTACCCCCCATCCTCCACTGGCTGGAAACCCTAGAGATGAACCCTACGGCAGCCCTCTGTTAGACTCTTTGGCAATGTGTAAGTGAAATTATCAGCTATTCTTTAATGGCAGAACCATACCCAACCTGTGAAAGAAGTCCAATGCAGATGGTATGTTAGCAAGGCATGCGTGATTAGATCTTCCCTTGGCATGAATCCTTACCTAATGTGGAAGGAATTCACTACTTTACCCAGTTTGGGAAGCATATTGCACTTTAATTTTGGAAATGGTATTCTTTTGAAACCAGATATCATGGATGGTGATGTATAACTGCGTGCATTGGATTTTTGTAAGTATTTTTGTATATATTTAATTATTAAATGTTGTAAAATTGTAGTAAATTATTGAGATGTATGAACTGTATTTTAAAGAGACTGGAGACTGTGAAAGAGATTTATTTATTGTATTATATAGGAAGAACTGAGGAAGAATTGGGCTGCTTGCTCCGAAACGATCGTTTTCTCCTTCAACATATATTCTGCTGCTGTAAAAGAAAAGAAAACACATCTTACAGGATAATTTCAAGTGGACTTTGTTTTAATAACTTACCTGATTAAGGAAGCTTTGGATTGACTTACTTGATGAAATATATAAACATGCATAAAAATACACTGGTCTGTTGATGATATTTGGTTGTTGGTGGATAATACCACATATTGAAATATATATATATATAGCCTTAATATAGTTGGCATAAGTTTACAGCTGTATTCCTGTATTGAATTTCTCATCTGTTGATATATATACAGAGGTGTCTATTGTTCTCTTAACCTCCAGGTACTAGCTGGAGATCTCCTGCCATTACAACTGATCTCCAGCAGATAGTGATCAGTTCACCTGGAGAAAATGGCCGCTTTGGCCATTGGACTCTGTGGCATTGAAGTCCCTCCCCTCCCCAAACCACACCCTCCTCAGGTTCCGCCCCCAAAACCTCCTGCCAGTGGCGAAGAGGGACCTGGCAATCCTAATGACAGTTGCCACTATAGGGAGCATACAACAGGCCCAGTTTGGGATGTCTTGTGAAAATCAAGCCCTGAGTAAATAGATACATTTGAATGCTACAGAAGTTACTCCATCATAGGAAAAAGATTAGAAAACAGTGCTTCTAGAACTTGGCTTTCCACGTGCACGCACTGAAGAAAAATGAAAGAAATGCAAGAACGTTTGGCAGTTTTCGTTACTGAACAGGGAAAAAAAAATCAGAGCAACAATACTGTAACACAACACCAAGTTATAAAAACAGCAACACAGAAAACAGTAAACCAACCAAAGATAATATTGGAAGCCATTAACGGTACTTAACTACAGATGCCTAAGGAACCATAAGCACATCTTAAATACAGAAATCTAATGGCATAGCTTAAAGAAACTCCTTGAATAATTTTAAAACTACAGATATGAATGTAGTCCTTGTCAGACTGCACATTCTCCATGTCTGTTGTTGTTGCGCTTTGTTGCATCAATTTGCCATTATTACTGATCGTTCCCATGATCTTTGAACATAAAGCTTGAATCTCACAGATAGAATGATTTTTTTTTGCCTCCCTTTGTTCTGCTGCAGCCAAAAATCCCCACCCCCAGACCAGGATGTTGTTCCTGCCCTAGGGGGGCTTATCACAAAAGAGCTATATAAATATTTTCAATATTTTATTTTTAAAAAGTCTGTATTGGATCCAAGCCAAAGTTTAAGCAATTTTTGAGTGTGTGCTGAATGTTCTAGTTGAAATTGAGGGCACTTACATGTACATGGAGTTTCTTCTTTCAGAGCAATGTTCTAATTATGGTGAAGGATTCGTTTTCCAATGCTTATCCTCCTACGTTGTAGCTGCAGTTAGTAATGAAATGATCACATTTTCCCCCAATGCATCAAGCTTGTTTGTGTTTTGCACATTTTAATTGGCCATTTTAAAAGCATAATTTCCTTGACCAGTTTAAAAACATAACAATGAAGTCACTTGGGGAGGAGGAGGAGGAAGAAGAAGAAGAAGAAGAAGAAGAAGAAGAAGAAGAAGAAGAAGAAGAAGAAGAAGAAGAAGAAGAAGAAGAATTGGTTTTTATATGCTGACTTTCTCTACCACTTAAGGGAGACTCAAACCGGCTTACAATCACCATCCCTTCCCCTCCCCACAACAGACACCCTGTGAGGTAGGTGGGGCTGAGAGAGCTCTAAGAGAGCTGTGACTAGCCCAAGGTCACCCAGCTGGCTTCATGTGTAGGATTAGGGCAATAAAGCCAGTTCACCAGATTAGCCTCCGCCGCTGATGTGGAGGAATGGGGAATCAAACTCAGTTCAAATCAGGGTCCACTGCTCCAAACCACCGCTCTTAACCACTATATCACGTTGACTCTCATAAGTCGTTTGGTATTCAGGAAGGCTTACTTCTAAGTAAAGATGCACAGGATCAGTCTATCATTTGACTGGTGTGTGTGTGTGGTGGGGGGAACCCCTACTGTAACAATTACTTTAGGCAACGCTGTGGAAACATTTATGCATATTCATTTTCAGACAACAACACAGCTAAATCATAAGCGATACTGTGGAAAGCAAAATTTTTATTATCCTTAGCTGTCAACCCAACACCTTGTCACTCATGGATGTGATGCCATGTCAGTAAACAGAAAATGAGCCTATCAATCAGCAGCTGGAGAGGTTTTTGTGAACTAAGGCCATTTTTATGTACAGTGTTGTGATGGATTGTTTGTGCATGTGCTCGTGCGGAAGAGACAATACTTCAAGTGACTGCCCACCTCCTCTTTATGTTACAGAAGTGTAGCTTTCAGTATCAAGGTGGGGGGAAATCTCCAGCTTCAGCCCTCTTAGGAGGAATCCTTAAGTGTTCTTAAGTTCTTAAGCAGCTGACCAATATGTATTTCCCTGGGAGTAAGCCCTACTGAATAGTATGGGGTTGACTTCTGAGTAGACTTGCATAGGCTTGCTCCCTTAATATAGTACACAACTGTATCTATTTATTTAAAACATGTATATGCCCCCATTCCACTTGATTAGGGACACCAAGTCCCTTCCTTGGTTTATAGTTCATTCAAAGAGATGCTTGAATTGACTGAGAACAGCATTTGTCAACGGTTGCCTGATTTTCTGCCATCAGGTCTCCCCAGAAACTAACATATTCAGAAATAAAAAAAATGTCATCTATACTTAAAAACACACAACCAGCATCAATCATATAAAAACCGAACAACTTGAAAGCAGGCGATGATGTCTAAATTTAGTTATCAGAAGCATAGACGATGAAAGCCAGGGCAAAAGTTAAGAACACAAGAAAGGCCATGCTGGATCAGACCAAGGTCCATCAAGCCCAACAATCTGTTCACACAGTGGCCAATCAGGTGCCTCTAGGAAGCCCACAGACAAGACGACTGCAGCAGCATTGTCATAAGAACATAAGAAAAGCCATGATGGATCAGACCAAGGTAGGGTTGCCAACCTCCAGGTACTAGCTGGAGATCTCCTGCTATTACAACTGATTTCCAGCCGCTGGAGATCAGTTCACCTGGAGAAAATGGCCGCTTTGGCCATTGGACTCTATGGCATTGAAGTCCCTCCCCAAACCATGCCGGCCTCAAACTCCACCCCCAAAACCTCCTGCTGTTGGCGAAGAGGGACCTGGCAAACCTAGACCAAGGCCCATCAAGTCCAACAGTCTGTTCACACAGTGGCCAACCAGGTGCCTCTAGGAAGCCCACAAACAAGACAACTGCAGCAGCATTGTCCAGCCTGTGTTCCACAGCACCTACGGTAATATATTTGGCATGCTCCTCTGATCCTGGAGAGAATAGGTATGCATCTTGACTAGTATCCATTTCAACTAGTAGCCATGAATACTCCTCTCATCCATGAACATGTCCCCTCTGAAAGCCAAGGACATGTCTATTCGCCTCTGAAAGCCTTCCAAGCTGGCAGTTATCACCATATCCTGGGGCAGGGAGCTCCACAGTTTTACTATGTGTTGTGAGAAAAAATACTTCCTTTTATCAGTTTTGTCCTGCCTGCGTTCCAAAGCACCTGTGTTCCAAAGACAATACTTCAAATGACTGCCCACAAGTTAAATGTTTTCTAATAAGACTAAATCCATCTTGTAAAGAAATTCCATAAACAATTTTAAAAAAGGAGAATACGAGACCCTGGGTTGGATCCAAATCACTGCCACTGGAGTGATGCTCATGGAATGGGACTTCCCCACTTCTTTCCTCCTACTGAACCCCCAATCAATTCTGATCCTGGGAGACTCTAAGGAACAATGTGGAGGGCAAATCGTGTGGGGGGGGGGGTCTGCAGTGGGAGGGGACAAAAGTAACCCCCTCCACTACCAAAAGAAGTGTGTTATGCTGACAAAATGGTACCTTTGAATCCACCCCGCCCCCATTTCTAGTAGTTTTATTCCAGAAGGTGGTGGCATCTCAACCATGAACAAAACAGTTGTGCTTAATTTTGATGTTGTATATTGTCAGAGTCATTGGATTCCATTTGCCATATTTTTGTTGCTGTCATGGATTGCCAGGTCCCTTTTTGCCACTGGTGGGAGGTTTGGGGGGCAGAGCCTGAGGAGGGCGGGATTTGGGGATGGGAGGGACTGCAATGCCATATTCAATTGCCAAAGTGGCCATTTTCTCCAGGTGAACTGATAGCAATCTCTGAGACCCTGGAGAGCCACTGCCAGTCTGAGTAGACAATACTGACTTTGATGGACCGAGAGTCTGATTCAGTATAAGGCAGCTTCATGTGTTCATGTGTGTTCTTTTCCCATTTCTTATATATATATTTGGGTCAAACTCTTCCTCTCTTCCTTACTAAAACCTGAAATAGCTCCCCATTGTATACAAAATAGAAAATGAAAGAGAATATTTATCTGACAGTTACCTTTTGCAGCTGAGTGCAAATAGTTAATTAACCGGTTCCCTGTTTCTCTGCTCTGTGAAAGCCCTCAAGTGTTCTCACAGCTATAAGTTTGCACAGCTGGCACATTTAAAATCACAATTACAAGTCCACTGTGAATTACAGGTCCGTTTTGGAAAGTTTGGGAGACTCTAAACAGCATTAAAGAAGAAATATTAATTAAAACAAGTATGTTTCGAATGCCTTATCAGACTCGGAGGTGCTAATGAACTTAATTATGTGAGTAATCTCAGACCTACATATTTAATGCAGTGGATTAGATATACTCAAAGAAGGCATCTCTTGATGTCACGCATTGAAGGTTATTTGGCTTCTTGGTTCTGTAAATCTAATTTCAGAGGTTTCTTAATAAGACCAAGTTAACTGTGGATATGTATTAGAAGAGGGGTGTCGAACTCAATTGTTACAAGGGCCGGATATGACATGAATGTCACTTGGACGGGCCGAGCCATGCCTTGCCAGCCCAGATCGAGAGCGGGGGGCGGGGGTGCCTGCCTCATCTGGCTCGCGGGCCGAATAAGAGCTCCCAAGGGGCTGGATACGGCCTGCGGGCCTTTTGTTTGACACTCCTCTACTAAAATCTCTCTGGATCAGTTTCCAACCTGCCTAGATTTCAAAACGTATATTTAAGACTAGAGAACATGGTAGGCTTGTCATTCTTAGTTCTCCTCAGCTTCCTTCATACGAATATTTTTGTGATGACTGCAATACCACTTGTGGCGATTAAATATTTATCCCCCCTTAAGTGTATACCATATCATGCAATATTTATTTTAGCATATTACACTACATTTCCGCTGTCCTATTTCACAAGTTATTCATGCCATATATATATAGCATATATCACGTGATCTATAAAACAAGTAATCTCACGAAAGAGAATACGTGACATTAGTGGGAACAGACATTGCCCGTACTGTTGAGGATAGGGTTGCCAACATCCAGGTAGTGGCTGGAGATCTCTTGAGATTAGAACTGATCTCCAGGTGACAGAGATCAGTTCACCTGGCGAAAATGGCCACTTTGACAGGTAGACTCTATGCCATTATGCCCCACTGAAGCCCTCCTCTTCCCAAACCAAGTCCTCCTCAGTCTCCCCCGAAACCTCCAGGTATTTCCCAACCCGGAGCTGGCAACCCTAGCTGACGATGAGCAGCCATACCGGGTCTCCTCACATTCCAACACACAGCAGAAGTCACCAATAACTGGAGTTGGGTGGGGAAGCATGTAGCCCTCCCATCCAACAGGGAGAGCTGCAACAAAGTATTCTACTGGTTCCTGGAAATGTAGCTACAGGGTATAGATCAGGAACAGCCAGTATAGCAAGTCAGGATTCTGCAGTTGTATCTATAAATTATGTGTTATTGACAAAAGATCTCTGTATTCCTTGACTAATCCAAATACTGCTAAAACATCCTCCCATCATAAGCTGTTGAAATAAGAAGGGTAAGATGTAGTTCTAGTTCAGTCTCAGAGCGGCTTGCTACCCTCCGTTCTTGGCTTCACAGTCTTGATGATGATACACAGTTCTCTCATCGACAGGGTTGTCAGCCTCTAACACATACTAGCTGGAGATCTCCCACTATTGCAACTGATCTCCAGCCGATAGAGATCAGATCACCTGGAGAAAAATGGCCGCTTTGGCAATTGAACTCTATGGCATTGAAGTCCCTCTCCTCCCCAAACCCCACCCTCCTCAGGCTCCACCTCCAAAATCTCCAGGTATTTCCCAACCTGGAGCTGGCAACCCTACTCATAGAGTGGATCCAGATGTTCTAAGAAGTGAGAGGAACAGGAGGAACCTTATTTCCTGTTTCTTGTGGAAATATACATACATGTGTCAATTAATGTGCATAAAGAAGAGAACAGGATCACACTTGCTGGCCACACTGTATTTAAGCAATGTTTTGGAGGGCACTTCAGGTTAGAATTGCCAGGTCCCCGGCCACCATCAGGGGGTAGGGCTGCCAGATCCAGGCTGGGAAACTCCTGGAGATTTGGGGGTGGAGCCTGGGGAGGACAGGGACTTCAGTGGGGCAAAATGCCATAGAGTCCACCCTCCAAAGCATCCATTTTCTCCAGGGGAACTCACCTCTGTAGTGTAGAAATGAGCTGTAATTCCAGGGGACCCTCAGGTCCCAACTGGAGGCTGGCATCCCTATTTCAGGCAACAGTGGTAGAGGGAAGGTGAGAAAGTCATGCTCAGCAGGCAGAAATCGTTCCACCCACAGAAATGTCGTGCAGGACCCCAGCAAAGAGGGACCTGGCAACTCTATCCTCCATATTTTCCTATGAAGATTGATCACATTGTCACCAGTGTGGACATAAACAAGGTCCAGATATGGAAACAGACTTCTTACCTTTCACTAAGTTCTACTTTTAGGAATACAGAAAAGTAGAGGAATAGCAAGGGTGAAGCAGTTCTTGTTTGAAAGTCTAAAGCCATGTTCAGGGGCCACCTTATCCAAATTTCCTCCCAGATTTTGGAGTTCCATATAATTAGGTCTTGCTTCTGAAGTAGAAACAAACCATTAGGACCCCTCAATTCTCCTGCAAATTATGACCTGACAGATCACTATTAGGGTTGCTACCTCTGGGTTGGGAAATACCTGGAGATTTTTGGGGCTGAGCCTGAGGAGGCGGGGTTTGGAGAGGGGAGGGACTTCAGTGCCATAGAGTCCAATTGCTTACATGGCAATTTTCTCCAGGGGAACTGCTCTTTATCGGCTGGAGATCAGTTGTAATAGCAGGAGATCTCCAGCTAGTAACTGGAGGTTGGCAACCTTAAGCACTATGCATGAACATTGTGCTGTAGCTTTTAGTTCCTACTGTTCCTACAGTAACCAGGAAAAGTGTCAGTGGGTGCCATGGAACCCATGGGACCACATTGGGGATCCCTGAAGTAAAGGAATTAAAATAAAGCAGTAAACTGTATGTCTTCCAAAATAGGTTCTTATAGTTAAACTGGACGGGGGTACACTGGAAAACAGTTCAGAGTGAAATTCTGCAATAAAGGATCACATCAGGTGAAAGATAGTCATTCCTAGTTGGAATATAGCTGGATCTTCACATTGTTCCTAGCAAAACCCTGAACTGCCACTCTGCAAATGCTTCCTCCCCCCTCCCCCATGCACATCCTCAGTCTTCCAACAGTTATACTCTGGAGCATCTTACTTTTATTAAAGAAACTTAATCAAAAGCAATAAGTGTGTCTGAGAGAAGAGCATCATTTTTAATAAAATGCAAAAGAACTTGCCAACAGGTACATACGAAACTTATAGAAACTAATAGCCATCGGGCGCTCAAATTTTTTAATAAGGAATTTCTCCATCTGTAGTGGGCAGAAGTATGTTTCAGCAGCATTTTCTCTGTTTTGCTCATGCTTTTTCATGATCATCTTGGAATAATGCTTTAGTAGAGAGGAAATGGAGATTTCACCCTCTCCAGGTGATGGTGCAGAGGTGCTAGAGCTAGGGAAGGTAGCTGTTGTCATTTGTATTCTGAATATACTTAACAATAAGATAGCAACATGCGGATGAAACTGCAATACTACAAAAGCCTGGGGATGACGTTGCTGGGTCTCAGAGACCATTTAAAAGCAATGAGCTAAGAGGGGAAAAGAATATGCGTAGGGCTACTGATTAACAAAAGAGCCCTGTGGCGCAGAGTGGTAAGCTGCAGTACTGCAGTTGAAAGTTCTGCTCACGACTTGAGTTCGATCCCGACGGAAGTCGGTTTCAGGTAGCCGGCTCGAGGTTGACTCAGCCTTCCATCCTTCTGAGGTCAGTAAAATGAGTACCCAGCTTGCTGGGGGTAAAGGGAAGATGACTGGGGAAGGCACTGGCAAGCCACCCTGTAAGCAGAGTCTGCCTAGTAAGTGTTGGGGTGTGATGTCACCCCATGGGTCAGGAATGACCTGTTGATTGCACAGGGGCTGACTACTACTGAATGGTTAACAAATTACACATATTCAAGCATGCACATAGTGTCATGTGCAATGTGATTTCCTTTGAAACTCTTCTCTTGTATTAACCAATTGCATGTTAATTTTGGAAAGCAGTTTCTTTTTTCAAGGAATGGCACTGGGAATAACATGAAAAAGGAACAATAATATTCCTTTTTCAAGGAATAACATGCAACTAACCAATTGCATGTTAATTTTGGAAAGCAGTTTCTTTCTTTTTTCAAGGAATTTTTATATTAAACTAAGTAGTGTTGCCAGGGAGAGCCTGCCAAGCAGCCGAAGGGTTGGTGGCGGGGACGTGGTGGTGGGGCGGCATTGCAGGCATGATGAGGTCACTTCCAGGGCAACCCCTAGGAATCGCCAGTAACTCTAAGAATTTCCAGAAACTCTATGGTAAAATCATAATGGTGCACGTGACCTGGGTGCTTTTTTTCTTTTAAGAACCAAAGAGTAATAAGGATCTGGTGCAGTGGTATGATGCAATGCCAAGATATACCTTTCTAAGTCCATTGGCTTCAATTGACTTAGAAGGAGAGGAAGAAGACGAAGAGTTGGTTTTATACCCTGCTTTGCTCTACCTTTAAGGAGTCTCAAAGTGGCTTACAATCACCTTCCCCTCCCCTCCCCACAATGGACACCTTGTGAGGTAGGTGGGGCTGAGAGAGTTCTGACAGAACTGTGACTAGCCCAAGGTCACCCAGCAGGCTTCATGTGGAGGAGTAGGGAAGCAAACCCAGTTCTCCAGGTATATAGTGGTATAGTGAGCCAGTGTGGTGTAGTGGTTAAGAGCAGTGGTTTGGAGCGGTGGACTCTGAGCTGGAGAACCAGGTTTGATTTTCCACTCCTCCCCATGAGCTGCGGAAGCTAATCTGGTGAACTGGATTTGTTTCCCCACTCCTCCACATGAAACCAGCTGGGTGACCTTGGGCTAGTCACAGCTCTCTTAGAGCTCTCTCAGCCCCAACTACCTCACAGGATGTCTGTTGTGGGGAGGGGAAGGGAAGGTGATTGTAAGCTGGTTTTAATCTTCCTTAAGTGGTAGGGAAAGTCAGTATATAAAAACCAACTCTTCTTCTTGTACATGCTGGGTTTAACTCTGCTTAGGGATTGCACTGTAAAGCTTCTGTATCCCTTCCAACAGTAGGCTCTATAAAAGCTTCAGATTGAATTTATCTTGCATTAGCCTAACCAGAAATCTGCATATAGGGACTTCCCATTCTTCCCTATAAACTGATGAAGAATGGTTTGTGGGTATAATAGCAAATCCTCACTATTTTGGCCTTCAATGATGTCGCAACCGGATACTTGCTAGCTAGCCTACATTTATTTACAGTACTTAAACTCCGGCCTCATCAGGACGACCCCCGAAGGGAAACCATAAAACAATCAGAATCCCATAAAATCAATAAACGGACCAGAGATCAGCAATAAAACTGTGGGCCAGAAATAAGCAGGCACATAGTGGAGATTTTTTTAAAAAAATAAAATAAATAATATATATAAGTGTATAACTCAGTAGGACAGCAAGTGGGGAAGACACAAATTAACAAAAGCTAAAGAATACAAAAGGTCCCCCCCCCCATTTCTTTTTTGGGAGCTTTATGTTCAATTATACACTTAGCAATCCAAATAGAAATAATGTAATTAAGGAAGCGACAACATTCTACTGCCATCTCATGGCAAAACCACAAGGTAAATTTTGCTCAGATTTATAACAGATGGGAGGGGGTCATAAGTCTGTTTTAGAACTTGCTCACAACAGACCTGGACCTTTTATTGTCATTTAATTCATTTATTAAAATCTTTACATCCTGTCTCTCCTTGTGGCTCAAGGCAGCTAATGAATCACCATTTACAATACACAGAATTAAATAAATCCTCACAATCCTCCCTTCTCCCCTAAAATATACCTGAAGTCTATGTCTCATTAAAAAAAAAAAAATAGCCAGCAAATAAAATGGCTGTCCAGCAGCTTCCAAAAAATTCTGGAGATGGATCTCCTCTTTACCACCTAAAAAAACCGTTCCACATAGTGGGAACTGCAACAGAAAATATACTGGTTATGGTTGATGCCAATTGAGCAGCCCCATGTGGAGAACAGCCCTGACCTATGTGGGGAACAGCCCTGGGTCTGGCAACCCTACCCCCCATCCCTCGCTTGTGGCCACAACCCTATCACACAGTCAATTTCATAGCAAGTGAGAATGTAAACCTAGAGGTCTCCCCAATCTTAGCCCAACCCTCTGATTACTACAGAAAAGATACAGATCTAGAACGAAGGGACCATCTTGAACTATGTGGTGATGCCAAGAGGAAATGTGACATGGATGGCCCCGGCTAGCCTGAGCTCATCAGATCTCAGAAGCTAAGCAGGGTCAGCCCTGGTATGTATTTGGATGGGAGACCGCCCATGAATACCAGGGTCGCTATGCAATGGCAAACAACCTGTGCTAGTCTCTTGCCTTGAAAATCCTACTGAGTCACCCGAAGTCGGCTGCAGCTTGATGGCATAACAGACACCCGGTGAGGTAGGTGAGAATGAGAGAGCGCTAAGAGAACTGTGTCTAGCCCAAGGTCACCCATGAGGCTGTATGTGTTGGAGTGGGGAAACCAGCCCATTCACCTAATTATAGTCTGCCGCTCATGTGGAGGAGTGGGGAATCAAACCCAGTTCTCCAGATTAGAGTCCACCACTCTTAACCACTACGTCATGCAGGTTTAGTGTTCATGGAAACCAAAGATGCAAATGTTATTTAATATAAACTTTATACTCTTGAGACTCGCTCATTGATTGCTTTCAACTCTATGAGCAGGCCACTTGGCCATGCAGCCTTTTGTTTGGCAAATAAGCTGTGGGTTCATCAGTTGTCTTGATCGTTTTGTGCAGACGTTTGGTCTGATGGTTATGCCCCATCCAGATCTATGGCGTATTTGTTTGAGAGATGGGAGTTAAATTTTGATGTGACTCTGTTTTTGCCATGGCTGATGTTACGGAATGGGTGCAGAGAAGAGCCCTATTAACTCATGACAATTCTGATGATCCAACCACACATAAAGTGTTACTCCTCTGAAGATGCCTGCCACAGCTGCTGGCGAAACGTCAGGAAAGAAAATACCAAGACCACGGTTACACAGCCCGGATAACCTACAAGAACCAATGAACTCTGACCGTGAAAGCCTTCGACAACACATAAAGAAAGATCGTTCTAGATGTGACCTTCTCAATACACCCAGTCGCCATTTTGTGTGAGTAGGGTAACCCAAATATTTTCCAGCTTTAGTACTCACAACTGGAATCCCAGATTGTTGAGGGCATGCATATGGGGACGATTGTGGGTGTCCGGTATGCTGGCAAAGGCAAGGGCCAGAGGCAGGTTGCGTAATCAGGAAAACTGTCCAAGGTCAGGTACCGTGCTGTTCATGTCCAATTTCTAAGCAGAGGGGCAATCCGAATTCAAGGTCAGATTCAGTTCCAAGGTGAGGTTCAGTTCTAAGGTCAGGATAACAGAGGTCCAGGAGTCCAGAGAATAACAGAGAGACACGGTGGCTCCAAATAAACGAGTTGCTTCCACATAATGCTGAGCTCGTTGCCCGCCTAAACAGACCTTATATTAATGTAGACCAGCTGTCGCTCATTAGGCCTTCAGGCATTCTCTGTTTCATCTTCGCTTAGTGCTCTATGCAGAGCCTTTAGCCTTGCACTTTTCCAATGGCTTTCTGCCATACCCTGATCTTCTGGCGTCTCTGCTCGAGTGGTCTCGGCGATCCTCCAGGCGAGGCCACCTGTGGCTGAACCCCAGACACAGCCAGTTCTCCTCAGTTACCAGGCTGCATACCCGGTGTGACTTCCTGGCCTTCACTCCTTTCACTGTCTTCTGTCTGCTGGGGCTGTTCCTCTATTCTCACTCTGCTGTCTCTAGGGCTGCCAACCTCCAGGTACTAGCTGGAGATCTCCTGCTATTACAACTGATCTCCAGCCGATAGAGATCAGTTCCCCTGGAGAAAATGGCTGCTTTGGCAATTGGACTCTATGGCATTGAAGTCCCTCCCCTCCCCAAACCCCGCCCTCCTCAAGCTCCACCCCAAAATCCTCCTGCTGCTGGCAACCCTAGCTGTCTCCCTTGAGTTCCTCTTCATCTGAGGAAGTGTCAGCAGGTGGACCCACGACAGTGGGTAGTGCACTCTCCCATGATGTGAACCGTTCATGAACTCATGAAGCTTGTAGCGGATCAGACCACCATTCTGTCACAGTCAGTCTTGTCTGCTCTAGCTGGGAGTGGCTTCAGGGTTTGAAGTCATTCACATCACTTGTTGCCTGCTCCTTTTAACTGGAGCTGTCAGGGATTGAACCTGGGACCTTGTGCATGCCCAGCACACACTCTGTCACTGAGTCACTGGCCCATCCTCAAGATTCCTTTAGTGAAGATGAACAATGAAAAAGGAAAACTAATTAATATGAATGTGAGGTTGAAGTCATAAAACTGTAATGATGAAAGAGAGCTCTGGCAAAACCAGACTGCAGTTTCTGGGAGATAATGCAACAAGGCATAGAATCACCAATGCTCAGGCACTAATGTTATGAGCCAGGAGATTCTCAGGAAGCCAGCATGGTGTAGTGGTTAAGAGCGGTGGTTTGGAGCAGTGGAGTCTGATTGGAGAACCAGGTTTGATTCCCCTCTCCTCCACATGAGTGGCGGAGACTAATCCGATGAACTGGATTTGTTTCCCCACTCCTACACATGAAACCAGCTGGGTGACCTTGGGCTAGTCATAGCTCTGAATTTATAGAGTTCTCCCAGCCCCACCTACCTCACAGGGTGTCTGTTGTGGGGATGGGAAGGGAAGGTGATTGTAAGCCGGTTTGATTCTTCCTTAAGTGGTAGAGAAAGTCAGCATATAAAAACCAACACTACTTTTTCTTCTTCCTCCTCCTCCTCCTCTTTTTATCAATGCTCACTGGAAAAAGTGCAAAAATACCAAGCCAGTTCCCAACTGAATCAAGGGAATTGGCCTAACTGTGACTAAAGCATCTTAAAATGTAGCATCACACCACAAATGGAAATCTAGAGGAAACAAAAAGCTAATGAAAATTCACCCATTTTATGTTGGAGCTTTTTGGCAGATGGTTTTGGATGAACTGTTCTGCATTTATAGCAAATTAGCCACAGTAAAGGATGGTGCAGAATAAAGGCATGTAATTTCATTAATGAAAAAGGAATAAATGTACTATTTAATATGCGTTCTTTTTTCCCCCCGGATGGAGTTACGTTGCATTGTGGGCAAAAAAAGCAAAGCAATTATTCCCCAGCACAGGACTGAACTTTCTGGATTCAGAGAGAACGCTGCAGAAAGGCAGCTAGGAGGGCAAAGTGGTCTATCAGCAGTCTGTCCTGGAAATCTGTCACTAGAACCGCAGACTTTCCTACCAGCAGCCCAGCAGCTGACAATGCAGGCTGCTGAGAGAGCAGACAAGGTCAGGAAAGAAACAGCCAAAGCAAAACAAGGAAAACGTAGCAACTGTGTTTAAATAACGCTCAGGTCATGGTGGAAAGCTGGTGGGGGCTACTAAATGGAAACCGGAGACCGACACAGCAACTAAGCCCAACATGTTCTAAGCAAGCTATTAACTTGCAATTTTGTGTCTTTGGGACAGAAGGCTTTATTGATTGTGTTTTGTGATGGTTTTTGTTTTCCTAGGGAGTTTTCTTAGGAAGTGAAGCCGAAAGAGAAGCCTGGTTCATAGAAACATTGAACTGATAGGCCTATGCAAACAGGTAGAATTAGGGTTGCCAACCTCCAGGTACTAGCTGGAGATGTCCTGCTATTACAACTGCACTCCAGTCGATAGAGATCAGTTCCCCTGGAGAAAATGGCCGCTTTGGCAATTGGACTCTATGGCATTGAAGTCACTCCCCTCCCCAAACCCCGCCCTGCCTGTCCAGTAAAGAACCCCCAAGTTTCAAACTTATTGGACCAAGGTGTCCAATTGTATGGGCCCCTGAATAAGGTGCCCTAGCCATCCTTCTTACAGAACTGCGGCCCTGCGCTCACAGCTCTGCCAGGCCCTGTGCCTGGCTTGCGCCAGCCAGGAACTGCCCTGACCAGGCCAGGTGAGACTCATGTTGCCTGGGACCCACCCTTGCTAGGTCTAGATTTGTACCAGCTGTGAGCCGCCTTCCCTGGGATGGCTGACAGTCATCTGATTGGATCCAATTGGAATAGGGATACCAGCCTCCAGGTGGGACCTGAAAATCCGTTGGAATTACAGGT
This sequence comes from Euleptes europaea, assembly GCF_029931775.1. Taxonomy (NCBI): domain Eukaryota; kingdom Metazoa; phylum Chordata; class Lepidosauria; order Squamata; family Sphaerodactylidae; genus Euleptes; species Euleptes europaea. The sequence continues at coordinate 46,513,228 of NC_079326.1, forward strand.
TATCTCCAGACTGCAGAGATCAGTTCCCCTGAGAAAATGGATGCTTTGAGGGCGAACTCTATGGCATTGCACCCCACTGAGGTCCCTGTCCTCCCCAGGTTCCATCCCCAGATGTCCAGGAGTTTGCAACCTGGATCTGGAAACCCTACCCCCCATCCCCTGCCAGTGGCCAGGAGGGATGTGGCAAGTCTACATTTGGATAAATGCCACTGCCTGGGAAATGTGGAGAATCAAAGAAAAACAACAAGACACCCGCTGCTGCTGGTGGTAAGCACCCGAAGCAAAAAGCACCATGGATTGTTCAGAGAGGAGGGGGTTGTTCATAACCTGGAATTTCCATTTATATCTTTGGCTTGGGAATTTCATGATACGCAATTCCACCTGTGAGTAACCCTAAGTAAAGCTAACTTACTCATCCTAACTTCAGGTTCCTTACTGTCAAGGCATGGAGGGCAGTATAATATGTGCTGCCTCCCGAAAACCCCTCATATAAATTCACCAGAATCTTCTCATTCTTGGTAGAATCACTTCCTAAGCAGTATTTTATCTGCCCAGGTATGGTAGACTGATGTGGCTCACCTCTCAGTATCTTGTCTGCATGTGACAAAAACTGCATGCTTTTTGAACACGCAGCTACACATCCTTTTTGTCCTTTGGCAAAATGGCATTTGAAGAGGCCCTAGAGATGTCAAGGAATTCTGTTTTAAAAGCTATCATTTGTGTGCTAACGTACCAATGGGGAACTTTTATTTTTGGAAAAGAGTCCTAAACTTGGAGTTGTTTAGGGGTTGACTTTTAATAATAATAATCAGTGCAACGAGGAAGGAGAGGATGCCTATTAATTTTGAAGGCGTTTAGGATGTCATTTACAAGCACACTGTAGGTCATTGCTATTACTAAGATAGGTAGTAGAAAAAAATATTTTTCACTTGTGGGAAGTGAACAAACAAATACCATTTTGTACTTATCGGCTTTTGAATTTTAATGCAGGCATCCATGGAACTTTTGCAGTTGATATGCAGATAATATTACAATTTATATTTATGAACTACAAGCATTCCATAAATATAGGAAATTTAAAATTACCACCTCATTGCATGATTAAAATTCAAACTTATATAAATAACAATTAGAAATGGAAAGTATTCTGTTTTTACAAATGCAAATTACGGAACTATCATTCCATGCATAAATTACTCTTTCTGATTTGCAATCTCTATACGCCATGTAACAGGAAATGCAGCTAAAAACCCAGTGCCTTCCGCGCTCGCTAGACAGGATGAACAAATGATCCTTACCTTTTGACTTCTCAGTTGAGTATCTGACAGTAATCCACATCTTTTCTCTGAAGCAAATATCTAAAGGGGTAGAAATCTAGCATAAGAAGAAGGTAGACCCATTCTCTTCTCCTCTATTTGCATAATTTCAGAAAGGAGATTCACTCAGATTACATGAGAAAACTGCTCTCCATCTACCATAACCCAGACTAGAACAATACAAGGCAAGATTTAAAAATCAGAATAAAATTACTATACCCTGAAATTTAATGTTATAGATATTTCTGTTGTTTTCTACTAACAACAAAAAATCAAGATTAACTGGCAACTGCCAGGAGCTTGGGGGGCAGGAACGTGAGGGGTGCCGGCATTGCATGTGCCATGACTTCATTTCCAGGGGGAAACTGGAAGTGATTTCACATCACTCTAGGAATCTCTGGAAACTCCATGACCGTAGAGTTTCTGAAAATATCTAGAAGGACATGACATCACTTCCAGGGAAAACTTGGCAGTAATGTCACTCCTTGCACAACACCGGTGGGTTTTTAAAAAAAGAACTCCTGCCACCACTCTGAAGCAGGCAACAAGGGTGGGAGACCTGACAACCTTATGGGCCTCTCCTGAACGCTGCCCCAGAATATTCAGCATTTCCTTAACTGGTTTCTGTACTGCACCCTTAATCGTTCTCCCGGTTCTCCTTGGAATCACTTTGTCCTCCAATCATTACACCGATGAAGAATGAATGATCAAAAGCATGAAAGTCCATGCTGTGATTCGACTCAAGACATCTCTGTGTGAAATTTAACAGCCGCCAGGGCAAAATTGGGTGCACGCTCCGTAGTCCACCGTAGCCCAAAATGTTTAGTTTGTTTAAGTGACAGAGAAGGATATTTCAAAGCCTTCCCGTTTCGGAAGTATTTTTCTCCTCAATCCTTTTCACAACAAGGCTAAACGAGAGCCAGCTGGCAGGAATGACATACCTATATTAGCATAACACGAACGCTTTGCTGTATTATTAATTTTCCATATTAGTATTCATTTCACTGAAGTAATCTAAAGGATGCTAAATGATTTAACGTTAGATTGCTTACTAGAAACACGGTTATGCTTATTACTCTGAAAAGGGAGGGGCTGTAAGGCACAATGGTAATTGCTCAGCAGGAGGCCATGGGATGGAAAGGACCTGACTTTTAACTAGGGTTGCTAACTTCCAGGTACTGGCTGGAGATCTCCCGCTATTACAACTGATCTCCAGCCTATAGAGATCAGTTCACCTGGAGAAAATGGCCACTTTGGCAATTGGACTCTATGACATTGAAGTCCCTCCCCTCCCCAAACCCCATCTTCCTCAGGCTCCACCCCAAAACCTTACAGTGGTGAAGAGGGACCTAGCAACCCTAAGCTGCTTCCAGGACTGAAGACAATGTGAAGCTCTGTCTATGCAATGCTCCAGTTCACCAGATTAGCCTCTGCCGCTCATGTGGAGGAGTGGAGAATCAAACCCAGTTCTCACTCCGAACCACCGCTCTTAGCCACTATATCATGCTGGTCAAATGAGATACCCCCTCCCCACAACAGACACCTTGAGAGGTAGGTGGGGCTGAGAGCTCTAAGAGAACTGTGACTAGCCCAAAGTCACCCAACTGGCTTCATGTGGAGGAATGGGGAAACCAACCCTGTTCACCAGATTAGCATCCGCTGTTCATCTGGAGGACTGGGGATTCAAACCCAGTTCTCCAGATTAGAGTCCACTACTCCAAACCACCGCTCTTAAACTACACTACGCTGGCTAGTAATAATTACTAGGTAATCTGGCCCCATCCCCCTGACCTGGATGACCCAGGCTAGCCTGATCTCATCAGATCTTGGAAGCTAAGCAGGGTCAGCCCGGGTTAGTACTCGGATGGAAGACCACCAAGGAAGTCCAGGATTGCTATGCAGAGGGAGGCAATGTCAAATCACTTCTGTTCGTCTCTTGCCTTGGAAACCCTACAAGGTTGCCACAAGTTGGCTACGAGTTGACGACAGTTTCCCCATGAATGCACGCTGGCCCCATCCAAACCGGCCATGAATTCCACTTCTAACCTCAAGGTTTTCTTGAACATGGTTTGAAAACCATTGGCTGGGTGTTTGGGTCAAGTTTAATACTTGGCTGGTCACATCACATTGAGTAAGTCATGGACTGGCCTGTACCATGTCTACATCTATAATTTGCGGCACCGAACCATTGCTTTATCAAATCTGTGTATTGTAGAATGTAACTGTGTTATTAGATCTTAGTAGCCTGAAGCATGGATAGAACTAAGAGTACATGTACACTGGGTTTGTTAGCATGTAATGAATAACAAATTGGCTTGCCTCTGCTAGTAATCTGAATTTATCTTCCTCCTACTTTTTTCATAAATATTATCTCTTTTCGTGCAAATGAAGGAGCTGCACAAACAAAATCAGATGTGTCAGCTCCCTATGTACCAAACAACTAGAAGGGAGCTCTGAAAAATGATTTTCCAGGCTTTCTCTTTTCCCTCCATAGCAATGAAGAAATAATTTGGGTAAGCTCCAGACCTCTGTAGTTGTCTATTTAGTAACTTGAACAAGAAACAAAACGGAAGACAGAAGTTTCTCATTCTTTTAGTTTCTTTTACAATTTCAGAGGGAGATTCCAGTGAGAAGCAGCTGAGTTGGAATTTACAGGCAGATTTGATACTGTCGGACTGGGACTCAATGGGATGGTTAGCTCACTACAAAAAGTAATTGCCCTTCTTCTCTCGTTTATGTATACTCTTCAGATTCATCCTGCTTCGCTAATTCATCTGCCGCTGGGAATGGTCCCACTCTGAGTGGATTGCTTGCTCTTTGGAATGCAACTTGTATTCATTTGTGCTCTGCAATGTAAAGCCACATTCAATGTTCAGGAAAAATGGCATCCCTTTGTAATAACACCCTCCATCCAAACCACCCTCTTGACGTCTTAAGCTTTGGGTATTAGGGGTGTGCAAAGAAAAAAAAACCAGTAACTTGTGGGTTTGGGTTTATTGGGCGTGAATTTTTTCAGTAAACCTGAAATAAGCAAATACCCATACCAGTAAATGGGTATTTCGGCTTTATTTTTGGGTTTCCTGAAAAATTCAGGTCTATTATAGTCTATGGCGATTTTTTTCAAAGCTCCTGTAGGGGCATTTTTGAATTATTAGTATTTTCTGTTGGTTCTATCCCTTGAACATTTTGCCCCACCCTTCAGATCTCTCTCTCCCTTGATTCTATTGAGTGGTCTATCCCTTGACTCTACTCCCCATGACATGACTGGTCCTACCCAGCGTGGTGTAGTGGTTAAGAGCGGTGGTTAAGAGTGGTGGATTCTAATCTGGAGAATCAGGTTTGATTCCCCACTCCTCCACATGAGTGGCGGACACTAATCTGGTGAACTGGATTTGTTTCCCCACTCCTACACATAAGGCCAGCTGGTTGACCTTGGACTAGTCACAGCTCTCTTAGAGCTCTCTCAGCCCCACCTACCTCACAGGGGAGGGGAAGGGAAGGTGATTGTAAGCTGGTTTGATTCTTCCTTAAGTGGTAGAGAAAGTCAGCATATAAAAAACAACTCTTCAGCTTCTCCTTCTCCTTGCCTACAACACAACCAAAGCTGCCATGGCCAGAGTGCCTCTAGCTGCTATGATGTGAGGTTGCCAGCTTTCTTCTTTTTGTCTGTTTCCTGCACCAGCTCAAGCTACTATACCAGGGGTGTCAAACATGAAGTCCATGGGCCAGATCTGCCCCCTTGAGGGGGCATTAGGCCCAAGAGCCACCCGGGGCAGCACTCTTAATCTGGGCTGGTGAGGCATGGCCCACCTCGACCATCATCACCATCCCTCAAAACAATGGAGTTCAACATCCTTGTACTGCACAGACCAACACAGTCATCATGGACATGTAGTGATAGGGACAGCTCTACTGTGATCCCACTATCTGTCAATGCAGCTTCTAAAAGGCAGAGGAGCCTTGCATGGCGGCAAGCACTGGCAATCCCATTCACCTGACTTGCTTTCACCTGATGCTGTTCAGTAAGCAATGGGATTGTTTCACGGCTCTTGTCTGTGATCTAATGGGATTTGGTAGTCTAGGGTCCATGTCCGCCCCCTGCTTGTTACTAACCTCAGCCGCGATGGGTCAGGGAGAAGATTCTCACTTAGAACTTGGATTACCCAAGAGCCACTTGCTGAACTCCACAGCTCATCGACTCAGACGCTGCCTGGATTGCACCTTGGAAATCAGTACCTGTTCAAGATGTGACGATTTCTAGCAAGCGACGCGCATTTTGCCGCCCTGCTGCTTCGTATCGGACGGTTTGATCTAAAGCCTATTGAAATTGGCGGAACGCGGCTCGGCGACTCAAAGGACTGACGATTAGAACGCCGCATCCGTGGAAATGGCCGCTGATATAGGTGCTGAACACAATGCTGCATCAAAGCTGAACCCTTCGATTTAAAATGCATAGCTTTTGAGCATCAAGATCTCTCTTAGAAGAAGCATATCAGTAAACAAAACGATTGTATCTCTTCTGTTACTAAGACCCAGGAAAGCACACTATGCTACTTCCCTTGCAACTGCGTACCACTCCGAGTATTACACCTGAAAAGTACAAAGCTCAACAGGGGAGAGGGGAAGACAAGGTTTTGCAGAGCAATTTGACAAGTATACACGCGTTTATACCTTTCTGTTAATCACTCGTAATGTTATTCTATTCCTGCAGCGCAGTAAAAGGCCATGTGGGTTGTACTATGTAGTTCTCGGGGGCTGGGAGTTTAAAATTCTGCTCCTAATTATTTCCAGATTTATTCCTCCATCCCTTCCATACTGATAGAAGGCCACACCAAGTAAACGGTAAGCAAAGTGTGGCTCCTCTCACTCGAGGCGTTGCACATAAAACAGCTGGAAAATGGGCTAATCTGAGAACGGCACAAACATATTGCTGGGACTGAAATTGGGGGAGGGAAAGAGGTCAACCGAGGCCTTTCCTCCAAATATGACATTAACTGAGAATAATTGGTTGAAGAGCGAGAGAATTAAATCAAACCCCTTTGGAGCTAACTGTGCATCACAACGTACATTTCCAGTTGTGATAATGTTGCGTGCCTTTCCGGTAATGTATTGATGTTCAAGTTTAAATTCGGTCCTGTCAGCTGTGTGAGTTTAAATTTACTCTTTTCCAGTTCAAGGTATGGTTCATTGCCTGTAATCCCCCCGGAGGAGTTTGTCTTGTAATTTTTTGCCACATTTTTATAAAGGACAAGGTTGCGGTGTTTTGAATTGTCTTTTCACTGCATTTCCATCTGATTTGCTTCTTTGGTAAAGTACATTTAAGGGAGAGGGAAAAAAGGCCAACCCCCTGAAGGGCGACCAGATGGTACAATGACTGTCAACTCAGTGTATACTTTAGCAAGCAATAAGGTTTTAAATTAGCATTTTCAAAGAGGTAGAACAATTCCCGCCTGCTGCTGCACACACGCCCGTTTCTTCTGTTAAGTTTGCAAACTGAATGTGATATTGTGCTCTCTGGTCACATTTATCTGGATATTTCTGCAATTTTTATCCCATCATAAGAACATAAGAAAAGCCATGCAGGACCAGGACAAGGCACATCAAGTCCAGTGGTCTGTTCGCACAGTGGCCAAGCAGGTTCCTCTAGGAAGCCATAAACAAGATTACTGCAGCAGCATTATCCTGCCTGTGTTTCACAGCACCTAATATAATAGGCATGCTCCTCTGATCCTGGAGAGAATAGGTATGCATCATGACTAGTATCCATTTTGACTCTTAATGACTTCTAAATTGGCAGCTATCACCACATTCTGGGGCAGGGAGTTAGAGATAGAGATCAGTTCCCCTGGAGAAAATGGCTGCTTTGCCAATTGGACTCTACGGCATTGAAGTCCCTCCCCCCCAAACCCCGCCCTCTTCAAGCTCTTCCCCAAAAATCTCCAGGCATTTCCCAATGCAACCCAAGCACTGGGAATAGGATTGCCAACCTCCAGCTACTATCTGGAGATCTCCTGCTATTACAACAGATATCCAGCCGATAGAGATAAGTTCACCCGGAGAAAATGGCCACTTTGGCAATTGGACTCTATGGCATTGAAGTCCCTCCCCAAACCCTGCCCTCCTCAGACTCCCCCCCCCCAAAAAAAAACCTCCCGCCGGTGGCGAAGAGGGACCTGGAAACCCTAACTGTGAAGGAAGGGAAAGTAGAAGGCTGCAAGTAAGGAGGAAGAGCTGAACTTGGGATGGTGTCAGGTGGGTGGGGCAGAGAAAGGGCTGGGACTCATTCAACATGTGCTTTGTAAGTATGACCTCGGATGTGAGGGCAATCTGGCTGCGACACCCCATTGATCGCCAGGGTTGATTTGGCTGATCTGGCTGTCTAGGCGGGTGTCCCCTACCTCCCTCATCGCTCCATGTGCATCCCTCCCGAAGCTGCGTGCTCGGTGGAAGGGGACGACCATCCCAGATAGAAGGAGTGTACCATTCTTCAGTCAAGGGTATATGATAGCTGCGCTCCCCTGCTAGAACCCCCAAATATGACCTCTTTCACAACAAGTTACCAAAGCATTATCTTTGACTTAACATGGGGGGGTTACCACATTATGTATTCCCAGCGATGTATTAAGAGTTTGAAAATGTTATAAAAAACATTGCTTTAAAAGGGGTTTTGGATGCCACGGCTAAAAAAATGGTTGGAAGATGTCTTCACAGCTAAAGGGGCCAAACAAAGTGCGAACAGTATTTTTTATAACATTTTCAAACTCTTAATACATCGCTGGGAATACATAATGCTGTAACCCCCACGGTTGTTATCTTTTTTTAAAAAAAATCAACCCCATGCATACTAAATGTTGGGGGGTTTTCTTTCAAAACTGAGATAGACAGAGAACAATTTTGAAACTGCAGTTCAACCAAACCAACTCTGCTTAGCCTGTTTAGAAAAGCTACCCCAGCAAAGTGGTGTGTGTTGTGTCTACGGGGTGCCCTATCAAATGACACTTGGTATCCAGTGAAGCAAGCTGAAGCCTCTCATTGTTCCAATGGTACCCTCTCAAAAGAAACAGAACCGCTCTCAACTATCTACAGGAAGAAGGCACAATAGGCTGATGGCCCTTGTTTGAATACAAATTTAAGCAATTGTCTGCCTGCCAAATAGAACAAAATTGGACGCAATGGGAGGACACTTCCACAAAGTCAGTTTTGATGAGCTGCCCGTTTTTCTTTCGAGAGGGAAAGAAAGTTAAAGTAGTAGTGAATGATGTAGAACACAGCATATACCCTGGGGACTGAGAAGGAAAACATGAAGGGATTTCAGGGGGAAGCGGAACCATGTGCTGTTGCAATCAAATGACAGATAACATGATAGTAACAGTGAGTGTAGTGGTTAGAGTGTTGGATAAGGAGACACAGGTCCAGATCACACCTCTGCCATGAAAGCTTGCTGGGTGATGTTGGGACAATGGGGTATAATGCCATAGAGTCCACCTTCCAAAGCAGCCATTTTCTCCAGGCGAACTGATCTCTGTCATCTGGAGCTCAGTTGTAATAGTGGGAGATCTCTAGACATTAGTGGGAGGTTGGTAACCCTACTCACAGGGTTGTTGTGAGGATAAACTGAAGGAGAAGGAACTTACGTAAGCCACTCTGGATCATTATGATAATGCTCTGAGAACTGCTTCTGATGGTTAAGAAATGGGGTTGCCAGCTCTGGGATGGAAAAAGCCGGAAGATTTTTGGGGTAGAGCCTGGGGAAGGTGGAATTTGGTGAGGGGGGGGGCTTAGCAGGGCATAATGCCATAGAGTCCATCCTCGAAAGCAGCCATTTTCTCCAGGGGAACTGATTGTGGTCATCTGGATATCAATTGTAATGGTGGGAGAGCTACGTGTGCCACCTGGAGGTTGGCAACTATATTAAAAAAATCAGTGAGACAGGAAGTTACATGTTTCTTCTAAGTACACCTCCAGACTCCTCCCAAATTGGGTTAGCCTCTATTATGGAAATCAGCAGTGTTGGGAAATATAAGAAAACCTCCATATCTAGAGGCAATGAATATGTGTACACTAGTGCTATAGAGTTGACAGCTCAGGGTTGGGAAATACCTGGAGATTTTGGGGGTGGGGCCTGAGGAAGGTGGGGTTTGGAGAGGGAGGGACTCCAATTGCCAAAGCGGCCAATTTCTCCAGGGGAACTGATTTCTATCACCTGGAGATCAGTTGTAATAGCGGAAGATCTCCAGCCACCACCTGGAGGTTGGCAACCCTATAGTGCTAGGAGGCAACATCAGGGGAAGTACTGGGCCTCTTCACCTTGTTTATTGTCCCTCCAAAGCAACAGGTTGACTACCATGTGATACTGGTGTGATTCAGCAGGGCAACTCTTATGTATTAAATTCTTATTGGGGAAATTACATCTGAAGATGTGTTTCCTATTGAGATCAATTTAAAAAAATGGCTCATGGAAACAAAATCCCAATATAATCCCCTAATATAATCCCAATATTTAAAAAACCAATTCACATTTCAAAAATGAATATAATCCCACATCCCAACATATTCATTTTTATACATCTCCAGTACCCTGTAGAAATATGCATGTCTTTCCATTGCATGGGGAATATATAGGGTTGCCAGGTCCCTCTTCACCACTGGTGGGAGGTTTTTGGGGTTAAGCCTGAGGAGGGCAGGGTTTGGGGAGGGGCTTCAATGCCATAGAATCCAATTGCCAAAGCAGCCATTTTCTCCAGGTGAACTGACCTCTATCGGCTGAAGATCAATTGTAATAGCAGGAGATCTCCAGCTACTACGTGGAGGTTGGCAACCTGAGGAATATATATGGCGATCTGAAGTATATGCTCCCACTCTTCAGATGCCTCCAAGAACAATGAACCTCTCTGTGATCATGCCATAAAAACTGTGGGCCGTATCCTGCCTTGGGATGGAAGGAATTCTTCTAGCTTAAGCAGTCTTCCGGGAGGGAAGGCAGCATGGTATCGCCCGATCTCATTAGACCTTGGAAACTAAGCATGGTTGGTACTTGGAATGGTTGGTACCAAGAAAGAGTCTGCTGAGGAAGGCAATGGCAAACCACCTCTGCTTCTTACTTGCCTTGGAAAACCCTTGGTGGGATCAGCAAAAGTCGGCTGCGACTTGATGGCTCTTTATACACACACAACCAGCCTTCCGCCAATGGAAGAGCCACTCAATTGAGGAAGCCTCCTTAGGAGGCTTCAAACTTTGCTAAGTAGTAGGATACAAACCCCTGTATGTAGTCCTGGAAACTAAATGTGTCTCCTTCTTGATCATTCTGGTTTAATTAGTACTAGTTTAGCATCACTTTGACATCATTTTTCCCCTTGCAAAATTATTAGATGTATTATATTTTTTGGACAAATTAGCAAAAAAATCTGGGAATGCTTAATGAGCTTTCTGGCACCCCGTTAATCTCTGTTACCAAGGCAAATGCAAAACAATTGAAGAAAAATTAGCCATTTTGTGGTGTTTTAGGCTTCAGCTAATGATGATTATTTGGTGGTACACAATTAATGCATTTTTAATCAACCTATTATTAGGACATCCATTTACATGCAATTATTTGTTGCAAATAATTAAGCATTGGGGGGGATACTGTGAGAAGCATAAATATGGAAAGTGCTACAACATATATGAAAGAAGAATGTGTTTTTTAAAATTCAGGAAACTTTATTGTTGTTGTTGTTTTTTTAAAAAAATATTTACACCCCACCTTTTGACCCAAATGGATCTTCAGGATTGCTTAAACTATAACTAAAAAAAAAACCCATAAAAAGCACAGTCATAAATAAAATGGTAAACTGGGAGGGGGGACTGGAGCCAAAGCCAGTGGAACAAATCATCAGTTAATCACCCACAAGCTCAACAGCCAGTACACTATCAATCAAGTAACATCAAATATTCCATTTAAGACAGTCCAAAGACTAACAGGGGCAAAATGGGCCTCTTACAGAAAGGATTGACGCTACTAAGCCTAGGGTTGCCAGGTTCCTCTTTACCACCGGCGGGAGATTTTTGGGGTGGAGCCTGAGAAGGGCGGGGTTTGGGGAGGGAAGGGACTTCAATGCCATAGAGTCCAATTGCCAAAGCAGCCATTTTCTCCAGGTAAACTTATCTCTATCGGCTGGAGATCAGTTGTAATAGCGGGAGATCTCCAGCCACCGCCTGGAGGATAGCAACCCTATGTACCACCACCCCTGACGCACAGCTTTCGACATCTGAAGCTGCTCTTGGAATGTGTATAATGCTCTAACATTATATAAAAAAATATGGCTTTAGGCAAATAGTTTAACATCCCTCTCTTTTACATTTTCCCGTTTGTTAAATGGATTACATTTACCATCACTGAGTGTTGTCAGAAGGAATGATATTTGTACATTTTTCCATGAACTCTATACAGACATTATGCAAAATTTCTCTTATTTTCTCAAATTAACATTCCTTTATTTTTTTATTTATTTTTTTATTTATAATTTAGCCCCTCAGGGAATAAGTATAAGCCAACATATGGATGCTTTGCCAAATTTTGCATGATGTTCTCAGTCTATTTGTATTGTTAGGGGGATTAAAATACTATCACTAAATTATCCAGTTGGGAAGTCATCTGAATGTTCCCCATGCTTGGATGAATCCTCAGTGGTATACAACGACCACAGCAGCCTTGATAATCATCAATGTTCTTCCATAAACTTTCACAGATGGCGTGACCTCCCACATTCCTTTGCAAGGTTTGGAGATCCACTCTCAAAACACATCCATATCTTCTAGAGGTGTCAAAGGCTAACATGTCTGTTTCAGAGAGAAGATGCTACTGAAATTCAGGCTAAAAAATACTTGCCTGCATGTTACTTTTAGTAAAACATGTACAGGATCAATATGCATGGGGAGAAATGAAATGGGACATTCCGGTCCTACTTCTCAAGCATTCATAGAATCATAGAGTTGGAATGGCCTATACAGGCCATCTAGTCCAACCCCCTGCTGAAAGCAGGACCAGCCTAGAGCATCCCTGCCAAGTGTTTGTCCAGCCGCTTCTTGAAGACTGCCTGTGAGGGGGAGCTCAACCACCTCCCTAGGCAGCCGATTTCAAGAAAGTGTGGGTGGGGCAGCAATGCGAGTCAAAGGTGGGCACCAACAGACACCATGGCTCTAAATGGTCCACCTTTGTAGCCTGACTACTTGGGTGGGCAGATGAGCAGTTCATCCTATGCATTTCCTTTACCTTTATCCCTTAGAAGCTCCTTGATCCATTGGTCTTGAGCAGCGTAATTTTAAATCTAATGTTTGAGGGATATAAGGACTGAAACTCAACCTATCCAATGATCTGGGGCCTTCCTTTCAAAAGAGGGGCAGCCCCCCCAAACAGTCCCCAGGCAGAACGCAGGACCAACCTCTGCATAGGAGAATATCTACCTACCCCACATGTTGTTGGTGGGGGAAAGTACAATCAAGTCACAGCTGACTTACGGCAACCCCATAGGGACTTCAGGGCAAGAGACACACAGAGGTGGTTTGCCCCTGCTCTCCTCTGCATAGCAACCCTGGACTTCCCTGGTAGTCTCCTATCCAAGTATTAACCAGGGCGGACCATGCATAGCTTCCAAAACCTGATGAAATTGGGCTAGTCTGGGCCATTCAGGTCAGGGCACACCACACGTTGCTCCCTGACAAATTCCTGGTGATTTTTTTCTTTCTATTCAGCAGAAATTTATCTTATCATGTCAGTGGTTTTGAGCAATGTGGACCAAAAATCTTTCCACCCTGGAACAATGTCAAGAGTTTTACTTCAGTTGGTCAAGGTCATGTTACATGTTTAGACAGCAATGAAGTCCTAAACATCCAAGACTGATCAATGTCCATATGGGGCCCAGAAAATTCAGTACGAGGTAGATAAAAGTAGATAAACCCATGCCCAAGACTAGACACTTCTAGCCAGTGTGGTGTAGTGGTTAAGAGTGGTGATTTGGAGCAGTGGACTCTAATCTGGATAACCGTGTTTGATTCTCCACTCCTCTGCATGAGCGGTGGATGCTAATCTGGTGAACCGGGTTGGTTGTCCCACTCCTACACACAAAGCCAGCTGGGTGACCTTGGGCTAGTCACAGCTCTCTTAGAGCTCTCTCAGCCCCACCTAACTCACAGGGTGTCTGTTGTGGGGGGGAAGGTGATTGTAAGGCGGTTGGATTCTTCCTTAACTGGGAGAGAAAGTTGGCATATAAAAACCAACTCTTCTTCTTCTTTAAAGCATCCTTTTTGGTTTGCTCACTCAAGAACAAACTTATCTAGCAAATAAATATTGAAGCTAACGTGCTATTTTGTAAAGCGCAGCTGGGCTAACAAATGGTTTATTCGCATGACAACGGTGGTCTGCCTTTAATAAAAATGTGTTATTTGTTTGTTTATCCTTATGTTCTCCAACATGTCATTGCCTAGGATGTTGTTGAGTAATAGGGTGGTCGTATTATTTGGCACAGTTACTGCTTTAATAGACTGAACAGATGTCAACTGGTTGCCTTAAATTAACCATGGGCATTTGTGGAGCTCTAAGTTATAAATTCCAGCGACAGTGCACTAACTGTTGGGAAACAAATAGATGGGTCTTACATAGCTACAATATTTTGAAAGTCTGTTTAGAAAACTGATAGAGATTGCATTAGCAGCAAAACTAAAACAGAGACATCAGAGGAAGGTCTTGGCCACTGTGTGAGATAGGATGCTGGACTAGATGGACCATTGGTCTGATCCAGCAGGGCTTTTCTTATGCAGGACTGCTTCTCCTGGTATATTCGCCAGATAGGTTTGCCAGGTGCCCGGTGGTGGTGGGCAAACCCCGATGATTTGCCCCTTTGCCCGTCGACCAGCTGACGGTCGGCAGGCAAATGTGCCAGCGCGTACATGCCGCTGCAGGTCACTCCCGGTTTACAACTAAGAGTTTGTGTGGCATAAGGCCTCTCGCGAGGCGGGACTTCCGAGCTGTGCCTTAAAAGTTTCCCACCGGAGGAGAGGTAGGACCTGGCAGCCCTATCTCCAGAGTACTCTTCATTCAGCTAATAGCAATCTTTTGGTGGTCCCCGGCCCGAGGAGTGTCTGGCTGTATGAATAGCCTCTCTAGTGAGACCAGGGCCCTATGGGACCTTAAAGAGTTCTGCAGGGCCTGTAAAACAGAGCTATTCCACCAGGCCTATGGTTGAAGCCAGCTACGGTTCCCTATATATAAGCTCTGGCCTCCCTAACCTCCCCGTTGCGGTAATATCTTGTTATTTAATATGGATTTATTCCGTCTGTTCGCCAAGCTGAAGTTTGTGTTTTGTGTTACACTCTAGAGGTGCCTTAGGTAAATTATATTATTTATATGCTTTTACAGGGCTATTTTGAAATGTTTTAATGCTTTTACTGATTTAATGGGACATTTATATTTTGTAAGCCAATCTGAGACTGGTTCTGGCCAGGGAGAGCGGGGTAATAAGGGGAAATGATAGATAGATAGATAGATAGATAGATAGATAGATAGATAGATAGATAGATAGATAGATAGATAGATAGATAGATAGATAGATGGATGGATGGATGGATGGATGGATGGATGGATGGATGGATGGATGGATGGATGGATGGATGGATGGATGGATGGAGAGAGAGAGAGAGAGAGAGAGAGAGAGAGAGAGAGAGAGAGAGAGAGAGAGAGAGAGAGAGAGAGATGCATGTTCTTATGATACTGTTACTGTGTGTGGTTGGAGAGACTTGTGAATCCTTTACAGGTGTCTTTCAGAGGGGATGTGGCCCAATTTCCAATTCAGCCCAGATTGACATTGGGAGAGCCTGCGGGCAAGGAAGAAAATCTTTCTTCCGCTGCCTCCGATTTCTGTGCTGGGTCCTACAGCTTACGGAACATATTGAATCTGGTCAGTGACACACACAAAGCTTGTAAAGGGATCCGCTGACATGAGCTTGGAAGGCATACTGAGGACCGCGTTATCACTCCCTGGATAAAACAGCTAAAGACACTTTCTCCATTATCTGCTGTCAAGTAGATTGGTCAGTTGCGTGAGAGATGGGGCAACTTTTCCCTTCATAGTGTCAGGGAAAAATTAAATTTCGTTTCCCCTTTTTAAAAGTGTGAAATGTTAGCTGAATAGCCAATGGCTGTTAAATCTAGGGAAAGGAAGGAAAAGACCTATATTAACGAGCCACTTCCCTAGTGGCTTGGTAAAATGTCACTGCTCAATGCTCTTCTGTATTCACGCGTTAGGTGACTCCAATGACCTGTAGGGACTATGGAAGATTATAAGGGTCAGGGGTCATTAAGAACACTGGAAGTAGCATTTTTAGGTGTGGCCACTGTGTACGTCCCTTGATGTCTGAATGCCAGTCACTTCCTGTCTACTACATATTTATTTTGCTTCCTTTATTCTTCCAAATCTATTCTTAGGATGGAAAAGAAAAATAGAAAAACAGAACCAGCACCTGATAGGATAAAGTTGACAGAAAACAACAGCAATGAAGACACTGGGGTGAACGTTCTCACCTCTTCATTTTCATTCCCCAAGTTCTTCAGGGAGGAGGTATACCATCAAGAACCTATGACTACATCGAACCTTTCAATTGAGCATGCAAATTAATTTGTACAAAGACTAATTTCCTGACACTGAAGTTCATCCAATTTATTTACTTAAATTGCATTAATTCACCATCCTGACCTTTCAGGCGGCTTACATTGTCTCAGCTGACAACTGCATGACTGTGTGTAGCGCCTTCTTAATCAGCACATGCTTTGCTGAACTCAGAGAGCAAATGTGAAAGTGGGGCAGAAAGGCATTTAGGGGTCCTAATGATCACTCCAATTCTACATCCTCCTAACCCATCTATAGTGCTCCAACAGATTATCATTTAAGGGGACCCTACAGCATCTAATTAAAATTAGACACAATTATAGAGTGTGAGAGGGGGGCATGGTAGAGCCCAATCTTGTCAGATCTCAGAAGCTAAGCAGGGTCGGCCCTGGTTAGTATTTGGATGGGAGACCACCAAGGAATACCAGGGTCGCTATGCAGAGGAAGGCAATGGCAAACCACCTCTATTAGTCTCTTGCCTTGAAAACCCCATAAGGGGTCGCCATAAGTCGGCTGTGACTTCACGACACTTTACACAAACATAGACATCCCCTTAAAACCTTAATCTATGGTTGAGGGCAGCAATGGTTTTATCACCAGTGCTGGTTTTTTTTTTTCTATTTTTGTCTTTAAATGGGTTTAATCTTAGAGTGTTGATTTTAATTATTTGTATGTCTCGATGTTTTTATTATGTGTGATACATGATGTTATTACCCGCCCTGTGCCTGGCCTTGGCCAGGGTAGAGGGTGGGATACAACAACAATCTAGTACCAAAACCTTATCCCCAGCAGAAACATTGTCTCACACAAAATCCAATATATCTGCAACCAACACTATCCAACCAGCTTTCTCTTTGTGTGGACATCAACACATGAAGCTGCCATATACTGAGTCAGACCATTTGTCTATTGAGGTCAGTAATGTCTACTGCCAGCAGCTCTTTAGGATCTCAGGACAGGTAGAGGTATGACCTGTTCCTTTTAACTGGCGACACCGTGGATAGAACCTGGGACTTTCTGCATGCAAGGCAAATGCTCTGCCACTGAGCCATGGCTCTGCTTTCTTCCTGTGTAGGAAATGCATGATACTCTGGGAATGAATACCTTTGGTGCCTTTGTGATATCATCAGCCAATACACCAATCCCACCATTCGTTTCAAAGCTATTTCCATAACTCCATTCCACAACACTGGAGAATTGAAAGAAACGTGGACAGTGATGAAGTAGATACTGGGATATTAGAGATTGTGTATAATACAGTGTTTCCTGGGAACAGAAGCTATTCTAGCCAACGTATGTGGATACTAGATTTGCATAGGTTCCTGTGCTGGATACTAGGTCAAATGACTACCTATGTGGAATCAAGTGTGTTTGATTTGGAATCAGTTGTCTGTAGCTTAAAAATGGGATGATACATGACATGTCCTGGTAACATCTAGATTAGATTACTGCAATGCACTGTACATGAGGCTGCCTTTGAAGACTGTCCAGAAGGCCCAGTTGGTATAGAATGCTGTGGCCAGAATGTTGACTAGAGGGGGTCATAGGGACCATATCACTCCAGTCTTTTTCAATATACAAACACTAGATACCAATTTGCTTCCAGGCTCAAGTCAAGGTGCTAGGTCTTGACCGTAAAGACCCTGTATGACTTGGGACCAACATACTTCAAGGGCTGCCTTCTCCCATAGGAAACTTCCCGTTCACTCCGGTCTGCTGTTGGGGTTGCCCCCGCCACCTTAGGCTAGATGGGTGGTGACCCGATAAAGGACTTTCTAGGTCTTGGCACCAAAACTTTGAAATTCCATCCCCAAGGATGAAGACTTTTTTCTTTCATTTGGCACACCCCCAATAACCTTTACTGACCCTTCCTTTCCCCTGGTTCTGGTACTGTTTGTTTATGTGTTTTAATTTAACTATTGTAAAATGTTAAATGCTTTTAATTGTTGAATGTTTTAATCCACACTGCCTTGGGGATGCTGATCAGGTGGGAAAGGAGACATAAAAATGTTTCAAATAAATAAAGTAGGCAAAAAAACCCACCCTGAACCATGACAATATTCAGAAGTAGACACCGAAGCACTGAACTGAAAACAAACCCAGCTTCCAGGGGTTAATTAATTTTCCTGAATCAGCAAATCAGCCTCAAAGGTAGGTAATTAACACAGCAGACAACCTTTTTCAAAAAAAAGGCATTCATATGTGAGAGTCAAGTCTGGTTAGCTAGCAATTGCTACAATTTATATTTAGGAAATATTTCACCAAAGTAACACCAGTTCAGAGGGAGCATGAAACTAGGGTTGCCAGGTCCCTCTTCACCACCGGTGGGAGGTTTTTGAGATGGAGCCTGAGGAAGGCGGGGTTTGGGGAGGGGAGGGACCTCAATGCCATAGAGCCCAATAGCCAAAGTGGCCATTTTCTGCTGGTGAACTGATCTCTATCGGCTGGAGATCAGTTGTAATAGCAGGAGATCTCCAGCTAGTATCTGGAGGTTGACAACCCTACATGAAATGAACAATCGACAAATCCTGGCTTTCCTCTACCTCCCCAGAGCAAGAGTCACTTCAGGAGGTGACTGTTTTCCTCCTCTTCTCAGTACAGCCTTCCGCATAAACGCATGAACACATGAAGCTGCCTTCTACTGAATCAGAGTCTCGGTCCATCGAAGTCAGTATCGTCTACTCAGACCGGCAGCGGCTCTCCAGAGTCTCAGGCAGGGGTCTTTCACATCACCTACTTGCCTAGTCCCTTTAACTGGAGATGCCGGGGATTGAACCTGGGACCTTCTGCATTCAAAGCAGCTGCTTTGCCACTGAGCCACAGCCCCTCCCCATAAACGTACTCCATCCATCAACACTGCTGCAGCGGCTTCGACAGCAATCTGTTACATTTCCGGCACATGCCCAGAGGAGGGAAGCCAATTAGGCCAAATTAATTTTGCCGTGATGCCATTACAGCTTGCGTTTTTTGCTGTAATCAGCCCACCTGGGGGTAATGTAAATGCATCTCTATCCTCGATGTGTGTATATATAGCCTTGTGCTTTCATTTCTCTGAAGCGCCGTCTCCCGCTTTTCAGTTCACTGGCAAATACACGCTAGTTTGCACGACAGCTATTCTGCACACGCTGATTGGCGACATATGCCCACCACAGCTAAGGAATAATTTTTTTATTATACATTTATGTATTTATCTGAATATGTCTACCCCACTTTTCTCTCCAAGGGGGACTCCAAGGCAGACAACCTTAAAAAGTACAATTTAACCAAATGCTCTAATTGAGAAGCTGGTCCTTAGGGTTGTCAAACTCCAGGTACTAGCTGGAGATCTTCTGCTATTACAACTGATCTCCAGCCGATAGAGATCAGATCACCTGGAGAAAATGGCCACTTTGCCAATTGGACTGTATGGCATTGGAGTCCCTCCCCTCCTCAAACCTCGCCCTACTCAGGCTCCACCCCAAAAACCTCCCACTGTTGGCAAAGAGGGACCTGACAACCTGGTCCTGGATCTGCTGGCCTGGCTTCTTTCAGGGCCTCAGGCTGCAACTTAGGGTTGCCAGCTCCGGGTTGGAAAATATCTGAAGATTTAGGGGGTGAAGCCTGAGGAGGGCAGGGTTTGGGGAGGGGAGGGACTTCAGTGAGGTATAATGCCATAGAAGCCACCTTCCAAAGTGACAATTTTCTCCAGGGGAACTGATCTCTGTCGCCTGGAGATCATTTGTAGTAGCAGGAGATCTCCTGCCACCACCTGGAGGTTGGCAATCCTAGCTGCCACCCAGGGGCTAAAAGCAGGGTTGCTAGCCCTGGCAAGGGTGGCCACGCCCCAATATCCCTGCCTACCCAGTCTCCCCAGTATGCTGCTGGTCATGAGTGGCTGGTGACCCTAGCTAAGAGCTCTGGGTTGAGAAACACCTGGAGATCTTGGGGGTGGAGCCTGAGAAGGTGCTTGCCTGGTAACAACAGCTGGCCTTCTCAATAGCAACCCAAAATCTTTGGAATTCCCTGTTCTATGAGTTCTATGGAAAGCCAGCATGGTGTAGTGGTTAAGAGCAGTGGTTTGGAGCAGTGGACTCTGATCTGGAGAAGCGGGTTTGATTTCCCACTCCTCCACATGAGTGGCAGACACTAATCTGGTGAACTGGATTAGTTTCCCCACTCTTACATATGAAGCCAGGTGGGTGACCTTGGGCTAGTCACACTCTTTCAGCCCCACCTACCTCACAGGGTGTTCTGGGGAGGGGAAGGGAAGGTGATTGTAAGCCAGTTTGATTCTCCCTTAAGTGGTAGAAAAAGTCAGCATATAAAAACCAACTCTTCTTCTTCTTCTTCTATCTGACCCTCACACTAGAGACTGTTAATTTTTGTTTCGTAAGGTCTTTTAATACTAATTTCTACCCTGCTTTTTAAATTATGGATTTATCATTATTTAGTTTTTAAGCTCTTGTCTGTGTCACTTCACAGTTGTAATTATGTTGTAGAAAAGGATAAAGCTGCCTTGGACAGTTTGCAAAGTGGAAAGCTGGCGTGTAAATAATCTAAATAAACATAAGTCAACAGAAATGAAATTTTAACAGGAAAAAATGGTGCAAGAAAATAGAAACTGGTGTGAAAATAAAGACTGGCCCATTTGCTTCTCAAAAGGGGGGAATGAAATCAAAATGGAGATTATTCCAATTGAACCTGAGAGCTCTCAAACTTTGCTATTATCTCTAGTTAGGACATTATTTCCCTAAAGGTGGTAAATGTGTGTTTACATGGTTTCCCATTGGAGCTTGGAGAAGGCAAACCTCACAGGCTGTGGGTAGGGTTACCAGGCTCAACCTGTCAAATGTCCGAAGGGTTGGGAGTGGGGAAATGGGGCGGGGCGGGGGGGGGTGACATTGATGCATCACTATATCACATACAGGGAAAATCCATGTAGGGTAGGAATTGACGGAAAACTGCATGGTATAATATAGCGTTTTCGGCGATTCCTAGAGCTACTTTATGTCGCTTTGAGGTTTTCCCCAGATGTGACGTAGTGCTGATGCTGACATTCTAATATATATTTTTCTCCTGCTGCTGCTCAGAGCAGCAGCGGGCAAAGAGAACTGCCAACAAGAGGTTTTCTGCCGTAGGCGGAGACTTTGGCGAAATAAAGGCTGATGCCATAACAGCATGGTCTGCCAGTTCAAACAGAATAATCTGCTTGGTAACAGGATTAGAATCACAGAAGCTAAATGAAGCGGTCAAGATTCTCCTGTAAATAGCAAGATAGAAAACAACAGACTTCTGACTAAGCTGATGCGAAACAAGGCTATAATCACGAAATCTTATATGGATAGTTTGCATTGTTTGGACATAAGTATTTTGAATATTATAAGTGTACATTTGGAATTATAAATCACCTTTTTGAAATTATATTATTCATCGCATTCAGGTGTATAGCGGTATTTTTTTCCCGTATATATGTGCTTTGGGTACCACTCCCCTACTGGTATACAGGGGGAGACTTAGCAGCCCTAGCTGTAGGGAGGGGTAAGGTAGTTATGAGAAGTGCAAGTTTGCAGTTTAGGAAGAGACTCAAACGCTGTTCACAAGTGAACACATTGTGACCCTAAATCAGGAGTGGGGAACGTCAGGCCTGAGGGCTGTTTAAGGCCCACGGAATCATTTGGTCTGGCCCTTCATGGGTTCTGGCAGATCTCTAGCTCAGAAGGATCTAAGTCTGGCGATCCGCCCCCTCTATATTCTATTCAAGGTGGATGTGTGTTTGTTTTGCCAAGAAAAGGAACCTTTTTTCCCCCTTGCAGAAGAGTCACTAGCTATGGAGCTGCTAGGATCGCCCAAGAAACTGTGTTAACCCTTTCCCACCCAGGCCGTGGAGAAACGTATTCCCTCTGTACTACAAGGGGGCTGGGGCGGAAGTGGCAACAATGGAGGGGTTAAAGGGGGCAGGGCCAGAATGCGCGTGGGGGGGGCGAGTTCTTAGCCAGTGTGTCCTCATTTCATCCCTGCAGGCGGAGGTAGCAGGAGCCGGCTGTAGAATCCAGCCCCGCCCATGCGGAGCAGGAGCAACTCTGGTGTGTGGCTGGACAGCTACGCTCTGCTGGTGCAACAGACCATCCTGTGCCACCGGGTGGGCAAGTGCGCCACTGGTTGGATGCCTACCTGCTTGCCCGCATGCGCGGGGGGGTCATCTGGGGCAGTTGCCTGCTTGGGGCTTGGTCGGCTAATTTTTAAGTTGATAATTTTATATGGCCTGCGAATGATGTTATAAATATCCAAATGGCCCTTGGCGGAAAAAAGGTTCCCCACCCCTGCCCTAAATAAACAGTCTCCACTTTAGTTGGGGGAATCAGCTGGGAGACTAATTACACCATCAGCATATTGGGAGAGGTGGGTCCTTAGATATGTGGATTCTAGCCCAGGCTAGCCTGATCTCATCAGATCTCAGAAGCTAAGCAGGGTCAATCCTGGTTAGTACTCAGATGGGAGACCACCAAGGAATACCAGAGTCATTATGAAGAAGAAGGCAATGGCAAACCACCTCTGTTAGTTTCTTGCCTTGAAAACCCTATTGGATTGCCATAAATTGGCTGTGACTTGGTGGCACTTTACACACACACACCACGTCATTACCGTGAACCAAACCTGAAACTAATTCCATCAATCAAGTTTTATTTCAATACAAAATCAGCTCTGGATAAAAAACAAAGTTAGGTTAAAATAATAAAATAAAATAATAAAAGTTGATGATTCTGGGAGGGATGGTTTGAACAAGAGGAGCAACAATCTTCTATGGGGAAAGGTTTTCAATCAGCCATTTACGAATCCCACTAGACCGGAGGCAAAATTTGGCTACATGAAAGGTTATCTCCCGAGAGGAGTCTGCTAAGAGAAGGGAAACCAGAAACTAATTGGTAACCAGAGGACAGACTGCAGAATAGGCGTAATGCATACTGCCTCCAGTTCCTGATAGCAATCGAGCTGTATTCTGTACCGACCAGATTTTCTATGTCATTTTCAAGGGCAGACCCATGTAGAGTTCATTACAGTAGTCTAACCTCAAGGTAACTGTGGCATGGATCTATGTGGCCAGATTAGACGGATCAAATAAGGGAGCCTTCTTCCAAGCTAAATTAAAGTAGTATAAGAAGAAAAAGAACAGCTTTTAAAAATATATTTTAAGTGCTCATCTCACTGACTCTGGTAATCATGTAGCTTATTGGAGATCGGACTTGTACTTCCTTTTTAAAAAGCTTGTGGTTTTATTCTTCACCCGAAGCACCACCAGGACAGGACTGGCAATGCATCAACAGAACGGCCTCTCCCCCACCCACCATGGTGTCAGAATGAGAAAGGTATATAGTTGATTTTAAAGGCTCACCCTTGTTTAAATGCTCGACAAAGAGAGAGTTTAAAAGGGAACACAAGCAACATATTCATGAGATGCTTTATTTGACAAATCCCCCCTGAAAGCGTATAATGTTTTGCTGTCATATATCACCCATCGGCCAGCCCGAACACCTTTTTCATTTCACAGCTGTCACATCAAACTGCATTTGACTAAAATAAACCTTGAGAATCCAATGTTGATATACACTGCCGTCCTTTCTGCCGCCTATAAATCATTGGGCGATTTGACTACCGATCCCTTTTTCATTTCAATGAGCTTTCCTTCTACTTCGACTTGGCAGTTATAACTCACAGCCATATTCATTTATTACCTCGATCCTCTCAAGCAGCTCAACACCTGCAAATGTGAAGTTAACAGCAATGGCCATTTTGAGATGGATGGACAAAGAAGAACCAGAGCTGGCCTTTGGTATGTCTTTGCCCTGGGCAAAATACTGAAATGATACCCAATAGCCATCCTGCATATGGAATGGAGTGCCTGATCACAAGTGTTCCACATCGTCCATTTGGCTCTTGTCCATGTCTTTCACTCATGCTCGCAGGATCACCAGTTAATGCTCCAGTAAAGTACAGAGGGCTTCAAACTAGGAACTCCAGCAGCAGGGCCCAGGCACAGGATTGCCATTTGCCTGGTGGCAGCAGGCAACCTCCTGTTCCTGCCCTTGCTAATTTTAGCGGTGGGAGGAAAACGGGGGAAATCATGTCACTACTGACACCCTAACTGTGCATTCCTGAGGGGGGGGCGAATCCTCTCAGGAGGTGGCATGACCTCGCCGCCAGCGTAAGGGCGTCTTATCATGGGACAAGACGCACTTACACTGGCGGCGAGGGCAGTTCCGTTGACACCCGAGCGCCACAGAGCTGCGCCTCGCCCCTCCGCTGGCAAAGTCTCACCATGGCGCAGGCCACGGTGGAGACTTACGGTGCCGGCGTGGGGGGGCATTCCCAGGGCGGGCCGGGGGGCGGGCCGGGGAGGCAGAGCTGCCATTAGGCCATTTTGGCCCCAGACGTCGGCGGCCAGGATGGCGTTGCTGCGCCTGCTTTTTAGTAGGCGCAGCCTCGCTGTTCTCAGTGGGGCTTTCAGCCCCGTTGAAAACAAAATAAGCCTTTTAAAGGCTTTTTTCATCCTGACGGCATGCGGGAAATGGCTTAGGAGGAGGTGCAGGTGCTTCTGAGTTCCCTTCAAGGTTGATGTTTACTAACTAGAAAGACCTTCATCACCTGGGGCCCACATATCTAAAGGACCGCCTCTTATGATAGGCTTCTTTGTGGCAGTTTGGCTGTAGACTCATTGAAAGTGCCATCAGGCAGTCAGGCCAAGACAGCAGCTGCCTGGTCCAGAGCTTCCCCACCCCCCCTTATGGAACGGCCTTCCTGAATCTGTAAGGAAAGCCCATTCTTGGGCTGTTTCCTCGCAGTCACCCCGCCAACAGCTTTGGGGCTTTTTTTGCTTATGCTTAGGGTTGCCAGGTCCCTCTTCACCACTTGCAGGAGTTTTTGGGGAGGAGCCCCAAGTTGGGCTCTGTGGCATTGAAGTCCCTCCCCTCCCCAAACCCCGCCTTCCTCAGGCTCTGCCCCCAAAACCTCCCATCAGTGGTGAAGAGGGGCCTGGCAACCCTAGGTCCTGATGATGACTATGGCCCTGGAATTCTAGCCCCCTAGTTTCGCCATTCTCAGCAACCCTGGCCATCAGATGGGAGCTAAGTAGAAAAAGAAATGGTTTGCAGCATTTGTGAAAGGTCAGGTGGTCCAGACCCTTGTCAGACAAGCCGTTCCATAGTGTGAGACCCTATTGTATGGATCTTAGCCGGGTGACATATCCAGTGCTTAGGGACCACACGTCTCTTTTGAGATAGGACTCCGTTTTCGACAGCAACAAAACAACCTCTTTCAAAAACGCTGACATTTCGTAAAGAAAGGGAGAATTCGTCCCTCCCTCTGTTGAGTACAGATAATCTCACAGAAAAAAAATATATAGCGTTGGTGGTCAGCAAACCTTTCCCTGTCACTTTCTATCCGGTTCTCAGCCAACGGCAGACCTTGCATGTGAAGGGCTAAACGTAGCGGTGGATGTGAAGAGGATGGGTGTTCTGAATACCAATTTGGACCTGTCTGCCAACCAGGATTGTGACCTTCAGTATTTGCTCCCAGCTTCGATTCAATAGCCTTTGCTGACTGTAAAGCTGTTTTCACTTCCCTGTCAGGTAACTTGGGGATTCTTTCACAGTCAAGATCTTCTAAGCGTGAAATGAGCCTTCTTAAGGAGGGGCAAGCAGTCAAAGCGGTACAGGGGAAGTGCCATTTTTGTGGATTACCTGCCACCCTAGCTAATTTATGTGTGTGTTGTATATATTGAATGGGAAAGGAGTTTGAAATTCTGTATACTATTGATTTGCCCTTTTTTCTAAGATCTTGTGATGATGCTAGGGGCTCATAGGCCTGAGGAGGTTCAACTAGGATTGCCAACCTCCAGGTACTAGCTGGAGATCTCCTGCTAATACAAGTGATCTCCAGCCGATAGAGATCAGTTCCCCTGGAGAAAATGGCCGCTTTGGCAATTGGGCTCTATGGCATTGAAGTCCCTCCCCAAACCCTACCATCCTCAGGCTCGGCCCCAGAAATCTCCAGGTATTTCCCAACCCGGAGCTGGCAACCCTAGTATCTACTTGGAAGGGAAGACAACATGGGATAACCTCATCAGATCTCAGAAGCTAAGCAGGGCCAGCCCTGGTTAGTGTTTGGATGGGAGACCACCAAGGAATACCAGGACTGCTATGCCCTTATGGAATGTTTACAGAATAAGATGAACTTCCGTCCCTTTCCTTCAAATATTGTATCAGTGTAGGGTTACCAGTTTACCCAGAGAACGCACAACTTGACTGACTCCTGTGCCTTGAAAACCAACTGGATCTTGCAGGAACCAGCAAGTAAAGCGTGGAGAAAAATTATCTCCTGTTAATTGCTGCAAATTATCTCCTGTTAATTGCTGCAAATTCAAACACTGTTAAAGCACAGATAGGGGAATGGTTTGAAAGCTATTCTAGGATGCATGACATACTGAAAATTATCCTTCTGTTCGGAATACATGTAGAATAATGAGAGAAGGCAGTGTGCTATAGTAGTTGGAATGAACTAGAACTTGGTGAATAATGGACCAAAAACATTTGAATTCCCCCCAAAAAACCTGAATCTGAATACTGCATCAGTACTGGAATTTGGGGACATTGAAAATACAGATATGTTATGGGTCCAATATACACAAATCAAAAAGAGATTTATTTATTTTTGCATGCCCATAGATCTCTTGTTCAAAAACAATTTAAAAAAATGCCACTGGACATGTCTAGAACTTTGGGACTTTAGATGCTGGGTCATGTCCTTATCAAGTCTGCCAATGGAAAAAAAGAGAGAATAGGATATAACATCTGCTAAATGAGACCCCTTAATATTTCCTCATTGCTTATCAATTAATAGAATAATGGGGAAATGGAATTCAGCAAAAGGTCCTGAGAAGGGGATAAATTTCACAGTGGAAGCCCTCGAGTTCTGGGAGTCAACGAATCTCTGATATCCAGTTTGTTGCTTATTAATTTCAGTTCAGTTCTGTCACCAGGGCTTTAAACAAACAAACAAAAAATCCTAGCCTGGAGCACTGATCGAGATACAATGGTCAGAATCACTTTTCAAAATCCCGTTCTTTGATGAGACAGAGACTGCAGTCCTCGAGCGTCATGCCCCGAGAGCTGGCCCATTTCTCCAGGGGGAACGAAGGGAAGATTGTAGCTATAAATCCTTCACACAAATCACAGATGAATGCTGGCAGTCTATACATAATCCGCTTTCTTCTTCTTTAAAAAACTGCCGTTTTTAGCTTGACAACAGTGAGGGTTTGGTAAAAACATTGGAAGTTAACAGTATTAACATATTTCAAGGCTGTCAATTGTATAGAATGTGTCAAGGAAATAAGCCTCTCGTGTATTTTAAGAGCTTCCTGAACACTCCCCAAAGCAGCGTGTTTTCTCAACTTAACACGGAGCCATGTAAGCTCTGAATATATTGCCTGGAAAAATTCTATCACGGTCAAAGTATCACCTAGCAGGAGCCCAAAACTAGTCTTCCGATTTGATGATCCCATCCAAATGTCTCCTAGCTATCTTATTTGATTCTGCCCCCCAGGTCCCTGGCCTATTTACTACGCTTCTCTGTTGGAATGCTTTGCAAACAAAAGTAAACGGGGTAAACACTGCAATCATAAGCAGAATTACATCCTTCTAAGTACATGATAGAGGTGTATGAATGTTTCATAGGGTAGGGACAGTTAGGGTTGCCAATCTCAAGGTGGTGACCCAGTATCCCTGAGGGAAACAGAGCAAGTGTAGAGGATGCAGTACACTGCACTTTGAGAAATGAATGTTAAAGACTAAGGGGAGCTTTATGAAGTGGAACGGATGAAGGACTTCGAAATGGACTAACTCTAGAGAACCATCTTCCTTCCTCTGGAATATACCAGTGCACTCCCATGGAATGAGAAATTGAACTGTTTATTTTGAATACACCTATGTACTCCTATGGAATGAAAAAAATGGACTGAATGGGACTATTAAGTAGTCTAACCTGCATTTAGAGAGTCATTTTGGATTTTGCTGAGATTCTTTGATGTGAACTGATTTATAGCATGTGATTTTGTAGGATTTATGTGCGATTATATAAGGCAAAATATCATTGGATTGTGGCCATTTCATGCCCATCTGTGTTAGATTTCTTTGTAATCTCCAGGTGGTGGCTGGAGATCTCCCACTGTTACAACTGATCTCCAGGCGGCAGAGATCATTTCACCTGGGGAAAATGGCCACTTTGAAAGGTGAACTATATGGCATTATACCCCATTGAAGTCCCTCCCCTCCCCTCCTCTCCCTTCCCCAAACCCCACTCTTCCCAAGCTCCACCCCCAAAATCTCTAGGTATTTCCCAACCTGGAGGAGATAACCCTAGCAAATGGACAGATAGAACTTTTGTTCCCTCTCCCAAAATATCAGAATTCAGGGGCACCCAGTGAACCTGATGGGCAGTAGACTCAGGATGGTGATTAAAGGCTATAGTTATGGCCCCAGGTATAGATAACTTGAAAAGGTAATTAGACTTATTCATGGAAGATAGGTCCATCAATGGCTGCTAGCCATGGTGGGTAAAGGAAACCTCTACATTCAGTGGAAGTAAACTTTTGAATACCAGTGCCAGGAGGCAACATCAGGGGAAGGCCCTTTATACCCTGTTGTTGGCTCTCCAGAGTAAACTAGTTGGCCACTTTGTGAGACAGGGTTCTGGACTAAATGCACCACTGTTCTGTTCAGGCAGGGCTTTCCTTATGTTCCTTAAATTTCCTTATGTTTTGATGTTCATTGAAGTCAGTGAGTTTAGAAAGGTGTAACTTTGCTTAGAATGATCTTGGGGTCTTAGTAGACAAAACACTGAACATGAGTCGGCAGTGTGATGCAGTAGTTAAAAAGGCAAATGCAATCTTGGGCTGTATCAACAGAAGTAGTGTCACCAGATCACGTGAAGTGATGGTATCGCTTTACTCTGCTCTGGTTAGACCTCACCTAGAGTATTGCATTCAGTTTGGGGCACTGCAATTTAAGAAGGATGTAGACAAGCTGGAACATGTCCAGAGGAGGGCAACAAAGATGGTGAGGGGACTGGAGACCAAGTCCTATGAGGAAAGGTTGAAGGAGCTGGGTATGTTTAGTCTGAAGAGGAGAAGACTGAGAGGGGATATGATAACCATCTTCAAGTACTTGAAGGGCTGTCATATAGAGGAGGGTGCTGAGTTGTTTTCTGTTGTCCCAGAAAGTCGGACCAGAACCAACGGGTTGAAATTAAATCAAAAAAGTTTCCATCTAGACATTAGGAAGAATTTTCTAACAGTTAGAGCGGTTCCTCAGTGGAACAGGCTTCCTTGGGAGGTGGTAATCTCGCCTTCGCTGGAAGTTTGTAAGAAGAGGTTAGATGGCCATCTGTCAGCGATGACCTTAAGCAGATGATGAGAGGGAGGACATCTTGGCCATCTTCTGGGCATGGAGTATGGGTCACTGGGTGTGTGTGTGGGGGGGTAAGTATTTGTGATATTCCCTGCATTGTGCAGGGGGTTGGACTAGATGACCCTGGTGGTCCCTTCCAACTCTATGATTCTAAATCCAACCTCTGAGGTGGGTGGTAGAGTACAGGCTGTTTATATGATCGCTTTCAGAATATTGTAGATCATCTCAACTCCTGATTGTCATTTGGTTGTCAAAGTCATTCTCAAAGGCATGGTACATCTTAGCTTAGATATGCAAAATATTTTTGCTCTGCTTCTAGGCTGGAAATCCTCCAGCAAGTGTGGAATCATTTAAGGGCAGAATTATTTTCCTTTTTAAAAATTAGCATGATGGCTTGCACAATGAAAGGGGTTGCCAGTGCCACCTGGACTCTTGCAAGTGTATTTATGTTCCCAGTGGGAAATGGCTCACGGTCTTCCTCGTACTTTTATATTAGATAATTATTTATTTTGTTCCCTAATTGGCTAATTATGCCTGCATTGTGGCATCTTAGAAGCAAACTGTTCAATATAATTGCTAATGAGTAGGTTTTATATGTTGTTGCAGAGAATTCATAAGTATTCTCTGCCTAGTGTTAAAAGGGTTGTAATGGGTTTAGTGCACTAATTATTAGCTATTTTGACATAGTGTGAAAATTCTAAGCACAATGGAAAACCAGACTCGGGACTGGAAATTAACAACATGTCAAAAATGTTCTGTGTCCTCAACCAGCTGTGCTAAGATAAGGACCTTTAATATTATTTATTTATTATATAATTAATATAGGGAATCACAGTAACATCATTGGTATTTCCAACATGGAAGCCATGGTCTTCAGTTTGCAAGATCCAAGCAAGGCTGTTAATCATAGGACATTTTGGAGGTCATTAATTCATAGAGTCATTAACTTGTTGATTGGAATCGACCTGATGGCATGTAACACACATATTTCCAATATTAATAATTATTGTCACATGTTGGACTGCCTAGAATGAAAGCAGTTAAATCCCGTGCAGATGTTTGAAAAGGTTATTCATGAAAAAGGAGGGGTTGTGACCACGGCATGCCCGACCTCCATCAGAAGACAGGTCTACATGAATGCTTATGCGCATGTCATGTGTTCACTGGGAAAACGGGATGTATGAATCACACAGTTCGTGCCTACACATGCAGACCATTATGTAGATGTCCACTCAAGCACAAAGAATTGGAACACACCAAGAGTCTATGGTCTCCTGCCACACTAACGAAGATCTCCTCGCTTGTAAGCAGAATCTAGTTTTGCCTCTGTTCGATTCTTTGGTATTGATTCTTGAAAAAAATCTTCAGTCAATGTACACCATGTAGACAACCCACGCTTTTAAGTACATTTTCCAAGTGATACTATTTTCACCTAAACCCATTCCCAAACTCTTGACGCGAATGAAGCTGCCACGGTTCTAAGCAAAGGCTAATTTCACATTTCATAAACATCACACTTCAGAAGGCAAGTTTGTTGGAATGAATTCAGCTGACTAAGCATTAGGATCCTTGTTGGCAGAGGTAATTTCAAGCCATTTTTTTAGAGAAAGTTTTCCATCGATCACAGTTTGTTGGTTTGCCGATGAAGCAATAAAAAAGGCCAATCAAATTTCAACATAGGATTTCTTTTTTACCCTCAAAAATAACTTTATTAACATTAATTATTCTCATTACATAGACAAACTAATTTTCATCACAGATTTCTTGCAAGGAAGAATTGCCACATTCTTTGCAGTTGAGACACATCATAGCCCCTGTTTAAGTTTCCCAGTTTAATAAGGAGAAGGGTTTCCTTACATTTCAAAATGCACTCATCAATAGTGGGGCTTGAATCTGATTTCCAGTGTCACCCAAAGACAATTCTTGCATGGTTAGTATATGTGAAATTATATTCTTCTTGTCCTTCAGTAACATAGCAGTTTAACTTAATAAGATCACCTCGACTGAGAAAGGGAAATCTATACTGAAGTCTTTTTCCGAGATATTCTATGACTGAAGACCAATATGTTTTACTCTGCAACATGTCCACCACATATGCAAATAATCTGTTAGATAATATACAATACCAACATGTCTCATGCACAGACCTGTAAATTATAAGCTATTTTATGTGGTGTCAAGTATGATTGATATGTTTCCTCTAAATCCAAAGGAGTTACAAAAGGTCAGACCAGAAGTGAAAATGTATTTCCATTTTCCCTCAGATTTCATATTCCAGATGCTTTCCTCACTTGGATTGAAATGAGCATTTAGGAACATTAACTATTAAACGCAGAATATTTTGACTTTGGGAAAGTAACTTCTCCTGATTTTTACATATGGTATCTTCAAAGTTTACCAAGTTTCTTACTCCTATACCTGTATGTAAACACCTAATCAACATAGGATTTTATTGGAAGAACATTAAGAATAACTTCCATTGATATACTTCTGGATGATGGTGAGCCAACTGAAGCTGTATCCAAGGAAAATAATGATACACAGTCTATTTAATTTGGGAAAGGGACCAGATTTCCCATAAATTTGGGAGGTTCTTCTCCTTGGTTACTGAGGTCTGCAGATGGGCAGCCCAAACAGTGTCATCCTAAGCACAGTTACAACCTCCGAAGCTCATCAGCTTCAATAGATAGGGGGCTAGAGCAACTGCTCTATGAGGAACGGTTAAAACGCTTGGGGCTGTTTAGCTTGGGAAGAAGGTGGTTAAGGGGAGACATGATAGAGGTCTATAAAATTATGTATGGTATGGAGAGAGTGGTCAGGGAGAAGCTTTTCTCCCTCATAATACTAGAACATGGGGTCATCTGCTGAAGCTGGAGGGTGACAGATTCAAAAGGAAGTATTTCTTCACACAATGCGTAGTTAAATTGTGGAACTCCCTGCCCCAGGATGTGGTGATGGCTGCCAACTTGGAAGTCTTGAAGAGGGGAGTGGACATGTTTATGGAGGAGAGGGCTATTCATGGCTGCTAGTCAAAATGGATACTAATGATGCATACCTATTCTCTCCAGGATCAGAGGAGCATTCCTATTATATCAGGCAGGATAATGCTACTGCAGTCATCTTGTTTGTGGGCTTGTTTGTGAGCTTCCTAGAGGCACCTGGTTGGCCACTTTGTGAATGGATGGCTGGACTTGATGGGCCTTGGTCTGATCCAGCTTCTTACGTTCTTATGTCATAGAAGTTTGTAACTCTACTTAGAACTGTGATGTAAGTTCCACAATCCCTTTTCACCACCAGCTTACAGACATGGAAACTATCATGTACTCTCCTTTCTGCAGGAGGAGTGAAATAAGCTACACCAAGGGATGTCCTGGAGAAGTTACTTGGTACCTCCAACTGGTACAGGAATTAGCATCCACATTCTGAACAGGAATGTCTGTAGAGAATATTTGGAGAAGCTGCTGTTGTTTCTGAACAGCTTCCCATCACTCCGGCCTCTAATTAGTTAAGTCCTTTGAGGAAAAGTCTGTATTTCCACAGCTTCCAATAGCCATCGTTTACCAGACTGGCTTTGACCTATGACCTTCCAAGTGATTGAAAGCCTATACTCCTCACCACTTTTCCCCGAGGCAATTTCCGATTCAATGCGAGCTTGCTGCCTCAATTCTACCTCTCTCTCTATAACAAAAAACCAAGTCCAGAAACAACTTCTTGCGCTGCCCTCTTTTTGCCGTGGAAATGCAATGAAGCATTCCGTGAATTCCAAAAGACTCCCCGTTTCCTTGCCCATTTGTTTACTTATTTATTGCTGCATTTGTACCCCAACTTGTTCCCCAGTGGGGACCCAAAACTACTTATGTTGTTCTCTCCATTTTATCCTCAAAATTGTGTCCCGCATGGGCTGTTCTTAGGGTTGCCAGCTCTGGGTTGGGAAATGCCAAGAGATTTCTGGGGCAGAGTCTGAGGAGGGCGGGGTTTGGGGAGGGGCTTCAATGCCATAGCATTCAATTGCCAAAGAGGCCATTTTCTCCAGGGGAACTGATCTCTATCGGCTGGAGATTAGTTGTAATAGCAGGAGATCTCCAGCTAGTACCTGGAGGTTGGCTACCCTAGCTGTTCTTGTTAATAAGAGGAAGAGGAAATCCTTTTGATTCCATACAGGCTATCTACCCCCCAGCTTCTGGAGGGGGGAAAAAGATGTGCCAATCAGGCTTAAATCCTCCCCAATGAGAAACCTCACATGCATCACCCACTATCATTTTGGATCAACTTCAGATTCTTATCACACCATCCCCTAATTAGTTAAGTCCTAACGCTTCACCAGCCTGTGATGTTTCTAGGTTTATGGAGGTGCATACTTAACACTCAGAGAAACTAAAAAGGGGGGGATCACTGAAATGTGTAAAACAATAAAAGGAAACGAGGGGACTACAGAAAGATGGTTCGAAAATCTGTCCCTTAAACTAATTTTTATGCCTCATTTCTCAAGCATCTGCCGCTAACTAAGCTGCGAGTAAATCTGAATCACCGATCTCGATTGAAATGGCAGCTTCTGTTCCCCGTCAGGGAATCAGAGATGGAACAGATGAACCTGAATGTTAAGCTCTTTCATATTCATGATAAAATCCTAAGGATGTTCCTCTATACATTGTCTTAACTCAACAGAGCAGTGTGGTGCTCAGAATTGCTGCACATTCGTTTTTTTCCCAACCGCATTAATGTGTTCCTGTGGGGGTTAATCCCTCAGCCATGAAATGGGAAGCGATGATATAGCACTTGCCGTGATAACATAATAAGACATAATAGCTGACGTGAAGTGGTATTCTGAGAGACGATATGAACCCAGCTATTGTGTTGGTGAGAAAAGCATGAGCAAACAGACACCTCTAACACAGGATCTCTGTGTTTAAAATAAATTCTGTGGAATCATAGAATCATAGCGTTGGAAGGGGCCCTACAGGCCATCTTGTCCAGCCCCCTGTCCAATGCAGGATCAGCCTAGAGCATCCCTGACAAGTGCTTGCCAGCCCCTATTTAAAGACTGCCGGTGAGGGGGAGCTCACCACCTCACATGAACACATGAAGCTGCTTCATACTGAATCAGACCTTTGGTCCATGATCAAAGTCAGTACTGTCTACTCAGACCGGCAGCGGCTCTCCAAGGTCTCAGGCAGAGGTCTTTCACATCACCTACTTGCCTAGTTTCTTTAACTGGAGATGTTGGGCATTGAATCTGGGACCTTCTGCATGCCAAGCAGATGCTCTACCACTGAGCCACAGCCCCTCCCTAGGTAGCTGATTCCACTGTTGAACAACTCTTACTGTAAATTCCCCCTCCCCCAATATCCACCTGGTACCTTTCCTCCTGCAATTTAAACCCATAATTGTGAGTCCTATGCTCTACTGCCAACAGGAACAGCTTCACACCCTCCTCTAAGTGGCAGCCCTTCAAATACTAAAAGAGAGCAATCATGTCCCTCCTCAACCTCCTCTTCTCCAGACTAAACATTCCCAACTCCCTCAGTCTTTCCTCATAGGGCAGAACTTAGACTAAGCAAACAAATTCTAAAGCACTCACATTGTACCTTTTGGGGGAGGGTACAGCTGGGACCAGTAAGCCCTGTGGCACAGAGTGGTAAGCTGCAGTACTGCAGTCCACGCTCTGCTCACGACCTGAGTTCGATCCCAACAGAAGTTGGTTTCAGGTTGCCGGCTCAAGGTTGACTCAGCCTTCCATCCTTCCAAGGTCGGTAAAATGAGGACCCAGCTTGCTGAGGGTAAAGGGAAGATGACTGGGGAAGGCACTGGCAAACCACCCTGTAAACAAAGTCTGCCTAGTAAATGTCGGGATGTGACGTCCCCCCATGGGTCAAGAATGACTCGGTGCTTGCACAGGGGACCTTTACCTTTTTACAGCTGGGACTAGGGCTGTTGATTCGGTTCGGCCCAAACTGAAAATCAGCCGAATTTCCCTTGATTCAGTGGTTTTTAGTTCGGGACGAACCGAACTCAAAAATGGCAGGCAACCGGGGGGGCCGAATTCAGTGAGTTTGGGAGTTCACGAATAAATCCGGCAAATTCCGCCATCAGTAAGCAGCATAACCTTCAGTAAGCAGCATTCTCCTCGCCCGGCCAATCGGTGGCCAAGCTGGGTCTTCTTCTAGCCAATCAGTCAGGATTGAGTACTGGAGGAATCAGCTGATGTGCGGTCCGGCCGGGGAGAGAGAGAGAGAGAGAGGGAAATCTTCGTGTGTGTGTGCGGGGGTGCTTGTGCACATTCGCTCCTTTCCGTGGCTGCAGGGTGCGCATTTTTTGGGGTACAAACCCCAAACTTTCAGGGGATATTCAGAGAAGCCTTCTTAAGAGACCACCCAAGTTTTGTAAACATTGGGTCAGGGGGTCCCGAGATATGGGCTCCCCCTTTTTCTTTCCATGGCTGCAGGGGGCGCATTTTTGGGTGTGACGACCCCAAACTTTCAGCGGAGCATCAGACAAGACTTCTTAAGAGACCCCCCAAGTTTTGTAAACATTGGGTCAGGGGGTCCCGAGATATGGGCTCCACCCCTTTTTCCTCTCCCCCCTTTTCCATTTCCGTGGCTGCAGGGGGTGCTTTTTTGGGGATGCAGCCCCCAAACTTTTATCATAGCTTCAGACAATCCTTCTTAAGAGACCACCCAAGTTTTGTAAAGATGGGTTCAGTGGGGGCAGAAATATCAGCTCCCCCCCTTTTCTCTTTCCGTGGCTGCAGGGGGCACATTTTTTGGGTGTGCCGATCCCAAACTTTCAGCGGAGCTTCAGACAAGGCTTCATAAGAGACCACCCAAGTTTTGTAAAGATGGGTTCAGTGGGGGCAGAAATATCAGCTCCCCCCCTTTTCTCTTTCCGTGGCTGCAGGGGGCACATTTTTGGGTGTGCCGATCCCAAACTTTCAGCGGAGCTTCAGACAGGGCTTCATAAGAGACCACCCAAGTTTTGTAAACATTGGGTCAGGGGGGGCCGAGATATGGGCTTTCCCCTTTTCCCCATTGGGATGAATGGATCACCCTCGAGAGATGCATACATATGGATCTCATATTGGATACAAATGGAATCATATTGGATTACCCAGCCTCCCAGCCGCTCCTGATGGAACAGAAGATAGCCACAGTAAGACCCCTTTGGGGGCTTTAATCTGTAATTTTTCTTTTCTCTCTCTCTCTGTGGGGGAAAGCAGAGTCTGTGTGTGTGTGGGGAGGGAGCAGTTTCTGTGGGTGGGGGGGAAGCCAAAGGGGGCTTTTGCCAGTTCTGCCTGGGGTGTGTGTTCCCCCTCCAGTCTCTCTCTCCCTGGTTTGAGGGGGGGCTTCATTTTTATGTCTTCAGGTTTTCCCTCATTCATAAGATCAGTTAGGTTATTTTGATGCTTGCTCAAAACTGGTTTTCAAATGGTGACTTAAAGAATGCATCTGCCTGGTCCCAAGTCCAATGCAAAAGGAGAAATTCCACCCCCTCCTGCTCATTATGCATAGCTAGCTGCCTCTGTCCCTTTCCATGGTTTGCAAACTCCTAGGTGTCAGGTGTTGCTTTGCACTGTTGCAAAGGTGCTTGTGTTGCTTTGCACTGTTGCATTGCGTGCTTGTGTTGCTTTGCAGTTGTATTGTGTTGCTTTGCACTGTTGCATTGCGTGCTTGTGTTGCTTTGCAGTTGTATTGTTTTACAAAATTCTTCACACCTGCCCCGCCCTTTGCATGTTTGCAAAGGTGTTGCTTTGCAGTTGTATTGCTTTGCAAAGTTCTTAGCACCTGCCCAGCCCTTGCTCTCATCAGCTGTTTGTCGGGCCGGGGGCTTTGTGCGTGGGCGGCAAGCTCTGCCCAGAGATGCACATTAAGGGTGGGGGGGACCCCTTTCGGGGCCCATATCTCAGCCCCCCCTGACCCAATCTTTACAAAACTTGGCGGGTCTGGCAAGAAGGGTCCTTTGAAGCTCCTCTGAAAGTTTGGGACCTCTACCCCCAAAAATGCCCCCCCAGAGCCGCGGAAAGGCGCGGTTGTGTTTTTAATGGCTTTATTCGGCCGAATTTTTTTCCCAAACTTTGAATTCCCGCCGAATTGCACTGACCCGAAGCGGGGGAGTTCGGACTTCGGCATATCCCGAATCTAAACGGGCCGAATTCAGCCGAATCCGAACTATACCGAATTTTTTTTAATTCAACAGCCCTAGCTGGGACCAAGGCTGGTCCCATGCAGCAAACAAATCAGGCAGTGATAGATGGATTTTGCAGCATCAAACTGGAAACCAAGGGGGACATGTTTCTTCTTTTATTTACTTTATTGCTACACCACCTTTCTCCCCAATGGCTTACCTCATTCTCCTCTCCTCCATGTTATTTTACAATTGTTATCGATATACTTGTTCCCACACTCTGCCTACAAACCCTGTCCTAAACCTCGAAGTCATCTTTCATTGGTTGAAGCCAAGTCAGTAGGCGGGAACACTCGCCCCTTCTCCTAAGGTACCCCACATCCTTCTTTTGTTTGTCTTACTTTACTTTAATGATACTGCTCATACAGCCAATTTGGCTCTGGACAGTGTGACATTAAGACTAAGACTGCAATCCTGAAAAGGGAGGGCTGAAGGTCTTCAGAAGCCAGTGTGACCCTGTGCCCGTGTAGGTGCCACCTTATCACGGAATAACATGGCACCTACGCCAGCGTGGGGGCAAACACGCCAGCGTCAGGAAGCCACGCTGCCATGTGGGGCTCTGCCACTAGCACTGCTATGCTGGCAGCAAAATACTAGAAGCAGGAGGTTGTGCTCGAGTGGGGGGGGAGGGGGGCCTTCTCGGAGCGTTCTGGGGGGAGGTGCCTCTTTTGGACCTGGGAATGCCTCCTCGAGCTGTGGGGTAACTACTCCACCTTTTTTTGTTGTGTAGCTTGGTTGTTTTCAATGGCGGCATTTTTGCTTTTTACATTTGGAAATGCCTTTTATTTTCTTTGCAATTGCCGGGAAGCCTCTGTGGAGGCGGAAAGTAATTAGGACTGTGCAAAAAACTAAAAAATACAAAATAAAATAAAATTCCGGGTTTATTGGGTTCGATTTTTTTCTGGAAACCTGAAATAAGCCAAATACCCATGCCAGTAAATATGGGCATTCAGCTTATTTCTGGGTCATTTTTTGAAGTAGAGCCTCCAAATTCACAGCATAGCTTGAAGGGACTGTTCTTGCATAAACCCCAATGTTTGGTGAAGATTGGGTCAGGGGGTTTGATTTTATGGGTTTTAGAAGGTGTTGCCCCCCTCCATAGACAATCATTGTGAAGTTTGCAATGGTTGTCTATGGAGGAGGGGGGCATCCCTTTCCAGACCCCATAAAATTGGACCCCCTGACCCAATATTCACCAAACTTCAGGGGTCATGCAAGGAGAGGCCCTTCAAGATATGCTGTGAATTTGGGGGCTCTACCTCGAAAAATGACACACACACCCAGGACCTGAAAAAAAGCTGAATAATTATTTTGCTTTTTCCAGAATTGCCTATTCGGCTTCAGCTTTCTCCCCAGGTTTGTGCATTCGGAAAACCTGAACTGGAAATTTACCAAAATGGCTAATTTTGGGTTTATTTTTGGTTCGGGTTTATCGATATGCACACACCTAGGCATGACTGTGATGTTCCCAGCCACTGCCTAACTGCCCCCTGCTTCAGAAAGACTAAAAGAAAGGACTATATGTGTGTATGTGTGTGTACATACTACACACACACACACAAACACACACACAAATGATAGAGAATTAGTAGTTTTTATTTTGTTTGTTTTACAACCACAAGTTTTCTGGTATGCCACCAACTTGACATCACACCCCACACAGTTAAATATGATTTAAGTTTCCCTAGCTCATTCACCCAAATTTAGAAAACATATTTTTTTTCAATCGAAACCCCATCAGAATGATAATAGAATTGTGAACTTTGAATTACCTGTGTTAAATCAGAAACTCTTTTAATACTTGACTTCACCCATTCATGCTTCACCTTTTACAGCTACAATAGCTGTACAGTACAAGAAAATAAAATATGGCAAGGACTTAAACAGGAGAGCCTTTTAAATATTTAAAAGTAATTCAAATAGGTGTTATTCATATTAATGGCTGGAGGTTTTTTTTTTTTAGGGCAAGTCAGAACTGGAGGTTTTTCACATGACAAATGTGACCATTAAAATTCAGTAATAAATGAATTTTAATAAGGCAAGTGATCTTGTTAGCTTTAGAGGTGATTTGTTGTTTTTTCTTTCTTTTTTGGAACACCTCAAATCTGAATAAGCTTCATCAGATAATTAAACAGCATTAATTACTTCCTACAAGAAATACTTAATCTTATAATTAGGGGATGTGCTGTCATTGTTTTTTTCTTTTTCTTTCTAGCAGGTGAGAAGGCTACATATATTGTTAACATGTGACAATGTGAGAATTACGCTAATAAGAACAATGTAAGGCTTTATAAAAGGGTACTGTGCGTTCTGTTTAAGGATCCTTCCCAATTTTTCCTCATTGGATTTTCTCTCCAGATTCTGAAGATTCAACATGCCTTGCCTTGAGAGCCAGTGTGGTGCGGTGGTTGAGAGAGGTGGTTTGGAGAGGTGGAATCTGATCTGGAGAACTGGGTTTGATTCCCCACTCCTCCACATGAACAGTGGAGGCTAATCTGGTGAACTGGATTTGTTTCCCCACTCCTACACATGAAGCCAGCTGAGTGACCTTGGGCTTGTCACACTCTCTCAGCCCCATCTACCTCACAGGATGTCTGTTGTGGGGAGGGGAAGGAAAGGCGATTGTAAGCCAGTTTGATTCTTCCTTAAGTGGTAGAGAAAGTCGGCATATAGAAACCAACTCTTCTTCTTCTTCCTTTGTTTCTCAAATGAAACCATTGCATTAGGAATTTGTGATTTAAAAAAAAAAACACATAGATTTTGTACCAGGATGACTAAATGCACAGAAAGAGATGACATTTCAGGGACCATCTGTCTGCCTGGACTCTGTTGCTGCACCATCTTATGGTTATTAGGAGGGGCCTGGCAACCAGTGGGACATGGGAAGGGGAAGGGACATGGGGGGCACCATCAATGATGTCATCACATCACTTCCTGCAATTCCTAGAGAGGACTGACGTCACTTCTGGGTTTTCCACAGAAGTGACATCATGCAGTCAGGCTTACAGTGGGCATCTATTCATCTGTGGTGGAGAAGCAGTCAGCTGGAGCACCAGGAAACAAGAAACTGTAGCTGTGTCCTCAACTGAAACTGAATATGTATCCACAGCAGAAGTGTGCAGACAACTCAAATGGACACTGCAACTAATGCAAGACGTTGGGATAGATGAACTCAAACCAGAACAACTCTTTGAAGACAACCAAGGGTGTATAAAACTTGCACAGACAGAGAAGACCAGCTCAAGAACTAAACACATGGATGTGAAGCATCACCTAGTAAGAAACATGCGTGAGGACGTGCATGTTGAGTTCCAACACTGTTCTACAGAAGAAATGATTGCAGACGTACTCACCAAGCCACTTTCTCAAGAAAAGTTTGAAAGTCTACGTAAGAAGATGAATCTTGTGGGTTTTGTACCCTAGACCTCAAGAAGGGGTGTTGGAATAGGCAATGTCTATTGAACAAAGAAGAGAGAAGAAGACCTTGTAGGGGGAAGCAAGAGGACAGTTAGATAGGATAGTGAGGTCAGAAACTTCTCTACTGTTAAGTGTCATTCCTTGTCTGTCTCCAGATTGCTACTCTCAGGGCAATATCCTGCTTCTTCTCAGAGTTTCCACAGTGTCTCTGTCTCTTTTGGCTAGTCATGTAGCTTGGAACCTATCGCTGTCTCTCCTCTTTATTACCAAGTATGTCACAGTTCCTGAGTAAAGATACAAATAAGAAGCAGTGGAGCAAAAATACAAAATAGAAGGGGTAGGAAAAAGTAAAGTGGAAAAAAAAGAGGAAAGTGGGTGGTGGTGGTGGAAAGTGTCATCAAGTCGCAGCTGACTTATGACTTTTTGATTTTCAAGGCAAGAGACATTTAGAGGTCTTTGCTCTGCATAGCAACCCTGGACTCCCTTGGTGGTCTCCCATCCATGTGTTAACCAGGGCTAGCCTGAACCATCCAGATCATGGCAGAAAAATATGCTGTCAAGTCACAACTGACTCATGGTGACTCCAGACATAAGGTGTTCAAGGCAGAAGATGAGTAGAAGTGGTTTGCTATTCCCTTCCTCTGTGTTGCAATTTGCTTGAGTCCCAACACTTCTCTTCAGTATTTCTCCCCTGCCAACACCCCCCC
Source organism: Euleptes europaea (assembly GCF_029931775.1). NCBI lineage: Eukaryota > Metazoa > Chordata > Lepidosauria > Squamata > Sphaerodactylidae > Euleptes > Euleptes europaea. Next base: position 46,554,921 of record NC_079326.1, read on the forward strand.
CCCCTCGGCCCCTTCCCTGAGCTTTCCAATATTAGTCTCATAGATGGCCCAATTATTAAATGACCTTCTTGGAAACTCTTAGGAAACCTTGAATATACAGAGTTTCTTGCAAAATGAAAATTGGTTGACCTTTACGCTGCTAATATGCAAGATATACTGTGCAAGACCAGCTCTCATAAATGGGAAGCATAATAAGCTGAAACAATATTTGCTGAATAGTGAATTTCTACCATTTATAATGTCACCTTTGGTCTTTGTTTCATTCCAAAATTACAACTAGTTCATGCTTATTATCTGGGTTCCATGATACTACATTGAAGGGAACATGTTCAAATTCCATTTTGAATAACTTTAAAACAAGTACATGTGGAATGTACAAGTAACGGGGTGGGGGTGGGGTTTCAGGTATGTGGTTTATTACATCTGCAATACACTTTATGCTCAAATTCACTTTGCCCAAGATTCTTCCTCCTGTTTGTGATGGATCAAAATAGTGCAGAAAGATATTAATACATTTGTCTGAAGCATAAATATATTACATTTGAGAATAAACACATGATTTTGTTCTGTCTGCAAAAAAACGTTTTTAGCACCATGGAATGCCAGCATCCAAAACAGTGCTGGGCACACGCCAAATCGTTCCGAGCGATTTTTGTAGATGATTTGCATGGTGTGGCAAATGTGAAACTTCCTGTAAACAAACAGAAAATGTGAAGGTAGTATGGAAAGAATTTTGCCACATTAAAAAAAAAAAATTGCCAGCCGTACTGAGGATGGAACTGGTAGTAGAAAGTTAGGGTTGCCAGGTCCCTTTTTGCCACTGGCAGGAGGTTTTGGGGATGGAGCCTGAGGAGGGCGGGGTTTGGGGAGGGGAGGGACTTGAATGCCATAGATTCCAATTGCCAAAGGGGGAATTTTCTCTAGGTGAACTGATCTCTATCGGCTGGAGATAAGTTGTAATAGCAGGAAATCTCCAGCTTCTACCTGGAGGTTATACCAAAAAATCAGCATGAGGGCTCTGCTTTTAAACATAAGATTATATTCACCAATTACAAGTTGCAAGTTTCCCTTATTTAAGTAGCACTATATACATTGAAATCAAAATGAAACATTTAAACAAGATAATACAAAGTGTTCAATCACACCATTCAATTTCAGAATCAGTTACTCAAGTGTAAGCTGTAAAAGAGTCCGTTACTCAAGTGTAAGCTGCTAGAGAGTCCAAATGAAATTCAAAAACAAACCAAGGTATAAATCACGCTGTGGCTGCCTTCCTGCAGCCAAAAGTCAGGGATTCTGTATGGCTTGTGAGCATCAAAGTTCAAAACAAAAAGTCATACCGAAGTTCTCCCGGTCAAGAACACCGCAAATTACAACAACGTAAAGTCCAACTCAACGACACCCTACGTTGGTGCTCGTTTCGTATGCTTCATCAGTAAGTTGGCTTTCCTTTTGGATATTTATCTGAATTCTTTGTGGGAAATTGCCCACATTGTGTTATTCAGGTATAAAACCTTTGTGAAGAAAAAATAAATTTATATTGCTTTTATACTACATTTCTTACTATACAATCGTGTTCAATAGTGTAATTAATGCTGTTAATTTAAATTAGTAACACATTCTCATTGCTAAATTGTAACAGTCCCACATTATACAATAATGTTGTTATTTTTATCATTACATTGCATTACATAATTGCGTGGTCCCACCCATACCTTAATACATTGTTTGATGACCAAATAAGGTTCTGTCAGTGTGTTATGTTCTACACCTCATACAATTAAATAGCATTAGACAAGGGGCCATGGTGAGTAACAGCTGCTGATGATTACTGTTTCATCTTAAAGGTATATCAGGATAAACAAAATATTTATTCATTGCATGGCTTTATAGAAAACAGGATAGATTAAATTCAGTGTTGAGACCAGTAGGCATCAATGTTTTGAACAGGTGTATAAAGTACATTTCCTTCCTGAGTAATATCTTTTTTATATCTTGAGAGGCAAAGGGTTTGGGAATATATTGCCAAATGACAAAGAAAAATAAATCAGTGTCAGAGTGACCCTTATTAAGGTAAGGTGACACAAGTGGTGCGTCTAATAATTTTGCGTGAATCCTGGCCCTGTGTTAGTTTGCCATTGCCTGCCTCTGCGTAGCAACCCTGGACTTTCTTTGTAGTCACGAATCCAAGTGCTAACCAGAACTGACCTTGCTTAGTTTCTGAGATATGACAAGATCAGTCTAGAATGGGCCATCCAGATCATGGCTGATAATGTGACAATAGACGTTTCTAACACACGGAGCCACCATGAGTCTAGAACTCTTTCTGCACTCTTCCTCATAACATCTAGTACAACAGAATGCACAACCACAGTCAGCCAAAAGTGAAAGCGGATGAGGGCAATGCAATGACATCATCTCACATGTCATATTATACTAGATCAGGGGTGTCAAACTCATTTGCTACAAGGGCTGGATATGACAGAAATGTCACTTGGTTGGGCCAGGACACGCCTCGCCAGCCCAGATCAGGAGCGGGGTGGCGGTGGCCGCCTCAGCTGACTCACGGGTCGGATGAGAGCTCTCGAGGGGGCACATCTGGCCCATGGGCCCTATGTTTGACAACCCTGTACTAGATATTCCGCGAAAAGGAGAAGATACTGGGCAGCAGTAAGTCTCTTTTAATATCCAGTTGTGGCCCCATCTGCAGTGACAGCCAGGATTTGGAAGACACTGAGATTGCAGTTAGGAAGAACGTCATTTTTTTTTACATAGCCAAAGAGTCCCGTGGCACCTTAAAGGCAAAGCAATTAATTATGAATTATTACAGTTGTTGCTGTTGTTGTTTACACAATGGCCATCCTAAGGTAATTAGAAGATCTACATCTCTCTTGCAGTTTCAGAAAACTTGTGAAAAAGACTCTGTAGAGGAGACTTTCAGCGCATTTCTGAGCCTGAAGGGCGAAAGCCCTTAGGAGGCCAGGAAGGCGCTGCGCTGGCATTCGGGGCCCCTACGGCAGTGTCCAGGCAACTTACGCCGGCATTAGTGGCCCAAACGCCAGTGGGAAAGCCTGCACCAGCATCCCAGGAGGAGCCCCAGCAGTCCCAGAAGGCATTCCCAGGGCGGGCTGGGGGGAGTAGTTGCCGTTAGGCAGCTTCCTGTCCCCTTTCGCCCCATGAACGCCAGCGTGGAGAAGAGCAAGGTTGTGACTGCTTTTTAGCAGGCTCAGCCTCGTTTTTCTCTATTGGGCAAAAAAAGCCGGTTTCACAAAAAAAGCCTCTAAAAGGCTTTGGGGGGGGCATGTGGGGAACGGCTTTAGGAGGTGGCGCAGCAGTGCCTCCCCCCCCCCCCCGTCGACGCACGCCGAATCTCAGGAATGCGCTGTTTGGGTTATCTATGATTGCTGTGTGGTGCCTTGAGTTGTAAAGCTCCCCTCCCCCCGATGTCTGTATCACTTGTGTTGTTTTTAGAATCGTGGCTATTTGTAATATTTTTATGGTTGTTGTCAGCCTTGGGTCCAGCTATTGGAGAGAAATTGGGAGCTTATCAAAGTTTCAAGTATAATAAATACATAAACTGTGGCATCAACGTTCATGAACAGAGTGGATCATGAAAGCTGAGGCTTTTTTTAAGTTGCTGCAAGATTTTGTTCAGCTGCAGTAGACTAGCATGGCTACCTCTCTGGAATTTTGTACAGGGGAACAACTAGAATTATACCAATAGAATATGCAAACACATATAGTGAAGATAAACCATAAAAGATTATTGGAAACAGCTGTGATAGATGGATGGATGGATGGATGGATGGATGGATGGATGGATGGATGGATGGATGGATGGATGGAATTCACTTCGCACTGCACCGACAGACAGACAGGCAGGCAGGCAGGCAGGCAGGCAGGCAGGCAGACAGACAGACAGACAGACAGACAGACAGACAGACAGACAGACAGACAGACAGATAGATAGATAGATAGATAGATAGATAGATAGATAGATAGATAGATAGATAGATAGATAGATAGATAGATAGATACTGGCCCGCTGGAAAAGATTGATGATGACATAATGCTTTATTTTTTCCCATTATCCACTCATCTTTCCCCCCCCCAACTTTGTTTTATTTATGAATAACTCTCTCGTGTGCATTTCAATGAGATAAACTTGGCTGTTCTTCTCTACCTCTGCTATGATCCATCATGGCTCATGTGTCAGTGGAAACATTAATAGCCTCCACAATAGTGTTGCATTTCCTATAGGAAGCTGTTCCTCCTTGCTGGCAGCAAATTGGATCGTGTTTGAGATATAGCTAGATAGAAGTATCAGCGTGATTTGTGAGATGTTTCAGATACAAGCCTGTGATTAGTTTTTACATGCAGGGATCCATGAACCAATGTGTTGCATCCTGAGGGAGAATAAATTGATTCCTTCACTAGGCTCCATTATCTTGTTCCCAAGAGATTAATGCTTCTCCTGAGGTCACTTTTCTCTTAACCCCTGCCCCATGCCATTCAAACAACGCTGTTTAGTGGTGAAATGGGATTGGAGCCCTCTGCTCCAGCAAGCGAGCATGTGACTCGAAGAGAAAGGCACTTCCTGACATAGCTCAATTCAGCCAGCTGCAGGGTGAGCAGCCACCACTGAAGCTCCCTTGTTCCATGGGACCAAGCCTGTGGACAGCTGTTCCAGCAGCCCCTCTTTTCCAGTCAAAGAACTCCCCACTTGACCAAAGAGGCTTAAGTACCCCATGTGGTATAGTCGATTTAAAGGGCTTGAAAGATTGGCTCCTTCCCATGGGGAAAGAGCCCTGGGCATGTGCCCGAGGGGGGGTAGTGGTGGTGAGTCAGTAGTAGGTAGGGTTGCCAGGTTCCTCTTTGCTACCGGCGGGAAGTTTTTGGAGCGGAGCCTGAGGAGGGCGGGGTTTACGGAGGGGACAGACTTCAATGCCACATGTGATTGTGATATTATGTTGTTGCAACTTAGTGGGTAACATGCTCCATAGGGCTTAAAGATGAATCCTGGGTCTGGAAAGGTTGAAGACCACTGGCATAGGGTTCTCAGGTTACTTACAAAGTGTGAGAAGCACCAGCTTTCATGCTGCAAACATACTATGAGAAAGGAGCTTTTTTATTATGGTATGTGTTATATATGAATGTCATTACCCTGTGATAGGAAGAAGAAGAGTTGGTTTTTATACCCCATTTTTCTATACCTTAAGGAGTCTCAAAGCAGCTTACAATCACAATCCTTTCCTCTCCCCACAGCAGGCACCTTGTAAGGTAGGTGGGTCTAAGAGAGTTCTGAGAGAGCTGTGAGTAGCCCAAGGTCACCCAGCAAGCTTCATGTGGAGGAGCAGGGAAACAAAGTTGGTTCACCAGATTAGAGTCCACCACTCATGTGGAGTTCTCCAAATGAGAGTCCACCACTCCTAACCACTACACCATGCTGGCAGGAGAGAGGACTTTAAAATCAAGTGTAAATTCTATCTAGTGTAGATTTTACATTAGAATTATAGATGCCTGCAGGGAATTTTTTAAGAAAGTGATTTAGGTATTGCTTGTGAAAAATAATCCAAGAGGCAAAATGGGTAAGGTGAATTCTGCCTAAGGAATTAGGCAGAAGTCTAATGAATCCTGCATTACACTCATACAACTCTCCCTGACCTTAAGAAGTAGATCATTGTCGCCATCTTTCTTATAGGAACTGAAGAGGAGATGGTGACTTCCCCCAAAGATACTCAAATGAATACAAGGTCAAGTTAGGATTTCAGCCTAAGTCTTCAGACTCTAATACTTTATTGAGCAGAGCACAAACACTCTCAGGTGTAGGACTGTGCCTTGTTTTCCCAGTGCCAGCCATAACAAGATGGGTATCTTTAAGAAACACAAGACAGGATCCTAATTCCATGTACTCTGGCAGACTCCCACCCTAAATTTGTAATGTAAATAGAAAAACCAATTAATGTGATAAACATTTCTATTTGAATAATAAATACAATAGGTACACAGTCTTTCTAGTGAAGAACTACCAATCTCCAAATGGTAATTGCTTTGCTACAACTATACACAGGCATAGAAGGAATGCATATTAAACTGAACAGCATTCAATCTGTACATTTAAGTCAAATCAGACTCCACTTTCTAATATAGTAGTAGTAGTAGTAGTTAGTATAAGTATTATTTACAAAATTTATATCTCACCTTTTTGCCCTCACAAGGGCCACCAAAGCATCTTACAATTTAAAACATACATGATTAAAATCACATTTTAAAACCATTAAAATCAACCCCCAAACACACACACATTATTAAAACAATTAAAAACAGAGTTAAAATACATACAAAACATAAAAACAACCATTGAAACATGCGTTAGGAAGGACAGATCACTGAGGGAATGCCAAATGAAACAAAAAAGTATTCACCTACTGGCAGAAGTCGGCAATAGATGAATCTCCCTGGGGAGAGAGTTCCAGAGCTTTGGTGCCATGACCGAGAAGTTCCTCTCCCGTGTTGTTGTTGTTGTTAATTTTTATTTGTATCCCGCCCACCCCAGCAACCCGGGCTCAGGGCGGCTACACATGACCACAGTAGTTGGGCGTGTTCATATAATTCTCATCGGTGAGTTTAAATATCTTCACTACCTAAATCATTACATACATCTCCAACAGTACGTATATCTGCTTTTTTTAAAAAAATTAAAAGAAAAAGAAAGATATAAAATTAAAATAAAAACTGGCCCTTTCCATAAAAGAAGGAAAAGTGTATTTTACATCAAGTACGCTATACACTACTTGATAAACACAGTAACAATGTTAAACAATATTATAGAGTAAATTGTGATATAAAATCAAATACCTGCAGTGTTCCCCTTTTTCATTTCACCTGAAGATCAGTTGTAATAGCGGGAGATTTCCAGACACCACCTGGAAGTTGGCAACCCTAGTTAAAGGGGGTTTGTTGGATTGGTGGAGTTGCTGACGCAAACTTTATACGTATGTGATAGTGATATAGTAGAGTCGAAGAATATTGGGAAATGGTTTGTAGAACTATTTCTCAAGGAATAGGTAAAGAATTACTTTTCTCCCCTAAATGTTTCCTGTTGAATTATGTAGACGTTCTTCCCAAAGATACTCAAGAATCTGTTTTAAATGTCATAACCCCTGCAAGATAAGTCTTTGCTAGGTACTGAAAAGGAACATAACTTAAAATAAAGAGGAGTGGTTGGAGAAACTAAAGGAATGTGTACCATTGAGTAAACTTTTTTTTACTGAATTTTTTTGTTAAAAAAAGCATTAGTTTGTTCTGACATAAGAGAAACATTCTTGAGGAAGAAGCATATTTCAATGGTGATTAGATAGGTTGCCAGCTCTGGGTCGGGAAATACCTGGAGACTTTTGGGGTGGAACCTGAGAAGGGTGGGGTTTGGGGATGGACTTCAATGCCATAGAGTCCAATTGGACATCAGTTGTAATAGCAGGAGATCTCCAGCTAGTATCTGGAGGTTGGCAACCCTAATTAGATAGGACAACTGGAATGGACCTCTGTTTTCAGAAGCACTACCCCTCGGATTAACGCATGTTCTGAATAAGGAACAGGAGATGGCAATGTCCATCATGACTTGTTTATGACCTTCTGAGCCACTCATCAGGCTATTATGAGAAACATGGGCATGATGGCAACGGTGCACAACAAGCCTTTTGCATTACTAAGCATACAACATGAGCCATCAATCGCATCCATCCACACCATGCACCGCAATAAGTCACCTATGGTTTTTTGCCGCTGAGCCCTGCCTGACAGGTAGATCAGGCAAAGACTAATGGATTTCAGAATCTCAATATTTTGCATGAATTTTTGAGCCTGAATGCAACAGAACGCTTTTCCGGTGCACCGCCAACTTAGGCTCCACCTAGACATTACAAAGTCCGCCTGTTTGTTGGGGAACAACAAAGTCTTTGCATCACACATGCAATGGGAGTTTTGCACATGGGAGGCAATGCTGTAGCCTCCCCCGCCCCACCCCCCGCCCCCGTTTTTGCATCCTCAAACTGCCCCATAGAGCTGTTATTGGTTCTGTGGTTAAAATCACATTATTTATGTGGTTATCTGTACGTTTTGCTACGGAGCCTATAGCGGCTCCATGGGGCTGTTTGAGCATGAGAAAATAACAAAGGCAAGGGCTGCAGCTGCTTCTCTTTGCCTGCATGTTGTTCCCCAGCAAACGCAAGGACTTTGTAAAATGGAGATAAAGACTTCAGCATTCACATGAGACACAGTGCTTAGCTGAGGTGGATCCTGAGTGACTCCTCATGGCAACTATTACCTTCTGTTCCATACACATTTAAAATTGCCTCTCCCTCCTTCTCTCTCTCTCTCTCTCTTCTCATAGAAACCTCAAGAAATCATGTTTATTTCTAACCATTTTACCTCTTATTAAATGCCAAACACTCACTACTCCACACCTAGGGTTGCCAGGTCCCTCTTCGCCACCGGTGGGAGGTTTTTGAGGTGGAGCCTGAGGAGTGTGGGGTTTGGGGAGGGGAGGGACTTCAATGTCATAGAGTCCAATTGCCAAAGTGGCCATTTTCTCAGGTGAACTGATCTCTATCGGCTGGAGATCAGTTGTAATAGCAGGAGATCTCCAGCTAGTACCTGGAGGCTGGCAACCCTATCCACACTGGTGTCTCAAACAGACAAAATTAATAATAGAGATGAGCAAAATCACATGGCATGATTGGGGGGGGGGGAACGAAAGATATCAACAAGAAACAAAGAAACAAAGTAACCAGCTGTACAGTTCGGGAAATGCCAAGCGTCCTTTCTTGGCAATGTAGACATCACAAACTGTTGAAATACTGGCTATGTCACATGAAAGGCATATCCTGCCCAAAAAATGTTTGCTGTACTCCAGAGAATGTTGCAAAAAGACTAAAAATATACAGGAGAAAGGAAAGCTGTACAGAAGGAACATATGCTGTATTTTGAAAATGCATGAAAAAGGTGGCAGGAGAAAGTCTGGTGAATGCTTGGCCAATAAAGCTGTGGTGTGTTCATCTCATACGATATAGGTTATCCATAGCCCTCAATAGAGAGAGGGGCAGGTCATTCCCCATATTTTTGCAAAGCAAAGTGGAGTTTATGTTTACTGAAGCTTTAGCTTCAGAAGTAGGGTTGCCAACCTCCAGGTGGTGGCTGGAGATCAGTTGTGATAGTGGGAGATCTCCAGCCACCACCTGGAGGTTGGCAACCCTACTTCTGAAGCTAAAGCTATTACAACTGATCTCCAGCCAACAGAGATCCGTTCCCCTGGAGAAAAAGGCTACTTTGGCAATTGGTCTCTATGGCACTGAAGTCCCTCTCCTCTCAAAACCTGCCCTCCTCAGGCCCCGCCCCCCAAATTTCCAGGTATTTCCCAGCCTGGAGCTGGCAACCCTATTCAGAAGGGTGTTTTATAAGTCCAGATCTTAGTGGCATATGAGCCTTAAGCCTGTGGGTCTGATCTCCTTAGTTTGAGGATAGTATAGCATAGACTTGAACTAAGGTAGAAACTACATCGTAGAGATGCCAGATCCCTCTTTGCCACTGGCAGGAGGTTTTTGGGGTGGAGCCTGAGGAGGGCGGGGTTTGGGGAGGGACTTGAATGCCATGGACTCCAATGGCCAAAGTGGGCACTTTCTCCAGGTGAACTGATCTCTATCGGCTGGAGATCAGTTGTAATAGCAGATCTCCAGCTGCTACCTGGAGGTTGGCAACCCTTCTACACATCCAGTAGCAGCTTCCCTATTGCCCTCTCTCAGGTCATAAGACACTTGGTTTTTAAAAGGGCTTTTGCCCCACCCCACAGAAGAGTCCTCTATGAAAGAAAATAAAGCGGGAAGATCAACATGAGGCCAAAGAGAAAACTCAGCAAAAAAAATGAAATGATGGGAATGACTTTAAGCTTTCTTCTATTATACACTTACCTGAGAAAAAAAATGGGGTGGAGGGAGAGCCAGTAATGGATTGTACCTCAGCCAACTCTCTCAAGGCTAATATGGGCAGAGAATGAAAAGAGAAAAATCCATTCGTAACAAACAAGTACTTTTTGTGGTCAAAGGAGACAATCTCCAAAGGACACATTTTCCCCTTATGTCATTTTCTTCTCAACCCCACCCCACCTGCAGCCCCAGGAAATATTGCCTAACCTTTATAAAATCTGAAAAACAAAAACCACTAGAACAAAAGTGCTAAGAAAGCTAGCTCAGTGTTCCTTTAACATATTGGTGCTTAAATCTGCCTGCTGGCATTTTTAATAGACTTATCTACTCAGAGCAATCTTTTAAAGATGGAGGTATGAGTATAAACAGTCCACTCAGAGCCAGCATGGTGTAGTGGTTAGCAGCAGTGGTTTGAAGCGGTGGACTCTGATCTGGAGAACCAGCTTTGATTCTCTACTCCTCCACATGAGCAGAGGAGGCTAATCTGGTGAACTGGATTTGTTTCCCCACTCCTCCACATGAAGCCAGCTGGGTGACCTTGGGCTAGTCACAGCTCTCTTAGAGCTCTCTTGGCCCCACCTACCTCACAGGGTGTCTGTTGTGGGGAGGGGAAGGGAAGGTGAGTGTAAGCCAGTTTGATTCTTCCTTAAGTGGTAGAGAAAGTTGGCATATAAACACCAACTCTTCTTCTTCTTCATTCTGTGAAGCAAGAGTTACCAGCCTACAAGATCGTCACACCCTCTTTTCCAGATATTTTGCCACCCTCCGAATTACACACACATAAAATGGTTAGATTTGCATCCAGTGACACCACAAAGACCAATAAGATTCCTAGGATATAAGCTTTTGAGAGTAATAAAATCTTCCTTCATCAGACACAAAGGAAGTTTTGACTCTCCGAAGCTTATATCCTGAGAATCTTGTTGATCATGAAGGTGCTAGTAGACTCAAATCTATATAAAATGAATGGTTACCATTGCTCTGGTCATTAAATTTATTTGTTCATGTATATCCTGCCTTGCCCCAGAAGGTCCCAAAGTAACATGCAACAAATATGCTAATGTTTAGCCTGAAAAGGAGAAGACTGCGAGGGGATATGACAACCATCTTCAAGTACTTGAAGGGCTGTCATACAGAGGAAGGTGCCGAGTTGTTTTCTGTTGCCCCAGAAGGTCAGACCAGAACCAACGGGTTAAAATTAAATCAGAAGAGTTTCCATCTAGACATTAGGAAGAATTTCCTAACAATTAGAGTGGTTCCTCAGTGGAACAGGCTTCCTCGGGAGGTGGTAAGCTCTCCTTCCCTGGAGGTTTTTAAGCAGAGGCTAGATGGCCATCTGTTAGCAATGCTGATTCTATGAACTTAGGCAGTTCATGTGAGGGGAGGGCATCTTGGCCATCTTCTGGGCACTGGGTGTGTGTTGGGGAGGTAGTGTGAATTTCCTGCATTGAGCAGAGGGTTGGACTAGATGACCCTGGTGTGGTGGTCCCTTCCAACTGTATGACTCTAGGATTCTATGATCCTAATGGTATCACAGCAAAAAAAAAAAAAAATCAGCCTAAAATAATTTCAGTTAAAAAAAAAAGAACTCACCCAAAATATTAATCCTCATCTTCAACAAAGGCCCCATACATATCAACAGAAAGCTCTTTGGAATAAAATGACTGTACAGTGCATTCCTAAGAACACTTTCCAGGGAGTAAGTCTCTTACTCCCCTACAGGAGCTTCGAAAAAAAATCCCCAGAGACTATAATGGACTTAATTTTTTTGGGAAACCCAGAAATGAAGCCGAAATACCCATTTACCGGATGGGTATTTTGGCTTATTTCGGTTTACCGAAAAAATTAGGCCCAATAAACCCAAACCCAAAATTTCTCTCTTTTTTGTTTGCACACCCTTCGTCCCCACTATCTTTTACTCACTAGCCTTGTCCCCCTCTGGAGTCTGAGGTAAAACACAGCACAAAGTCCTTTGCTTCCAACATTATTTGGTTTCAAATAGCTACCTAATGCATTTAGACCTCTCTCTGTTCTTAAGACTATCTCCATATTTCAGTTTTTAAAAGTATGTGTATCAAACACAGCGGATGCCTGAATTTTAGACTAGGCCTTGGGCACCCTCTGCTTCATCAGAAGTCCAGAGTTTGCAAATGTTACACCCAATTAAAGAGCCATTGTTTTTACTACCTAATTAGCTAATCAGTCGCAAATCTGTGAAGTTGCATATAAATCATTAATGGTGCTATATAACATTGTATCTTCACAGTTTGCAAATATCTCCCTGAATAGCCTACCAGCTGTCCAAATATTAGCAAATTAAGATGATGAATCCCCAAATACAAAAGATCTCATTTCTTATATCTAATGCTCACAGTGTTCTCTGCATGCTGAAATGGTAGCAAAAAGTGAAATGTTGTTTTGCACATCTCAATAAAACTGACCCTGTTTAACTCCAAGATGTGATCCGTGCTTGGGACCAGTGTCTCAATGCTCAACATTTAGCAGATAAGTGAAGTCTCCATCCGGGTGCGCATCATTATTGGAGGGAGAATACTAGAACATCATTCACAGTCCATTCCTAAGGAGAGTTACTCCAGTCTAAGCCCATTGAAATGATTGGCAGCATGACATCACTACTGGTTTTTCATTGGAAGTAGAGTTGCCAACCTCCAGGTAGCCCTGCAAATATAAAGGCTCAGTGCTGTAAGGATAATTGGAGCAACCCAAGATAGCACTATAAACAAATTTCTTATGCAAAAAGTGAATTTTATAGTGAAAAAGTGCAAAATATATACAATTATATACAAATAAAGATACAACAAGATACAAATGTTCAATAAGCAATCCAAAAAAGACTGTAGCAAGGATATCACAGATCCTAATTGAACAGGTAAGTCACAATATACAACCCACTTAGGTGTCTTTTGATAAGAAGTCTCTGATTAATGCAGTAATTAAGTCCAGTTGTCAAGCAACTATATGCAAAAAATGGAAGAAAGCCACGAAGGGACGATGCCAGACGTGTCGTCTAGATCGGGACCACGTTTCGCCTATGGCTTCATCAGTGACCTGTATCAGTAATAAAAGTATCAAAACCCTAATAGGTAACGTTTCAAGAGGACCACCAAAAGTTGTATATGGGTCTCAAAAGGACAGATAGAGATCAGTTCACCTGGAGAAAATGGCCGCTTTGGCAATTGGACTCTATGGCACTGAAGTCCCCTCCCAAAACCCTGTCCTCCTCCAGCTCTGCCCCTAAAAACTCCCACCGGTGGCGAAAAGGGACCTGGCAATCCTAATTGGAAGTGACATTGCATGCCTGTGCAATGCCAGCATGCCTGTTCCAACCCCAAATCTTCCTGGACTGTTGTGAGAAGAACATGGGGGGGGGGGGAAGGCTCATATACACAGTCCAGTGCTTCTTAGAGAGATAGTTGAATTCAAAGCATCCTCATAGGTAAACATCGCCACCTCATTTGTGGTAAAAATCCATGGCATAATGATACATAGATGACCGAGCCATCCTCAGGGGTCTCTCGGCCCAGTCCTTTTTTGATGTGTTTAAATGTATACCAAACAAATGTGTTCCTTTCATTTGTGGATTTGTTACCCTATAGGAGTTCCTCTTTGCCTCCACCTGTGTTCTGCTTTTATATTTGTAAATCAAACAAATGTTACAAAATGCCACAAAATTCCAGTGCTCTTTCATCCGAAAGGAACCAAGGCAAGCTGTGCTGCCTCCGGAACGGGAAGAAGTGGGAAGCTGCTAACAATACTCTGTACCGCTCCCACCGCGATCACACAATCCCCTCCCCTTTGTATTCTTTGCAAGTAAAGCTTTCGGCGTTCTCTTTGCCTGAAAGCTAATGTGTTTCTTGTGTCTTTTTATAGTCAGTTATTTTATTACAGAAATTTTTATTCTAGAGGGAGATTGAACAAAGCAATTTAAATGCACTCAGCAGTCGTGAGCAACAGTGAATTCTGGCGAAGGGAGGAGTTGCTTTATCTTCATTCCTCTGTTTATTCAGTTAGCAGAAAAATCAAGATGATGTCTTCTCAAAGAAATAGATACAATTCAAATTTCCTGCTTTTTCTGACTTTAAAAGGGCAATTATGGTCGCTCTGATTAAGTGCGCCCTCAGAAGGGAATTTATCCATGTCTACCACTTATTAGTAAGGCAAGGAGAAATAATTAAGTCCTTGAGTTTCAAAGTTTAGAAGATGACAGATTCATTGCTTTATTGCTCATTAGGTTATAGTAATAAGCCCTGTTATTTTAATTCTTCTGCCCACTTAGTTTATATAGGTTCCCTAAATATACTTTGTGTTAGCATCAATTTATGTAATATTATAAGCAGTTTCTTCCCTGAATGGTTGCATGAAGGCAGTTCTATTCAGACTTTCTATCTTCACGGAGCTCTAACTCAGATAGGGTTGCCAGCTCCAGGCTGGGAAACACCTGAAGATTTTGGGGCTGGAACCTGAGGAGGGCGGGGTTTGGGGAGGGGAGGGACTTCAGTGGAGTACAATGTCATAAAGTCCACCATCCAAAGCAGCCATTTTCTCCAGGTGAACTGATCTCTATCACCTGGAGATCAGTTGTAATAGCAGGAGATCTCCAGCCATCACCTGAAGGTTGGCAACCCTATACTCACCAGTTCTGAGCACCGGCACCTTTGGAGGGGGGGGGGGGCTGACCCTATTGCATAGTGCAACAACAAACAAACACCCAGTTTCCTTTACCTTAATGTTTTTGTTTTTTAGGGCTGAGTTCAAGGACTACAAACCCTAGTATGTAGGTATTTGCTGTCTGAGGATCTGCACCATGGTTGCCCAGGTCCCTCTTTGCCACCAGCGGGAGGTTTGGGGGGCAGGCCCCGAGGAGCATGGGGTTTGGGGAGGTGCAGGGACTCAATTCCATAGAGTCCATTTGCCAAAGCGGCCACTTTCTACAGGGGAACTGATCTCTATCGGCTGGAGATCAGTTGGAATAATGGGAGATCTCCAGCTACTACCTGGAGGTTGAGCAACCAAAATAAACACCACTGTACTGTTACCAAGGTTAGGAAATAAGCACAGAGTATGGCTGAAGAAACTTACAATCACTATATGAAGCAAAGTGTATTAAAGTGCATGAGGTGATTATAAATAAATAAATAAATACATATATACAATTTCACTAAACAGTCCAAAAGGTACAAGTATCAAAGTTCATAAGTAGAAGCTGGAACGATGTCTTTCATGTATATTTGTTGTTGCAGGGGGACGATCGTTTCATTTCTTCCTCAGCCCCATTTCAATGAGAATCACTTCACATGAATGGTTCCTTATGCAGGCATTAAAGATATTTTCAATTCTCCCGTTGGGATGAAAAAAAGCAACTTAAGTATATTAAAAGTCTTCAGTTCCGCAAGGGATACATCAATTCACATACATAGTTGCACAGACGATTCTAGACGTTCCCAAAGGGATACAAATGTTAACTCATGAACTTTAATACACTTTGCTTCATATAGTGATTGTAAGTTTCTTCAGCCATACTCTGTGCTTACTACCTGGAGGATGGCAACCCTACTCTGCACTGGGGGGGAAAAAAGATTCTGGTGAGGTAAAGAAGAAGTGTTTTTTCTGGTCAGCTGGTGAGCCTAGTTAAGAAGTAGGCATACATCTTTATTCCGAAGGAAAGTCATACGTTGTGGGGTATGCGGGCATCAGAAAATGCCATGAACAGGCCTTAAAATGAAGACAGCTAAACAGTGTCGGGTAAAAGTGACAGGCTGAAGGCGTACATGACCCGTAAATTAGCTGTTCAGTAGACTAAGGGGGTCAGAGTAGTAGAACTGACAGCTGAAAGAATGAACATTAAGATTTTATATCCAGATGAAAGGCAAGAAACTAGACTTGTTAAAGGTAACATTGGTGTTAGACAAAAAAGCTTTCTGGGTAATCACTGCATGCACACGTAGAATTCTTCAGAGTTCCTTGCTGCCAATTCAACAAAACATAATGATTATTTCATATTTCTCTTCAGCTTTATATGACTATCCACCTAGTAAGATTTTGCCTTGGGAGCTCCTAGGCCCTTTAAAAACGGCGTGGAAGTTTACAGTTGAGGAAAGGGGAAATTTTATAGGCGTGAGTCCCGACAGAAACGCACAGAAATAAAACTGGGCTTACTCCACAGCATGTCAAAAACGGTGGGCAGGGCCATCAATTTGTTTTATGACTAACATCCTTTGAGTCGCAAGGGGGGGGATTTTAAGTGCTGTAGTAATTGGAGTGCGAAAGCAGGAAGAATGGTAGATCAAATAGTAATATGACAGCTTATTAAAGAAGAAGCAGGGAAAATGAGAGGCAGACGATGGCAATAATGGAAAACAGCAACAGTGTATTAGAAAAGGTAATGCTTTTATCTGAATGATAAGGAACAAAATCCAGACAACAGAATTTCAACAAGGACTGCTGAAACATTCAGCACGTCAGTGAGTCCTTAGTACTATAAGGTCTGATTAAAAAAAAATCCTGTGAAATCAAAGATGTGACAAGCTATTCATTAAAAAAAGGTAAAGGTCCCCTGTGTGAGCACCGGGTCATTCCTGACCCATGGGGTGACGTCACATCCCGACGTTTACTAGGCAGACTTTGTTTGTGGGGTGGTTTGCCAGTGCCTTCCCCAGTCATCTTCCCTTTACCCCCAACAAGCTGGGTCCTCATTTGACCGACCTTGGAAGGATGGAAGGCTGAGTCAACCTTGAGCCGACTACCTGAAACCAACTTCCGCTGGGATTGAACTCAGGTTGTGAGCAGAGCTTGGACTGCAGTACTGCATCTTACCACTCTGCGCCACGGGGCTCTTCAAGCTATCCTTTACAAAGACTAAATAAATATCCATGAAAGACTAAGAGGCAACTTTATTGGAAGTCCCTGAAGTGTATCCCCTGCCTTAAGAAAGCCAGCGTGGTGTAGTGGTTAAGAGTGGTGGTTTGGAGTAGCAGATCCTAATCTGGAAAGTGGGTTTGATTCCCCACTCCTCCACATGAGCGGTGGATAGGGTTGCCAACCTCCAGATGGTGAAAATGGTAGCACGAGGGCTCAAGAGTATAACACCACACTGGGTAAAAAATGCAAAATAATGATGCAAACAATGAACATGCAAACTATACAAAAAATCATATAAGCACTTCTGAATGTGTAGACAATATTTATAGGCATAAAGTCAACAAGCATAATGATAAATGAAATGAAATGAAAAGCATTACATCATGCAGTAGAGCAAGCAAATCTGTGGCACAAATTAGTGCTCTAGACCGCTCACATGAGGATACATGCGCTTTTGAATTCCACATAGACGCATTCCCTAGCTGACGGTCATTTGAACCCTCCTTTTAGCCTACGGGCTGATTAATGCTAACAACGTTGGAGCTGAAGAAAGCCTTGAAACGTGATTTACGACTAGCCACGCGTTCTCCTTTTATCTTGGTTCCTTGGCTGCACTTCTTGGATTTTCTTATCTCTTACTTCTGGACTATTGATGTTTGACCTTATGTTTTGGACTGGATATTCCTGTACTCGTTGTGGATTGTCTTTAGTCTAGAGCATTTCATTTATCATCATGCTTGTTGACTTTATGCCTATAAATATTGTCTACACATTCAGAAGTGCTTATATGATTTTTTGTATAGTTTGCATGTTCATTGTTTGCATCATTATTTTGCATTTTTTACCCAGTGTGGTGTTATACTCTTGAGCCCTCGTGCTACCATTTTCTTCAACTACGTTAACTTTGGCACAGGTGTTCCTCATTATTGTAACCTCCAGATGGTGGCTGGAGATCTCCTGCTTTTACATCTGATCTCCAGCCGACAGAGATCAGTTCACCAGGAGAAAATGACTGCTTTGACAATTGGACTCTATGGCATTGAAGTCCCTCCCCTCCCCAAACCCTTCCCTCCTCAGGCTCCACCCCAAAAACCTCCTGCCAGTGGCGAAGAGGGACCTGGAGGGCAGCTGGAGATCAGTTGTAATAGCAGGAGATCTCTAGAACCCTAGAAGGCCCTCACTTCTTTCCCTGTTAGTTGGCTGGCTAGCTTGCAACAATCAAAGGATGCCATGTGGGATCTTCACCCTGCAATGAATTTATCATTTCACGTGTTGGCTCAGCAAGCCACAGGGGAGTAATGATAAAGATACAAGTCCTCTGTTTGCAATTCTGTCTTCTACACTGCATGCCTCACTCACTAGAAACTGAGCAATTAAGAATATATTTGCTGCCCTGCTGGATCAGACCAGCCGTCCATGTAATCCAGCATCCTGTTTCACACAGGGACCAACCAGATGCCCCAAGAAGACCCACGAGTAGGGCATGAAGCTAACCCCATTGCTGCTGCCTCCCAGCAGTGGTATTCAGAGGGTTTCTGCCTTTGAACATATGGCTCCATTTAGTCATGATGGCTAATAGCCATTGAAGGACCTCGTCTTCCTGTAAAGCCACCCAAACTAGTGGCCACCAGTCTGTCCGGTGGCTCTGAGATCTATAAGTCAAATATTTATTGGATAAAGAAGCATTTCATTGGAAGCATTTCATTGGATAAAGAAGCATTTCATTGGTTAAAGAAGCACTGGATAAAGAAGCATTGTCTGAATTGAATCAACAGCCCTTCAACATTGCTGGGTGTCCCCCAAGTTCTGATATTATAGGACATAAAGATCTTTCTATGTTTTCTCCATACTATATATCATTTTATAAACTTTTGGAACATCTCCCTTAGTTTTCTTTTCTTTACCCGAGAAATACCTTGAAGGTCTTAGCCTTTCCACACAGGGAAATTGGGCTGGAACCTGGAACCCACTGAAGGTACCCATGTTGTAGGATACTCTTCTACTGTAAGTGCTTACCCACTGGATTTTCCAGCAAATGAATGATTTCGGTAGCTCGATATCCCAGGACGTGTGGGTCTCTGATAGACAAACCTCAATACGGTTGAGTTCTGCCCAGCTTGTCACTAAGAGAACACGTGCTTATGTTTCTGTTAGGGTTGCCAGCTCCAGGCTGGGAAATACCTGGAGATTTGTGGGGTGAGGTCTGAGGAGGGCAGGATTTGGAGAGGAGTCAATACCGTTGAGTCCAAGTGCCAAAGTGGCCATTTTCTCCAGGGGAACTGATTTCTATCACCTGGAGATCAGTTGTAATAGCGGGAGATCTTCAGCCACATCCTGGAGGTTGGCAACCCCAGTTTATGTCTATCTAAGAAATTGTTTTTTAGAAAACAATGGTAAGCAGGAATGACAGCCTTAATGACAAAGGTAAGCCACAGCCGATCGCTAGACAGGAATCCTTCTGCAATATGGAAGGAACCAGGGAAAGATTCAACCCACAGCAATTCACCCTGCATGTTCTGGCAATATGTACCAGTGGTGGTGACAGCTGCTCGCTCTGCATCTAGGAGAGACTGCTGGGGAGAGATGGCTATAAAAAGCTAGGTTTACATTCAAGACCCACCGCTGTGTGTGGGAAACATTGCTATTGCGGGCTTCGAGCAAATTACAGTATGAAGAATAGCGCCTCGTCCTTTTGTGCTCAAAGGATTTGCTAACTTAAGGAGTGGGTTGGCTTTTGAAATTTGGCTTTCTCCATCCATCACCCTGCACATAGCCATGTCCTGGCTGAATCTTTGGTTTTTTTCTGCAGTGTATAAAACACAGACTCTCTTTCTCTTCCTCTCCCTCTCTCCTCCATTATACCCTCATCAATCATCTTCATTTTCTGACTCTAACCTTTTTAAAAATTGAAAGCCCCGTTGAACAGACGAGCGCAGAGTACTTTAATAACTGGATAATTGTTCAGATAATTATTAAAATAATAAATCCTTCAGATCCTCTAAATAATTCATACAAGCCTTTTAATACACTCTGCTGATGGCTTTGCTCTGACTCAGGAGATCATGTAACATTGTGTGTGCGCAAAATAAACTTCAGATAGCACGCCGCATATCAGTGGACAATCTATATTGAGCCACTATCCTTTTTTATCCCTCTGTTGAGAAGCAGCTTTTAGCTATGGGGTATCCATCGCACTACCAGGTAGAACTATTTATTCCCTCTTCCCAGGGAATCCTGGAAATTGTAGTCTTGGGAAGGTGATTAGGGGGTATCTGCTAGCACCTTCCTGAAACTACAATTCCCATGATTCTTTGGATAACAGTGGCGTTTAACCAATAATAGTGTAGATGAACACTCCATATTTAGCAATTGCAAAAAAGCTTCTGCTCAATCACTGACAGCGTCAAGCTGGCATGTTGGCTTTGGGTTTGGAACATCTGCACAGGCTTCCAGTTGGTTTCCCGATTCTGCTCAAGGTTTTAGTTTTGTCCTTTAAAACCCTGAGCAAGAAGGGTGCACAAAAAGAGTGAGAGGGAGAGAGATTCCATTTTTAATGTCAGTTTAAGAACTGGAGTTGGATGCATTTATAACTGGAATTAGACCAAGCTGGGTTAGGGAAACCACCCTATAGCCATTTCCATTTGTTTCCTCCTCCTTCTCCTTCTCCTTCTCCTTCTCCTTCTCCTTCTCCTTCTCCTTCTCCTTCTCCTTCTCCTTCTCCTCCTCCTCCTCCTCATCTTCTTCTTCTTCTGCTGCTGCTGCTGCTGCTGCTGTACTAATATGGGCCTGGTGCCCATTATTTTGCTTGAATTCCCCGCTTTCATTTTTTTTAAAAAAAGACTCTACCTTATATTGAATTGATAGTTTTATACGAACCTAATTCCTGGTGGGTTTATAATGCATTTAAGACAGGTAATAAAGATATATGGTTAATATTTTTTTAAGGCAGACTCTATTTTTGATCTAAATTTGCTTCCTCAGAACTCTCCTTGCTTTTCCACTCAGCAGAAGCTGAAGTCCTTTTACAGCTCTGATGGAAGCCGGTTACGGGTGTTTAACCTCAGCCGTGCAGGTTTTTTGTAATTCATTTTTCAATCTCGACACCTTGCAAAAACATGATTCTATTTGAGCTGTCTTCAGTGGAGTCCCTGGGTCGGGAAGGGAAGGAAGAGCGCTTGCCCTCCGCAAAACGGCTGGCTTTCCTCCCGCGCCCATTCCTTGTAGCCCTTGTTATTTGTGGGTCAGCTCTTATGGAAAAGTTCCATGCATAAAGCAAACAGTAAGGCCAACTGGAGGCATCTCTGCTTCATCCCTCTCTGTGCAGAAATTGGAAGTGAGGGTAGTAAGCCATTTGTTCAGACCGAGTTTCTTAGCACGATAACAGCCATCGGAAATGGTGACCTTAGATCCCATTTTCCCGAGTAATATATAATATATCAAGGGAGAGGGAGAAAAACCATGGGATGACAAACATTTTAGCAGCATCAAATAGAAAACCCAGCGGTTTTTCAATGCTTTATCCTGTTGCACTAGGAGAATGCATATGCAGGTATGATAACTATCCGTCTCAACGAGGGTTGCCAACCTCCAGGTGACTTACATTGCCATCCATTTGAATAAGTGAGGTACATTCCTCGTGTTTGGATAAAGCCCCTTGTCCTGCAGCTACCCAAGGATTTCTTGGATTGATGAAGCCTGTATAGGTGAAATGGGCATAAATACCAGAAGCCCATCTTCTTATGGAATCCAGTGGCATCAATGGTGCAATGAGCAAATATATGTATAAGAGAAGATTGATACTGTTGTGTATCCTATTAAGGAATTGGACTCTCAACTGTCATTTCTGTTTCCAATGTTATTGTACTGATGCAGTTAAAGCAACAGTGTTATATAAAAAGACTCATTTGAAAAATTACTATTTAGACAAAAAATTATTTACTGAACCTTATATAGCTGCTATATTGGAATATCAGCATATTGGACAGTGGACCACCAGTGCTGGTTCTTTGTAGAACCTGCATGTGGTGGCTGGAGATCTCCCGCTGTTTCAACTGATCACCAGGTGACAGAGATCAGTTCCCCTGGAGAAAATGGTTGCTTTGGAAGGTGGACTCTATGGCATTATACTCCATTGAAGTCCCTCCCCAACCCCACCCTCCTCAGGCTCCATCCCGAAAATCTCCACATATTTCCCAATCCAAAGCTAGGAATCCTAATCGCAACAGAATCTGTGGCTAGTTCACGAATGAGACTCACAAGACCATGTTAGTCTGTTGCAGTGAAAATAAACAGGGGTTTAGTGGCATCTTAACAACTAAGAAGCTTTTTCAGATGCTGATGAAGCAGCCTGTACTCCAGAAAAGTTTATGATGGAATAAAACCTAGTAAATCCTAAAGATGCTCCTGGAGACCAAGTCCTATGAGGAAAGGTTGAAGGAGCTGGGTATGTTTAGCCTGAAGAGGAGAAGACTGAGGGGTGATATGATATCCATCTTCAAGTACTTGAAGGGCTGTCATATAGAGGATGGTGATGAGTTGTTTTCTGTTGCCCCAGAATGTTGGACCAGAACCAACGGGTTGAAATTCAATCAAAAGAGTTTCCATCTAGACATTAGGAAGAATTTAGAGCAATTCCTCGGTGGAATAGGCTTCCTCGGGAGGTGGTAAACTCTCCTTCCCTGGAAGTTTTTAAGAAGAGGTTAGATGGCCATCTGTCAGCAATGCTGATTCTATAACCTTAAGCAGATGATGAGAGGGAGGGCATCTTAGCCATCTTCTGGTCACTAGGGGTGTGGAGGGGGGAGGTAGTTGTGAATTTCCTGCATTGTGCAGGGGGTTGGACGAGATGACCCTGGTGGTCCCTTCCAACTCTATGATTCTATGATTCTACTAGATTCCTGTTTGTTTTATTGAGAGTAAGTGTCATCACACCTGGATACCCCCAGGCTAGCCTGATCTCATCAGATCTCAGAAGCTAAGCAGGGCTGGCCCTGTATAGTATTTGGATTGAAGACCTACGAGGAATACCAGGGTCGTGACGCAGAGGCAGGCTATGGCAAACCACCTCAGAGCCTCTCTTGCCTTGAAAACCTTATGGGGTTGCCATACGTCAGCTGGGACTTTATGGCAAAATAAAGGTCACTCATTAAATCAGGGGTCCCCAACCTTTTTGAGCCTGTGGGCACCTTTGGAATTCTGAGGCTGGGTGCCCGATGCCACTACAAAATGGCTACCACAGGAAGTAGAGCCAAAAACAAAATGGCTATCACAGGAGGTAGAGCCGAGCCCAAAATGGTTGCCCCAGGAGGCAGAGCCAAGCACTCACAGAAAAGAGAAAAGGGGAAAGGAACATAAAGATAGAGAAGAAGATGGCCAGTAGGGAAAAGAGAGGATTAAACACACGCAGGGCAAAAAAGCATGGTCGCTTTATCCTCCTTTAATCTCTGTTTCAGCCAGGATTCAGCCAGGATCGAACGCATGCGTTTCGCCTCATGTGCGTTCGATCCTGGCTAAAACAGGGATTAAAGGAGGACAAAGCGACCGTGCGTTTTCACCCTCAGAAAGAAAGGGACCGAGGGGGGAAAGGGAGGATAACAGACCCCTACAGAGAGAAGACCAAAGAGGGACATACACAAACACAGGGAGAAGACACACACACACACACATGAAAACTGGGGGGAGGGAAGGTAAAACACACGAAACAGTTCTCCCGTCACAATGGCCCTGCCTACCTTCCTACAGCACATTGAATACTTGGAGACACCATGGCGCCCAAGGGTGTCTCATTGGGAAACCCTGCTTTAATGGTTTATGCACACACTTATTCAATGGGCTTTGCCCATTCACTTCCAGTTGGGAGTGGTCCTCACCTATTCTACATTTCATTTCTATTAAGGGCACACCCCTATCTCTTGATGGCTTTGCCTTTATATTTAATTGGGTGTTATTTCTATGTTGCCGCACTTTTTAAAAGAATCCCTTAGGGGGGTATCACTCCCCAGAATGTCATCTTAATCGTTTCTGAAACCTCTTTAAACCCAATCTGCTTTCTCAGCAACTGTCAGTCGGCTTTCACTGTTATTGGGAGAAAACCAACTTGAAATAGGAATTGAGGAAGAGGAGAGGGAGAGTCTTTAAAAGGCAGTGAATTTCCCAAGAGTAGAAGAGGGGGTTTATTTTGATCAGTCTTGATCATTGCAGCCTGTTCCTTCACTAGCCTCCAAGACAGAAAGCTATTAGCTTTGTTAACCTTCCCATGCAGCCATTGACTGAGGTAGCCCAACGCTTTTCCTCTCTTAAGCCCACAATATGTTGCTTACAAGTGGCAGAGTACTTCAGGTATGCTTTAGCAAACCCATAACCATTTATACATAGCTGTTTCCCTTGCGGTTACTCCTCCGATGACTTTGAGTCTTTGTTTGGATTATGCATGCAGTTTCCGACCGTCAGAGGTCGCCTTGCTTTGCCCCTGCGTTTCCCCGCGTTTTGTCCGCGTTTTTAGGGACCTGTTTTATCTCAAATTTGAAAATGCGGGCAAAACGCAAAGAAATGCCCGGGGAGAGCGGGGCGACCTCTAACTGTCAGAAATAGCATCCATAATCAAAACAAAGACCCAAAGTTGTCAGAGGGGTGACGGCAAGGGAAAGAGCCATGCATAAAAGGCCCATGTTCCTTAAAAACATTGTTAAAAAATCCCTTTAGGGAGTAAAGACACATGCAACCTTTTTTGAAAGTGCATATTTAATTAAAATAAGTTCTTTTGCTCTCCCCCAAAGAACCAGGGTACTATGTAACTGCTTGAAAGCATTTCCCAGCACAGGGTGTTGGTAGGTATTGTTGTACTTTGCTCATTCAAAGGCTAGTCCTGAAAGCCATTTCTTCCCATTTAAATTATAGACTAAGGAGGTAAAAGTGGCCGTGAGGATTTGCTGGAAAAGAGCTACACGTAGCTATAAATAGCTTCCTCGGCAGGAAAGGTGAATACATGTCTTTAAAGATATCTCACGTTTCAAATGAAATCGTACGATCTACAGCATAAGGAGTTTGCAGAAGGACCTGCTGTTGGAGCTCAGAAATCATCACCATAATGTAAGTCAAGTGGCAGTGAAGGAGGAAGAGTTTGTATATGTAGCACTTCAGATGAATCCCTGTTGAGATCCAAGCTGTGGACTCTAAAACTGTGCAGGGAGGGATCTTTCCACACAAGGTTTCCATAGAGATGAGTGAAGCCCCAAAGATCCATCCTGTGGTAAAGATAGGGTTTCCAGCTCCAAGTTGGGAAATACCTGGAGATTTTGGGGGTGGAGTCTGAGGAGGTCGGGGTGTGGAGAGGGGAGGAACTTCAATGCTATAGAGTCCAATTGCCTAAGCAGCCATTTTCTCCAGGGGAACTGATTTATATCACCTGAAGATCAGTTGTACTAGTGGGAGATCTCCAGCCATCTGGAGGTTGGCAACCCTAGGTAAAGGGTTACAAAGAATGATACCGTTAAGAAAGAGTTAATGTTTGGAGGTGAGACCATCAGCCCCCTGATGGTGTCTGGGTAGAAGACATGGTGTGGTTGTTAAGATGGCTGCTGAAATTGTTGTAGTTAGGGTCTCTAGGCCCAAAAGGGTTGCCAGCTCCCTCTTCACCACAGGCAGGAGGTTTTGGGGGCAGAGCGTGGTTTGGGGAGGGGAAGGACTTCAATGCCATAAAGTCCAATTGCCAAAGCTGCTGTTTCCTCTAACGGCTGGAGATCAGTTGTAATAGCAGAAGATCTCCAGCTGGTACCTGGAGGTTGGCAACCCTAAGGCCCAAGTTGTATTATATGCAAATAAACCTGTTGAGTTCCTTCACCAGTGGCTGGGATCAGTTCTCGAGGGACCCCAGAGGATCATCCTAATTTACCATTACCACCCATCGCATTTAAGATTCAATCTTTTTGTGGGTTTAATCTGAAGTCTTGAATGAACCTCAACATAGTAGAATCTCAGAACTGGAGAAGGAATGATCTACCCTTTGTCTCCCCTCCCCTCTTTTCCCTTATTTTTCCTTAAGGTCTGTGGACAGGGCACCGAATAGGCCAAATGACACATCTGGGTTTTTAATGAGTTGGGCCTGGGGAACGTGTTGTTTTGTCATTAGACACAGTCCTTCAAGTGCCTGGATCAAGACACAACCCAGAAGCTTTTGGAAAGGAGCCAGGCATTGACCAATGCATCTCAGAGTATCAGGATCAAGTCTCAGATTCTAACTTGATTGGGACTACATATAGGGTTGCCAGCTCCAGGTTGGAAAATAACTGGAGACTCTGGGGGCCGAGCCTGAGGAGAGCGGGGTTTGGGGATGGAAGGGACTTCAATGCCATAGAGTCCAGTTGCCAAAGTGGCTATTTTCTCCAGGTGAACTGATCTCTATCGGCTAGAGATCAGTTGTAATAGCAGGAGATCTCCAGCTAGTACCTGGAGGTTGGCAACCCTAACTGCACATCAGAAATACATTGGAGCACTTCCACGGGAGGAAAAATAACATGAATTCAAGCATCACTTCCACCAGGAAAAAAAACATAAAAATGGAGAAGACCAGTCTATAACCTACATTGCAGTCTCTCGTGAACAAGGCCTAAGTATTTTATTTCCCCACTCCGCTTCTGGAGACTTAAAATGTTTTTTTTTCCCTTATACAGAATTTTTTATCTGAAGAATCTTTATTTGTTCACACATGATAAATGGTGAAGTAGGACTCCAGTAAGAATGTTTCATTTAAAGGGATTATATTGGACTTTTTAATGAGAAGTCTTAATTAGCTGACATTTTACAAACTCCCGAGAAATCAGAGGGAATTATCACTATGAAAATATTTATGAAGCAAGTCTGTGTTTTTTTCCACTCATTACAGTGACAAAATTGTTTACTTCTACTATTAAGTACAATGCAGCCTTTTTCAGCAATTTAAAGTTATTGACTACCTTATGGAACCACAGAAAACCAGTACACAAATCAAAAAAATATGAAATTGTAACCTTAATTTGAATGTCTTGAAATATAGCAATGCTTATTAAAAGGGAATACAGCAATAGATCCCCCATGTTTATGAGGTTTGGACATTTCTGATCCCTAAAGAAAGCTGATATGAAGAAAGTAGATTCCTTTGAAATATGGTGTTGGAGGAGAGTGTTACAGATACCGGTGTGGACTGCCAAAAACAAACAAACAAATCAGTGGGTTCTAGATCAAATCAAGCCTGAACTGACTCTAGAAGCTAAAATGACTAAACTAAAGCTATCGTGTTTTGGTCACATTATGAGAAGACAAGAGTCACTAGAAAGGACAATTGTGTTAGGAAAAGTTGAGGGCAGCAGGAAAAGAGGAAGACCCAACAAGAGATGGATTGACTCTACAAAGGAAGCCACAGCCCTCAATTTGCAAGACCTGGCAAGGCTGTTAAAGATAGGACATTTTGGAGGACATTGTTTCATAGGGTCGCCATGCATCGGACATGACTTGATGGCACTTAACACACACAAAGACCATTGCCTTGAAGTGCCATTCACCACCAATGTACCTTTATAACATGCCCTTAAACATTGTCCCACACATGGTTTGGGGCCTTTTTTGTTATTGCCCAAACCACCTGAAATTGTTTATTCAAGGAGATGAAGAGGGTGCCTACTTTTTTTGCCAGTTTTTAGAAGATGTTCATCTTTGTGGCTTCTGTGCAAGCATGCATGGGACCCCGCTTGTGCAGGCCTGCTGCAGAGAATGATACCAAAGCTTCCTAGCTGCTTCTAGAAGGTTCGAAGCACTCCCCCTTTTACCTAAACCAGCATGTGATGGAGGCAGGAAGAAGAAGAAGAAGAAGAGTTGGTTTTTATACCTTACTTTTCTCTACCATGAGGAGTCTCAAAGCAGCTTACCATCACTTTCCCTTCCTCTCCCCACAACAGACAACAGATTTGATTCCCCACTCCTCCACATGAGTGGGGGACACTAATCTGGTGAACCAGGTTGGTTTCCCCACTCCTACACATGAAGCCTGCTGGGTGACCTTGGGCTAGTCACAGTTCTCTCAGCCCTGCCTACCTCACAGGGTGTCTGTTGTGGGGAGGTGAAAGGAAGGTGATTATAAGCCGGTTTGATTCTTTCTTAAGTGGTAGAGAAAGTTGGCATATAAATACAACTCTTCTTCTTCTAGGTGGAGCTGAGAGAGTTCAGAGAGAACTGTGATTAGCCCAAGGTCACCCAGCTGGCTTCATGTGTAAGAGTGCGGAATGAAACCCAGTTCTCCAGATTAGAGTCCACCACTTCTAACCACTACACCACAATGGGAGGCAGCTCTCCCTCTTCCTCAATCCTCCTTTCACCACCATGGAGAAGGACACACATAGCAGAGGATTCTACAGCGAAACTGTCAATACTGGTTTCTTTTACGATAAAAATGCCCCAGGCAGAACAAAATGTGTAAGGGTTGGTTATAAAATGTCCGGTTATGATTCAAAATCAAAATCTAGTTATCTTTTTAAAAAAATTCATGAGCTCCTTATTTCCTACACACACCCAAATAAAGAAACCTCTGTACGTTGCAAAATTCCACTGTGTTGTTTCCACAGCTGAATGAATAATTTGTAACATTTAATTTATTCAATGTATTTAGTTCGGGTTTTTTTCTGCTTGAGGAATATCCACACGCTAATTACAGTTTCCTACAATGCATTCATTATCTGGATTTAACAAATTCAAAACAATAGCAAGCACAGCAGCAGTAGGAGAAAAACCATTCTTTATAAGGATGACAGTCCTCTCCTAAGAAGCTCGCCCAAGACTAGTGCTACTGACATTCAGAATCTCCACTAGGTTCAGCCCTAAACACAAGCATCCTCTGAATTAGCTGTCAAACCTACGATCCGTTATTTTCTACATTTGCAAAACAGACACCACACTCAAACAGAAAATGTGCGAACAGTCACCAGAAAGAGAAAAAACATATGGGAACTGAGTACAGTGCTCACATCCAGTCAAGTGATATTTTTACCAAGTGGTAGCTTTCTACAGAATGCATGTAGTTGTTTTGGAAACTGATCGTCTGCAATATCCTGCCAAACGGTGAAGGGAATCGCACCATACGTTGGCATTCAATCTCAAATCCATTTACATCCTGAGTGATGCAGTTCTTCTCACCATGACAGAATGTTTGAGATAAATCGTACAGATGATCCAGTTACCCCAGGATGAGTTCTGTCTCACCAGGCAATAACTTGGTCATCTACAGGGTTGCCAACCTCCAGATGGTGACTGGAGATCTCCCGCTATTACAACTGATCTCCAGAAGATAGAGATCAGCTCATCTGGAGGAAATGGTCACTCCGGAAGGAGGTCTCTATGGCATTATACCCCACTAAAGTCCCTCCTCTCGCTAAACCCTGCCCTCCCCAAGCTTCAGCCCCCAAATCTCCAGGTATTTCCCAACCCAGAGCTGGCAACCCTAGTAATCTGTATCATGGGAAAATTAGGGCCTTTCCACATGTCCCTAGCAATTGTGCGGAAGAATGTGCTTTTTAATTGTCATCCGTATCCATTCAAACAATGGGTTTATCAAGTTGTTGTGTGCGTTATGTGCCGTCAAGTGGCTTCCGACTTATGGCGACCCTATGAATGAATGACCTCCAAAACAACATATCATTGACAGCCTTGTTCGGGTCTCGGGCTGTGGCTTACTTTATTGAGTCACTCCATCTCAGGTTGGGTCTTCCTCTTTTCTTATTGCCTTCAAGTCATTACTGGAGATAATCTCCAGCTGGGAAGTGAGCTTCCTGAATTCATCCATTCAGACCCCATCACCACATTCAAAAGAAGAAAATTGCCGTTTTGTGAGAGATTGGTTTATGACACTTAGGTACATTTCAAACACTACACCACTGTTTGTGCCAATCATAGTTTAGAACAAAACCATAGTTTATACAACTAAGAGTGCTCCAAACAAATCGGGGCCCAAAGATGCTTATCTGTGTTTTTCTCCCCATTCGTTAGCAGTCTGCTTCTTACATTCGTTCCTGTTTCTGTGATGTAGCAGTCATTGCCTTCCTCTGCAGAATCTTCCTTGGAGATCCCCCTTCCAAGTTCCGACCCGGCTTAGCTTCCAAGATTTGACGAGATGGGGCTATACTGTACCGTTCCACATCCTCTTATGTTCTTACATACTGAGAATTATCCTGTTTCAGCACAAGAAAATGGAACAAGTTAGACAACTTCAGTCCCTACAACTCTGATAGTGAAGCAGATCCTATAGAGTCCTCGCCATTGTTTCACGCTGAAACAATAAACAAATCATACTTCTCAAATTTAAACAAAAGTATGGTAATAAAAAGGAGAATGCCATTTCAATTGGCAATATTGCTTTCTAGGTGCCTTCCATTCAGCTGCTTATATAATTTAAAAGTTGGAATTGATTTGTAACCACTAATCATTTTGCTTCCGATGTGTCAAATCCATAGGCACATTATGCAGAATTTAATTATTAATCATATACATATACAGATGACAAACATACTGCTATAATCACGTTGATTATATCATGGCAAAATTGAAACGTTTTCACTCGATCTATTAATCAATGTGCTTAGCGCTCTTGCCCAGAACTCATTAAACTTTCATGGCAGCTTGGTTAAAAAAAGAAGAAGTAAGATTAACTATAAATATTTCAGCGAAGTAGACTTTTCACATAAGAACAAGAGGACATTGTTGCTCTCTTATTTATTATTGCTAATACTGTATAAACTTCCTCGGTGGAAAATGGAAATGAAATCCTTCTCAAGGTTGATCTTGTGGGATGACTGCTACACCTTTGTATCCTCATGTAGAACATGCTGACTATTGTTAATTAAAGAATGGCAACAATAAGGGCAGTCGAATTCAAGAAGCAATGAGCTTTTGAAAGTGACTAGATATTGGGGGACTGAAGAAGAGATTAACATAAGAAATCGAAACGGCCGTATCCCCATCTATCTGTGGCTTCACTTCGTGGGAACCTTCGTGGAACCACCGTCTTATATGAAAATTGACTTTTTGGACTGTTGATGATTGCTCTTGACTCTTGATGATGTACATGTATGATGTTATTTGTCTGTATGACTAGTTTTGTTCAGTGTATATTTGTGTAGCTTTATAAATTTTGCACTTTTAAGTTTTTCGCATCTGTGCTGATTTCCAAACCTTGAGGTACCGTACTAGCATAGAGGTGCCTATTTCCTACACACACACACAACCTCCAGGTACTAGCTGGAGATCTCCTGCTATTACAGCCAATCTCCAGCCATTAGAAATCAGTTCACCTGGAGAAAATGGCCGCTTTGGCAATTGGACTCTATGGCATTGAAGTCCCTCCCCTCCCCAAACCCCGCCCTCCTCAGGCTTCACCCCATAAACCTCCCGCCAGTGGCGAAGAGGGACCTGGCAACCCTAGGGATAACAGCTAAGAAAACCAGGAACTCTGGGATGCAAAAATAGCTTTGAAAAAAGCTGTGTCCAACATCTGCATCGGGAAGCTGTTTGGTCATAAAGAAAGAGTCAAGTGTTCAGCAGATAGACTGATACTGCAATTATATTGTTGGTGTGAAAGAAAGGTTACATGTAGTATTCATTTATGACTAGAGACGTGTAAACTGAAGTTTAATTAACATCTGACCCAAACTCCTCCAATTTTTAAGCTGCAAGTACACCAAATCCAACCAAAATAATTTCTGATACTTGTGAACCTTCTGATATAATTGCTATTCTAGTAAACTGTTGTCTGGTGGCAGTTTTCCATGAAGTACGAAGGGCAGCAAGCGGAACGTAACTAAAATATATTTATGTATTTATACCTTGACTTCCTCCTGGAAGGCAGTGCCCAAAGCAGCTTACAATAAAAAAAAGTCACTTTAAATAACTCTGCAACAAACTGCACCAAAAATCTTACATGACATAGATTAAATAAATCACAATCCTTTCCCCCAGAGCCTCAGACCAGGATTTCCACACACACACACACACACACACACACACACACACCAGTAAGGGTAGGGAATCTCCCACCCCCTGCTCCCATTTTCCATGGCTGCTTAGAAAGTAGCTGGAGTAAAAAAATAATTTAAAATTATGTTGGGCCAATTGTGGGATATCACTTTAAGGGAGAACCTGGAAGTGAAGCCAGTCCTCCCTTCTGGAGTTTTGATGGAGTGGGATGGTTTTGTTCTGTTCCCCACCAAAACATCACAAAGCAGAACAGGGCAGTTCTGCCCATACCTACTGCATCTATACTAGGGTTGCCAGCTCTGGGTTAGGAAATACCAGGAGATTTTAGTGGTGGAGCATGAGGAGGGTGGGGGTTGATGAGGGGAGGGATTTCAATGGGATATAATATGACAGAGTCCACCTTCCAAAGTGGCCACTTCTCCAGGTGAACTGATCTCTGCCACCTGGAGATCAATTGTAATAGCAGGAGATTTCCAGCCACTACCTGGAAATTGAGGAACATTCCTATTCAGGAAAATTAATTATCAGCGCACAGCCACTGATAATAACACTATTTACATTAGAGTTACTACTTCAAATTTATATTGCATTTATAACGTATCAACGGAAGGCAAGCAGTTACAATAAATCAGTTAACACTACAAGCACAACAGAACTCTTACACTCAAGAACTGCCGTGCATCAAAGTCCGTGTAGCAGATGTTTAGATGGTAAAATAAACATCCATCCAGACTTTTAAATTCTTCTGTAACTTGTTAATACACTAGGAAAATTAACAATGACTTATCCTGCAGTATAAATCTTCTGTGCCGAAGATAGAAGATGTTTCCGTGGTCAGCTGATGATCGGTGGCCAATCCTGTGCTATTGCTTGAGTTCCTTGCTGTTATGTTCAGCTAGCGTTCACACGCTGCTGGCTGGAGCTATGCACTCAGTACACACAGAACGCTGCTGGAAAAAGCTATGTGTTTAACCACATTTGCCCTGACTTGGATAGCCCAGGCTAGCTGCCAGATCTTGGGAGCTAAGCAGGGTTGGCCCTGGTTAGTATTTGGATGGGAGTTGACCAAGGAAGGCACTGCGCCGAGGCAGGCAAAGGCAAACCACCTCTGAACATCTCTCGCCTTGACTTGATGGCACTTTTAACCACCACCAAGGAAGTATTTCCTGCATTTGTCAAAAGGTCACTAGAATATGCAAGGTACGAGAAGACTGGGTAATCGAAAAGTGCCATAAATCTTAGGCATGCTGCCTGGAGCCCCAGCAGCAGCTATTTAACTCAAGTGTCTTATTAAAAATGGATTAAATATTGTTATTGGGTTTTTTAAAAAAATAAAATAAACCCATAAAACAAAAAGACTTGTTCTTGTCAAAGACTCCGGACTTGTGCCTCCAGGTTTCTCAGAAAGCCAGCAATCCATTTCTGAGTATTGCCTCTCATAAGCCCTCGGTACAAAACTCCGGAAGACTGGGCGGGAAGAAAAAAAACTCATTTGCCTAGCTGCTTTTCCAACACAAAAGGAGAAACGGGGCCAAAGAGAAATTCACTGTGGGGGTGACTTATCGCTGCCATGCGGGATATGCAAATAATAGCATGCATTCGACATCACCTTAATTTCCAAGTACTGTTACCTACCACTATAGCCCACAGCGTGGCTTTATCTAAATGCGCAGAGCAGCCGAGCTTGGAACTGAGGGGGGAGAGCAAAGCATGCCATGAGGGACAGCTGCAGTAATGTGTTTACAGGTTCTGTAAAGCAGTATCTTTCCCATGCAGCTGTTCAAATCCTGATAGCCTTTGCTCGGCACAGTACCTTTGGGAGCACATCCGCCTGTGATGTCTGCCCACAGCCAGCCTATTTTGTGTTATTAAATCCGCGCTAGGGAAATGCAACTCGGGGAGGACGGCTAATTCTTCCTTTCACTGGCACCCCCAACTGGACTGAAATGTAAATGGCATGAACCGTTCCCTTAAGTTTCCAAGCACAGTGTCAGGACGGCTACTTTCTCATGCTCCCCCCCCCCTTTTTGGCAGAAAGGGAATGGTTGTTTGGCTTCATTCCCAATGCCCTGCTCACCTGAGCATAGACACATAGGCTGGCACATAGCCAGCGTGGTGTATGGGGCTGCCAGGTCCCTCTTTGCCACCAGTGGGAGGATTTTGAGGCGGAGCCTGAGAAGGTTGAGGTTTGGGGAGGGGAGGAACTTCAATGTCATAGAGACCCATTGCCAAAGCAGTCATTTTCTCCAGGGGAACTGATCTCTGTCGGCTGGAGATCCGTTGTAATAGCAGGAGATCTGTAGCAGTAACGAAAAGCCGGACAGTTCGCCCATCATATTAAAATTGAATTGAACTGATCTGCAAAGTCTATGTATAAGAGATAGGAGTACAGTGGGATTTTTCATTCACAAATGTGAAGTTTATCTAGGCAGTCTTTTAAACCCCGAGATCAATATCATAATGGGTTCATGACCTTATTAGCAGGGTTTTCATTATGCCGTAGCATCGATCCTAAGTTTTGAGTGGTTTTGTCGTTCATTATAAGTTAGTTATCATCAGATAATTTTGAATGTTAAGTCTTAACCATGTTTTAGGTTCACTACTCTGTAAAAATCCTGTGGGTCAGAGCATTATACCCCCTGCATTTTAACCAGCTACTAAAATGTAACTTTTATCAATGATTGTGTTTTGGATTTCCAGTATTTCTTTTTTGTTCATATTGGTAAAGGCCTTTGGCCACGTGCAATAAAATGGAACCACCTATGTAAGTCTCATTGGGTCCTGGATGTCAGAAGAAAGGCAGGGTAGAACCATTTCAAAATAAAATAAATACCCAATGGTTGCCAGTTTTAATTACAATATTTCTACTGAATTTTTTTAACATTGTCAGAATGACATATAGAGTTTTCAGCTCTGGGTTGGGAAATACCTGGAGGTTTTGGGGGAGGAGCCTGAGGAAGGCAGGGTTTGGGGAGGGGAGGGACTTCAATGCCATAAAGTCGAATTGCCAAAGCTGCCATTTTTTTCCAGGAGAATTGATCTTTGTCACCTGGAGATCACTTGTAATAATGGGAGATCTGCAGCCACCACCTGGAGGTTAAGAATTCGAAGAATACCTCGTGCTAATAATGGAAATTCCAAAAACAAACGAAAGCACTGATGGCTGAACAACAAAGTCTATCAACACAAATAAATGATATAAAAGTGCTATTAGCCTTCCGTTTGAATTGTCGTGATGCACTTTTTGGCAATATGAGAGACATTCATCTATTGCCGTTAAGGATAATTTCCCGATAGACAAAGCTCTGGCGAAATGGGAGTTGCACCAGGTTCCCATCTCAGGAAGTAACCGTTTTTTCTACATCTCACTGCCTTTTGAGCAAGCTTTACAGCTCACAGGCAAAGAGATATCGGGTTTCCTTGGGAAGTTTTTTTCTACATCTCATTACCTTGAAAGCAAGCTTTTCCTCTCACAGGCAAAGAGATATTGGGTTTCCAGCACTAAGGAGCACCTTTCCTGGGTAGATGTGTGTGCACCCGGATTGAATCGCATCGTTCTACAGGATCAGTGATTGATTATTGTGGCAACCCCAGGATTCCTGGGTAGATTTTCTTATTTTGGGACTTGTACCTTCTCAGACACCTTCTGTCATATGATCTATCTGTATATGTTGTATGCCTTATCTTTACATGGATTGTGTTGCTATTTCAGACTATTGGATTATAGAGATTGCACTCTTATATCATTTATTTGTGTTAATAGACTTTGTTGTTCAGCCATCAGTGCTTTCGTTTGTTTTTGGAACCACCTGGAGGTTGGCAACCCTAATGACCTAGCTTCATCCAGGGCATTGAAAACCATTAAAGAAAACTTGAGCTTTCAAATCAAATTGGTGCTGTCACAGAATTTAGTAACATCCCCAGTGGTGGGAAGTGCCGTCAAATCGCAACTGACTTATGGTGACCACTGTAGGGTTTTCAAGGCAAGAGACATTCAGAGGTGGTTCACCATTGCCTGCCTCTGCATAGCGACCCTGGACTTCCCTGGTGGTCTTTCATCCAAGTACTAACCCGGGCCGACCCTACTTAGCTTCTGAGATCTGACAAGAATGGAGTAGCCAGGGCCATCCACATCAGGGTAGTTACATCCCTAGTCTGACATAATATACCAAAATTGTTCTGTAACGTAGACACCAACTCAATCATCAGATGAATTAAGTGAATCTATAGGGACAGTGTGTTTGAGTTGTTTGGGAATCTTGGCGCTGAGTTTCACACAATTCCATTGATTGAAAGGGTGTTGAAAGTACAGACATAAATTGAAGGAATTTAGCCACATAATAGCCTGCCTGTGAAAGATGACCTCTGACGACCCTCTTCGTTTCTTCCAAATCAGATCTTTTTTAATTTAAAAAACGAACCACATGGTAAGCCTTAATTTAAACGTGAGCGTCTATTATAGTTGTGTTTGGTACAGAGCAGTGGATTATAATTACAAAGTTCACAGTGTGATACTTGCTACATCACTTTCATTGGGCTTCAGTGAGCGATGTGCTGCTTTGAACATTCGCCCTTGCTTGTTCACACAAAGAATTTGCTCGCCATAACTTGGCAGATGAAGGAAAGCTGAACCTTTTAATAAGGGCTGAATGATTTGCCCTTTGTGAGAATGAAAAACTACTAAAGGAAATTATATTATATTATATAAAGAGCTTCCCTTTAATATTGAGTGAAGAATCAGAAAGTTCCTTCTTTGTGCAAACCTCACAGCATACTAATTCTTCCCCCCTTCAGGTTGTTAGAGACCCAAACAGGTTGATTTACACAGAAAGACACACGTGTGTGTGCCATCAAGTCACAGCTGACTTATGGCAATGCCATAGGTTTTCAAGACAAGAGGAATTCAGAGGTGGTTTGCCATTGCCTGCCTCCATGTGGGCTGAGAGAGTTCTGAGAGAACTGTGACTGGCCATAGATCACCCAGCAGGCTTCATGTGGAGGAAAGGAGAATTGAACCGGGTTCTCCAGATTAGAGTCCACACTCTTAACCACATAGACAACCACAAAAGGGGGGAAAGAACTCAAACAAAAAAGTGCAGGGAACCTAAGGCTTAAGCTGAAAACTAAAAGTTCTTTAAAAGTATTATATTTATTAGATGTACATAGGGTTGCCAATCTCCAAGTACTCGCTGGAGATCTCCTGCTATTACAACTGATCTCCGCCGATAGAGATCAGTTCATTTGGAGAAAATGGCCACTTTGGCAACTGGACTCTATGGCATTGGAGTCCCACCCCTCCCAAACTCCTCCCTCCTCAGGCTCCGCCCCCAAAACCTCCTACTGGTGGCAAAGGGGGACCTGGCAATGCTAGGTGTACACTATAAAATAGATAAAAACACTGGGCCTGGACTACAGGTTACACTTAAAACCACCAGTATAGACTGGTGGGAAGGGGAAGGAAAGGTGATTGTTAGCCAGTTTGAGTCTCCCTTAAGTTGTTGAGAAAGTCGGCATATAAAAACCAACTCTTCTTCTTCTAACTGCTCTGCTGCTTGTCTGAACACCTATGTAAAGAGGTTCACTCAACAGTTATTTCCTCAGACCAAGCATTTTAGACCTGGAACTTAATTGGGTCTCTTGGTTGTTGTTTTTTGATCCATTACCAATGCCATGTTTTCTGATCTGATGCTTTGAAGGTCTCGGTAGACAATTATAGTAAAAAGGCACCCCTACGCACAGCAATTTCTCCTATGCAGCTTGCAGGCCGTGTAGTTTGAAATAAGAAAATGATGGTAACAGGCATTAAGGTTGTAGGCAAAGAAGGGAGGATAAAAGGCCCAGGGATATCTGTTTCGTCAAACTCTTACAATGTGTCTTTTTATATCAAGGAGACTGCTTGCACATGTAAATATAGCATCTACTAAAAAGGCATCAGGAATGAGCAGAAATATTTTAATGAGCTGAAAACTGTAAGCTTTAAGAAGACTGATTAGTTTTCCCTGGCTTCTCCCCTCCTTCCATGTTGTAGAAATGAATGAAACATTGGCAGCCAGGTGTCAGATCCATCATATTTCTTGGACCCAGCCCAGCTAACATTGCATGGATAGTGTTTTTGGTGCCAAACAGATGGTGGAAATTGCCAGAACTGACTGCATCAGTCACCTGTCGGGATGGAGAAGAGAAGGGGGACTGAATCAAGGGGACGCTTCCTTTCTCCAGTGGGTGCAGAACACAGCCAAAACCACACCAGGCCTCATGTTCACTCATAATCTGCTTCATTCAGTAAAGCACTTTGAGGTAGAGCTTTCACCAACTCTGCAGAAACAAAAACGGTTGCAAAGCAGAAGGAAATGAAACTCCAGCTTCACAGCTACTGTGCACTGCGTAGCTGTTTGACGTCTGCTCCAGTGAAAGGTAAGCCCAGTGCACACAACAGCCCCGTGCATTCACTGAATGTGCAAAGGGGGAGGGTGGGACTGAGTGTGCTGGCCCTGCTCACTTCCTTCTCCTGGTTTGTCTGCATGGGCAACCACATGAACTTTCCCTCTCCACGATCAGCGGCACATCACTGAACATGGGGAGGGAGAGTTTGCATGGCCACTGCATCCATGCAGTGGCCCCATCAGACAACCAGGTGATCGGGCGGAGGAAGGGAGCATGGTCAGTGTGCTGGCTCCCGCTCTCCATCCTCATGTGTTCGGGGTAGGTCCCTCTTCGCTATCGGCGGGAAATTTTGGGGGCAGAGCCTAAAAGGGCAGGGTTTGGGACGGGAGGGACTTAAATGCCATAGAGTCCAATGGCCAAGGCGGCCATTTTCTCCAGGTGAACTGATTTCTGTTGGCTGGAGATCAGTTGTAATAGCAGGAGATCTTCTTCTATTACCTGGAGGTTGGCAACCCTAGTTTGGGGTTGCTTTGTGCACTGGGCTAGGGGGGTATATATATTTGAGGCTTGGCTTGTGAGTGATCACAGATGGTATGTTCACCTAGGGGAGGGGCTGTGGCTCAGTGGTAGAGCATCTGCTTGGCATGCAGAAGGTCCCAGGTTCAACCCCCAATATCTACTAGGCAAGTAGGTGATGTGAAAGACATCTGCATGAGACCCTGGAGAGCCACTGCCAGTCTGAGTAGACAATACTGACTTTCATGGATCAAGGGTCTGATTCAGTATAAGGCAGCTTCATGTGTTCGTGTGTCCACCTTCTGAATATGTTCATTGCTAAGTTCATGGTGCTGGTGGCAGAAAGTGTTGTGAAGTCACAGCCAACGTATGGGAAACCCAGTAGGGTTTTCAAGGCAAGAGATTAACAGAGGTGGTTTGCCATTGGCTGCCTCTGCATAGCAATCCTGGTATTCCTTGGTTGTCATATAGATGTAGACATAGGATGGGCCAATCCCTGGTTTACAAAATGTGATGTACCCCTATAATGTGATGTATTAAATTGACCCAAACACCCAGCCAATTGCTCTATCCAGAGAACCTTGATGTTAGGAGACCACAATGGGTAGTCGTGCCAGTCTGTCTGTAGCAGTAATAAAGAGCAAGCATCCTGTAGCACCTTAAAAAGGTAAAGGTAGTCCCCTGTGCAATCACCGAACCATTCCTGACCCAGACCACACCAGCCCACCTTCGAAGAAGTGAGGGCAGGGGGGGGATTTAGGCTGCGGTCGCGAGAAGAAAGCAGAACGCTGTGCATCGTCAGGTCTGATGTGCGATGAGGGTGGAGCCAAGGGAAGGGATATTATGGAATGGGTCGCGTAGACCCTCCCTCTTTGGAAGGCGAACAAAGGAGACACCCACCCTCCCTCCCTCAAATTCAGGGTAGGCACAAGCTGGTTGCCCATCTGGGGGCCGGGTAAGAATTTTTGCTACCCCCGGACGCAATTGGCAACTAGCCGGCGGGGGGGAGGGTTCGCCTACCCTACTCTGAAAATGATAGGTAGTATGCGGGAGCAGTGCGGGAAAATGTGGTTTCATGATTATGGTTCAACTCCGGTGAGCACCCTGAGGCATCAATTGGGA
The DNA here is from genome assembly GCF_029931775.1 of Euleptes europaea. Lineage (NCBI taxonomy): Eukaryota > Metazoa > Chordata > Lepidosauria > Squamata > Sphaerodactylidae > Euleptes > Euleptes europaea. Next base: position 46,594,793 of record NC_079326.1, read on the forward strand.
AGATGAACGAGTAACCCTCAGACCAGGACTGGGGCCTCGGTGCCTGGCAGAGTCCTGGGACAGGAACTCCTTGAGAGGTGCCGCTATCCTTTACCTATAGACCTCGTGGCTAGGGTGGATTGGGCATGGCACTAAAAAGGCTTGGCAAGGAAGAGCAAGAGCCGTACCACAAGTGACGGCTCAGAGCTCAGAGCCAGGGTGGGTCTCGCCCTTAGAATGGGGATGCAAAAAACAAGAGGAGGCCTGACTCTTCTGCATCCCAGCAATGGCCCGCACTGCAGTCAGTTATGGGGGATGTTTTGGTTGTGTGCGCTGCAGATCCCTCTTGAACAATAAAAATAAAGTTGGCCCTTTTATTATCCCAGCTCTGGTGTCAGCTCTCGTTATTACACATCCGCAGACAATGGGGTGACGACACATCCCGACATTTACTAGGCAGACAATGTTTACAGGGTGGTTTGCCATTGCCTTCCCCAGTCATCTATACTTTACCCTCAGGAAGCTGGCTACTCGTTTTACTGACCTCAGAAGGATGGAAGGCTGAGTGAACCTGGCGCTGGCTACATAAAACCGACTTCTGTCAGGATCAAACTCAGGTCATGAGCAGAGCTGTTGACTGCAGTGCTGCGGTTTACCACTCTGTGCCACGGGGCTCTCACCCTTCTAAAACTGCTGAGGTCAATGGATTTAGAAGGGTGTAACTCTGCTTAGGATGCCACTTCTGAAGAAGTGAGCTGGTATCTGAAGAAGTGAGCTGTGACTCACGAAAGCTCATACCCTGCCAGAAATTTTGTTAGTCTTTAAGGTGCTATTGGACTCTCGCTCTTTTCAACTTGATGCTCGTAGATGAGTCTAGCATGCATGCATGTGTAAAGTCACAGCCAACGTATAGCAACCATGTCGGGGTTTCAAGGCAAGAGACTAACAGGTGGTTTGCCATTGCCCACCTCTGTGCGGTGACCCTGGTATTCCTTGGTCTCCCATCCAAACATTAACCAGGGCCGATCCTGCTTAGCTTCTGAGATCTGACGAGATTGGGCTAGCCTGGCCCATCCAGGTCAGGGAGCAAAGTTCATAGCACTTCTAATTGGCTCTGCATGTACTTCTAGTACTTCTTTTGCATTTGTGAAACATTCAGTACTTCCATGCATGCCAAATAATGCACTTTCAGTCCACTTTCAATGCACTTTAATGATTGTTTGCAAGGTGGTTTTTTACACAGTACAATCCAGCTGCAAAGTGCATTGAAAGTGGATTGAAAGTGCATTATTCGGCATGTCTGAAAGCACCCATTGTACTAATGTGGATAATGGTACATTGATAGTGTCATTCATATCATTTGTGGGAGCCTGACTCTTCTTGAGTTAGGACTGCCCCCCTTTCAGCAGCCTTCCTTGGTCCAGATTTTACTCACACATTTGCCAACCTCCTGTTATAAACCATAAAATATTGAATCCTGTCAGAAAATGAAACAGGATTTCATTCCATCTGTGAAATGAGAAATGCATCGTCTAATACCAGTGTGTGTCAGAAACAGTTATTGACTATTCAGCATCAACATTCACAGCAGAGATTTGTGAGAACGGTGGAGATGAATTAATCTCTTATCCTCATTAGGAAAGTTACTCATTGAGTAAGTAAGCCGAGGTATTCTTCGTTACTGATTTATCTGCTTAGAAGTTGCCAAGCAATACAAGATTAAAGCCTTTTCTTCATATTTTCAGATTTTCAACTCCCATGCCTGTTAAAAGAAAGCAAACGCAATGTTGTACTTGACTCTGTCACATGAAGGTAACATTAATTTAATATCATTCTTTGGTAGTTATTGAACTACCGTTTCCCTGGGTGCTGCTCGAGGCATTAATCTAGGACAAAGCTTTACCAACACATCAAAACCTAGAAAATAACAAAAGAAGAATTACTGATCACAGTTTCTTTTTGGAATCTAAGAGAGCTGGTTGCTACCCTAGCTGTTAATACTCCATTCCGAGTTAATAGTGGGACTACAGAAGTTTGTTTGTATGTATCCTTTATGGCATATCCATCGATTCCATTAAAAAGCCAACCGTCCAAACACTGTCAACACAGGAGCAGCCATGCTAGTTCTGTCACCGGAGAGTACTTTATGTCCTCTGAATGCGATTTACCAGTTACAGATCTCCCTTATCTCCATAGAATCATAGAGTTGGAAGGGGCCATACAGGCCATCTAGTCCAAACCCCTGCTCAATGCAGGATCAGCCTTGAGCATTTCTGACAAGTGTTTGTCCAACCTCTGCTTAAAGACTGCCAGTGAGGGGGAGCTCACCACCTCCCTAGGTAGCTGATTCCACTGTCAAGCAATGCCAGTGCATCTTGGGCCTCCTTGCTTCAAACCACCTACCTTGGGGCCATGAGGACCAGCTGCAGATGCCTCCAGCCACTCCACCCACTCTTCCTTTTTTCCCCACAGACCCTTCCCTGGGACGGCGTCTGAACCTGGCCACCTCCACTGAGGGCCCTGAAGACAGTGGGAAGAGAAGAACTTGGGCAGTTGGCTCCCACCCAGCCAGACAAACCATCCACCCCTGAGAAGGCCTCACTGCTTCCTGGTCGGCCCACCACTCCGCTGGTCATCAGGCGGGCGCAGCATGGGCAGGGCCAAAGTATGAGGAGCCCCAACGTGCTCCACAAGGCAGGCTTGGGGGCTGACGGAAGCCCCAACCCAGGCCTTTTATGGACTTGGGGGGTGGAGTCTGGAGGAGAGATGGGGTGGGGCTACAGAGCCCAGTCCCTATATAAGGGCAGTCGGGGCTGAGGCTGAGGAGGATGACCACGGGTCAGCCTGGCTCCTGGAAAAGACTGAAACCCTGGCAGAGACAGGAGATAGGATAAAGCCCATATTTTGCTTTACTAAACCTTGTGCATGCCTAAGTACTATGTATCCTAAAAGAAAAGGAGATTCACATTTAATCAGCCCTTCCTGCTGGTCTCTTCAAGGCACTTATAATCACCCCAGGTGATCAGAAGCCATTTACAAATGTGACCAGCCCCTTTCCCTTTGGAGCAAATCCGCTGGTAATGATGGAGCTACTTTACTGTGAACTTGATCATTTTTATGGTCTCATTCTAAGTCTGTAATTCTGTGAATACTTGCCTGGGAGGAAGTTCAATTGAACCAGTAGGACTCACTTCTGATTAAGCAGATACTGAACAAGGGGCTGCAGGAGAGTAGGAATGCCAGCCTCCAGGTGGGATCTGGAGATCCCCTGGAATTACAGCTCATCTCCAGACTACAGAGATCAATCCCCCTGGAGAAAATGGATGCTTTGGAGGGTGGGCTGTGTGGCATTGTACCCCACAGAGGTCCCTGACCTCCCCAGGCTCCATCCCCAAATATCCAGGACTTTCCCAACCTGGAGCTGGCATCCATACCCCATCACCAAGACCACCACCACCACCTCGCCAGTGACCAGGAAGGGCCTGGCAACCCTACAGGAGAGGAGAGTTAACAAAAAAGTGCTGCTCTTTTAAGGGACAAGGTGCTGTTTTATATCAGACTCATCCAGGGAGCTGTCCAACCCCTCTCTATTGCCTGCCACCATTTTGCAAGGCTGATATTGAGTGCTTGGGTTTCTCCTTTGCAGTTAGAAAGGCCCCATGGTCTGTCTATATTGATGCTATGTCTACCAATGCAACTTCCTTCTTTTAACATATTTCTATTCACACATCTAGGAAGTAAAATATCTGAGGATGAGAAACAATTGAGAGTCAGTTCGGTGTAGTGGTTAGAGCATTCTATTCAACAGTGCATTCTATTCAACAGTGAATCTCACTAGGTGACCTTGAGCCAGTCTCTCTTTTTCTTTCCCACTCTCTCTCTCTCTCTCTCTCTCTCTCTCTCTCTCTCTCTCTCAGCCCAACCTATCTCACAGGATTGTTGGGAACATCAAGTGGAGGAAGGAAGACTCATGTAAAAAGGTAAAGGTCCCTTGTGCAAGCACCGGGTCATTCTTGACCCATGGGGTGATGTCACATCCCGACATTTTCTAAGCAGACTTTGTTTACGGGGTGGTTTGCCAGTGTCTTCCCCAGTCATCTTCCCTTTACCCCCAGCAAGCTGGGTACTCATTTGACCGACTTCGGAAGGATGGAAGGCTGAGTCAACCTCGAGCCGGCTACCTGAAACCAACTTCCGTTGGGATCGAACTCAGGTCGTGAGTAAAGCTTTGGACTGCAGTACTGCAGCTTACCACTCTGCGCCACCCTAAATACCTTGAAAGAAGGGTGGGGTGAACACAGATAGTACACGGCACCTGCCTGTGTTGTGAGTCAAAATAATGTACAATCTGGCCCAACACTGTTAAGTTTGGCTGGCTGACACTGTCTGTGGCCTCCAGAGAAAGACTGTCTTTCCTTAAATCATCCACCTCAGTCCCTCTAATGAAAAATGTTAGGTACTGAATCTGGGCTTGTCTAGATGCAAAGCATATGCTTTAGCAGTGAGCTACAGCTCCAATAAAGCACATACAGCGATGTTTTATGTTCGTTTTTCAAACTGTTCTCACACCCTCTCAATCTTAAATGCAGGGCTCTGCCCTGAAACAGACTCCACTTTGAAATTCCTCGTGGTCCAAGGGTTTGGCTGCCATTTCTCCTCAAGCAAAGAGTATTCAACTTAGTACCCAGTATTTTCAAAGCAAAAAAGCACATTCATAACATTCACAACATTCATAACATCCTTCCCTGGAGGTTTTTAAGCAGAGGCTAGATGGCCATCTGTCAGCAATGCTGATTCTATGACCTTAGTCAGATCACGAGAGGGAGGGCATCTTGGCCATCTTCTGGGCATGGAGTAGGGGGTCACTGGGGGTGTGGGAGGGAGGTAGTTGTGAATTTCCTGCATTGTGCAGGGGGTTGGACTAGATGACCCTGTGGTCGCTTCCAACTCTATGAGTCTATGATTCTATGATTGTTAATTATAAATGATATATATTGTACATACAAACGGTGTGTAACAATGGGACAGTAGCCATGCACAGTAGAACCAGATCTTCAAAACCGACAGTGAAAAGTGTACAATGGAAATGGCTGACTGGTTTTAAAAGGAATGCCAAACGAAGGAAAATGGGGAACATTCATTCATCCCTACTGCCTAGATTAATGTCCCAAGACATGTGTGAATGCTGAAGAAAATTGTAACCATGGGCTTAGCTAGCCAGTCTCCTCCATAATGTTTAGTAGAACTTGCCTCTTGTTATGACATCATTATGATGCCTCTGATTTCTTGGCCTGTTCTCCAGCTCATTTGCTGCCATTGATGGGGTAACATGAGACATCAAGACAGCATGAATGAAGAAGTTCTGGTAGACATAATGGAGGGTGTGAGTGACTGAGTGAGTGAGTGAGTGAGTGAGTGAAACATACAGTTGTTGATTTTGTCCACATTTGCATACAGAATGTAACATCTCATTTGGTCACCCTAGTCTGGTGTAGCCAGGTCCATACACTACTTTGAATATCTTAAGCTCCAGTTATCTCTTCTTATATAGTTGCATCTCCATGCCCATGATGCAGTGGTAGAGTATCTGCTTGGCATGCGAAGGTCCCAGGTTTAATCCCCAGCATTTCCAGTTAAAGGACCTGGCAGTAAGTGATGTGAAAGACCTCAGCCTGAGACTTTGGAGAGCTGCTGCCAGTCTGAGTAGACAATACTGACTTTGACGGACCAAGGGTCTGATTCAGTATAAGGCAGCTTCCCATGTTCATGTGTCCGCCTAGTGTGATGAGGAAGCGCCAGCTGCAAACGTCCTTCCTAAATTATCACAATGATATTAGATGACATTTTACGAGTCGGACTGAGGCAAGCCCGTCTTTATCATTTGTCACCTTTTAATACAACGGGCAATGCTTCCTTCCCGAGGAAGGAAGAACAAATGGAGCGCTCCTCAGTCAATTGCTTATAGTATGTAGGAAATGTCATTATTTGCATTACGCCACCCGTAATTAGTTTCACCTCCGTTCTTTCGAAATGCTATCAGAATGGCAATAATCCAAGCTGAATGTAGTATGTAAATTAATTAAGGGACGTTGGTTATTATATTTTGTCACCGACTAAAAGCGGAGCGGTGAGCTCCCTTCGGCACTGCAGTGGAGAACAGCTGGTCATCTTTTCACTTTAAGAAGAAAATTGGTGTTTGATAATGAAATCTTGATCACCTGCCATCTGCCTGCTAATGATCAGCCGACATGGCCTCATTTGTCAGCCGGTATCCGAAGAGCACATTGGGCCGCTCTGTCCGATGACTGTTTACTCGGAAAGGAAGAGCCGCTGCACTCCTTGGCACCTCCAACCAAGTAGCGGCCTTCGACCATTTTTTGTGAAGTTTAGCAACCTTTCTCCATCGCCGGTTTTGCACTCTGACACGAGGTCCTTTTCGGATCAATACCAACCAGATTTCATTTCCTTTGCATTGTTTCATAGGGGCGAAAGTTCCAAAGTGAAATAAAATATACGGCTCAATTTGCCGCGGAATCCGTTTGCTAGCTGCACCGGTATGGTTTTCCCACACCTCTCTGCCAAGCCAAGGCCATTATTGGGAGATTGCATTGTTTCTCAGTTATAACCAAAATTGGTTGTCCTTTGAGGTCACGTTAAAGGTCACCGAGAATCCCTTCTAGAAATGCATGTTATGTATACGCATGTCTTGGTTGACTCAATAACCATGCAATGGGTTATTTCAAATGATGCGTTCATCGTACATTGTGAGGCAGTTATATGGGAGTAATGTGAACAATTATAGACACATCCGCTCACACAGCCAAACTCGGATCTCGCCAAATTCATTTCTGTAATCAATGTCCTGCACCTAGAAGAAGGTTTGTCAATCACTGCACAACACATCACAAATAATGATATCAGGCTGACATTGTGAAACATTTTTAATACCTATATAACACTCAGTGCTTCACATGCAGACTGTAATTCCCGCAACAAATCTCTGAAGTAAGCTGATATAATTAGCCCCGTATTTCACATGGAGCGCCGAGGCCAGCACCAGCTTGCCTAATGGTCTACTCTGCTCTGACTGGCAGTCTCCAGGGTCTCAAGCAGAGATCTTTCACAGGCCTGCAGAGATCTTTTTAAATGGAGATGCTGGGGATTGAACCTAGGACTTTCTGTGCTCTGACTGGCAGTCTCCAGGGTCTCAAGCAGAGATCTTTCACAAGCCTGCTGAGATCTTTTTAAATGGAGATGCTGAGGATTGAACCTAAGACCTTCTGCATGCAAAATGTGTTCTACCACTGAGCTCTGCCCCTCCCCTACTGAGATCTCCGAAGGGCACAATTGATCACTGAGAAAAGAAGAATGATCAGCTTGTTTTAGTCTCTCTGCAAAAACACAATAAAATATTAGACAGAATGCCCTGCACTCAGTTCAGTAAGAACAGCCCCATCTCTTGTTCCAATATCTCAGGCAGGATAATTGCAGGCAATAATCTTGTAGACACAGAGATTTCTGTGTGCTTAAAAAAAAAAAAAATCCTTCAAGCTATTTACAATTCTTCTTTTAGCCCCCAGCAATCAGTCTAATCTTGACATTTTAAATATCTATTGAAAGAAAATCATTTTTTTAAAACAAACAGGAAAGTGTAGCCAATTAATAACTAGGCGTGCTACAAAAATTAGATTGAAATATAGGTAGCCTAATGGCAATTTAAAGCCTCTGAAGAATCCTTAATTAATAGGACCCAAAGAAAAACCTCAGTAGTGATTAATAGGAAACCAAATTGTTTGCAAAGTATTGGAAATACAGGAAGACACCTGAGTTAACAGTGGATTACAAAAATGCTTGAATACACGTCCATGGCAAAATGAACCAATTTGCTTCAAAGAAAGATTACAGATGATCATATGCAGAGATAGAAACTTTTTTATGATGGATACGTTTCATTTTAGCAACTGTGTTTATAGACAAAGAAATAATTGCAGATCCAGATTACATTATTTCAGGCAATGGTAAGCTTTATTGCATAATTATTATGATAGTGAGAGAAAGATCACATATTCTGAACAGTGATGATTAATTTTACAAGGCTCTTAATTTTAATAGTTTGGACATAGTATTTTTCTGGAGGATGTTGATGGAGACTTGGTCCAGACACGGACTCAATTATGTGTTAATGCTTTGTCTTCCCCCCCTCCCTCCTTTTCTCTTTTCTGTATCCTATAAAAACCCAATAAAATATTTTTTTAAAAAAATAGGAAATCAAATTCTTATCATCCTTTTTTGTGTGTGTTCCCCACTCCCATACTAATTTTCTCAGTATATGCTTCAATCCAATGACGATGATTTCCTGAATCCATGCACGGATAACCTACCTTGCTAGATGCACCCAGTATGCTTGCACACCACTGGCTAGCGGATGGATGTTCCACTGTCCGTGTATTATCGGTGCCGTGCATAACCACGGGAAGGGGCACTTTCTTAAGTTGGAACCTATTCATGGGGTTGCCAACCTCCAGGTACTAGCTGGAGATCTCCTACGTTTAGGGCTTTCAAGGTAAGAGCAGTTGTAGTTTCAGAACTCCAGGCCCAACCTGGAGGTTAGTAACCATACCTGGACAAGGGAGAAGGTGACAATTGGGGGAGAAGGAGCCACACATTTAGCCTACCCTTGTGGCAGACTTGCAAATGTTGTGTGTGTGTTAAGTGCCGTCAAGTCATTTCCGACTCATGGCGACCCTATGAATCAATGTCCTCCAAAGTGTCCTATCCTTAACAGCCTTGCTCAGATCTTGCAAATCAAGGGCCGTGGCTTCCTTTATAGAGTCATCTATCTCTTGCTGGGTCTTCCTCTTTTCCTGCTGCCTTCAACTTTTCCTAGCATGATTGTCTTTTCCAGTGACTCTTGTCTTCTCATAGTATGTCCATAGTATGACAGCCTCAGTTTAGTCATTTTAGCTTCTAGGGTCAGTTCAGGCTTGATTTGATCTAAAACCCACTGATTTTTATTTATTTTTTGGCGGTCCAGGGTATCCGTAACACTCTCCTCCAACACATTTCAAAGGAATCTACTTTCTTCCTATCCACTTTCTTCATTGTCCAGCTCTCACACCCATACATAGTAATAGGGAATACGATGGCATGTATTAACCTGATCTTTGTTGCCAGTGACACATCCTTACACTTAAGAATCTTTTCTACCTCCTTCATGGCTGCCCTTCCCAGTCTCAATCTCCTTCTGATTTCTTTGCAAATGTTACTGCAGCACAAATAATATGCAGGAAGCCAAGTGAATAGGAAGGGTTGCTAGGTCCCTCTTAACCACCGGCGGAAGGTTTTTGGGGTGGAGCCTGAGGAGGGCAGGGTTTGGTAGCTTGTCCTGCTCCAATCTATCTGCTGTATCGCCATCTTTTCCCTTCATGGAGTACTTTCATGTATCATTGCACTAACACAAAACCCACATGTGCCAACTCAGGTACTAGCTGGAGATCTCCTGCTATCACAACTGATCTCCAACTAATAGAGATCAGTTCACCTGGAGAAAATGGCTGCTTTGGCAATTGAACTCTATGGAGTTGAAGTCCCTCGCCTCCCCAAACCCCGCCTTCCTTGGGCTCTGCCCCCAAAATCTCCTGCCGGTGGCAAAGAGTGACCTGGCAACCCTAAGCACAACATGGGGTATTTCCAAGGAGACCTGCTTAGGACTGCTTCGTAAATACACTAAATGGATCAGAACATTAATATGTAATCAATTCTGAATGCTGCAATTGAATCTAAGCCTCAAGGACAGATAAGTAAATGTGTATGTTTTTCCCTCTTAGTTTTGGTTTGGAAATATATGCAGTTCCTGTGTAACAGGGCAGGAGGGAAACTGTCCAACTGGAGGGTGATCCTGGTGATTTTTGGATGATGGCAAGAGATTTTGGCCAGAAAACTCAGCCCTGCCTGTCTGAAGTGATTATTTCTTTTAATGGCTAAAGTGAAAGAACACCTGAGAAAATAAAAACCAATAAAGAATCACTGTCCAGGGTCAATCACTCATACCTGCTCGGCAGCACAGCTAGATGTGTTCTCTGGAAGGATCAACAGTATCACCAATATTTCAAGCCAATTGTCACAGGGGTCAAAACCTTCAGTCCTTCCTGAGATAAATCTCCCATGCATTTCATCTTAGTGAGACGCTGGCCTAAAGTAGGGTCAGGCCGAGAACCATTCATTCCTTATATATAAACTAGCAAACGTGCCCCTAATTAAATATCTCCCTTACTGACAGCAGAGCTCTTCCTATCACTTATCATTCATTCGTGTTGTCAGAGGACTACAAAAGGTTGTTTAAATGTTAAACAGTCTTAGCACTGCCTATGACACAGCACATGCTCTTCCCTGAAAAGAGCTAAATTAATCCATTGCATGACATTAAAACATGGTCTCCGAGCCAAATGGATGGGAGGCTATGGCGATGTTTTTTTTTTTTTTGTTTTTTTTTTTTGGTAAATTTTATTTGTATTAATGAAGGGGTACAGGAAAAGAAAAAGGGAAGGGATAAGGCATCATAGTATAAAAACAATACACTGTTTGAAAAAAAAATGAGTTCAGATACATGTTGTGAGACTTTCTCTATGTTAATAATAAAAAAAAAAAGATGTTGCAAAACCTCATTATATTATTCTACTTATACTAATATTCCGTTATATAAGAGTCTAATGTTACTCACAATCCTTTATAACAAATTGAATGTATTTAAACATCACATTTCTTTCAGTTAGCTAGAATTCATGTAATTGTAGAATGTCACCCACTTTTCTTCAAATTGCTCTGTGGATTCATTAGATTTTTGGTTTGTCTCGAAAGTCATCTTGGCCATACAGGCATATTCCAATAGTTTTTCTTTCCAGTCTTCTATATCAGGTATTATAGTTTGTTTCCAAGTTCTTGCAAGAACCGTTCTAGCTGCTGTCGTAGCATATTTAAAGACGTCATGAAATTCCAACGGTAGGTTAGGGGGCACTATACTGAGAAGATAGGATTTTGGATCAATTGTTAACTTAATATTGAACATTGTCTGTAGTTCTTGATGAATTCTTTTCCAATATGTTTGTAACTTTGGGCATGTCCACCAGACATGAAAGTATGAACCATCAGTATCTTGGCATTTCCAACAGGCACCTCTTTTTCCAGGAGTAGTCATCTGAGAAAGCATGTTGGGAGTCAGGTACCATCTATAAAATGTTTTATACCAATTTTCTTTCACTTCTTGGGAGACGGTATATTTCATTTCAGAAGTGCAAAGTTTTTCCCATAAGTCCATATTAATCATTTCTCCAAAGTTTTGCATCCATTTTATCATGTTGATTTTCACTTGTTCTTCTTCTGTTTCGTATTTCAGTAGAAGCTTATAAATTTTTCCTAGTAGGTGTAAATCGTTTTTAGAGATTATCTGCTCAAATTCTGTTAATTCACGAAATGGTTGAGGATGAAGACAGTCTTTTTGTATATTAGATCTCAGTTGTAAATAAGTTAACCAATTCAGTTTTTGGAAGTTTTCTTGAAGATTGGTCAAGGTCTTGATTTCTCCTGTAGACTCGATCATTTGATTATAAGTAAAATGAACACCCGGTTTTAGTTTAACATTGTCATGATAAGCTTCAACTGGTGACATTATAGATGGTGGAGAAGGACTTATTCTCTTTTTATATTTTTTCCATACTTTCAATAACACCATTTTAACATCAGAATCTTCTGGTACTTTATCTTTTTGAATTCTTGTCGATGTATCCCACAAAACTTTATGAAAACCTTGTCCAAGATCTGCTCGTTCCAAAATGAGATGTCTGGATATTGGGTATTTTATCCATTCTGCAGTCCAAGTCAGGCAAGCGGCATGATAATATAATTTAAGGTTGGGTAATGCTAATCCTCCTCTTTTCTTTTCATCTTGTAACACTTTGAATCTTATTCTCGGTTTTTTTCCATTCCAGACAAATCGATTAATTTGTTTTTGCCAACTTTCTATTGTTCTATCTGGAATATCAATCGGCAAAAATTGAAACAAAAAGTTCAGTCTTGGAAGTACATTCATCTTTATCACCGATATCCTACCCAACCATGAAATGTTCATATTTGACCATAAACTCAAGTCCTTTTCTATTTTTCCCCAGGTTTTCAAATAGTTTGACCTTAAAAGTGTCTTGTTTTGTGAGGATATGTTGACACCCAGATATTTGACCGGTTCCTTGGCAATGTGACAGCCAGAAACTTCTGTAATGTATTTATCTTCATCTGTTGTAGTATTAAAGGTCATAATTTTCGTCTTTGTTTTGTTCAGTTTGTAACCAGAATGCTTTGCATATTCCATAATGTGATTATAAACTTGTGGAAGTGTTGTCCAGGGTTCTGACAGATTAAGACAACATCATCTGCATAGCTTTTGATTTTATGTTCTTCGTTTCCTACTGTGAGACCTTTAATCTTTGAATCGTTTCTGATATAATTCGAAAGGATTTCCATTGATAAATCAAATAAAAGTGGAGAAAGTGGACAACCTTGTCTTGTGCCTTTTGTAATAGCAAATTCTGTTGACAATGAACCATTGATCATGAGACGTGCTTTCTGAACAGAGTATATTGCGTTGAAAATCGTTAAAAGAGTGTCTCCACAGTCCATTTGTTGTAAAATCTTGAAAATAAAATGCCAAGAGACATTATCAAAAGCTTTCTCTGCATCTAGAAAGATCATTGCGGCTTTTAATGATTTAGACTTTATGTATTTGATTGCACTAAGAATCATACGTACGTTATCTCTCATAAGTCTCTTTGGAATAAATCCGGTTTGGTCTGGATGTACCAATTTGCCAACAAATTTTTGAAATCTTTTGGTAATTATAGAGACAAAAATTTTGTAATCAATGTTCAACAATGAAATTGGTCTATAGGCTTGAGGAAGAAATTGATCTGTGCCTTCTTTTGGAATCAGAGAGATGTGTGCTTCCTGCCAGGACGAAGGGATCTTACCTTCTTCAATTACTTCATTGTAAAGAGAAAGTAAAACCGGAGTCAATTGTTGTTCAAGCAACTTGTAAAATTGTGGAGTGATACCGTCCGGACCTGGTGCTTTATCTGGTTTCAGATTATTTATAGCGTCTACAATTTCTTGAGTCGATATCTTCTGGTTAAGACTCTCTTGATCTTCTTTTGGTAACTTAAATAGTTGTGCATCTGATAAGTAAGTTGTCAGTCCGTCTTCTTGCAAATCGTCCTTCGCATATAGTTGCTTGTAGTAGTCAACAAATATTTTTTCAATTTCTTCTTGTTTATTATGAATTATTCCATTTGCCTTAGCCCCAGTAATCTTCCTTATTTTCTCTTGTTGTCGAAGTTGATTTGCTAAAAAACGACCAGGTTTGTTTGCTCTTTCAAAAAGTCTTTGCTTGGCATATTTAACTTTCATTTGGATTTCTTCGGTTTCTATTAGCTCAATTTGATGTTTGGTCATCTTGATACTTCGTAAAGTACTTTTATCTGATCTTGTTTGAACTTTTTTTTCCAATGTTCTTAATTGGTCTTGGAGATCTTTAAGTTTCTTCTGTTTATCTTTCTTGATTTTGGTATTCAGAGCAATCATTCTCCCTCTGATAAAGGCTTTACTTGCATCCCAAATTACAAAATCAGACATGCCTGGAGTTTTATTTAATGTGAAAAACTCCTTCACTTCACGTTTACATTGTTCAAGTATTTGTTTCCTCCGCAGTATTTGATCATTCAAACGCCATCTTCTAATGCCTATTCTACCTTTTAACAGAGTCAATTCGATTGGGTTATGATCTGACAGTATTCTGGGTGCAATCTGTATTCTTTCCACATTTGTTATCATTGAACTGGAGATCCAACACATGTCAATTCTAGAGTGAGATCCATGACGATTTGAGTAAAATGTAAAGTCTTTTGTTCTGGGATTCTTCATTCTCCATATGTCAATTAAGTTGAATTCTTTCATTTGTTTGAGAACATTCTTCGGCAGTTTTCCAGATATACTGTTGTGAGTCTTATCTATTGTAGGGTTCACAACCGCATTGAAATCTCCTAAGATTATAATTTCTCCTTGGTAATATTCTGCAAGATTCTTAAAAAGTGTTTCATAGAAGACTTCCTTAGCAGCATTTGGAGCGTAAATATGTGCTACTGTGAAGCAAATTCCGTCTGGCCCATGTAGAATCAAAATTTGGTAACGTCCATCTGGGTCTGCTATATGGGTCTTAACAGTTAAGATCTTCTCGTTAACATAGATAGCTAGGCCCCTCTTCTTCTCTTGGGCTGAAGCGAGATAGGGAGTTCCAAGCTGATTTGTCTGTAAAAGTTTTTCATGTTCTTTTTTAATGTGAGTTTCTTGAAGACAAACGATATCTTTCTTCTGTTTTTTTAAGTTATGAAAAACTCTTTTTCTTTTATTAGGGGAGTTTAGGCCGTTGATATTCAATGATACAATCTGTAGATAATTCATAGTGAGATTAAGGTTAAAATCTACAATGCTGCTGCTTGGTCTAATTTGTCAACTTCAGTAGTCTTCTTGTTTTTTCTAAGTTCTCGTTTTTCAAGTGGTTGTTTTTTGTCTTTCTGAGTCTGTTGTGACGTACTTGGACCTTCTGCCGGAGTGTCTTCAGAGTCTTTTGGAGAGGAGTCTTCTAGGGTTTTTAATTCTTCAAGTAAGTCTTTTGCTTGGAGTTGATTGTGAATTATTCTCTTCCCTTGTGGCAATGAGATCTCTAAGGAATATGGAATGAGCCAACGAAACCTGATCTGATGCTTGGCCAATTCTAGCTTCAGTTCGTTGTACTCTTTCCTTTTGGATAAGACGTTTCGCGGGAGATCAGATAAAATCTGTATTGTACTTCCTTCCCAAATCAGTGGATCGTCCCTTTGTGTCTTCAGCAACAGATCTCTAGTTCTTTTATGAACAAATCTCACCAATATATCTCTTGGTTTTTTAAATTTAGTGGCAAAAGATGAGTTTATTCTATAGCAAAATTCCAAAAGGGTATCATCTTCTTCAAAATCATAATTATCATGAAGTAATGTCCTGAGATCTGCCTCCAGGCTATCTTTTCCGAAATGTTCAGGAATCCCACGGAATTTAATATTCTTATCTCTAAGCTTCACTTCATGTGCATCAGCTCTGGTTGAAAGGTCTTGAATTATTTTTGATTGTTCTAAGAGCTCTGTGGTGTGTTGTGTTACTGAAGTCTCTATATCTTCTTGTTTCTGTTTGATTTTAATGATTTCTTGAGAATTAGATTCAAGCTTTTCCTCAACTTTTGCAATACTTTGAAGCACCTTCTGTTCAGAGTCTTGAATTGACTTCTGTAGAGAGGTTTTCATGTCCAATATCATTTCTTGAGTGCGCAAGAAAAGGTCCTGACTTCCTTTATCCATTACCGAGCTTTTCGCCTGAGGTTTATCTGCTGTAGATTTAAACTTCGCCACATCAACGTCTTGGCCTTCTTCTTCTGACTCCTCAAATTCTTCCAAAAATTTTTGTTGTTGTTTGCCTTTCAGTTTTTGAGATTGTCGATGCGCAAAGCTGGTAAATCTTTTCCTCATAATATTTAAGGACCTAGAAATCTAAAAGCATATCAACTTCAATTTTGCACATATAAAGTTTTTATCATCTTCCTTTTCCCAGCTTCACAATATTAGGAAATAATTATTTAATCTAAGTATAACAGAATCAACTCATTTACTGATAGAAATCTTCAAATTCATTAAATTCATATAAATTGATCAATCACACAATTTATAGTAATTCTTCAAAAAATAGGTCACCTAAAGTAGGACAGTTATCAGTAGTCAATAATTATAAAAAGCCAAGAATCCCCCCAAAAAATATAATTAACTCCTTTGATGATTTTTCCAAGGTTCAATAAGTGCGAAAATTAAAAGTTGTAATCCAGGAGAGAGGAAGGAAAAACAAAAACAAAGTTGATAGGTCTTCAGTTGATGTCTCTGTCCTTTTACACACAAAATTACCAAATTGGAATCAGTAGGAAGGGAAATTTAACTGCAACTCATCCAAAAACCACTGGAGGGCAGCAGAGCGTCTGTATGAGATTTTCAATGTTGGGAAACGAAAGTAACTCTCTGAAGCACCGACTCCATTTTGTTCCGTTTGAAGTTATAAAATTTGTTTAACAACAGCAAAAAGAAAAGATCCCATTAGGGGCGCGGAGCTAATCCAATACGGAGCAGGGGGGGAGGTTGTAAAAAAAAAGAAAGCAGAAAGCCGGGAACACTACTGGCAACCGTCAGAGTCTGCCTCCGCCGAATCGCCACCACCGCCACCGCAGCTACCGGTATCCTGGCTCCTACAGCCCGCTCCGAGTCTGTCGGTGCCCCCGCTCCCGGGGGAGCCGGCAGCCCAGGGCAGCCGCACAGAGACCGCCTCACAACGCCGCTCAGATGGTCCGTCGGCTCTTTTCTTTTCTGTGACACCCGGCTCCAGGCTCCTGGGCTCAGCCCCGGTAAGGTAGATTCCCCCCCCTTTCTTTCCACTCGAGTCTGACAGTCGTCTTCGCTCTTACGCAGCCCCTTTCGTTATTTATAAAGTGGGATATTAAATTCTAAGCTTGTAATGTCTTTCAGTTTGTTTTTAGATGAAATATTAAAAGTTTTTCAAAAAACGGAAGTGGGGGGGAGGAAAAAAAAACGGAGGGCCGCCATGGTCTCGGTGAACTCACCCCCAGTTGCTTCCTTCGTCACCAGACGCTGAAACAGCGTTTTGCTGGCTGTTGGACCCCCGTGATTGGGACGGGGGGGCTTTGTGGAGAGGATCTCCTATTTGCCCACTCCCCCCAGGCCTGGGGGGGGTCTCCACGGAGGCAATTGGGAACCCGCGAAAAGGATCGCGTCTGGCTGGCTTGGTCTCCGCCCGGAAGTTCCGCTATGGCGATGTTTTGATGAGTATTTTGGTACCATGAATGCTCCAAACCGTTGGTCAAGTGGGGATGTTACCGGATTTCACAGCAACTCCAGTTAAAAAATGCAGATTTCTTTTAGGGTTTCTCTCTAGCTGGGATAGGGATGCCATCCTCCAGGTGGGACCTGGGGATCCTCCGGAATTACAGCTCATCTCCAGACTACAGAGATCCATCCCCCTGGAGAAAATGGATGCACTGGAGGGTGGATTGTGTGGCACTGTACCCCACTGAGGTTCCTGTCCTCCCCAGGCTCCACCCTCAACTCTTCAGGACTTCCCCCAACCTGGAACTGGCCACACTACCCCCCCCTCAATGCCCCACCAGTGGTTGGGGGACCTGGCAGCACTAAGTCAGGACTAGAGGTGTACATTCGGCAATGCTGAACTGAAAATAACCAGAAAATACCTGATCGGTATTGGGGGGGGGGGTTCTCCCGAACAAAATGGCAGTAATTTAAAGGGAGCTGAAAAGTGGATCCTGAATCATGCCAATTTTTTAGGCATGATTCAGGCAGCTTTGGCCCCACTGCCATTTTTTTTAAAAAAACAGAATCCCCTTTCCCCCTCACTTACCTGCTAGTCAACAGCGCTTCACTGCTGCAGCCTCCGAGATCCATGTGGGACTTGGATAGGGTTGCCAGCCTCCAGGTACTGAAATCAAACAATTAGTCTAGTGAGATGATGTAGACTTGCCATCCGCTAACAGTGAGAGGCTACAAGCCTCACTTTCCGGAACACATGTTCTGTGAACTATGACTGAGCCTCGTGGGATTGCCTGAATCGAAGGAGCTCATGCGAAATGGGACTCTGCGCCGGAAGCCTATCTTTTTTCGGCACCCTTGGACGTTATTGAACCGAATGGTTTTCTTGATATTGACCTTATTCAGTCTCTAAGTTGTAAATGTACTTACTTATCACCATTGTATATGTTTTTGTGCTTACATTATATAAACTTTTTGTTTAAGCCATAGCAGTTTGTGCTTGCTTTGCCGTAAGTGTCTACTCTTTGTTGTAGCCTCCAGGTACTAGCTGGAGATCTCCTGCTATTACAACTGATCTCCAGCCGATAGAGATCAGTTCCCCTGGAGAAAAGGGCCGCTTTGGCAATTGGACTCTATGGCATTGAAGTCCCTCCCTTCCCCAAACCCCGCCCTCCACAGGCTCTGCCCCCAAAGCCTCCCACCAGTGGTGAAGAAGGACTTGGAGGCTGCAGCCAGGGCGGAGTTGCACGCCCAGCTTGGCCCAGCCTAGCCCGGCTTGCAGCTCTGTGCAAAGCTCCATCACCATGGCCTCCGGGTTCCACATGGGACTCGGAGGAGGCCACCCCTACCACTGGACGTCAGGTAAGTGAGGGGAGGGGGAGATGGGGGGGTAAAATTCTAATGGACCCAAATTTTAGGGGGAATCCTGAATATTCCAGATATGGGGTTTTGGAAATATCCAGGATTCCTGAAAATTTTCAGGCCCATTAGATCCGTATCCAAATTTTACCGGTATTTCTTTTTAATATATTTTTTGGTTACACACCCCGTCAGGACCAAACTGCGATCCACCTTCTTCCAACCCATTTTAGCCATAATTTGATATCAACTCCTGTTTTTGTACAAAAGCGGCATGAAAGAGCCCAACAGATTAGAGAAATTTGCTTAAAATATTAGGCAGGGTGCAAATGATCTTCCAACCGTTTATGAAAATTAGAAGATATTTTTAAAGTACATCTTTGTACATAGAGACTATAGCACGGAATGCAATCCAGCTTGCTCATCTATACAATATGTTCGTGGACAAATTCTGTCCCTGTGTTTCTGTGGTAGAGTTTGTGCAGAGAGGGTGGGGGAACAACTTGTGTTTGTATTTTTTTTTCTCGCACAGGCTCTGCTTTATTTGCAGACCTCAGCCGGCACAGAACTAAAAGAAGGATTTTTATGTGCCGAGTGAAATAGCGCAATAAATTTGGAGAAGGGCTGTGGAGAATAATATAACACAGGAGCTGTAGGGAAAGGTACATATAATTTCACTCTTCTTCATGGTCCACATATGGAGTTACTTTGCTCTCATCCTTCTTGTACAATTTTTTTAACTCCTTCACAGCTACAACTTCTGTAGAAATGAGGTAGAAGATAACAGTGGCTGGAAGTGGACAAGAATTATGGTGTTATTCTTAGGATTGCCAGGTCCCTCTTCACCACCGGCCGGGGGTTTCTGGGGTGGAGCTTGAGGAAGGCGGGGCTTGTGGAGGAGCTTCAATGCCATAGAGTCCAATTGCCAAAGTGGCCATTTTCTCCAGGGGAACTGATCTCTATCGGCTGGAGATCAATTATAATAACAGGAGATCTCCAGCTAGTACCTGGAGGTTGGCAACCCTAGTTATTCTGAATGAAGTGATCCTTCCTTTTAAAAAAGAAAAGAAAAGCTGCAATATAGCTGCAAGATTGTAATTTGTAATTGGTCAGGTTTGGTTTCTGTCAAGCGATATTATAGGTCTTTCCATCAAAGTGACTGGCCAATAATGTAATGGATGACAATGGAGAAAACTGACAAGGTACTCTATAAGAATGCAGTTCATTTTGATTTTTTTTTTAATTATGAAGGTTGGGTTTTTAATAAAAAAATATAGAAATGGTTGGCTGGTGGGATAGTAAGGGATGATGTGCAAAGGAAGGAAAATTGGGTATGGTGTGGCCCTCTAAACATCTAAATTTTAAATGAATAATTTCCCTCCCCACCCACCTGCTTCTTTTCATCGGTATCCTTTCCCCAAAATCTTTATATCAGTTCAGTTCAGTTTATTTACAGTCATTTGACCAGTAAGTAGTAAAAAATCTTTATATCTATTTTAATTTGAGGACAGGAATGATCTAATATTAATCTTGCAGTAGCCTGATTTTTGATTAGGTACATATTTATGATGAGTCATAAATAGCCAAAGTTATTAGACTTGGTCTTGTATGTCCAGGGCTACTTTGATGTCAAAAGGGATACATAATACGCACTGGATTTTTCTTGTGGTGATAATATCAAGCTAGAGAACTCTGTTCCAAGTAATTCCCCAACTATGACATTTTAAAAGAACTTTTTATCGACTATATAATTATATAGCTGTCATTTAATTGCTTTTATTGGAAGAGAGTTTTCATTATGACATATAGATGTATGAAGGCCCATCTCTTTGCCAAAATGACTGCAGTATTAATATTGTTCACATTAATATTGTCAACACTCACATTCATATCCACACACTGATATTTCCTACAGAGCATCAGATACCCAAAACAAAATTGCGCCTCTTGGCACGTGAATGCACATCCCCTTTCATAGGCCGAGATGTAACGTGAGATTCATCATGAAACATTTATTTACTTATTTGGAAAATGTATATGCTGCCTCTTCGGACCTGTTTGAAGCAGCTCCTACCTAAAATCATAAAGATGGAACCCGTTAGTGTAGAGAAATATTTTGGCTTGGCACATAATGGAAAGTAAAGTAAGTGCCAGGGAAGCCTCACAGGAGAGGGTGTTACAAAGACAAGGGGGCAACATTCCCCCCAAAATATCCTTTATCCGGTTACCACCTATCTGACCTCTACAGGTGAGGGCACAGAGACAGGGTTTGAGAAACGAATGTTCACTGGTGGGCTGTACAATATGGGAGGAGAAAGCCCTGATTCCAACCCTGGATAAATTCTCAGACAACAACAAGCACATAAGAAATAAGCATAGGCCATAGCTCAGTGGTGGAGCATCTGCTTGGCAAACAGAAGGTCCCAGGTTCAATCCCCGGCATCTCCAGTTAAAGGGGCTAGGCAGGTAGGTGATGTGGAAGACCTCTGCCTGAGACCCTGGAGGGCCACTGCCAGTCTGAGTAGACAATACTGACATTGATGGACCAAGGGTCTGATTCATGTGTCATGTGTAAGAAAGTTCTAGCTGCTAAATAACTAACCTTAGCTAGACTGCCAGCCAATTTGCTGAGCGAGGCCAACTTACATCCGCAGCCACCTCCCACTCCTCTCCTGCAGTGTGTCCATTGACAAAGCAACAACAAAAAAGGCCTCCTGCTTCAGTGAAGCCTCCCCCTTTTCACCATTTTGGCCCCAATCCATTCAATTCAGCTGTTAATTAAAACTTTTCAGCCATAACTGTCTAAGGGGTTAAAGATGCCCCCTTACACAACTCCCAAAGCCAAATTGCCCTTCTGGGTCAGCATAGATGTCCCAATTAACTTTCATGTGAGCATTTTTTGTCCCCAACAACTTATTCTGTAAGCATTTACATACACTCCCTATTGCTTGGCCCTTTATTTCTAAGGGCCTGGTGCTGAGGTAGCTTCTTTTTTATAGTACCCTTGTTTGAAAGTTAGTCTTGTTTACATGGATAGAAAGTAAGCTGCAGCACTGCAGACCAAGCTCTGCTCATGACCTGAGTTCGATCCCGACGGAAGTCGTTTTCAGGTAGTCGGCTCAAGGTTGACTCAGCCTTCCATCCTTCCAAGGTCGATAAAATGAATACCCAGCTTGCTGGGTGTAAAGGGAAGATGACTGGGGAAGGCACTGACAAACCACCCCGTAAACAAAGTCTGCCTAGTAAACGTCGGGATGTGACATCACCCCATGGGTCAGGAATGACCCGGGGCTTGCACAGGGGACTACCTTTACCTTTAAAGTAGGATTCCTCTTTTGGGTGGCATCCCATTCACATGTAATTGACCATACGTTTCATGGATACCAGTGAAACCCCAGTGGAATCAATAGCAATGAGACCCCATATCTTAATTTAGCTTACTAAAGGATAAATGCCACAAGGTACATAATGTCTATTTGCATGCGTATAGTATTTGTCAAGTGTTCCAGTCTTGGTAGAACACCTCATACTCAGAAAATTCTACTTGCCCATTAATGGAACAGATACTCCAAGTACTACTGGAGCAACAAAAGAAGGCTTGCTCCATTTTCCTTTCTCCCAGACAATGTTTGCTATATTAATCTTAGTGTCAGCAAAGGGTTAACTCCAGAGGTGTTTTCTCCAATCCTTCCCCAACTTGTTGTGGTAGTTAACAGGAAAACATGTAAAACACCCCATAGATAACACGACATTTAATGTTCTCAGTTTGCATGATTAGCAAACAATGTGTACCATGAGCAAACTAGATTACCCCAGAATTTGGGGATGTACCATGAGAACCCTGGTTCAAATATTTCCCAGGAGTACAGGAACTGCTTCCTTGTGGTTTAGTTCCCACAATACCCTAGTAACATTTGGAAACAGGAATCAGGTAGGTCGGGTAAATACTGTGGTTACTTCTCCATGTCTGCGTCACCACTGCTCTGTGGGACCACACCATTATGGACACATATGGGCTAGGTCTCACTAGTCCAGATCTTTGTGATCAAAATGCAACTATTCCATTTTAAGTACCATTAACTCTTTTACTAGACACAACAAGCAGAATCGACCCTGCACAGTGTCACTCCCACACTAATGTGCGTGGGCAAGAGTGCCTTCGTTTGAAAGAAAAATCCAGAATTGTTTTGCTTCCCCACAGAAAAGAGTAGGTTGGTTTATATTTAGGAAAATTACAGTTTTTGCTCTTCTGAAGTAATTTATGGCCAATTTACTTCCAATACACTATGAAGAATACAAATGCTTGGATAAAATCAACAAATTACCTGTTTTTGACGTACGACTATCTAGCAGCTCTCATATTAAAAGAGACTGATGTAACACAGCAGCATGTTAATACCAGGCTTTCGTAGGCATTTGTTTATGAGGGGTTTTTTTACATCTGAAACAGGCTTACATGACATATAACTATTGTATATCTCAGTTCTGAAAATTTACTTTAAGCAAGGCATAAAGAATAGATTGTTTGGAATGCATGTCATCCATCCGTAATATTTAGCATTAGAATTAATAATTGAAGCTTTACACAGAAATGCCTTGGGCGATTTGGGGGAGGGAATAGTATTTATAAATTATCTGCCTCAATGTTTATGCACACTGAACGGCAATGTGGAATAAGACTACAGATTGGGGAGCATTTTTCTAATCAGATAGCTTGACATCATGAGCAGAGGGCATTCCGTACCACAGCCATGACAATTAATTAGTTCCGCTGTTGGGCAATTGCTGTAGAACAGAAGCCGTGGTATACCTGGGTTCCAGAAGCATTTGTTTGAAAGCAATATGTGAATTGGGAAATCAATTTATACTGCCACTGACCAGAATGGCTCACCAGAGAGTCACCTACAGTGGTGAATACACAGTTACAAATAAACACCCCATCCAGCTTGTTGAGCTTTATGAGAGATGTTGCCAGTGAGCAGTCTGACTTTCAGGTTAGCTCTTGAAGAGGAATAATAGAATTAGAGAGTTGGAAGGGACTACCAGGGTCATCTAGTCCAACCCCCTGCACAATGCAGGAAATTCACAACTACCTCTCCCACACACACACCCCGGTGACCCCTACTCCATGCCCAGAAGATGGCCAAGATGACCTCCCTCTCATGATCTGCCTAAGGTCATAGCAGATGGCCATCTTGCCTCTGCTTAAAAACCTCCAGGGAAGGAGAGCTTACCACCTCCCGAGGAAGCCTGTTCCACTGATGAACCGCTCTGTTAGAAAATTCTTCCTAATGTCTAGACGGAAACTCTTTTGATTGAATTTCAACCCTTTGGTTCTGGTCGAACCTTCTGGGGCAACCGAAAACAACTCGGCACCATCCTCTATATGACAGCCCTTCAAGTACTTGAAGATGGTTATCATATCCCCTCTCAGTCCTCTCTTCTTCAGGCTAAACGTACCCAGCTCCTTCAACCTTTCCTCATAGGACTTGGTCTCCAGACCCCTCACCATCTTTATTGCCCTCCACTTTCCAGCTTGTCTACATCCTTCTTAAATTGTGGTGCACAAAACTGAGCACAATACTCTAGGTGAGGTCTAACCAGAGCAGAGTAAAACTATACTATCACTTTGTGTGACTCTTTGTTCTGCAATCTATCTCGTAAGAACTTTGGAGTTTCCTTGCTGTCATTGCATGTGGTCAGGGGATACATGATAGGAAGAAAGTATATTCCTTTGAAATGTGTTGTTGGAGGAGAGTGTTACGGATTCCGTGGACTGCCAAAAAAACAAATCAGTGGGTTATAGATCAAATCAAGCCTGAACTGACCCTAGAAGCTAAAATGACTAAACTGAGGCTGCACGTCATGAGACGACAAGAGTCACTGGAAAAGACAATCATGCTAGGAAAAGTTGAGGGCAGCAGGAAAAGAGGAAGACCCAACAAGAGATGGATTGACTCAATAAAAGGAAGCCACAGCCCTCAGTTTACAAGATCTGAGCAAGGCTGTCAAAGATAGGACATTTTGGAGGGAATATACTGTACCCTAGACATTTGTTTGTGTGAATGGAGCTCAATTTCCAACTGGGCCCAAATGCACATGAGGGTAGCCTAAAGAAATCCTCCTACCCATCAACCCTCTCTTTTAGGAGCTGCTGGCTTAATTTTAAATATGGCTGTGCATCCAGTCTGGACAATGATCAACCCTAGCAGCAAGGGAGGGCTCATTTGACAGCAGGGGGGGGGGGCTCATTTGACAAAATACAAGTTTGAAAGAAGTACTGAAGCCCTGAATATGGTGAAATCAAAGATAGCCTTGAATATGGTGGAATCAGAGAACAATTAACACACTCCCTCCCTCACAATAAGATCAGTCATACCAAGTACTAG